>NC_140585.1:58370938-59571795 GCF_964204655.1 Triturus cristatus | reverse complement strand
AAGTGAGCAAGGGACTCAACGTCTGAGCATACCCTGCCAACTTATGGCGAACAAAGCGGTACAAAAGGGGGTGGTGATGGACGGAGTATCAGAACCAATCAAACACTCACACCCAGTCAACAGATCTGGGTATGATCCATTACCGTTCTTTAGCCCACTCTGCCACGCCAGTTCAGACATGGCCATATGCAAATCAGTCTGACCCAGTGCCTCATGGGAACAGTCGAGCCCGAACTGCCAAGCCATGCCTTCCCTGGACCGGAAACAAGCTTCCTAGGACCGGTTTCTGGCATTTCAGCCGTCTTCAGCCAGGCTTGCTTGAATCCAGTGGCAAAGTGAGCAAGGGACTCAACGTCTGAGCATACCCTGCCAACTTATGGCCAACAAAGAGGTACAAAAGGGGGTGGTGATGGACGGAGTATCAGAACCAATCAAACACTCACACCTAGTCAACAGATCTGGGTTTGATCCATCACCGTTCTTTAGCCCACTCTGCCACCCCAGTTCAGACATGGCCATATGCAAATCAGTCTGACCCTGTGCCTCATGGGAACAGTCCAGCCCGAACTGCCAAGCCATGCCTTCCCTGGACCGGAAACAAGCTTCCTAGGACCGGTTTCTGGCATTTCAGCCGTCTTCAGCCAGGCTTGCTTGAATCCAGTGGCAAAGTGAGCAAGGGACTCAACGTCTGAGCATACCCTGCCAACTTATGGCGAACAAAGCGGTACTAAAGGGGGTGGTGATGGACGGAGTATCAGAACCAATCAAACACTCACACCCAGTCAACAGATCTGGGTTTGATCCATCACCGTTCTTTAGCCCACTCTGCCACCCCAGTTCAGACATGGCCATATGCAAATCAGTCTGACCCTGTGCCTCATGGGAACAGTCCAGCCCGAACTGCCAAGCCATGCCTTCCCTGGACCGGAAACAAGCTTCCTAGGACCGGTTTCTGGCATTTCAGCCGTCTTCAGCCAGGCTTGCTTGAATCCAGTGGCAAAGTGAGCAAGGGACTCAACGTCTGAGCATACCCTGCCAACTTATGGCGAACAAAGCGGTACAAAAGGGGGTGGTGATGGACGGAGTATCAGAACCAATCAAACACTCACACCCAGTCAACAGATCCAGATCTGGGTTTGATCCATCACCGTTCTTTAGCCCACTCTGCCACCCCAGTTCAGACATGGCCATATGCAAATCAGTCTGACCCTGTGCCTCATGGGAACAGTCCAGCCCGAACTGCCAAGCCATGCCTTCCCTGGACCGGAAACAAGCTTCCTAGGACCGGTTTCTGGCATTTCAGCCGTCTTCAGCCAGGCTTGCTTGAATCCAGTGGCAAAGTGAGCAAGGGACTCAACGTCTGAGCATACCCTGCCAACTTACGGCGAACAAAGCGGTACGAAAGGGGGTGGTGATGGACGGAGTATCAGAACCAATCAAACACTCACACCCAGTCAACAGATCTGGGTTTGATCCATCACCGTTCTTTAGCCCACTCTGCCACCCCAGTTCAGACATGGCCATATGCAAATCAGTCTGATCCTGTGCCTCATGGGAACTGTCCAGCCCGAGCTGCCAAGCCATGCCTTCCCTGGACCGGAAACAAGCTTCCTAGGACCGGTTTCTGGCATTTCAGCCGTTTTCAGCCAGGCTTGCTTGAATCCAGTGGCAAAGTGAGCAAGGGACTCAACGTCTGAGCATACCCTGCCAACTTATGGCGAACAAAGCGGTACAAAAGGGGGTGGTGATGGACGGAGTATCAGAACCAATCAAACACTCACACCCAGTCAACAGATCTGGGTTTGATTGATCATGGTTCTTTAGCCCACTCTGCCACCCCAGTTCAGACCTGGCCATATGCAAATCAGTCTGACCCTGTGCCTCATGGGAACAGTCCAGCCCGAACTGCCAAGCCATGCCTTCCCTGGACCGGAAACAAGCTTCCTAGGACCGGTTGCTGGCATTTCAGCCGTCTTCAGCCAGGCTTGCTTGAATCCAGTGGCAAAGTGAGCAAGGGACTCAACGTCTGAGCATACCCTGCCAACTTATGGCGAACAAAGCGGTACAAAAGGGGGTGGTGATGGACGAAGTATCAGAACCAATCAAACACTCACACCCAGTCAACAGATTTGGGTTTGATCCATCACCGTTCTTTAGCCCACTCTGCCACCCCAGTTCAGACATGGCCATATGCAAATCAGTCTGACCCTGTGCCTAATGGGAACAGTCCAGCCTGAACTGCCAAGCCATGCCTTCCCTGGACTGGAAACAAGCTTCCTAGGACCGGTTTCTGGCATTTCACCCGTCTTCAGCCAGGCTTGCTTGAATCCAGTGGCAAAGTGAGCAAGGGACTCAACGTCTGAGCATACCCTGCCAACTTATGGCGAACAAAGCGGTACAAAAGGGGGTGGTGATGGACGGAGTATCAGAACCAATCAAACACTCACACCCAGTCAACAGATCTGGGTTTGATCCATCACCGTTCTTTAGCCCACTCTGCCACCCCAGTTCAGACATGGCCATATGCAAATCAGTCTGACCCTGTGCCTCATGGGAACAGTCCAGCCCGAACTGCCAAGCCATGCCTTCCCTGGACCGGAAACAAGCTTCCTAGGACCGGTTTCTGGCATTTCAGCCGTCTTCAGCCAGGCTTGCTTGAATCCAGTGGCAAAGTGAGCAAGGGACTCAACGTCTGAGCATACCCTGCCAACTTGTGGCGAACAAAGCGGTACAAAAGGGGGTGGTGATGGACGGAGTATCAGAACCAATCAAACACTCACACCCAGTCAACAGATCTGGGTTTGATCCATAACTGTTCTTTAGCCCACTCTGCCACCCCAGTTCAGACATGGCCATATGCAAATCAGTCTGACCCTGTGCCTCATGGGAACAGTCCAGCCCGAACTGCCAAGCCATGCCTTCCCTGGACCGGAAACAAGCTTCCTAGGACCGGTTTCTGGCATTTCAGCCGTCTTCAGCCAGGCTTGCTTGAATCCAGTGGCAAAGTGAGCAAGGGACTCAACGTCTGAGCATACCCTGCCAACTTATGGCGAACTAAGCGGTACAAAAGGGGGTGGTGATGGACGGAGTATCAGAACCAATCAAACACTCACACCCAGTCAACAGATCTGGGTTTGATCCATCACCGTTCTTTAGCCCACTCTGCCACCACAGTTCAGACATGGCCATATGCAAATCAGTCTGACCCTGTGCCTCATGGGAACAGTCCAGCCTGAACTGCCAAGCCATGCCTTCCCTGGACCGGAAACAAGCTTCCTAGGACCGGTTTCTGGCATTTCAGCCGTCTTCAGCCAGGCTTGCTTGAATCCAGTGGCAAAGTGAGCAAGGGACTCAACGTCTGAGCATACCCTGCCAACTTATGGCAAACAAAGCGGTACAAAAGGGGGTGGTGATGGACGGAGTATCAGAACCAATCAAACACTCACACCCAGTCAACAGATCTGGGTTTGATCCATCACCGTTCTTAAGCCCACTCTGCCACCCCAGTTCAGACATGGCCATATGCAAATCAGTCTGACCCTATGCCTCATGGGAACAGTCCAGCCCAAACTGCCAAGCCATGCCTTCCCTGGACCGGAAACAAGCTTCCTAGGACCGGTTTCTGGCATTTCAGCCGTCTTCAGCCAGGCTTGCTTGAATCCAGTGGCAAAGTGAGCAAGGGACTCAACGTCTGAGCATACCCTGCCAACTTATGGCGAACAAAGAGGTACAAAAGGGGGTGGTGATGGACGGAGTATCAGAACCAATCAAACACTCACACCTAGTCAACAGATCTGGGTTTGATCCATCACCGTTCTTTAGCCCACTCTGCCACCCCAGTTCAGACATGGCCATATGCAAATCAGTCTGACCCTGTGCCTCATGGGAACAGTCCAGCCCGAACTGCCAAGCCATGCCTTCCCTGGAACGGAAACAAGCTTCCTAGGACCGGTTTCTGGCATTTCAGCCGTCTTCAGCCAGGCTTGCTTGAATCCAGTGGCAAAGTGAGCAAGGGACTCAACGTCTGAGCATACCCTGCCAACTTATGGCGAACAAAGCGGTACAAAAGGGGGTGGTGATGGACGGAGTATCAGAACCAATCAAACACTCACACCCAGTCAACAGATCTGGGTTTGATCCATCACCGTTCTTTAGCCCACTCTGCCACCCCAGTTCAGACATGGCCATATGCAAATCAGTCTGACCCTGTGCCTCATGGGAACAGTCCAGCCCGAACTGCCAAGCCATGCCTTCCCTGGACCGGAAACAAGCTTCCTAGGACCGGTTTCTGGCATTTCAGCCGTCTTCAGCCAGGCTTGCTTGAATCCAGTGGCAAAGAGAGCAAGGGACTCAACGTCTGAGCATACCCTGCCAACTTATGGCGAACAAAGCGGTACAAAAGGGGGTGGTGATGGACGGAGTATCAGAACCAATCAAACACTCACACCCAGTCAACAGATCTGGGTTTGATCCATCACCGTTCTTTAGCCCACTCTGCCACCCCAGTTCAGACATGGCCATATGCAAATCAGTCTGACCCTGTGCCTCATGGGAACAGTCCAGCCCGAACTGCCAAGCCATGCCTTCCCTGGACCGGAAACAAGCTTCCTAGGACCGGTTTCTGGTATTTCAGCCATCTTCAGCCAGGCTTGCTTGATTCCAGTGGCAAAGTGAGCAAGGGACTCAACGTCTGAGCATACCCTGCCAACTTATGGCGAACAAAGCGGTACAAAAGGGGGTGGTGATGGACGGAGTATCAGAACCAATCAAACACTCACACCCAGTCAACAGATCTGGGTATGATCCATTACCGTTCTTTAGCCCACTCTGCCACGCCAGTTCAGACATGGCCATATGCAAATCAGTCTGACCCAGTGCCTCATGGGAACAGTCGAGCCCGAACTGCCAAGCCATGCCTTCCCTGGACCGGAAACAAGCTTCCTAGGACCGGTTTCTGGCATTTCAGCCGTCTTCAGCCAGGCTTGCTTGAATCCAGTGGCAAAGTGAGCAAGGGACTCAACGTCTGAGCATACCCTGCCAACTTATGGCCAACAAAGAGGTACAAAAGGGGGTGGTGATGGACGGAGTATCAGAACCCATCAAACACTCACACCTAGTCAACAGATCTGGGTTTGATCCATCACCGTTCTTTAGCCCACTCTGCCACCCCAGTTCAGACATGGCCATATGCAAATCAGTCTGACCCTGTGCCTCATGGGAACAGTCCAGCCCGAACTGCCAAGCCATGCCTTCCCTGGACCGGAAACAAGCTTCCTAGGACCGGTTTCTGGCATTTCAGCCATCTTCAGCCAGGCTTGCTTGAATCCAGTGGCAAAGTGAGCAAGGGACTCAACGTCTGAGCATACCCTGCCAACTTATGGCGAACAAAGCGGTACAAAAGGGGGTGGTGATGGACGGAGTATCAGAACCAATCAAACACTCACACCCAGTCAACAGATCTGGGTTTGATCCATCACCGTTCTTTAGCCCACTCTGCCACCCCAGTTCAGACATGGCCATATGCAAATCAGTCTGACCCTGTGCCTCATGGGAACAGTCCAGCCCGAACTGCCAAGCCATGCCTTCCCTGGACCGGAAACAAGCTTCCTAGGACCGGTTTCTGGCATTTCAGCCGTCTTCAGCCAGGCTTGCTTGAATCCAGTGGCAAAGTGAGCAAGGGACTCAACGTCTGAGCATACCCTGCCAACTTATGGCGAACAAAGCGGTACTAAAGGGGGTGGTGATGGACGGAGTATCAGAACCAATCAAACACTCACACCCAGTCAACAGATCTGGGTTTGATCCATCACCGTTCTTAAGCCCACTCTGCCATCCCAGTTCAGACATGGCCATATGCAAATCAGTCTGACCCTGTGCCTCATGGGAACAGTCCAGCCTGAACTGCCAAGCCATGCCTTCCCTGGATGGGAAACAAGCTTCCTAGGACCGGTTTCTGGCATTTCAGCCGTCTTCAGCCAGGCTTGCTTGAATCCAGTGGCAAAGTGAGCAAGGGACTCAACGTCTGAGCATACCCTGCCAACTTATGGCGAACAAAGCGGTACAAAAGGGGGTGGTGATGGACGGAGTATCAGAACCAATCAAACACTCACACCCAGTCAACAGATCCAGATCTGGGTTTGATCCATCACCGTTCTTTAGCCCACTCTGCCACCCCAGTTCAGACATGGCCATATGCAAATCAGTCTGACCCTGTGCCTCATGGGAACAGTCCAGCCCGAACTGCCAAGCCATGCTTTCCCTGGACCGGAAACAAGCTTCCTAGGACCGGTTTCTGGCATTTCAGCCGTCTTCAGCCAGGCTTGCTTGAATCCAGTGGCAAAGTGAGCAAGGGACTCAACGTCTGAGCATACCCTGCCAACTTATGGCGAACAAAGCGGTACTAAAGGGGCTGGTGATGGACGGAGTATCAGAACCAATCAAACACTCACACCCAGTCAACAGATCTGGGTTTGATCCATCACCGTTCTTTAGCCCACTCTGCCACCCCAGTTCAGACATGGCCATATGCAAATCAGTCTGACCCTGTGCCTCATGGGAACAGTCCAGCCCGAACTGCCAAGCCATGCCTTCCCTGGACCGGAAACAAGCTTCCTAGGACCGGTTTCTGGCATTTCAGCCGTCTTCAGCCAGGCTTGCTTGAATCCAGTGGCAAAGTGAGCAAGGGACTCAACGTCTGAGCATACCCTGCCAACTTATGGCGAACAAAGCGGTACAAAAGGGGGTGGTGATGGACGGAGTATCAGAACCAATCAAACACTCACACCCAGTCAACAGATCTGGGTTTGATTGATCACGGTTCTTTAGCCCACTCTGCCACCCCAGTTCAGACATGGCCATATGCAAATCAGTCTGACCCTGTGCCTCATGGGAACAGTCCAGCCCGAACTGCCAAGCCATGCCTTCCCTGGACCGGAAACAAGCTTCCTAGGACCGGTTGCTGGCATTTCAGCCGTCTTCAGCCAGGCTTGCTTGAATCCAGTGGCAAAGTGAGCAAGGGACTCAACGTCTGAGCATACCCTGCCAACTTATGGCGAACAAAGCGGTACAAAAGGGGGTGGTGATGGACGAAGTATCAGAACCAATCAAACACTCACACCCAGTCAACAGATTTGGGTTTGATCCATCACCGTTCTTTAGCCCACTCTGCCACCCCAGTTCAGACATGGCCATATGCAAATCAGTCTGACCCTGTGCCTCATGGGAACAGTCCAGCCTGAACTGCCAAGCCATGCCTTCCCTGGACTGGAAACAAGCTTCCTAGGACCGGTTTCTGGCATTTCACCCGTCTTCAGCCAGGCTTGCTTGAATCCAGTGGCAAAGTGAGCAAGGGACTCAAAGTCTGAGCATACCCTGCCAACTTATGGCGAACAAAGCGGTACAAAAGGGGGTGGTGATGGACGGAGTATCAGAACCAATCAAACACTCACACCCAGTCAACAGATCTGGGTTTGATCCATCACCGTTCTTTAGCCCACTCTGCCACCCAAGTTCAGACATGGCCATATGCAAATCAGTCTGACCCTGTGCCTCATGGGAACAGTCCAGCCCGAACTGCCAAGCCATGCCTTCCCTGGACCGGAAACAAGCTTCCTAGGACCGGTTTCTGGCATTTCAGCCGTCTTCAGCCAGGCTTGCTTGAATCCAGTGGCAAAGTGAGCAAGGGACTCAACGTCTGAGCATACCCTGCCAACTTGTGGCGAACAAAGCGGTACAAAAGGGGGTGGTGATGGACGGAGTATCAGAACCAATCAAACACTCACACCCAGTCAACAGATCTGGGTTTGATCCATAACCGTTCTTTAGCCCACTCTGCCACCCCAGTTCAGACATGGCCATATGCAAATCAGTCTGACCCTGTGCCTCATGGGAACAGTCCAGCCCGAACTGCCAAGCCATGCCTTCCCTGGACCGGAAACAAGCTTCCTAGGACCGGTTTCTGGCATTTCAGCCGTCTTCAGCCAGGCTTGCTTGAATCCAGTGGCAAAGTGAGCAAGGGACTCAACGTCTGAGCATACCCTGCCAACTTATGGCGAACGAAGCGGTACAAAAGGGGGTGGTGATGGACGGAGTATCAGAACCAATCAAACACTCACACCCAGTCAACAGATCTGGGTTTGATCCATCACCGTTCTTTAGCCCACTCTGCCACCACAGTTCAGACATGGCCATATGCAAATCAGTCTGACCCTGTGCCTCATGGGAACAGTCCAGCCTGAACTGCCAAGCCATGCCTTCCCTGGACCGGAAACAAGCTTCCTAGGACCGGTTTCTGGCATTTCAGCCGTCTTCAGCCAGGCTTGCTTGAATCCAGTGGCAAAGTGAGCAAGGGACTCAACGTCTGAGCATACCCTGCCAACTTATGGCAAACAAAGCGGTACAAAAGGGGGTGGTGATGGACGGAGTATCAGAACCAATCAAACACTCACACCCAGTCAACAGATCTGGGTTTGATCCATCACCGTTCTTAAGCCCACTCTGCCACCCCAGTTCAGACATGGCCATATGCAAATCAGTCTGACCCTATGCCTCATGGGAACAGTCCAGCCCAAACTGCCAAGCCATGCCTTCCCTGGACCGGAAACAAGCTTCCTAGGACCGGTTTCTGGCATTTCAGCCGTCTTCAGCCAGGCTTGCTTGAATCCAGTGGCAAAGTGAGCAAGGGACTCAACGTCTGAGCATACCCTGCCAACTTATGGCGAACAAAGAGGTACAAAAGGGGGTGGTGATGGACGGAGTATCAGAACCAATCAAACACTCACACCTAGTCAACAGATCTGGGTTTGATCCATCACCGTTCTTTAGCCCACTCTGCCACCCCAGTTCAGACATGGCCATATGCAAATCAGTCTGACCCTGTGCCTCATGGGAACAGTCCAGCCCGAACTGCCAAGCCATGCCTTCCCTGGAACGGAAACAAGCTTCCTAGGACCGGTTTCTGGCATTTCAGCCGTCTTCAGCCAGGCTTGCTTGAATCCAGTGGCAAAGTGAGCAAGGGACTCAACGTCTGAGCATACCCTGCCAACTTATGGCGAACAAAGCGGTACAAAAGGGGGTGGTGATGGACGGAGTATCAGAACCAATCAAACACTCACACCCAGTCAACAGATCTGGGTTTGATCCATCACCGTTCTTTAGCCCACTCTGCCACCCCAGTTCAGACATGGCCATATGCAAATCAGTCTGACCCTGTGCCTCATGGGAACAGTCCAGCCCGAACTGCCAAGCCATGCCTTCCCTGGACCGGAAACAAGCTTCCTAGGACCGGTTTCTGGCATTTCAGCCGTCTTCAGCCAGGCTTGCTTGAATCCAGTGGCAAAGAGAGCAAGGGACTCAACGTCTGAGCATACCCTGCCAACTTATGGCGAACAAAGCGGTACAAAAGGGGGTGGTGATGGACGGAGTATCAGAACCAATCAAACACTCACACCCAGTCAACAGATCTGGGTTTGATCCATCACCGTTCTTTAGCCCACTCTGCCACCCCAGTTCAGACATGGCCATATGCAAATCAGTCTGACCCTGTGCCTCATGGGAACAGTCCAGCCCGAACTGCCAAGCCATGCCTTCCCTGGACCGGAAACAAGCTTCCTAGGACCGGTTTCTGGTATTTCAGCCATCTTCAGCCAGGCTTGCTTGATTCCAGTGGCAAAGTGAGCAAGGGACTCAACGTCTGAGCATACCCTGCCAACTTATGGCGAACAAAGCGGTACAAAAGGGGGTGGTGATGGACGGAGTATCAGAACCAATCAAACACTCACACCCAGTCAACAGATCTGGGTATGATCCATTACCGTTCTTTAGCCCACTCTGCCACGCCAGTTCAGACATGGCCATATGCAAATCAGTCTGACCCAGTGCCTCATGGGAACAGTCGAGCCCGAACTGCCAAGCCATGCCTTCCCTGGACCGGAAACAAGCTTCCTAGGACCGGTTTCTGGCATTTCAGCCGTCTTCAGCCAGGCTTGCTTGAATCCAGTGGCAAAGTGAGCAAGGGACTCAACGTCTGAGCATACCCTGCCAACTTATGGCCAACAAAGAGGTACAAAAGGGGGTGGTGATGGACGGAGTATCAGAACCCATCAAACACTCACACCTAGTCAACAGATCTGGGTTTGATCCATCACCGTTCTTTAGCCCACTCTGCCACCCCAGTTCAGACATGGCCATATGCAAATCAGTCTGACCCTGTGCCTCATGGGAACAGTCCAGCCCGAACTGCCAAGCCATGCCTTCCCTGGACCGGAAACAAGCTTCCTAGGACCGGTTTCTGGCATTTCAGCCATCTTCAGCCAGGCTTGCTTGAATCCAGTGGCAAAGTGAGCAAGGGACTCAACGTCTGAGCATACCCTGCCAACTTATGGCGAACAAAGCGGTACAAAAGGGGGTGGTGATGGACGGAGTATCAGAACCAATCAAACACTCACACCCAGTCAACAGATCTGGGTTTGATCCATCACCGTTCTTTAGCCCACTCTGCCACCCCAGTTCAGACATGGCCATATGCAAATCAGTCTGACCCTGTGCCTCATGGGAACAGTCCAGCCCGAACTGCCAAGCCATGCCTTCCCTGGACCGGAAACAAGCTTCCTAGGACCGGTTTCTGGCATTTCAGCCGTCTTCAGCCAGGCTTGCTTGAATCCAGTGGCAAAGTGAGCAAGGGACTCAACGTCTGAGCATACCCTGCCAACTTATGGCGAACAAAGCGGTACTAAAGGGGGTGGTGATGGACGGAGTATCAGAACCAATCAAACACTCACACCCAGTCAACAGATCTGGGTTTGATCCATCACCGTTCTTAAGCCCACTCTGCCATCCCAGTTCAGACATGGCCATATGCAAATCAGTCTGACCCTGTGCCTCATGGGAACAGTCCAGCCTGAACTGCCAAGCCATGCCTTCCCTGGACGGGAAACAAGCTTCCTAGGACCGGTTTCTGGCATTTCAGCCGTCTTCAGCCAGGCTTGCTTGAATCCAGTGGCAAAGTGAGCAAGGGACTCAACGTCTGAGCATACCCTGCCAACTTATGGCGAACAAAGCGGTACAAAAGGGGGTGGTGATGGACGGAGTATCAGAACCAATCAAACACTCACACCCAGTCAACAGATCCAGATCTGGGTTTGATCCATCACCGTTCTTTAGCCCACTCTGCCACCCCAGTTCAGACATGGCCATATGCAAATCAGTCTGACCCTGTGCCTCATGGGAACAGTCCAGCCCGAACTGCCAAGCCATGCTTTCCCTGGACCGGAAACAAGCTTCCTAGGACCGGTTTCTGGCATTTCAGCCGTCTTCAGCCAGGCTTGCTTGAATCCAGTGGCAAAGTGAGCAAGGGACTCAACGTCTGAGCATACCCTGCCAACTTATGGCGAACAAAGCGGTACTAAAGGGGCTGGTGATGGACGGAGTATCAGAACCAATCAAACACTCACACCCAGTCAACAGATCTGGGTTTGATCCATCACCGTTCTTTAGCCCACTCTGCCACCCCAGTTCAGACATGGCCATATGCAAATCAGTCTGACCCTGTGCCTCATGGGAACAGTCCAGCCCGAACTGCCAAGCCATGCCTTCCCTGGACCGGAAACAAGCTTCCTAGGACCGGTTTCTGGCATTTCAGCCGTCTTCAGCCAGGCTTGCTTGAATCCAGTGGCAAAGTGAGCAAGGGACTCAACGTCTGAGCATACCCTGCCAACTTATGGCGAACAAAGCGGTACAAAAGGGGGTGGTGATGGACGGAGTATCAGAACCAATCAAACACTCACACCCAGTCAACAGATCTGGGTTTGATTGATCACGGTTCTTTAGCCCACTCTGCCACCCCAGTTCAGACATGGCCATATGCAAATCAGTCTGACCCTGTGCCTCATGGGAACAGTCCAGCCCGAACTGCCAAGCCATGCCTTCCCTGGACCGGAAACAAGCTTCCTAGGACCGGTTGCTGGCATTTCAGCCGTCTTCAGCCAGGCTTGCTTGAATCCAGTGGCAAAGTGAGCAAGGGACTCAACGTCTGAGCATACCCTGCCAACTTATGGCGAACAAAGCGGTACAAAAGGGGGTGGTGATGGACGAAGTATCAGAACCAATCAAACACTCACACCCAGTCAACAGATTTGGGTTTGATCCATCACCGTTCTTTAGCCCACTCTGCCACCCCAGTTCAGACATGGCCATATGCAAATCAGTCTGACCCTGTGCCTCATGGGAACAGTCCAGCCTGAACTGCCAAGCCATGCCTTCCCTGGACTGGAAACAAGCTTCCTAGGACCGGTTTCTGGCATTTCACCCGTCTTCAGCCAGGCTTGCTTGAATCCAGTGGCAAAGTGAGCAAGGGACTCAACGTCTGAGCATACCCTGCCAACTTATGGCGAACAAAGCGGTACAAAAGGGGGTGGTGATGGACGGAGTATCAGAACCAATCAAACACTCACACCCAGTCAACAGATCTGGGTTTGATCCATCACCGTTCTTTAGCCCACTCTGCCACCCAAGTTCAGACATGGCCATATGCAAATCAGTCTGACCCTGTGCCTCATGGGAACAGTCCAGCCCGAACTGCCAAGCCATGCCTTCCCTGGACCGGAAACAAGCTTCCTAGGACCGGTTTCTGGCATTTCAGCCGTCTTCAGCCAGGCTTGCTTGAATCCAGTGGCAAAGTGAGCAAGGGACTCAACGTCTGAGCATACCCTGCCAACTTGTGGCGAACAAAGCGGTACAAAAGGGGGTGGTGATGGACGGAGTATCAGAACCAATCAAACACTCACACCCAGTCAACAGATCTGGGTTTGATCCATAACCGTTCTTTAGCCCACTCTGCCACCCCAGTTCAGACATGGCCATATGCAAATCAGTCTGACCCTGTGCCTCATGGGAACAGTCCAGCCCGAACTGCCAAGCCATGCCTTCCCTGGACCGGAAACAAGCTTCCTAGGACCGGTTTCTGGCATTTCAGCCGTCTTCAGCCAGGCTTGCTTGAATCCAGTGGCAAAGTGAGCAAGGGACTCAACGTCTGAGCATACCCTGCCAACTTATGGCGAACGAAGCGGTACAAAAGGGGGTGGTGATGGACGGAGTATCAGAACCAATCAAACACTCACACCCAGTCAACAGATCTGGGTTTGATCCATCACCGTTCTTTAGCCCACTCTGCCACCACAGTTCAGACATGGCCATATGCAAATCAGTCTGACCCTGTGCCTCATGGGAACAGTCCAGCCTGAACTGCCAAGCCATGCCTTCCCTGGACCGGAAACAAGCTTCCTAGGACCGGTTTCTGGCATTTCAGCCGTCTTCAGCCAGGCTTGCTTGAATCCAGTGGCAAAGTGAGCAAGGGACTCAACGTCTGAGCATACCCTGCCAACTTATGGCAAACAAAGCGGTACAAAAGGGGGTGGTGATGGACGGAGTATCAGAACCAATCAAACACTCACACCCAGTCAACAGATCTGGGTTTGATCCATCACCGTTCTTAAGCCCACTCTGCCACCCCAGTTCAGACATGGCCATATGCAAATCAGTCTGACCCTATGCCTCATGGGAACAGTCCAGCCCGAACTGCCAAGCCATGCCTTCCCTGGACCGGAAACAAGCTTCCTAGGACCGGTTTCTGGCATTTCAGCCGTCTTCAGCCAGGCTTGCTTGAATCCAGTGGCAAAGTGAGCAAGGGACTCAACGTCTGAGCATACCCTGCCAACTTATGGCGAACAAAGCGGTACAAAAGGGGGTGGTGATGGACGGAGTATCAGAACCAATCAAACACTCACACCCAGTCAACAGATCTGGGTATGATCCATTACCGTTCTTTAGCCCACTCTGCCACGCCAGTTCAGACATGGCCATATGCAAATCAGTCTGACCCAGTGCCTCATGGGAACAGTCGAGCCCGAACTGCCAAGCCATGCCTTCCCTGGACCGGAAACAAGCTTCCTAGGACCGGTTTCTGGCATTTCAGCCGTCTTCAGCCAGGCTTGCTTGAATCCAGTGGCAAAGTGAGCAAGGGACTCAACGTCTGAGCATACCCTGCCAACTTATGGCGAACAAAGAGGTACAAAAGGGGGTGGTGATGGACGGAGTATCAGAACCAATCAAACACTCACACCTAGTCAACAGATCTGGGTTTGATCCATCACCGTTCTTTAGCCCACTCTGCCACCCCAGTTCAGACATGGCCATATGCAAATCAGTCTGACCCTGTGCCTCATGGGAACAGTCCAGCCCGAACTGCCAAGCCATGCCTTCCCTGGACCGGAAACAAGCTTCCTAGGACCGGTTTCTGGCATTTCAGCCGTCTTCAGCCAGGCTTGCTTGAATCCAGTGGCAAAGTGAGCAAGGGACTCAACGTCTGAGCATACCCTGCCAACTTATGGCGAACAAAGCGGTACAAAAGGGGGTGGTGATGGACGGAGTATCAGAACCAATCAAACACTCACACCCAGTCAACAGATCTGGGTTTGATCCATCACCGTTCTTTAGCCCACTCTGCCACCCCAGTTCAGACATGGCCATATGCAAATCAGTCTGACCCTGTGCCTCATGGGAACAGTCCAGCCCGAACTGCCAAGCCATGCCTTCCCTGGACCGGAAACAAGCTTCCTAGGACCGGTTTCTGGCATTTCAGCCGTCTTCAGCCAGGCTTGCTTGAATCCAGTGGCAAAGAGAGCAAGGGACTCAACGTCTGAGCATACCCTGCCAACTTATGGCGAACAAAGCGGTACAAAAGGGGGTGGTGATGGACGGAGTATCAGAACCAATCAAACACTCACACCCAGTCAACAGATCTGGGTTTGATCCATCACCGTTCTTTAGCCCACTCTGCCACCCCAGTTCAGACATGGCCATATGCAAATCAGTCTGACCCTGTGCCTCATGGGAACAGTCCAGCCTAAACTGCCAAGCCATGCCTTCCCTGGACCGGAAACAAGCATCCTAGGACCGGTTTCTGGCATTTCAGCCATCTTCAGCCAGGCTTGCTTGATTCCAGTGGCAAAGTGAGCAAGGGACTCAACGTCTGAGCATACCCTGCCAACTTATGGCGAACAAAGCGGTACAAAAGGGGGTGGTGATGGACGGAGTATCAGAACCAATCAAACACTCACACCCAGTCAACAGATCTGGGTATGATCCATTACCGTTCTTTAGCCCACTCTGCCACGCCAGTTCAGACATGGCCATATGCAAATCAGTCTGACCCAGTGCCTCATGGGAACAGTCGAGCCCGAACTGCCAAGCCATGCCTTCCCTGGACCGGAAACAAGCTTCCTAGGACCGGTTTCTGGCATTTCAGCCGTCTTCAGCCAGGCTTGCTTGAATCCAGTGGCAAAGTGAGCAAGGGACTCAACGTCTGAGCATACCCTGCCAACTTATGGCCAACAAAGAGGTACAAAAGGGGGTGGTGATGGACGGAGTATCAGAACCAATCAAACACTCACACCTAGTCAACAGATCTGGGTTTGATCCATCACCGTTCTTTAGCCCACTCTGCCACCCCAGTTCAGACATGGCCATATGCAAATCAGTCTGACCCTGTGCCTCATGGGAACAGTCCAGCCCGAACTGCCAAGCCATGCCTTCCCTGGACCGGAAACAAGCTTCCTAGGACCGGTTTCTGGCATTTCAGCCGTCTTCAGCCAGGCTTGCTTGAATCCAGTGGCAAAGTGAGCAAGGGACTCAACGTCTGAGCATACCCTGCCAACTTATGGCGAACAAAGCGGTACTAAAGGGGGTGGTGATGGACGGAGTATCAGAACCAATCAAACACTCACACCCAGTCAACAGATCTGGGTTTGATCCATCACCGTTCTTTAGCCCACTCTGCCACCCCAGTTCAGACATGGCCATATGCAAATCAGTCTGACCCTGTGCCTCATGGGAACAGTCCAGCCCGAACTGCCAAGCCATGCCTTCCCTGGACCGGAAACAAGCTTCCTAGGACCGGTTTCTGGCATTTCAGCCGTCTTCAGCCAGGCTTGCTTGAATCCAGTGGCAAAGTGAGCAAGGGACTCAACGTCTGAGCATACCCTGCCAACTTATGGCGAACAAAGCGGTACTAAAGGGGGTGGTGATGGACGGAGTATCAGAACCAATCAAACACTCACACCCAGTCAACAGATCTGGGTTTGATCCATCACCGTTCTTAAGCCCACTCTGCCATCCCAGTTCAGACATGGCCATATGCAAATCAGTCTGACCCTGTGCCTCATGGGAACAGTCCAGCCTGAACTGCCAAGCCATGCCTTCCCTGGACGGGAAACAAGCTTCCTAGGACCGGTTTCTGGCATTTCAGCCGTCTTCAGCCAGGCTTGCTTGAATCCAGTGGCAAAGTGAGCAAGGGACTCAACGTCTGAGCATACCCTGCCAACTTATGGCGAACAAAGCGGTACAAAAGGGGGTGGTGATGGACGGAGTATCAGAACCAATCAAACACTCACACCCAGTCAACAGATCCAGATCTGGGTTTGATCCATCACCGTTCTTTAGCCCACTCTGCCACCCCAGTTCAGACATGGCCATATGCAAATCAGTCTGACCCTGTGCCTCATGGGAACAGTCCAGCCCGAACTGCCAAGCCATGCCTTCCCTGGACCGGAAACAAGCTTCCTAGGACCGGTTTCTGGCATTTCAGCCGTCTTCAGCCAGGCTTGCTTGAATCCAGTGGCAAAGTGAGCAAGGGACTCAACGTCTGAGCATACCCTGCCAACTTACGGCGAACAAAGCGGTACGAAAGGGGGTGGTGATGGACGGAGTATCAGAACCAATCAAACACTCACACCCAGTCAACAGATCTGGGTTTGATCCATCACCGTTCTTTAGCCCACTCTGCCACCCCAGTTCAGACATGGCCATATGCAAATCAGTCTGACCCTATGCCTCACGGGAACAGTCCAGCCCGAACTGCCAAGCCATGCCTTCCCTGGACCGGAAACAAGCTTCCTAGGACCGGTTTCTGTTATTCAGCCGTCTTCAGCCAGGCTTGCTTGAATCCAGTGGAAAAGTGAGCAAGGGACTCAACGTCTGAGCATACCCTGCCAACTTATGGCGAACAAAGCGGTACAAAATGGGGTGGTGATGGACGGAGTATCAGAACCAATCAAACACTCACACCCAGTCAACAGATCTGGGTTTGATCCATCACCGTTCTTTAGCCCACTCTGCCACCCCAGTTCAGACATGGCCATATGCAAATCAGTCTGACCCTGTGCCTCATGGGAACAGTCCAGCCCGAACTGCCAAGCCATGCCTTCCCTGGACCGGAAACAAGCTTCCTAGGACCGGTTTCTGGCATTTCACCCGTCTTCAGCCAGGCTTGCTTGAATCCAGTGGCAAAGTGAGCAAGGGACTCAACGTCTGAGCATACCCTGCCAACTTATGGCAAACAAAGCGGTACAAAAGGGGGTGGTGATGGACGGAGTATCAGAACCAATCAAACACTCACGCCCAGTCAACAGATCTGGGTTTGATCCATCACCGTTCTTAAGCCCAATCTGCCACCCCAGTTCAGACATGGCCATATGCAAATCAGTCTGACCCTATGCCTCATGGGAACAGTCCAGCCCGAACTGCCAAGCCATGCCTTCCCTGGACCGGAAACAAGCTTCCTAGGACCGGTTTCTGGCATTTCAGCCGTCTTCAGCCAGGCTTGCTTGAATCCAGTGGCAAAGTGAGCAAGGGACTCAACGTCTGAGCATACCCTGCCAACTTATGGCAAACAAAGCGGTACAAAAGGGGGTGGTGATGGACGGAGTATCAGAACCAATCAAACACTCACACCCAGTCAACAGATCTGGGTTTGATCCATCACCGTTCTTTAGCCCACTCTGCCACCCCAGTTCAGACATGGCCATATGCAAATCAGTCTGACCCTGTGCCTCATGGGAACAGTCCAGCCCGAACTGCCAAGCCATGCCTTCCCTGGACCGGAAACAAGCTTCCTAGGACCGGTTTCTGGCATTTCAGCCGTCTTCAGCCAGGCTTGCTTGAATCCAGTGGCAAAGTGAGCAAGGGACTCAATGTCTGAGCATACCCTGCCAACTTATGGCGAACAAAGCGGTACAAAAGGGGGTGGTGATGGACGGAGTATCAGAACCAATCAAACACTCACACCCAGTCAACAGATCTGGGTTTGATCCATCACCGTTCTTTAGCCCACTCTGCCACCCCAGTTCAGACATGGCCATATGCAAATCAGTCTGACCCTGTGCCTCATGGGAACAGTCCAGCCCGAACTGCCAAGCCATGCCTTCCCTGGACCGGAAACAAGCTTCCTAGGACCGGTTTCTGGCATTTCAGCCGTCTTCAGCCAGGCTTGCTTGAATCCAGTGGCAAAGTGAGCAAGGGACTCAACGTCTGAGCATACCCTGCCAACTTATGGCGAACAAAGCAGTACAAAAGGGGGTGGTGATGGACGGAGTATCAGTACCAATCAAACACTCACACCCAGTCAACAGATCTGGGTTTGATCCATCACCGTTCTTTAGCCCACTCTGCCACCCCAGTTCAGACATGGCCATATGCAAATCAGTCTGACCCTGTGCCTCATGGGAACAGTCCAGCCCGAACTGCCAAGCCATGCCTTCCCTGGACCGGAAACAAGCTTCCTAGGACCGGTTTCTGGCATTTCAGCCGTCTTCAGCCAGGCTTGCTTGAATCCAGTGGCAAAGTGAGCAAGGGACTCAACGTCTGAGCATACCCTGCCAACTTATGGCGAACAAAGCGGTACGAAAGGGGGTGGTGATGGACGGAGTATCAGAACCAATCAAACACTCACACCCAGTCAACAGATCTGGGTTTGATCCATCACCGTTCTTTATCCCACTCTGCCACCCCAGTTCAGACATGGCCATATGCAAATCAGTCTGACCCTGTGCCTCATGGGAACAGTCCAGCCCGAACTGCCAAGCCATGCCTTCCCTGGACCGGAAACAAGCTTCCTAGGACCGGTTTCTGGCATTTCAGCCGTCTTCAGCCAGGCTTGCTTGATTCCAGTGGCAAAGTGAGCAAGGGACTCAACGTCTGAGCATACCCTGCCAACTTATGGTGAACTAAGCGGTACAAAAGGGGGTGGCGATGGACGGAGTATCAGAACCAATCTAACACTCACACCCCGTCAACAGATCTGGGTTTGATCCATCACCGTTCTTTAGCCCACTCTGCCACCCCAGTTCAGTCATGTCCATGGCATGGATGCTCCATCCATCACCAGCCCCTTTTGTACCTCTTAGTTTAGTAGGCAGTGACATGACTATACAGTCTTGTGGCATGACCTCAGTGTGTGTATTGTGCTGCATCCACCAGGGGTGGGTATGCATGTGTTATTTGTCCTCACACCCACATGTGGTGTGTCATGCAGTGGGGGAAAGACATCCATCCTCCTGGGAGTGGGACACTGCTGTCAGTGATGTGTTGTTATGGCTCTATCATCATTGTCCAAAGTTAGGGATGCGTACATACACCCATGGAGTTGTGTTTATCTGATAATGATGTACACCCCCCATGTCTCTGTCCAATGCTGGGAGTCCTCTGCACCCACCCCTCATATTGAAGGCCACTGCTGGTAGTCATTTACACCCACCACATGTCTCTGTCCACTGCTGGGAGTCGTCTGCATCCACCCCTCATATTGCAGGCCACTGCTGGTAGTCATTTACACCCACCCCTCACATGTCTGTCCACTGCTGGTAGTGATATGCACCCACCCCCATGTCTCTGTCCACTGCTGGGAGTCCTCTGCACCCACCCATATATGTCTGTCCACTGCTGGGAGTCCTCTGCACCCACCCCTCACATGTCTGTCCACTGCTGGGAGTGATATGGACCCGCCCCTCCCATGTCTGTCCACTGCTGGTAGTGATATGCACCCACCCCCATGTCTCTGTCCACTGCTGGGAGTCCTCTGCACCCACCCATATATGTCTGTCCACTGCTGGGAGTCCTATGCACCCACCCCCATGTCTCTGTCCACTGCTGGGAGTCCTCTGCACCCACCCCCATGTCTCTGTCCACTGCTGGGAGTCCTCTGCACCCACCCATATATGTCTGTCCACTTCTGGGAGTCCTCTGCACCCACCCCTCACATGTCTGTCCACTGCTGGGAGTGATATGCACCCACCCCTCATATTGCAGGCCACTGCTGGTAGTCATATACACCCACCCCTCACATGTTTGTCCACTGCTGGGAGTGATATGCACCCACCCCCATGTCTCTGTCCACTGCTGGGAGTCCTCTGCACCCACCCCATGTCTCTGTCCATTGCTGGGAGTCCTCTGCACCCACCCCCATGTCTCTGTCCACTGTTGGGAGTCCTCTGCACCCACCCATATATGTATGTCCACTGCTGGGAGTCCTCTGCACCCTCCCCTCACATGTCTGTCCACTGCTGGGAGTGATATGCACCCACCCCTCATATTGCAGGCCACTGCTGTTAGTCATATACACCCACCCCTCACATGTCTGTCTACTGCTGGGAGTGATATGCACCCACCCCCATGTCTGTCCACTGCTGGGAGTCCTCTGCACGCACCCATATATGTCTGTCCACTGCTGGGAGTCCTCTGCACCCACCCCTCACATGTCTGTCCACTGCTTTGAGTGATATGCACCCACCCCTCATATCGCAGGCCACTGCTGGTAGTCATATACACCCACCCCTCACATGTCTGTAGACTGCTGGGAGTAATATGCACCCACCCCCATGTCTCTGTCCACTGCTGGGAGTCCACTGCACCCACCCACATGTCTCTGTCCACTGCTGGGAGTCCTCTGCACCCACCCCCATGTCTCTGTCCACTGCTGGGAGTCCTCTGCACCCACCCATATATGTCTGTCCACTGCTGGGTGTCCTCTGCAAACACCCCTCACATGTCTGTCCACTGCTGGGAGTGATATGCACCCACCCCTCATATTGCAGGCCACTGCTGGTAGTTATATACACCCACCCCTCACATGTCTGTCCACTGCTGGGAGTGATATGCACCCACCCCCATGTCTCTGTCCACTGCTGGGAGTCCTCTGCACCCACCCCCATGTCTCTGTCCACTGCTGGGAGTCCTCTGCACCCACCCAAATATGTGTGTCCACTGCTGGTAGTCATATACACCCACCCCTCACATGTCTGTCCACTGCTGAGAGTGATATGCACCCACCCCCATGTCTGTCCACTGCTGGGAGTCCTCTACACCCACCCCCATGTCTCTGTCCACTGCTGGGAGTCCTCTGCACCCACCCAAATATGTGTGTCCCCTGCTGGTAGTCATATACACCCACCCCTCACATGTCTGTCCACTGCTGGGAGTATTATGCACCCAACCCCATGTCTCTGTCCACTGCTGGGAGTCCTCTGCACCCACACACATGTCTGTCCACTGCTGGGAGTCCTCTGCACCCACCCCTCACATGTCTGTCCACTGCTGGGAATCCTATGCAGCCACCCCCCCCCACCCCCTTGGTGCAGTACACTGCTGTCCTGGGCCTACACACACACCAATATAAAGGTAATATGCTGCACCAGGCCGTAGGCCAACATTCGTGGCGTGTGTACGCCTTGTATCCCAAATGTACTGGTGCCGTAGGGGTATGTGTGATACGTACCCCCGCATTCATAGGGTGTTTACGGTCCGTACCACGCATACCCCTACGGCCCCAATCCAATAGTGATACGGCCTGTACCCACGCTATGTATGTGTGGGTGGGTGCGGTCCGTATCACTATAGTAGCGTGTGTACGGTCCGTACCACGCGTACCCCTACGGCACCACTACAATAGTGATATGGCCCATACACACGCTCTGAGAGCGTGTGTACGGTCCGTACCACGCGTACCCCTACGGCACCCCTACAATAGTGATACGGCCCGTACACACGCTCTGAGGGCGTGTGTACAGTCCGTACCACGTGTACCCCTACGGCAACACGACCAAGGTGATACGGACCGTACACACGCTCTGAGGGCGTGTGTAAGGTCCGTACCACGCGTACCCCTAAGGCACCACTACAATGGTGATACGGCCCGTACACACGCTCTGAGGGCATGTGTACAGTCCGTACCACGCGTACCCCTACGGCAACACTACAATGGTGATACGGACCGTACACACGCTCTGAGAGCGTGTGTACGGTCCGTACCACGCGTACCCCCACGGCACCACTAATATAGTGCTACGGACCGTACCCACGCTATGGAGTACGGTGCGTATCACTATTGTAGTGTTGCCGTAGGGGTACGCGTACACGTCCACTTCCGTTGTTGCGGGACGCAGGGATTGGTGGACACGCCCCCCGGAGTGACCAGACCCTGGAGGTAATGTATGTCCTCAATATTGTAGGTTTTAATTTGGGTAGGGGATATGTTTCCTGCCCCTCACCCCTCCTTGGCCCCTGGGTGTTGTTCTCACATTCTGCGGCGTGTGCGTCGGGTTCGGTGCACCAGGTCGTAGGCTAAGAGGGCCGGGATGACACGTAGGATGAGGTCCATGGCTGTCTGTCGCGTACAGGGGCTCCGTTTTCGCGTCGGACTCAGTTTTCCGGCATTTTTTGGCAGCCGTAAAAAAATAGCTGTGCGGAGTGACTTAGGAACTAATCGTACTTGCTGGTCTGTAAAACGCTGCCTGACTCCGTACGGACGTGGCGTACGCGCTGTCCAGGATCAGACTCGTAGGTATTTTTTAGCCGTACGGTGTTTTGTACGAATCGTACGGAAATGCTATTTCTGTACGAATCGTACTTGCTGGATTGTACGGTGGATTTCCCGGGTACGAGTCGTACGGAGAATACGCTCCGTATGTCAAGGTCTACAACAGAGGAATTCTTACCATGTACTTGCACAGGAACAGAGATGCTAGTTCCCAATGCCCCCTCCAGGATCCTCCAGAGACCGAATTAGATCACGTCTCTAAACAACCCCAAAGGGGGAAGGGGGAGTGGATAAAATAATAAAAGAACAAAGAGACTGGTTCAGGATTCTTCGGAGCTCCTCCGCAGCACCCTTCTTCTTGTCAGTTCGTTCTGTGGACCTTCTCTTGAACGATGCCGAAGGGAACTAATAGAGCACAATACTTAGCACCCTAGTCTACTCTGCTCTTGTCTACCAACTCTACTAATCTTTAGTTGTACCTTTGGAAAGAACGTACCCCTTAATCCTCCTGAACTAGCCCCTCTTCGTGTGGTGGTAGTTGACTGTCTGGAATGTCTTTTCTCTCATTGGTTCTGTACAGTTCTACCTAAGATACATAAACATTTAATGGTTAATGACTGTCCTTTAATCTAATTCTAATTATTATTTATTCTATTTTTCTGCTCACCTACCAGTATCTTTTTAATGTAGCGTTCACTATTCTTCTCTGTATTATTGTGGTAGATTCCGTCGTCTTTTCCTTCACTAGGATTTATGTTCTGCGTAGTAGTTTTCTTGTTATTGCATTTATTCTGTTATTTTATCTTGTATTCATCCTTGCTTTTAGCTTGATACTTTAGCAGGTATCTCTCTCTATATTTAGATAAGTTTTACTCTTCTTATACAGTTACACTGTCTTTTATATTTCTTTCTTTTTCTTTTTACAAGCAATGCCTTTTTCGTAATACTCCTTCCACAATGAACAACATATAACTTAGCTTTCAAAGTCGGCTCCGTGTTCTTCTTCCTTCGAGCCGCTAGAGTTAACTCCTGTCAAGAGTTGCTGAGGCGAAGTGGTTACGTCAGGAAAAGTTCCTCACTCGAGTCTTGGAATCTCCTGACTTGGGGAACACCTCGGGAAAGAACTAGATAACAGGGTCTTGGCTCTCCAAACCCTTACTGTAAACTGAAATTAACACTATTCTTGAAATTCTAAGATTTTCCTGAGACGCATAAGTTCAGCTCCGACCTCGGGCGACGCTTCAGTGAAGTGCGCTCTCGTGAGGGAGAGCGCGTTCCACCAAGGCTCCACACAGGTGTGACGACAAAGACTAGACCGCTACCGCGATTGTACCGCGGCCGCCATCTTGGAATGTCTTCTTTGCAGCAAGGCACTCCAAGCGCGATCTTTTGTGCTTTTTCCACTTCTCCTGTTCCCGCTTATTTTCGGATATGTGTTAATCGCATTAACTACTCGTGTCGAAGGACCAGTGGTTCTGACAGTACCCCCCAACAACGGAGGTTCTTCCACCCTTGGTTTCGTAGGAAATCTTAGATGAAAGGTTCTCACAAGTCTAGGAGCGTGAACATCAGATGCAAGTTCCCAGGACCGCTCCTCTGGCCCATAACCTCTCCAATCAACTAGATAGTACAGTCTTCCTTTAACCTTTTTTGAGTCCAGGATTTCTTTTACTTCAAACTCCATTCCCGACTCCAGTTGAATAGGTTTCGGGGGCAGTTCTTTCCTCAAATTTGGAGACGCTAGTTTTAATAAAGAGACGTGGAAGACTGGATGAATTTTAAGCTTGGGTGGCAATTTCAACTTGTAGGTTACGGGGTTCACCTTTTTCACAATTGGATAGGGACCAATAAACCTAGGTTGGAATTTTCGATTTCCTTTTAATCTGAGGTTCTTTGTATTCAACCAAACTTCATCTCCTTCTACTAAGGGAGGGCCCTCCCTTCTTTTCTTGTCTGCATAGATTTTATATTTTTCTTTGGCTTGTTCCAAATTCTTTGATGCTGTTTGGTGAACTTGACTAAGATGAGAGACTAAGTCTTTAACTTCTGGGACTGAGATTTCAACTTCTTGGACTGTGGAATTAGGATGCCTCCCATAATTTAGGTAAAACGGAGAATAACCAGTGGATACATTTTTTGCATTATTATGAGCAAACTCTGCTGCCCATAGGTAATCTGGCCAATCCTTGTCTTGTTTTAACAGGAAAAGTCTTAAGTATTGCTCTAACTCTTGGTTCACCCTCTCTGTCTGACCGTCTGTTTCTGGGTGATAGCTGGTTGAGAACCTAGTCTCAATTCCCAGTCCTTCTACAAAAGCTCTCCAGAAATGAGACAGGAATTGTGAACACCGATCCGAAATGATGACCCTCGGAATCCCATGTAGTTTCACTATTTGTGTGCTAAAATGAGTAGCTAACTGTTTTGCTGTAGGAACCCCTTCTAATGCTAGGAAATGAGTCATTTTTGAAAATGCATCTACCACCACTAAAACTGTATTAACCCCCTGGCAGGAAGGCAAGTCATTTATTAAGTCTAGGGTGATTGTGTGCCATGGAAAAGGGGGGGTTGGCATAGGTTGCAATAAACCCTTTGGAGCCTGCCGTTCCGATTTTCCCTGAGCGCAAATCTCACATGTCTTGACATATTGTTCAATGTCTTTATTCATTTGAGGCCACCAGTATTTTCTCTTCACCAAGTCTGCAGTCTTGAGCTCTCCTTTGTGGCCTGCCAAGAGATCATCGTGGCATTCATACAGTGCTTGAGTTTGCAATTCACGCATAGGCAAGTATAGGGCTCCCTTATGGTAAGGTAAATGGTTTAGGACTTCTCTTCCTTCCTCTTGTTGGGCCCATTTCTGCATGTCTTCTGGTTTTAAGACCTGAGCGATCAGTTCCTTCAAATTAATTAGAGTGGTGGCACAAATTATTTTGGAATCTGGAATTATTGTTTGATTTTTGGGCACCCCTTTTTCTTCTTCAGTTCCAATTCGAGATAAGGCATCTGCTTTCCCATTTTGGGCTCCTGGTCTGTAGGTAATCACAAAGTCGTAGTCAGCAAAATACAAGGACCATCGAAGTTGTCGAGGCGTGAGGGTTCTGGCTGACTTCAAAAACTTCAAATTACGGTGGTCAGTGAAGACTGTTACCACATGGTTAGCTCCCATGAGATAATGTCTCCACTCCTTGAAGGCGTCTTTAATAGCTAACAGCTCTTTTTCGGTTATGGTGTAATTAGTTTCAGCAGGTGTCAATTTTCGAGATCTATAAGCAACAGGATGCAGCTGACCCGTTTGCTTGTGCCTTTGGGATAGAACTCCTCCCACTGCCAGATCGGAGGCGTCAGTCTCTACATAAAATGGCTCAGTTGGGTCAGCGTGCAACAGGATGGGCGCCGAAGTGAAGTCTTTCTTCAAGGATTCAAAGGCTTCCTCAGCTTCATTCGACCACTCAAAATGTACTCCTTTCTTGAGCAGGCGTGTAAGTGGGAGTATTTTTCGTGAGAATTCACTGATGAATCTTCGATAAAAATTTGCGAACCCAATAAATCCCTGAACCTCCTTGACACTTGTTGGAGATTTCCAATCAATTACTGCTTGGATTTTTCGCTTATCCATGTTGATTCCAGATGGTGAAATCACAAAACCCAAAAATTCCACTTGTGACACGTTGAAGGCGCACTTCTCCAATTTCACAAACAGTCGATTCTCTCTGAGTTTTTGTAACACCTTTCTAACTTGGTCCCGATGCTGGCTCTGATCGACTGAATAAATCAAAATGTCATCAATGTACACGATTACACATTGATCGATAAATTCGCTAAGAGCATCGTTGATAAAGTGCTGAAAGGCAGCTGGAGCGTTGCACAGTCCGTACGGCATAACTTGGTATTCAAATAATCCAAACCTTGTTCTGAATGCCGTCTTCCATTCATCGCCTTCTCTCACTCTGATTAGATGGTAGGCTCCCCTCAAATCTAACTTTGTATAGATCTGTGCCCCTTTGACCTGATCTAATAGGACGGAGATGAGCGGAAGAGGATATCGGTTTTTCTTGGTAATTTTGTTAATTGCTCGATAATCAATACACGTTCTCAAATCTCCCTCCTTTTTTGGCACAAAAAACAAAGGTGAAGATACCGGCGATTGAGAAGGTCGGATGAAACCATTCGCCAGATATTTGTCTATGTACTCTTTCAGGTGCTGGTGCTCTTTTTCCGTCAGCGCATAGACCCGACTACAAGGCATATTGGAACCTGGTTCGAAGTCTATTTTACAATCATAAACACGATGAGGTGGTAGTTGCTCAGCTTCTTGCTCGTTGAACACATCTTCAAAATCCTGGTATTCTTGTGGTATTTCTTGTGAATTTATGACGCAGACCGAAGCTTCTGCCATGCATAAGGAGATTGCCGGATTCTCTTCAGTTGTTCCATCTTTCATCTTGAAGCAGTTTCTTTCACAGTATTTCGAATTAATTTCAATAGTTCTGGTACTCCAATCGATGGCTGGATTGTGCTCAGTGAGCCATGGTAACCCTAATATGAGTTGAAACTGTGGGGCATCAATTAAATTAAACTGGATATCTTCGTGGTGCCCATCTTCAGAAATCATTTGCATTGATTCCGTGTGACTCACAATGGGTCCGGAGGAAAGAGTCGTTCCATCCACCGCTCGGACTGGCTCACTCTTGGTCTTTGGGATGGCCTTCAGCCCAATCTTAGTTGCAAATTTTAGATCACAAAAGTTTCCGGTAGCTCCCGAATCCACCATTACTGCCACTCCCGTCAATATAACTTGTCGAAACTTTATCGTCATGGACAAGATTAAGTGTGGTGACGATGATTGCAAGGTATTCGCCACTTGGTGTCCTTTCGGAGTTGATTCCTGACTAGCATCCACCTGTCCAACTCCTTCTACAGGTGGTGCTGAAAGTTTTCCTTCGGTTTAAAGGAATTTTTTGGTTTCTTTGGACAATTTCTCACAAAATGTCCACTTGAGCCGCAGTACATGCATAAATTGCCGATTCTTCTTTTATCCTTTTCTTCTTTCGAAAGTGGACCCCTTATAGTTTCAATTTGCATAGGTTCAGAGCCCAATGCTCCTTCTGCAACCTTTCCAGCTTCTATTTTTACTCTGTCGAATCGTGGGGCTATCGGTCTGAAATCTCTTCTTTTTTCGCCTTTCCTTTCTCCATGACGGAAGTCCAGTTCTAAAACCAGGTCTATTAGGGCTGAGATCTCTGTGGGTCTATTTGGAATTTGCGCCAGAACGTCCTTTAATTCATCTCTTAAGCCTCGATAAAATATTGCTGCTCTTTTGCTTTCTGGCCAGTCTGTTTCCATTACTAATTTATTAAACTGAGCCAAATAAGCCACGAGGTCTCTATTCCCTTGACGTAATTCTAGCAGTTCATTATCTACAGCCTGAGAAATTCTTCGTCGATCAAAGATTCGAAGGAATTCTTATTTGAATTGGTCATAATCTTGCAAAAGTGGGTCGTCTCGTGAAACCAAGGGCATGGACCACGACCCTGCATCACCACTTAAATATGACAAAACAAAAGCCACTCTAGATTGCGCATCAGGGAAAATTGAAGGGCGACACATAAAGTGTAGAGAACATTGAGTAATGAAAACCTGGGCCTTCTGGGGGTCTCCACTAAATCTTTCTGGGGGTGCCAAAGGAATGACAGGGGATAAAGAGGGTATGACTTGTGTGGTTACTTTATTAGGGTCTCCAATGGATGGGTTTATACTCTCTCTCCCAGAGCCTAATGGTTGTTTAACTCTCTGGGCCAGTTCTGCTGTCTCCTTCCTTGAATTTATGACTTCTTGTCGTAAACTCTGATTGTCCTCTCTAACTGCGACTAACTCCTTTTGTATAGCTTCTAAAACGGATCTAAAACGGATCCCAAAGTTTGCAAGTTTATTCCTCCAGCCATTCTGTCCGGGTGCAAGTTTTAAAACGTGGGCACTTCACTCTGTCAAGGTCTACAACAGAGGAATTCTTACCATGTACTTGCACAGGAACAGAGATGCTAGTTCCCAATGCCCCCTCCAGGATCCTCCAGAGACCGAATTAGATCACGTCTCTAAACAACCCCAAAGGGGGAAGGGGGAGTGGATAAAATAATAAAAGAACAAAGAGACTGGTTCAGGATTCTTCGGAGCTCCTCCGCAGCACCCTTCTTCTTGTCAGTTCGTTCTGTGGACCTTCTCTTGAACGATGCCTAAGGGAACTAATAGAGCACAATACTTAGCACCCTAGTCTACTCTGCTCTTGTCTACCAACTCTACTAATCTTTAGTTGTAACTTTGGAAAGAACGTACCCCTTAATCATCCTGAACTAGCCCCTCTTCGTGTGGTGGTAGTTGACTGTCTGGAATGTCTTTTCTCTCATTGGTTCTGTACAGTTCTACCTAAGATACATAAACATTTAATGGTTAATGACTGTCCTTTAATCTAATTCTAATTATTATTTATTCTATTTTTCTGCTCACCTACCAGTATCTTTTTAATGTAGCATTTACTATTCTTCTCTGTATTATTGTGGTAGATTTAGTCGTCTTTTCCTTCACTAGGATTTATGTTCTGCGTAGTAGTTTTCTTGTTATTGCATTTATTCTGTTATTTTATCTTGTATTCATCCTTGCTTTTAGCTTGATACTTTAGCAGGTATCTCTCTTTATATTTAGATAAGTTTTACTCTTCTTATACAGTTACAATGTCTTTTATATTTCTTTCTTTTTCTTTTTACAAGCAATGCCTTTTTCGTAATACTCCTTCCACAATGAACAACATATAACTTAGCTTTCAAAGTCGGCTCCGTGTTCTTCTTCCTTCGAGCCGCTAGAGTTAACTCCTGTCAAGAGTTGCTGAGGCGAAGTGGTTACGTCAGGAAAAGTTCCTCACTCGAGTCTTGGAATCTCCTGACTTGGGGAACACCTCGGGAAAGAACTAGATAACAGGGTCTTGGCTCTCCAAACCCTAACTGTAAACTGAAATTAACACTATTCTTGAAATTCTAAGATTTTCCTGAGACGCGTAAGTTCAGCTCCGACCTCGGGCGACGCTTCAGTGAAGTGCGCACTCGTGAGGGAGAGCGCGTTCCACCAAGGCTCCACACAGGTGTGACGACAAAGACTAGACCGCTACCGCGATTGTACCACGGCGGCCATCTTGGAATGTCTTCTTTGCAGCAAGGCACTCCAAGCGCGATCTTTTGTGCTTTATCCACTTCTCCTGCTCCCGCTTATTTTCGGATATGTGTTAATCGCATTAACTACTCGTGTCGAAGGACCAGTGGTTCTGACACCGTACGACGAATCGTACCCGGGTTTTACACGATTGGAATCGGCACCTATGTGTATTAGTTTTAATTTTAAACAGTTTCTAATAATTCCAACAATGTTTATTTTACATTATTTTTTAAACGTAACAAAAATCCAATATTTTTAACAACGATATTTTTAACAACAATATTTTTTTCCGATATTTTTGTACTTACCATTATGTAGATATGACGTTGATATTCTGGACATCGATATTTGGGGTACGATATTTTTGTCGGCGATATTCTGGTTGTCGATATTCTGTCAATGATTCCTACCAAGGTTTCAGATTGCTATGTGTGACATTTTCATATTTTCAGTGTAATTATGAGTGACTTTTCAATGACTATGAGTGACAATATCTCCGTCACCTCTGACCAGAGTCACCCGACATCACCGGCACGGCCAAAGACAATTCTGATAGATAAAAAATGAGCATTTGGACGTGGCATTTCTTGAGACCAGTTGTGAGAAGCCCCGTAGCTCGTCCCATTTCTCCTCAGTGAATTGTTTGCTCTATGTTTCCTCCTATGTTCTACATTTGAATCACCTGGTATAATTCGGTCACAGCCTTACATCCAGTGACCAACATACAGGTGGGCTTACTGGTGGGCTTTTATTAGGGTGTTTCTGACACATAAAATAAAGGCCTTTTTTACTTCAAAAATCACGAGTATTCCACCAGAATCAGGTCTGTCGATATTTATGTTTCTGTTCATTGGTCAGCGCATTCTGCCATGTCGTCTTCTGTTAATTTCGACCTTCTCTGAAGCATGCCATGGTACTTGTGTGTCCTTCCACTGTTTGGGTTGTGGTATCTACTTTTCCCTGCTCCCTTGATGTCTGCTTACAAACACCTCTAGCCTCACAGGGATACTCTGTGTGAATGTATTTCTTAACCAGAGGCTTTTTTTCTCTTTTTAACACTTCATTCAATAGTTTTGTTTTAATGATATTCACGTATATATTTTAAACTTGCCTTGTAAATATTCTCTTAGGAGATGCACATCCAGACCGCATACTTCAAATACTTTTCTCAACATACTTTATTTCTTAATTTCAATCGCACGTACACTTCAAACTCTCCCTGTGACTGTATGTCACTGACAGATGCACATCCTGATCGCATACATTTATTTCAACCATTTAAAACCAATTTCCATATTAAATATTTTTACAGACTTCAATTGCAACAGATTTTTACTTTTAAATATATATACTTACATAGCTAACTAGACTTATAATGCTACATCTTACCCCAACACCCACACTACCAACCTGCAGTAAGAAAATAAACAGCTATGACGCAGCCAGTGCTTGCCACGTCAGAGCGCTTTTTTCCTTACTGTACTATTTGATTTTGTTTTCCGTGAAATCGGTTGATGTTTACACACTTTCGAGACAACAGTGTTGCGTATTAAAATTGGTTTTCATAAACTGAAATATGGTTTCTTTGGCTGCTATACGATAACTTAACGTTTGTTTGAGAGACTCAATATATTTTCAAAAGCTCACAAAGTATTGCAATCTGTTCTTTCACTATCTTTTCCTTTCATTATTTTAACTGACCTTACAGCTGCAAAGAACCTGAAATATAAGTGAGGGCACTTGTGAGAGGCGCCTGCGGTGAGCAGGCCTGAGCCAGCTTCATGAAACTGAACAGAACTCAACTTGTTGTACAGACAGTCCGTGACTGCAGAGCTCTGAGCTGTGTCACCTTCACAATTACTTTAGGAGCTTCCAGCTGTGAAGTTACTTTGTGCAGCTGGCTGCATAGCAGCCTCTTAGCTAAACTAACAGTTTCAGGCTGAATGAAGACGTGAGCTTGGCGTCCTGTGCTGCAGGAGACAGTACGAGCTACAAAGCAGGTTGAATATGCAGTCCCTCCTCCTGCCCCTGCAGACAACAGGTCTCCTGGGATTTCTAGTCCCTTTACCATGCAGCTGCAGTGGTTTGGCGTCCCGCGCTGCAGGACATAGTCAAGCGCTATATAGCGTGTAGAAGATGCGGTCCCTTCGTCTCCCCCAGCAGACAACAGGTCTTCTGGGATTTGTAGTCCCTTTACCAGGCAGCTGCAGTGGTGTGGCGTCCAGTGCTGCATTTGAGAGTCCGGCTCTATATAGCATGTAGAAGATGTGGCATATTGTTGGACTTGGCCCTTTTTGCAGGGTCATCCCTGAACTTTTTGCCTTCCTCCTATATTTTTTCTGACCTGTTGTTGGCTGTTTTATGACTCTGGGCACTTTACCACTGCTGATCAGTGCTAAAGTGCATATGCTTTCCCTATTGTAAATTATTGTACGAATTAGTGATTCCATGAGAAGTGTGGCTCAATGATTAGAGCGGCAGACCCTGATGCAGAGGTCTAGCCCGGGACCAGGGTTCAATTCCCCGCCTCGGCGGGTCTTGGGCTCAAAAATTCCACGGACCTGATAATTCTTGCCTCGGTGCCATTCCAATCATGGAGTCCCACTCTGCAACTCTGGGCAATAGCTTGCTTAATCTCCACAACGGCCCCCACAACGCTAAGGATGCCTGGCCTCCACCTTGGGGGTGCCCAGGAGTGGACGCCTCACAGGGAAAGCCAGGATGGGTTCCACAGCGGTATTCGTACAAGCGCCTTGCGACCCTTGCGGGTGAGTAGTGCGCTATACAAGTATCAATTTACATTTATTTGGTTTACTGTCAGGCCCCAGTAAAGTGCACTGAGTGTGCCCAGGGCTTGTAAATCCAAATGCTGCTAGTGGGCCTGCAGCACTGGTTGTGCCACCCACAGAAGCAGCCTTGTAAAATGTGTCTAAGGTCTGCCATTGCAGAACCTGCGTGCAGTCGGGTACCGTCATGCTGACTGGGCAAGGACACCCCCTTACCAGTCCCTAAACCTTCCCTTAACTTCATATTAGTCACCCCTATGGTAGGCTCAAGGGCAGGGTGCATTGTAAGTGTAAGGTAGGACAAGCCCTGATGTGTGTGGCATGTCCTAATAGTGAATTACAGCCATTTTCGTTTTTCACTATTATGAGGCTACCTGTTCTCATAGGCCAGAATGGGCTGCCGGAATTATTACACTCTATAACCCTAGCAGACTCAGGGAACATGGTAGAAACTCGAGTTTTATATGCCTGAACTCAGAATAATAAAATACATCTTTTAGCAAAGTTTATTTTAATGTTCTGTGTTTGCAAATACCACTTTTAGAAAGTTGGTATTTGCTTGCCTAACCATTTCAGCCCGCCTCTGCTCTGATGTGTATCTGCTGTCTGGTTTGTGTGAGTGACAGGGCTGGGGAATTCCAGGAGACAGTCTGGGCAGCCAGGTGGTGAATAGAAAGATTACACCAGGATGGGTGGGAGGAGTGCCCCTTGACTCTGAATAGGGCTGTGCTCTGCCACCACAATGCTGGCTCCACCTCCTGTGGAGCGTCTGATGTCTCTGCCCTGCACACTGAAAAGACAAGCCAAAGTCACCACAACAAAGTGCTCAAGAACTGGACTGAACAAGGCAAAGGCCCCCTGGCCTCAAAGAACAAAAGAAATGCAGTAGAAAGATAGGAGCCCTGCTCCTAAGAAATCAGATCCTGCTTGAACGACGAAGAACCTCTGCCCGACTAGAAGGACCTGGGAAAGCTGAAGGAGGAGTACTGTCCCTGACCTGGGGGACTGGCCTGCAGTGGGTGCCTTGCTGAGAAAGGAGAGGAAAAGACTGAAAGAGACTTAGCAGAACTTGTGCTTCAACCTAATCTCCAAGGGCTTGTGGGTGAGCTTGCCCCCTGAACGGAGTCCCAGGAATATTGGACTCCTCCTGCCTCAAGAGCCGCTGGACATTGCCTCAAAACTTGCCCTGCTGCTGGAGCCGCGATCGAAGTGCGACTCGAAACCCTGTTTGCTCTGCAGCCGTGTCCGTGGCTGCCCCACACCGTGTGGCTCCGCTCTGTACGAGCCGTAACCCGCAGTGTCCACTGCCGAGTGTTAGGTTCTAGCTGTAGCGTGCTGCGTGGAACTTCCATGTGGAGTTCCAGGGTGTGTGTGTTCGAGAAGTGAGGGAGGTGACAGTTGGGAAGAGACGAGGAGAGAGGGCTGATGTATTGGCTGTCCCCGTGTCCTGTTGGATTAATAAAGAAGATATTCAACTTACGATTCCTGAGACTTCTTTTCACTGGCGACGATCGGCCAGCAGGACATCCACGCGTGCAACCTTCAGTCTGCAGATGACGGAGGCCTGCAGATCGTTTTGCGCCAGGCAGCTTCCGTGTGCCGATGTCATCCTGAAGTATCTGGACAGCAGTGGGGCTACCATTTCGTGTGGATTTCTACAGTTTTGAGGTGTGTGACTTTATTTAACAATAGCGAGCGTCGTCTCGCGCCCTGCACTCACGCGCTCCTCCTCGCATTCAGCGTATGACGTATACGCGCTTCACGTCTTCAGCTGATTTCACTCGGTATTCGTAGCGCGTGTACTCGTTGCTTAGCAACGCGCGCATGAACACAATTTGCCGAGACAAGCAATAGCGCATTTCTGACTCAGCGATGCGCACGCTAACATAATTATACAGACTGTCTTCAAACTTCAACCTCAACTTAGCAGATTCCAATTAAAATTGCCAAAAAAAAAATTATATATATATTTTTTTTTATTTTGATTCGTGTTGTGCCATAATCACATCAACAGTTTACCCATCTTATGACAAAATATTTTTATTTATTTATTTATTTTGACATTCAACACGAACAATTATTTTATTTTGCTGTGGACTACTGTTGACAACATGCAACAATCCATATCTGCTCCTTCAGCATTTTCTCCGAGCTCTTCCTCTCCAGAGCTGGACTGGGAGAAATGGAAAGAAAGTTTTGAGGCATATCTCGACGCACTTGATGGCGATTCCTTCACACAAAAAAGGAAATTTTCAATTTTAAGACATTGTCTTGGATCCGAAGGTCGCACCATCCTTAAACATACCCCAAAAGTTGTAGTTTTTTGAGCGGAGATGAAGGTGATGGTGCGGAGGATCTGTATTCTACAGCTATCAAGTCTCTAGATAATAGATTCAAAGCATGCAAGAATATAACACTAGAAAGACACAAATTTAGGAAAAGAGCACAGCTCTCCGGTGAATCTGCTACTACCTATGTTGGCGCATTGCGAATTTTGGCTGAATCGTGCGATTATAAAAATGTTGAAGAAGAAATGATAAGGGATCAGTTGGTAGAAAAAACTAATAGCAAAAAGGTTCAAGAAGCTCTTTTAAACAAGCCTAATTTGTCCCTACAGAAAGCGCTCGAAATAGCTACAAGAATTGAAAGTACTTCTTCTCATTTGGAACAAATGTCTATCTCCAGTCCAGATAATCAAGCTCAAGCCGTCTCTTCTCTGAAATCCAAGCCAAATTCCTTCTCAAAAGATAAGAGCAAAGAGAAAAAAGATGGACAACTTAACACTGACAAAAACCCCAGAGCTAATAAGCGTTGGGAGTGTTACCGTTGCGGGAGTAATTCCCACCTGGGCAATGCCAAGTTTTGTCCTGCCCTCAATAAAACTTGCAGTAAATGTCAAAAGAAGGGACATTTTGCAAGTGCTTGCAGATCCATAGCAAGGCGCCCTGGAGCAAACCAAACACGTCATCCACAAGAAAGGTTATGAACATTGAGCAATCCTCGGACACATCCTCCTCTAGTGAAGAAGAACATATTTGTATGTTGTCTGACGCTCAAAATGCGGATGTGATTGCTATAATTGAGTCAGAGACTAAACGACCCATATGTATACTAACTGTAAATGGTATTAATATCAAAGTACTGGCGGATTCTGGGTCTCCATTTACTTTAATATCAGACAAAATATGGGAAGAACTTTTTGTAGCTAAAGGCCATGTGTTAAGACATTCTTTAGTAAAACCTATAGCGTATGGTGAAAAGAATATAAATGTTATAGGTGAATTTGATGCTAATTTATGTTTTAAGGGTAATAGTGCCAACACAATTGTTTATGTTGCTAAAGATGACACATGTCTTTTGAGTTGGAAGGACCAAGGTAATTTAGGAATTATCTTAGATCCTAGTGACCCTGAACAAGTGATATTAAAGAAAGATTTGGTTTTAGTACATGCACTTACGAATGAAACTTGGGTAAATACTCACCCTGAGATTTTTAATGATAAGCTAGGGTTAATTAAAGGCTTTAAACACAAAATTAGACTAGTTGAGGGAAGCAAACCGGTGGTGCATAAAGTTCGGAGAGTACCATTGGCCCCGCGTGAGGCACTTAAGAAAGAACTAGATAAACTCTGTGCTAGTGAAGTCATAGAGCCCATAGAATCTTCTGATTGGGTTTCCCCCATAGTTTTAGCGCGTAAGGCCAATGGTTCTCTTCGCATGTGTGTTGACCTTCGAGAATTAAATCGGAATATCTGGATTGATCAGCATCCTTTACCAAACATTACCGAAATGACTAGCACCCTCAAGAATGGGAAAAAGTTCAGTTTGTTAGACATGACCTCGGCCTATCACCAAGTTGAGTTGCATCCTGATTCGCGGCATTACACTGCTTTTATCACCCCAGAAGGTTTGTTTCAATTTAAACGCATGCCATTTGGTCTTGCATCTGCCTCTGCAGTTTTCCAAAGAATTGTCGAATGCATGTTTAAGAACATACCTAGGGTGATGGCGTTCCAGGATGACGTCTTGGTTTATGGTTCGGATCAAGGTCAACATGATGAGACGTTGTCTAAAGTACTCAATGTTCTAAAAGAAAAAGGTGTTACCTTAAGTGTAAACAAATGCAAAATGGACGTTTCCTCAGTGGATTATTTGGGGTATAAATTGTCTGAAAAAGGGATTGAACCAAAAGATAGCTTAGTTAGAGCCATAGAAAATTTCAGTACCCCAATGGACAAAGATCAATTGAGATCCTTTATGGGACTCGTTGAATTTTATGCTAGGTTCATTCCCACCTGCTCATCTAAAACTTTTCACATGAGGAATCTCCTTAAGAAGAGTGTCATTTTCAAATGGTATGAGGAATGCAATAAGGAATTTCAAAAGATTAAATATGAGGTTGCTCATGCTATTCCTCTGAAACCTTTTGATATCAATGACAGGACCATAATAATGACAGATGCTAGTCAGAAAGGTCTTGGCGCGGTTTTAATGCAGCGCAGGGATGGAAGGGAGGATGCTGTAGCTTTTGCTTCAAGAGGCCTAAAAGGTGCAGAAGGAACATACTCAGTAATAGAGCGAGAAGCTTTAGCTTGTTGGTGGGGAATTTTTCATTTTAAGCACTACCTATGGGGCTCTAAATTTACTGTGAGGGTTGATCACAAACCTTTGGTACAACTTTTCACTACAAAAGGAGCGGAGAGGGCAACACCCCGTATTGCGAAATGGCAATATAGACTGTTAGAACATAACTTTGAGGTGGAGTACGTTCCGGGGAAAAAGAACATAGTGGTGGATTGCCTGTCTAGGTTGCCAAGCATTGAGGACATAAAAGAAGTAGATGAGGTGGAGGAAGGAGACATATTTTGTTTTGCCATTTTTAATCCTTGTAGTGCCATTTCAGAAAATGAATGGAGAGAGGCTTACTCTAGTGATGTGGACATCAAGAGGGTGATGGACACAATTCATACAGGATGGAATAGTGAATCACCTCTTGATGATTCTATGGGTAAATTCAAACATATCTTTGATGAGTTGTCAGTAATTAATGGATTTTTATTTCGTTCGTCTTCTCTTGTAGTTCCTACAGCTATGAGGACTAAGGTTCTTACCCTGGGCCATGAAGGACATATAGGGATTCGTGCTATGAAGAGAAGGGTTAGAGAGCAATTCTGGTGGCCGGGTCTTGACAAACATGTTGAACATTTTGTTAGGGATTGTATGCAATGTGTTGTCAGCGACAAAACTCAGGTTACTGTTCCCAGTCCTGTTCAAGCTGTAGAAGTTCCTTCAAAACCATGGTCCAAGTTGGCTATTGATCTCATTGGTCCCTTAAAGTTGTCGGATCATGGTGTGTTGGAGTATGGTATCGTTGTTATGGATTATTACAGCCGTTGGCCAGAATTAAAGTTTGTGAAGGTTCCCTCAACGTCTTGCATCATAGAATTCTTAGAATTTCTTTTTGCAAGGGACGGGGTTCCTGATGAAATTGTTTCTGATAATGGTTGTCAATTCACTTCTTCGGAATTTGGTGAGTTTTTAAAATTCACAGACATAAAACATACCAAAACTTCTCTTTATCACCCTAGGAGTAACGGCCTTGTGGAAAGGTTCAATAGGGTGATTAAGGACAACATGCAGCTCTCGAAGGCTAGCAATCTAGATTGTAAAAAGGAACTTAAAAATTTGTTATGGGCTGTACGCACCACTCCCAATTCTGACACAAAAGTTTCTCCTTTTGTTTTACTCAGAGGTCGGATTCCTTCTTCTAAAATGTTGAGAGGATGGATGGGGGCTTTTAGCGTGCCAGTAACAAAATTACAAGAGGTTGACAAGAAAAGGGTTGAAGCTCAAAAAAAGTACATTCAATCCAGTACAAAACCGCTCAATGTGAAAGTGGGAGATTGGGTGCGTGTAAAGTGTTCCAGAATTGTACCTAAAGGATCATCAAAGTTTTCTCATCCTCAACTTGTAGTGAGGGTCAATAAAAGTGCTGTACAATTGGAAGATGGAAGGTGGTGGAATAGGGGCAAGATTTCTGTTTTCAACCACCACAATTCATCTTGTGTTGTTTGGCCTACTTCTTACCCTAGCCAAACCAGTACATGCCTCGATCCCCACATTCGTGAGCGTTCGTCTAGGTCAACAAGATTGCCTAGCAAGTTTCGTGATTATGAAATGTATTAGTGAACAATTTAATATCTTAGGTTTTAAGTTGTTAACCTTTGATTGTGGTAATATTAATGTATGTAATTTGTTTTCAGTTGTATAGGGGAAAGATGTGTTAGGTTCTAGCTGTAGCGTGCTGCGTGGAACTTCCATGTGGAGTTCCAGGGTGTGTGTGTTCGAGAAGTGAGGGAGGTGACAGTTGGGAAGAGACGAGGAGAGAGGGCTGATGTATTGGCTGTCCCCGTGTCCTGTTGGATTAATAAAGAAGATATTCAACTTACGATTCCTGAGACTTCTTTTCACCGGGCCACCTACACCCCGCTGCCCCCCATCCCCGTGAGCCACACTGCTCGTCTCGCCGCCCCTGCCGCTGGCAGTTAAGGACCGGAGCGCCCCGCAAGGAGAATCCGCCCTGGCGCCGCACTCCAGAACCGGAACCCGCAGCCGCGCACCAAAGGGTACGGCTCGGACGCTCGAGGCGTACCGGCCACCCCGTTCTGTGCCGCTGGGTTCAGATTGTCATCCCCGCTCCAAGGCACGACACGCATCCCGCGCCTCACAGTGAAGCTTCTACAACCCGGACCGTCCACTCTGCCCTGCAGCCCCGCCCAGATGCCCCAAACCGAGGTATCTACCCGAGCCGGGCCAGCACCGGAGGAGAGCTAACGCACGCTCCTGGGACACCTTCACCTGCGGCATCATCCGCGTCGACCCCTACGAACTTCAAAGGTAATGTGAGAGTCGCCCCTGACTGTGTGCGCATCGGACCCGCGAGTCCGCAACGTTTAGCTAACTCTTTTTTTTTATACGATCTTCCCCAAAAAGAACCGCACAGACAGCGCGAAGCGCACGGGACATAAAGATATGCATTTTTGTAACAAGGAACGCTTTTTCCTAAGATAGTATTGTGGCCTCCTTTTAAAAAGGTTATTTGGGTCTTGTGCTAAGCCTTTTATATAAAGAATACTTATTTTTATACAAACCCTGGTGTGGTGTCCATGTGTGGTGTTGTCACTGAGTTGCTGTGTGTATTTACAAATGCTTAACCCATAACGCTCTGAGATTAGCCTTGTCTGCTCGCGCCATGCAACCTAGAGGGTGAGCAGGGGTTATTTTAAAGAGTAAGTCCCTTGCCCTGACGAGAGGAGAGGGTCCCTGCTTGTCACAAGTACTTAACTGTGCCAACCAGAGACCCCCAATTCTAACACATATCCCCCTCCACCAGCAGACAACAGTTCTCCTGGGACTAATAGTCCCTTTAGCAGGCAGTCTGTTGACAGTGCGCATGGCTTTTTGTTGATGATTAATGCTTGCCACAATGGGGTGCTCTCCAGACCAGGCCGAATGGGGCTTTACGGGTGGTCAGTCATAGCTTCGATCCTGTGCCTTCCTGTCTCCTCTGATTCCGTACTCTTGCATGGACACGTACTGACTGGGTTGTTACTGCTTTGGCCTTTTACCATAGAGAGCAGAGCCACAGAAAGCACAGTTCCTAGAGACTGCCTGTCCCTAAGGGCGATTGCCAGGCTAAGGTGTCATGCACAGGAAATACATGCCTACTAAGAAATACTTTGCTTCGGGGGCGTTCCCACCACTGGTCCAAGAGTTCATTTACATTTGCTATCAGTCCACTCTCTCAAACTCAGATGCCTTTTTCAGCAACTTAAGTACTACAGCTGCCTCCAGGCCTCCTTCCTGTCATGCTGGTTCTCTCTCTTCCTACAATGTAGGATACAGACTTGGTATACATAATAACGTATCAAGTGTCTTTTCAGACACTGAAAGCCTCAATCTTATTAAAGACAGCATTACTCCTCCACTAACGTGACTATTAGTCTTAATGCTGTCCTTGTTGTTCAGAAATAAAGACTTGATAATAATTCCATGTTCGTCGGAAGACTGAGGACGTTATCCTGACAATAAATGCGTACATTAAATAAAGGTATACTTATCTACACTAGACGTAGGCGGAGACATAATGCAATAATTAATGATACACAATATAAGTTTGAGACTCTTATATTGATTCAGCACAAGTATTGTCAATTAAATTAACCTATAAGAAACAGGTATAGGATTTATCTTTTAGCAGAGTTTTCATTATTTCTCTAGAAGTTAGGAGTAGGAATTCATTTTTAAGATTCAAAGACCTCTTTTTTCAATGAGATAAATTAACAAAATGAAACTGTTCCGTTTATTATAATTGTATCGCTACTCTAAAGAGGTAGTGGATATTTAGGGATTGAGCACACTATATTATTATTTAAATCAATTGCTTTATGGAGAAATATTAAATATGAATGGCTATATATTTAACAGACACAAATCCTGTGACATAACCTTTAGTGTGATTTTGTACTAAGAAAATAATTAAATTAAATGTGCACAGGTTTAAAAGAATATCAATTAAGTGATCAATATAATCGTGTGGAAATGTATTGTGAATTCATACTATATATCTGGGATGTCATTCTCATTTACAATTGTTTTATCTTGAATGGTTTTCATGTTCTCTTTTTTGAGTGATAATTGACGTTTTAATTATAAAATGTTTGGTTTGTGTATGCATCATGGTCTTGAAGATACGGTCTCATGTGAAGCATGGTGAAACATATGATAACTGTTTGTCTCTTTGTCTTTTTTGGATAGAAAATATTGTTTCTGATAACCCAATAATCATGTAAACAATATTTTCGTGTTGCATAAACTAGGGCTCTGGCCAAGCTCAATAGGCTTTGGCTTTCCCACCCACGGGTGCCTGGACTAAGTTCAGTGCTTCATCGCTTAAACAGAATTCCAAGTTATTGTACCCCCCACACAACCCCACTGGGCATACGTGCCGTGTGGTGTCCGTGCCTTCTGGGTTACTAACAGTTCTGTGAAGGGGTCAGGGATGCAGTGGTAATTCAAACCCAATTTTATTCGTAAACATTGCACTCACAAGTACTGTACTAAGAAAATACACTATATATGTTTAAAAGTGTTTATTTCAACCGTCTAATCCTGTTGCTTAGTACTTGAATAATAACCACACAGAATATAATTAGAACAGCACTCATGTATGTTACTAGCAGCAAGAAGAATATGAACATTTGTAACAAGAGTGGGATGTTCCAAGGGGCTTAGCAACTGGAAGACTACTTCTATGTGCTACACTATGAGAGTTTGGAGTACCTAACTTGCATCTAAAGTTTCTTGGGACTCGGCACACTGCATACCTGTTCACATTGGAGAAGCTGTGACTATCAGACTTAAGCCAAGAAAGAGTGTTTCGTTGGAAGAAAAACACACATCAGCTGGGCTTAGTTCTGCTCCTCTCTGATTGGCTCTCGGCATAGGAACGGATGCTGCAGCCGTCTGGCAAGAGCTCTTGCGATAAACTGGGGCGAAGACCTCTCTAATTCAGTGGTCAATTCATGAGGTACCTTTAGTCTTAACCACTGACTTTTACTCTACATTGGGGGACTTCCCATTAATCTGAGACATAACTGCTTTGAACCAGCATGATGAAAATAGGTCTAACAAGACCACATGTTTATTTTTCACACTTACTGTCAGACCTTGAAAGGCAGATATCATGGAGATGGTAGCAGATGTACGTCGCCTTGTGTGGTAGCAAAGTTATTGTTTGGATAAACTGAAACCTTCACGAGTTCTCCGAAAGATAATGACATGACATGCTGCATATTGGCCAAACACAGACATGATAACGTTTTGGGAGTTTACAACAGTTGTGCATCTAGTTATTTATTTGGGAAAATAATATTGTCTGTGATAACCATATAATCATGTAAACAATGTTTAGGTAATATATGTATTTGTATTTTTGTGATTGAAGATTGTTCTAATGAAATATATTTGCTTCCAGAACGCTATCTATTACATTTTCTCTATAAATTGGACCTTACATTGTGGAGCATGTAAATAAAACAAAATGTACTCCCCCAAAATACTTTAGAACCTCTTTTAAGGCTCTAACAGTAGATGTAATACTGTTTGAAACAAGACGGTAGGGTTATGCTTGCTGGGTTGGTTGAAGTACATGCAGGTCACTGGCTCTCCCAGTCTGTTTCTTTCATTTCCGTAAATAGCCTGTTTTATGAGTGAAATGTTAAAGACACAATACATTAGAGCAGCGGTTCTTCACCTTTTCAATTCTGAAGCCCGGACTGAATCATTATTGCAATCCAGTCATTATTGGAAGCCAGGGACCCTCGGCCTAAGCTATTTTTTTGACATCAAAGCAATACTCAAAAATATAGACACAGGAATGCATGAAACAAGTTCTCAAATATTGAAATCATTTGTTTAATTCACAATCAAATATTGAAAAAGGTTCACAATTTTCAGTTTTGCTTCTTCATTCAAACATACTTTATTAATTGTATTTATTAATTTTAATATTATTTAATTTTGTAAAAACGTTTGCAGACCCCCTGAGTAGGCCTCGCAGACCCCCAGAGGTCCTTGGACTACAGGTTAAGAACCACTGCATCAGAGAACTAATTAGTGAGGGACAATACATATAAAAGAGAGTCAAACCACTATCCACAAAATTAAAGATAGTCAACTAAGTGTATTTAGTGAAATTAGGACTTTTCATCATTGACGCTGGTAAAATCTAGATTTTCTTGCAAGACTGGAGACTACCATTGTGCTATTTTAAAGCTGCTTAATAACAGAAGAAGCATGAACAATTAATTTTTTGAAAGTTTTGAAAGTGGAAGCTGAAAGCAATTAGCAGCTTTCAGAATGTTCTGTTATTGCAACCGTTTAGGAAGCTATGGCGCCCCTAGAGGAATGACCCCATGAAACAGTTTCTATCAATTTTAGATTGTTTCATGGACCAGGTAAACCATCTGGAAAGAATGGCAGAGGATACAGGACAATGACGTTTCCTAAAGTAAATAAAGATTTGAGAATCAAGCATTCTGAGACCTGATGTTCAAGCTTCTTACTCTTTAAGACATCTGCTACACAGAGATTTGATCGCTCAGGAAAGGCAGGATAATCCACTGCTGTTAATGTTTTGCGCAGCTGGAAATTGAGAACAGAATTCCAGGAGAACACTGCCTAGCCGAAGCATCAATAGGATTGCTGTTTGAAAAGCAAAAGCATGGTCAATTTGGTGATAGACCTATCAGAGAGAACGGGATTCTTAGGCCAGGCATTTAACACAATAAAGACTATGTTACCATATCATAACATTTGATATTACTTGCTTCTCTTCAGGAACATTATATAAAGACTGGCTGTCTCAAACAGAAAAAACTAGGACCCAGACTCCCTTGTAGAAAGCTCTCAGTGTATCAAGTACATTATTTATTGTTTTTACAAAAAGCAAACTCTCACTTTAGGAGTGTGAGAAGGTGGTTCTGACTATCTGAGACACCCGGACTTTTCCTCTATTTGAAAACCTGATTTTTTACCTTTTACTGGGGGAGCGCCTCGTAAGCTGGGACTCACCCACAGCGAACTCATGATGAAATGGACTGCATGTGGATTTCAATGGGGTCTGCCTTGTGAGATAAGGCTGCTACGCGGTGGTAAGGGGCACCGGACTGGTTACATCTGGACACGGGTGCACACGTGTGTGCACCCGTGTAAGGGCTGCGTGGGGGAGATACCTATTGTGCGCAGCCCAGGAGCTGGTACAGAGAGAATGGTGTGAAAGGGACTATGCAGAGTTGGGAGGTGACATGGAATAGGCCTTATAATGTGGGGAGACACATGTAAGGGATAGTCAGTGAGATTTACTGTTTCACTGTAGGAACACTCCATTATTCTCCTATGGAGACAGAGACCACATGGGGTAGTTTCAGTTCCCTGGGAATAAGTGGGGAGTGCCATCGCACTCCCCTGAGGCCCCGCCCGGCTGGCTGCGGAGTCCGTGTCTGCCTGCAGGAGCGAGCAGACCAAAATGACAGGCCGGCTCCTGTGGCAGCACGCAAGGGTGCTGGCCAGTTGGGAACATAGCGAGAGCAGCGGGGTGGCCACCTGAGCTGCTCTCCAACTTACCTGGATGCGGGGTGCCAGTGTGGGACTGGGCCCCCAAGAAAGTGGAAACGCGGCGTGAGGCCATCGGAGTCAGTGCGGCACTCTCCGGAGCAGCGGGAGAGCCGCTGCTCAGATATGCAAGCAATGGGGTGGAAAGCGCCCAATATAGCCTTGCAGGGCCTGGGAAGGCCTGAAGTGAAAACCTGCCCGTCAGCGTGTGGTGGCCCCAGGAAGATGGGGTCACCACTATTTGTTGGCAAAGGTGCAGGGGGAGCTGCAGGAGCAACGCAGACTCTGCAGCACAAAAGTAGAACGTCCCCACCCTCAGTCTCTGGGGATTGAAGGAAAGAACACCTCAAGGGTTACTCATGTTTAATCAAGCTTACCTAATGCTGGAACTTTTGTTCTGCAGCTGAGAGCTGATGCTTATGACTGCACATAGGTGTGAAAGGATGAACATGGATTGTCTTTGTGGAGACATCCCCTAGAGGTGTAAAGATGCAATTGCACAAGTACCATTCCAATTGATGCTTAGGCATGTATTCTTGCTAATGCGTTAGTTGAACAACCAGACTATCAGCCACTGTGATTGAAATATGTATACTGTATGGTTAGTATTAGATGCTCTCAGTCAGGGTTATGTGTCACCATGACAGATGTTCCCATTATAAGTGCTTGTTGAAATAATGGGTGGGCCACCAGTCAAGGTTATGGTCAACCAGATGCATTTGCGGGCTGATGATGTTCACACATGGTAGTGGTGGTACTAGACCCCCCCGCGGTAGGGGTGGGAGTGTTTACGCAATGTCAAGAAGTATTTCCAACAACTTATGTATATTTGTAAATTGATGCATAGTATTGAGTAGTGTGTGTGTAATAAATGTACTCTTCCTTTTTATAAAGAAAAGTACAGACTGGACAATCAATTATTGAGTGTTATTTCTGCATACCTGTAAATGGCGGTTACTAGCCCACACCACCTCCCTAGAGTAAGCCTTAGACTGCTCTGCAACGCTACCCTCTGAGTGTCAAGTGCTACATTGGGGTGTTTGGTTCTCAGTGAAGGACAAATGTACACCCATTATTTGTGCAGGCCTCACAACTAATGCCTCGTTTTACAACAAGGAGTAAAACAAAAAAGTCTGTTGGGCACACATGGGAAACATGGCAGCCGCTCAGCAAACTTTAGGTGTTTTTAGAGAAGCTCCTGTTGCTCCTCTGAAGACACAGGGATAGCCAGGTTGGAGGATATCACTAAATATGGTGGACGGTAGTCCAGCGGGGTAGTGGAATTTGTTATGCCTGCTCCCCAGGCAGACCCCGGGTTACCTGTCAAACTACAAATGAGGGGGGACAGTCTTCAAATGTAACTCAAAATAGAAAAATCACTAAAGAAAGACGGGCTGGATTCAGGATGTGGTGGACAGGGCACTCTATCAAAAATGCAACTAAGCCTTATACCAGCCAAACCAACGGTCCTCCCACCGGCCCTGTTTAGAGTTGGACGGATTGTCAGCCTTTCATCGAAAATCCAAATTGCGTATGTCAATGGAAAACTTCTTCCGAAGGAGAAAGGGCTCTCGAAGAAAACCCATCAGACATTATTATATAAAGCAGCGCTATATAAGAACCTCAAAAATAAAAAAAAAAGTCAATTTTGTATTTGACAAATTCCTGTTTAAATCCCTTGTATGGCAGACTGCTTTCAAGTACTCAACATTCTGTGGTATTTTTATGGATTATTAACAAGAGAAGTGCCAGGATACAGACATATTTTTAGCACCTCTCACTCTGAGAGAAGGCACACTGGCGAGATAACTCCCCTCTAATGCCACCTGCGGCAGACTCCTGCTGAAAGCAGTCATGCTATCGAGATTTGACCACACTTTTGCCAAATAAACTAGGCTCCATGCTGACATCACAAATTATCTTTATAGTTTAGGGAATAAATCACATTTAAGATCTCCTATGCAATCAGTAGTCAAATACCATGAATGCAAATAAATGTGTTGCTTTATTACAGATCAAAAAACATACATTTCTTATTAATATGTAAAATCTAGTCATCATTGTGTACATTTCATAGCCTCATGATTGGTCTTGCTGTATCATAATTTAGTTCATGTTAACTTTGAAGTAAATTGAGTTTGATCCTGGTACACACCTCTGTAGTGTGGTTTTTAAAGGCTCTTGGATGTCCATACATGGGTGGTGTTTGGTTATGTATCATTAATACAGATTTTTAAAGTATTGGGTTTCATATTTATTATGCCACTAATGGTGGTACAAACCACTTGTTCCTAAATATAAATTGTCCAGTTTAGAACTTGTTGCTGATAACGTGAAAGTACAGTGAGTTTGACCCTGGAGCAAACCCCTGTAGTGTTTTATGTATAAGGATGGGTGTGCTGAAGAGCAGTCTTGTTGCTGTTCCTCACTGGTTGTGTGGTGGTGGTGGTGGTGGTGGTGGTGATGGTGGTGGTGATGGTGATGATGATGATGATGATGATGAGGAGCAGCAGGAAGAACGTCCTGGACTCAGCACTTTGTTAAAATGAACTCGGTGGAAAGCATTATTTTCTACTATCTTTGGCTACGGAAGATGCATCCTTTCTTCTGATATGCATATTATATCGGTGAACACCTTCCTCTAGGCAAGGCTGGGCTATGAGAACACTGTGTATTTGGCAGCTCTAGCAACACAAAAGCACCTTACAGATGATTCAGAATGCTACGATCTATCTTATTTGTGGTCTGAGGACGTCCCAACTGCATCACAAAGTTTCACTGTTTGCTCACGAGGCAGCACATACTTTTTATGTCTATTCATTCACCGGCAGTTTATAAAACGAGGGTTTCTTTTTGCTTGTTATCTTATGTTAAGGGGTTTTAGAAAGCACGCAGCGGCCCCAGCAACGGGCGTCCCAGCGCTAAAATGTCACTGCCATAAGCAAGCCAAGAACACCCAGGAGGCAATAATGCAGGGAAGAGGTGAGTTTTGATGGCTTTACGAAAGAGAGAATGATTTTGAATGTTTCTAATATGTGCAGGGCGGGAGTTCCAAAGCTTAGGAGCACAAACGCAGAAGGAGCGTCCTCCGGTCCGTACTCTCTTAAACCGAGGAACAACCGCTAGATGCTGGTCCTTGGAGTGCAGCTGACGGGTAGGTCTATAGGTCGCCATGAGGCTAGCTAGAATAGCAGGAGATTGGAGAATCATGATTCTGTGGGCAATACAGAGAGTCTTGGATGCATTTCTCCACCGGCAGCCAATGTAGTTTTCGGATGGAACTAGCGATGGAACAGATTCTCGGCAGACCAAGGAGGGCCTGGGCTGCCGCATTTTGTGCCTTTTGTAACCTCAGTAGCTCTGCCCTGTTGGCCCCAATATATAGGGAGCTCGCATAGTTCAGTCTAGAGAGTACTGTGGCCTGAATGATTACCTGACGGATGGTATGGTCGAAGAAACCCAGCAAAGGTTTAAGCCCACGTAGGAGCCCGAAACAAACTCTGACTACTACCTTAGTCTGGGTTTGAAAAGAAGGAGCGGAGTCTATCCAGATTCATAGATTTTTTACTGCCGGTTTAGGAGCCGGCGGAGGGCCCAAAGAGGACGGCTACCAGAGGTCACTCCACAGATGGATGTCTTTGCCCACCACCAAGGTCTCTGATTTTTTGCCATTGTGCTGAAGACGATTGGCCGTCATCCAATCTGTAATAGCTGTTAAATCTTCCTGAAACTTAAGTGCACCCTGACTAGAGTCGTCAGATAATGCCACCACCAGCTGTGTGTCATCCGCGTAAGATACCACAGCTAATCCTCTGCTCCTGGACACTACTGCCAAAGGTTGGATATAGATGTTTAAAAGGGTTGGGCTTAAAGCTTGTAAATGCAAATCTGAATGTCATTTGTGTCAAAACTCAGTATCTTTTGTGTTCCTTTACTTCTGAATCCAGATTTCTTTTCCAGCCAGTTAGGAGTTGGTTGGGTGATTTTCTGTAAATAAGAAAGGTCTCAAATATATTCATACACAATTATTCTGGCCGTGAATCATTTACAGTCACTGGTGAGCCAGCAAATTTCTCAAGGCTCCAGCTTGATATTGGACACCTCTTGGGAAGTGCCACAAGGGTGGGTGCATTTACAGATGCATGTGATGATTGGAATGAGCATCATTTGCCCGGAGTCAGGGCTTCGGATGTAAATGTTGTGCACTACAAGCATTATCTCACACAGTTACAGGTCACAATTTCCTACTTTTACTTCTTGTGTCTTTGGACGTTGTTGTCTAGCAGCTGTCATTGAACCGGGTGTTGCACAAAAGGACCAAACACCAAAATCAGCTAGAAATATTCTCCAGTCTGTGCTTGTTAAACTTATTCAAGTGTGTGGTGTTTATAGGTTTCATCACTAATCCCTGTAGTTTTCTGAAAATCCTTTCCACAACTACTTCCAAATCCACTGCAATGGTATGGTTTCTCCCCTGTATGCGTTTGCTGATGTCTTCGTAGATTTGATAATCGACTAAAGCTCTTTGCGCATCCGGTGCTCTTGAATGGCTTTTCCCCTAAGTGTGTTCGCTGATGATTTCTTAATGTTGAAGGGTCTCTAAAACTACTTCCACATTCACTGCAGTGGTAGGGTTTTTCACCCGTGTGTGTATGCTGATGATTCCTTAATGTTGAGTAACGACTAAAACTACTTCCACATTCACTGCAGTTGTAGGGTTTTCAACGGGGTTTGTGTGTATGCTGATGTTTTTGAAGAACTGATAATCGTCTGAGAAGCTATTCACACATTAAGTGCACTTGAATAGCTTTTCCCCGAATTGTGTTCGCTGATGATTTTTTAATGTTGAAGGGTCACTAAAACTACTTCCACATTCAATGCAATTATATGGGTTTTCCCCAATATGTGTTTGCTGATGTCTTTGTAGGTTTTCTAATCGACTAAAGCTCTTCACACATTCACTGCACTTAAATGGCTTTTAAACGGTGTGTGTTCGCTGATGTGTTTGGAGATGTGATGACTGACTGAAGCTCTTCACACATTCAATGCACTTGAACGGTTTTTCCCCTGTATGTGTTCGCTGATGTCTTTGGAGATGTGATGACTGACTGAAGCTCTTCACACATTCACTGCACTTGAACGGTTTTTCCCCTGTGTGTGTTCGCTGATGTCTCCTTAGATATGAGGAACCAGTAAAACTACTTCCACATTCACTGCACTTGTATGGTTTTTCCCCAGTGTGTGTTCGCTGGTGCCTCCGGAGGGCTGATAAACCACTGAATTTCTTCAAACATTCAGTGCAATGGTATGGTTTTTCCCCTGTGTGTGTTCGCTGGTGGCTCTGGAAGGTGTATAACTGACTGAATTTCTTCACACATTCAGTGCAATGGTATGGTTTTTCCCCTGTGTGTGTTCGCTGGTGGCTCTGGAGGGTGCATAACTGACTGAATTTCTTCACACATTCACTGCACTTGTATGGCTTTTCCCCAGTGTGTGTTCGCTGGTGCGTCCGGAGGGTTGATAAATCACTGAATTTCTTCACACATTCAGTGCAATGGTATGGTTTTTCCCCCGTGTGTGTTCGCTGGTGGCTCTGGAGGGTGTATAACTGACTGAATTTCTTCACACATTCAGTGCAATGGTATGGTTTTTCCCCTGTGTGTGTTCGCTGGTGCATCTGGAGGGCGTATAACTGACTGAATTTCTTCACACATTCACTGCAATGGTATGGTTTTTCCCCAGTATGTGTTCGCAGATGTTTTTGGAGTAGTGATAACCGACTGAAGCTCTTCACACATTCACTGCACTGGAATGGTTTTCCCCCTGTGTGTGTTCGCTGATGAATCCGGAGATTTGAGGAATCACTAAAACTACTTCCACATTCATTGTAATGGTATGCTTTTTCCCTAGTGCGTGTTTGCTGATGTCTTTGGAGTTGCGATAACCAACTGAAGCTCTTCACCCATTCAGTGCAATGGTATGGTTTTTCCCATGTGTGTTTTCGCTGATGATCTTTTAGGAGTGCTAACTGACTAAAGTTCTTCACACATTCATTGCAATTGCTCATTGCTTCTCCTGTGTGTTTGCTAATGGCTCTTTAGTAGTTATGACAAACTAAAGTTCTTGCTGCTTGTGTATGATTCTTCTTTCTTGGTTAGTGTCTCTGGGTCGGGTTTATATTTGTCTGCATCCCATGACTGCGTTTCCTGAGGAGCTAACATGGTTGATAAAGCACTTGTGTTATTCTCACATTCCCTGTATGTGTGTGGTATGTTGGATGCTTGATTTCAGCTTTCACAAAGAAATACAAGACTCACCAACTACATATATTATAATTGCAGCAAGTGAAGCTTCTTTGTAGTTGGTTATGTCTTTAGATTACATAATGGTTTTGCATGTTTACGAGAAAAGATTAGTCTTCCTTCTGGTTGATGCAAATTGGGACAGTCTGTTGTAGATGAGAGATCCTCTCTTTCCTTTACCCTTCAGTTGTCTGGCTCCACTCCCTTGTGCTTTTCTCTTGCTCCTGTGGTTTGGCCAGAAACAGTTTACTCTACACCTAGTGTGCTGAATGGTGGTCTGCCATCATTACAGGACGCAGAGCAATGCTGTATCCACCTCATACCGAACACATGATCAAAGCTGGTGGTGGAGGCCCGTTTATACAGGAGGTGATTTGTCAGTGTTGTTGCCTTAATTTTCTAGAGTTCATTTTTAGTTCTGTTGCATGAAGGTGCACAGCTCAGACTCTTACATCAACTGAATTGCTCTTGACTGCTTCTTCCAGGATCTATCAGTTTATGTTCAGGGTCCTCAGTCTCTGACTGTGCAGATCTTTTCCTGAATATTGGATCTCATTTTTTCTAACTGCTTTTTTTTAGATTTGGACGATTACTTTCATTATTCACGATTATTTGAGCATTCAAGGCTGGTTTCCTATGGGATGCAAAGAGATTTAAAATCACTAAATGGAAATGTAAGATAATGTGAATACACAATATTTAATTAGTTGTAAAAGACATCTCTTCTTCAACATTTTTTCAAGTTACCAAGAGATATTTCACCATACACAGATATTTAACTAAATCTTCCATTGAACATGTCACTCTTACCTAATTCAGAAAAGGAGGTGATTTTCCAGGGTTCACAGAGTAACTTAGTACAGAAAGAGCACTCACGGAGTGCCCTCTTGCTAAAGGTACAGCTTTAGGAAGATGCACATGGCCAACATTTTATTTAAAGAAGAAGGGATTGTGGAAAAAGGGATGGATCAGGATGTGCTGCTGTCACTTCAGTTTCAGGAAGTGTATAACAACAGTAACCCTTTCAAGAACTATATGACAAAGAAAACTCTTCAAGAAGTATATAATAAAGGTAACGTTTCAGGAAATATATAATAAAGGTAACGCTTCAGGAAGTATATAATAACGGTAACGCTTCAGAAAGTATATAATAAACGTAACGCTTCAGGAAGTATATAACAAATGTAGCTCCATTCACACTCTTCTTGACAATACTTGCCAGTTCACACTGGAGCAGCTGAAGTCCCAACTCCTGTCTTTACTTTACTGTTTGTTAAGTTATCTTTGCCACATTCCTAGGGATGGTTCACACATTTGTTGGAAGATTTCAGCATTTATAATAGAGATTCTATCACTGACAGTAATATACCTGCGATATCTCTGCTGCCAATACGTGTCTGCTTTTTGTCTTTTTCTACCTTACAATGGTTTCTGCCAATGTTTTACGTTTGGTGTCAGCATGCTTCTCTGTCGGTGGATGGAGCATCGGCAGAGTGGGACAAGATGTTCGTTGCTTGAGGGTGAGTGCAGCATTTACACCGTTGCACCTTTCTTACATTCAGCTTTACCTTACTCCCTGTTCATCATCATACTCCCTTATGTCTGGGTACTCGCTCAGCAGGGTTCATTGACAGCTAAAGCAAGGGAGTGACTCGATGCACACAGCAGACATAAGGTAATTGTCTGAAAGTCAAACGCCATGGTTGGCAGTACAAGGATCACAAGCATAATTAGAGAAGCTTGCCCGGGGCATAAAAACTGAGGAAGTGCACAGGTAGATATTTATGAGGTACATACAGAGCAGGCGAACATGTAGGTACATGCTCCTTTATTTGGGTCTGTTTCAGGTCTTTACTGGGCTGGGTATTAGTGTGCACTGTCTCTTATTTCCGCTGCTGATAAAGGCACTTACTGCATGGGTGTTACCACTTTGACCCTTTACAAGAGGGGAGCAGAGCCTTAGAATGCACAACACCTGGAGACCTCCTGCCTTGAGGGGAAGGTGAGGGTCTAGGTGTCAGACAATATCAGCTAGGGACATAAAAGGATCCTAAGAAACACAGCAGCAGAGAGGCGAAATCATCAGCCCAGATGGAGAAGAGCCGGGTCTTCCACTGTTTCCGGATCAGTAGGTGATATTGAATCTTTCTAAGGTAAGGAGGAATAGAATTCCATCGGGTCAGAGCTAAGATACGGAAGGAGCAACCTCCCGTTCTGGCTCTTCTATGATGAGGGATGTGGGCCAGGTTTAGATTGGCGAAGCATAGTGTTCTGGAGGGCATGTAAAATTGCATCTAGGCTGGGTACTCTTCGAGCCCTGTTTTTTGGAGTTAAGTTTTAAACAGTTGTTATGCATCCATCTTGCCACCAAAGTTTTTAGATTTGGCACAAAAGCCAGTCGACTGCTGAAAGGGAAAAAAATAGCTGAGTGTCATCAGCATACAACACTAGTGACATATTCCAAAAGATTTTACTACCTCCGCCAGAGGTTTGACATAAAAATTAACAAGGGCAGGACCGAGCTCCGAACCCAGAGGGATGCCAGGAGCCAGTCCTCTCTGGGATGAGGCAGGGGGGGGCATACATTTAAAGGACCGCTCCTTTAAAAAGGAGGTAAACCAGGCCAGACCTTAGTCCTGTACCCCCAGGTCAGTGACAGAAGTTAATATTATTGCATGTGAGACAGTGTTGAAGGCCGCACTTAAATCCAGGAGGTACAGAGCCTGGGATTTGCCAGCATCTGCAGTACTGCAAAGGTATTCAACAACTGTTAAAAGGGCAATTTCGGTGCTGTGTGATCTAAATACATTTTGGGAGCAATCTAATATTTGATTATGTTCTAAAATTTTGGTTAGGAGATTATTTACATGTTGCTCCACAACCTTGGACAGAAACGACAGAAGAGAAATGGGTCGATAGTTTTCTGGCTGAGTGGCATCTAGCGAAGACTTTTTTTTAGAAAAGGGATAACCTTGGCGTGTTTTCATGATATTGATACTTTTTCAATGCTCAGCTAGAGTTTGGCTAATTCTAGAAATATGGTTGTGATGCTCTACTGAAATTAAAAAATATAATCAGCTTTAAATGGGTCATTCGGAGATCCAGACTTCACTTGACGCATTAAGGTGGAAATAGAATCTGCGTCAAGTAGAGCCAATTGGTCCAAGGTAGTCCATTGCGAGTGGTAGGTCCCTGTGTCAAGAGAGACAGGTTTGGCTGTTTTCTCAACCCTGTCAAAGTAAAGATAGATCGTTGACCAAGCTTGTTGCAGTGGCTGTTAGAAGCTTCCGCTAATCCAGGACTGGAGGTGGGTTTAATCAGGTTGTTTACAATAGACAAGATTTCTTTAGAAGGCTTACAGTTGTTTTTGATTTGTCTGCAAATAATTCGACATGGGCTCTTTTAATCAGTTTCTTGTAACATTTAATCGCTCTCATGTATTGCATTCATGCTGCAGCATCATAGGATTTATGCCAAGGGCACGCTTGTACTTTGAATCCCAAGGAACACCCTTCTGGGGCGCATCCACAACAGATCCAAGGTTCATTTGCTATCAGTCCACTCTCTCAAACTCAGATTCCCTTTCCAGTGCCTCTGGGACTACAGCTGCTTCTAGGCCCCCTTCCTGTAATGCTGGTTCTCTCTGCTACAACATTGGTTGCAGACTTGAAGATTAATTTGGAGTTTGGGAGAATGGTTATTGCATCAAAAATGTGACAGATATCCCCGTCCATCTTACTTCAATTGTCACTGGATTAAATGCACTTCTAATGTGGCGGGCGGGATACTCGTCATGCTTGTGATGGAGTAACCTGTCCACCAAAATCTAAATGAGACCCTTGGTGTACAGTGTGTCCAGGGTCATTTTAGTGTCAGCCCAAGCAGAGACCACCATCTAACCGTCCCCCTTTCAACTAGTCACTGGTAGGTCAATTCCGAAGCCAATACCTTAGAGCAGAACCAAACTAAGCGCAGAGTCCAGCTCTGAGTCCTTAGGTAATGAAATGTATCTATATCTCTCTGAACTGACCAAAACTTACAGACTCCTCTCTAAACAGGTTACCCAAAAGAAGGCGGTGCGCACCTCCGTGGGCCTACTCTACACCATACCGCAGCCCGGGGACCGAGTCCTGATCCACAACTTTCATTGCCAGTGGAAAGGAAGCATGTTTCAACGGCCCTTCAAAGTAGTCTTTTCAACTCCCAAAGCTGTCAAGGTCGAAGGGAAAGAGTCATGGTACCACTTGTCAGATATTCGCTTGGTCTCATCACTACCACAACCATCAAAGGAGTCACCATCACAAACTTTTTCTAATATGAACTATTTACGCTTTGGGGACAGAAGCGCCCATAGGGCTTCCTCCGGACTTTGCGAACAGTTTGCAGATAGGAGTGCCCCTAGGGCTACCCCCGGACATTACATTGACTCTTTCATATCCCAACTAAAAATATTCACCTGTGTATTGTCTTTTGCCCTATGTGCTTTTATGTTTCTTCAGCTACGTGTCACCATACAGGAACAGGTCAAATTTCAGCAAAGGACACCAGGTAAAGTGGTCCAGCATGTGTCCCGGGATCTAAACCGTTTAACATAGAACTTCACCACATACAACGATTAGATAGCGCACTATTACATAACACCTGGTATCAACACATGATCTCAGTGGGGAGCAAAGCATCTACCCAACTACTGCTATGTTTGCTCATTCACACCCCATGCAGTGGGTTCAGACTATACCTGTCCCAGGAGGTACCGCCCAACAAAGCTTCATGCTGAATAAAAGCCAAACTCCAGGCCCAACACTATAGCACCACAGGAAGTCACAGTGAACCTAGCCAAGTACAATATCATACCTGAACCCCTTTACATCCTGACACAGCAGGATGAGATCCAATCCAATTTTGAGAAACTCAAGATAAAGGGGCAGACATGGTCTTAGAAAACAGGGCCTAAACCCAGCCCCAATAAGGGTTTCTTGGAGTTCACAAGCCCTCAGCCCGGTGCAATAGCGTGTCCGCACAAGTACCCACCTGTGGACCAAGGCTAGCCCTTAGTGTAACTGGAGCTGTATTTATGAACAACAAGTGGAACCCCAATGTTCTGTTTACCTGCAGAGCCATCAATTTGGGGAACAAAAGTGACAACAGGTCCTGTGGAGTCAGGTTGAAAGACACTTTCTTGACCCCATGCCAGGACTCCTGGAAATCAGAGGCAGGAGTTACACATGGATAGAAGGTAAGAAGAAACCCAGTATAGTCAGGAAGCTACCAGTGTATTCCTTGTGCTTTAGGGGGAAGGGGACAATACCTGTCGGGGTGAACAGGAAAATGCAAGAGTATAACCGATAATATTAATATGCAGTGGGGCACCTCCACCTTGATGGACTACTAATGGTAATGCGGCAACCACACCTACACCCAGCTGGTCCTAGACTGGAGAGGGGTCTGCTCACTGGTCACCGTCTATATGCCAAAATTGGTCATAACTGGAGAAGATCTTTCTGCACTGCATCACCACTCCATCAGCAAAGGCACCACGCTTGTACACCAAGTATGCAAAAAAAGGTCAGTAGAATACTTTGGTTGGGACAGATTCAAGACATTCCTGAAGAAATCTGTCTCTTCACCGATGCGCAAATAGGTGTAGGAGGTTCAACCCGCTTCTTCACTATGCAAACCAAGGCCTACACTCGGTGGCTGCATATCACCAGGTGGAAACTGCTGAAAATGATTAACACCACCGGAAGATGGCCTCAACGCAATGAAGAAATGCACGCCACCTGGCTCATGGTGATGCAGCACCAGTATGTGTTGGACTTAATGACCATAGTGGAAGGGTGAGTATGCGCAAAGATAGATACAGCATGCTCTACCTTCATCCCCATGAAAGACCAGGGCAATGGCACTATTTCAATTGTCATCCAAACACTGCACAACCTACAGCTTGTCATGATTAAAGAAGGATCACAGGTTTGTTTGCCTGGGTACCAAGGTGGATCTCAGGCCTATGCAAAACCTAGATACCAGTGGCTGTAATCTTGCTCTTGTGTGCTGCACCCAACAACCAATATGTGACCGTGGGGGGGGGGGGGGCTAGAGGGTGCAAGGCAAGATGGCCGCTCTGTAGAGCAGATCCTCTGGTCAAGCCATCAAGTTGCTTAAAATCATTGTCTTCCTGCCCTGGTTGACGCCCTACCTACAGGAACCGAGCAGCGGAGTGCTACGGTCTACTTTGCTCGTGCTAATCTGGACTCTGCGTGGACAGCTGGCCGAGCGAGAGTCTGGTCATTTCCCGGACCCGCGCTGACAACATGGCGGCCCGGGACGTGCTCTGAGCACAAGGCTGCGGTGAACTTCGGGTGGGGCCGGAAGCGGCCTGCAGGTGCTGTTGTTGTGAGATTGCGCTGCCCAGCTGGTGACCGGTGAGTTGTGCGGCTTTGACTGGGAGTGGCAGCCAACCCGGTGCAAGAAATGTTAGCACCTGGGGGGCAGGCCGGCTTCTGATACTTGCCTGCGCGGCGCACCGGTTACGGGCTTATGGAGGCCGCTCTGGGCTGTCAGCCTTGCCCACAGTGGAGCTACCGCAGACCATCACTGAGACCGAACCGGCAAACCGGGTGAGTGCCTCAGTGCGCCTGCTGCTCAGCTGTGACCTACCTTGCAGCCGTACCCCACTGGGCTTCATCCGGCTGCGCTCGAGGGGCCTCCGCTGACATCTGCTTTGTCGCCTGGTGAGAGATCGTCCTGCGGTGGGATCGCCGCGTGCCGTGTGCACTGAGGACCAGCGGCGTCCTCGATCCAGGGCGAGGGAACTGCGTGGTGCACCCTACCTGGTGGCTGCTCATCGGTGGGCCTTCTTCTGCTGCGACCAGAGGGCCATTTGATCGTTCTTGCTGTGTGGCTGGGAGAGGCATCGCACTCAGCGAGACATTGTTGGGACTTGGGGGAGTGTGTGCTACCGCGGATTGGTCCCCCCCCATTGGACACCCCTCGCCACTCACCTGCTCATCTGCTGACCCTGACCGTTAACACCGCCATCTCTGCTTGTTTTGCCCCAAATAGAGGTGCGGTGGAGTGTGGCCCTGTCGGAGTTCCGGCCCATTCTCTCTCCTCCTCTCTGTGGTGGTGCTGTCGTGCTGGGGCACGGTACGCGCATACTCCTACGGTGACCAGTGGGGCTCCTTGTCACCCCTCTAGTTTTTGAACCTGGTACATATTGTGCTTTGGAGCGAGGACACTGATCTTCCTCGGGCCTACACTCTCTGAGTGGCATTGGTGACGGACCTCTGATGCTGTGAGCTTGCACTGTGGATTGCGAGGCACTGCGGGCACCCTCCCCACTACTGGCCCTGAACGCACCTCTGCCATATCCTCACTGTCTCTTGTTGCTCGCCATCTCCATGTGCTGTGCCACGACGATATAACGAGGGGTGCTCCACTGGCATTCGTGTTGTGATTCGCTACTGAATTTGTCACTGCCCAAGATTGTTGGACACTGTGCGGCAGGCGGCCTCTAGATGGTATCGTCCTCACCATTCTTTGGTTCAGCGCTATTGCCATGGGGAAGTCTGAGCGCAGCTAACCACGCATCACATTTGAGCAGCGCAAATCGGGCAAGGCATCTCAACACGCTGCCTCTGACTCGGAGGCTGATGTTCCCAGCAACCATTTAACCAATATTGATAAAACTCTTCTTGCAGTCCAGGCCAGCTTGCAGTCCATCGACGGGAACATTCATAACCTGAACTTGCGCATGGATCACATGTCCACGAACCTGGATAAACATGCGCTGTACCTGGGGGAAGCGGATACGCGTATTTCTGGCGCTGAAGATGGCTTGCAACAGATGACCACCAGAGCGACGTCTATGGAAAGGGTGCTGGCTTTTGTACAGGCCCGCAATGAGGATTTGGAAGCCAGATCAAGACGTAACAACGTGCGAATCACTTGCCTGCCAGAGGTCACTAACACGGGCCGTCTTGAGACCTATGTGGAGAACCTCCTTCGTAAGATTTTTTTGCGGAACAGCTGTCTCAGGTCTTGATTGTGGTACAGGCCCATCACTCTCTGGCTGCTCACCCTCCCCCGGGTGCCCTATCATGTCCCTTTATCGCCCGTCTTTTGAAATATAGAGATCGGGACCCTGTCCTCCGCATGGCTCGAAAGAAAGGTACCATCACTCACGAGGGGAACACTCTTGCATTTTATCCCGACTTTACCGCAGCTATCCAGGAGGCCCGGAGAGTTTACCAACCTGTTAAGAAACTTCTCATCTTGGCGCAGATACCCTATGTTATGCTCGATCCTGCACGGTTGCGCATAGAAGTCAATGGAAAGCCAATGATCTTTACCAGCCAGATATCAGCGATAGACTTTCCAAAGACTATTATTCGCCATAGCCGGTCCCCCAACACTGCAGCTGGTGGCGACGGTGGGGGCTCCGATGAGATGGCAGATGAACAATGACAAAGCCAGGTCACGTGAGTTGTGGATGGTGTGTACCTCTATTTCGTTTCACTTCTGGGGTGAACTATATCAGCCTTTCTGTTATGGTGGGCTCTGGCATCAGATCCGCAGACATTAAGCAAGCACTTGATCTGTATCGATGTTATTTCCCTCATTGTTTGAACTCGCAATGATTATTAATGTGTTGTATTGTTTTATGATATTGCAATACAGTGGCCAGGAACTGTTCTCACACTTGCTCGGCCACCTCCCTTTTCACCGGGAGGGGTACTGTGCTCCAGCGCTCCCTCATGGGTATTCCCCACAGCTGGTTATTTCCTTGGTGTTGCACTCAGGGATTGTTTTGGAGGGTTTGGATGGCTTTGGCATGTTGAGGATGCTGAAGTGGGTGGGGGGTGTTGGTGGGTGGGTGGGATTTGCAGGGTTCGTTTATGTGGCTGATCTTGTTATTGATGCTGTGAGGATTGCATATGTACCATCACTCACTACAGAGGAATTATGCTCAATGTATAACAGGCTAAAGTTCTGCATCCAGCTCACACTTTAATCACCTGTTTAACATGGAACGTAAGTGGACTTAACTCACCAAAAAAGATTTGCCAGGTCTTAGCGGATCTGGATCGGCATGATGTTACGATTGCCCTTTTGCAAGAAACACACTTAACCCGCCGGTCTGAAATTCACGTTGGGGAGCAGTGGGCTGGGTACCGTTTGGCCTCTTCCTACACCTAATACTCGTATGGAGTGTGCACGCTCATTAAGAAAAACCTCCCCTTCACGAAGATCAAAACCTGCGTCGATGATGTAGGACGATATGCCATGGTACACGGGAAGTTGGCAGGCAGTTTAATCACGATTGTAAACACTTATGGCCCAAATATAGATGATCCCGCCTTCTTTGAGCGCATAATTTCCACGCAACGGGATTGGCCCGATGCTGTAATTTTGTGGGGAGGTGACCCTAATACACACTTAGACCCCCCGTAGAGACAAGTCGAGCGGCAAGGGTGATCAGTCCCCCGGGGCAGCCCAGGTTATTAATGAGGGAATTGCCGAGCTGGGACTGATTGATGTTATGTTATGTTAATAACAACTTTTAAAGCGCACGGACACCCGAAGGTTTCATGGCGCTTAACATGAGGAATGTCGTGGCAGAGTGACTATGCATAGACTTGCTCAAATAACCAGGTTTTCAAAGCTTTCCTGAAGCTCAGGAGGCTGTCACAGCTCCGGAGTGCCAGGAGGAGAGGGTTCCAGAATTTAGGAGCTAGATAGGAAAAGCGGCAGCCTCCTTGCCGTTTCCGTTTGAAGGAGGGGATGGTTAACAGGTGAAGGTGGGCCGAACGAAGACTTCGCAGGGGTGCGTGCTTTATGATCATACTATTGATTAATCTGGGGCTTTTGCCGTGCAGGGCCTTAAAGGCTAAGCATCCAGTCTTAAAGGCTACCCGTTGAGCCATCGGTAGCCAGTGAAGTTTCAGCAGCCCGGGTCTGGCTGAGAGCCATTTAGGCTGTTTGTGGATAAGTCTTGCTGCCTGATTCTGGACGATTTGTAGGCGTTGTAGTAGACAGGCTGGGAGGCCTAGGTAGATAAAATTTGAGAAGTCGCGAGAGGACCAGGGCTATCACCACCTGTATGAGAGCGGAATGAGTCAGCAGGTTGGCGATTGTCTTAATTTTGTGCAATTGAAAGAAGCTAGAGGAGATCACCGCTCCCACCTGTCCTCTGAGCGAGAGATCTGCGTTGATGGCATCCCCTAGACTTTTCACCGAGGGGGAGGGAGTGCGGGAGTGGCCCTAATTCTGCCAGCCAGTAGTGCGGGCCCCAGGATCTCTCGCTCTTCCCAGGCAACACTAATTCCATCTTGCCTGGGTTGAGTTTCAGGTGGTTCAGATCCATCCAATGTTGGATGTGAAGCATGGTAGTCTGAAACTCAGCAGCGGAGTCAGGGGAGTCCAGTGGAAAAATAAACTGAAGATCGTCAGCGTAGTTAAAAATGGTGATCTTTCTGTTTTTTAACGAATGGATAAGAGGCCTTAGATACAGATTGAACAGCAACGGGGAGAGAGATGAGCCCTGTGGGACCCCACATGTGGAGGTGAGCTTGGGGGCGGTGAAACTTCCGAGCCTTAAAGCTTGAGTGCGATCTGCAAGAAAAGATTTAATCCAGCAGAGTGCGGGTCCTCGCAGGCCTGCCAGCTCGACACGGTTCAACAAGATGTTATGCTCGACCGTGTCGAACGCAGCCGACAAATCCAGGAGCACCAGAGCCTGGTGGACGCCTCTGTCCTCATTTGCTCTGAGAGTGTCCAGGACTGCAAGGATCACTGCCTCAGATGAGTGCGCCGGTCGGAAACCGGCTTGATTTGGGTCTAAGTAGTCTGATGATTCAATGAAGCTCGACAGGCACCTAGCCACATGGGCTTCCAGTATTTTGGCCAGATAGGGAAGGAGAGAAATGAGGCGGTAATTTGAGAGATTCGTGGGGTCGGCCCCTAGTTTTTTAATAAGGGGAACAACCGTTGCATTCTTAAAAGCGCTGGGAACCTTGCCCTGAGCAAGAGACTCATTAAGGAAAGGGAGTACACTGTGAGGCAAGACGGAAAGGATGTCTTTTAAGACATAAGGTGGACAACTATAACTGGGCGACCCAGATTTAACATGAGTCGTGAGCTCTAATAGTGTTTTTGTCAGGCTCACCTGAGGTCTCTGCGGGGACAGGAAGCAGGAAGCAGATGACTATTCCCCACGCCCCTCCACCACCGGCCTGCCCAACAATGTCAAAGCAGAACCCGTGGATAGGGGGGAAGAGGGGAGACAAGGGAAGAAAGAAAAGGAGGCAGGCCCAGCACACGCTCAGAACCCGGAGAGTCACCACTGAGATCCAAATGAAGTCCTGCAGACAAAAGAGCACGTTAGCAGACCAACAGTTAAACAAGCAACCCAGTAATGTTGTTACCAAGAACCTAGGATCTACCTGTAAGACTCCCCTCTTCCTTGGACGTGCAAACACATAGGAACAAGTGTAAACGATCTGTGTAAGGCTCCTAAAAAGAAACAATAAGGTTTAGTGCATATGGTCTAGAACCGCTAGTCCTAAATATAGATAGTATCTCCACACTTCTTACCCTATAGATAGAGCGGTGACACGGACTGTCAAACAGCAAATAATCTCTGGTTGTTAACTGCACAACCATGAATATCCTTTCAGGTGCTTATTCTCAGCACAATTTTCAGTGGTGGTCACATATAATGGTTACTGACTATTGTCAATGCTAAATGTTCCAAGAACACAAACTATAATGTGTTAAATGCTGAATAACACAGCATAAAACATAAAGGATAGCCCAGCCGAGCTTAGAGGTATCGTGGCAAACAAACATATAAGAAGGTGCAGATGTCGCAGCGTGTAAAAACAAGCCCCTCACTCCCACTCTGCGAGGCTGTAATCCCAAGGAAGGCGACTGGTAGCTAAACAAAAGTCAAGAAGGCAGCCCGTTAGGAAACGCTGCCATAAAGCCTACTGCGCATGAGCGCTTTACCGCCTGCAATGGGTGTTTCCGTGTCCTGCGAAGAATCGGTCCCACAGTCCCACAAACGCTGAAGCACTCCGGGTCCTGACGCTCCGACAAGAATGCAAGGACGGAGGTAGCAGAAGATCCGGTGCGATGCTACTCTGAAAACGGACAGACTCCGTATGCGGAAGAGAATACCCGGAAGTGACGTATTACTCCAACCACTAGAACGCGAAGCGTCCTGCTGCCCGAAATGAGGGTTTTTATTCTGTGGAATCCGGAAGTAGACTCGCGGTGTCGATTCCTTCTCGAGCACAGGCATGACAGTTTTGGGACAGATAGGTGGAAGTAGGTCTAATGTGAATTGATTGCTGGAAATATCTTCCTATGGTTCCAAGCTGATGGTGTAAGGGATACTGGCTTTAATGGTGGTGATTTTGTCCAGAAAAAAGTTATTCAGGGAATTGCACAGTGCCTGAGTAGGCGAAGTTCTCTCATCATTGCACAAATCATTCACTATCTTGAAGATTTCTTTAGATTTGTTGTGGGCATTTAGTATTCGAGTAGAAAAGTAAGCTGCTTTAGTGTCCACAATAGCTTTATTATACTTTCTACGAGCTTTCAAGAATTGCTCCTTATCTTCAATGGAATATCTTAGTCTCCATTTTCTCTCTTTTTGGCGCAACTCGAGTTTTTGTTTTTTGAGATTGATTGTAAACCATTTGTGAGCATCTGAGTGGCGCGTGCGGGAAAACTTAGCAAGGGGGACGTGTACATTACTTGCCGACAATAACCACTCAGAAATGTTCTCTTCCATGGAATTGACGTCAGGGCTGAAGGTAGGTAAAGAGCAAGCCAAGGAGTTAATGAAAGCCAGCTTGTCTAGGGATTTCCACTTCCTTGTCATGCCTCCCGCCAATATAATGGGCTTGTTATGACCACAGATAGTATCTGCAAACTCTATCAAGTGGTGGTCTGACCAGATAAAAGGGGTGATTATAGGCAGCAATAGTGAAAGATTGTGGGACCATATTTGATCCAAGGTGTGTCCCTTTTCATGAGTAGGGGGGAATAAATGCTAGGCCAAGTTCAAGTTGGAGAGAAGCTCAGGTAGTTCTACCGCATGGGACCCGCCTGAGATATCATTGAACCAGTAGTTCAAATCGCCAACGAGGAGAACCTTAGCAAGATTTACAACTAGAGTGGCCATGTGTTCACTTAAGGAGAGAGGGAAGGTGGGGTCGGTATATATATATATATGGCATCAGCGAAATATGGAGAGGCGGGAGGGCACACATTTCCACCGCACATGGTAACTGGTCCCGGCTAGATTACTGGCTTCTAAGTGAGGTAGCGGGGGTTGGGTGTCTCAGCTAGAGGGATTGCCTCGCACACTATCCAATCACATCCCAGTTTGCCTTCGCCTACAAATTCCGTGCACTGTTCACAGATCATTCACCTGACGCTTTCGGCCTGAGGCTCTGCTGGACTCCTTTTATGTTGAAACCGTTTGTGAGGCTATAGTGCAATACTTTGATCACAACAAGGGGTCGGTTGACATTTCTACGACCCTTTGGTAAGCTTTAAAGGCCACTATTTGGGGCACTTGTATTGGCACGCCAGCTGGCATCTTGCAAGACTTGCGCGGACAGCTTGCTAAGCTGGAAACCACCTTGCAGCGTCTTGAGCGTGACTATGAGAATGCACCCTGCACTCAGACACTGGCGACAATTAAAGAGTCCATATTGGAATATAATGAGCTGGTGGAGAAAGAGGCCAAGTATATATCTAAATGCCATGTAGCCCGCGCTTATGTCGAGAGTGGATGGCTGGGATGTCATCTAGCTAACAAAATTAATGCTCGTATTGATCGGCACACTATTACTAAGATCATCGATGCAGCTGGCCAGGATCACTACATCACTCAGGAGATTCTGGCACAGTTTAAAACCACTTACGCGGATTTATATATCACACAGGGGGCGACATACACTGGAGACCTAGATGCATACCTATCAGACATAGCCCTTGCGTGGCTTTCAGTTGGGCAAAGGGAGTTTCTTAGCCAACCAATTACAGAAGAAGATCGTCGTATGGTGATCAAAACCCTTCCAAATAAGAACGCCCCTGGCCCTGATGGGTTTCCCTGTGAATTTCATAAGGAATACGCAGAAGAATTAACTCCCTCATCTCTTGGCAATGTACTCCGAGGCATATGACACTGGCCAACTGGCTCTGATTATCACGTTAGCGACTCTTACTGACCACTGTCGCTTATCAACACTGACGCCAAAATATTGGCCAAAATTCTTGCCACCAGGCTGCAGCCACTCATGCAAGGCCTGGTCCTTCCGGACCAGTCTGGGTTCATTCCCTCCAGGTCTACCTCTCATAATTTGCGCATGCTCTTTGCTATGTTCCATATTCTCGATCCTGGGTTCCAAGCAGCGACTGTCATGTTAGACGCCGCCAAGGCCTTTGATTCCATAGAATGGGGCTACCTTTTTTATATTCTACGGCGAATGGGCTTTCCTCATATTTTTATCAATTGGATAGGTCTGCTGTACACTGACCCTGTGGTGGGGATCCAGGTAGAGGGTAGTACGTCAAACCCTATCTGCATAACCAGGGGGACGCGCCAGGGGTGCCCCCTTTTGCCCCTTCTTTTTGCGATCACGCTAGAACCCCTTGCCTGTATTATTAGACAGGGGCATCAAGCCTCATCCCTCCAATTTGTCCACCATCCCATCAGTATCTTGCTGTACGCGGAGGACATGTTGCTTTTTATGTGTGAGCCACGTGATATCATGGCACCAGTTTTAAGGGAATATATGCGCTTTGGGTTGTTCTCCGGCCTACACATTAATTGGGCTAAATCGATGGTAGTGCCGCTAACAGAAAGCACCCTGCCTCATGAGCTTGAGTTTCCGCTTGTGTGGTCCACGGACCCTGTTAAATATTTGGGGGGGTGGGTTCATAGAGACCCCGACACCGTTATCCGCGAGAATTTGGCACTGCATATACAAAGTTAGAACAATAGGTGGACAGATGTGTGAAGCTCCCATTATCGCTGGCTGATCGTATTATCAAGATGGTCGTACTGCTTCAATTTTTATACCTGTTCAGCAACATACTGATTCCACTCACAAAACAATTTTTTTAAACTGTGCGCACTTTGCTCTTCCGGTTGATTTGGGGTGGCAAACAGGCTTGTGTCAACTGGGAGACACTTACTTTAGATTATAAAAATTGGAGCTTCAGTGTGCCTGACCTTTATTTGTCCTATTTGTGTGCTCACTATGGCTTGGCAGTTCCGGCTTGTTCCCATGAGGCACAGGGTCAGACTGATTTGCATATGGCCATGTCTGAACTGGGGTGGCAGAGTGGGCTAAAGAACGGTGATGGATTAAACCCAGATCAGTTGACTGGGGGTGAGTGCTTGCAATGTTCAACACTCCGTCCATCATTTCCTTTGGTTTTGCTTTGTTCGCCATAAGTTGGCAGGGTATGCTCAGACGTGAGTCCCTTGCTCACTTTGCCACTGGATTCAAGCAAGCCTGGCTGAAGACGGCTGAAATGCCAGAAACCGGTCTTAGGAAGCTTGTTTCCGGTCCAGGGAAGACATGGCTTGGCAGTTCGGGCTGGACTGTTCCCATGAGGCACAGGGTCAGACTGATTTGCATATGGCCATGTCTGAACTAGGGTGGCAGAGTGGGCTAAAGAACGGTGATGGATTAAACCCAGATCAGTTGACTGGGGGTGAGTGCTTGCAATGTTCAACACTCCGTCCATCATTTCCTTTGGTTTTGCTTTGTTCGCCATAAATTGGCAGGGTATGCTCAGACGTGAGTCCCTTGCTCACTTTGCCACTGGATTCAAGCAAGCCTGGCTGAAATGCCAGAAACCGGTCCTAGGAAGCTTGTTTCCGGTCCAGAGAAGACATGGCTTGGCAGTTCGGGCTGGACTGTTCCCATGAGGCACAGGGTCAGACTGATTTGCATATGGCCATGTCTGAACTGGGGTGGCAGAGTGGGCTAAAGAACGGTGATGGATTAAATCCAGATCAGTTGACTGGGGGTGAGTGCTTGCAATGTTCAACACTTCGTCCATCATTTCCGTTGGTTTTGCCTCACACACAATATGCCCACTACTGGTTCGGCTCACATGATTTCATCCCACAAGTGGCAGTGGAAGATCGAGACGCACACCCTGTTCCTTTATACCCCATGCTGGCTCACTCTCATCGACAGACACCCCGCTCTGAGATCAACACTGTTGACACTACTATGGCGGCCTGGTAGGCCTTGGGCCGCATGGCGGGGAAATTACCGTTATATTCACTGTTAGACCTGGCACCATTGGTGTGGGTCTCCCTTCCTTTTTGTGCTGTTGCCTTATGTGTTTTTGCTGGTGTTAGATGCTTTGGGCACTGTGCCACTGATATTCAGTGCCACAGTGCAAGTTCTCCCTATGGTAAATTGATGTATGGATTAGTGACTCCATGATTGGCTGGTTTGGTTTACCTGTCACACCCTAGTACACTGCACTGAGTGTGCCCAGGGCTTGTAAATCAAATGCTGCTTGCACTGCCACCCACAGAAGCAGCCTGTAAAGTGTGTCTCAGGCCTGCCATTGCAGAGCCTGTGTGCAGTCTGGTACTGCCATGTTGACTGGGCAAGTGCACCCACTTGTAAGTCCCTAAACCTTCCCTTTTCTTCATATCAGACACCCCTAAGGTAGGCCCAAGGGCACGGTGCATTGTAAGTATAAGGTAGGACATGCCCTGGTGTGTGTGGCATGTCCTGATAGTGATTTACAGCCATTTTCGATTTTCAATTTTGCAAGGCTACCTGTTCCCTATTGGCCAGAATGGGCAGTTTGATTATAACATCTTATAATCCTAACTGACTCGGGGAACATGGTAGAAATTCGAGTTTAGTATGCCTGAACTCAGAATTATAAAATACATCTTTTAGTGAAGTTGGTTTTAACATTCTGTGTTTGAAAATACCACTTTTAGAAAGTAGGTATTTTCTTGCCTAACTATCCACGCCTGCCTCTGCTAGGTTGTGTATTCCTTGTCTGGAGTTTGAGTGACAGGGGCTGGGAGCATTCCAGGAGACAGCATGAGTCAGCACAGGGCTGAATAGTGAGATCTGCCTGCAGATGGGTGGGAGGAGTTGCGCCTGGGACCTGAATAGGGCTGTGCCTTCTCTTCACAATGCTGGCTCCACCTCCTGTGGTGCGTCTGATGTCTCTGCCCTGCTCTGTGAAAGGAAAGAAGGAGTCATGTCAACAAAGTGCTCCAGGACGGACCAGAACTGATTTGGACTACGCAAAGGCCTCTCTGCCTTCAGAGAACAAAGAGAAACTGTGTATAAAAGGGGGGACCCAGGCCCCAGAACTTTAGACCACTTTGGGAAACAAGAAGAAACCTTTGCTGAGGAGAGGAACCAGAGAGACTGAGGAGAGACTATCCCTAAGCTTGAGGGATTGGCCTGCAGTGGTTGCCTGACTGCCAAAGAGAGGGAAAAGGAACTTTGTGTATACTTTATTCAACTTGTTAAGGATCTCCAAGGGCTTGAGAAAAGAGCTTGCCTCCTGCTGAAGTCTCAGGGACAACAGACTTCACCCACTAGCTCCCCAAGAGTTCTTTGGAAGTGCCTGCTGTTTTGCGAGGCTTTCTGAGGAACTGCGTGTCGCAAGGAGCTGGAAGCGCGACTCACGAGCAAGAATAATAATTAATTACCAAATATATAATTAATTAAACAAAAATTATCACTACCAATAAATAAAAAATAATATTTACTTTATTATAATTAAATTACTTGCCACCCTATTCCCCTATAAACACACAACCCGCTACAATACTAAAACGCAAAATGTACTTTAAAAAAAATGAATAACTTCTAAACATTTAATACATATATTTAAAAATAAATAAAAAACATAACAAAAAATCTTAAACACATAAATATAAAACACATACTAAAATACATAACACTAATATAAACCTCGATATTATTGACATCGATATTATTGCAAACGATATTACTTACTTCGATATTAACAAATGCGATATTACTTACCTTGCAGTCGATATTCTGTCCCTCCGATATTTAAAACTTGATATAAGTGTAAGTCGATAAAAAAACTCGATATTTTGACTGCGCACCCACGCCTATACAGAAACAGATCCGGTGACAACTCTTCTCATATATCACTCCTAAAGTGTGGAACGACTTCCCTCAACACATCAGAGCCTCCTCCTCACTCCTAGAGTTAAGCAAGAAGCTGAAGACATGGCTCCTCAAAAACATGTGTAGAGTTGGGACAGATTAAGGTGGTCTTGGGGGGGGTGGCCTGAGGCGTCAAGATGGTGGTCGCACTCTAAGAATGCTCCGGACCTCCTCCGTCATCCGCTCTGCATCTGCCTGGTATCAGCTGCCATCGAACCCTGCTGGCCATAGGAAGAGATCCCCTGTCCCCTCTGCTGTGCTCCGGTCTAGCTTTGGGCCAGATTGGAGCCCCCACTGCCTTGTTTTGGCCCCTTACCCGCGGCAGTGAGCTGTAAGATGGCGGCCCCCTCGGCGACCCAATCCTGAGCCGAGCGGCCTGCGCTCCACCAATCCGTCCCTCGGGGCCTCCCTGGTGGCTCTGAGGTGGCGGCCTTGCTCTCCTCTCTCCGGTGCTGCCTGAGGTCTGTGTGGGGAGAGGGGGTGCTGGGGCTTGGGGCCACGAGACGAGGCCTGCCCTTCCTGCTGAGGATCGCGGATGGAGTTCTCGCCCGGCTGCCTGCTCCTACCTGCGGACCTCCAGAGTGGGCCTGGATCACCCTGGCAGTGAGTCCGTGGTATCTGGGGGTGCATTTGGCATTGAGGGACTGTCTGGGGCCTGCTTCCCCCCCTGCAGTCTCGGCCTGTTCCGGCCCTGTGAGCGCTGGAGGTGGGGGGAGTCCCTGGGCCGGTTGGCGGTCCTGCCCCAGCAGCTTGGGTGATAGCATGTCAGGTCCCTGCTCGGCCTGATCTGCCGAGAACGGCTCTCATTGTCGGGCAGCGGAGAGGAGAGACGAGACGGGCCTAGACTCCTTCCCCCCGCCCCCCAGGCAGCCCGGCCTCTTCTGTGTGCCTAGGCCGCTTTCTCCACCGCCCATCTGTGTGAACTGGACCTGCGGGGGATTGCGCCCACGCACCTCTTCCATCGAACTACCGGGGGTCGCGGTGGATCACCTGAGGCCCTACACCCCTGAAGGCACCCTGACACCGTTTGCTGCTGCACTGACTTCTGTGGTCGCCGGGCCTGCACCCTCCTAGCAGCCCTGCACTGCGGTGACGCCGGAACCCTGTCTTGGCCATCCGGGGCTGTCCGGAGGGAGGTGGCGATTCCTGGCTCGGCCTCCGCCGATGGTCCCCTGGTGAGTGGGGAGTGAACCGCTGGAGACGACGAGGGAGTTTGAACTCAGGGCCCAAGGCAGGTGATCCTTAATCTGTTTCCCAAATTGCTCCTGCAGCTGAGATCGCTACAACGTCCATACAGCAGGAGCGTTTCATCTTCATTGCGACCACGTTCTGCGAACTGTTCCTAATCTCAGCCCCTGGACTTATTTGTACTTCTCTGTTGCTTATCTGTTCCAAATGTAATTGCAGCTGTTAACACATTTTTTTTATCCGATTCCATGGAGGGGTCCATCTCTGCTACGTCCATGTTCCGCTTACCGTTTTAGCTTAGCACTCAGACTCATTTGTGTGTTGTTGTTTTAAGGTGTTTACTTTTCAGGGTGACAGATGCTTCATCTTCGGAAGTGTAGGGTGGGGGGTGTTGGGGGCATGGGAGGGTGGAAAGACCATTGTCTCCTAGTTTATTGTTTTTGGCTGCCTACGGGCCACCGTTCTTTGTTTTTCTTGGTAGCTATCAATGCACGCACACCATTGACAACATGAGACTTAACAGACCGCACAAATTTCACCCAAAAGGTCCCGCCCACGGGGTGTTGCCCCCCTGGGACCCGGGTCCGCTTGCGCTGTTCTTTCCACACACTGTCCACCCAGATGACGTCCACCTTAAATAGACCCCTCCACATTCTATCGTGGAACGTCAACGGCCTACTACACCGCATAAAACGTACTTCTGTTCTTCGCAGCGCCCGGCGACACACGCCTGATATCCTTTTTCTACAGGAAACACACCTTCTGGGCACTCACTGCACCTTCCTCGCCCGGTATGGGTTTGACAGGGTCTGGCGCTCTGGTTTTACACGGGGTGGGGTTGCCATACTGCTTAGTAAGGGACTTCTCTTTACCTTGGCGCAGGCTGAGACGGACACACAAGGCCACTACGTGGCCCTGACAGGCAAGATCGAAGGGCATCCTTTTAATATCCTGTGTGTATACATCCCACCTCTGCCTTTCGCCGTCTCACACTCTTAGTCTCCACCTTTCCACAGGGTCTGACGGTCATCAGAGGCGACTTCAATGCCGTTATGCAACCCTCCCGAGACACGACAGGTACTCTCTCGGCGTCCCGTCTTGCCTCTGCTAAGCGCCTATCTGACTGGTCCTCTACCCTGGGTCTCTGCGATGCATGGAGGGTGTGGAATCCCCATCGGGAACAATATACCCACACTTCGGCGGCCCACCATACTCACTCTCGTATCGACCTGCTCTTGTTGCCTGCCCCTGACTGTCAGTTGATGTCCGGGGCTACCATCCTGCCCCGAGGCATCTCAGACCACTCGCCTGTTTCCCTTCGTCTCGGGAACTCCCCTGTTGGCATTCGAACGGCTTGGCGGATGAATGCCTGGTTTCTGCAGGATGCGGAATTCATTAAATCCCTCGGGCAGGAACTGCAGCACTATTTTTCGATTAATACGGGTTTGGTCTCCTCGCCGGGAACATTATGGGAGGCCGGCCAGGCCACTATACAGGGGACGGCTAGAGGTTTGGTCCACGCCAAGTGCACAGTACAGGCCGCCCGCCTTGTGCATCTGGAGGCCCAAACTGCACAGCTGGAGACGGCCCAGGCGTATACTGAAAGCGATGACTCCGCTCGGCAGCTTACACTGCTCCATGAAGAGATCTGTCAGATCTCACTGGAGTCCACTAAATTGCTATGGCGCTCCTCCGTGGCGCGCATGAACGGTTGGGGTGATAAAAATGGAAAATTACTTCATAATTTAGTTTCATACCCTAAAGTCAACCGCATTATTCCAGAGATCCGCGATGGGACCGGTGTTCACAACGTTACCTCTCGGGCTATTGCCCAAGCCTTGGCGGGCTATTAAGCTGCCCTTTACGCGGCCCGACCTCCCGAAACCTCGCTGGCTGATTTGCTGTCCGAAACTGGGACCCAGCTGCCCTGCCTCTCCCAGACGGTCTCAGAGACTCTGGACCTTCCCTTCACCCCGGAGGAGATACATGGGCCCATTTCGCTTCTGCACTCCGGTAAGACGCCAGGGCTGGACGGCTATCCCCAAGAATACTATGCGACCTATCGCGACATGTTGGTCCCACACTTGGTGGAATTGTTTAAGCATGTGGCGGACCTGGGGTCCTTTCCCCCAGAGACAGACATAGCCACTATTGTGGTCCTCCCAAAGACACAGCCACCTTCCCTTGCATGTGCTGATTACCGCCCCATTTCCCTCATTAACACCGAGGTTATCATTTTTGCCACTCTCGTGGCTCAACGACTCCGCCTCCATTTACACGATTTGGTCCATCCAGTCCAATGCGGTTTTATGCCTGCCCGGGGCACGCAACATTGCAATCGCTGCCTCCACCTCGCCCTTGCACACCGCCATCATCTCACCCCGTATCTGGCCCTGCTCTTCATTGACGTTGAAAAAGCATTTGATACGGTGGACAGGAGCTACTTGGAGACGTGTTGGAGGTGATGGGTTTCGGCGTCTCATCCGTGTCTTACACTCCAGTCCTAAGGCGAGGGTCCTAATTAACGGTGTGCCCTCGGAGACGTTCCCCATCCAGAGGGGCACTCGCCAAGGCTGTCTGCTCTCGTCGCTCTTATTCGCGTTAGCGATGGAGCCCCTGGCCTCTCTCGTACGTCAAGACCCCCACATCCGAGGATGGGCTTGGGACCCATATTAGGTCGATAAGATCGCTCTCTACGCTGACGGCGTTCTCCTCTTTGTTGCGGACCCAGAGAGCTCCGGCCCACGGTGCTTAGACGCCCTCTCTGCCTTTGAACGGGTCTCCGGCCTCCGGCTCAAACCGGCGAAATCCACTCTGATTCCCCTCCACCCGTCCCGGGCTTGCTTCGATTGGCAAACAACCATTCCCCTGCGCAGGCAGTCATTCAAGTACCTGGGGGTGTGGGTCGCTCTCCTTCCAGAACTCGAATGGGCCCTGAATATTACCAAGGCCAAGGCGGACCTCAGGAAATGGCAATCCCTCCCTCTCAACCCCCTTGGCAGAAGTGCCCTTTTTAAAATTTTGGATCTCCCCCGTTTTTTATATATCTTATAAAACATTACTTTTTACCTCCCGAAGAGCAGGTTTCGTGAAATTGACAGTACCCTCACCCGGTTTTTATGGGGGGGCGTAAGACCGCTAATGTCCCCGGCACACAGCCGCATACCTCCCTGCGACGGGGGCAGCCAACCTCCACCTCTATTATCTTGCCATGAGACTCATCGTGATTCATGACTGGTTCGCAGGCGGATGGTCCGACCCGGCGTACTGGGTGGAGCTCCGATCATTGGACTTCCCACAACTCCAGGCCTACCTATATGTGGCCCCCATACCGCAGGTCCTCCCCCCCCCGTCACCCGAACGGTGCTCATGGCCTGGCGCACAGCCTTGCGCCACACAAAATGGGACAGGAAACTCACCAGGCAGACGTCCTTGTGGTGTGGTGTTTGGCTGTAAGAGGCCTCATCTCTCTGGGACTTCCGTCGGTGGGACCACATTGGGATCTCGCTACTAGGGGACGTCTGGGTTGGGGACCACATCACATCATTTGCAGATTTACAGCAGAGCTAATTCCTCCATTCCTCCCAATTTTATAAATACCTACAGCTAAGGCACGTCCTTCGAGTACATATTCCGTCTCCCACCTCCTTCCCTGAATTCAGCCCCCTTGAGATCCAAGTGATGATCGGGAACCTGGGTAGAGGAGGGGTGTCACGGATTTACCGCTCCCTAGTGAACAATGGCCCCGCGTCCCTAGACTTGCTACGTGCCCGCTGGGAGGGTTGGTTGGGCCCCTAGAAGACGTGGACTGGAGAGATGCTCTCATGGCCCCCAAGACCCTGACGACCTCCTTCAAGTTGCGTCTAGTTCAACTCTATTACCTCCATACGGCTTACCTCACTCCTGCGTGCCTATACAGCGTCCGTATGCGGCCCTCCCCGACCTGCACACGATGCAATCACGCCCCTGCGGACTTCTACCACATGATTTGGCAATGCCCTGTCCTTGCACCATTTTGGGTGGGGCTGGGACTGGAACTCACACAGACCCTGGGGTGGACGGTCCCCCATGACCCACTACGTTTGGACCTGGGTGTGTTCGATGGCCTCGATGGTTCTTGGGCCGATAAGCGCTTCCTGGGAACAGCGGTGGCAGTAGCGAAGCGCAATATAGCGGCAATCTGGTCTCAGGCCAAGTCCCCTACTTTACGGAAATGGAAATGGGGTGGATTGGTGTGGAACTCCAGAGGAGCCCCTCTTTGAGGCCCGGGGCTGTCCCGAGCTTTTTGGCACGATATGGGGCAAATGGTTCAATCTACAGCCCTAAGGGGCGTGTGTGTGTCGTGTACAGGAAAAACCATATGCAAGTGTTTTTAGTCATCCTAGAGAGTGCTTTACAAGTCTCTGTCATCTCTCTTTCAATGTATTTTATCCAAATAATGTGCTTGATTTCGCTACCAATGTATTTTTGTGATTTGTTCTTTAAAACCAATAAACTTGATTATCAAAAAAAAAGTTGTTCTTGGGTGCAAAATTGGTGCAGCTTAAATATTTTCTCAATTTATTTATTATTAGGAATTTGTTAGACCCAGTAGTTTCTGGCTGGGATGCATCGAAGCAAGGCAGAATCCACTGTCCTAGATAGGATGAGTACGATACACTTGTCTGATAACCTATGCTCACCCTTGGATAGCTTGGCACAGAGCAGTCAGGCTTATCCTCAGGGTCAAAGTGTAAGGTATTGGCACAACCCTCAACCCCGCAACACCCTGTGGACGCTACAAAAAGACTCCACACGGTATGTATACAACACTGGTCTTTGTATTACACACACATTGAAATCAAAACGACATACACATTGGATATATACTTTACAGTTATATGAAATTTTCAAACTCTTCCATTAGCAGCAGAACGGCATTAACATATATGTAATTGTCCTGGGTATTCGCTTGCACCATTATCCCCTCACCCTTGTAAGCAACATACACCTATGTGTACACGTCCCAGAGGTGTTCCCAATACAATCAATCCCTTCCACATTATAAGCGACAGAATCATATATCTAGGCTGTAAAGAGGTATTTCACTTTTCCGCTTACATATTAGCATAAACCACAACATTCCCATTATCGCGTATTCCTTATACTTGTAATGGTCAAGAAATAACAGGTTCTCTCTACACCTTGTGACTTAGCCCATCAGCCACTCAAACTACACCAGCCAACGATACACGTTGCCCCTGCTGTCAACACTTTGATTAGATTAAGGGACCACCTAAAGTGGAAATAAACAGTTACGTGTTTTCGGCCATCCAGATTAGGTCCTCAGGCCCCCAGTGGCCCTTCACAAATGCAGGATCACTATCCTCCCCGCAGGAAAACGACTGCAACACCAGAAGCTGGCGGGCTCCCAATTTGGAGAATGATTTTGCCTCTGGCGGAGGTGGGAGCTACAGCTGCTCCAGGGAGCCAGTCGTGGGTGCACACAAGGCACGACGAGACCTCCAGTCACGCTATTCTTAACAACATAGTACTTTGTGGCGTGGGTCCGGGGAGAGGGAGCCGGTGACCTCAGACTGAGGCCGCAATGTCAGGCACTGTCGTCCTCCCAATCTGCTGCCAGCTTGGATATTGCGTACGCAGCAAACTTCTCTCAACACTGCTCGGACACCACACGCTAACGAATGTGAACTAGCAGAGATTTCCGGCTGTAATCTCAGGCCCATCGTACTCAGCAAACTTCCCGCACATTCCTCGAACTCACGCTACTGCCACCCCAGGTGTGCCACTGAACGTCACCAGCTCAGTCTTCGGCACTGTCTGATCACTGCACACATCAGGAGGGTCCTTGTCCTAACCGACAATCACTTCCACCTGTTTACGCCGAACTCTGCGCGGTCCTTACGATCTTGTGGAAACTGGGAGCTCTTTTCTGTCCCTGGGAACTCGTGGACAGAAGGCCAGTCAACATGCCCTTAGAGAGTGCTTGGCAACCGGGCCACGACAGTTGCCAATTAGCTGCAGGCCAGCAACATCCAGGCAAAATCCACCAAGTGATAGTCTCCTTCCTAGAGCATAATAAGCCCCAGGCCACCACAAGTCTGCAGATAATCCAGTTGCAGCCCCCCTCCCCAATAGTTCTTCTTGTTGATGTTCCAGCGTTGAACCAGCGAAGTTGGCCTGGTATATGCTGGTCACTAGTTAAAGTGGCCACCTTGCACCAGTACAATTCGACTCTTATGGTAGCTAGGTTAAAGACAACCTTTTAAAGAAAGCTATCCTAGTGGTAGCTGTGGAGAGCAGCCTCCAGGCTAAGTCTCAGAGGAATGTAAAGCAGCTTGTTTTACCTTATAATCTCTTGAATCACTAAATGAAAGGACACCAAACAGATATATATATATAAAATATATATGTATTTATTACTAGACACACTCTACTAATCTCTTTATGAGATTAGAAGTCAGGAACATATGCACAAATCAACGTGTCACAACAAGTTAAGCACAAATACGGCTGGGGCCCTAGGGGCGTACCAGACCATATAGTAAAAAAGAGGTTTAGGAATATCGACTTGAGAAGGGACAAGGCCTAGGGCCTTCAGAAGCGCTGGGGCCTCACTTATCCACCCAAGGCCGGTAAGTAAAGGACCCATGGGAGACGCATGTAGTGTGAGAACACAGTCGCGGATCCCAATAGACTTCAATGGAGCAAGTCGTGGTTGGAATTTTAAAGTTTTAGGATACTTCGGGAGAGTCTACAAGCATGTCACTTACAGGGTAAGTCGTTCTAGAGCCAACACACACAGGAGTACCGTAGTGCTGGAGCTACCTCACCCAGGGAAGCCGGGTGCATAGGTGTCTTTTGGTGTCGAGTCGCGGCGTCGTTTTCAATGGGACCTGAAAGCAAAGGAGACAGTGTTCAAAGTCACTTGCCAGTGACCCGGGGCGAGGAAGCTGGATGCCCACAGTAGTCGGGTGATTTCAGGTGATCACGGGTGTCTTGACACTTCAGCCACGAGGTCCAGGAGGCGTCGACAACGACCAGGAGCTGGATTCGGCGTGTCCCACGGAGTCTGCAGCTTACTGCGATGTCGGCGACCAGATTGGAGCCAACAAGCCTTGGTAACAGCAAGTCTCGTGGAAAGTGTAAAAAGTCAGCGGTGCAGACCAGCAAGGTCTGAGGGACTCACGCAGCGAGGGAAATTCAGGGCAGGCCTGGAGCAACCAGGGGAGCCTTTTGGTTTTGTAGAAAGGTTTTCAGGGGACCCACAAGCCAACCAGCAAGGGATCGCGAAGACGCCTCGGAAGGATTCACTTCACAGGAGCCCACGGTCACTCAGGACGAGGTAGGCCTCTGATCTTCGGTGGAAATCCTGCAGGAGGCTTGGACCACAAGTGGTCCAATGCACAAGTTCGTAGAACGTCGTGAAGGGATTGCACTCGACAATAGTGCACGGTACCCGGGTATTGCTGTTCCTTGTCACTCGTGGGGTCCATTTGCCTCAGCTTCGCTGGGGACTCACGATGGCCTTGGCGAAGTCAGGAAATCCACTTCCGGGGCTGGAGGGACTTCGAACTCCGGCGGGAGCGGGAAAGTTTGCGACCATTGATTCAAAGTTTTGGTGCCTGCCAAGCAGGGGAGTCACTCCTTGACTCCAAGGGAGATTCTTTAGTCTTCCAGAGGTAGTGGAACGTCGAAGGTCCAGGATTCTTCTTCAGGGCGTCATCCAGGGATATCTAGTTTGCAATGGCAAGGCTGCTTCCCTAACTTATACTAAAGGAAAGGGAGGGACTAGCTCTATGACCCCACCTATGGGAGGGTCAGGGAGTGGGTGGCTACACCCACTTCCCTTTGTCCAGTTTCATGCCAGAGCAGGGGCAGGTAGCCCCTGAACTGGTTTGAGCTGGTATATGCACAGAGGAGCCTACTGCTCCCCCAGTGCAGGACTTCAAAGCACTCTAGGAGTGCACCCACCCAGCCCCAATACACTAAATCCTGTCTGGAAGGTGGCTACACCTCCCTGTGACAGGATGCCTATTGTTGGGCCTCCTCCACTGCGAGTTTCAGTCAGCAGAAGGATGGCAGCCCAGTGTCTGTGCTGGTGGCATCCATTTTGTGATGCCAGGGCTCTTTCAGGATTCTACCATGTTTCCACAGTAGGTACATGTCTACCCCTCTAGAAGGGTGGGATCATACTCCCACACCAGTTACTGGTGTGGGGGTATGATTCCAAAGCGTTTGACACCAGAGAGGTTATAATGCACTTAAGAGTATATGGTTTAACCGCATCCACAAACAGCCACAGAGAATAGACTCTGAGAGCTGCAGAGGGGCCCTGCTCAGGCAGATGCACCACCTCACATGGAAACCAAGCACCCTGCCCTCTGGATTGACAGGGCCTGCCTTAGGGGTGACTGATAGGTTTTTATGTGTGTGCAGGTAGACATATAGGGTATCTATATCTCAGTGAGGAGTGCTAACACTACCTCCCCCAGGCTGCAGTAGCAGGCCCGTGGTGTCAGATTTAGTCTGCTTCCCAGGGGTGGCATAATACATGCTTCAAACCCTGGTAGGCCTGTGAAATACCTATACCCTTGGTACCTAAGGTACCATATACTAGGGGCTCATAAGGTACCACAGTATCCAATCACTAGTGCATCTAATATACACTCCAAGTTGTTTAGAGAGAACAGAGAGACTGGGGCCCTGATTAGCAGGGACCCAGCCAGACTATAGCCAGAAACCAGTGTTAACATCAGAAACAAGTGGGGGCAACATAAGTGCAGATCCTACTCTCCTACAGTTTCCAATCCCCAAAGCGTCTTTAACTCCTGAAGGCACGGCCCGGTGGTTATACCCACAATGGCCTATGAAGATGAGATCAGCTCAAAAGGCTACCTTTGAAATGTACGGGCCCTCTCTAAATGTTGTCAAGTCTGACATCCTACCCTGGGAGGCTTGATCAGTATCTTTAGTGTGGCCACAACCCTGCCTCTTGGAATGCAGGTGCAAATTCCACCCCCTCTTAACCAACACAGGAAGGCCCCTCAGAGTGAGAGGTCTACAGTATCCTTTGGGCCCCTAGTTTATGGCTGTCTAATAAGAAATGCACAGATGTAGCCATCCCCCCAGCAGCCAGCTGTGAAATGGAGAGAGGCAGATAGGCATACAGAACCATGAGTAGAGGCATTCCCACTTTCCCAAAATGGTATTTCCACCGTCATAATGTCAAATTTACTCGCACCATCGGAGCTGGTTCGCCATTACGAACTCATTGATATCAAACACTATACTCACACTCTTCTGCATGCAGGAAATCCCCCTCAATAGCCTTTCCACAGATCCCTCAGGGCAATCCAATACGAGGAACAGGCCCTACTGTACCAAACACACTACTCAGTGCCATTCACTACCAGTATATGTAGCGTACACACGCACATGCCCTACCTCTTCCCGACACTGCATCCTGTCCCCAGGGAGTACTCAGATATAGCAAGAGACATGCAGAACCTTGGCAAGCGTCTTCTTAAATGCCAAGCCTAGTAACAGTAACCTGCACACACAGGCCCCGTCATGGCAAATCTGTGGCACATTTAAAGAACTACCTCCGTGGGTGGCACGACCAGTTCTGCTGGCCCACGCAGGAGGTGCCCTAGGTATATGTCTTACCTATAGACAAGGTACTTGCTGCTAACTCAATTTAGCCAATCATCTGTACACTAATCACCAGTATGTATATGACAAGCACATCACCTTGGCACTGAATGGCAATGTAAAAAGCGATCAAAGTCCTTAGGCTATTACATAGATCAGCGGAAAACCAGTAGGGACAAAACCAAAAAAAAAGTTGAGGGAAAGCACCCTAGAAAGGGCCACCTCCTACAGAATTAATTAGGATTGGTATGTTTGATATAAAGGTAACAAAGATCTGTGCAGTATGTGCATAAACACATTTATAAAGGAGGACGGTTGGAACCTGGGACCTCTTAACTATCTCATTAGAGATGAGATTGGTAACCCAAAAATACATTGATCCCTCCCTTTGGTTCATTTATACCGTTCGGTGATTGGGATTAAATCCCAGTTCGAAAGCTATAAAGTTGGTTCAAGTATTGGTACCACTAAACAGCACATTACACCTATATCCCTTGAAGACTCAAATTCACGTCAAACTTAAATGACATTTTCAGCTCTGAAAATATAATTCAACTATTGGCAATTTATAAATAATGTTTATTACATTTCTTTTCCTGGCCATATTTTAGAACTCTCATTCCCTCCCGTACAATTTTCTTTCTTTCATATTTTGGCAGATATCTATTAATTACTTTACTCCACCCTTCGTGTGTTTTCTCTCTGTATCCCTCTTATTTCTCTTCTCTGGCCTCTTCTTGCTTTTTCTGCTCGCTCATCTTGTTCTCCCCTTCCTGCAGAAGTGACAACTGGAGCAGAATGACTTCAAGAGTCTCTTGGAATCCTTCATGTAGGCTTCATATCATAGCACAATCCTCACCAACACACCGTTGATGAGAGAGTGCGGCAACCCCTTGTAGCATTGTCATACAAGCAGCCCTGGGTGCTTGTAATAACTCACACATTTGGAAGTCGTGCTGAAGTCTCACTCAAAGATGCCTAATATTTCCAAACTATGTGGCAGAACTAGAACTTCACACATGACTTTGCTCGGACGTCTGCTGTGTACCAAGTCGCACCTGACTATTCTGCACAGAGCAGACCCTCTTACAGCAAGTGATCCTAAAGATTCCTGTACAGAGAGGAGAGGCCAAGAAGAGTGACTGACAGTCCCGCCAACATCTGCTAAGACTGACACCCTGCAAAAAGACACACTGTAGATACGCCTCATACACACACACAGCCTGCAAAGACAACTCTACCCTGTTCACATGCACACACATCCAACCTGCAGAGGTACATCAAAAACACAGACATGTATGTTCCACTGCTTGAAAGGCCTCCTACCTGGCAGACCCAAGGTTAGTGCACACACACACACAATCCCTGCAGCGGACACACAACCTCTGCAGCAGATAATGCTATAAGCCAACCTATGCCGCTGGAACCTATTGAAATGACTGAGGTTTTACCTAGACTGAGATATGAAAACAGGGGCAAAGGGGCAAGGGGCAGCAGGGGAGCCCTGCCGTTCAACTGCCTGGGGGACATGCCTATGACACAGGGGTACAGGTGGGCAAGTCAACAAACTGACAGCGAGAGCCGAGCAAAGAGTGTGCACAGATTTCTCATAGAGCGCTAAGATGCAGTGCAATGTGAACAGATTTTTCACAGTGCAGTAAGATGCAGTGCAGTGGTACAAACTCCTCAGTACAGTAAGATGCATTGTAGTGACACAGATTCCTTACAGTGCTGTAAAGTGCAGTGTGCACTGATCTGTCAGTGCATTACGATGCAGTGCAGTGTGCACAGATTCCTCACAGTGCAGTAAGATGCAGTGCACAGATTACTCACAGTGCAGTTAGATTTAGTGCAGCATGCACAGATTTCTCACAATGCAGTGCAGTGTGCACAGATTTCTCACAGTGCATTAAGATGCAGTGCAGTGCACAGATGCTCTCTTTAAAACAAATGATGACCACAAACACCCCCAGCGCCGGACGCAAAGCACCCTCAGCGGTCCCTTGATAGAAGAGGCCGGCTCCTGCTAGAGAGTTCTTTCAGGATCATTCAATCTATTTCTACAAACACGGCACAAGGTGCTGACAATCTCCTACCTGAGCAGAAACCTGTGCAGACATTTCCAGGCTCTCTCCTCCTCCTATGGCTGGGGTGGGGCAGGTGCAGATTTGTGGTCTGGGGTAGGAGGACCTATAAGGGTCTGAAGATGAAGATCACTGCACAGAGAGACAGGGCGTCCTTCCTCCTCTGCAGCTGGCTGAACACGGAGGGAGAGGCCGGAAATGATGTCAACATCTGCTGCTTGTACTGTCTCTGCCACCGCCGATCAGGAACAGGAAACCCTTCTCCCTTTCATACAATGCATCAGTGGATTTCATCAGCAGGCGAGGCGCGCCCTCTGCTGGCTACTTAAAGAACCATCACATCCAGTCTCCAGGAGTGAATATACACAAACAAGCATTTTGTGGCAGGAAATGACTGGGTTTTTAGATGTCACAGAAATTGATGTTTTTAAGATACACACAGTCCTCGTACAGGGTCTCACCCTTGGTTGCTGCTGTAAAAAAGTATTTATAGCTTTACTTCACGAGCATCTTCAAAACACTGATGCAGAGGACTAAAGAGTATTTACAGAAAGTTGTCAACTGGAAGTGGCAGTTTATATTTCATTAAATATATGAGAATATGTGTTAGTGGTGAATTAAACAGGTCAGCTTATTAGTTGTTTCATTTTATTTTTTTTAAACACTTTATTTATCTGGTTTTTCAAATACACATCATGGTACATAGCAAAGTAAAAATACCATGCAATTGTATACACCAGACCAAATATAGTGTGGCTTAAGTCATATGTCAAAGCGAAAATTAAAAGATCAGACTTTTTCTAATCTTCCTGTGTTTTTGGGTTATTCCTTATCATAGCTGCCAAGGTTCTAGATTGCTATGAGTGACATTTCAAAGACAATGAGTGACACTTTCTGGCTAGCATAATTAAACGAAGAAGAAGAGGAAAGCGTATAAATATCAGAAATTACACCCATCTAAGCAACAAGAAACTAAAACGTTAAGCGCCTCAAAGCACCAGAAATGAAGGGCACTAACCTAGTGCCCTTGTAAAGTCAGAGGCACAACACTACTGTTAACTGCTGTAACTAGTTCAATATCTAAAGCACTCCTAAAACCATGTTTAAGCAATAGCTGTGTCACCTATGGTTTCACCATTAATTTTCGCCATGCATTCCCTGGTGTAAAGCTGTTTCTGTGATATCGCCTGATGGAGCTAAACCCGTTTGTCTATTTCTGTATTACACATGCAGCAGAAATGGTGTAATTCATAAGGATTTAGGCTGACTGCTGTGATTTCTGGCTCGAATCAGGAGACACGCTGGACGTGAGAGGAGCTCTCTGACTTGGTGGATGTCACCAGCTTCAAAGTACTAGTGTTGCCAGGCGACAGCAACAATTCCAGGGGCCCGGGCAGGTAGGAAATTGAACTAGGGACATGTTGCCACAGCCTTGGATACCTGTTGGGAGGACGGGCCGGTGTTCTATAGGCACAAAAATACGGGGAGCTCAAAACAACATTACACCCGCAGAAAAGCAATTAGTCATTCCAGCTTTCACCAGCCTTAGTACACCCACTGGGCCCTAGGCTTTTTGCTGCCAATCAAACGAGGCAAAGGAGGAACATCACCGTCAGGGCGGCTCTCTCCCGGGTCCTGTCTTGTAGGTTGTGAGAGGCCCGAGACAGAATTCCGCTGCCTCACCCTTCATAATTATAGTCACCTAACAGTAGTCTAGGTCACAGTCTGGCAGGCTGCTGTATTTTAAAACACACTCACTGACCACTCACAGTAGCAAAATAAAAATCATTCATTATAGCTGAGATTCTGCGCCACGTGCCCACAACCTCAGATTAGTGGCATCAGTATGGCCAGCCCTGCCAGGTACCATGCATCAGGCGTTAGACTAACGCATTTCAGTGTGGCGGTCCACATCACCGCACTGAAATCCGAAGTCACACATTATAGCGCCTCCTCAGCTGCTATAATGCACCATGACTGAGTGGCAATGCATGTGTGCGCTCTTCCCGTTAGGTTTCAGGGGCGTGCTCAGGATCTGCTCCTCGCAGCTCTCTACTTTGTCCCAATGTATTGGGACTGGACACACCACGGGCCGATACGACGCGGCATCACCCTTCATAATTATAGTCAGCTAACAGTAGTCTAGGTCACAGCCTGGCAGGCTGCTGTATTTGAAAACACACTCACTGACAACTCACTGTAGTAAAATAAAAATCATTCATTATAGCTGAGATTCTGACTGCCACGTGAGCTGGCGCACCACATGCCCACAACCTCAGATTTGTGGCATCAGTATGCCAGCCCTGCCACGTACCATGCATCAGACATTAGACTAACGCATTTCAGTGTGGCGGTCCGCATCACCGCACTGAAATCCGAAGTCACACATTATAGCACCTCCTCAGCTGCTATAATGCACCATGACTGAGTGGCAATGCATGTGTGCGCTCTTCCCGTTAGGTTTCAGGGGCGTGCTCAGGATCTGCTCCTGTAAGCTCTCTACCTTGTCACAATGTATTGGGACTGGACACACCACGGGCCGATATGATGCGGCATCACTGAGGAGTCACTACCCTATGACTTGGCTACTTAGATGATTAAAATATAATTGTGAAGCCTTGAGACATTTTAATAAGTAAGGGGCTGAGTCACGGGGAAAACCTGCAGTGCTGCCGGCAAGTCCTACCCTCAGCGTTGCGAGTGTGTGGCATTTGAGGAAGTGTTCACTAACACTTGTCAGGGTGTTGGGCAAATTAATGGTAGCTCAGGTCCTCTTCGCCGCTCGCATCACAGCAATGTGGATGAGGATCGATTCCCGGACCCAGAGTTGGCCACGCCTGACTTGCCATTTTGGTGAAGCTGGTCAGAATTGCCATATGCTCACCAGCCCAGCGGTATGGATTCCGTGAGTTACCATGTGACGCACACACAGGCTGAGCCCACCTTTCCACTTGGTGGGTTGAGCCATACTTTCAGGCTCCAATCCTACTTTTTCACCCTTCCTTTTGCTCTGTGCTCTTGCTTGCACACACACCAATTCAGGGATACCCAGCATTCCTGCATGGGTTTTTAATTCAACCTCAACCCAGGCTGAGGTTTCCAGGTCATTGCCAAGCAGACATGCAGCTGGTAACTTTTGAGAGACCACTACCTGTTTCAGGCTAGTCACCCCCCCCCCCCCCAGCCTAATGTCACCATAGCCATTGGATGATTAGTGGTAACACTGTCAGCATTGGTGACTGGGTAAGTACGCCCAATCAAGTATTGCTCAGGGGAAACCAGTGTGTCTCTCACGTTGCCCCTGCTGTCAACACTTTGATTAGATTAAGGGACCACCTAAAGTGGAAATAAACAGTTACGTGTTTTCGGCCATCCAGATTAGGTCCTCAGGCCCCCAGTGGCCCTTCACAAATGCAGGATCACTATCCTCCCCGCAGGAAAACGACTGCAACACCAGAAGCTGGCGGGCTCCCAATTTGGAGAATGATTTTGCCTCTGGCGGAGGTGGGAGCTACAGCTGCTCCAGGGAGCCAGTCGTGGGTGCACACAAGGCACGACGAGACCTCCAGTCACGCTATTCTTAACAACATAGTACTTTGTGGCGTGGGTCCGGGGAGAGGGAGCCGGTGACCTCAGACTGAGGCCGCAATGTCAGGCACTGTCGTCCTCCCAATCTGCTGCCAGCTTGGATATTGCGTACGCAGCAAACTTCTCTCAACACTGCTCGGACACCACACGCTAACGAATGTGAACTAGCAGAGATTTCCGGCTGTAATCTCAGGCCCATCGTACTCAGCAAACTTCCCGCACACTCCTCGAACTCACGCTACTGCCACCCCAGGTGTGCCACTGAACGTCACCAGCTCAGTCTTCGGCACTGTCTGATCACTGCACACATCAGGAGGGTCCTTGTCCTAACCGACAATCACTTCCACCTGTTTACGCCGAACTCTGCGCGGTCCTTACGATCTTGTGGAAACTGGGAGCTCTTTTCTGTCCCTGGGAACTCGTGGACAGGAGGCCAGTCAACATGCCCTTAGAGAGTGCTTGGCAACCGGGCCACGACAGTTGCCAATTAGCTGCAGGCCAGCAACATCCAGGCAAAATCCACCAAGTGATAGTCTCCTTCCTAGAGCATAATAAGCCCCAGGCCACCACAAGTCTGCAGATAATCCAGTTGCAGCCCCCCTCCCCAATAGTTCTTCTTGTTGATGTTCCAGCGTTGAACCAGCGAAGTTGGCCTGGTATATGCTGGTCACTAGTTAAAGTGGCCACCTTGCACCAGTACAATTCGACTCTTATGGTAGCTAGGTTAAAGACAACCTTTTAAAGAAAGCTATCCTAGTGGTAGCTGTGGAGAGCAGCCTCCAGGCTAAGTCTCAGAGGAATGTAAAGCAGCTTGTTTTACCTTATAATCTCTTGAATCACTAAATGAAAGGACACCAAACAGATATATATATATAAAATATATATGTATTTATTACTAGACACACTCTACTAATCTCTTTATGAGATTAGAAGTCAGGAACATATGCACAAATCAACGTGTCACAACAAGTTAAGCACAAATACGGCTGGGGCCCTAGGGGCGTACCAGACCATATAGTAAAAAAGAGGTTTAGGAATATCGACTTGAGAAGGGACAAGGCCTAGGGCCTTCAGAAGCGCTGGGGCCTCACTTATCCACCCAAGGCCGGTAAGTAAAGGACCCATGGGAGACGCATGTAGTGTGAGAACACAGTCGCGGATCCCAATAGACTTCAATGGAGCAAGTCGTGGTTGGAATTTTAAAGTTTTAGGATACTTCGGGAGAGTCTACAAGCATGTCACTTACAGGGTAAGTCGTTCTAGAGCCAACACACACAGGAGTACCGTAGTGCTGGAGCTACCTCACCCAGGGAAGCCGGGTGCATAGGTGTCTTTTGGTGTCGAGTCGCGGCGTCGTTTTCAATGGGACCTGAAAGCAAAGGAGACAGTGTTCAAAGTCACTTGCCAGTGACCCGGGGCGAGGAAGCTGGATGCCCACAGTAGTCGGGTGATTTCAGGTGATCACGGGTGTCTTGACTCTTCAGCCACGAGGTCCAGGAGGCGTCGACAACGACCAGGAGCTGGATTCGGCGTGTCCCACGGAGTCTGCAGCTTACTGCGATGTCGGCGACCAGATTGGAGCCAACAAGCCTTGGTAACAGCAAGTCTCGTGGAAAGTGTAAAAAGTCAGCGGTGCAGACCAGCAAGGTCTGAGGGACTCACGCAGCGAGGGAAATTCAGGGCAGGCCTGGAGCAACCAGGGGAGCCTTTTGGTTTTGTAGAAAGGTTTTCAGGGGACCCACAAGCCAACCGGCAAGGGATCGCGAAGACGCCTCGGAAGGATTCACTTCACAGGAGCCCACGGTCACTCAGGACGAGGTAGGCCTCTGATCTTCGGTGGAAATCCTGCAGGAGGCTTGGACCACAAGTGGTCCAATGCACAAGTTCGTAGAACGTCGTGAAGGGATTGCACTCGACAATAGTGCACGGTACCCGGGTATTGCTGTTCCTTGTCACTCGTGGGGTCCATTTGCCTCAGCTTCGCTGGGGACTCACGATGGCCTTGGCGAAGTCAGGAAATCCACTTCCGGGGCTGGAGGGACTTCGAACTCCGGCGGGAGCGGGAAAGTTTGCGACCATTGATTCAAAGTTTTGGTGCCTGCCAAGCAGGGGAGTCACTCCTTGACTCCAAGGGAGATTCTTTAGTCTTCCAGAGGTAGTGGAACGTCGAAGGTCCAGGATTCTTCTTCAGGGCGTCATCCAGGGATATCTAGTTTGCAATGGCAAGGCTGCTTCCCTAACTTATACTAAAGGAAAGGGAGGGACTAGCTCTATGACCCCACCTATGGGAGGGTCAGGGAGTGGGTGGCTACACCCACTTCCCTTTGTCCAGTTTCATGCCAGAGCAGGGGCAGGTAGCCCCTGAACTGGTTTGAGCTGGTATATGCACAGAGGAGCCTACTGCTCCCCCAGTGCAGGACTTCAAAGCACTCTAGGAGTGCACCCACCCAGCCCCAATACACTAAATCCTGTCTGGAAGGTGGCTACACCTCCCTGTGACAGGATGCCTATTGTTGGGCCTCCTCCACTGCGAGTTTCAGTCAGCAGAAGGATGGCAGCCCAGTGTCTGTGCTGGTGGCATCCATTTTGTGATGCCAGGGCTCTTTCAGGATTCTACCATGTTTCCACAGTAGGTACATGTCTACCCCTCTAGAAGGGTGGGATCATACTCCCACACCAGTTACTGGTGTGGGGGTATGATTCCAAAGCGTTTGACACCAGAGAGGTTATAATGCACTTAAGAGTATATGGTTTAACCGCATCCACAAACAGCCACAGAGAATAGACTCTGAGAGCTGCAGAGGGGCCCTGCTCAGGCAGATGCACCACCTCACATGGAAACCAAGCACCCTGCCCTCTGGATTGACAGGGCCTGCCTTAGGGGCGACTGATAGGTTTTTATGTGTGTGCAGGTAGACATATAGGGTATCTATATCTCAGTGAGGAGTGCTAACACTACCTCCCCCAGGCTGCAGTAGCAGGCCCGTGGTGTCAGATTTAGTCTGCTTCCCAGGGGTGGCATAATACATGCTTCAAACCCTGGTAGGCCTGTGAAATACCTATACCCTTGGTACCTAAGGTACCATATACTAGGGGCTCATAAGGTACCACAGTATCCAATCACTAGTGCATCTAATATACACTCCAAGTTGTTTAGAGAGAACAGAGAGACTGGGGCCCTGATTAGCAGGGACCCAGCCAGACTATAGCCAGAAACCAGTGTTAACATCAGAAACAAGTGGGGGCAACATAAGTGCAGATCCTACTCTCCTACAGTTTCCAATCCCCAAAGCGTCTTTAACTCCTGAAGGCACGGCCCGGTGGTTATACCCACAATGGCCTATGAAGATGAGATCAGCTCAAAAGGCTACCTTTGAAATGTACGGGCCCTCTCTAAATGTTGTCATGTCTGACATCCTACCCTGGGAGGCTTGATCAGTATCTTTAGTGTGGCCACAACCCTGCCTCTTGGAATGCAGGTGCAAATTCCACCCCCTCTTAACCAACACAGGAAGGCCCCTCAGAGTGAGAGGTCTACAGTATCCTTTGGGCCCCTAGTTTATGGCTGTCTAATAAGAAATGCACAGATGTAGCCATCCCCCCAGCAGCCAGCTGTGAAATGGAGAGAGGCAGATAGGCATACAGAACCATGAGTAGAGGCATTCCCACTTTCCCAAAATGGTATTTCCACCGTCATAATGTCAAATTTACTCGCACCATCGGAGCTGGTTCGCCATTACGAACTCATTGATATCAAACACTATACTCACACTCTTCTGCATGCAGGAAATCCCCCTCAATAGCCTTTCCACAGATCCCTCAGGGCAATCCAATACGAGGAACAGGCCCTACTGTACCAAACACACTACTCAGTGCCATTCACTACCAGTATATGTAGCGTACACACGCACATGCCCTACCTCTTCCCGACACTGCATCCTGTCCCCAGGGAGTACTCAGATATAGCAAGAGACATGCAGAACCTTGGCAAGCGTCTTCTTAAATGCCAAGCCTAGTAACAGTAACCTGCACACACAGGCCCCGTCATGGCAAATCTGTGGCACATTTAAAGAACTACCTCCGTGGGTGGCACGACCAGTTCTGCTGGCCCACGCAGGAGGTGCCCTAGGTATATGTCTTACCTATAGACAAGGTACTTGCTGCTAACTCAATTTAGCCAATCATCTGTACACTAATCACCAGTATGTATATGACAAGCACATCACCTTGGCACTGAATGGCAATGTAAAAAGCGATCAAAGTCCTTAGGCTATTACATAGATCAGCGGAAAACCAGTAGGGACAAAACCAAAAAAAAAGTTGAGGGAAAGCACCCTAGAAAGGGCCACCTCCTACAGAATTAATTAGGATTGGTATGTTTGATATAAAGGTAACAAAGATCTGTGCAGTATGTGCATAAACACATTTATAAAGGAGGACGGTTGGAACCTGGGACCTCTTAACTATCTCATTAGAGATGAGATTGGTAACCCAAAAATACATTGATCCCTCCCTTTGGTTCATTTATACCGTTCGGTGATTGGGATTAAATCCCAGTTCGAAAGCTATAAAGTTGGTTCAAGTATTGGTACCACTAAACAGCACATTACACCTATATCCCTTGAAGACTCAAATTCACGTCAAACTTAAATGACATTTTCAGCTCTGAAAATATAATTCAACTATTGGCAATTTATAAATAATGTTTATTACATTTCTTTTCCTGGCCATATTTTAGAACTCTCATTCCCTCCCGTACAATTTTCTTTCTTTCATATTTTGGCAGATATCTATTAATTACTTTACTCCACCCTTCGTGTGTTTTCTCTCTGTGTCCCTCTTATTTCTCTTCTCTGGCCTCTTCTTGCTTTTTCTGCTCGCTCATCTTGTTCTCCCCTTCCTGCTGAAGTGACAACTAGAGCAGAATGACTTCAAGGGTCTCTTGGAATCCTTCATGTAGGCTTCATATCATAGCACAATCCTCACCAACACACCGTTGATGAGAGAGTGCGGCAACCCCTTGTAGCATTGTCATACAAGCAGCCCTGGGTGCTTGTAATAACTCACACATTTGGAAGTCGTGCTGAAGTCTCACTCAAAGATGCCTAATATTTCCAAACTATGTGGCAGAACTAGAACTTCACACATGACTTTGCTCGGACGTCTGCTGTGTACCAAGTCGCACCTGACTATTCTGCACAGAGCAGACCCTCTTACAGCAAGTGATCCTAAAGATTCCTGTACAGAGAGGAGAGGCCAAGAAGAGTGACTGACAGTCCCGCCAACATCTGCTAAGACTGACACCCTGCAAAAAGACACACTGTAGATACGCCTCATACACACACACAGCCTGCAAAGACAACTCTACCCTGTTCACATGCACACACATCCAACCTGCAGAGGTACATCAAAAACACAGACATGTATGTTCCACTGCTTGAAAGGCCTCCTACCTGGCAGACCCAAGGTTAGTGCACACACACACACAATCCCTGCAGCGGACACACAACCTCTGCAGCAGATAATGCTATAAGCCAACCTATGCCGCTGGAACCTATTGAAATGACTGAGGTTTTACCTAGACTGAGATATGAAAACAGGGGCAAAGGGGCAAGGGGCAGCAGGGGAGCCCTGCCGTTCAACTGCCTGGGGGACATGCCTATGACACAGGGGTACAGGTGGGCAAGTCAACAAACTGACAGCGAGAGCCGAGCAAAGAGTGTGCACAGATTTCTCATAGAGCGCTAAGATGCAGTGCAATGTGAACAGATTTTTCACAGTGCAGTAAGATGCAGTGCAGTGGTACAAACTCCTCAGTACAGTAAGATGCATTGTAGTGACACAGATTCCTTACAGTGCTGTAAAGTGCAGTGTGCACTGATCTGTCAGTGCATTAAGATGCAGTGCAGTGTGCACAGATTCCTCACAGTGCAGTAAGATGCAGTGCACAGATTACTCACAGTGCAGTTAGATTTAGTGCAGCATGCACAGATTTCTCACAATGCAGTGCAGTGTGCACAGATTTCTCACAGTGCATTAAGATGCAGTGCAGTGCACAGATGCTCTCTTTAAAACAAATGATGACCACAAACACCCCCAGCGCCGGACGCAAAGCACCCTCAGCGGTCCCTTGATAGAAGAGGCCGGCTCCTGCTAGAGAGTTCTTTCAGGATCATTCAATCTATTTCTACAAACACGGCACAAGGTGCTGACAATCTCCTACCTGAGCAGAAACCTGTGCAGACATTTCCAGGCTCTCTCCTCCTCCTATGGCTGGGGTGGGGCAGGTGCAGATTTGTGGTCTGGGGTAGGAGGGGGGTCTATAAGGGTCTGAAGATGAAGATCACTGCACAGAGAGACAGGGCGTCCTTCCTCCTCTGCAGCTGGCTGAACACGGAGGGAGAGGCCGGAAATGATGTCAACATCTGCTGCTTGTACTGTCTCTGCCACCGCCGATCAGGAACAGGAAACCCTTCTCCCTTTCATACAATGCATCAGTGGATTTCATCAGCAGGCGAGGCGCGCCCTCTGCTGGCTACTTAAAGAACCATCACATCCAGTCTCCAGGAGTGAATATACACAAACAAGCATTTTGTGGCAGGAAATGACTGGGTTTTTAGATGTCACAGAAATTGATGTTTTTAAGATACACACAGTCCTCGTACAGGGTCTCACCCTTGGTTGCTGCTGTAAAAAAGTATTTACAGCTTTACTTCACGAGCATCTTCAAAACACTGATGCAGAGGACTAAAGAGTATTTACAGAAAGTTGTCAACTGGAAGTGGCAGTTTATATTTCATTAAATATATGAGAATATGTGTTAGTGGTGAATTAAACAGGTCAGCTTATTAGTTGTTTCATTTTATTTTTTTTAAACACTTTATTTATCTGGTTTTTCAAATACACATCATGGTACATAGCAAAGTAAAAATACCATGCAATTGTATACACCAGACCAAATATAGTGTGGCTTAAGTCATATGTCAAAGCGAAAATTAAAAGATCAGACTTTTTCTAATCTTCCTGTGTTTTTGGGTTATTCCTTATCATAGCTGCCAAGGTTCTAGATTGCTATGAGTGACATTTCAAAGACAATGAGTGACACTTTCTGGCTAGCATAATTAAACGAAGAAGAAGAGGAAAGCGTATAAATATCAGAAATTACACCCATCTAAGCAACAAGAAACTAAAACGTTAAGCGCCTCAAAGCACCAGAAATGAAGGGCACTAACCTAGTGCCCTTGTAAAGTCAGAGGCACAACACTACTGTTAACTGCTGTAACTAGTTCAATATCTAAAGCACTCCTAAAACCATGTTTAAGCAATAGCTGTGTCACCTATGGTTTCACCATTAATTTTCGCCATGCATTCCCTGGTGTAAAGCTGTTTCTGTGATATCGCCTGATGGAGCTAAACCTGTTTGTCTATTTCTGTATTACACATGCAGCAGAAATGGTGTAATTCATAAGGATTTAGGCTGACTGCTGTGATTTCTGGCTCGAATCAGGAGACACGCTGGACGTGAGAGGAGCTCTCTGACTTGGTGGATGTCACCAGCTTCAAAGTACTAGTGTTGCCAGGCGACAGCAACAATTCCAGGGGCCCGGGCAGGTAGGAAATTGAACTAGGGACATGTTGCCACAGCCTTGGATACCTGTTGGGAGGACGGGCCGGTGTTCTATAGGCACAAAAATACGGGGAGCTCAAAACAACATTACACCAGCAGAAAAGCAATTAGTCATTCCAGCTTTCACCAGCCTTAGTACACCCACTGGGCCCTAGGCTTTTTGCTGCCAATCAAACGAGGCAAAGGAGGAACATCACCGTCAGGGCGGCTCTCTCCCGGGTCCTGTCTTGTAGGTTGTGAGAGGCCCGAGACAGAATTCCGCTGCCTCACCCTTCATAATTATAGTCACCTAACAGTAGTCTAGGTCACAGTCTGGCAGGCTGCTGTATTTTAAAACACACTCACTGACAACTCACAGTAGCAAAATAAAAATCATTCATTATAGCTGAGATTCTGCGCCACGTGCCCACAACCTCAGATTAGTGGCATCAGTATGGCCAGCCCTGCCACGTACCATGCATCAGGCGTTAGACTAACGCATTTCAGTGTGGCGGTCCACATCACCGCACTGAAATCCGAAGTCACACATTATAGCGCCTCCTCAGCTGCTATAATGCACCATGACTGAGTGGCAATGCATGTGTGCGCTGTTCCCATTAGGTTTCAGGGGCGTGCTCAGGATCTGCTCCTCGCAGCTCTCTACTTTGTCCCAATGTATTGGGACTGGACACACCACGGGCCGATACGACGCGGCATCACCCTTCATAATTATAGTCAGCTAACAGTAGTCTAGGTCACAGCCTGGCAGGCTGCTGTATTTGAAAACACACTCACTGACAACTCACTGTAGTAAAATAAAAATCATTCATTATAGCTGAGATTCTGACTGCCACGTGAGCTGGCGCACCACATGCCCACAACCTCAGATTTGTGGCATCAGTATGCCAGCCCTGCCACGTACCATGCATCAGACATTAGACTAACGCATTTCAGTGTGGCGGTCCGCATCACCGCACTGAAATCCGAAGTCACACATTATAGCACCTCCTCAGCTGCTATAATGCACCATGACTGAGTGGCAATGCATGTGTGCGCTCTTCCCGTTAGGTTTCAGGGGCGTGCTCAGGATCTGCTCCTGTAAGCTCTCTACTTTGTCACAATGTATTGGGACTGGACACACCACGGGCCGATATGATGCGGCATCACTGAGGAGTCACTACCCTATGACTTGGCTACTTAGATGATTAAAATATAATTGTGAAGCCTTGAGACATTTTAATAAGTAAGGGGCTGAGTCACGGGGAAAACCTGCAGTGCTGCCGGCAAGTCCTACCCTCAGCGTTGCGAGTGTGTGGCATTTGAGGAAGTGTTCACTAACACTTGTCAGGGTGTTGGGAAAATTAATGGTAGCTCAGGTCCTCTTCGCCGCTCGCATCACAGCAATGTGGATGAGGATCGATTCCCGGACCCAGAGTTGGCCACGCCTGACTTGCCATTTTGGTGAAGCTGGTCAGAATTGCCATATGCTCACCAGCCCAGCGGTATGGATTCCGTGAGTTACCATGTGACGCACACACAGGCTGAGCCCACCTTTCCACTTGGTGGGTTGAGCCATACTTTCAGGCTCCAATCCTACTTTTTCACCCTTCCTTTTGCTCTGTGCTCTTGCTTGCACACACACCAATTCAGGGATACCCAGCATTCCTGCATGGGTTTTTAATTCAACCTCAACCCAGGCTGAGGTTTCCAGGTCATTGCCAAGCAGACATGCAGCTGGTAACTTTTGAGAGACCACTACCTGTTTCAGGCTAGTCACCCCCCCCCCCCCCAGCCTAATGTCACCATAGCCATTGGATGATTAGTGGTAACACTGTCAGCATTGGTGACTGGGTAAGTACGCCCAATCAAGTATTGCTCAGGGGAAACCAGTGTGTCTCTCACGTTGCCCCTGCTGTCAACACTTTGATTAGATTAAGGGACCACCTAAAGTGGAAATAAACAGTTACGTGTTTTCGGCCATCCAGATTAGGTCCTCAGGCCCCCAGTGGCCCTTCACAAATGCAGGATCACTATCCTCCCCGCAGGAAAACGACTGCAACACCAGAAGCTGGCGGGCTCCCAATTTGGAGAATGATTTTGGCTCTGGCGGAGGTGGGAGCTACAGCTGCTCCAGGGAGCCAGTCGTGGGTGCACACAAGGCACGACGAGACCTCCAGTCACGCTATTCTTAACAACATAGTACTTTGTGGCGTGGGTCCGGGGAGAGGGAGCCGGTGACCTCAGACTGAGGCCGCAATGTCAGGCACTGTCGTCCTCCCAATCTGCTGCCAGCTTGGATATTGCGTACGCAGCAAACTTCTCTCAACACTGCTCGGACACCACACGCTAACGAATGTGAACTAGCAGAGATTTCCGGCTGTAATCTCAGGCCCATCGTACTCAGCAAACTTCCCGCACACTCCTCGAACTCACGCTACTGCCACCCCAGGTGTGCCACTGAACGTCACCAGCTCAGTCTTCGGCACTGTCTGATCACTGCACACATCAGGAGGGTCCTTGTCCTAACCGACAATCACTTCCACCTGTTTACGCCGAACTCTGCGCGGTCCTTACGATCTTGTGGAAACTGGGAGCTCTTTTCTGTCCCTGGGAACTCGTGGACAGGAGGCCAGTCAACATGCCCTTAGAGAGTGCTTGGCAACCGGGCCACGACAGTTGCCAATTAGCTGCAGGCCAGCAACATCCAGGCAAAATCCACCAAGTGATAGTCTCCTTCCTAGAGCATAATAAGCCCCAGGCCACCACAAGTCTGCAGATAATCCAGTTGCAGCCCCCCTCCCCAATAGTTCTTCTTGTTGATGTTCCAGCGTTGAACCAGCGAAGTTGGCCTGGTATATGCTGGTCACTAGTTAAAGTGGCCACCTTGCACCAGTACAATTCGACTCTTATGGTAGCTAGGTTAAAGACAACCTTTTAAAGAAAGCTATCCTAGTGGTAGCTGTGGAGAGCAGCCTCCAGGCTAAGTCTCAGAGGAATGTAAAGCAGCTTGTTTTACCTTATAATCTCTTGAATCACTAAATGAAAGGACACCAAACAGATATATATATATAAAATATATATGTATTTATTACTAGACACACTCTACTAATCTCTTTATGAGATTAGAAGTCAGGAACATATGCACAAATCAACGTGTCACAACAAGTTAAGCACAAATACGGCTGGGGCCCTAGGGGCGTACCAGACCATATAGTAAAAAAGAGGTTTAGGAATATCGACTTGAGAAGGGACAAGGCCTAGGGCCTTCAGAAGCGCTGGGGCCTCACTTATCCACCCAAGGCCGGTAAGTAAAGGACCCATGGGAGACGCATGTAGTGTGAGAACACAGTCGCGGATCCCAATAGACTTCAATGGAGCAAGTCATGGTTGGAATTTTAAAGTTTTAGGATACTTCGGGAGAGTCTACAAGCATGTCACTTACAGGGTAAGTGGTTCTAGAGCCAGCACACACAGGAGTACCGTAGTGCTGGAGCTACCTCACCCAGGGAAGCCGGGTGCATAGGTGTCTTTTGGTGTCGAGTCGCGGCGTCGTTTTCAATGGGACCTGAAAGCAAAGGAGACAGTGTTCAAAGTCACTTGCCAGTGACCCGGGGCGAGGAAGCTGGATGCCCACAGTAGTCGGGTGATTTCAGGTGATCACGGGTGTCTTGACTCTTCAGCCACGAGGTCCAGGAGGCGTCGACAACGACCAGGAGCTGGATTCGGCGTGTCCCACGGAGTCTGCAGCTTACTGCGATGTCGGCGACCAGATTGGAGCCAACAAGCCTTGGTAACAGCAAGTCTCGTGGAAAGTGTAAAAAGTCAGCGGTGCAGACCAGCAAGGTCTGAGGGACTCACGCAGCGAGGGAAATTCAGGGCAGGCCTGGAGCAACCAGGGGAGCCTTTTGGTTTTGTAGAAAGGTTTTCAGGGGACCCACAAGCCAACCGGCAAGGGATCGCGAAGACGCCTCGGAAGGATTCACTTCACAGGAGCCCACGGTCACTCAGGACGAGGTAGGCCTCTGATCTTCGGTGGAAATCCTGCAGGAGGCTTGGACCACAAGTGGTCCAATGCACAAGTTCGTAGAACGTCGTGAAGGGATTGCACTCGACAATAGTGCACGGTACCCGGGTATTGCTGTTCCTTGTCACTCGTGGGGTCCATTTGCCTCAGCTTCGCTGGGGACTCACGATGGCCTTGGCGAAGTCAGGAAATCCACTTCCGGGGCTGGAGGGACTTCGAACTCCGGCGGGAGCGGGAAAGTTTGCGACCATTGATTCAAAGTTTTGGTGCCTGCCAAGCAGGGGAGTCACTCCTTGACTCCAAGGGAGATTCTTTAGTCTTCCAGAGGTAGTGGAACGTCGAAGGTCCAGGATTCTTCTTCAGGGCGTCATCCAGGGATATCTAGTTTGCAATGGCAAGGCTGCTTCCCTAACTTATACTAAAGGAAAGGGAGGGACTAGCTCTATGACCCCACCTATGGGAGGGTCAGGGAGTGGGTGGCTACACCCACTTCCCTTTGTCCAGTTTCATGCCAGAGCAGGGGCAGGTAGCCCCTGAACTGGTTTGAGCTGGTATATGCACAGAGGAGCCTACTGCTCCCCCAGTGCAGGACTTCAAAGCACTCTAGGAGTGCACCCACCCAGCCCCAATACACTAAATCCTGTCTGGAAGGTGGCTACACCTCCCTGTGACAGGATGCCTATTGTTGGGCCTCCTCCACTGCGAGTTTCAGTCAGCAGAAGGATGGCAGCCCAGTGTCTGTGCTGGTGGCATCCATTTTGTGATGCCAGGGCTCTTTCAGGATTCTACCATGTTTCCACAGTAGGTACATGTCTACCCCTCTAGAAGGGTGGGATCATACTCCCACACCAGTTACTGGTGTGGGGGTATGATTCCAAAGCGTTTGACACCAGAGAGGTTATAATGCACTTAAGAGTATATGGTTTAACCGCATCCACAAACAGCCACAGAGAATAGACTCTGAGAGCTGCAGAGGGGCCCTGCTCAGGCAGATGCACCACCTCACATGGAAACCAAGCACCCTGCCCTCTGGATTGACAGGGCCTGCCTTAGGGGTGACTGATAGGTTTTTATGTGTGTGCAGGTAGACATATAGGGTATCTATATCTCAGTGAGGAGTGCTAACACTACCTCCCCCAGGCTGCAGTAGCAGGCCCGTGGTGTCAGATTTAGTCTGCTTCCCAGGGGTGGCATAATACATGCTTCAAACCCTGGTAGGCCTGTGAAATACCTATACCCTTGGTACCTAAGGTACCATATACTAGGGGCTCATAAGGTACCACAGTATCCAATCACTAGTGCATCTAATATACACTCCAAGTTGTTTAGAGAGAACAGAGAGACTGGGGCCCTGATTAGCAGGGACCCAGCCAGACTATAGCCAGAAACCAGTGTTAACATCAGAAACAAGTGGGGGCAACATAAGTGCAGATCCTACTCTCCTACAGTTTCCAATCCCCAAAGCGTCTTTAACTCCTGAAGGCACGGCCCGGTGGTTATACCCACAATGGCCTATGAAGATGAGATCAGCTCAAAAGGCTACCTTTGAAATGTACGGGCCCTCTCTAAATGTTGTCATGTCTGACATCCTACCCTGGGAGGCTTGATCAGTATCTTTAGTGTGGCCACAACCCTGCCTCTTGGAATGCAGGTGCAAATTCCACCCCCTCTTAACCAACACAGGAAGGCCCCTCAGAGTGAGAGGTCTACAGTATCCTTTGGGCCCCTAGTTTATGGCTGTCTAATAAGAAATGCACAGATGTAGCCATCCCCCCAGCAGCCAGCTGTGAAATGGAGAGAGGCAGATAGGCATACAGAACCATGAGTAGAGGCATTCCCACTTTCCCAAAATGGTATTTCCACCGTCATAATGTCAAATTTACTCGCACCATCGGAGCTGGTTCGCCATTACGAACTCATTGATATCAAACACTATACTCACACTCTTCTGCATGCAGGAAATCCCCCTCAATAGCCTTTCCAAAGATCCCTCAGGGCAATCCAATACGAGGAACAGGCCCTACTGTACCAAACACACTACTCAGTGCCATTCACTACCAGTATATGTAGCGTACACACGCACATGCCCTACCTCTTCCCGACACTGCATCCTGTCCCCAGGGAGTACTCAGATATAGCAAGAGACATGCAGAACCTTGGCAAGCGTCTTCTTAAATGCCAAGCCTAGTAACAGTAACCTGCACACACAGGCCCCGTCATGGCAAATCTGTGGCACATTTAAAGAACTACCTCCGTGGGTGGCACGACCAGTTCTGCTGGCCCACGCAGGAGGTGCCCTAGGTATATGTCTTACCTATAGACAAGGTACTTGCTGCTAACTCAATTTAGCCAATCATCTGTACACTAATCACCAGTATGTATATGACAAGCACATCACCTTGGCACTGAATGGCAATGTAAAAAGCGATCAAAGTCCTTAGGCTATTACATAGATCAGCGGAAAACCAGTAGGGACAAAACCAAAAAAAAAGTTGAGGGAAAGCACCCTAGAAAGGGCCACCTCCTACAGAATTAATTAGGATTGGTATGTTTGATATAAAGGTAACAAAGATCTGTGCAGTATGTGCATAAACACATTTATAAAGGAGGACGGTTGGAACCTGGGACCTCTTAACTATCTCATTAGAGATGAGATTGGTAACCCAAAAATACATTGATCCCTCCCTTTGGTTCATTTATACCGTTCGGTGATTGGGATTAAATCCCAGTTCGAAAGCTATAAAGTTGGTTCAAGTATTGGTACCACTAAACAGCACATTACACCTATATCCCTTGAAGACTCAAATTCACGTCAAACTTAAATGACATTTTCAGCTCTGAAAATATAATTCAACTATTGGCAATTTATAAATAATGTTTATTACATTTCTTTTCCTGGCCATATTTTAGAACTCTCATTCCCTCCCGTACAATTTTCTTTCTTTCATATTTTGGCAGATATCTATTAATTACTTTACTCCACCCTTCGTGTGTTTTCTCTCTGTATCCCTCTTATTTCTCTTCTCTGGCCTCTTCTTGCTTTTTCTGCTCGCTCATCTTGTTCTCCCCTTCCTGCTGAAGTGACAACTAGAGCAGAATGACTTCAAGGGTCTCTTGGAATCCTTCATGTAGGCTGCATATCATAGCACAATCCTCACCAACACACCGTTGATGAGAGAGTGCGGCAACCCCTTGTAGCATTGTCATACAAGCAGCCCTGGGTGCTTGTAATAACTCACACATTTGGAAGTCGTGCTGAAGTCTCACTCAAAGATGCCTAATATTTCCAAACTATGTGGCAGAACTAGAACTTCACACATGACTTTGCTCGGACGTCTGCTGTGTACCAAGTCGCACCTGACTATTCTGCACAGAGCAGACCCTCTTACAGCAAGTGATCCTAAAGATTCCTGTACAGAGAGGAGAGGCCAAGAAGAGTGACTGACAGTCCCGCCAACATCTGCTAAGACTGACACCCTGCAAAAAGACACACTGTAGATACGCCTCATACACACACACAGCCTGCAAAGACAACTCTACCCTGTTCACATGCACACACATCCAACCTGCAGAGGTACATCAAAAACACAGACATGTATGTTCCACTGCTTGAAAGGCCTCCTACCTGGCAGACCCAAGGTTAGTGCACACACACACACAATCCCTGCAGCGGACACACAACCTCTGCAGCAGATAATGCTATAAGCCAACCTATGCCGCTGGAACCTATTGAAATGACTGAGGTTTTACCTAGACTGAGATATGAAAACAGGGGCAAAGGGGCAAGGGGCAGCAGGGGAGCCCTGCCGTTCAACTGCCTGGGGGACATGCCTATGACACAGGGGTACAGGTGGGCAAGTCAACAAACTGACAGCGAGAGCCGAGCAAAGAGTGTGCACAGATTTCTCATAGAGCGCTAAGATGCAGTGCAATGTGAACAGATTTTTCACAGTGCAGTAAGATGCAGTGCAGTGGTACAAACTCCTCAGTACAGTAAGATGCATTGTAGTGACACAGATTCCTTACAGTGCTGTAAAGTGCAGTGTGCACTGATCTGTCAGTGCATTAAGATGCAGTGCAGTGTGCACAGATTCCTCACAGTGCAGTAAGATGCAGTGCACAGATTACTCACAGTGCAGTTAGATTTAGTGCAGCATGCACAGATTTCTCACAATGCAGTGCAGTGTGCACAGATTTCTCACAGTGCATTAAGATGCAGTGCAGTGCACAGATGCTCTCTTTAAAACAAATGATGACCACAAACACCCCCAGCGCCGGACGCAAAGCACCCTCAGCGGTCCCTTGATAGAAGAGGCCGGCTCCTGCTAGAGAGTTCTTTCAGGATCATTCAATCTATTTCTACAAACACGGCACAAGGTGCTGACAATCTCCTACCTGAGCAGAAACCTGTGCAGACATTTCCAGGCTCTCTCCTCCTCCTATGGCTGGGGTGGGGCAGGTGCAGATTTGTGGTCTGGGGTAGGAGGGGGGTCTATAAGGGTCTGAAGATGAAGATCACTGCACAGAGAGACAGGGCGTCCTTCCTCCTCTGCAGCTGGCTGAACACGGAGGGAGAGGCCGGAAATGATGTCAACATCTGCTGCTTGTACTGTCTCTGCCACCGCCGATCAGGAACAGGAAACCCTTCTCCCTTTCATACAATGCATCAGTGGATTTCATCAGCAGGCGAGGCGCGCCCTCTGCTGGCTACTTAAAGAACCATCACATCCAGTCTCCAGGAGTGAATATACACAAACAAGCATTTTGTGGCAGGAAATGACTGGGTTTTTAGATGTCACAGAAATTGATGTTTTTAAGATACACACAGTCCTCGTACAGGGTCTCACCCTTGGTTGCTGCTGTAAAAAAGTATTTATAGCTTTACTTCACGAGCATCTTCAAAACACTGATGCAGAGGACTAAAGAGTATTTACAGAAAGTTGTCAACTGGAAGTGGCAGTTTATATTTCATTAAATATATGAGAATATGTGTTAGTGGTGAATTAAACAGGTCAGCTTATTAGTTGTTTCATTTTATTTTTTTTAAACACTTTATTTATCTGGTTTTTCAAATACACATCATGGTACATAGCAAAGTAAAAATACCATGCAATTGTATACACCAGACCAAATATAGTGTGGCTTAAGTCATATGTCAAAGCGAAAATTAAAAGATCAGACTTTTTCTAATCTTCCTGTGTTTTTGGGTTATTCCTTATCATAGCTGCCAAGGTTCTAGATTGCTATGAGTGACATTTCAAAGACAATGAGTGACACTTTCTGGCTAGCATAATTAAACGAAGAAGAAGAGGAAAGCGTATAAATATCAGAAATTACACCCATCTAAGCAACAAGAAACTAAAACGTTAAGCGCCTCAAAGCACCAGAAATGAAGGGCACTAACCTAGTGCCCTTGTAAAGTCAGAGGCACAACACTACTGTTAACTGCTGTAACTAGTTCAATATCTAAAGCACTCCTAAAACCATGTTTAAGCAATAGCTGTGTCACCTATGGTTTCACCATTAATTTTCGCCATGCATTCCCTGGTGTAAAGCCGTTTCTGTGATATCGCCTGATGGAGCTAAACCTGTTTGTCTATTTCTGTATTACACATGCAGCAGAAATGGTGTAATTCATAAGGATTTAGGCTGACTGCTGTGATTTCTGGCTCGAATCAGGAGACACGCTGGACGTGAGAGGAGCTCTCTGACTTGGTGGATGTCACCAGCTTCAAAGTACTAGTGTTGCCAGGCGACAGCAACAATTCCAGGGGCCCGGGCAGGTAGGAAATTGAACTAGGGACATGTTGCCACAGCCTTGGATACCTGTTGGGAGGACGGGCCGGTGTTCTATAGGCACAAAAATACGGGGAGCTCAAAACAACATTACACCCGCAGAAAAGCAATTAGTCATTCCAGCTTTCACCAGCCTTAGTACACCCACTGGGCCCTAGGCTTTTTGCTGCCAATCAAACGAGGCAAAGGAGGAACATCACCGTCAGGGCGGCTCTCTCCCGGGTCCTGTCTTGTAGGTTGTGAGAGGCCCGAGACAGAATTCCGCTGCCTCACCCTTCATAATTATAGTCACCTAACAGTAGTCTAGGTCACAGTCTGGCAGGCTGCTGTATTTTAAAACACACTCACTGACAACTCACAGTAGCAAAATAAAAATCATTCATTATAGCTGAGATTCTGCGCCACGTGCCCACAACCTCAGATTAGTGGCATCAGTATGGCCAGCCCTGCCACGTACCATGCATCAGGCGTTAGACTAACGCATTTCAGTGTGGCGGTCCACATCACCGCACTGAAATCCGAAGTCACACATTATAGCGCCTCCTCAGCTGCTATAATGCACCATGACTGAGTGGCAATGCATGTGTGCGCTGTTCCCATTAGGTTTCAGGGGCGTGCTCAGGATCTGCTCCTCGCAGCTCTCTACTTTGTCCCAATGTATTGGGACTGGACACACCACGGGCCGATACGACGCGGCATCACCCTTCATAATTATAGTCAGCTAACAGTAGTCTAGGTCACAGCCTGGCAGGCTGCTGTATTTGAAAACACACTCACTGACAACTCACTGTAGTAAAATAAAAATCATTCATTATAGCTGAGATTCTGACTGCCACGTGAGCTGGCGCACCACATGCCCACAACCTCAGATTTGTGGCATCAGTATGCCAGCCCTGCCACGTACCATGCATCAGACATTAGACTAACGCATTTCAGTGTGGCGGTCCGCATCACCGCACTGAAATCCGAAGTCACACATTATAGCACCTCCTCAGCTGCTATAATGCACCATGACTGAGTGGCAATGCATGTGTGCACTCTTCCCGTTAGGTTTCAGGGGCGTGCTCAGGATCTGCTCCTGTAAGCTCTCTACTTTGTCACAATGTATTGGGACTGGACACACCACGGGCCGATATGATGCGGCATCACTGAGGAGTCACTACCCTATGACTTGGCTACTTAGATGATTAAAATATAATTGTGAAGCCTTGAGACATTTTAATAAGTAAGGGGCTGAGTCACGGGGAAAACCTGCAGTGCTGCCGGCAAGTCCTACCCTCAGCGTTGCGAGTGTGTGGCATTTGAGGAAGTGTTCACTAACACTTGTCAGGGTGTTGGGCAAATTAATGGTAGCTCAGGTCCTCTTCGCCGCTCGCATCACAGCAATGTGGATGAGGATCGATTCCCGGACCCAGAGTTGGCCACGCCTGACTTGCCATTTTGGTGAAGCTGGTCAGAATTGCCATATGCTCACCAGCCCAGCGGTATGGATTCCGTGAGTTACCATGTGACGCACACACAGGCTGAGCCCACCTTTCCACTTGGTGGGTTGAGCCATACTTTCAGGCTCCAATCCTACTTTTTCACCCTTCCTTTTGCTCTGTGCTCTTGCTTGCACACACACCAATTCAGGGATATCCAGCATTCCTGCATGGGTTTTTAATTCAACCTCAACCCAGGCTGAGGTTTCCAGGTCATTGCCAAGCAGACATGCAGCTGGTAACTTTTGAGAGACCACTACCTGTTTCAGGCTAGTCACCCCCCCCCCCCCCCCAGCCTAATGTCACCATAGCCATTGGATGATTAGTGGTAACACTGTCAGCATTGGTGACTGGGTAAGTACGCCCAATCAAGTATTGCTCAGGGGAAACCAGTGTGTCTCTCACGTTGCCCCTGCTGTCAACACTTTGATTAGATTAAGGGACCACCTAAAGTGGAAATAAACAGTTACGTGTTTTCGGCCATCCAGATTAGGTCCTCAGGCCCCCAGTGGCCCTTCACAAATGCAGGATCACTATCCTCCCCGCAGGAAAACGACTGCAACACCAGAAGCTGGCGGGCTCCCAATTTGGAGAATGATTTTGCCTCTGGCGGAGGTGGGAGCTACAGCTGCTCCAGGGAGCCAGTCGTGGGTGCACACAAGGCACGACGAGACCTCCAGTCACGCTATTCTTAACAACATAGTACTTTGTGGCGTGGGTCCGGGGAGAGGGAGCCGGTGACCTCAGACTGAGGCCGCAATGTCAGGCACTGTCGTCCTCCCAATCTGCTGCCAGCTTGGATATTGCGTACGCAGCAAACTTCTCTCAACACTGCTCGGACACCACACGCTAACGAATGTGAACTAGCAGAGATTTCCGGCTGTAATCTCAGGCCCATCGTACTCAGCAAACTTCCCGCACACTCCTCGAACTCACGCTACTGCCACCCCAGGTGTGCCACTGAACGTCACCAGCTCAGTCTTCGGCACTGTCTGATCACTGCACACATCAGGAGGGTCCTTGTCCTAACCGACAATCACTTCCACCTGTTTACGCCGAACTCTGCGCGGTCCTTACGATCTTGTGGAAACTGGGAGCTCTTTTCTGTCCCTGGGAACTCGTGGACAGGAGGCCAGTCAACATGCCCTTAGAGAGTGCTTGGCAACCGGGCCACGACAGTTGCCAATTAGCTGCAGGCCAGCAACATCCAGGCAAAATCCACCAAGTGATAGTCTCCTTCCTAGAGCATAATAAGCCCCAGGCCACCACAAGTCTGCAGATAATCCAGTTGCAGCCCCCCTCCCCAATAGTTCTTCTTGTTGATGTTCCAGCGTTGAACCAGCGAAGTTGGCCTGGTATATGCTGGTCACTAGTTAAAGTGGCCACCTTGCACCAGTACAATTCGACTCTTATGGTAGCTAGGTTAAAGACAACCTTTTAAAGAAAGCTATCCTAGTGGTAGCTGTGGAGAGCAGCCTCCAGGCTAAGTCTCAGAGGAATGTAAAGCAGCTTGTTTTACCTTATAATCTCTTGAATCACTAAATGAAAGGACACCAAACAGATATATATATATAAAATATATATGTATTTATTACTAGACACACTCTACTAATCTCTTTATGAGATTAGAAGTCAGGAACATATGCACAAATCAACGTGTCACAACAAGTTAAGCACAAATACGGCTGGGGCCCTAGGGGCGTACCAGACCATATAGTAAAAAAGAGGTTTAGGAATATCGACTTGAGAAGGGACAAGGCCTAGGGCCTTCAGAAGCGCTGGGGCCTCACTTATCCACCCAAGGCCGGTAAGTAAAGGACCCATGGGAGACGCATGTAGTGTGAGAACACAGTCGCGGATCCCAATAGACTTCAATGGAGCAAGTCGTGGTTGGAATTTTAAAGTTTTAGGATACTTCGGGAGAGTCTACAAGCATGTCACTTACAGGGTAAGTCGTTCTAGAGCCAACACACACAGGAGTACCGTAGTGCTGGAGCTACCTCACCCAGGGAAGCCGGGTGCATAGGTGTCTTTTGGTGTCGAGTCGCGGCGTCGTTTTCAATGGGACCTGAAAGCAAAGGAGACAGTGTTCAAAGTCACTTGCCAGTGACCCGGGGCGAGGAAGCTGGATGCCCACAGTAGTCGGGTGATTTCAGGTGATCACGGGTGTCTTGACTCTTCAGCCACGAGGTCCAGGAGGCGTCGACAACGACCAGGAGCTGGATTCGGCGTGTCCCACGGAGTCTGCAGCTTACTGCGATGTCGGCGACCAGATTGGAGCCAACAAGCCTTGGTAACAGCAAGTCTCGTGGAAAGTGTAAAAAGTCAGCGGTGCAGACCAGCAAGGTCTGAGGGACTCACGCAGCGAGGGAAATTCAGGGCAGGCCTGGAGCAACCAGGGGAGCCTTTTGGTTTTGTAGAAAGGTTTTCAGGGGACCCACAAGCCAACCGGCAAGGGATCGCGAAGACGCCTCGGAAGGATTCACTTCACAGGAGCCCACGGTCACTCAGGACGAGGTAGGCCTCTGATCTTCGGTGGAAATCCTGCAGGAGGCTTGGACCACAAGTGGTCCAATGCACAAGTTCGTAGAACGTCGTGAAGGGAGTGCACTCGACAATAGTGCACGGTACCCGGGTATTGCTGTTCCTTGTCACTCGTGGGGTCCATTTGCCTCAGCTTCGCTGGGGACTCACGATGGCCTTGGCGAAGTCAGGAAATCCACTTCCGGGGCTGGAGGGACTTCGAACTCCGGCGGGAGCGGGAAAGTTTGCGACCATTGATTCAAAGTTTTGGTGCCTGCCAAGCAGGGGAGTCACTCCTTGACTCCAAGGGAGATTCTTTAGTCTTCCAGAGGTAGTGGAACGTCGAAGGTCCAGGATTCTTCTTCAGGGCGTCATCCAGGGATATCTAGTTTGCAATGGCAAGGCTGCTTCCCTAACTTATACTAAAGGAAAGGGAGGGACTAGCTCTATGACCCCACCTATGGGAGGGTCAGGGAGTGGGTGGCTACACCCACTTCCCTTTGTCCAGTTTCATGCCAGAGCAGGGGCAGGTAGCCCCTGAACTGGTTTGAGCTGGTATATGCACAGAGGAGCCTACTGCTCCCCCAGTGCAGAAAAGCAATTAGTCATTCCAGCTTTCACCAGCCTTAGTACACCCACTGGGCCCTAGGCTTTTTGCTGCCAATCAAACGAGGCAAAGGAGGAACATCACCGTCAGGGCGGCTCTCTCCCGGGTCCTGTCTTGTAGGTTGTGAGAGGCCCGAGACAGAATTCCGCTGCCTCACCCTTCATAATTATAGTCACCTAACAGTAGTCTAGGTCACAGTCTGGCAGGCTGCTGTATTTTAAAACACACTCACTGACAACTCACAGTAGCAAAATAAAAATCATTCATTATAGCTGAGATTCTGCGCCACGTGCCCACAACCTCAGATTAGTGGCATCAGTATGGCCAGCCCTGCCACGTACCATGCATCAGGCGTTAGACTAACGCATTTCAGTGTGGCGGTCCACATCACCGCACTGAAATCCGAAGTCACACATTATAGCGCCTCCTCAGCTGCTATAATGCACCATGACTGAGTGGCAATGCATGTGTGCGCTGTTCCCATTAGGTTTCAGGGGCGTGCTCAGGATCTGCTCCTCGCAGCTCTCTACTTTGTCCCAATGTATTGGGACTGGACACACCACGGGCCGATACGACGCGGCATCACCCTTCATAATTATAGTCAGCTAACAGTAGTCTAGGTCACAGCCTGGCAGGCTGCTGTATTTGAAAACACACTCACTGACAACTCACTGTAGTAAAATAAAAATCATTCATTATAGCTGAGATTCTGACTGCCACGTGAGCTGGCGCACCACATGCCCACAACCTCAGATTTGTGGCATCAGTATGCCAGCCCTGCCACGTACCATGCATCAGACATTAGACTAACGCATTTCAGTGTGGCGGTCCGCATCACCGCACTGAAATCCGAAATCACACATTATAGCACCTCCTCAGCTGCTATAATGCACCATGACTGAGTGGCAATGCATGTGTGCGCTCTTCCCGTTAGGTTTCAGGGGCGTGCTCAGGATCTGCTCCTGTAAGCTCTCTACTTTGTCACAATGTATTGGGACTGGACACACCACGGGCCGATATGATGCGGCATCACTGAGGAGTCACTACCCTATGACTTGGCTACTTAGATGATTAAAATATAATTGTGAAGCCTTGAGACATTTTAATAAGTAAGGGGCTGAGTCACGGGGAAAACCTGCAGTGCTGCCGGCAAGTCCTACCCTCAGCGTTGCGAGTGTGTGGCATTTGAGGAAGTGTTCACTAACACTTGTCAGGGTGTTGGGAAAATTAATGGTAGCTCAGGTCCTCTTCGCCGCTCGCATCACAGCAATGTGGATGAGGATCGATTCCCGGACCCAGAGTTGGCCACGCCTGACTTGCCATTTTGGTGAAGCTGGTCAGAATTGCCATATGCTCACCAGCCCAGCGGTATGGATTCCGTGAGTTACCATGTGACGCACACACAGGCTGAGCCCACCTTTCCACTTGGTGGGTTGAGCCATACTTTCAGGCTCCAATCCTACTTTTTCACCCTTCCTTTTGCTCTGTGCTCTTGCTTGCACACACACCAATTCAGGGATACCCAGCATTCCTGCATGGGTTTTTAATTCAACCTCAACCCAGGCTGAGGTTTCCAGGTCATTGCCAAGCAGACATGCAGCTGGTAACTTTTGAGAGACCACTACCTGTTTCAGGCTAGTCACCCCCCCCCCCCCCCCCCCAGCCTAATGTCACCATAGCCATTGGATGATTAGTGGTAACACTGTCAGCATTGGTGACTGGGTAAGTACGCCCAATCAAGTATTGCTCAGGGGAAACCAGTGTGTCTCTCACGTTGCCCCTGCTGTCAACACTTTGATTAGATTAAGGGACCACCTAAAGTGGAAATAAACAGTTACGTGTTTTCGGCCATCCAGATTAGGTCCTCAGGCCCCCAGTGGCCCTTCACAAATGCAGGATCACTATCCTCCCCGCAGGAAAACGACTGCAACACCAGAAGCTGGCGGGCTCCCAATTTGGAGAATGATTTTGCCTCTGGCGGAGGTGGGAGCTACAGCTGCTCCAGGGAGCCAGTCGTGGGTGCACACAAGGCACGACGAGACCTCCAGTCACGCTATTCTTAACAACATAGTACTTTGTGGCGTGGGTCCGGGGAGAGGGAGCCGGTGACCTCAGACTGAGGCCGCAATGTCAGGCACTGTCGTCCTCCCAATCTGCTGCCAGCTTGGATATTGCGTACGCAGCAAACTTCTCTCAACACTGCTCGGACACCACACGCTAACGAATGTGAACTAGCAGAGATTTCCGGCTGTAATCTCAGGCCCATCGTACTCAGCAAACTTCCCGCACACTCCTCGAACTCACGCTACTGCCACCCCAGGTGTGCCACTGAACGTCACCAGCTCAGTCTTCGGCACTGTCTGATCACTGCACACATCAGGAGGGTCCTTGTCCTAACCGACAATCACTTCCACCTGTTTACGCCGAACTCTGCGCGGTCCTTACGATCTTGTGGAAACTGGGAGCTCTTTTCTGTCCCTGGGAACTCGTGGACAGGAGGCCAGTCAACATGCCCTTAGAGAGTGCTTGGCAACCGGGCCACGACAGTTGCCAATTAGCTGCAGGCCAGCAACATCCAGGCAAAATCCACCAAGTGATAGTCTCCTTCCTAGAGCATAATAAGCCCCAGGCCACCACAAGTCTGCAGATAATCCAGTTGCAGCCCCCCTCCCCAATAGTTCTTCTTGTTGATGTTCCAGCGTTGAACCAGCGAAGTTGGCCTGGTATATGCTGGTCACTAGTTAAAGTGGCCACCTTGCACCAGTACAATTCGACTCTTATGGTAGCTAGGTTAAAGACAACCTTTTAAAGAAAGCTATCCTAGTGGTAGCTGTGGAGAGCAGCCTCCAGGCTAAGTCTCAGAGGAATGTAAAGCAGCTTGTTTTACCTTATAATCTCTTGAATCACTAAATGAAAGGACACCAAACAGATATATATATATAAAATATATATGTATTTATTACTAGACACACTCTACTAATCTCTTTATGAGATTAGAAGTCAGGAACATATGCACAAATCAACGTGTCACAACAAGTTAAGCACGGCTGGGGCCCTAGGGGCGTACCAGACCATATAGTAAAAAAGAGGTTTAGGAATATCGACTTGAGAAGGGACAAGGCCTAGGGCCTTCAGAAGCGCTGGGGCCTCACTTATCCACCCAAGGCCGGTAAGTAAAGGACCCATGGGAGACGCATGTAGTGTGAGAACACAGTCGCGGATCCCAATAGACTTCAATGGAGCAAGTCGTGGTTGGAATTTTAAAGTTTTAGGATACTTCGGGAGAGTCTACAAGCATGTCACTTACAGGGTAAGTCGTTCTAGAGCCAACACACACAGGAGTACCGTAGTGCTGGAGCTACCTCACCCAGGGAAGCCGGGTGCATAGGTGTCTTTTGGTGTCGAGTCGCGGCGTCGTTTTCAATGGGACCTGAAAGCAAAGGAGACAGTGTTCAAAGTCACTTGCCAGTGACCCGGGGCGAGGAAGCTGGATGCCCACAGTAGTCGGGTGATTTCAGGTGATCACGGGTGTCTTGACTCTTCAGCCACGAGGTCCAGGAGGCGTCGACAACGACCAGGAGCTGGATTCGGCGTGTCCCACGGAGTCTGCAGCTTACTGCGATGTCGGCGACCAGATTGGAGCCAACAAGCCTTGGTAACAGCAAGTCTCGTGGAAAGTGTAAAAAGTCAGCGGTGCAGACCAGCAAGGTCTGAGGGACTCACGCAGCGAGGGAAATTCAGGGCAGGCCTGGAGCAACCAGGGGAGCCTTTTGGTTTTGTAGAAAGGTTTTCAGGGGACCCACAAGCCAACCGGCAAGGGATCGCGAAGACGCCTCGGAAGGATTCACTTCACAGGAGCCCACGGTCACTCAGGACGAGGTAGGCCTCTGATCTTCGGTGGAAATCCTGCAGGAGGCTTGGACCACAAGTGGTCCAATGCACAAGTTCGTAGAACGTCGTGAAGGGAGTGCACTCGACAATAGTGCACGGTACCCGGGTATTGCTGTTCCTTGTCACTCGTGGGGTCCATTTGCCTCAGCTTCGCTGGGGACTCACGATGGCCTTGGCGAAGTCAGGAAATCCACTTCCGGGGCTGGAGGGACTTCGAACTCCGGCGGGAGCGGGAAAGTTTGCGACCATTGATTCAAAGTTTTGGTGCCTGCCAAGCAGGGGAGTCACTCCTTGACTCCAAGGGAGATTCTTTAGTCTTCCAGAGGTAGTGGAACGTCGAAGGTCCAGGATTCTTCTTCAGGGCGTCATCCAGGGATATCTAGTTTGCAATGGCAAGGCTGCTTCCCTAACTTATACTAAAGGAAAGGGAGGGACTAGCTCTATGACCCCACCTATGGGAGGGTCAGGGAGTGGGTGGCTACACCCACTTCCCTTTGTCCAGTTTCATGCCAGAGCAGGGGCAGGTAGCCCCTGAACTGGTTTGAGCTGGTATATGCACAGAGGAGCCTACTGCTCCCCCAGTGCAGGACTTCAAAGCACTCTAGGAGTGCACCCACCCAGCCCCAATACACTAAATCCTGTCTGGAAGGTGGCTACACCTCCCTGTGACAGGATGCCTATTGTTGGGCCTCCTCCACTGCGAGTTTCAGTCAGCAGAAGGATGGCAGCCCAGTGTCTGTGCTGGTGGCATCCATTTTGTGATGCCAGGGCTCTTTCAGGATTCTACCATGTTTCCACAGTAGGTACATGTCTACCCCTCTAGAAGGGTGGGATCATACTCCCACACCAGTTACTGGTGTGGGGGTATGATTCCAAAGCGTTTGACACCAGAGAGGTTATAATGCACTTAAGAGTATATGGTTTAACCGCATCCACAAACAGCCACAGAGAATAGACTCTGAGAGCTGCAGAGGGGCCCTGCTCAGGCAGATGCACCACCTCACATGGAAACCAAGCACCCTGCCCTCTGGATTGACAGGGCCTGCCTTAGGGGCGACTGATAGGTTTTTATGTGTGTGCAGGTAGACATATAGGGTATCTATATCTCAGTGAGGAGTGCTAACACTACCTCCCCCAGGCTGCAGTAGCAGGCCCGTGGTGTCAGATTTAGTCTGCTTCCCAGGGGTGGCATAATACATGCTTCAAACCCTGGTAGGCCTGTGAAATACCTATACCCTTGGTACCTAAGGTACCATATACTAGGGGCTCATAAGGTACCACAGTATCCAATCACTAGTGCATCTAATATACACTCCAAGTTGTTTAGAGAGAACAGAGAGACTGGGGCCCTGATTAGCAGGGACCCAGCCAGACTATAGCCAGAAACCAGTGTTAACATCAGAAACAAGTGGGGGCAACATAAGTGCAGATCCTACTCTCCTACAGTTTCCAATCCCCAAAGCGTCTTTAACTCCTGAAGGCACGGCCCGGTGGTTATACCCACAATGGCCTATGAAGATGAGATCAGCTCAAAAGGCTACCTTTGAAATGTACGGGCCCTCTCTAAATGTTGTCATGTCTGACATCCTACCCTGGGAGGCTTGATCAGTATCTTTAGTGTGGCCACAACCCTGCCTCTTGGAATGCAGGTGCAAATTCCACCCCCTCTTAACCAACACAGGAAGGCCCCTCAGAGTGAGAGGTCTACAGTATCCTTTGGGCCCCTAGTTTATGGCTGTCTAATAAGAAATGCACAGATGTAGCCATCCCCCCAGCAGCCAGCTGTGAAATGGAGAGAGGCAGATAGGCATACAGAACCATGAGTAGAGGCATTCCCACTTTCCCAAAATGGTATTTCCACCGTCATAATGTCAAATTTACTCGCACCATCGGAGCTGGTTCGCCATTACGAACTCATTGATATCAAACACTATACTCACACTCTTCTGCATGCAGGAAATCCCCCTCAATAGCCTTTCCAAAGATCCCTCAGGGCAATCCAATACGAGGAACAGGCCCTACTGTACCAAACACACTACTCAGTGCCATTCACTACCAGTATATGTAGCGTACACACGCACATGCCCTACCTCTTCCCGACACTGCATCCTGTCCCCAGGGAGTACTCAGATATAGCAAGAGACATGCAGAACCTTGGCAAGCGTCTTCTTAAATGCCAAGCCTAGTAACAGTAACCTGCACACACAGGCCCCGTCATGGCAAATCTGTGGCACATTTAAAGAACTACCTCCGTGGGTGGCACGACCAGTTCTGCTGGCCCACGCAGGAGGTGCCCTAGGTATATGTCTTACCTATAGACAAGGTACTTGCTGCTAACTCAATTTAGCCAATCATCTGTACACTAATCACCAGTATGTATATGACAAGCACATCACCTTGGCACTGAATGGCAATGTAAAAAGCGATCAAAGTCCTTAGGCTATTACATAGATCAGCGGAAAACCAGTAGGGACAAAACCAAAAAAAAAGTTGAGGGAAAGCACCCTAGAAAGGGCCACCTCCTACAGAATTAATTAGGATTGGTATGTTTGATATAAAGGTAACAAAGATCTGTGCAGTATGTGCATAAACACATTTATAAAGGAGGACGGTTGGAACCTGGGACCTCTTAACTATCTCATTAGAGATGAGATTGGTAACCCAAAAATACATTGATCCCTCCCTTTGGTTCATTTATACCGTTCGGTGATTGGGATTAAATCCCAGTTCGAAAGCTATAAAGTTGGTTCAAGTATTGGTACCACTAAACAGCACATTACACCTATATCCCTTGAAGACTCAAATTCACGTCAAACTTAAATGACATTTTCAGCTCTGAAAATATAATTCAACTATTGGCAATTTATAAATAATGTTTATTACATTTCTTTTCCTGGCCATATTTTAGAACTCTCATTCCCTCCCGTACAATTTTCTTTCTTTCATATTTTGGCAGATATCTATTAATTACTTTACTCCACCCTTCGTGTGTTTTCTCTCTGTATCCCTCTTATTTCTCTTCTCTGGCCTCTTCTTGCTTTTTCTGCTCGCTCATCTTGTTCTCCCCTTCCTGCTGAAGTGACAACTAGAGCAGAATGACTTCAAGGGTCTCTTGGAATCCTTCATGTAGGCTGCATATCATAGCACAATCCTCACCAACACACCGTTGATGAGAGAGTGCGGCAACCCCTTGTAGCATTGTCATACAAGCAGCCCTGGGTGCTTGTAATAACTCACACATTTGGAAGTCGTGCTGAAGTCTCACTCAAAGATGCCTAATATTTCCAAACTATGTGGCAGAACTAGAACTTCACACATGACTTTGCTCGGACGTCTGCTGTGTACCAAGTCGCACCTGACTATTCTGCACAGAGCAGACCCTCTTACAGCAAGTGATCCTAAAGATTCCTGTACAGAGAGGAGAGGCCAAGAAGAGTGACTGACAGTCCCGCCAACATCTGCTAAGACTGACACCCTGCAAAAAGACACACTGTAGATACGCCTCATACACACACACAGCCTGCAAAGACAACTCTACCCTGTTCACATGCACACACATCCAACCTGCAGAGGTACATCAAAAACACAGACATGTATGTTCCACTGCTTGAAAGGCCTCCTACCTGGCAGACCCAAGGTTAGTGCACACACACACACAATCCCTGCAGCGGACACACAACCTCTGCAGCAGATAATGCTATAAGCCAACCTATGCCGCTGGAACCTATTGAAATGACTGAGGTTTTACCTAGACTGAGATATGAAAACAGGGGCAAAGGGGCAAGGGGCAGCAGGGGAGCCCTGCCGTTCAACTGCCTGGGGGACATGCCTATGACACAGGGGTACAGGTGGGCAAGTCAACAAACTGACAGCGAGAGCCGAGCAAAGAGTGTGCACAGATTTCTCATAGAGCGCTAAGATGCAGTGCAATGTGAACAGATTTTTCACAGTGCAGTAAGATGCAGTGCAGTGGTACAAACTCCTCAGTACAGTAAGATGCATTGTAGTGACACAGATTCCTTACAGTGCTGTAAAGTGCAGTGTGCACTGATCTGTCAGTGCATTAAGATGCAGTGCAGTGTGCACAGATTCCTCACAGTGCAGTAAGATGCAGTGCACAGATTACTCACAGTGCAGTTAGATTTAGTGCAGCATGCACAGATTTCTCACAATGCAGTGCAGTGTGCACAGATTTCTCACAGTGCATTAAGATGCAGTGCAGTGCACAGATGCTCTCTTTAAAACAAATGATGACCACAAACACCCCCAGCGCCGGACGCAAAGCACCCTCAGCGGTCCCTTGATAGAAGAGGCCGGCTCCTGCTAGAGAGTTCTTTCAGGATCATTCAATCTATTTCTACAAACACGGCACAAGGTGCTGACAATCTCCTACCTGAGCAGAAACCTGTGCAGACATTTCCAGGCTCTCTCCTCCTCCTATGGCTGGGGTGGGGCAGGGGCAGATTTGTGGTCTGGGGTAGGAGGGGGGTCTATAAGGGTCTGAAGATGAAGATCACTGCACAGAGAGACAGGGCGTCCTTCCTCCTCTGCAGCTGGCTGAACACGGAGGGAGAGGCCGGAAATGATGTCAACATCTGCTGCTTGTACTGTCTCTGCCACCGCCGATCAGGAACAGGAAACCCTTCTCCCTTTCATACAATGCATCAGTGGATTTCATCAGCAGGCGAGGCGCGCCCTCTGCTGGCTACTTAAAGAACCATCACATCCAGTCTCCAGGAGTGAATATACACAAACAAGCATTTTGTGGCAGGAAATGACTGGGTTTTTAGATGTCACAGAAATTGATGTTTTTAAGATACACACAGTCCTCGTACAGGGTCTCACCCTTGGTTGCTGCTGTAAAAAAGTATTTACAGCTTTACTTCACGAGCATCTTCAAAACACTGATGCAGAGGACTAAAGAGTATTTACAGAAAGTTGTCAACTGGAAGTGGCAGTTTATATTTCATTAAATATATGAGAATATGTGTTAGTGGTGAATTAAACAGGTCAGCTTATTAGTTGTTCCATTTTATTTTTTTTAAACACTTTATTTATCTGGTTTTTCAAATACACATCATGGTACATAGCAAAGTAAAAATACCATGCAATTGTATACACCAGACCAAATATAGTGTGGCTTAAGTCATATGTCAAAGCGAAAATTAAAAGATCAGACTTTTTCTAATCTTCCTGTGTTTTTGGGTTATTCCTTATCATAGCTGCCAAGGTTCTAGATTGCTATGAGTGACATTTCAAAGACAATGAGTGACACTTTCTGGCTAGCATAATTAAACGAAGAAGAAGAGGAAAGCGTATAAATATCAGAAATTACACCCATCTAAGCAACAAGAAACTAAAACGTTAAGCGCCTCAAAGCACCAGAAATCAAGGGCACTAACCTAGTGCCCTTGTAAAGTCAGAGGCACAACACTACTGTTAACTGCTGCAACTAGTTCAATATCTAAAGCACTCCTAAAACCATGTTTAAGCAATAGCTGTGTCACCTATGGTTTCACCATTAATTTTCGCCATGCATTCCCTGGTGTAAAGCTGTTTCTGTGATATCGCCTGATGGAGCTAAACCTGTTTGTCTATTTCTGTATTACACATGCAGCAGAAATGGTGTAATTCATAAGGATTTAGGCTGACTGCTGTGATTTCTGGCTCGAATCAGGAGACACGCTGGACGTGAGAGGAGCTCTCTGACTTGGTGGATGTCACCAGCTTCAAAGTACTAGTGTTGCCAGGCGACAGCAACAATTCCAGGGGCCCGGGCAGGTAGGAAATTGAACTAGGGACATGTTGCCACAGCCTTGGATACCTGTTGGGAGGACGGGCCGGTGTTCTATAGGCACAAAAATACGGGGAGCTCAAAATAACATTACACCCGCAGAAAAGCAATTAGTCATTCCAGCTTTCACCAGCCTTAGTACACCCACTGGGCCCTAGGCTTTTTGCTGCCAATCAAACGAGGCAAAGGAGGAACATCACCGTCAGGGCGGCTCTCTCCCGGGTCCTGTCTTGTAGGTTGTGAGAGGCCCGAGACAGAATTCCGCTGCCTCACCCTTCATAATTATAGTCACCTAACAGTAGTCTAGGTCACAGTCTGGCAGGCTGCTGTATTTTAAAACACACTCACTGACAACTCACAGTAGCAAAATAAAAATCATTCATTATAGCTGAGATTCTGCGCCACGTGCCCACAACCTCAGATTAGTGGCATCAGTATGGCCAGCCCTGCCACATACCATGCATCAGGCGTTAGACTAACGCATTTCAGTGTGGCGGTCCACATCACCGCACTGAAATCCGAAGTCACACATTATAGCGCCTCCTCAGCTGCTATAATGCACCATGACTGAGTGGCAATGCATGTGTGCGCTCTTCCCGTTAGGTTTCAGGGGCGTGCTCAGGATCTGCTCCTCGCAGCTCTCTACTTTGTCCCAATGTATTGGGACTGGACACACCACGGGCCGATACGACGCGGCATCACCCTTCATAATTATAGTCAGCTAACAGTAGTCTAGGTCTCAGCCTGGCAGGCTGCTGTATTTGAAAACACACTCACTGACAACTCACTGTAGTAAAATAAAAATCATTCATTATAGCTGAGATTCTGACTGCCACGTGAGCTGGCGCACCACATGCCCACAACCTCAGATTTGTGGCATCAGTATGCCAGCCCTGCCACGTACCATGCATCAGACATTAGACTAACGCATTTCAGTGTGGCGGTCCGCATCACCGCACTGAAATCCGAAGTCACACATTATAGCACCTCCTCAGCTGCTATAATGCACCATGACTGAGTGGCAATGCATGTGTGCGCTCTTCCCGTTAGGTTTCAGGGGCGTGCTCAGGATCTGCTCCTGTAAGCTCTCTACCTTGTCACAATGTATTGGGACTGGACACACCACGGGCCGATATGATGCGGCATCACTGAGGAGTCACTACCCTATGACTTGGCTACTTAGATGATTAAAATATAATTGTGAAGCCTTGAGACATTTTAATAAGTAAGGGGCTGAGTCACGGGGAAAACCTGCAGTGCTGCCGGCAAGTCCTACCCTCAGCGTTGCGAGTGTGTGGCATTTGAGGAAGTGTTCACTAACACTTGTCAGGGTGTTGGGCAAATTAATGGTAGCTCAGGTCCTCTTCGCCGCTCGCATCACAGCAATGTGGATGAGGATCGATTCCCGGACCCAGAGTTGGCCACGCCTGACTTGCCATTTTGGTGAAGCTGGTCAGAATTGCCATATGCTCACCAGCCCAGCGGTATGGATTCCGTGAGTTACCATGTGACGCACACACAGGCTGAGCCCACCTTTCCACTTGGTGGGTTGAGCCATACTTTCAGGCTCCAATCCTACTTTTTCACCCTTCCTTTTGCTCTGTGCTCTTGCTTGCACACACACCAATTCAGGGATACCCAGCATTCCTGCATGGGTTTTTAATTCAACCTCAACCCAGGCTGAGGTTTCCAGGTCATTGCCAAGCAGACATGCAGCTGGTAACTTTTGAGAGACCACTACCTGTTTCAGGCTAGTCACCCCCCCCCCCCCAGCCTAATGTCACCATAGCCATTGGATGATTAGTGGTAACACTGTCAGCATTGGTGACTGTGTAAGTACGCCCAATCAAGTATTGCTCAGGGGAAACCAGTGTGTCTCTCACGTTGCCCCTGCTGTCAACACTTTGATTAGATTAAGGGACCACCTAAAGTGGAAATAAACAGTTACGTGTTTTCGGCCATCCAGATTAGGTCCTCAGGCCCCCAGTGGCCCTTCACAAATGCAGGATCACTATCCTCCCCGCAGGAAAACGACTGCAACACCAGAAGCTGGCGGGCTCCCAATTTGGAGAATAATTTTGCCTCTGGCGGAGGTGGGAGCTACAGCTGCTCCAGGGAGCCAGTCGTGGGTGCACACAAGGCACGACGAGACCTCCAGTCACGCTATTCTTAACAACATAGTACTTTGTGGCGTGGGTCCGGGGAGAGGGAGCCGGTGACCTCAGACTGAGGCCGCAATGTCAGGCACTGTCGTCCTCCCAATCTGCTGCCAGCTTGGATATTGCGTACGCAGCAAACTTCTCTCAACACTGCTCGGACACCACACGCTAACGAATGTGAACTAGCAGAGATTTCCGGCTGTAATCTCAGGCCCATCGTACTCAGCAAACTTCCCGCACACTCCTCGAACTCACGCTACTGCCACCCCAGGTGTGCCACTGAACGTCACCAGCTCAGTCTTCGGCACTGTCTGATCACTGCACACATCAGGAGGGTCCTTGTCCTAACCGACAATCACTTCCACCTGTTTACACCGAACTCTGCGCGGTCCTTACGATCTTGTGGAAACTGGGAGCTCTTTTCTGTCCCTGGGAACTCGTGGACAGGAGGCCAGTCAACATGCCCTTAGAGAGTGCTTGGCAACCGGGCCACGACAGTTGCCAATTAGCTGCAGGCCAGCAACATCCAGGCAAAATCCACCAAGTGATAGTCTCCTTCCTAGAGCATAATAAGCCCCAGGCCACCACAAGTCTGCAGATAATCCAGTTGCAGCCCCCCTCCCCAATAGTTCTTCTTGTTGATGTTCCAGCGTTGAACCAGCGAAGTTGGCCTGGTATATGCTGGTCACTAGTTAAAGTGGCCACCTTGCACCAGTACAATTCGACTCTTATGGTAGCTAGGTTAAAGACAACCTTTTAAAGAAAGCTATCCTAGTGGTAGCTGTGGAGAGCAGCCTCCAGGCTAAGTCTCAGAGGAATGTAAAGCAGCTTGTTTTACCTTATAATCTCTTGAATCACTAAATGAAAGGACACCAAACAGATATATATATATAAAATATATATGTATTTATTACTAGACACACTCTACTAATCTCTTTATGAGATTAGAAGTCAGGAACATATGCACAAATCAACGTGTCACAACAAGTTAAGCACAAATACGGCTGGGGCCCTAGGGGCGTACCAGACCATATAGTAAAAAAGAGGTTTAGGAATATCGACTTGAGAAGGGACAAGGCCTAGGGCCTTCAGAAGCGCTGGGGCCTCACTTATCCACCCAAGGCCGGTAAGTAAAGGACCCATGGGAGACGCATGTAGTGTGAGAACACAGTCGCGGATCCCAATAGACTTCAATGGAGCAAGTCGTGGTTGGAATTTTAAAGTTTTAGGATACTTCGGGAGAGTCTACAAGCATGTCACTTACAGGGTAAGTCGTTCTAGAGCCAACACACACAGGAGTACCGTAGTGCTGGAGCTACCTCACCCAGGGAAGCCGGGTGCATAGGTGTCTTTTGGTGTCGAGTCGCGGCGTCGTTTTCAATGGGACCTGAAAGCAAAGGAGACAGTGTTCAAAGTCACTTGCCAGTGACCCGGGGCGAGGAAGCTGGATGCCCACAGTAGTCGGGTGATTTCAGGTGATCACGGGTGTCTTGACTCTTCAGCCACGAGGTCCAGGAGGCGTCGACAACGACCAGGAGCTGGATTCGGCGTGTCCCACGGAGTCTGCAGCTTACTGCGATGTCGGCGACCAGATTGGAGCCAACAAGCCTTGGTAACAGCAAGTCTCGTGGAAAGTGTAAAAAGTCAGCGGTGCAGACCAGCAAGGTCTGAGGGACTCACGCAGCGAGGGAAATTCAGGGCAGGCCTGGAGCAACCAGGGGAGCCTTTTGGTTTTGTAGAAAGGTTTTCAGGGGACCCACAAGCCAACCAGCAAGGGATCGCGAAGACGCCTCGGAAGGATTCACTTCACAGGAGCCCACGGTCACTCAGGACGAGGTAGGCCTCTGATCTTCGGTGGAAATCCTGCAGGAGGCTTGGACCACAAGTGGTCCAATGCACAAGTTCGTAGAACGTCGTGAAGGGATTGCACTCGACAATAGTGCACGGTACCCGGGTATTGCTGTTCCTTGTCACTCGTGGGGTCCATTTGCCTCAGCTTCGCTGGGGACTCACGATGGCCTTGGCGAAGTCAGGAAATCCACTTCCGGGGCTGGAGGGACTTCGAACTCCGGCGGGAGCGGGAAAGTTTGCGACCATTGATTCAAAGTTTTGGTGCCTGCCAAGCAGGGGAGTCACTCCTTGACTCCAAGGGAGATTCTTTAGTCTTCCAGAGGTAGTGGAACGTCGAAGGTCCAGGATTCTTCTTCAGGGCGTCATCCAGGGATATCTAGTTTGCAATGGCAAGGCTGCTTCCCTAACTTATACTAAAGGAAAGGGAGGGACTAGCTCTATGACCCCACCTATGGGAGGGTCAGGGAGTGGGTGGCTACACCCACTTCCCTTTGTCCAGTTTCATGCCAGAGCAGGGGCAGGTAGCCCCTGAACTGGTTTGAGCTGGTATATGCACAGAGGAGCCTACTGCTCCCCCAGTGCAGGACTTCAAAGCACTCTAGGAGTGCACCCACCCAGCCCCAATACACTAAATCCTGTCTGGAAGGTGGCTACACCTCCCTGTGACAGGATGCCTATTGTTGGGCCTCCTCCACTGCGAGTTTCAGTCAGCAGAAGGATGGCAGCCCAGTGTCTGTGCTGGTGGCATCCATTTTGTGATGCCAGGGCTCTTTCAGGATTCTACCATGTTTCCACAGTAGGTACATGTCTACCCCTCTAGAAGGGTGGGATCATACTCCCACACCAGTTACTGGTGTGGGGGTATGATTCCAAAGCGTTTGACACCAGAGAGGTTATAATGCACTTAAGAGTATATGGTTTAACCGCATCCACAAACAGCCACAGAGAATAGACTCTGAGAGCTGCAGAGGGGCCCTGCTCAGGCAGATGCACCACCTCACATGGAAACCAAGCACCCTGCCCTCTGGATTGACAGGGCCTGCCTTAGGGGCGACTGATAGGTTTTTATGTGTGTGCAGGTAGACATATAGGGTATCTATATCTCAGTGAGGAGTGCTAACACTACCTCCCCCAGGCTGCAGTAGCAGGCCCGTGGTGTCAGATTTAGTCTGCTTCCCAGGGGTGGCATAATACATGCTTCAAACCCTGGTAGGCCTGTGACATACCTATACCCTTGGTACCTAAGGTACCATATACTAGGGGCTCATAAGGTACCACAGTATCCAATCACTAGTGCATCTAATATACACTCCAAGTTGTTTAGAGAGAACAGAGAGACTGGGGCCCTGATTAGCAGGGACCCAGCCAGACTATAGCCAGAAACCAGTGTTAACATCAGAAACAAGTGGGGGCAACATAAGTGCAGATCCTACTCTCCTACAGTTTCCAATCCCCAAAGCGTCTTTAACTCCTGAAGGCACGGCCCGGTGGTTATACCCACAATGGCCTATGAAGATGAGATCAGCTCAAAAGGCTACCTTTGAAATGTACGGGCCCTCTCTAAATGTTGTCATGTCTGACATCCTACCCTGGGAGGCTTGATCAGTATCTTTAGTGTGGCCACAACCCTGCCTCTTGGAATGCAGGTGCAAATTCCACCCCCTCTTAACCAACACAGGAAGGCCCCTCAGAGTGAGAGGTCTACAGTATCCTTTGGGCCCCTAGTTTATGGCTGTCTAATAAGAAATGCACAGATGTAGCCATCCCCCCAGCAGCCAGCTGTGAAATGGAGAGAGGCAGATAGGCATACAGAACCATGAGTAGAGGCATTCCCACTTTCCCAAAATGGTATTTCCACCGTCATAATGTCAAATTTACTCGCACCATCGGAGCTGGTTCGCCATTACGAACTCATTGATATCAAACACTATACTCACACTCTTCTGCATGCAGGAAATCCCCCTCAATAGCCTTTCCACAGATCCCTCAGGGCAATCCAATACGAGGAACAGGCCCTACTGTACCAAACACACTACTCAGTGCCATTCACTACCAGTATATGTAGCGTACACACGCACATGCCCTACCTCTTCCCGACACTGCATCCTGTCCCCAGGGAGTACTCAGATATAGCAAGAGACATGCAGAACCTTGGCAAGCGTCTTCTTAAATGCCAAGCCTAGTAACAGTAACCTGCACACACAGGCCCCGTCATGGCAAATCTGTGGCACATTTAAAGAACTACCTCCGTGGGTGGCACGACCAGTTCTGCTGGCCCACGCAGGAGGTGCCCTAGGTATATGTCTTACCTATAGACAAGGTACTTGCTGCTAACTCAATTTAGCCAATCATCTGTACACTAATCACCAGTATGTATATGACAAGCACATCACCTTGGCACTGAATGGCAATGTAAAAAGCGATCAAAGTCCTTAGGCTATTACATAGATCAGCGGAAAACCAGTAGGGACAAAACCAAAAAAAAAGTTGAGGGAAAGCACCCTAGAAAGGGCCACCTCCTACAGAATTAATTAGGATTGGTATGTTTGATATAAAGGTAACAAAGATCTGTGCAGTATGTGCATAAACACATTTATAAAGGAGGACGGTTGGAACCTGGGACCTCTTAACTATCTCATTAGAGATGAGATTGGTAACCCAAAAATACATTGATCCCTCCCTTTGGTTCATTTATACCGTTCGGTGATTGGGATTAAATCCCAGTTCGAAAGCTATAAAGTTGGTTCAAGTATTGGTACCACTAAACAGCACATTACACCTATATCCCTTGAAGACTCAAATTCACGTCAAACTTAAATGACATTTTCAGCTCTGAAAATATAATTCAACTATTGGCAATTTATAAATAATGTTTATTACATTTCTTTTCCTGGCCATATTTTAGAACTCTCATTCCCTCCCGTACAATTTTCTTTCTTTCATATTTTGGCAGATATCTATTAATTACTTTACTCCACCCTTCGTGTGTTTTCTCTCTGTATCCCTCTTATTTCTCTTCTCTGGCCTCTTCTTGCTTTTTCTGCTCGCTCATCTTGTTCTCCCATTCCTGCTGAAGTGACAACTAGAGCAGAATGACTTCAAGGGTCTCTTGGAATCCTTCATGTAGGCTTCATATCATAGCACAATCCTCACCAACACACCGTTGATGAGAGAGTGCGGCAACCCCTTGTAGCATTGTCATACAAGCAGCCCTGGGTGCTTGTAATAACTCACACATTTGGAAGTCGTGCTGAAGTCTCACTCAAAGATGCCTAATATTTCCAAACTATGTGGCAGAACTAGAACTTCACACATGACTTTGCTCGGACGTCTGCTGTGTACCAAGTCGCACCTGACTATTCTGCACAGAGCAGACCCTCTTACAGCAAGTGATCCTAAAGATTCCTGTACAGAGAGGAGAGGCCAAGAAGAGTGACTGACAGTCCCGCCAACATCTGCTAAGACTGACACCCTGCAAAAAGACACACTGTAGATACGCCTCATACACACACACAGCCTGCAAAGACAACTCTACCCTGTTCACATGCACACACATCCAACCTGCAGAGGTACATCAAAAACACAGACATGTATGTTCCACTGCTTGAAAGGCCTCCTACCTGGCAGACCCAAGGTTAGTGCACACACACACACAATCCCTGCAGCGGACACACAACCTCTGCAGCAGATAATGCTATAAGCCAACCTATGCCGCTGGAACCTATTGAAATGACTGAGGTTTTACCTAGACTGAGATATGAAAACAGGGGCAAAGGGGCAAGGGGCAGCAGGGGAGCCCTGCCGTTCAACTGCCTGGGGGACATGCCTATGACACAGGGGTACAGGTGGGCAAGTCAACAAACTGACAGCGAGAGCCGAGCAAAGAGTGTGCACAGATTTCTCATAGAGCGCTAAGATGCAGTGCAATGTGAACAGATTTTTCACAGTGCAGTAAGATGCAGTGCAGTGGTACAAACTCCTCAGTACAGTAAGATGCATTGTAGTGACACAGATTCCTTACAGTGCTGTAAAGTGCAGTGTGCACTGATCTGTCAGTGCATTAAGATGCAGTGCAGTGTGCACAGATTCCTCACAGTGCAGTAAGATGCAGTGCACAGATTACTCACAGTGCAGTTAGATTTAGTGCAGCATGCACAGATTTCTCACAATGCAGTGCAGTGTGCACAGATTTCTCACAGTGCATTAAGATGCAGTGCAGTGCACAGATGCTCTCTTTAAAACAAATGATGACCACAAACACCCCCAGCGCCGGACGCAAAGCACCCTCAGCGGTCCCTTGATAGAAGAGGCCGGCTCCTGCTAGAGAGTTCTTTCAGGATCATTCAATCTATTTCTACAAACACGGCACAAGGTGCTGACAATCTCCTACCTGAGCAGAAACCTGTGCAGACATTTCCAGGCTCTCTCCTCCTCCTATGGCTGGGGTGGGGCAGGTGCAGATTTGTGGTCTGGGGTAGGAGGGGGGTCTATAAGGGTCTGAAGATGAAGATCACTGCACAGAGAGACAGGGCGTCCTTCCTCCTCTGCAGCTGGCTGAACACGGAGGGAGAGGCCGGAAATGATGTCAACATCTGCTGCTTGTACTGTCTCTGCCACCGCCGATCAGGAACAGGAAACCCTTCTCCCTTTCATACAATGCATCAGTGGATTTCATCAGCAGGCGAGGCGCGCCCTCTGCTGGCTACTTAAAGAACCATCACATCCAGTCTCCAGGAGTGAATATACACAAACAAGCATTTTGTGGCAGGAAATGACTGGGTTTTTAGATGTCACAGAAATTGATGTTTTTAAGATACACACAGTCCTCGTACAGGGTCTCACCCTTGGTTGCTGCTGTAAAAAAGTATTTACAGCTTTACTTCACGAGCATCTTCAAAACACTGATGCAGAGGACTAAAGAGTATTTACAGAAAGTTGTCAACTGGAAGTGGCAGTTTATATTTCATTAAATATATGAGAATATGTGTTAGTGGTGAATTAAACAGGTCAGCTTATTAGTTGTTTCATTTTATTTTTTTTAAACACTTTATTTATCTGGTTTTTCAAATACACATCATGGTACATAGCAAAGTAAAAATACCATGCAATTGTATACACCAGACCAAATATAGTGTGGCTTAAGTCATATGTCAAAGCGAAAATTAAAAGATCAGACTTTTTCTAATCTTCCTGTGTTTTTGGGTTATTCCTTATCATAGCTGCCAAGGTTCTAGATTGCTATGAGTGACATTTCAAAGACAATGAGTGACACTTTCTGGCTAGCATAATTAAACGAAGAAGAAGAGGAAAGCGTATAAATATCAGAAATTACACCCATCTAAGCAACAAGAAACTAAAACATTAAGCGCCTCAAAGCACCAGAAATGAAGGGCACTAACCTAGTGCCCTTGTAAAGTCAGAGGCACAACACTACTGTTAACTGCTGTAACTAGTTCAATATCTAAAGCACTCCTAAAACCATGTTTAAGCAATAGCTGTGTCACCTATGGTTTCACCATTAATTTTCGCCATGCATTCCCTGGTGTAAAGCTGTTTCTGTGATATCGCCTGATGGAGCTAAACCTGTTTGTCTATTTCTGTATTACACATGCAGCAGAAATGGTGTAATTCATAAGGATTTAGGCTGACTGCTGTGATTTCTGGCTCGAATCAGGAGACACGCTGGACGTGAGAGGAGCTCTCTGACTTGGTGGATGTCACCAGCTTCAAAGTACTAGTGTTGCCAGGCGACAGCAACAATTCCAGGGGCCCGGGCAGGTAGGAAATTGAACTAGGGACATGTTGCCACAGCCTTGGATACCTGTTGGGAGGACGGGCCGGTGTTCTATAGGCACAAAAATACGGGGAGCTCAAAACAACATTACACCCGCAGAAAAGCAATTAGTCATTCCAGCTTTCACCAGCCTTAGTACACCCACTGGGCCCTAGGCTTTTTGCTGCCAATCAAACGAGGCAAAGGAGGAACATCACCGTCAGGGCGGCTCTCTCCCGGGTCCTGTCTTGTAGGTTGTGAGAGGCCCGAGACAGAATTCCGCTGCCTCACCCTTCATAATTATAGTCACCTAACAGTAGTCTAGGTCACAGTCTGGCAGGCTGCTGTATTTTAAAACACACTCACTGACAACTCACAATAGCAAAATAAAAATCATTCATTATAGCTGAGATTCTGCGCCACGTGCCCACAACCTCAGATTAGTGGCATCAGTATGGCCAGCCCTGCCACGTACCATGCATCAGGCGTTAGACTAACGCATTTCAGTGTGGCGGTCCACATCACCGCACTGAAATCCGAAGTCACACATTATAGCGCCTCCTCAGCTGCTATAATGCACCATGACTGAGTGGCAATGCATGTGTGCGCTGTTCCCATTAGGTTTCAGGGGCGTGCTCAGGATCTGCTCCTCGCAGCTCTCTACTTTGTCCCAATGTATTGGGACTGGACACACCACGGGCCGATACGACGCGGCATCACCCTTCATAATTATAGTCAGCTAACAGTAGTCTAGGTCACAGCCTGGCAGGCTGCTGTATTTGAAAACACACTCACTGACAACTCACTGTAGTAAAATAAAAATCATTCATTATAGCTGAGATTCTGACTGCCACGTGAGCTGGCGCACCACATGCCCACAACCTCAGATTTGTGGCATCAGTATGCCAGCCCTGCCACGTACCATGCATCAGACATTAGACTAACGCATTTCAGTGTGGCGGTCCGCATCACCGCACTGAAATCCGAAGTCACACATTATAGCACCTCCTCAGCTGCTATAATGCACCATGACTGAGTGGCAATGCATGTGTGCGCTCTTCCCGTTAGGTTTCAGGGGCGTGCTCAGGATCTGCTCCTGTAAGCTCTCTACTTTGTCACAATGTATTGGGACTGGACACACCACGGGCCGATATGATGCGGCATCACTGAGGAGTCACTACCCTATGACTTGGCTACTTAGATGATTAAAATATAATTGTGAAGCCTTGAGACATTTTAATAAGTAAGGGGCTGAGTCACGGGGAAAACCTGCAGTGCTGCCGGCAAGTCCTACCCTCAGCGTTGCGAGTGTGTGGCATTTGAGGAAGTGTTCACTAACACTTGTCAGGGTGTTGGGCAAATTAATGGTAGCTCAGGTCCTCTTCGCCGCTCGCATCACAGCAATGTGGATGAGGATCGATTCCCGGACCCAGAGTTGGCCACGCCTGACTTGCCATTTTGGTGAAGCTGGTCAGAATTGCCATATGCTCACCAGCCCAGCGGTATGGATTCCGTGAGTTACCATGTGACGCACACACAGGCTGAGCCCACCTTTCCACTTGGTGGGTTGAGCCATACTTTCAGGCTCCAATCCTACTTTTTCACCCTTCCTTTTGCTCTGTGCTCTTGCTTGCACACACACCAATTCAGGGATACCCAGCATTCCTGCATGGGTTTTTAATTCAACCTCAACCCAGGCTGAGGTTTCCAGGTCATTGCCAAGCAGACATGCAGCTGGTAACTTTTGAGAGACCACTACCTGTTTCAGGCTAGTCACCCCCCCCCCCCCCCAGCCTAATGTCACCATAGCCATTGGATGATTAGTGGTAACACTGTCAGCATTGGTGACTGGGTAAGTACGCCCAATCAAGTATTGCTCAGGGGAAACCAGTGTGTCTCTCACGTTGCCCCTGCTGTCAACACTTTGATTAGATTAAGGGACCACCTAAAGTGGAAATAAACAGTTACGTGTTTTCGGCCATCCAGATTAGGTCCTCAGGCCCCCAGTGGCCCTTCACAAATGCAGGATCACTATCCTCCCCGCAGGAAAACGACTGCAACACCAGAAGCTGGCGGGCTCCCAATTTGGAGAATGATTTTGCCTCTGGCGGAGGTGGGAGCTACAGCTGCTCCAGGGAGCCAGTCGTGGGTGCACACAAGGCACGACGAGACCTCCAGTCACGCTATTCTTAACAACATAGTACTTTGTGGCGTGGGTCCGGGGAGAGGGAGCCGGTGACCTCAGACTGAGGCCGCAATGTCAGGCACTGTCGTCCTCCCAATCTGCTGCCAGCTTGGATATTGCGTACGCAGCAAACTTCTCTCAACACTGCTCGGACACCACACGCTAACGAATGTGAACTAGCAGAGATTTCCGGCTGTAATCTCAGGCCCATCGTACTCAGCAAACTTCCCGCACACTCCTCGAACTCACGCTACTGCCACCCCAGGTGTGCCACTGAACGTCACCAGCTCAGTCTTCGGCACTGTCTGATCACTGCACACATCAGGAGGGTCCTTGTCCTAACCGACAATCACTTCCACCTGTTTACGCCGAACTCTGCGCGGTCCTTACGATCTTGTGGAAACTGGGAGCTCTTTTCTGTCCCTGGGAACTCGTGGACAGGAGGCCAGTCAACATGCCCTTAGAGAGTGCTTGGCAACCGGGCCACGACAGTTGCCAATTAGCTGCAGGCCAGCAACATCCAGGCAAAATCCACCAAGTGATAGTCTCCTTCCTAGAGCATAATAAGCCCCAGGCCACCACAAGTCTGCAGATAATCCAGTTGCAGCCCCCCTCCCCAATAGTTCTTCTTGTTGATGTTCCAGCGTTGAACCAGCGAAGTTGGCCTGGTATATGCTGGTCACTAGTTAAAGTGGCCACCTTGCACCAGTACAATTCGACTCTTATGGTAGCTAGGTTAAAGACAACCTTTTAAAGAAAGCTATCCTAGTGGTAGCTGTGGAGAGCAGCCTCCAGGCTAAGTCTCAGAGGAATGTAAAGCAGCTTGTTTTACCTTATAATCTCTTGAATCACTAAATGAAAGGACACCAAACAGATATATATATATAAAATATATATGTATTTATTACTAGACACACTCTACTAATCTCTTTATGAGATTAGAAGTCAGGAACATATGCACAAATCAACGTGTCACAACAAGTTAAGCACAAATACGGCTGGGGCCCTAGGGGCGTACCAGACCATATAGTAAAAAAGAGGTTTAGGAATATCGACTTGAGAAGGGACAAGGCCTAGGGCCTTCAGAAGCGCTGGGGCCTCACTTATCCACCCAAGGCCGGTAAGTAAAGGACCCATGGGAGACGCATGTAGTGTGAGAACACAGTCGCGGATCCCAATAGACTTCAATGGAGCAAGTCGTGGTTGGAATTTTAAAGTTTTAGGATACTTCGGGAGAGTCTACAAGCATGTCACTTACAGGGTAAGTCGTTCTAGAGCCAACACACACAGGAGTACCGTAGTGCTGGAGCTACCTCACCGAGGGAAGCCGGGTGCATAGGTGTCTTTTGGTGTCGAGTCGCGGCGTCGTTTTCAATGGGACCTGAAAGCAAAGGAGACAGTGTTCAAAGTCACTTGCCAGTGACCCGGGGCGAGGAAGCTGGATGCCCACAGTAGTCGGGTGATTTCAGGTGATCACGGGTGTCTTGACTCTTCAGCCACGAGGTCCAGGAGGCGTCGACAACGACCAGGAGCTGGATTCGGCGTGTCCCACGGAGTCTGCAGCTTACTGCGATGTCGGCGACCAGATTGGAGCCAACAAGCCTTGGTAACAGCAAGTCTCGTGGAAAGTGTAAAAAGTCAGCGGTGCAGACCAGCAATGTCTGAGGGACTCACGCAGCGAGGGAAATTCAGGGCAGGCCTGGAGCAACCAGGGGAGCCTTTTGGTTTTGTAGAAAGGTTTTCAGGGGACCCACAAGCCAACCGGCAAGGGATCGCGAAGACGCCTCGGAAGGATTCACTTCACAGGAGCCCACGGTCACTCAGGACGAGGTAGGCCTCTGATCTTCGGTGGAAATCCTGCAGGAGGCTTGGACCACAAGTGGTCCAATGCACAAGTTCGTAGAACGTCGTGAAGGGATTGCACTCGACAATAGTGCACGGTACCCGGGTATTGCTGTTCCTTGTCACTCGTGGGGTCCATTTGCCTCAGCTTCGCTGGGGACTCACGATGGCCTTGGCGAAGTCAGGAAATCCACTTCCGGGGCTGGAGGGACTTCGAACTCCGGCGGGAGCGGGAACGTTTGCGACCATTGATTCAAAGTTTTGGTGCCTGCCAAGCAGGGGAGTCACTCCTTGACTCCAAGGGAGATTCTTTAGTCTTCCAGAGGTAGTGGAACGTCGAAGGTCCAGGATTCTTCTTCAGGGCGTCATCCAGGGATATCTAGTTTGCAATGGCAAGGCTGCTTCCCTAACTTATACTAAAGGAAAGGGAGGGACTAGCTCTATGACCCCACCTATGGGAGGGTCAGGGAGTGGGTGGCTACACCCACTTCCCTTTGTCCAGTTTCATGCCAGAGCAGGGGCAGGTAGCCCCTGAACTGGTTTGAGCTGGTATATGCACAGAGGAGCCTACTGCTCCCCCAGTGCAGGACTTCAAAGCACTCTAGGAGTGTACCCACCCAGCCCCAATACACTAAATCCTGTCTGGAAGGTGGCTACACCTCCCTGTGACAGGATGCCTATTGTTGGGCCTCCTCCACTGCGAGTTTCAGTCAGCAGAAGGATGGCAGCCCAGTGTCTGTGCTGGTGGCATCCATTTTGTGATGCCAGGGCTCTTTCAGGATTCTACCATGTTTCCACAGTAGGTACATGTCTACCCCTCTAGAAGGGTGGGATCATACTCCCACACCAGTTACTGGTGTGGGGGTATGATTCCAAAGCGTTTGACACCAGAGAGGTTATAATGCACTTAAGAGTATATGGTTTAACCGCATCCACAAACAGCCACAGAGAATAGACTCTGAGAGCTGCAGAGGGGCCCTGCTCAGGCAGATGCACCACCTCACATGGAAACCAAGCACCCTGCCCTCTGGATTGACAGGGCCTGCCTTAGGGGTGACTGATAGGTTTTTATGTGTGTGCAGGTAGACATATAGGGTTTCTATATCTCAGTGAGGAGTGCTAACACTACCTCCCCCAGGCTGCAGTAGCAGGCCCGTGGTGTCAGATTTAGTCTGCTTCCCAGGGGTGGCATAATACATGCTTCAAACCCTGGTAGGCCTGTGAAATACCTATACCCTTGGTACCTAAGGTACCATATACTAGGGGCTCATAAGGTACCACAGTATCCAATCACTAGTGCATCTAATATACACTCCAAGTTGTTTAGAGAGAACAGAGAGACTGGGGCCCTGATTAGCAGGGACCCAGCCAGACTATAGCCAGAAACCAGTGTTAACATCAGAAACAAGTGGGGGCAACATAAGTGCAGATCCTACTCTCCTACAGTTTCCAATCCCCAAAGCGTCTTTAACTCCTGAAGGCACGGCCCGGTGGTTATACCCACAATGGCCTATGAAGATGAGATCAGCTCAAAAGGCTACCTTTGAAATGTACGGGCCCTCTCTAAATGTTGTCATGTCTGACATCCTACCCTGGGAGGCTTGATCAGTATCTTTAGTGTGGCCACAACCCTGCCTCTTGGAATGCAGGTGCAAATTCCACCCCCTCTTAACCAACACAGGAAGGCCCCTCAGAGTGAGAGGTCTACAGTATCCTTTGGGCCCCTAGTTTATGGCTGTCTAATAAGAAATGCACAGATGTAGCCATCCCCCCAGCAGCCAGCTGTGAAATGGAGAGAGGCAGATAGGCATACAGAACCATGAGTAGAGGCATTCCCACTTTCCCAAAATGGTATTTCCACCGTCATAATGTCAAATTTACTCGCACCATCGGAGCTGGTTCGCCATTACGAACTCATTGATATCAAACACTATACTCACACTCTTCTGCATGCAGGAAATCCCCCTCAATAGCCTTTCCACAGATCCCTCAGGGCAATCAAATACGAGGAACAGGCCCTACTGTACCAAACACACTACTCAGTGCCATTCACTACCAGTATATGTAGCGTACACACGCACATGCCCTACCTCTTCCCGACACTGCATCCTGTCCCCAGGGAGTACTCAGATATAGCAAGAGACATGCAGAACCTTGGCAAGCGTCTTCTTAAATGCCAAGCCTAGTAACAGTAACCTGCACACACAGGCCCCGTCATGGCAAATCTGTGGCACATTTAAAGAACTACCTCCGTGGGTGGCACGACCAGTTCTGCTGGCCCACGCAGGAGGTGCCCTAGGTATATGTCTTACCTATAGACAAGGTACTTGCTGCTAACTCAATTTAGCCAATCATCTGTACACTAATCACCAGTATGTATATGACAAGCACATCACCTTGGCACTGAATGGCAATGTAAAAAGCGATCAAAGTCCTTAGGCTATTACATAGATCAGCGGAAAACCAGTAGGGACAAAACCAAAAAAAAAGTTGAGGGAAAGCACCCTAGAAAGGGCCACCTCCTACAGAATTAATTAGGATTGGTATGTTTGATATAAAGGTAACAAAGATCTGTGCAGTATGTGCATAAACACATTTATAAAGGAGGACGGTTGGAACCTGGGACCTCTTAACTATCTCATTAGAGATGAGATTGGTAACCCAAAAATACATTGATCCCTCCCTTTGGTTCATTTATACCGTTCGGTGATTGGGATTAAATCCCAGTTCGAAAGCTATAAAGTTGGTTCAAGTATTGGTACCACTAAACAGCACATTACACCTATATCCCTTGAAGACTCAAATTCACGTCAAACTTAAATGACATTTTCAGCTCTGAAAATATAATTCAACTATTGGCAATTTATAAATAATGTTTATTACATTTCTTTTCCTGGCCATATTTTAGAACTCTCATTCCCTCCCGTACAATTTTCTTTCTTTCATATTTTGGCAGATATCTATTAATTACTTTACTCCACCCTTCGTGTGTTTTCTCTCTGTATCCCTCTTATTTCTCTTCTCTGGCCTCTTCTTGCTTTTTCTGCTCGCTCATCTTGTTCTCCCCTTCCTGCTGAAGTGACAACTAGAGCAGAATGACTTCAAGGGTCTCTTGGAATCCTTCATGTAGGCTTCATATCATAGCACAATCCTCACCAACACACCGTTGATGAGAGAGTGCGGCAACCCCTTGTAGCATTGTCATACAAGCAGCCCTGGGTGCTTGTAATAACTCACACATTTGGAAGTCGTGCTGAAGTCTCACTCAAAGATGCCTAATATTTCCAAACTATGTGGCAGAACTAGAACTTCACACATGACTTTGCTCGGACGTCTGCTGTGTACCAAGTCGCACCTGACTATTCTGCACAGAGCAGACCCTCTTACAGCAAGTGATCCTAAAGATTCCTGTACAGAGAGGAGAGGCCAAGAAGAGTGACTGACAGTCCCGCCAACATCTGCTAAGACTGACACCCTGCAAAAAGACACACTGTAGATACGCCTCATACACACACACAGCCTGCAAAGACAACTCTACCCTGTTCACATGCACACACATCCAACCTGCAGAGGTACATCAAAAACACAGACATGTATGTTCCACTGCTTGAAAGGCCTCCTACCTGGCAGACCCAAGGTTAGTGCACACACAAACACAATCCCTGCAGCGGACACACAACCTCTGCAGCAGATAATGCTATAAGCCAACCTATGCCGCTGGAACCTATTGAAATGACTGAGGTTTTACCTAGACTGAGATATGAAAACAGGGGCAAAGGGGCAAGGGGCAGCAGGGGAGCCCTGCCGTTCAACTGCCTGGGGGACATGCCTATGACACAGGGGTACAGGTGGGCAAGTCAACAAACTGACAGCGAGAGCCGAGCAAAGAGTGTGCACAGATTTCTCATAGAGCGCTAAGATGCAGTGCAATGTGAACAGATTTTTCACAGTGCAGTAAGATGCAGTGCAGTGGTACAAACTCCTCAGTACAGTAAGATGCATTGTAGTGACACAGATTCCTTACAGTGCTGTTAAGTGCAGTGTGCACTGATCTGTCAGTGCATTAAGATGCAGTGCAGTGTGCACAGATTCCTCACAGTGCAGTAAGATGCAGTGCACAGATTACTCACAGTGCAGTTAGATTTAGTGCAGCATGCACAGATTTCTCACAATGCAGTGCAGTGTGCACAGATTTCTCACAGTGCATTAAGATGCAGTGCAGTGCACAGATGCTCTCTTTAAAACAAATGATGACCACAAACACCCCCAGCGCCGGACGCAAAGCACCCTCAGCGGTCCCTTGATAGAAGAGGCCGGCTCCTGCTAGAGAGTTCTTTCAGGATCATTCAATCTATTTCTACAAACACGGCACAAGGTGCTGACAATCTCCTACCTGAGCAGAAACCTGTGCAGACATTTCCAGGCTCTCTCCTCCTCCTATGGCTGGGGTGGGGCAGGTGCAGATTTGTGGTCTGGGGTAGGAGGGGGGTCTATAAGGGTCTGAAGATGAAGATCACTGCACAGAGAGACAGGGCGTCCTTCCTCCTCTGCAGCTGGCTGAACACGGAGGGAGAGGCCGGAAATGATGTCAACATCTGCTGCTTGTACTGTCTCTGCCACCGCCGATCAGGAACAGGAAACCCTTCTCCCTTTCATACAATGCATCAGTGGATTTCATCAGCAGGCGAGGCGCGCCCTCTGCTGGCTACTTAAAGAACCATCACATCCAGTCTCCAGGAGTGAATATACACAAACAAGCATTTTGTGGCAGGAAATGACTGGGTTTTTAGATGTCACAGAAATTGATGTTTTTAAGATACACACAGTCCTCGTACAGGGTCTCACCCTTGGTTGCTGCTGTAAAAAAGTATTTACAGCTTTACTTCACGAGCATCTTCAAAACACTGATGCAGAGGACTAAAGAGTATTTACAGAAAGTTGTCAACTGGAAGTGGCAGTTTATATTTCATTAAATATATGAGAATATGTGTTAGTGGTGAATTAAACAGGTCAGCTTATTAGTTGTTTCATTTTATTTTTTTTAAACACTTTATTTATCTGGTTTTTCAAATACACATCATGGTACATAGCAAAGTAAAAATACCATGCAATTGTATACACCAGACCAAATATAGTGTGGCTTAAGTCATATGTCAAAGCGAAAATTAAAAGATCAGACTTTTTCTAATCTTCCTGTGTTTTTGGGTTATTCCTTATCATAGCTGCCAAGGTTCTAGATTGCTATGAGTGACATTTCAAAGACAATGAGTGACACTTTCTGGCTAGCATAATTAAACGAAGAAGAAGAGGAAAGCGTATAAATATCAGAAATTACACCCATCTAAGCAACAAGAAACTAAAACGTTAAGCGCCTCAAAGCACCAGAAATGAAGGGCACTAACCTAGTGCCCTTGTAAAGTCAGAGGCACAACACTACTGTTAACTGCTGTAACTAGTTCAATATCTAAAGCACTCCCAAAACCATGTTTAAGCAATAGCTGTGTCACCTATGGTTTCACCATTAATTTTCGCCATGCATTCCCTGGTGTAAAGCTGTTTCTGTGATATCGCCTGATGGAGCTAAACCTGTTTGTCTATTTCTGTATTACACATGCAGCAGAAATGGTGTAATTCATAAGGATTTAGGCTGACTGCTGTGATTTCTGGCTCGAATCAGGAGACACGCTGGACGTGAGAGGAGCTCTCTGACTTGGTGGATGTCACCAGCTTCAAAGTACTAGTGTTGCCAGGCGACAGCAACAATTCCAGGGGCCCGGGCAGGTAGGAAATTGAACTAGGGACATGTTGCCACAGCCTTGGATACCTGTTGGGAGGACGGGCCGGTGTTCTATAGGCACAAAAATACGGGGAGCTCAAAACAACATTACACCCGCAGAAAAGCAATTAGTCATTCCAGCTTTCACCAGCCTTAGTACACCCACTGGGCCCTAGGCTTTTTGCTGCCAATCAAACGAGGGAAAGGAGGAACATCACCGTCAGGGCGGCTCTCTCCCGGGTCCTGTCTTGTAGGTTGTGAGAGGCCCGAGACAGAATTCCGCTGCCTCACCCTTCATAATTATAGCCACCTAACAGTAGTCTAGGTCACAGTCTGGCAGGCTGCTGTATTTTAAAACACACTCACTGACAACTCACAGTAGCAAAATAAAACTCATTCATTATAGCTGAGATTCTGCGCCACGTGCCCACAACCTCAGATTAGTGGCATCAGTATGGCCAGCCCTGCCACGTACCATGCATCAGGCGTTAGACTAACGCATTTCAGTGTGGCGGTCCACATCACCGCACTGAAATCCGAAGTCACACATTATAGCGCCTCCTCAGCTGCTATAATGCACCATGACTGAGTGGCAATGCATGTGTGCGCTGTTCCCATTAGGTTTCAGGGGCGTGCTCAGGATCTGCTCCTCGCAGCTCTCTACTTTGTCCCAATGTATTGGGACTGGACACACCACGGGCCGATACGACGCGGCATCACCCTTCATAATTATAGTCAGCTAACAGTAGTCTAGGTCACAGCCTGGCAGGCTGCTGTATTTGAAAACACACTCACTGACAACTCACTGTAGTAAAATAAAAATCATTCATTATAGCTGAGATTCTGACTGCCACGTGAGCTGGCGCACCACATGCCCACAACCTCAGATTTGTGGCATCAGTATGCCAGCCCTGCCACGTACCATGCATCAGACATTAGACTAACGCATTTCAGTGTGGCGGTCCGCATCACCGCACTGAAATCCGAAGTCACACATTATAGCACCTCCTCAGCTGCTATAATGCACCATGACTGAGTGGCAATGCATGTGTGCGCTCTTCCCGTTAGGTTTCAGGGGCGTGCTCAGGATCTGCTCCTGTAAGCTCTCTACTTTGTCACAATGTATTGGGACTGGACACACCACGGGCCGATATGATGCGGCATCACTGAGGAGTCACTACCCTATGACTTGGCTACTTAGATGATTAAAATATAATTGTGAAGCCTTGAGACATTTTAATAAGTAAGGGGCTGAGTCACGGGGAAAACCTGCAGTGCTGCCGGCAAGTCCTACCCTCAGCGTTGCGAGTGTGTGGCATTTGAGGAAGTGTTCACTAACACTTGTCAGGGTGTTGGGCAAATTAATGGTAGCTCAGGTCCTCTTCGCCGCTCGCATCACAGCAATGTGGATGAGGATCGATTCCCGGACCCAGAGTTGGCCACGCCTGACTTGCCATTTTGGTGAAGCTGGTCAGAATTGCCATATGCTCACCAGCCCAGCGGTATGGATTCCGTGAGTTACCATGTGACGCACACACAGGCTGAGCCCACCTTTCCACTTGGTGGGTTGAGCCATACTTTCAGGCTCCAATCCTACTTTTTCACCCTTCCTTTTGCTCTGTGCTCTTGCTTGCACACACACCAATTCAGGGATACCCAGCATTCCTGCATGGGTTTTTAATTCAACCTCAACCCAGGCTGAGGTTTCCAGGTCATTGCCAAGCAGACATGCAGCTGGTAACTTTTGAGAGACCACTACCTGTTTCAGGCTAGTCACCCCCCCCCCCCCCCCAGCCTAATGTCACCATAGCCATTGGATGATTAGTGGTAACACTGTCAGCATTGGTGACTGGGTAAGTACGCCCAATCAAGTATTGCTCAGGGGAAACCAGTGTGTCTCTCACCATAGTGACACTGGCAACTGTATCCCTCGGAGCTTCTATCCCAGTTCCATTAACCCAAAGGTATTGCAAGTATTTATTTAAGTTGGGTGGCCACACAGCTACAGTGGCAAACTCAGCTTCCCCTTCTGAAACTAGAACTGCTTCAGTGTGCATCCTGATTTGCTCTGGGCACACTGTTGATCCCACCTGTAGACTTGCCACCCCTGGTGTAGCTGTACTGGTTGCCTTAGGGGCCGTGTTGTGGGGGCAAGATTTATCTACAGTTAAGTGTCCCAACTTCTTACAGTTGTTACACCAGGCCTTTGAGTGATCAAAGTTCTTCCCCCTATAGGGCTGAGGTACATAGGGAGTAGTTTGGGACCCACCCCCCTGTACAGGTTTTTGGGGCTTTTCCAATTCTTGGGGAGAAATTAGACCTAGGTCTCCCAAATGCTGATGTAACTTTTCATTTGTGCAATTACTTAGTATATGTTCCTTCATAAACAAATTGTAAAGTCCAGTAAAATCATGCACATTGTGTCCAGTTAAACAATCATCCAGTGTCTTTACTGAGTAGTCTACAAAATGAATCCAGGACTGGGTCTGGGTTTTGTAAGCCCCCCTGAATCTAATTCTATACTCCTCAGTGGTGAGTCCAAATCCCTCAATCAGAGTCTTCCTCATCAGGTCATAGGACCCTGCATCTGGCCCAGAGAGGGTCAGAAGCGTGTCTCTGCAGTTACCAGAGAACAGTTCCCACAGGAGTACCCCCAGAGAGTTTTCTTCACCTTCCTCATTTCACAAGCCCTCTCAAAGGCTGTGAACCATTTTGTGATGTCATCACCCTCCTCAAATTTAGGGACAATCCCTTTGGGGATTTTAGGATCAGACGTTTCCTCCCTGTCCTTAGTTTTAGTAATGCTGCCACCATTGATGGGTGCTAAACCCATCTCCTTTCTTTCTTTCTTTTTCTAGAGCCAGGAGTCTGGACTCTAGATCCAATCTTTTGGCCAGCTTTGCTAAAAAACTGTCCTCCTCATTGGGGCTATTCCCAATGTCCTCACTGAAGCCTAAGCCACCTGTGTGGCCTCTACGTTTCCAGGGGTTGATGCTTGGAGTCAAGGGTATGGGGTCCCTTTCCTCCCTAGGGATGACTGGAGGGGGGGTCACTATCCCCCTCATCCTCCTCCCTTTCCTCATCTGAATGGTCATCACCATGTTCAGAGGGGTGGTCCTTAGCATACTTTGCCAGGAGCTCCTGGAGCCCTTGTTTGGTTGGATGCAGGCCCATTGGTATATTTTTAAGTTTGCATAAGGACCTTAACTCCTTGGTAGACAAGTGTAAGTAAGGTGTGAGGTCGAGCTCCTCAACCAGGTCCTGCATGTTATTGTTTTCACTAATAGCTGGGTTCTTTTGAGACATTCTAACCAAACAGTTCTAACCCTTCTACCCTTGACTACAGTGACTTTTATTTTTCAAAAATTCTAAAGGGACTTAAGCAAGGCCCTGACAAGACTTTTAGTAATTTGGAAAAAATGCCAATTTGTAAAAATCTGAATTCTAAAGGCAATTTAAGAGTTCTGTCGTGTGATCAGATGGTAACCAAGTAGTCCAACAAATGCAAGTTTGTATCCCACCGCTGATCCACCAATGTAAGAAAGTGGCTCTGTATATACTGCACCAAAGTAAGGTTCAGTGTATACAGAGTCCAACAGTCCCCAAAGGTTTGGCAGAGGGTAAAGTAAGATATAACCTTACTCTCTAAAGTGGTAGCTTGGTTGAGCAGTAAGGCAGTATCAGAGGACAGTGTAAAGCATTTGTTGTACACACTCAGTCAGAAAATGGTCTCACACACTCAAGAATGGAACTCTAGGCCAATTGGTTTGTAGGTAAAAATATATTGTTGTTTTATTATAGAACCACAAGTAGGTGTAAAAATACTTTCTCAGAGTGAGATGCTATAGTTGTATACTTTCAATAAGCAATAGACTTTTCAATGCAATAGATACAGTTGTTGCAATATGCTACACAATCCTAACACAATAATAACATTGAGCTCAATGGGAATTTTAAGCAAACTGTAATAACAATTACTTTACGTAGGTTTTTCTTACTCAGGGCTGGATCCTGGATTCAGCCCTGGTGCATCTCCTGTAAACAGTTGAAAGAAATCGTTTTTGTAAAACACGCGATTTTTAAGGAATATTTCAAAGTTGCAAAAATCGACACTTAAAAGAATTTTTGGTGAAAACCAGGCAATGTTATCCTGTGGCGGAAAATCAGGTTACTCGAAAATCACAGTTGTAATTACTTTTTAGGGTCAGTGCTGGGCACCAAGAGCCAGCACTGGGATCTCTCCTAGTAACAGGTGAGTAATTTTGTTTTCGTTGATCGGATGATTTCTAGTGCATATTTTAAAGTTTCAAAACTCGACACAGAAGAATTTCCAAGTGAAACCAGTCAATGTTACCCTATGGAGAAACTTTAGGTTATCGGCTTTCAGGTAAGTACTCGAATGGCAGTTCTACAGTTCTGGGGTTAGACTCAGGGGTCTCCCAGGTTCAGGTAGGTACAGTAGTTACACCCTCAGCGGCACAGGGGCAGCCGGGTGCAAAGAGAGTAGGCCCAATGTTAGCCTATGGCGGGTAGTGGGCCTTTGGTTGGTGGCTGCTAGCGGGCAGGCCACGTGGCTGTGGGAGCTGAGCTCCTGGTCACTTACACAGGGCAAGTGGAGAAGTAGAATAGAACAGATGCTGCACTTCCAGGGGCAGACAGGCGGCTGGGTGCAGGGTGCTTTTGAGCCATCGGGCACTCAATGGATTTCAATGGGAAAGCTGATTTTTAACAATTTTAGTTGTTTTAAACTCTTGTGTGTGATAACGTGTACCTCTGAAAACTCGAGCCTCTGCATTTCCGTGGACATTGACCGCGCAGCCGATTAAAGGCGCTGCTGCGGTGATTGCCGCCATTCCAGGGAAGCCCCTCGCTCCTGGACACGCCCACTGACGCTCGGCCACGCCCCCTCCCACACGATATAAATCGCACCTTTTCTCTAGCGCGTATTGGTGACAGACAGTGCTCCTGAGGCGGAAGCCGGGAGCGGGTGATTTTTAACAATTTTAGTTGTTTTAAACTCTTGTGTGTGATAACGTGTACCTCTGAAAACTCGAGCCTCTGCATTTCCGTGGACATTGACCGCGCTGCCGATTAAAGGCGCTGCTGTGGTGATTGCCGCCATTCCAGGGAAGCCCCCTGCCACACGATATAAAGCGATGTGCTGCCAACGGCCGCGCAGCGGACGCACGCAGCGGACGCGCGCAGCGGGCGCGCCGCCTGCGCGCCGAAGGCGCGCCAAAGGCAAGCCCGTCTGCGCCCGTCCGCGACCATACGGGACCCGGGGCCATAAACCCTGGACTCAACACCTCCCATTTAAGGACCTATAGTCCAGCAATTATCCACAGCATCGGAACCGCAGCTGTAGCACGCTGCACTCATAGGTTCCCACCAGATGAACTCCCTTCCCGCTGCCCGGCCTGTAAACATTCCTTCAACACCAAAATCTCGACAGACATGATTCAGAAATACTGTATGTACCTGCTGAATTGTAGGTCCCTCCCGAAACACAGCACGGAAATGGCCCTGCTGTCAGAAGAGTGGAAGCCGGACGCCATCTTTCTGACGGAGACATGGCTCACCTCCCACTCTGAGCCGTACCTAGTCACAGCCCTACCCCCTGGCTATCAAATCCATAGACTAGACCGGTTGGAAGGGAGAGGAGGAGGCCTGGCTATCATACTAAAGGGCCAGTATTGTTGCCGTACTACCTCTGAAGCAATCCCCGAGTGTGAAAGTCTAGCATTCACTATCGACTTCTCCTCAAATATCTCCTTCTCAGGCACCTTGATATATCGCCCCCCAGAGCCGGTAAAAATGTTCCATAGATCTCTCCCGAACATTATAGCTGAACGTATCATGTCGACAGCCAACCATACTCTTCTGGGAGATCTTAATTTTCATTTTGACAGCTCCACAGACCATACTGCGTTGGAACTAATAGATGACCTAGCAGCATTACAATTAATTCAGCATGTCTCAGCCCCCACTCATGAAAAGGGCCATCTACTAGACCCGATTTTTAGCAACTGCACGGAGCTGGTGGTCAGTCAACCCATTGTTCTTCCCTGGACTGATCACTCCTTAATACATTTCGCCTGGTATACCTGTAAAACCCCTCTGCCCACCCCCCAAGTCAAATTCACAAGGAACTGGGCGAAACTACCCATCAAGGTCTGGATAAGCAACTTAGAATCCACCTGCCCACCCCACTTTACAGACCCCAACACAGCAAACCAGGAATATGAGGGTTGGATCACAAAATCTTTGGACGCCACCCTACCTTTTCGGAAATCCATATCGAAAAGACTGCACAAATCAGCCCCTTGGTTTTCAGACATCCTAAGAGCAAAAAAACGCTTATGTAGGAAACATGAGAGAGCATGGCACCTAGACTTTCTACCTGAGAAAAAGTCCCAATACAAAGAGGCAATCAAGGCTTATAAAGATGAGATTAGGACGGCTCAAGCCGCTTATTTTTCGGCTAAAATCATGGAAGCCAAATCCAAACCAAAGGAAATCTTCCACTTAGCAAAAAGCCTGACAAAAGTGAATAACTCAGCCCCACCCTTGGCAAAAACACAAGCACAGTGTAATGAGCTAGCGGATTTTTTCCATAATAAGGTCACCAAGATCTACTCCTCTTTTCCGACAGTAGACATAACTTCAAGAACAGCTGTCCAGGTACCACTGAAACATATAACTCTCCCAGACCAGCCTACCCTCGAACATTTTCTCCCCTTAGATCTGGAAACCCTTAATCATTTGGCCCGGCAAGTCAAATCTGGCTCCCCACTCGACCCAGCACCACCGGATGTCATGATGCAGGCTAGCCAGGCTACCCTACCCGTGGTACTGGATCTGTTAAACTCCTCCATTTCATCCTGCACTGTGCCCACAGTATGGAAGAGAGCCATGGTGCGGGCCTTGCTTAAAAAGCCCAATCTAGACCCTGAAGATCACGCCAATTACCGCCCAATCTCACTGCTCCCCTGGGCAAGCAAAATCCTTGAGAAACACATAAACATCCAGCTAATAAAATTTCTTGAGAACCACTTGTTACTGGATGCTTCCCAGACAGGGTTTAGACCTAGGCACGGAACCGAAACCGCACTGTTAACGGTTACCGAAGAGTCACGGAGGATACTGGACCAAGGTGGTTCAGAGGCAGTGATCCTCCTCGACCTAAGTGCGGCCTTCGACATGGTCAGCTACTCCATTTTGCTGAACCGTCTATCGAAGATTGGAATAACAGGCAATGCACTTAGGTGGCTCAATTCCTTCTTGAGCAACAGAACATTCCAGATCTTCGATGGTGACACAGTGTCAGCTAGCAAACCACTGAGCTGCGGGGTGCCACAAGGTTCCTCTCTGAGCCCTGCGTTGTTCAACATATATATGAAACCACTGGCTGGGGTCGTCCAACCGTTCGGTATTAAGATCATATCATACGCAGACGATACCCAGCTAGTGGTGTCTCTGGCGCAGGAGGGTAACAGGCACACCTCAGCAGGCCTCATGAAATGCCTAGAGGATGTTAAGGAATGGATGACAGCCTCCTCCTTAAAGCTCAACGGAGATAAAACGGAGCTTATGCTCTTGGGCTCAACATCTCCAGTGTCTTTCATCTCCCTCTGGCCGTCCTGTCTAGGCCCTCCACCAATCCCTAAGGAAAGTGTAAAAAGCTTGGGAGTGTGGTTAGACAGAAATCTCTCGTTCACTACCCAAGCCACCAAGCTGTCTGCCACGTGCTTTGGCTTACTTAGAACACTGAGGAAAGTCCTGCCCCTCCTGCCGATGGAAGCTAAACAAGTAGCAATACAGGGACTGATACAGTCCCGGCTAGACTTCAACAACGCCCTTTACTTGGGTGCCCCCGAATCGACCTTGCGGAAGCTTCAAGTGGTGCAGAACTGTGCAGCCAGAACCCTGCTACAGATCCCACGCAGACAGTCAGTCAGGCTCGGATTAAAAAGTTTGCATTGGCTTCCGGTGAAGCAGAGAGTTGCATTTAAGGCATTATGCATCTCCCACCGAGCCTTCTGGAACACGAGCCCAGCAATTAGCGGCAATCTAGTTACCCACTACCATCCTAGCAGGAATCTCCGATCTACGGAGGCTTTTCTAGCCTCAGTGCCCAAAGTTAAAAGAACCAGAGCCGGAGGAAGGACGTTCTCCCTAAATGCCTCCAAGCTATGGAATTCTCTCCCTCTGCAACTTCGCTCTGACCCTGACCTGCTCTAATTTCGTAAACAACTGAAGACCTTGTTGTTCACACAGTCTCCCTGATCCCGATCACCTCCTCAACGATCACATCTGCACACCTAGCGCTTGGACGCCCCTGGGGCAGCAACCGCGCTCTACAAATCCACATACAATACAATACAATACAATACAAAGCTGTGTGATGAACAAAGGCTGCAAGCTCGGGGACGGAGATACTTCAGGTGCGACCACCACTTCGAGAGGTAAGTTGGGAAGCTGTAGGTTAGGTAGGCACCCAGGAGGTAGGCACAGGGGGGCCGCAGGGCGCCGGGTGCAGCAGTGTCTTTTGGCGTCAGGAAATATTACCCTCTTCTGGTCGCGGTTGGGGGGGTCCCTGGAGTTGAGGCTGCAGGTTTCGTCAGGAGCATCAAGGAGGGTCCTTGGGTGCTGGATTCTTGGTCACAGTCACCGGGGGTACGTCCTTGTGGTCTCTGTTCACTCAGGCACAGGCCGGGCTCAGCGGGTGCAGAGTGTGCTGGATTCGCGGTTCCTGGCTGGCAGCAGGGTTTGTTGCTGTTTGAGCAGAACCACTGCTCGTGGGAGTCCCAGTCTTTAGATGAGCAAGGCAGTCAGGTCTTCCGGGCTTTTTGAGGTTGCTGACCACTAGACACGCCAGAGTTTATCAGGAGCAGGTTCGAGGGTCAACAGGCCACTAGGGCTGGGGCCAAGTCAGTTGTTGTCGTCCTCTTGTTAGCAGCTGCATGGCAGGTATTCTTTCTTCTTGTTCTTCTTGGTAGTTTCGGAATCGGGATCTGAGGAAGGAAGGTTCAGGGTGCCCCTAAATACTAAATTTAGGGGCGCTACAGGTAGGGAAAGGTCAGGGACCAATGGGGCCCTTTCCTGGGGTAAGTTCACCCCCTAGACTGAAACTCTCCAGTGGGAGGGAGGCAGGAGCCTAGTCCTGATTGGGTAGGGCTCCCCATCCCCAAGATGGCGAGAGTTGTGCTTAACCTCGCCTCCCCCACCTGAGGGGTCGGGTTGGCAAAGGCTGGCACACCCCCTTTCCTCAATTGGGTTTTCCCGCCAGTCTTCCTGCCAGAGTGGGGGTCAGAACCGGTGGGGACAAGTTGCTGAGTACAGCAAGTGGTCTGGAGAGGCTCACAAAGGCGGCATGCCTTTGAAGCTTCCCCTGCCCATCCTGGGGGAGGAGGCCTAGCACCTCGCCCCAGGATGTGCATTGTTGCAGGCCCACAGGAGCGGATGGCTCTCTACCCAGGTGTCCAGCAACATGTCTGCTGTGTGGCAGCCTAGGCAACCTCTCAGTCAGGACGTGGGTTGTGGGTTTAGGTTCAGTGGCAACTCTAAGTTGCCCTCTGTTGTGCATTTTCCATTAAATCCCACACTGGCATCAGTGTGGATTTTATGTGCTGAGAAGTTTGATACCAAACTTCTTAGTCTTCAGTGTAGCCAACATGGTGCTGTGGAGTTCGTGATGACAACTTCCCAGCACCACATACTCTTAATGGCAGCACTGCACTTACAGTACCCAGGAATGGTCCTGGGTACTGTAGGGGTACAGGGCTCATGCACCTGTACCGACACCACTGGCATAGGGCACCCAGCTAGAGGGGTGACTGAGGTATGCCAGGGCAGTGTGCTGTGGGCATGGCACACAGGGATGTGTGCCATGTCGACTCTTTGTTTTGTTCTGCACCAAGACACTCAGCCTGCAAAGGCAGTGTGTGTGTGTCAGGGTTCAGGGCCTATAAGGGTGGCACAATAAGTGCTGCAGCATTTGGGGCCTTCTCTGGTCACAGTGCCCTGGGTACCTAGGGTACCATTATCAGGGGCTGACATGTGGCCAGAGATGACAATTGGGTTTTGGTTTCAATACAGTTTTAGGGAAGGAATACAGGCCCTGGGCACCTGATTGGCAGGAGCCCAGGGCACCCTCAGTCAAAGTACATCAGCAATTCAGCAAAACGTGGGGGCATACCATACAAGAAAGATGGCACTTTCTCACACAACTCCCCCCCCGCCCAAACGAAAGATGATGAGACTAACCTTGCCCTATGGACTCTTCATTGTCTACGTGGAAGAACCTCGAAAGTCCATCTGCATTGGCATGGGCTGTCCCAGGTCTGTGTTCCACTTCAAAGTCCATTCCCTGTAGGGAGATGGACCACCTTAGTAGTTTTGTATTCTCTCCTTTCATTTGCATTAGCCATCTGAGAGGTCTGTGGTCAGTTTGAACCAGGAAGTGAGTACCAAACAAGTATGACCTCAACTTCTTCAGGGACCAAACCACAGAAAAGGCCTCCCTCTCATTGACACTTCAACGCTGCTCTCTGGGGAGAAACCTGCTGCTTATAAAAGCAACAGGTTGGTCTTGGCCTTCATCATTGGTCTGGGATAGGACCGCTCCTATCCCTAGCTCAGAGGCATCAGTCTGCACTATGAACTGTTTGGCATAATCTGGAGCTTTTAGAATTGGTGATGAGCAAATTGCTTCTTTCAGGGTGTCAAAAGCCTTTTGGCAACTAACTGTGCAGTTAACCTTCTTGGGCATTTTTCTTTGAGGTGAGTTCTGTGAGGGGGGTCACAATGGACCCATATCCCTTCACAAACCTCCTGTAGTACACAGTCAGGCCAAGAAATGCCCTGACCTGGGTCTGGATTGTGGGAGCTTCCCAGTTCAGGACGGCTTGGATCTTGGGCTGTAAGGGTTGTACCTGGCCTCCACCAACAAGGTGGCCCAAGTACATCACAGTGCCCTGCCCTATCTGGTATTTGGATGCCTTGATAGTTAGGCCTGCAGTTTGCAGGGCTTTTAAAACTTTCCAAATGTGGATCAGGTGATCCTGCCAGGTAGAACTAAAGACAGCAATATCATCAAGATAGGCTGCACTAAAGGTCTCCAACCCAGCCAGGACTTGGTTCGCCAACCTCTGGAAGGTGGCAGGGGCATTCTTTAAACCAAAGGGCATCACAGTGAACTGATAGTGCCCATCAGGTGTGGAGAATGCTGTTTTCTCTTTTGCGGCTTGGGCCATACCAATCTGCCAGAACCTTGCAGTTAAGTCAAAGGTCCTGAGAAATGTGGCTGCCCCCAATTTGTCTATCAACTCATCTGCTCTTGTGATAGGGGGAGCATCTGTCTTGGTGACAGAGTTGAGCCCTCTATAGTCCACACAAAACCTAATTTCTCTCGTTCTACCCTGTGGATGAGGCTTGGGGACCAGAACCACTGGGCTGGCCGAGGGGCTCTCAGAGGGTTCAATAACCCCGAACTCCAGCATCTTGCTGACTTCAGCTTTGATGCTTTCCTTGACTTGGTCTGACTGTCGATAGATCTTGTTCTTGACAGATGCACTGTCACCAGTGTCCACATCATGGGTACACCAGTTTGTCAGACCAGGGGTCAGGGAAAAGCGGCTAGCATACTGTTGCAAGACTTGCTTGCAGTCATTCTGCTGTTGGGTAGAGAGGGTGTCTGAAAAGACCACACCATCCACTGACCGATCTTTTGGGCTGTAGGAGAGGAGATCAGGGAGAGGTTCACTCTCTGCTTCCTGTTCCTCATCAGTCACTGCCAGCATGGTGATGTCAGCCCTGTCAATGTAGAGCTTAAGGTGGTTCACATGGATAACCCTTTTGGGTGTCCTGCTTGTGCCCAGGTCAACTAAGTAAGTCACCTCACTCTTTTTCTCTAGGATAGGGTAAGGGCCACTCCATCTATCTTGGAGTGCCCCTTGGTGCCTGTTGGACAGGCCACACGAAGGGCTTGCTCCCTCCCCGCATGACAGGGCCCAAGCCCCGGCCCGCCAGGCGTGACCCACGAGAATCACCCGCACCATGTCTCCCGACGGAACTCCTGCCCTCGGACCTCCATGTATCACGGGCCCAAGCCACCACCGGCTCCCTCGGCCGGGTCAAGCCGCCATCTTGGGCCCTGCACCACGAGGCCGCGTGGCCTCCACCCGACCCTAACCCTGGGCCTGGCCGGCCCCGACATCCCGGCACCACCATCCATCCAGGAGGTGAGCGGACCACTTGGCAGGTCAATGGGAGAACGAGGCGCCAAGGACTCTCCCCCGCCAGGTGACGATCGCCTCCAGCTCCCCCAGGCACCGGCTCCACCCCCCGCTGGGTGTCTGGACACCTTCATCCCGGACCCTCCGACCTCCAAGTGCGAGGGTCCGGACATCAAAGGGCGCCTGCCCTATAACTGGAGCAGCTCCGGAGCAGGAAGGCAGTTGTATCCTGGAGTCGAGAGACACCGAGAGAACTCAGCCTTGACGGACTACTGGCGCTGCCGTAGCCCTATCTTGTGAACTATCGTCCTGCCTGCTGGCGCTGCCGCGGCCTTCTGCAACATCCATCCTCGTCGGGACCTGCTGGCGCTGCCGCGGCCCGTTGTAACGACCATCTTCACCGGGACCTGCTGGCGCTGCCGCGGACCGTACATCGACCATCTTCCCTGGGACCTGCTGGCGCTGCCGCGGACCGTGCATCGACCATCTTCACCGGGACCTGCTGGCGCTGCCGCGGACCGTACATCGACCATCTTCCCTGGGACCTGCTGGCGCTGCCGCGGACCGTGTATCGACCATCTTCACCGGGACCTGCTGGCGCTGCCGCGGCCCGTACCAGCTAGACCACCAAGCTCGAGGATTGTGAGCTACCCACCATACCATCTCAACTACCAGACTGGTAACCAGACTGTCCCGCTACCCCCTTTTCCCATCTTGAGAGACTTGAATCGAGGGGACCCCTGAGTCCAGACCTCCTTGTACCTTTTCATCGTACCTTAAGAAGTGCTTATAAAGAACGCTAACTCATCTCCTTGTGTGGTATCTGTCTGTGGGGGGGAAGTTATTTGTCTGTACGATCGCTGGAGACGGCTCTCCCCGGAGACCTCTCCCCTTGTCCTCGGCCGACCCTCCCGGTCCGTCTAACATTGGTGGCCAGCGGCGCGATCCGAATCAACGCGTAATCGTACAGAGAGTAGCTCACCCCACGACAAAACCACGATGTCAGCCAAAGATAGCGGTTCCACTGAAAAGTTCCAAATGGATAAGTTGGAAGAATATAGCCACCGCGAACTTAAACAATTCTGCATGGAACTAGGCATTGCTACCACCGGCCTGAGTACCAAAGATGATTTGAAGCGCGCCCTTGAGTCGTGGGCAGAAACTGGGATCGCCGGATCCTCCGACCAAAACAGTGTCGCACCAGAGGGGAACGCCACGGCTCCCGAGGAGCGGGGAACGAGCCTCTCGCAGGAGGAGATCCAGGAAAGAGAAAGGACCAGATTACACGAGTTGGAAATGGCACGACTCAAGATGGACGGTGAACTAAAGTTAGCCGAGCAGAAACTAAATCTAGAGCATCTGCGGCTCCGAGAGGAACGAGAAGAAAAACAGAGACAGAGAGAGCTTGAGGAAAAAAGAATAACACTCGAACACGAGCGCAAACTGGCGGAAATAGAACTTCGGAAACAGAATAAAGAACCGGGGGTGCCTGAGCGACCGCACACCCCAGGGGCAACCGAGAAAAAAGTCCACATCCCCAAGGATGTTGTCCGAGAGTATGTCCGAGAAGACGACATACAGCAGTGGTTCAAAGCCTACGAGATCGCCATGACCTCCCACAGGATCGACCGGAGTGATTGGGGAGCCGGACTATGGGGGAGGTTCGTCAACGAAGGTCGCGATGCCCTGTTGCAGCTCCCAGATCACCAAATGTCGTCCTACGACCACATGAAGGCTGCCCTCCTCACCCGCTACGGCCTCACACCCGAGATGTACCGCCAGAGGTTCAGAGATTGCACCCGGATCCCGGGTACAACTTGGGTGGAGTACGTAAACTATTTCAGCCGAGCCTTCGAGGGTTGGATCAAGGGGAGCCATGTAACGACCTACGAACAACTCTTTAACCTTATGGTATGGGAACACCTGTCGAACAACTGTTTCGTCGAGCTCAGGCAGCACCTCCTCGACAGTAAATTGACTGACCCCCGGCAGCTCGCCGCGGAAGCTGACCGATGGGAAAGCACCCGAGTGGGCCGGAGAGGACCACACGAGCAGAACCGAAGCAACCAAGGCCAGCACCGTCCTCGGGGAGGAGGAGGAGGCCAGGGGCGAGGGAGAGACACCCTCCCGGCAACACCCGTGGCCAGCACCCCGCCCCCGGCCGGCCGGGGAAACCCCCCGATGCGTCCAGGGTTCCGAGCCAATGTCACGTGCCACCGATGCCAGCGAGTCGGCCATTACGCCAATGACCCGAGCTGCCCGCAGAACCAAACGCCCAAGCCCCGCCAGGTAGCTGCCGCCGCCCTGGGGGAAGAACGACTATCAGAGGAACAGGAAGAGTATGAGCCGGCCCAGCAAGAGTGGGAACCGGCCGCCATGGTTCTAGCGTGCCTAGGGGGAAAAGACATAGTCCCGCGGGCTCCCCTACCCGCCAACACCAGGAAATACGGTCAGTGGGTGACCATTAATGGGCATCGGGCCGAGGCCTTACGTGACACAGGCGCCAGTGTGACGGCCGTCCGCTGTCACCTGGTGAAACCCGAGCAGATCCTGCCGAACATTCTCTGCCCCGTCCGCTCAGCCGACAATTCCGAAAGTCTGTGTCAAATGGCCTGCGTCCCCTTCGAATGGGGAGGGGTCTCCGGCCTGTTGAAAGTGACGGTCCGGGATGATGCCCCCGTGGACTGCCTCCTGGGGAATGACCTTGAGAGTTCCCCGTGGGCCACCGTCGAGAGAAGAGAGCACCTGGGGATGCTGGGCCTCCCGGACTGGGCCTGCGTAACCACCCGGTCCATGGCCGCCCGTGCCGTCCCCCGACCAGAAGAACCGGAATGGCCAGCACCTCCGCCCCCGGTCGCCCCAGTAGAAGACAATGACGAGGCCAACCCCCCGGAACCAACGACCGAAGGGGACGCGCAACCCCAGGACTTCCCCGGCCTGGCTCAGTGGCGTCAAGAAGGGGGGCCCACCCAAGAACAGTTCCGCCAGGAGCAAAAGACCTGCCCCTCCCTCGAGGGACTCCGCCAACAAGCCAGCGCCCAGAGCGCAGGGGACTCCACCGGAACTCACTGGGTCTACTGGGAGAACGACCTGCTATACAGCGAACAGAGAATCGCAGAGCTAGGGGCCGGTCGAGTACTGGTGGTACCTCTCCGCTTCAGAGACTTCCTGCTCAACCTGGCCCACGATGTCCCCCTGGCTGGACACCTGGGCCAAGACAAAACTTACAGTCGCCTAGTGACCCACTTTTTCTGGCCGAAGATGCGGAACGACGTCCTGAACCACTGCCGGTCCTGCCCCACGTGCCAGGCCAGCGGGAAGAGTGGCCGTAAGCTGAAAGCCCCTCTACAACCCTTCCCAGTGGTCACCACCCCGTTCGAGAGGGTAGGAATAGACATTGTGGGGCCCCTGGACCCCCGCACGGCACAAGGACATAGGTTCATCCTGGTACTGGTGGATCACGCCACCCGCTACCCCGAGGCGGTGCCTCTACGAACTGTAACAGCTCCGGTGGTTGGCCGGGCCCTAATGGGGATCTTCTCCCGGGTGGGCTTCCCCCGAGAAGTCGTCAGCGACCGAGGCACGAACTTCATCTCCAAATACATGAAGTCCCTCTGGCAACAGTGCGGGGTCACCTACCGATTCACGACCCCCTATCACCCCCAAGGGAACGGACTAGTGGAGCGATTCAACCGCACTCTCAAGGGGATGATTGGGGGATTGGAAGAGCCCCTCCGTCGCCAGTGGGATGTACTACTCCCGTGCCTCCTCTTCGCCTACCGAGAAGTTCCCCAGAAGTCCCTCGGTTTTAGCCCTTTCGAACTCCTGTACGGGCACCCTGTGCGAGGGCCCCTCACCCTAGTCAAAGAAGGTTGGGAGATGGCCCCCCTAAAGACCCCTCCAGACGTCTTCAAGTACCTCCTGGCCCTACGCAATCAGACCCGGCGCTTCAGGGAGATGGCAAAGGCGAACCTCGAGGCCAGCCAGGAAGACATGAAGAGATGGTATGATCACAATGCCTCCTCCGTCGAGTTCGAACCTGGTCAACAAGTGTGGGTGATGTCCCCCACCGAACCATGTGCCTTGCAAGATAAGTGGACGGGGCCCTTCAAGGTGGTCAAGCGCAAAAGCCCCGTCACTTACCTCATCGACATGGGGACCCCCCGGAACCCCCTTCGGGTCCTCCACACCAACAGACTCAAACCACACTTTGTGCGCTCAGAACTCAGCCTCCTGATGGCTACGGACAGTGGGGCAGAGGAGGACTCCGAACCCCTCCCGGATCTCCTGAAGACTCAGGAGAACGACGGTTCCGTGGACGGGGTCCGGCTCTCCGATGCCCTCACCCCAGAGCAACGCCAGGGCTGCCGGGACCTCCTGCTGCGGTTCGCTTCACTGTTCTCCCTCACTCCCGGGGTCACCCCTTGGTGCTTGCACGACGTGGACACTGGGGACAGTCCCCCTATCCGACACCGGGCCTACCGCGTACCAGATCGGGTACGGGCCTGCATACAAGAGGAAGTGGCCAAAATGCTCACGATCGGGGTCATCGAGCCCTCGGACAGTCCCTGGGCCAGCCCGGTTGTATTGGTCCCCAAAGCCGCTGCCCCCGGCACCACACCTGAACTGAGATTCTGCGTCGACTACCGGGGCTTGAACGCTGTCACCCGAACCGACGCTCATCCTATCCCCCGAGCGGATGAATTGATCGACCGGCTGGGGGCCGCCCGCTACCTCAGTATCTTCGACCTAACAGCGGGCTACTGGCAGATCGGTCTCACACCCCGGGCTCAAGAACGGTCCGCCTTCTCTACCCCCGATGGCCACTACCACTTCAAGGTCATGCCCTTCGGCATGAAGAACGCCCCCGCTACATTTCAACGTCTTGTGAACCAGGTCTTGGCGGGGCTCGAAGAGTTCAGCGCTGCCTACCTGGACGATATCGCTGTATACAGCCGCCACTGGTCCGACCACCTCCTCCACCTCCAGGAGGTCCTACAGGCCCTCCAGCGGGCCGGCCTCACGATTAAGGCCGGCAAATGCCAAATTGGTCAAGGGTCCGTGACCTACCTGGGGCACCAGGTGGGAAGCGGGCTGGTGGCCCCACTGCAACTTAAAATTGCTGCCATCCAGTCCTGGCAGCCCCCCGTCACCCAGACCGAAGTCCGAGCCTTCTTGGGGCTCACCGGCTACTACCGGCGGTTCGTGAGGGACTACGGCAGCATTGTGGGGCCCCTCACGGGTCTCACGTCCAAGAACCAACCGAAGCGGATTAACTGGACCCCCGATTGTCAAGCGGCCTTCGAAAAGCTGAAGGCCGCCCTGTGCACCGCCCCTGTGCTCCAGGCCCCCGATTACAGTCGGGAATTCGTGGTACAGACAGACGCCTCCGACCACGGCATCGGAGCGGTTCTTTCCCAAGTGAACCCCGAGGGTCATGACCAGCCGGTGGCCTTCATCAGCCGACGTCTCCTGGCCCGAGAACAGCGCTGGAGCACAATCGAGAGGGAGGCCTTCGCAGTGGTGTGGGCCCTCAAAAAGCTCCGGCCCTATCTCTTCGGTACCCACTTCCGGGTACAAACCGACCATAGACCCCTGCAGTGGCTGATGCAGATGCGGGGGGAGAACCCAAAACTATTGCGCTGGTCCATCTCCCTGCAGGGAATGGACTTCACCGTGGAGCACCGACCGGGCCAAGACCACGCCAACGCAGATGGCCTGTCACGCTTCTTCCGCCTCGACGAGGAGAGTCCCCAAGAGGATGGGTGACTCTCCCCGCCTTCACCTTGGGGGGCGCATGTTGGACAGGCCACACGAAGGGCTTGCTCCCTCCCCGCATGACAGGGCCCAAGCCCCGGCCCGCCAGGCGTGACCCACGAGAATCACCCGCACCCCGTCTCCCGACGGAACTCCTGCCCTCGGACCTCCATGTATCACGGGCCCAAGCCACCACCGGCTCCCTCGGCCGGGTCAAGCCGCCATCTTGGGCCCTGCGCCACGAGGCCGCGTGGCCTCCACCCGACCCTAACCCTGGGCCTGGCCGGCCCCGACATCCCGGCACCACCATCCATCCAGGAGGTGAGCGGACCACTTGGCAGGTCAATGGGAGAACGAGGCGCCAAGGACTCTCCCCCGCCAGGTGACGATCGCCTCCAGCTCCCCCAGGCACCGGCTCCACCCCCCGCTGGGTGTCTGGACACCTTCATCCCGGACCCTCCGACCTCCAAGTGCGAGGGTCCGGACATCAAAGGGCGCCTGCCCTATAACTGGAGCAGCTCCGGAGCAGGAAGGCAGTTGTATCCTGGAGTCGAGAGACACCGAGAGAACTCAGCCTTGACGGACTACTGGCGCTGCCGTAGCCCTATCTTGTGAACTATCGTCCTGCCTGCTGGCGCTGCCGCGGCCTTCTGCAACATCCATCCTCGTCGGGACCTGCTGGCGCTGCCGCGGCCCGTTGTAACGACCATCTTCACCGGGACCTGCTGGCGCTGCCGCGGACCGTACATCGACCATCTTCCCTGGGACCTGCTGGCGCTGCCGCGGACCGTGTATCGACCATCTTCACCGGGACCTACTGGCGCTGCCGCGGCCCGTACCAGCTAGACCACCAAGCTCGAGGATTGTGAGCTACCCACCATACCATCTCAACTACCAGACTGGTAACCAGACTGTCCCGCTACCCCCTTTTCCCATCTTGAGAGACTTGAATCGAGGGGACCCCTGAGTCCAGACCTCCTTGTACCTTTTCATCGTACCTTAAGAAGTGCTTATAAAGAACGCTAACTCATCTCCTTGTGTGGTATCTGTCTGTGGGGGGGAAGTTATTTGTCTGTACGATCGCTGGAGACGGCTCTCCCCGGAGACCTCTCCCCTTGTCCTCGGCCGACCCTCCCGGTCCGTCTAACAGTGCCACTGGCTCCAAAACCCACACCTGTTGCCCAGGCTGAAATTCAACCAGTGCAGCTATTTTGGTCATACCAGTGCTTCTGAAGCTCCTGGCTGGCCTCAAGATTCTTGGATGCCTTTTCCATATACTCAGCCATTCTGGACCTTAGGCCAAGCACATAGTCCACAATGTCTTGCTTGGGTTCTTGGAGAGGCCTCTCCCAAACCTCTTTCACAAGAGAGAGCGGTCCCCATTACAGGATGACCAAACAGAAGTTCAAAGGGCGAAAACCCTACTCCCTTCTGTGGCACTTCTCAGTAAGCGAAAAGCAGGCATGGCAACAGGACAGCCCATCTCCTCTTCAGTGTTTCAGTGATCATGCCTTTCAATGTCTTGTTGAACCTCTCAACAAGGTGATTGGTTTGTGGGTGATATGGTGTAGTAAACGTGTACTGCACCCCACACTCCTTCCACATGTGTTTCAGGTAAGCAGACATGAAGCTGGAACCTCTGTCTAAAACCACCTCCTTAGGAAACCCTACCCTGGTGAAGACACCCAGGAGGGCCTTGGCTACTGCAGGAGCTGTCGAAGTTCTAAGTGGAATTGCTTCAGGGTACCTAGTAGCATGATCCACTACCACTAGAATGAATTTGTTCCCTGAGGCTGTGGGAGGTTCCAGTGGACCCACTATGTCCACACCTACCCTTTCAAAGGGAACCCCTACCACAGGGAGTGGTATCAAGGGGGCCTTTGGGTGGCCACCTCTCTTGCCACTGGCCTGACAGGTAACACAGGAGCTGACAAACTGCTTTACTTTTTGGTGCATCTGGGGCCAGTAAAAGTGGCTCACTAGCCTTTCCCAAGTCTTGGTTTGGCCCAGATGCCCGGCTAGGGGGATGTCATGAGCTAAAGATAGGAGGAACTCACTGTACTTCTGTGGCACTACCACTCTCCTGGTGGCTCCAGGAGTGGGGTTTCTTGCCTCAGTGTACAGTAATCCCTCTTCCCAATAGACTCTGTGGGTACCACTGACATCTCCCTTTGCTTCTGAAACAGCTTGCTGCCTCAGGCTTTCAAGAGTGGGACAGTCTTGCTGACCCTGGCACAGCTCTTCCCTAGAGGATCCCCCTGGGCTCAAGAGTTCAACCTGGTAGGGGTCAAGCTCCACAGGCTCAGTTCCATCTGGGGTGTCCAAGTCCTCTTCCTGAGGAGAGGGGTCCTGAGTGGGTTGCTGTACAGAAGCTGGTCCCCCAGTCTTCTTACCTTTCCTCTTGGTGGGTTGGGCCATACTTTCAGGCTCCAATCCTACTTTTTCACCCTTCCTTTTGCTCTGTGCTCTAGTTTGCACACACATGCCATACCAGTGCTTCTAAAACTCCTTGGTTGGCCTCAAGATTCTTGGATGCCTTTTCCATATACTCAGCCATTCTGTACCTTAGGCCAAGCACATAGTCCACAATGTCTTGCTTGGGTTCTTGGAGAGGCCTCTCCCAAACCTCTTTCACAAGAGAGAGTGGTCCCCATTACAGGATGACCAAACAGAAGTTCAAAGGTCGAAATCCCTACTCCCTTCTGTGGCACTTCTCTGTAAGCGAAAAGCAGGCATGGCAACAGGACAGCCCATCTCCTCTTCAGTGTTTCACAGAGAGTCCCATGATCATGCCTTTCAATGTCTTGTTGAACCTCTCAACAAGGTGATTGGTTTGTGGGTGATATGGTGTAGTAAACTTGTACTGCACTCCACACTCCTTCCACATGTGTTTCAGGTAAGCAGACATGAAGCTGGAACCTCTGTCTGAAACCACCTCCTTAGGAAACCCTACCCTGGTGAAGACACCCAGGAGGGCTTGGCTACTGCAGGAGCTGTCGAAGTTCTAAGTGGAATTGCTTCAGGGTACCTAGTAGCATGATCCACTACCACTAGAATGAATGTGTTCCCTGAGGCTGTGGGAGGTTCCAGTGGACCCACTATGTCCACACCTACCCTTTCAAAGGGAACCCCCACCACAGGCAGTGGTATCACGGGGGCCTTTGGCTGGCCACCTCTCTTGCCACTGGCCTGACAGGTAACACAGGAGCTGACAAAGTGCTTCACCTTTTGGTGCATCTGGGGCCAGTAAAAGTGGCTCACTAGCCTTTCCTAAGTCTTGGTTTGGCCCAGATGCCCGGCTAGGGGGATGTCAGGAGCTAAAGATAGGAGGAACTCGCTGTACTTCTGTGGCACTACCATTCTCCTGGTGGCTCCAGGAGTGGGGTTTCTTGCCTCAGTGTACAGTAATCCCTCTTTCCAATAGACTCTGTGGGTACCACTGACATCTCCCTTTGCTTCTGAAACAGCTTGCTGCCTCAGGCTTTCAAGAGTGGGACAGTCTCGCTGACCCTGGCACAGCTCTTCCCTAGAGGGTCCCCCTGGGCCCAAGAGTTCAACCTGGTAAGGATCAAGCTCCACAGGCTCAGTTCCATCTGGGGTGTCCAAGTCCTCTTCCTGAGGAGAGGGGTCCTGAGTGGGTTTCTGTAGAGAAGCTGGTCCCCCAGTCGTCTTACCTTTCCTCTTGGTGGTTTGGGCCATACTTTCAGGCTCCAATCCTACTTTTTCACCCTTCCTTTTGCTCTGTGCTCTAGTTTGCACACACACCAATTCAGGGATACCCAGCATGGCTGCATGGGTTTTTAATTCAACCTCAGCCCGGGCTGAGGTTTCCAGGTCATTGCCAAGCAGACATGCAGCTGGTAACTTTTGAGAGACCACTACCTGTTTCAGGCTAGTAACTCCCCCCAGCCTAATGTCACCATAGTCATTGGATGATTAGTGGTAACACTGTCAGCATTGGTAACTGGGTAAGTACACCCGATCAAGTATTGCTCAGGGGAAACCAGTGTGTCTCTCACCATAGTGACACTGGCACCTGTATCCCTCAGAGCTTCTATCCCAGTTCCATTAACCCAAATGTATTGTAAGTATTTATTTAAGTTGGGTGGCCACACAGCCACAGTGGAAAACTCAGCCTCCCCTTCTGAAACTAGAACTGCTTCAGTGTGCATCCTGATTTTCTCTAGGCACACTGTTGATCCCATCTGTAGACTTGCCACCCCAGGTGTAGCTGTACTGGTTGCCTTAGGGGCCTTGTTGTGGGGGCAAGATTTATCTACAGTTAAGTGTCCCAACTTCTTACAGTTGTTACACCAGGCCTTTGAGGGATCAAAGTTCTTCCCCCTATTGGGCTGACGTACATAGGGAGTAGTTTGGGACCCACCCCCCTGTACAGATTTTAGGGGCTCTTTGGAAGACTCAGACCTTCTATCTTGAGGATTCTCACCACCTTTTCACTGGGGTAGTTTTGTAATCACCTTCTTCTGGTCACCCCCAGTGGTTGTCCTTGTCACCCAAGTCTTGACCCAGAGGTCTGCTTCCTTTCCCAAATCTTGGGGAGAAATTAGACCTAGGTCTACCAAATGCTGATGTAACTTTTCATTTGTGCAATTACTTAGTATATGTTCCTTCATAAACAAATTGTAAAGTCCAGTAAAATCATGCACATTGTGTCCAGTTTAAAAACCATCCAGAGTCTTTACTGAGTAGTCTACAAAATCAATCCAGGACTGGGTCAGGGTTTTTTGAGCCCCCCTGAATCTAATTCTATACTCCTCAGTGGTGAGTCCAAATCCCTCAATCAGAGTCTTCCTCATCAGGGCATAGGACCCTGCATCTGGCCCAGAGAGGGTCAGAAGCCTGTCTCTGCAGTTACCAGAGAACAGTTCCCACAGGAATGCCCCCCAGTGAGTTTTCTTCACCTTCCTCATTTCACAAGCCCTCTCAAAGGCTGTGAACCATTTTGTGATGTCATCACCCTCCTCAAATTTAGGGACAGTCCCTTTGGGGTTTTAGGATCAGAAGTTTCCTCTCTGTCCTTAGTTTTAGAATTGTTGCCACCATTTATGGGTGCTAAACCCATCTCCTGTCTTTCTTTTTCTAGAGCCAGGAGTCTGGACTCTAGATCCAATCTTTTGGCCAGCTTTGCTAAAAAGCTGCCCTTCTCATTGGGGCTATTCCCAATGTCCTCACTGAAGCCTAAGTCACCTGTGTGGCCTCTGGGTCTCCAAGGGTTGAATCTTGGAGTCAAGGGTATGGGGGCCCTTTCCTCCCTAGGGATGACTGGAAGGGGGTCACTATCCCCCTCATCCTCCTCCCTTTCCTCCTCTGACTGGTCATCACCATGTTCAGAGTGGTGGTCCTTAGCATACTCAGCCAGGAGCTCCTGGAGCCCTTCTTTGGTTGGATGCAGGCCCATTGGTTTACTTTTAAGCTTGCTGGTGGTCGCACTAAATCAAAAAGAAAATACAGGCTCTGATTTGGCACTGTGCCTGGAAAAGGTGTCAAGTTGGATGGATGAATCTTACTTGAAGCTAAACGGAGCTAAGACTGAGCTCATGCTCCTGGGTAATTTTACCTCAATGGCTATAAGGTCTTTCTGTCCTAGTTGCTTGGGGACCCCTCCCGCCCCGAAGGAACACATCAAGCGTCTAGGCATATGGCATGACTCTAAGCTAGATCTCAGAGAACAAGCACACAAGGTGGCAGCTTGTTGCTTTGGAATCCTAAGAATGATAAGAAAGATCCTCTCCGTACTTCCTTTTTCAGCTAAAAAGATACTGGTCCAAGCCTTGGTCTTGTCACGCTTGGACTATGTGAACGCCTTATATTTAGGAACCCCAGCCAAAACTATAAAGAAACTACAGATAGTTCAAAACTGTGCTGCACACCTGCTTATGAACATCCCCAAACGCCATTCTGCTAAACCGGCACCGTCAGCACTACACTGGCGACCCATTCAAGAACGAGTCCAATTTAAAGCCCTATGTATCATGCGTAAGGCTCTCTGGGACAAAGCCCCTCAGATAATCAGCAGCATTATTCACCCCTATCGTTCCAATAGATCTCTCAGGTCAGATAATAAACTACTGGCGGCAATTCCAAAAATAAAAAGAACTCGAAGCGGAGGACGTCGCTTCTCAGTCAATGCTGCCAAACTATGGAACTATCTACCCACCAATGACTGCCTGGAACCTAACTACCTGACTTTTAGACAACAACTCAAAACCTATTTATTCCCCTAAAAACTGTGTATAGTCGGAAATGCAATGCTATTAGCGCTGGGATGCTCCCGAGTAGCCATGCGCTCTATATGTCAAGAATTCCGTGGCCGGTTGTGACGCTAGCTGTTGTAGCGTATTTCCGGCCCGGAACTACATTGCCCAGAACGCTTAGTGGGGCACGGCGTGCGTGCTGAGGAGGCGGAGCAGGAAACAGGAACTAAAGCTGCTCGAGCCCCGGGCGGCGCTGCCAATTATTCTTACCTGAGGTCTGTTCCCGCGCAGATTGAAACCCCGGCTACTCCTAGAGGCGGTAAGAGGGTTCTGGATATAAAACTCCTGGAACCGCCATATTCCTGACTTGGACCGGTGACGGACGTCCCGGGTCACGCTATCTCCTCTGTTGGCAGAGACGTGCCTTCGAGGCAGTCTCATGCAGAGGAGAGTTGTCGCCCTTAGAGGCGCTTGGGCAGCATTCTCTCTGTTGGAAAAACCAGGCTCGGTTTTTATGCAGAGAGGGTATTGTGCCCGCGATTTGGAGCTTGTGTATGAAGTGTGGGTGTGTGCTGTGACTTTCGAATTCAGAAAACACGCATCACGAATTATATACTAAACCAGTGAGAAGGGGCTACTGTTCATTCAACTATAACTTTATTCAGCCTGAACGGAATGGGTGTGTGAGAAGTAACACGCTGTTATTACTATAGTTGGCTTTGAACGCGATTGAGAGAGCTCCCAGGTACAAAGTTTTTGTTGTGGCAGAATATTTGAACGAGGGTTCCCAGCCATTTACCTTATAGTGGAAAGTGTTCTGTACTGCTGTAGTTTTGTTTCTTTTCTGCCTCAAACCAGGAACAAAGAAACGCATACCGGAGGAAGAAGCGCTGTAGCGATACCTGGTGACTGGACACTGGTTATAGTTGGCTTGCCTCATAAGGCGCTACCTTTGTTTATCCTTGGATATGCTCAGAGCCACCCTTCTTTTTCTTTACAGGTAGGAAGAGTGAAGTAGAGGGGGTAGGTGAAGGTGGAAAAAGGGAGTTAGAGGGAGAGAAGAGACACAGCTGTTAGGTTTTCACATTGTTTCTTTGTTTCTACCCACAGGTCTCCCTCCCGGCAGTCCCCATCCTTTCCTTCCCCTGCTCAATTGCCCCAAAAGTCTGTGTATATATATTCATGCGCCAGACTTGGGTCGATTCAGAGGTGGGCCCCCATAGAGCATCGACACAGCCCTGAGGACACGGATTTGGAGAGCCTGACAGAATAACCGGCCCACAAATTAGTCTCCTCCTGGTTGTGTTGACAGTCGAGATGGCCATTCTAGAGGACGTAGTGGCAGCTTTAGCATTGGTCCAAGCGGAGTTGGCCGCCTCACGGCAGTAAACCGCGACACTACACTCCCGAGTAGATAGGTTACAGAGAAACCCTTTTGACATAGGGGGAACCCCTCACCCGCCGTCGGTGGTAGTGGAAATGCCGGCACAGATTCCATTAGCCCCCCCTGAGAGGTTTTACGGGGATATAAAAAAGGTTCAGGTATTCCTCTCTCAGGTGCTCCTACATTTCTCGTGCAAACCAAAGATGTTTATCGCTAACCAAGCCAGGGTGGCATTCTTAATTTCATACCTGGGTGGCGAGGCAGCCCAGTGGGTGGTCCCCATAGTAAGGAGAGACGACCCGAAACTCTATGATTGGGACGAATTCCGTGAATGCTTTGAAAAAACGTTTGACAGAAGGGCCAAGACGTTTTCGGTGGACAGAGACCTGTTGGAACTACGACAGGGGTACTCAGAGCTACTTGAATAACTTTCGATGACTAGTTGCGGAAACCGACTGGCCAGAAGCAAAACAGTCAGCTGTTTTCTATCAAGGACTCTCCGATGAACTCAAAGACGTGTTAGCCCAGATAGATCCCCAACCCAGGACATGCACTGCACTCATAGATCTCACCCTCAGGCTGGATCATGGGTTACGAGAACGCCGAGGAGACCATAAGAGAAAGGACCGTCATAATCTGAATGGCGACCGTACCACCCCCATGGAAAAAACGGCTCCAGCGTCAGAACCAATGGAAATAGGAACCGTCAGGGCTTCACTGACAGTAAGCGAGAGAGACTATTGCAGGAAGCAAGGACTATGTCTCTACTGCGGGAAGAAAGGGCATTTCCTGAGGGAATGTCCTGTCAAACCAAAGACCAGTCGGATCCGACGAGGACAGGCGACAGTCCTTTCCACCGAAAGAGAGGAGGGAAACTACAAAGCTTGAGCACGCACAAAGGGAGGTTCTCAAGCGGTCGTTCCATCCCTTCGGTGGACACCCTAGTCTTTACAAAAACAGACCATTACTTCATTCCGATGACTCTTGAAATTAACCAGAAGATTACTCCTGTGATGGCCATGATAGACTCGGGAGCCACGGGCTGCTTCATGGATAAAGGCGAAGCTCAAAGACTAGGTATTCGCTTGGTTCCGAAGGTGAACCCAGAGATGGTGTATTCCGTAGATGGCAAGGAACTAGACTCCGGTCCCATCACACATAACACACCGGATTGTGAATTATGGTACGAAGGACACCACAGAGAAACGTTGACGTTTGGAGTGATACAAGCCCCGCACTACGGGGTTATCCTAGGTCTTCCGTGGCTGCAACGACATGACCCAACCATTCGATGGGCCTCCAAGACACTGAGGTACGAATCAGAATACTGTCGGGTTCATTGTATCCCGACTACTCCCCAGCCCTCACAAATTCTAGCCACTAACCATCACATCGCGACAGCTGCTGAAAAGGAGGTGGTGCTGCCAACATGTTATGCGGATTATGTCGATGTGTTTAGCGATACCAAGGCAGAGGAGCTACCACCCCACAGGGAATACGATTGTCGAATAGACTTGATTCCAGGATCGGTCGTCCCTTGCGGAAGGGTCTATGCGCTTACGGTACCCGAAACGACCTATCTTCGCAAATACTTAGACAAACACCTAGCGTTGGGCTTCATAAGACCATCCGATCGCCTGCAGCTTCCCCCCTATTTTTTATCCCAAAGACTAACGGAAGGGGATGAATGGAAAACCGCGTTTAAAACACGATATGGGCTATACGAATACCTAGTAATGCCCTTCGGGTTATGCAATGCCCAGCGGCGTTCCAGTTCTTTCTCAATGAGGTTTTGCGGGAATATCTGGACCACTTTGTCGTGGTCTATATTGACGACATATTGATATATTCCAGCACAGAGGAAGAACACGCTGATCATGTTCGTTTGGTACTACGATCCCTTCGGAAACATTCTCTGTTCTGCAAAATCACAAAGTGCGAGTTCCACGTCACCACCGTGGAGTTCCTAGGGGTCATGCTCACCCCCTCGGGCCATTATAGAATGGCCCCGCCCTCGCACTGTGAAGGAAACCCAGAGCCTCTTAGGGTTTGCCAATTTCTACCGTAGATTCATTCGACGGATCTCGGACTTGGTAGCCCCCTTGACCCGGTTAACCAGAAAAAATACGCCTTTTGTATGGACCGAAGATACCCAGAAGGCGTTCGACAGTCTCAAACACGCATTCACCACAGCCCCGGTCCTAGGTCTCGCCAACCAGTCCTTGCCGTTCGTGGTGGAAGCAGATGCTTCTGAGGTAGCACTGGGCGCGGTACTCTCGCAAGGACACGAAGCGACAGGCTAGCTGCATCCTATCGCGTTTATGTCCCGGAAGCTGAACCCAGCGGAGCGGAATTACACTATAGCAGAGACGGAACTGTTGGCGATCAAGGACGCATTTCTCGAGTGGAGACATTGGCTGATGGGGGCGATCCATCAGATCACGGTATATACCGATCACTGGAACCTACAGTTTATGCGGGCCGCTCAACATTTAACCCCCCGTCAGCTCCGGTGGATGCTCTGTTTTTGCAGAGTATCATTTTGCGGTGAATTTTCGGCCGGGGGTACAGAACAAGAAAGCAGATGCCTTAACGAGACAAGACGTGGCTCTTCAGGGTACTCACCCTATCGAAGACTCCATAATCGAACCCAGCCGGGTGCTGTGTATTGTACAAACCGACGGCTTTCTGCAAGGAGTCCGGCTAGGCGTATGCTCCTTCAGGTGGAAGACCTGGCTCAAGGCCTATCCGGAATGGCGGATGAGGCAAGGACTCCCTATAAAAAACTGACAAGTGTTGCTCCCTACCCAAGGGTTACGCAAAATCACATTCGCATGGTGCCATGACCTTCCCTGGGCAGGCCACCTAGGAGGCACAAAGACGTTGGAAAAGGTACTGCACCAGTTCTGGTGGCCGTTGGTATGCCCCGACGTGCTAGCTTGGGTACAGGAATGCCCAAAATGCACCCAGATGAAGGTAGACCATCAGAAAACACAAGGACAACTGCAAATCATGCCAACACCAAAAACCCAGTGAGAAAGAATTTCAGTAGATTTCGTGGTGGGGTTGCCGGCAGATCAAGGCCACACAGCCATAATAGTAGTGGTCGACTACTTAACAAAAATGGGTCATTTCATCGCCTGCAAACAAGCGCCCACCGCAAGCCAGTTGGCCAGGCTGTTGTTGATCCATATCGTACGGCTACACAGCCTTCCCAAGGACATTGTTTCGGACCGGGGAGCCCAGTTCACCACCGGTTTCTGGAGGACTTGGTGTTCAGAGCTCAGGGTATCCTCTTCCCTATCCACCAGCTTTCATCCTCAGACGGACGGCCAAACGTAACGTCTGAACCAGACCCTCAAACAATACCTCAGATGTTATGTTACGGAAAACACCGATGAGTGGGTTTATTGGCTATGGATTGCTGAAATCGCATACAACAGCGCTATGCACTCCTCCACTAAGCACACCCCGTTCTACAGCACATACGGGTTTCACCCCCGGTTCTCTCCCTTGATTCTTCCTAGCACCCAGGTCCGATTCCCTGATGTTCGCGCTAAGCTCCTACACATGCGTAAAACACTCCTAGCCACACGAGACAACTTGATTAAAGCCAAAGTGAGATATAAGATACAAGCAGATAAACACAGAAGGACAAACCTAACGTACAAGAGCGGGGAGTGGGTGTGGTTGGCCTCAAAACACATTAGGTTTAAAAAACACAGCATATTTCACCCCAAATACATAGGCCTGTATCAGGTTGTAAAACATATAAATCCGGTGGCAGTGAAACTCTGGCTCCCATCACACTTGCGCATCCACCCCGTGTTTCACGTATCCCTCCTGAAACCCGTGCAGGGCAAAATACAGAAAAGACCGGGTCCGGTGCTAGTGAAGGGGGACCCTGAATATGTAGTGCAGAGTATACGGCACGCTAAGAGAGTGCGAGGCAAGCTGTGGTATTTAATCACATGGAAAGGTTACGGCCCGGAAGAAAACTCCTGGGAACCTAAAGACGCAGTTCATGCGCCCAAGTTGGTGGCCCGGTTTCACAGCCTCCAGCCGTGACAGCTGCGTTTTCACATTTTATTCACGCTGAGTGCACGTACGCGGTTACTTCCTGCTATATCTAGCTCAGACACCGGCATTCACGATTACCGCTGATTCGAACACACGTCTATCAGGTAAGCGTTCCCCATTCACTTGTTATCACCCTGAAATTCCAATAGATTTTGCACCCGTTCGCGGGTCATGAAGCATCCCGGGATTTTTTCCAAGTGTTATGTAGTTCCCATGCTGTTTTTCTTCGTCCGAGCTCCGATTCCCATCGGAATCGAGCGTTCACTGCCACATTGTATGTTCTAGGTTACTACTATTACAAGACTCCTACTGCCATCTAATGGCCTACGAGTTTTTCCACAAGGATTCTGGCAAGGTTTTCTCAAAACCTATCCCCGAGCACCGATTCCAATCGATATCGTGTACTCGCTGTCATATCTAATACGGACACACATTGCCACATAACGGCTTACGTATGTCTTTGTATAGAGCATTCAAGGGTTCTCCTCCTTTACAACGTGGTGCGACAAACGCCCGGATTTGTCCTCACTCATTTTTTTCCAAAGGCCAAGCAATTAGCCAACTGCCACCCAAGGGCCCACATTTCATGTTCGTATGGGCTTCTCTCTCTCCCTCCCACCCACAGTGTGTAACTCTAGTGCCTAGAATAGACTTCAGATGAATAACGTTGCTACACAATCCACCGTGACCAGGTACTGACAAGTTCTTTCTGAGCCCCAATACCCCACCGGTATAATGGCATCCAACAAACCCTTTCTCCTAAGTCCCCGGTACTTAGCCTGACTATATGTTTTGCCTTTAAGTAGTACCCTGACAATCCTCTCTCTCTCCTTTAGAGCGGGTACCGATTGATTCCATCACACAAGAGATTCTTCAACCTCGTGTGCTGCCGTTAATAACAAAGCTACATCTGAGCTCCTCTTGACCTGGATTACACAGTGTCAACACAAGTAGGTTAAGTAATTTATTTCCCTGAACATTCACCCACGTCTCAGCATTGTTACTCATCTTACACACATTTATGATTATTCACAGGTGCTCGTCTCATTCCTGATGAAGACCCAACGTGAGGACACAAATTAACCCTTTACCTCAAGGGGGTCGAAACGTCGACAACATACAACCACTATATAAACTCAAAGGACTGACTCTGATAAACAATATGTACACTTGAGCTATGTATATATTTAGGAACTATTGACCTACATTAGGCTTTAATGGTTGTACCCAATACCACAATGATGTTTTTTTGTCAACATACCTTTCCCCTGTCCCTCACTCACTGATTCACCACCACCTACCTGACTTCTCCCTTTCTCTCCCACTCAAAGAGCACTATATATTTCTATCGTACTGAAATTGATTGGAGCAACTGCGTTGCTAATAACAAATGCTTTGACTTAATATCGCATTTGATACATTTCAAGCTATTTTCTGAATCAGTTTATTAAATATGGTTCAGTAATCACAAGAAGCAATGAGTGGTGAATGTTCTTGTGTAAATTTTGTTATTGATAACTGCTATTGTGACCATTTCTTGATTGTACTGTACTAATGACTCAGGTCATAGCAGTTTTACGTGGGTTTCCCCGTTAAAACTCAACGCTATTATTATGTCCACACTCACCTTCTGGTCATTGTAGTGATGGGGGGTTTAGACCCCATTACCACAATGATCCTAAAATGCTGGATTTTTGGACACCACAATCACCTTTTGGGCACATATTGAATGTTCACTGTCAGAACCTGTGTTGTGGGCATTTTGCACATGCACACACATACAATCTTGCCAAGATGGTGGGGGGGTTTGCTTAGTCACCCAATGTGTGTGAATGCTGGTGGTGCTGGGCATCCAGCCCCCTATGAGTGGGTATGGTAGTAGTGCTGGGCATCCAGCCCCCTATGAGTGGGAATGATAGTAGTGCTGGGCATCCAGCCCTCTATGAGTGGGCGCACTGGTAGTGATGGGCATCCAGCCCCCTATGAGTAGGGCATACTGGTAGTGATGGCCATCCAACCCCCTATGAGTGGGGATGGAAGTAGTGTTGGGCATCCAGACCCCTATGAGTGGAGATGGTAGTAGTGCTGGGCATCCAGCCCCCAATGAGTGGGGGTACTGGTAGTAATGGGAAACCAGCCTCCTATGAGTAGATGGTACTGGTATTGATGGGCATCCAGCCCCCTATGAGTGGGGATAGTAGTAGTGATGGGCATCCAGCCCCACCCCCTATGAGTGGGGATGGTAGTAGTGCTCGGCATCCAGCCCCCTATGAGTGGGGATGGTGGTAGTGCTGGGCATCCAGCCCCCTATGAGTGGGAGTATTGGTAGTGATGGGCATCCAGCCTCCTATGAGTAGGGGATACTGGTATTGATGGGCATCCAGTCCCCTATGAGTGGGGATGGTAGTAGTGCTGGGCATCCAGCCCCCTATGAGTGGGGGTACTGGTAGTGATGGGCATCCAGCCCCCTATGAGTAGGGGGTACTGGTATTGATGGGAATTTAGCCCACTATGAATGGGGATGGTAGTAGTGCTGGGCATCCAGCCCCCTATGAGCGGGGGTAGTGGTAGTGATGGGCATCCAGCCCACTATAAGTAGGGGGTACTGGTATTGATGGGCATCCAGCCCCCTATGAATGGGCGTACTGGTAGTGATGGGCATCTAGCCCCTATGAGTAGGGGGTACTGGTATTGATGGGCATCCAGCCCCCTATGAGTAGGGGGTACTGGTATTGATGGGAATTTAGCCTCCTATGAGTGGGTATGGTAGTAGTGCTGGGCATCCAGCCCCCTATGAGTGGGCGTACTGGTAGTGATGGGCATCCAGCCCCCTATGAGTAGGGCATACTGGTAGTGATGGCCATCCAACCCCTTATGAGTGGGGATGGAAGTAGTGTTGGGCATCCAGACCCCTATGAGTGGGGATGGTAGTAGTGCTGGGCATCCAGCCCCCAATGAGTGGGGGTACTGGAAGTAATGGGAAACCAGCCCCCTATGAGTAGATGGTACTGGTATTGATGGGCATCCAGCCCCCTATGAGTGGGGATGGTAGCAGTGCTGGGCATCCAGCCCCACCCCCTATGAGTGGGGATGGTAGTAGTGCTGGGCATCCAGCCCCCTATGAGTGGGGATGGTAGTAGTGCTGGGCATCCAGCCCCCTATGAGTGGGAGTATTGGTAGTGATGGGCATCCAGCCCCTTATGAATAGGGGATACTGATATTGATGGGCATCCAGCCCCTATGAGTGGGGATGGTAGTAGTGCTGGGCATCCAGCCCCCTATGAGTGGGGGTACTGGTAGTGATGAGCATCCAGCCCCCTATGAGTAGGGGGTACTGGTATTGATGGGAATTTCGTCCCCTATGAGTGGGGATGGTAGTAGTGCTGGGCATCCAGCCCCCTATGAGTGGGGGGACTGGTAGTGATGGGCATCCAGCCCCCTATGAGTAGGGGGTACTGGTATTGATGGGCATCCAGCCCCCTATGAGTGGGATGGTAGTAGTGCCGGGCATCCAGCCCCCTATGAGTGGGATGGTAGTAGTGGTGGGCATCCAGCCCCCTATGAGTGGGGGTAGTGGTAGTGATGGGCATCCATCCCACTATAAGTAGGGGGTACTGGTATTGATGGGCATCCAGCCCCCTATGATTGGGCGTACTGGTAGTGATGGGCATCTGGCCCCCTATGAGTAGGGGGTACTAGTGGTGCTGGGCATCCAGCCCCCTATGAGTAGGGGGCACTGGTAGTGCTGAGCATCCAACCCCCTATGAGTGGGAATGCTAGTAGTGCTGGGCAACCAGCCCCCTATGAGTGGGGCTGCTGGTAGTGCTGGGCAACCAGCCCCCTATGAGTGGGTATAGTAGTAGTGCTGGGCATCCAACCCCCTATGTGTAGGGGGTACTGGTGGTGCTGGGCATCCAGCCCCCTATGAGTAGGGGTTACTGGTAGTGATGGGCATCGAGCTCCCTATATGTGGGGATGGTTGTGGTGATGGGCACACCCCCTTGGTGTGGGGACTGCTGGTGGTGAGGACCATGCAACCCCTGTGGCTTTGCTGTTGCTGGTGGAAGGGATGTCCCCCCATGTGTGTGTAGCATTTCGCATGTTCGTGACATTTGTTTGTGTGGGTGTCTAACTTACTGTCTGCGAAGTACGCGTCTGTGAGAAAGTGTCATCTTTCTTGCATGGTATGCCCCCACTTTTTGCTGAATTGCTGATGTACTTTGACTGAGTGTGTCCTGGGCTCCTGCCAATCAGGTGCCCAGGGCCTGTGTTCCTTTGTTAAAACTGTATCGAAACCAAAACCCAATTGGCATCTCTGGCCACATGTCACCCCTGGTAAATGGTACCCTAGGTACCCAGGGCACTGTGACCAGAGAAGGCCCCATGGGCTGCAGCACTTATTGTGCCACCCTTATAGGCCCTGAACCCTGACACATACACACACTGCCTTTGCAGGCTGAGTGTCTTGGTGCAGAACAACACAAAGAGTCGACATGGCACACATCCCTGTGTGCCATGCCCACAACACACTGCCCTGACATATCTCAGTCACCCCTCTACTGGGTGCCCTATGCCAGTGGTGTGGGTACAGGTGCATGAGCCCTGTACCCCTACAGTACCTAGGTCCATATCTGGGCACTGTAAGTGCAGTGCTGCCATTAAGAGTATGTGGTGCTGGGAAGTCGTCATTACAAACTCCACAGCACCATGATGGCTACTATGAACACTAAGAAGTTTGGTATCAAACTTCTCAGCACATTAAATCCACACTGATTCCAGTGTGGGATTTAATGTAAAATGCATGACAGAGGACAACTTAGAGTTGCCCCTGAACCTAACCCACAACCCACGTCCTGACTGAGAGGCTGCCTAGGCTGCCACCCAGCAGACATGTTGCTGGACACCTGGATAGAGAACCATCCACTCTCGTGGGCCTGCAACAATGCACATCCTGGGGCGAGGTGCTAGGCCTCCTCCCTCAGGATGGACAGGGGAAGCTTCAAAGGCATGCCGCCTTTGTGAGCCTCTCCAGATCATTTGCTGTACTCAGCAAGTGGTCCCCACCGGTTCTGACCCCCAAACCCAGGTGAAGAAATGGGGTGTGCCAGCCTCTGCCAACCCAACCCCTCAGGTGGGGGAGGCGAGGTAAAGCACAACTCCGGGTGTTGCGGGGATTCTGCTCCTGCACAGAACTATGTGCAGGAAATCAGGACCTCATTGAATTGTGGTGTACCAAAAAACTCACCTCAGTACCTAGAACCCCTATCCGACTAGCATCAGTGTCTCATTCGTTCTCCGTATCATATCGAAGCTACCAATGATTAGACAACCCAGAACAAGCGACTTAGAATACTCTCAGGAATGGTGGGAATCAAGAACACCTTTTCGTTATTGTTCTCATATCAGTCCACAACGTGAGTAATGATAGACATAGAAAAGTTAAAAATGTTTATTTTTAACTACGTGCTCTAAGGTGCAGTACTTTGGCTAATATAGGCAGACAAATGATTATAAATAAAACCATCAGCGTTGTTACAATACCATAAAACACAAAGGGAGAAATCATATTATAATGATAGTGGAAACAGGTCCTATAATACCTGGTGTACCCCCCTCCTCTAGCTAATAAGCTAGTTTAATTATAATAATAGAAGGGCTCTAGGTTTGAATGAGGAACCCCATAACTCCAAGATCAGCTAAGGTGAATCACATCATAGGATCGGCACTGCTCTCTGTGTTTGGAAAGATTTTCTCCAAGTGTGTGTGAATCATGCATGCAATGCAATATTAAAGGAACCCGAGTTTCAGATATTTGCAGCTGTGTGCTTGTTGTGTCTAGAGCATGGGCCAATCAATCTGAATTTAACAGCATACATTGTTATTTGACCTTGACGGTTTCTGCACACAGTGTTCAGACTAAGGTCGCGGTGCACGTCTAGGGATGTGAAAAACAGACCGTTCTAATGTGAAGCAAGCAAGCGAGCAGTTTTACTTATAATAACAGCTACCTGTAGTGTTGTGTGCAAAAGTTGCAAAGTGGAAAGATGGCGTTAACATCTAAAACGTTTATACTAACATAGCAATGTGTGCAGGCAAAACCCTGTCTTCACTACACAGGCTCTCGCCATCTTGAGGATGGGGAGCCCTACCCAATCAGGACTAGGCTCCTGCCCCCCGCCCTCAGGAGAGTGGCAGGATAGGGGGTGTACTCACCCCAGGAAAGAGCCCCATTGGTCCCTGACCTTTCCCTACCTGTAACACCCCTAAATTTTGTATTTAGGGGCACCCTGAACCTCCCTTCCTCAGATCCAGATTCCGAAACTACCAAGAAGAACAAGAAGAAAGAAGACCTGCCGTGCAGCTGCTAACAAGAGGATGACACTAACTGACTTGGCCCCAGCCCTACCGGCCTGTCGAACCTCAAACCTGCTCCTGCTCCTGCTAAACCCCGGCATCTCCAGTGGTCAGCAACCTCAAAATCCCCGTAGGACCTGACTGCCTTGCTCATCTAAAGACTAGGACTCCCACGAGCAGTGGTTCTGCTCAAACAGCAACAACCCCTAGTGCCGAGCCCGACCTGTGCCTGAGTGAACAAAGACCATGAGGACATCCCTGTGGCGACTGTGACCAAGAATCCAGCACCCAAGCACCCTCCATGACGCTCCTGACGATGCCTGCAGCCTCAACTCCAGGGACCCCCCAAACGCAACCAGCAGAGGGTAAGATTTCCCAATGCCAAAAGACACCCCTGCACCCTGCACCCTGCGGCCCCCTGTGCCCAACTCCTGGGTGCCTACCTAACCTACAGCTTCCCAACTTACCTCTCGAAGTGGTGGTGGCACCTGAAGAATCTCCGTCCCCGAGCTTGCAGCCTTTGTTCATCACACAGCTTTCACATTGAAATCCATTGAGCGCCCGACGACTCAAAAGCACCCTGCACCCAGCCGCCCGAGTGCCTCTGGAAGTGCAGCATCTGTTCTATTCTACTTCCCCACTTGCCCTGTGTAAGTGACCAGGAGCTCAGCTCCCACAGCCGCGTGGCCTGCCTGGTAGCAGCCACCAACCAAAGGCCCCCTACCCACCATAGGCTAACATTGAGCCTACTCTCTCTGCACCCGGCTGCCCCTGTGCCGCTGAGGGTGTAACTACTGTACCTACCTGAACCTGGGAGACCCCCAAGCCTAACCCCATAATCTTAACTCTGCCAGTCGAGTACTTACCTGAAAGCCGATAACCTACATTTTCTCCATAGGGTAACATTGACTGGTTTCAGTTGGAAATTCTTGTGTAGAGTTTTGAAACTGTGAAATATTCACTAGAAATCATCCGATCAACGAAAACGAAATTACTCACCTGTTACTAGGAGAGATCCCAGTGCTGGATCTTGGTGCCCAGCACTGACCCTAAACAGTAATTACAACTGTGATTTTCAGATAACCTGATTTTCCCCCATAGGATAACATTGCCTGGTTTTCACCAGTGTCGATTTTTGCAACTTTGCAATATTCCTTAAAAATTGGCTTTTGTACAAAAACGAATTTTTTCAACTGTTTACAGGAGATGCGCCAGGGCTGAATCCAGGATCCAGCCCTGAGTAAGAAAAACCTACGTAAAGTCATTGTTATTACAGTTTGCTTAAAATTCCCATTGAGCTCAATGTTATTATTGTGTTAGAATTGTGTAGCATATTGCAACAACTGTATCTATTGCATTGAAAAGTCTATTGCTTATTGAAAGTATACAACTATATCATCTCATTCTGAGAAAGTATTTTTATACCTACTTGTGGTTCTAAAATAAAACAACAATATATTTTTACCTACAAACCAATTGGCTTAGATTTCAGTTCTTGAGTGTGTGAGACCATTTGCTGACTGAGTGTGTGCAACAAATGCTTTACACTGTCCTCTGATACTGCCTTACGGCTCGACCAAGCTACCACTTTAGAGAGTAAGGTTATATCTAACTTTAACCTCTGCCAAACCTCTGGGGACTGTTGGACTCTGTACACACTGAACCTTACTTTGGTGCAGTATATACAGAGCCACTTTCTTACATTGGTGGATCAGCGGTGGGATACAAACTTATATTTGTTGGACTACTTGGTTACAATCTGATCACACAACAGAACTCATAAATTGCCTTTACAATTCTGATTTTTACAAATTGGCATTTTTTCCAAATTACTAAAAGTCTTGTCAGGGTCTTACTTAAGTCCCTTTAGAATTTTAGAAAAATAAAAGTCACTGTAGTCAAGGGTAGAGGGGTTAGAACTGTTTGGTTAGAATGTCTCAAAAGAACCCAGCTATTAGTGAAAACAATAACATGCAGGACCTGGTTGAGGAGCTCGACCTCACACCTTACTTACACTTGTCTTTCAAGGAGTTAAGGTCCTTATGCAAACTTAAAAGTATACCAATGAGCCTGCATCCAACCAAACAAGGGCTCCAGGAGCTCCTGGCTGAGTATGCTAAGGACCACCCCTCTGAACATAGTGATGACCAGTCAGAGGAGGAAAGGGAGGAGGATGAGGGGGATAATGACCCCCTTCCAGGCATCCCTAGGGAGGAAAGGGCCCCCATACCCTTGACTCCAAGCATCAACCCCTGGAGACCTAGATGCCACACAGGTGGCTTAGGCTTCAGTGACGACATTGGGAATAGCCCCAGTGAGGAGGACAGCTTTTTAGCAAAGCTGGCCAAAAGATGGGATCTAGAGTCCAGACTCCTGGCTCTAGAAAAAGAAAGAAAGAAAGGAGATGGGTTTAGCACCCATCAATGGTGGCAGCAATACTAAAACTATGGACAGAGAGGAAACTTTTGATCCTAAAATCCCCAAAGGGATTGTCCCTAAATTTGAGGAGGGTGATGACATCACAAAATGGTTCACAGCCTTTAAAAGGGCTTGTGAAATGAGGAAGGTGAAGAAAACTCTCTGGGGGGCACTCCTGTCGGAACTGTTCTGTGGTAACTGCAGAGACAGGCTTCTGACCCTCTCTGGGCCAGATGCAGGGTCCTATGACCTCATGAGGAAGACTCTGATTGACGGATTTGGACTCACCACTGAGGAGTATAGAATTAGATTCAGGGGGGCTCACAAAACCCAGGCCCAGTCCTGGATTGATTTTGTAGACTACTCAGTAAAGACTCTAGATGGTTGTTTAACTGGACACAATGTGCATGATTTTATTGAACCTTACAATTTGTTTATGAAGGAACATATACTAAGTAATTGCACAAATGAAAAGTTACATCAGCATTTGGTAGACCTAGGTCTAATTTCTCCCCAAGAATTGGAAAAGGCCCCAAAAACCTGTACAGGGGGGTGGGTTCCAAACTACTCCCTATGTGCCTCAGCCCTATAGGGGGAAGAACTTTGATCCCTCAAAGGCCTGGTGTAACAACTGTAAGAAGTTGGGACACTTAACTGTAGATAAATCTTGCCCCCACAACAAGGCCCCTAAGGCAACCAGTAGAGCTACACCTGGGGTGGCAAGTCTACAGATGGGATCAACATTGTGCCCAGAGCAAATCAGGATGCACACGGAAGCAGTTCTAGTTTCAGAAGGGGAGGTTGAGTTTGCCACTGTAGCTGTGTGGCCACCCAACTTGAAGAAATACTTACAATACCCTTGGGTTAATGGAACTAGGATAGAAGCTCTGAGGGATACAGGTGCCAGTGTCACTATGGTGAGAGACACACTGGTGTCTCCTGAGCAATACTTGATTGGGCGTACTTACCCAGTCACCAATGCTGACAGTGTGACCGCTAATCATCCAATGGCTATGGTGACATTAGGCTGGGGGGGTGGGGGAGGGGGAGGGGTGTTACTGGCCTGAAACAGGTAGTGGTCTCTCAAAAGTTACCAGCTGCATGTCTGCTTGGCAATGACCTGGAAACCTCAGCCTGGGCTGAGGTTTAATTAAAAACTCATGCAGCAATGCTGGGTATCCCTGAATTGGTGTGTGTAATAAGTAAATCTTTATTCGGTTATAATGAAACAGTGATAACCATTAAAGTACATACATAAAACATATCACAAACAATGAACATATTTTAAAAGGCTCCTTATATCGACTAAAATACTTTAACCAAGGTTCGCTCTATGTTTAAAAATACACTTTAAAAACGTGCTGAGGCATTTCGTAGTAAATGTAGTATTCAAAAATTGCAAGTGCAACATGGCAGGACGACACCTTCTAAAACCAAGGGTTCTCAGCAGTGGAATTAGCCAGAGGTTACGATGGGTAGAATAGTATTTACAAAACAATACAGTATGCATAGTTGACTGTTCCGACATCTCATCACAGGGGCATAACATTAAACACTCATTCCAATTTGGGTTTTTAGGAAAGACTACAAGCCTATGAAAGACATTCAGTCTAAATCGTGTCAACAAAAAACGTTCAAATTGTGACTCGACATAGGCCAAGTAGGGTTCCATTTCCAATGTGGTCATGACTATTAAGGAGTGTTGAACAGATGTTTTACTTATCTCCTTACTCAACCGGGATTCTTCCATATAGCTAAGGGCATTTATTTTTAAATCTTTCTTCGAGATCTCTGCAATCAATTCGGGGTTAACAAAATATTTGTTAAGGCCTAGATCTGTAAGAAGGTTTTTCACATAAAGCAGCCACTCAATTTTCCCCATATGTTCTAGGGACATACAATCGGCCACTATGTCTTTTGTGAGTAAGTTATCTGTTGACGTCCAGATGCGGCGCCACAACAAAAGAGGTTGAATCTTAGCCAGGTCTTCAATGTGGGGGATTCCAAGTTCTGCATGGCAGGCAAAGGTCGATGCTCGCTTTGGTGCCATCAGAAGAAATCTCATGAATGTGTTGGTGTTTTTGTATCCCCAGAGGCCTGCCCCGTAAAGTGCAATGGAATGGCACTTGGCTTTATAAATGCGGAGAAGCTCTACTGGTGGTCTCTTCCCTAGCTTCTGGGAGAATTTTATAAGAGCGATTATTGCTCGCAGAAGTTGGTGTTTGCGAGCTTCAATAGCCGCCTTCCAGTCGAGTTTATCATCTATCATGACCCCAAGATATGGATATTGTGTAGTCAGATCAATTCTCTCTTTAGCGAGGGAAATGATAGTCCTTCCCCTGTTCTTTCCCTTTCCTGCCACCATCACATATGTTGTTTTGATGTTTATTTTAAGATCCAAACTGCCCATAAAATTTGAGTATCTATCTAAGGCTTTCTGCAACTCTCGCGGGGTACGTGCCAATATTACAGCGTCATCCGCGTATAAAAGCGCAGGCACGAGGCGATTTTTTACTCGTGGGAGGTCCTGGGCCCCTCTCAGCATCTCATCTTCAAGACTGTTGGTGTAAAGAGAAAATAGAAAGGGGGCCAGGACACAACCCTGCCTCACGCCCCGCTCTACCTTAAAAGAGTCGGATAGTTCGCCCTGTGTTCCAAAACGAACCCTGGATGAGGCATTGGAATAAAGTGCACGAAGGAGGTATACTAGGTCAGAGTCTATGCCCATATCAGTGAGCACTGACCAAAGTTTTGAATGAGAGACACAGTCAAATGCCGCAGAAAGATCGACATAGACCATGTACAGCCTTCCTTGCTTTGCAGATACATATTTTCCCATCAATAGGGCAAGGTTCAATGCCTGTTCGGTTGTTCCGAACTCCTCTCTGAAGCCGAATTGGACGTCAGATAATATATTATGATCATTTACCCACTCCTGGAGACGCTGAAGAACCACTCTGCCCAGGACTTTCCCGAGCGAGTCCAGTAGTGAGATTGGCCTATAGCAGGTCACGTCTTCCCTGTCTCCCTTCTTAAAGATGGGGACCATAATCGATTGGGTCCAAGACTTGATTAGCCCACACTTCATTACTGCGTCAAACACTCGTTTTAAAATTGGAGCCCATAAATCTAATTGGAACTTAAAAAAGTCAACCGGTACGCCATCTGGGCCAGGGGCTTTTCCGCGTTTACTTTTTTCCACAGCATTTATAATTTCATTCATTTCAAAGTTTAAGAGGATCGGAAATAAACTATTTTGTGGGGTCTTGTTATAACCTGTTGTGTTGTGTGCATCTTCCTTATTACTATTCTGTCCCTTGCTGCTCAGCCATGAGTGATGTCACTTAGAATGTTGGGTGTGAGGGACTGGGGAGTTGGCAGTTGGAAGAGATGGGCTGAGCAGCAGGGAGGCTGCTCCTGGTGGGGCTCTCATAGGGACTTAACAGAGGCTTTACTTGTGATCTACCTTCATATTTAATCCTGTATCCTGCCTAATAAATATACAACCTGTTCTACGTTACCTGGCTACCTGATTGATGCCTCATTATTACACTGGCGACGACTGGAACGAACCTGCTACTTCAATGGACTATGGTTTCTGTTGCTTAAAGGATTTTCAAGAGTTAAGGAAGGAACTTCAAGAGAATTTAAAAGCGGGTATTTGAGGAACCTGTGTGTTGCTGAAGGGGAAAGTAATTGAATCCTATGAACTGGAAATGGAAAAAGGAACTTAAACTACAAGTGGAATTTACCAAACTGACACCTAGGAGCCCCACCAGTGACCACTCCATCGGTCGCCCTAATGGTGAGTGTCAGTTTGAAACTGCAACTATTGAAATTATCTGGCACATGATTAACATGAGAAGCTAGTAAAAAACTGGCTGAGAAGTCATGCTGCATGTTGGAGTAAAGTTATTCAGTTAAATTGGAACTGTATTGGTTAATATCTGTGCTGCACAGATTTGTTTGAGTCTTCAGAAGAGTTTTTTTTTTACTCAGTATATTCATGAGATAACTGAAGCGACATCGACATTACAAGCTGCATGTTATGATTTAAATTCTAGCAAGAGCGTTTCACAACTGATTTTACCAATTTAAATATGAACTTGAGACAAGCGGTAAATAATTCGTGAGGCACCAGAAAGTGTGAGAATTCGACATTGGCACAATACGAATTGAGAAGTGAAGCGTGTCCTTCAGTATAATGTATCTAACCCCTAATTACCGTTGCTGTCTGGAGATCCTTCCCTGAGTGCTGTCTTCCTCCTACTGATGACGTGTTGGAATCTCCGTGGGAGTTGGCGAAGAGACAGTGCACCGTCATGGTAAAGTTATTCTTTCCGTGTTGCTAAGGTGGACACGTCATCGCGCAGCTTTTCTCAACGTGAATTTTCTGTATTGTTACTTGTTCCTATGGTTACCTGAACACATGGTAACGCCACCGGCTTGGAGATGGATTTACTAACGCACCATGGGCTTTTACATATGTCAACTTTCCAAGAAATAATTTGTGACACTCATGGGTGGATAAGGTGAGCGTTGTCAGTCAGTCTCTTCACTCGCTGTTGTGCTGGTCGATGATCTCGTTGCTGTAAAACGAGCAAGTTTTAGTTACATCTTTGTGACAACAGCACCACCTTGTGAACTTTTAAAGTAAATTATTTGCAGTTCATAGCATAAAGCTAGAATTGAGGCTCTGCTGGTTTTGTTGGTGATGTGCAAAAGTACATCTCTGAATGAGCGTTGAAGGAGTACCGTATGGACATATTTGGGAAAACTTATTAAGCACCTACTGTGCATCATTCCTGTGGCACTGTATTGAATTACAGCTACATTGGATTTTATGGACAAGGACTTCGGGTGAGAGATCGCTCACCGGAGTATGAGATTTCCTTTTTCTTTATTTTCGTTGTTACAATACTGTTTTGTGGGGTGTGAGTGTGTGCCTCTATCTTGTGGGGGTGGTGTGTGTTCTGATTTAGTTGAGGTTGTGGGGTGGTGTGTACCCCAATTTTTGTTCCATAGGGATGTTTGTACCCTGGTGATTGGGTGGTGTTTGAGGAGTTTTGTAGCTGAATGTCCAGTTTTGAGACGTTTTGGGAGTTATGTGCTCCGGTTCATTTCAGTTCACAGGGAGTTGGTTCCCTATTACTATGTGTTGAGTTTAAGGGAGGTGTTTTTCCCCTATAGGGTGACGTTGTTCCCCTATTTCTGTAATTTGTATCATAGGGAGATTTATTTTCTCTATTTCTGAGTTTAAGGGAGGTGTTTTTCCCCTATAGGGTGACGTTGTTCCCCTATTTCTGTAATTTGTATCATAGGGAGGTTTATTTTCCCTATTTCTGAGTTTAAGGGAGGTGTTTTTCCCCTATAGGGTGACGTTGTTCCCCTATTTCTGTAATTTGTATCATAGGGAGGTTTATTTTCCCTATTTCTGAGTTTAAGGGAGGAGTTTTTCCCCTATAGGGTGACGTTGTTCCCCTATTTCTGTGATTTGTATCATAGGGAGGTTTATTTTCCCTATTTCTGTGTTGCGTTATGGTGTATCATAGGGAGGTTTATTTTCCCTATTTCTGAGTTTAAGGGAGGTGTTTTTCCCCTATAGGGTGACGTTGTTCCCCTATTTCTGTGTTGCATTATGGTGTATCATAGGGAGGTTTATTTTCCCTATTTCCGAGTTTATGGGAGGTGTTTTCCCCTATAGGGTGACGTTGTTCCCCTATTTCTGTGATTTGTATCATAGGGAGGTTTATTTTCCCTATTTCCGAGTTTTTGGGAGGTGTTTTCCCCTATGGGGTGGTGTGTTTACCCCATTGCTGTTCGTTTGTTGGTGGTGTTTACCATCTAATTAGGTTCTCTAGGGAGGGGGATGGGGTTCATTATTGATTTTCTTGCAAGTATTTTCTGATTTGTTGTATGTTTACTTGCGTAATGAATTTTCTGTTTATGTATGCAATGGTATTTTGGTGATATCTTGATTTTATGCATTTGTATCTTTATGCTTTGTTTTTGTAAGGAAGGGAGATGTGTTATAACCTGTTGTGTTGTGTGCATCTTCCTTATTACTATTCTGTCCCTTGCTGCTCAGCCATGAGTGATGTCACTTAGAATGTTGGGTGTGAGGGACTGGGGAGTTGGCAGTTGGAAGAGATGGGCTGAGCAGCAGGGAGGCTGCTCCTGGTGGGGCTCTCATAGGGACTTGACAGAGGCTTTACTTGTGATCTACCTTCATATTTAATCCTGTATCCTGCCTAATAAATATACAACCTGTTCTACGTTACCTGGCTACCTGATTGATGCCTCATTATTACAGGTCTGTTCACTTTCTGCTGGTGATTCAGTTCCTAATGTTTTACCAAAAACTTTGGAGAAATGATTTACCCATGTTGTGCCCTCAATTGCTGCTTCTACTATGGGCTGATCACAAGGATCGTTCAGAAAGGGGGTCTTTACGACCTTCCAGAACTGCTCGCTATTTCTGTTCTGGGAGCTCTCATATAATTGATCCCAGAGCGCTTTTTTCAGTTCTTGTTTTCTGGTTTTGCAGGCTAGTCGATAAGACCTCCTTAAACTACGAATCTCCTCTTGATCTCTTACAGATTTGTCAGTGCTTTCTTTAAGGATTTATGTGCCAAGGTGCATTTATGGCCGAACCACCCTTTTTTCCCGCCCCTAATCCCTTTCTCGTTACCGGTTAAGAGATCCTTTACTTTCTCCATAATTAAACCGAAATTGTGAAGAAGTTCTTCTTCACTAGTATCAGTGTCCAGACACTTCACAATTGCGGGATATACCGCATGGACTACCTTGTTTGTTATGACTGCTGGGTCTATCTTTCCCCAACCTAAGGCATAGCCATTTGTTTTTGCGAGGTAAATATTATTCTGGCGAGTGCGGTCATCATCAATTGGGGTGTGAGTTGCACCTGGTCAGTAACCAATTCAAAGACCAATGCGACATGGTCGCTTAGAGTGTTAGTTAATACTCTAAAGCTCTGAGCCTTGTTCTCAAATGTTGCGGAAACCAGTATGTAGTCTATCGTCGACTCCCATCCCCTACCCAGATATGTAGCCTGTAGCTGCCTAGTGGCAGTGTTAATTTCATTTAAAATCACTAAGCCAAGTTCTGACAATGTTTCATTTAGCAGGTCTCCTACCTTGGTGTGACAGAAGTGGATCATATAATTTTCTGTTTTTTCTGCCATACCACAGATATTGGTGTTTTTTTTGTCGCAGGGGTGATGATTAAAGTCACCACCCCAAACGATGCTTGGGACATCTAATCCTTGCATCTTTTTTGTCAGAATTGAAAGATTATTACGGATAGTCCCAAGTAAATTTACTCTCTCACTTTCTGGTAAATTATCATACATATTTACTAGAATTATTGTCCCGTTCTTCGGGAATGAGAGTTTCAATATCTGATAATTAGGATATAGGCCAAGGGATATTATTTTTAGCCCCACTATAGTATTTTTTATGAACACCGTCAGGCCCCCCTTAGCCCTTCCACGGGCACTAGCCACTGTCGATGAAAAGTAGGTTTTATAGCCTATCATGTGCTGTTCATTAGTAGACCATGTCTCCTGTAAGCAGATTATGTGGTAGTCCTGAACGAAGTCAGACAGACTCCCATTCAATCATTTTGTTCGTAGGCCGGCAATGTTCCATGACATAATTTGTATTATTATGTCATTATTTGTACTTTTATTTATGCGGACTACCTCCGCGACTAATTGGTGCTCTACATCTCCCTTCTCCAGAAATTGATGGACGCAAGTGTTCCCCGGAGTGATAATATCATGTCCTCTAGGCGATGTTGAAATAGATACTGAGTGAGAATTACTATTTTCCATTGTTTGCATTTCTGCGCTAACTAATAATGAGTTATTATTTTCCATTACTTGCGTTTCTGCGCTTTCGCTTCGGAGAACAGTATCATTAGGGGTAGTTTGATTTACCGTAATGAGTTTTTGTAATCGTGCCTGTTCTACGCTGAGTCAATCTACATTTTCCAGATCACTCAGAACTGAATAATAGTTTTGGGTAGGTAGATTAAACCTGTGATATGACTCGGAGCAATTATTCTGAGATAGGTAATTTAGGCGCTGAAATGAGTGTTGATCATTAATCAAGGGCCTCCCCCTAGAATGCGGGTTAAACAGAAGATTACGAGCATTTTGATAGGGAGTTTGCTGGTCTGCTTCTCTCCAGTCTGTGAAGAGGTTTTTTGCGGGGTGAGATTTAAAATGGGAAGCCAATTCTCGTGGATAAAAATAGTTTACGTAATGCGTCGAGATAGCGTCCCCCCCTCTAGCTTCGTACCAGTCTCCAATGCATCTAACGGCTCTATGGTCCCTAAAGTTAATAATTATCGCGTCCCCCTTCTTTTCTTTTGGTCTAGTTCCCACCCAGCTTGTGCGTCTCACCATTAGAATTTCCCCATTTATATGGGCGGGAAGTGGTCGATTTTGATTTAACCAATAAATGGTTTTATTTTTTAAAGCATAAAAGTCCTCTCTGGTGCCCTCTGGAAGTTCGGGTACCCCTGTCAGGATGATAGTATACGGGGCTGATTCTGGGGGTAGATCCACCCTTCTACTTGAAGTGGTATTCTTGGACTGGATTAGCCGTTCACCATTCCTAACATCCATAATATCTTTTCTACTCATATTATTTACGTCCACAGGGTTGCTTTTGCTTTCATTTTTTGAGTCTTCAGCATTTCCTGTCGTTCCAGGTGTAAGTCTACTGTCCACCCTTATCTCCCTACCTATTTCTTTATTTTTAGGTGGGGGGATAATTCTACCCATGTCTATAGTATTTTTGGATGGTTTTTCCACTGATTTCCCCCCCCCGAGCGGTGTGCATTTTCCTGTGAATGCCACTAGTTGATGGTTGTTCTAACAAGCTAGAGGGAGAGATAGCTGAGTCAGTTGTACTAATTTTATTCTGGTTTTTTAGGAGTTCGGAGAGAGTCGAATTATTCCCTTGGATTTGTTTGCCCAAATCGTCCAAGTGCAAACTTATTAATCTTGTCCTCTCTAAGAGGGGAAGTAGAAGGGACTTAACCATAGTCTCAATTTTGGTAAATAATTCACCCATCGGATCTTGATCAGTGGGGATTCCTATAGTGTTAGAGCTAGAGGAAGGGTTATTTAACACTGCTGGGCCAGTGAGCGTCGAGGGTTGTGCAGGGAATCTAGTCTTCTTGTTTTTAGCTAGAAGTGTTTTGACAGGACGGCTTCGTCTCTTTTTTGGAGTATGTCTTTTCTTAGGAATCCCTATAACCGGTGGGGGAGAGATATCCAGGTTCGGTGAGTCTGATAGCCCTAATGTAGTTAGGCTAATTAAATGGTCTGACAAGACAGGCGTACATGGAGAAATTGTCAGGAGAGTTATTGTTTCCTCCTTTTCAGGAATAGGGCCTGGTCTCTCAATTATCGCCCCCGGAGAAAGTACGTTCCCAATTTTACCCAATGAAGAACGTTTGCCAGTTAGCAAATCAAAGGATAAACGCTTTTCGGTATCTGCAATTTCCTTCTCCAGAACAGTAGTCACTCGTTTAAAAAATTGATCTATTGTACCGGAGACAGGTCCATTAGAAGTATTAACAGTTAAGGTACGTGATTTCCCTGCTTCTAAAGACATGGTAATAAACTAACCTGCACAATACTGTAAAAAGACCTCAATTAAGCAGATCCAAATTAAAGGGAGTATACAATACAAAAAAAAAAGGGGTACAGATGACAATGAATATGGGAAGGTGTAACGTTTACCACACGGCAGGGGTTAATAAGGTGGCCCGTCCCGTCCTCGGTCGCCCTCGGACGGCCCGCTCTTTGCCCGGTCTTCGCCCCGGGTTACGCCCCGCACGCGTCCCGCTAACGCGTGAGGGGGTGTATAAAATAGACAACGGGGGCGGGGCCGGGAAGAGGAGCCAGGTGCGGGCAATAACTATAGCACAAGGCAGCCTGGACCTCGCAGTCCCGGTTAAACAGTTCAGCAGATAAAAGTCCCCTTACGAACAGAGCATCTCCCGCAGTCAGCACAACACGAGGGCACAGCCAATGGGGTCAAATATTATCCACAGCTCCGGATAGCAATCACAGTGGCGAAGTAAGTTCAAGCCAGGTATTCACCAGTGACCACAGCCTACAATTGGTGTGTGTAAAAACAAGAGCACAGAGCAAAAGGCAGGGTGAAAAAGTAGGATTGGAGCCTGAAAGTATGGCCCAACCCACCAAGAGGAAAGGTGGGCTCAGCCTGTGTGTGCGTGACATGGTAACTCACGGAATCCATACCACTGGGCTGGTGAGCATATGGCAATTCTGACCAGCTTCACCAAAATGGCAAGTCAGGCGTGGCCAACTCTGGGTCCGGGAATCGATCCTCATCCACATTGCTGTGATGCGAGCGGCGAAGAGGACCTGAGCTACCATTAATTTGCCCAACACCCTGACAAGTGTTAGTGAACACTTCCTTGTGAGAAGTTGGCCTGGCATATGCTGGTCACTAGTTATAGTGGCCACCTTGCACCAGTCCAATTCGACTCTTATGGTAGATATGTTTAAGACAACCTTTTAAAGAAAGCTATCCTAGTGGTAGCTGTGGAGAGCAGCCTTTAGGCTAAGTCTCTGAGGAATGTAAAGCAGCTTGTTTTACCTTAAAATCTCTTGAATTACCAAATGAAAGGACACCACACAGGTATATATATCAAATATATATGTATTTATTTCTAGACACACTCTACTAATCTCTTTATGAGATTAGAAACCAGGTACACATTCAAATGTCAATGTTTCACAATAAATTAAGCAGAAATATGGCTGGGGCCCTAGGGGCGTACCAGACCATATACTAAAAAAATGGGTTAACAAAGTCGACTTGCAAAATGACAAGGCCTAGGGCCTGGGGAATCGCTGGAGCTTCACTACTGCAGTGTTAGCAGGTAAGTAACGAGCCCACGGGAGACGCATGCAGTGGGTGAACACAACCGCGGGTTCCCTATTGGTTTCAATGGAGCAAGTCGCAGTTTGAATTTTAAAGTTGTAGGGCACTTCGAGGAAGTCTACAAGCAAGCCACTTACAAGGTAAGTACTTCGAGGGCCAACACACACTAGGGCACCAGTGTGCACGAGTTACCTCACCCAGGGAAGCCGGGTGCATAGGTGTCTTTTGGTGTCGGGTCGAGGCGCTGTTTTCAATGGAGACCAAGGAAGACTTGCTGCTTGCGACGACTGGAGAAGTGTCCGCTGGAATCCGAAGATGGATTGAAGATGTGGAAGACCTGAAAATTGAAGAGACAATGTTCAAGGTCACCTGCCAGTGACCGGTGGCCAGCAAGATGGATGACCACAGATGTCGCATTGATTCAGGTCATCGATGGTGTTTTGACTCTTCGCTCACAAGGTCCAGGAAGGATCGACGATGACCACCAGCTGGTTTCAGAGTATCCCACGACGTCTGCAGCTGATGGCGGTGTCGGAAACTGGATTGGAGCCAACAAACCTTGGCAACTGCAAGTCTCGTGTAGACTGAAGAAAGTCAATGGTGCAGACCAGCAAGGTCTAATGGACTCACCCAGTGAGGGTAAGTGAGGGCAGGTCTGGAGCAACCAGAGGAGTCCTTTGAGTTGTTAAGAAAGTCTTCGGGGGACCCACTAGCCAACGGGCAAGTGATCGCACAGACGCCTCTTCAGGAAATGCTTCACAGGAGCCCATGGTCACTCGGGACGGGGTAGGCCGCTGATTTTTGGTGCAAGACCTGCTGGAGGCTTGGGCCACAGATGGCACAAGTTTGTAGAGCGTTGTTTAGGGTTTGCACTCGACAATAGTGCACAGTCCCCGGGTATTGCTGTTCCTCGTCATTCGTGGGGTCCACTCGCCACAGCTTCACTGGGGACTCACAAAGGCCGTCGAGAAGTCAGGAAATCCACTTTTGGGGCAGCAGGGACTTCGAACTCCGGCGGGAGCGGGAAAGTTTGCAACCGTTGTTTAAGGCTTTGGTGCCTGCCAAGCAGGGGAGTCACTCCTTGACTCCAAGGGAGATTCTTCTGTCTTCCAAAGGTAGTGGAACGTCGAAGGGCCAGGATTCTTCTTTGTAGAGCGTCGTCCAGGGTAATCTGAATTGCATTGGCAATGCTTGCTATCTTATAGTGAAGATAGGGGAGGGACTAGCTCTATGACCACTCCTCTAGGAGGGTCAGGGTAGTGGGTGGTTAACCCACTTCCCTTTGTCCAGTTTTGCGCCAGAGCAGGGGCAGGTAGCCCCTGAACCAGTTTGAGCTGGCATATGCACAGAGGAGCCTACTGCTCCCCCAGTGCAGGGCTTCAAAGCACTCTAAGAGTGCACCCACCCCCCTCCAATACACTAAATCCTGTCTGGGAGGTGGTGACACCTCCCTGTGACAGGATGCCTTTTGTTGGGCTTCCTCCACTGCGAGTTTCGGTCAACAGCAGGAGGGCAGCCCCGTGTCCGTGCTGGTGGCATCCATTTTGTGATGCAGGGCTCATTCAGATTTCTACCGTTTAGTACAGTGGGTACATGTCATCCCCTCTAGAAGGGTGGGATCATACTCCCACACCAGTTACCGGTGTGGGGGTATGATTCCAAGTTGTTTGACACCAAACACGACATGTTTTGATGCAGTCATTCCAAAGTTAGCATTTACCGCGAGGTTATAATGCACTTAAGAGTATATGGTTTAACCGCATCCACAAAGAGCAGCAGAGAATAGACTCTGCCAGCTGCAGAGGGGTCCTGCTCAGGCAGAAGCACCCCCTCACATAGTAAACCAAGCACCCTGCCCTCAGGATTGCTAGGGCCTGCTATAGGGGTGGCTGATAGGTTTATATGTGTGTGTATGGTGAGATATAGGAACCTATACCTCAGGGAGGAGTGCTAACACTACCTCACACAGGCTACAGTAGCAGGCCTGTGGTGTCAGATTGAGAATGCTTCCCAGGGGTGGCATAATACATGCTGCAGCCCCTGGTAGGCCTGTGAAGTACCAATGCCCTAAGTACCTAAGGTACCATATACTAGGGGCTCATAAGGTACCACAGTATCCAATCACTAGTGCATCTAATATGCACACCAAGTTGTTTAAGTGAACAGTGAGACAGGGGCCCTGATTAGCAGGGACCCAGCCAGACTATAGCCAGAAACCAGTGTATACAGCAGAAAAAAAAGTGGGGGCAACATAAGTGCAGATCCTACTCTCCTACATTCCTCAAATGCCACGCACTCGCAACGCTGCGGGTAGCGCTTGCCGGCAGCACTGCAGGTTTACCCCGTGACTCAGCCCCTTACTTATTAAAATGTCTCATGGCTTCACAATTATATTTTAATCATCTAAGTAGCCAAGTCATTGGGTAGTGACTCCTCAGTGATGCCGCGTCGTATCGGCCCATGGTGTGTCCAGTCCCAATACATTGTGACAAAGTAGAGAGCTGCGAGGAGCAGATCCTGAGCACGCCCCTGAAACCTAACGGGAACAGCGCACACATGCATTGCCACTCAGTCATGGTGCATTATAGCAGCTGAGGAGGCGCTATAATGTGTGACTTCGGATTTCAGTGTGGTGATGCGGACCGCCACACTGAAATGCGTTAGTCTAACGCCTGATGCATGGTACGTGGCAGGGTTGGCCATACTGATGCCACTAATCTGAGGTTGTGGGCACGTGGTGCGCCAGCTCACGTGGCAGTCAGAATCTCAGCTATAATGAATGATTTTTATTTTGCTACTGTTAGTTGTCAGTGAGTGTGTTTTGAAATACAGCCGCCTGCCAGGCTGTGACCTAGACTACTGTTAGCTGACTATAATTATGAAGGGTGAGGCAGCGGAAATCTGTGTCGGGCCTCTCACAACCTACAAGACAGGACCCGGGAGAGAGCCGCCTGGCCAGTGATGTTCCTCCTTTGCCTCGTTTGATTGTCAGCAAAAAGCCTAGGGCCCTGTGGGTGTGCTAAGGCTGGTGAATGACTAATTGCTTTTCTGCGGTTGTAATGTTGTTTTGAGCTCCCTGTCTTTTTGTGCCTGTAGGACACCGGCCAACAGGTATCTGAGGCTGTGGCAACATGTCCCTAGTTCATTTTCCTACCTGCCTGGGCCCCTGGGATTGTTGCTGTCGACTGGCAACACTAGTACTTTGAAGGTGGTGACATCCACCAGTTCAGAGAGCTCCTCTCTCTTCCAACGTGCCTCCTGATTCGAGACAGAAATCACAGCAGTCAGCCTAACTCCTTATGAATTACACCATTTGTTCTGCATGTGTAATACAGAAATAGACAAACAGATTTAGCTCCATCAGTCGATATCACAGAAACAGCTTTACACCATGTCATTCATGACGAAAATTATTGTTGAAATCATAGGTGACACAGCTATTGCTTAAACATGGTTTTAGGAGTGTTTTAGATATTTTAACTAGTTGCAGCAGTTGACAGTAGTGTTGTGCCTCTGACTTTACAAGGGCACTAGGTTAGTGCCCTTCCATTTCGGGTGCTATGCAGCACTTAACGTTTTAGTTTCTTGTTGCTCAGATGGGTGTAATTTCTGATACTTATACGCTTTCCTCTTCTTCTTCGTTTAATTTTTCTGGCCAGAAAGTGTCACTCATAGTCATTGAAATCTCACTCATAGCAATCTAGAACCTTGGCAGCTATGATAAGGAATAACCCAAAAACACAGGAAGATTAGAAAAAACATCCTTTGCTATGTACCATGATGTGCATTTGAAAAACCCGATAAATAAAGCGTTTCAAAAAATAAAATGAAACAACTAATAAGCTGACCTATTTAACTGCACCACTAACACATATTCTCATATATTTAATGAAATATAAACTGTCACTTCCAGTTGACAACTTTCTGTAAATACTGTTTAGTCCTCTGCATCAGTGTTTTGAAGATGCTCATGGGAAGTAAAGCTGTAAATACTTTTTTACAGCAGCAACCAAGGGTGAGACCCTGTACGTGGTCTTGTGTATCTTAAAAACATTCATTTCTGTGACATCTAAAAATCCAGTCATTTTCTGCCACAAAATGCTTGTTTGTGTATATTCCCTCCTGGAGACTGGATGTGAAGGTTCTTTAAGTAGCCAGCAGAGGGCGCGCCTGCCTGCTGATGAAATCCACTGATGCGTTGTTCGAGAGGGAGAAGGGTTTCCTGTTCCTGGTCAGCGACAGTACCAGCAGCGGATGTTGACATCATTTCCGGCATCTCCCTCTGTGTCAGCCTGCTGCAGAGGAGAAAGGACGCCCTGTCTCTCTGTGCAGTTATCTTCATCTTCAGACCCTCATAGACCCCCTCCTACCCCAGACCACAAATCTGCACCTTCCCCACCCCAGCCATAGGAGGAGGAGAGAGCCTGGAAATGTCTGCACAGGTTTCCGCTCAGGTAGGAGATTGTCAGCACCTTGTGCTTTGTTTGTAGAAATAGATATATTTTTTTTTTGCATATATATATATATATATATAGCGCGAACTCAACCCGAAGGTATCGGAGCGCTTTACAAGAGCACCGTATTTACATTACACATTCAGGCACGGGGAGATTAAGTGATTTGCCCAGAATCACAGGATGTGGACGCGACCTCGAGGCTCGAACCCTGGTTACCTGCACCAGAGGCGGCAGGAGCCGGGCTGTTCTATCCAGGGACCTCTGGGGGGGCATTGCGTCCGGCGCTGGGGGTGTTTGTGGTCATCATTTGTTTTAAAGAGAGGATCTGTGCACTACACTGCATCTTAATGCATTGTGAGAAATCTGTGCACACTGCACTGCATTTCACTGCACTGTGAGAAATATGTGCATGCTGCACTGTGAGGAATCTGTGCACTGCATCTTAATGCACTGTGCCAGATCAGTGCACACTGCACTTTATAGCACTATAAGGAATCTGTGTCACTACAATGCATCTTACTGTACTGAGGAGTTTGTGCCACTGCACTGCATCTTACTGCATTGTGAAAAATCTGTTCACATTGCACTGTATCTTAGTGCTCTATCAGAAATCTGTGCACACTTTTTGCTCGGCTCTCGCTGTCAGTTTGTTGACTTGCCCACCCGTACCCCAGTGTCAGAAGCATGTCCCCCAGGCAGTTGAACGTCAAGGCTCCCCTGCTGCCCCTTGCCCCTTTGCCCCTGTTTTCATTTCTCAGTCTAGGTAAAACCTCAGTCATTTCAATAGGTTCCAGCGGCATAGGTTGGCTTATAGCATTATCTGCTGCAGAGTTTGTGTGTCTGCTGCAGGGATTGTGTGTGTGTGTGTGCACTGACCTTGGGTCTGCCAGGTATGAGGCCTTTCAAGCAGTGGAACATACATGTCTGTGTTTTTGATGTAACTCTGCAGGTTGGATGTGTGTGCATGTGAACAGGGTATAGTTGTCTTTGCAGGCTATGTGTGTGTATGAGGCGTTTCTACAGTGTGTCTTTTTGCAGGGTGTCTGTCTTAGCAGATGTTGGCGGGACTGTCAGTCACTCTGCTTGGCCTCTCCTCTCTGTACAGGAATCTTTAGGATCACTTGCTGTAAGAGGGTCTGCTCTGTGCAGAATAGTCAGGTGCTACTTGGCACACTGTAGACATCTGAGCAAAGTCACGTGTGAAGTTCTAGTTCTTCCACATAGTTTGGAAGAATTAGGCATCTTTGAGTGAGACTTCAGCACGACTTCCAAATGTGTGAGTGATTACAAGCACCCAGGGCTACTTGTATGACAATGCTACAAGGGGTTGCTGCACTCTCTCATCAACGGTTTGTTGGTGAGGATTGTGCTATGATATGAAGCTTACATGAAGGATTCCAAGAGACCCTTGAAGTCATTCTGCTCTAGTTGTCACTTCAGCAGGAAGGGGAGAACAAGATGAGCGAGCAGAAAAAGCAAGAAGAGGCCAGAGAAGAGAAAGACGAGTGATACAGAGAGAAAAAACACGAAGGGTGGAGTACAGTAATTAATAGATATCTGCCAAAATATGAAAGAAAGAAAATTGTACGGGAAGGAATAAGAGTTCTAAAAGATGGCCTGGAAAAGAAATGTAATGAACATTATTTATAAATTGCCAATAGTTGAATTATATTTTCAGAGCTGAAAATGTGATTTAAGTTTGACGTGAATGTGAGTCTTCAAGTGTTATAGGTGTAATGTGCTATTTAGTGGTACCAATACTTGAACCAACTTTATAGCTTAGGAACTGTGATTTAATTCCAATCACCGAACTGTATAAATGAACCAAAGGGAGGGATCACTGTATTTTCGGGTTACCAATTTCATCTCTAGTGAGATAGTTAAGAGGTCCTAGGTTCCAACCGTCCTCCTTTATAAATGTGTTTATGCACATACTGCACAGATCTGTGTTACCTTTGTATCAAACATACCAATCCTAATAAATTCTGTTGGAGGTGACCCTTTCTAGGGTGCTTTCCCTCAACTTTTTTTTTTGCTTTTGTCCCTCCTGGTTTTCCGCTGATCTATGTAGTAGCCTAAGGACTTTGATTGCTTTTTACACTGCCATTCAGTGCCAAAGTGATGTGCTTATCATATACATACTGTGATTAGTGTACAGATGATTGGCTAAATTGACTTAGCTGTAAGTCCCTTGTCTAGAGGACATAGCCTAGGGCATGTAACTCAACACCTCCTGCGTGGGCCTGCAGAACTGGTTGTGCCACCCACAGAGGTAGTTCTTTAAATGTGCCACAGATTTGCCATGACGGGGCCTGTGTGTGCAGGTTACTGTTACTAGGTTTGGCATTTAAGAAGACGCTTGCCAAGGTTCTGCATGTCTCTTGCTATATCTGAGTACTCCCTGGGGACAGGGTGCGGTGTTGGTAAAGGGTAGGACATGTGCGTGTGTGAGCTTTATACTGGTAGTGAAAGGCACCGAGTAGTGTGTTTGGCACAGTAGGGCCTGCTTCTCGTATTGGATTGGTCGGAGGGAACTATGGAAAGGGTATTGAGCTGGATTTCCTGCATGCAGAAGAGTGTCAGTATAGTGTTTTATATCCGTGAGTTCGTAATGGGGAACCTGCTTACCGGTGGTGCGAGTGAATTTGACATTATGACTGTGGAAATACCACTTTGGGAAAGAGGGAATGCCTGTACTCATGGCTCTGTATGCCTATCCGCCTGTCTCCAGTTCACAGCTGGCTGCTGGGGGGATGGCTACATTTGTGCATTTCTGATAAGACAGCCATAAACTAGGGGCCCAAAGGACACTGTAGACCTCTCACTCGGAGGGGCCTTCCTGTGTTGGTTAAGAGGGGGTGGAATTGGCACCTGCATGCCAAGAGGCAGGGTTGTGGCCCCACTAAAGAAACTGATCAAGCCTCCCAGGGTAAGATGTCAGACATGAGAGGGCCCGTGCATTTCAAAGGTGGCCTTTTGAGCTGATCTCATCTTCATAGGTCATTGTGGGTATAACCACTGGGTCTTTGCCTTTAGGAGTAAGAGACGCTTTCGGGATTGGAAACATACTACGCTGGTTCAAAGCTGGAACATCAGCAAGAAGAACTATTGGGGTGGGGGGCTGCAACTGGATTATCTGCAGACTTGTGGTGGCCTTGGGCTTATTGTGCTCTAGGAAGGGGACTATCAATTGGTGGATTTTGCCTGGATGTTGCTGGCCTGCAGCTAATTGCCAACTGTCGTGGCCCGGATCCCCAAGCACTCTCTAAGGGCTTGTTGACAATCCTTCTGTCCACGAGTTCCCAGGGACAGAAAAGATCTCCGAGTTTCCACAAGATCGTAAGGACCCAGCAGAGTTCGGCGTAAACGGGTGGAAGTAATTGTCGGTTAGGACAAGGACCTTCCTGACGTGTGCAGTGATCAGACTGTGCCGAAGACTGAGCTGGTGACGTTCAGTGGCACACCTGGGGTGGCAGTAGCGTGAGTTCGAGGAGTGTGGGGGAAGTTTGCTGAGTCCGATGGGCCTGAGATTACAGCCGGAAATTTCTGCTAGTTCACATTCGTTAGAGTGTGGTGTCCGAGCAGTGTTGAGAGAAGTTTGCAGAGTCCGCAATATCCAAGCTGGCAGCATAGACTGTGTCAGACCTCCAGATAGTGCCTGACATCGCGGCCTCAGTCTGAGGTCACCGGCTCCCTCTCCCCGGACCCACGCCACAAAGTACTATGTTGTTAAGGATAGCGTGACTGGAGGTCTCGTCGTGCCTTGTGTGCACCAACGACTGGTTCCCTGGAGCAGCTGTAGCTCCTACCTCCGCCAGAGGCGAAATCATTCTCCAAATTGGGAGCCCGCCAGCTTCTGGTGTTGCAGTCTTTTTCCTGCGGGGAGGATAGTGATTCCACACTTGTGAAGGGCCACTGGGGGCCTGAGGACCTAATCTGGATGGACGAAAACACATAACTGTTTCTTTCCACTTTAGGTGGTCCCTTAATCTAATCAAAGTGTCGACAGCAGGGGCAACGTGTATCGTTGGCTGGTGTAGCTTGAGTGGCTGATGGGCTAAGTCACAAGGTTTAGAGAGAATCTGTTATTTCTTGACCATTACAAGTATACGGAGTACGCGATAATGGGAATGTTGTGGTTTATGCTAATGTGTAAGCGAAAAAGTGGAATACCTCTTCACAGCCTAGATATATGTTTCTGTCGCTTATAATGTGGAAGGGATTGATTGTATTGGGGACACCTCTGGGACGTATACACATGGGTGTATGTTGCTTACAAGGCTGAGGGGATAATGGTGCAAGCGAACACCCAGGACAATTACATATATGTTAATGCCGTTCTGCTGCTAATGGAAGAGTTTGAAAATTTCATATAACTGTAAAGTATATATCCAATGTGTATGTCGTTCTGATTACAATGTGTGTGTAATACAAAGACCAGTGTTGTATACATACCGTGTGGAGTCTTTTTGTAGCGTCCACAGGGTGTTGCGGGGTTGAGGGTTGTGCCAATACCTTACACTTTGACCCTGAGGATAAGCCTGACTGCTCTGTGCCAAGCTATCCGAATGTGAGCGTAGGATATCAGACAAGTGTATCGTACTCATCCTATCTAGGACAGTGGATTCTGCCTGGCTTCGATGCATCCCAGCCAGAAACCGCTGGGTCTAACAAATTCCTAATAATAAATACATTGAAAAAATATTTAAGCTGCACCAATTTTGCACCCAAGACCAACTTTTATTTTTTGATTATCAAGTTTATTGGTTTTAAAGAACAAATCACAAAAATACATTGGTAGCGAAATCAAGCACATTATTTGGATAAAATACATTGAAAGAGAGACAACAGAGACTTGTAAAGCACTCTCTAGGATGAATAAAAACCGTTGCATATGGTTATTCCTGTACACGCACACATGCGCCCCTTAGGGTAGTAGATTGAACCATTTGCCCCACATCGTGCCAAAAAGCTAGGGACAGGTCCGGTCCTCAAAGAGGGGCTCCTCTTGAGTTCCACACCAATCCACCCCCGTCTCCATTTCCGTATAGTAGGGGACTTGGCCTGAGACCAGATTGCCACTATATCGCGCTTCGCTACTGCCACCGCTGTTCCCAGGAAGCGCTTATCGGCCCGAGAACCATCAAGGCCATCGAACACACCCAGTTCCAAACGTAGTGGGTCACGGGGGACCGTCCACCCCAGGGTCTGTGTAAGTTCCAGTTCCAGCCCCTCCCAAAATGGTGCAAGGACAGGGCATTGCCAAATCATGTGGTAGAAGTTCGCAGGGGGGTGATTGCATCGCGTGCAGGTCGGGGAGGGCCACGTACGGGCGCTGTATAGGCGCGCAGGAGTGAGGTAAGTCGATGGAGGTAATAGAGTTGAACTAGACGCAACTAGGAGGAGGTCGTCAGGGCCTTGGGGGCCATGAGAGCATCTCTCCAGTCCGCGTCTTCTAGGGGCCCAACCAACCCTCCCAGCGGGCACGTAACAAGTCTAGGGACGCGGGGCCATTGTTCACTAGGGAGCGGTAAATCCGCGATACCCCTCCTCTACCCAGGTTCCCCATCATCACTTGGATCTCAAGGGGGCTGAATTCAGGGAAGGAGGTGGGAGACGGAATATGTACTCGAAGGACATGCCTTAGCTGTAGGTATTGATAAAATTGGGAGGAATAGAGGGAATAGCGCTGCTGTAAATCTGCAAAGGATCTGATGTCATCGCCAACCCAGACGTCCCCTAGTAGCGAGATCCCAATGTGGTCCCACCGACGGAAGTCCCAGAGTGATGAGGCCTCTTTCAGCCAAACACAACACCACAAGGGCGTCTGCCTGGTGAGTTTCCCGTCCCATTTCGTGTGGCGCAAGGCTGTGCGCCAGGCCATGAGCACCGTTCGGGTGACGGGGGGGAGGACCTGCGGTATGGGGGCCCCATACAGGTAGGCCTGGAGTTGTGGGAAGTCCAATGATCGGAGCTCCACCCGGTACGCTGGGTCGGACCATCCGCCTGCGAACCAGTCGTGAATCACGATGAGTCTCGTGGCAAGATGATAGAGGTGGAGGTTGGTTGCCCCCGTCGTAGGGAGGTATGCGGCTGTGTGCCTGGGACATTCGCGGTCTTCCGCCCCCCCATAAAGACCGGGTGAGGGTACTGTCAATTTCACGAAACCAGCTCCCCGAGAGGTGAAGAGTAATATTTTATAAGATATATAAAAAACGGGGGAGATCCATCATTTTAAAAAGGGCACTTCTGCCAAGGGGGTGAGAGGAAGGTATTGCCATTTCCTGAGGTCCGCCTTGGCCTTGGTAACCAGGGGCGTAATATTCAGGGCCCATTCGAGTTCTGGAAGGAGGGCGACCCACACCCCCAGGTACTTGAATGACTGCCTGCGCAGGGGAATGGTCATTTGCCAATCGAAGCAAGCCCGGGACGGGTGGAGGGGAACCAGAGTGGATTTCGCCGGGTTGAGCCGGAGGCCGGAGACCCGTTCAAAGGCAGAGAGGGCGTCCAAGCACCATGGGCCAGAGCTCTAGGGGTTGGCCAGAAAGAGGAGAACGCCGTCAGCGTAGAGAGCGATCTTATCGACCTGATATGGGTCCCAAGCCCATCCTCGGATGTGGGGGTCCTGACGTATGAGAGTGGCCAGGGGCTCCATCGCTAACGCGAATAAGAGCAGCAAGAGCAGACAGCCTTGGCGAATGCCCCTCTGGATGGGGAACGTCTCCGAGAGCACACTGTTAATTAGGACCCTTGCCTTAGGACTGAAGTATAAGACACGGATGAGGCGCCGAAACGGGGGGCCAAACCCATCACCTCCAACACGTCTCCCAAGTAGCTCCAGTCCACCGTATCAAATGCTTTTTCAAAGTCAATGAAGAGCAGGGCCAGATACGGGGTGAGATGATGGCGGTGTGCATGGGCGAGGTGGAGGCATTGTATGCAATGTCGGGTGCCCCGGGCAGGCATAAAACCTCATTGGTCTGAATGGACCAAATTGTGTAAATGGGGACGGAGTCGTTGAGCCACGACAGTGGCAAAAATGATAACCTCGGTGTTAATGAGGGAAATGGGGCGGTAATCCGCACATGCAAGGGAAGGTGGCTGTGTCTTTGGGTGGACCACAATGGTGGCTATGTCTGTCTCTGGGGGAAAGGACCCCGTGTCCACCACATGCTTAAACAATTCCACCAAGTGTGGGACCAACATGTCGCGATAGGTCGTATAGTATTTTTGGGGATAGCCGTCCGGCCCTGGCGTCTTACCGGAGTGCAGGAGCGAAATGGCCCCATGTATCTCCTCCGGGGTGAAGGGAAGGTCCAGAGTCTCTGAGACCGTCTGGGAGAGGCGGGGCAGCTGGGTCCCGGTTTCGGACAGCAAATCAGCCAGGGAGGTTTCGGGAGGTAGGGCCGCGTAAAGGGCAGCTTAATAGCCCACGAAGGCTTGGGCAATAGCCCGAGAGGTAACGTGGTGAACACCGGTACCATCGCGGATCTCTGGAATAATGCGGTTGGCTTTAGGGTATGAAACTAAATTATTAAGTAATTTGCCATTTTTATCACCCCAACCGTACACGCGCGCCACGGAGGAGCGCCATAGCATTATAGCAGACTCCAGCGAGATCTGACAGATCTCTTCACGTAGCAGTGTAACCTGTCGAGCGGAGTCATCGCTTTCAGTATACGCCTGGGCCCTCTCCAACTGTGCAGTTTGGGCCCCCAGCTGCACAAGGCGGGCGGCCTGTACCATGCACTTTGCGTGGACCAAACCTCTAGCCGCCCCCGTATAGTGGCCTTGCCGGCCTCCCATAATGTTCCTGGCGAGGAGACCAAACCCGTATTAATCGAAAAATAGTGCCGCAGTTCCTGCCCGAGGGATTTAACGAATTCCGCATCCTGCAGAAACCAGGCGTTTATCCGCCAAGCTGTCCGAATGCCAACAGGAGAGTTCCCGAGATGGAGGGAAACAGGCGAGTGGTCTGAGATGCCTCGGGGCAGGATGGTAGCCCCGTACATCAACTGACAGTCAGGGGCAGGCAACAGGAGCAGATCGATACGAGAGTGAGTATGGTGGGCCGCCAAAGTGTGGGTATATTGTTCCCGACGGGGATTCCACACCCTCCATGCATCGCAGAGACCCAGGGCAGAGGCCAGACAGATAGGCGCTTAGCAGAGGCAAGACGGGACACCGAGGGAGTACCTGTCGTGTCGTGGAAGGGTTGCATAACGGCATTGAAGTCGCCTCAGATGACCGTCAGACCCTGTGGAAAGGTGGAGACTATGAGTGTGAGACGGCGAAGGGCAGAGGGGGGATGTATACACACAGGAGATTAAAAGTATGCCCTTCGATCTTGCCTGTTAGGGCCACGTAGTGGCCTTGTGTGTCCCTCTCAGCCTGCGCCAAGGTAAAGGGAAGCCCCTTATGAAGCAGTATGGCAACCCCCCGGGAACCCCGTGTGAAACCAGAGTGCCAGACCCTGTCGAACCCATACCGGGCGAGGAAAGTGCAGTGAGTGCCCAGAAGGTGTGTTTCCTGTAGAAAAAGGATATCTGGCGTGTGTCGCTGGGCGCTGCGAAGAACAGAAGTATGTTTTATGCGGTCTAGTAGGCCGTTGACATTCCACGATAGAATGCGGAGGGTTCTATTTAAGGTGGACGTCATCTGGGTGGAGAGTGTGTGGAAAGAACAGCGCAAGCGGACCCGGGTCCTAGGGGAGGCAACACCCCGTGGCCGGGACCTTTGGTTGAAATTCGTGCGGTCTGTTAAGTCTCATGTCGTCGATGGTGTGCGTGCATTGATAGCTACCAAGAAAAACAAAGAACGGTGGCCCGTAGGTGGCCAAAAACAATAAACTGGGAGACAATGGTCTTCCCACCCACCCATGCCCCCCAACACCCCCCACCCTACACTTCCGAAGATGAAGCATCTGTCACCCTGAAAAGTAAACACCTTAAAACAACAACACACGAATGAGTCTGAGTGCTAAGCTAAAACGGTTAGCGGAACATGGATGTGGCAGAGATGGACCCCGTCCATGGAATCGGATAAAAAAATGTGTTAACAGCTGCAATTACATTTGGAACAGATAAGTAACAGCGAAGTACAAATAAGTCTAGGAGCTGAGATGAGGAACAGTTCGCAGAACTTGGTCGCAATGAAGATGGACCGCTCCTGCTGTATGGATGTGGTAGCGATCTCAGCTGCAGGAGCAATTTGGGAAACAGATTAAGGATCGCCTGCCTTGGGCCCTGAGTTCAAGCTCCCTCGTCGTTTCCAGCGGTTCACTCCCCACTCACCAGGGGATCATCGGCGGAGGCCGAGCCAGGAATTGCCACCTCCCTCTGGACAGCCCCGGGCGGCCAAGACAGGGCTCCGGTGTCACCGCAGTGCTGGGCGGCCAGGAGGGCGCAGGCCCGGCGAACAAAGGAGTCAGTGCAGCAGCAAACGGTGTCAGGGGTCCTTCAGGGGTGTAGGGCCTCAGGTGATCCACCGTGACCCCCGGGAGGTCGATGGAAGAGGTGCGTGGGCACAATCCCCCGCAGGCCCAGTTCACACAGATGGGCGGGCTAGACCGCGCCGCAGGTGGAGAAAGCGACTCGGGCACACAGAAGAGGCCGGGCTGCCGGGGGATCGAAGGAGTCTAGACCCGTCTTGTCTCTCCTCTCCGCTGCCCAACAATGAGAGCCGTTCTCATGCTATCACCCAAGCCGCTGGGGCAGGACCGCCAGCCGGCCCAGGGACTCCCCCACCTCCAGCGCTCACAGGGCCGGAACAGGCCGAGACTGCAGGGGGGGGAAGCAGGCCCCAGACAGTCCCTCAGCCCCACTGCCCGACAGCGGCAGCCGAGTGCAATTGCACCCCCAGATACCGCGGACTGACCTCCAGGGCAATCCAGGCCCACTCTGAAGGTCCGCAGGTAGGAGCAGGCAGCCGGGCGAGAACTCCGTCCGCGATCCTCCGCAGGAAGGGCAGGCCTCGTCTTGTGGCCCCAAGCCCCAGCACCCCCTCTCCCCTCATGGACCTCAGGCAGCACCGGAGAGAGGAGAGCAAGGCCGCCACCTCAGAGCCACCAGGGAGGCCCCGAGGGACGGATCGGTGGAGCGCAGGCCGCTCGGCCTAGGAGTGGGTCGCCGAGGGGGCAGCCATCTTACAGCTCACTGCTGTGGGTAAGGGGCCAAAACAAGGCGGTGGGGGCTCCAATCTGCCCCGAAGCTAGACCGGAGCACAGCAGAGGGGACAGGGGATCTCTTCCTATGGCCAGCCGGGTTCGATGGCAGCTGTTAACGGGCAGATGCAGAGCGGATGACGGAGGAGGTCCGGAGCATTCTTAGAGTGCGACCGCCATCTTGACGCCTCAGGCCACACCCCCCCAAGACCACCTTAATCTGTCCCAACTCTAGACATGTTTTTGAGGAGCCATGTCTTCAGCTTCTTGCTTAACTCAAGGAGTGAGGAGAAGGCTCTGATGGGTTGAGGGAAGTCGTTCCACACTTTAGATATATGAGAAGAGTTGTCATCGGATCTGTTTCTGTGTAGGCGTGGGTGCGCAGTCAAAATATCGAGTTTTTTTATCGACCTACACTTATATCGAGTTTTAAATATCGACAGAATATCGACTGTAAGGTAAGTAATATCGTATAAGGTAAGTAATATCGTATTTGTTAATATCGAAGTAAGTAATATCGTTTGCAATAATATCGATGTCAATAATAACGAGATTTATATTAGTGTTATGTATTTTAATATGTATTTTATATGTATGTGTTTAAATATATGTATTAAATGTTTAGAAGTTATTAATTTGTTTTAAAGTACATTTTGGTGCCGATCACGATCCTGTAAAAAACGGGTACGAACCGTCGGACTGAGCATATTCTCCGTCCGACGCGTACCCGGTCTTAAAAATATACAAACATGGAATTACGATTCGCACGGAAATACCATTTCCGTCCGAATCGTACAAAACCCCAACCGACGAAAATAAACATACAAATGTGATCCGGGAAAGCGCCGCCGTGACGTCGGGACGCACGCAGCCTGCCATTCACGAACCAGGAATTACGATTCGCACCGACGTCATCCCGCACGGTGAATATTTTCCGGCAGCCAAAAACTGCCGGGAAATCAGGACGACGCGAACAAGGAGTACCTGCACGCGACGGACAGACATGGACCCGAACCTACGTGTCATCCCGGCCCTCATAGCAGTCGACCTCCTCTACAGGTTACGACGCAGACGCCGCAGAAGGTCAGAACAACAAAGGGAGGGGGGAAAGGGGGGGGCAGGACCAGGGGCAGGCCACAAAACCCCCACCAAAGTCACACAGCACACATGCCCTGGACCTACCTGACCCCCAGGCCCTGGTCACTACGAGGGGGTGGGGGCGTGTCCAGCAAAGCCAGCGTCCGCCACAACGGAAGTGCTTGACGACGCGAACCGGCAACACAACAATACAGGTACGTCCCGTACCCACGCCTTAAGAGCGTGGGTACGAGTCGTACCACGCCCACACCTACGTCATCCCAACAATGGCGGGACGGCTGTACCCACGTGGCAAAGGCCTGGGTACGGCCCGCACAAGCATCACATAGCGTGGGGACGGATATGTACGGACCGTACCCCCACCCCCGTATGCATGGAGCGTACCCCCCACCCCAACAGTGTAAGTACGACCCGTATTCTCACCCGTGGACGTATGGAGCGTACCCCCACCCCAACAGTGTAAGTACGACCCGTACCCACACCCGCGGACGTATGGAGCGTACCCCCACCCCAACAGTGTAAGTACGACCCGTACCCTCACCCGCGGACGTATGGAGCATACCCCCCACCCCAACAGTGTAAGTACGACCCGTACCCTCACCCGCGCACGTATGGAGCGTACCCCCACTCCAACAGTGTAAGTACAGCCCGTACCCTCACCCGCGTACGTATGGAGCGTACCCCCACCCCAACAGTGTAAGTACGTCCCGTACCCTCACCCGCGTACGTATGGAGCGTACCCCCACCCCAACAGTGTAAGTACGACCCGTACCCTCACCCGCGTACGTATGGAGCGTACCCCCACCCCAACAGTGTAAGTACGACCCGTACCCTCACCCGCGTACGTATGGAGCGTACCCCCACCCCAACAGTGTAAGTACGACCCGTACCCTCACCCGCGTACGTATGGAGCGTACCCCTACCCCAACAGTGTAAGTACGACCCGGAGGGGTGTGTGCAGAGTCCTCCCAGCAGTGCTTAGACACAGGAGGGGTGGGTGCCTATCACTTCCAGCAGTGCCCAGACACAGGAGGGGTGGGTGCAGAGTCCTCCCAGCAGTGCACAGAGACAGGAGGGGTGGGTGCAGAGTCCTCCCAGCAGTGCCCAGACACAGGAGGGGTGGGTGCAGAGTCCTCCCAGCAGTGCCCAGACACAGGAGGGGTGGGTGCCTATCACTTCCAGCAGTGCCCAGACACAGGAGGGGTGGGTGCAGAGTCCTCCCAGCAGTGCCCAGAGACAGGAGGGGTGGGTGCAGAGTCCTCCCAGCAGTGCCCAGTCACAGGAGGGGTGTGTGCAGAGTCCTCCCAGCAGTGCCCAGACACAGGAGGGGTGGGTGTAGAGTTCCCCCAGCAGTGCCCAGACACAGGAGGGGTGTGTGCAGAGTCCTCCCAGCAGTGCCCAGACACAGGAGGGGTGGGTGCAGAGTCCTCCCAGCAGTGCCCAGACACAGGAGGGGTGGGTGCAGAGTCCTCCCAGCAGTGCCCTGAGACAGGAGGGGTGTGTGCCTATCACTCCCAGCAGTGCCCAGAGACAGGAGGGGTGGGTGTAGAGTCCTCCCAGCAGTGCCCAGTCACAAGAGTGGTGTGTGCAGAGTCCTCCCAGCAGTGCCCAGACGCAGGAGGGGTGTGTGCAGAGTCCTCCCAGCAGTGCCCAGACACAGGAGGGGTGGGTGCAGAGTCCTCCCAGCAGTGCCCAGACACAGGAGGGGTGGGTGCCTATCACTTCCAGCAGTGCCCAGACGCAGGAGGGGTGGGTGCAGAGGCCCCCAGCAGTGCCCATGGAAAAAAAAAGGGTGGAGTACCCACAGATCCAATTGCCACAATTGTTAGTCAGGTGCACAAAGACCCTGCAGTACATGTAACACATGTGTGCGAAGCTGGGAGTACACACATGCATACAGCCAAAAAGGGAACATGTCCACATGAAGTCATGTCAACAGACTACATACACAAGTACAGTGATCACCAAGGATGCCACGAATGATGCAGGTGGAGACATCGCTCTGCATGCATGGCCAAAGTTGAAGGGGTCCGTCACACACCCAGCTAATGTAGACACAGCTCAGCGCAACATATTGGGAACACCCTGCAGGGAAGATGTCAGGGTACACAGAGGAAGGAACACACCGTGGGACAATTTCACCATGCAGTAACTGCTAACATGAACAGAGAAACTTAGCTAACACCTTGTGATGGCACACAGATACCAGGGTACCCCCTATGACCAGCACACTACTACATTTCCCACACACCCAACACATGATCACCACCCAAAATCATGTAGCAGCCCCACCAACAGCAATACCACAAAAGCAGTAGTGTTCTAAGGAAAAAAAAAGGCTTTATTCAGCATTTTCAAATAAAGTGTGTGTGGATAAAGTTCAATATTTACAAAGCCCATAGGGCAGTCCATGAGTCACAGCTGGATGGGGGACATAGTGGGACGCGTGTCCCCTAGCTTGCCTGCACAGTCAGACTCCTTCGTCTTCCAGAGCGGGGAGGGCATCATGTGGGGGGGAAGGACCAGGCACCGCAGGGACATGAGGGCGAAGGGTAGGCGTCGTGGGTGCAGGGATGGAGGACTCCACCACAGGGGGTGGGGCAGGGCCAAAGGCGGAGGCCAGGATGTCGCTGCACACCTTAGCAAGGTCCTCCAGCGACTCCCCTGCACCCGAAGGAACCACAGGCCCCAAGGAGGGGGGGGGGCGGAGGGATGGGTCGCAGCGCCACTGGGGGAGGGTGTGGACAGGGGGGGGGACTCAACCACCCTGACCGGGGACTCCTTTGACCGCTTGCGGGGTGGTGTCACAGTGGGGCTAAGGGACAGAGCGGCCATGAAGGAGTCTTTGCCGGATATGTGGCCAGGAGAGCTGAGGGGAGGGGATTTGGAGGGAGAGGATTTGGTGGAATGCGGACTCCCACTCTGGCTGCGTGACTTACATTTGCCCCCCGACCCAGTGGGTGTGCCTACTTCACCCTGTGTGTGCGTGCCAGGAGGTGTGCGTATGACCTTCCCTGCTGGTGTGGTGCCTGTGTCTGTTGTGGTGGGTGCATGCTGACGTCTGGGTGTACGTGGGACAGGCATGGGAGTGGGAAGTGTGGATGGGTCAGGGGTAGGGGGTTGGACGTAGCGCTGCAGGAGACCCACTGCTGCAGTCAGTGTCGAGTCAATGGACCTCAGCAAGTTGCGTTGGTCAGCCTGCGATGAAAAAATGCCCTCCAAGTATGCCTCCATGTTGTTCAGCACTTGGCTGTGGCCATGGAGGACATTAAGCATCGCAGCCTGACCAACCTGCAACTGCCGCAGGATGTCCACAGACTCGGCATTGGCGGCAGCAGTGGAGACAGGGGCAGGGGGTGCGGTGCCTGGCAGGAAGGAGACATGTGGTGATCGGGCATGCTGGGAAGGGACACGAGCAAGTGGGAGGCGGCTGATGGCAATGGAGGGGGCGGGGTGAGATGTTGTGCCGCTGTCAGCTGCTGGTGCAGCCTCCGCCCACTCGGAGAGATCATCCTCGGACCCGTCAGCTTCATATTCTGTCGTGCCAGTGGACAGGTCCTCGGCCTCACTCTCCTCCGCCTCAGTTCCACTCAATGTGCCAGCCACGATGTCAACGCTGGCACTGGTGCTCAGTCCCTCCGCTCCGTCTGTGCTCATGTCTCCCTCCGTGTCCCCCGACGATGCTGTGGGCAAGGTGAAGAGACAGCAATTAATCACACACCTGTATACATATGTCACATGAGTCCAATCTACATAGGTTACAGTGCATAGCCTGAAAAGAAAGATCAGTAACATCTACAAAACAAGATACAGATGTAGGGCATGCAACACACAGTTGGTTGACCCACCATGCCACTGAAAATCCATGGAGAGCATGACACAATAGCAAATGACATGAAATGGAGTTTGACATAGGAGCCAGGCCCTGGGGACAATCCAGCACTGCATCTGCACCACACAGCGTTGCCGAAAATAGGGATGAGCAGGGACCATATCCATGAACTTGAGGCACATGCTGCATAGGTAATACTGAAAACATGCCCAACATGACTGGCTCACTGCACCTTGAGTGTATGTCCAGACAAACATCACACACTGGCCAGACCTAGCAAGGAGATTTCAGGTTTTGACATGTAGGCTTTGCCCGCACCAACCACCCCCTACATGAGACAATTTGTTGAGACACAGGTGGCACTTACATCTCTTAGTCTGGGTGAAATACACAGGGGCTGCATAAATGCAAGATTGGACGCCAAATACCCAAGGTGCGCCTGTCCAAATAATCATGTACAAATGGTCATCATCAGATGATTGTAACAAGACACACAGGCACTGGCCACCGTGAGTATGAACAAGGAAAATCAGGTCAGGCTGTACAGTGGACACTTGTACTACATCTTACGTCAATATACATGGTGCCAGGGGACAATGGCACAGAGCACAACCTATGCTGTAGACACTGAGAGTGTCCACGTTTTGTGATGACACACATGACACCTAGGAAAATATGCCCCAGGGGACAGTAGTGGCCACACAACTCCATGGTCCTGAATGGGAATGACTGCAACACACGCCACCATCCCTGCACTATGCGTATCGCACACTCATGCACATCATGTCACAGGCCACAACATAGGACATGCGTGCTGTAAGGCATGACACTTGAGAGACTAACTCCCATGTCTGGACTCAGCATCATTGCCAACTGACATGGAACCCACATGTACTGAACTGGACAGGGCACAGGCAAGGTCCCAAAACCTGTTACACACCACCCCCACACATGATGCTACAGGCATAGTTCACGTGGAAAAAAGCGCCAGCCTACATTACCTTGTGAAGGAGTGACTACACACAGACCAGGGAACACATTGCAAGGAGGGGAAGGGAGGCAGGAGAGCACCGCTATACTGTGGGTAACTGGATCTGCACAGCACCTTTAAACCCTGGCAGTGTATCCATGCAACTGTGCACTTACAAATGCTGGTGACACACAACAAACACACATGTACCTACCCCCTTCCTGCTGCTGCTTCTCCTGTAAGCGCCTGTCCAAATCTGGAAATACCACCGCCAGCACACGCTTGTGGATGTGGGTCAGACGGCGGCGCCCGCGGTTCTTATGGGTCTCAGGTGAGTCCCCCAGCAGGACCCGTGCGATCCTCCGCGTCCAGCACCGGATATCCTGCCAGCGTTTCCTCACCTGTGCCAGGCGCCGCTTGCGACCGTCCGTCCTCCTGACGGCACTGACGGCGTTCATCCATATCTGCTTCTTGGCAGAGGCGCCTACCTGTGAGGAAGAACAAGTGACACTACATCAATACACCAGGCACATCTCACAGAGAGACAAATTAGAACAAATATGCTGTATACAACAAGGCATAGTATGCATCCAACGCATTGCACCTTTGTCATAGGGACATGATCCTCTGGGGAAGGGCAAAAGCAGTACGTGCCATTGAAAGTACACAGGTGGAATGAGGGCAACGACCCAATCAATGATCCAGGCTCACACTGTGCATCACAAGCTACACCAGGATAATGTGCAGCACCTCTAAGCAGTCACATGCCACAGGCCACTGACGCTACCGCAGCAGAGTACACAGACACACACAGGCACAGGACATTCACCTGCCATTGCCAAATGCAGCGACAAACCTCACTCTGCACATGTGCCACTAGACGGGGGGGGCTCACAGGTGTGGGGCTGGCTCTGCACATCAGACACACAGCACTGCTCCCTGCTCACATCACATGGGCAGGGTATATCCATCCCTCATGCAGCCCGGGTGCCACACTCCACATATGCACCCACCCACATGACAGGGGACTTACACACACACCGATGTCCAGGGTACGAACACATCATGTGGACACTCTCAGCACAGGTACACAGAACTAACACACATCTGTGGGTACAGTCACCTGTCACACTGGGCTGACCACATAATAAAATGAGGACTGTAGAGGCTACATTCCCAGGAGGACAAGACTGGCAGAATGTGGCATGCACCATGGAGTGATTGTCACAGTAAACACAATGCAAGTGAGGACGGCAGACATGCACCACAGCATGCACTGGCTGGGAGACATCAGGCATTCCCCCCCCGGTACCCCCCCTACAGTACATAGCATGTGTGCCACACCTGGACACAATGCCAGAAGTCACAGTCACAAACAAGGGACACAGTCTGTGCTAGTAGACTCTGCACTCACCTGATACCCTGGTCGCCCATACAGCAGGTGGTATAGTGGGAGGATCACATCCAGCAAAGCCAGGTTCTCCTCCAGGGTGAAAGGATGTGACCTCTCCACAGACCTTGACCTGGTTCCAGGGAATCAGTAGCTGGGTCGTCGAATCCAAAGATGTGCAGGCAAGTGCTCCCTCATGGGACCTGGCTGCCTTATATCTGCCTTGCTGGCCTGTTTCATGCACAGGAGTACAGAGTGATTGGTCACTCACATTTGCATCCTATGTTTCCTCCAATCCCTTCAAACCTAGCACAGTCAGTGGGTTCTTATTGTGTTTTTTTCTTGAGCATGATGTCAACTCCAGAACCACATTGCAACAAAGTAGATTCATTCAAACTGACTACTGCAGTGCACCTGCTGAAAAAAAATTCAAACTTTAAACTTGGTCTCCATGACAACCAGCATGCATGTAGGCCTTTATACTTGTCCCTCATGTGTTCCCTATGTAATTTGGAGTTTCACACACAGGTACGGTGCGTACCGGGGCCCTAGGGCACCACAAATGCATAGCAACGGCCCGTACAGGCGTGTGTACGGTCCGTCTCACTATGGGTGTTCTCGCGTATGCGTACTCATAGTGATAGTGAGCGTACGCACGCGTGTACGGTCCGTACCACTATGAGTACGCATACGCGAGAACACCCATAGTGATAGTGAGCGTACAGGCATGTGTACGGTCCGTATCACTATGGGTGTTCTCGCGTATGTGTACCCATAGTGGCACGGACCGTACACACGCCTGTACGCTCACTATCACTATGGGTGTTCACGCGTATGTGTACCCATAGTGGTACGGACCGTACACACGCCTGTACGCTCACTTTCACTATGGGTGTTCTCGCGCATGTGTACCCATGGTGATACGGACCGTACACGCGTGCGTACGCTCACTTTCACTATGGGTGTTCACGCGTATGTGTACCCATAGTGGTACGGACCCTACACGCGTGCGTACGCTGACTTTCACTATGGGTGATCACGCGTATGTGTACCCATAGTGGTTCGGACCGTACACGCGTGCGTACGCTCACTTTCACTATGGGTGATCACGCGTATGTGTACCCATAGTGGTACGGACCATACACACGCCTGTACGCTCACTATCACTATGGGTGTTCACGCGTATGTGTACCCATAGTGGTACGGACCGTACACACGCCTGTACGCTCACTATCACTATGGGTGTTCACGCGTATGTGTACCCATAGTGGTACGGACCGTACACACGCCTGTACACTCACTATCACTATGGGTCTTCACGCGTATGTGTACCCATAGTGGTACGGACCGTACACACGCCTGTACGCTCACTATCACTATGGGTGTTCACGTGTATGTGTACCCATAGTGGTACGGACCGTACACGCGTGCGTACGCTCACTTTCACTATGGGTACACATACGGCAGCACTCCCATAGTGATAGGGAACGTACACAGGCCCTCTGAGCGAATGTACGGTGCCTTTCACACATCACAGTGGTGACAGGCAGCACACCGGAAGGAATAGGGCTGACATACTTGTCCATGGATGGACATCAAGGCATTGTCTGGGCAGGCAACATGTGTGGGGCACAGGTGTGAAAGGCTGTGATGTGGCACATTACTCCTGAGTCGAGAAGGCACCAGATGTATGATGAGATGTGTACAGATGTAATGTGTGATGGTGCAATGTGTGCCAGGCATGCCCTTAACTCCTTTGACATGTGTGCATGTGGTACTGCACACTTGGGATGAGCGTCACTGGCATGGCACAGTCAACAACACACGCAAGTGTCCCCTGATGCCCGCTACAGGGGTTACCGCACCAGACATGTCACTACCCACGGTGCACGATGTGACTATGTCATGTATGTGTGGGGTGTCCCCATTAGCTTGATGTTGGTGCTCCCTCAAATGCATCAGCTGTTGCAGCAACCAACATGTGTCTGTGTGTAGATGGACATGGCACACTGTTACGCACACCAGGCCACATGTGGTATCGGATGTGAGGTGCGTATGTATGCATGGGACACGGAGTAGCGTAACAAGGACATGTCTGCATCCTCTCTATGAATGTGTGGTGAGTCATTACATGTACACCTTATTGGCAAGGTGTGTGGGCTGTCCTAGTGTAATGTCATGTGACCTGTGGCTCTAGTGTTCCGCTACCAGTCTCTGAAATCGACAGCCTACTTCTGATGATGTGTTGATGTATGTCACTCCTGTGTTGCGTCTGGCTGTTCACTTACACTGGGACACAGCTAATCCCATGCCATGGCATGTGGAGGTTTACAATCTCCGTGTGTAGCTGGGTCTTGGTAGGAGTGTCACCTGGCAGCCATACGTGTCCAGGGCATGTGGCACATATCTGACTCCGTGTGTCGCATATGTGTATTGACAGATTAACATGTGCTCAGCACCAAAAAATTGTTGTTGTAGTGCAGTCACTCTTCCTTGTCACTTCCAAATTACTGCAGAGCGCCGCCTCTTCCCCGAGCAATTCCGGACTTGGCTGACATGCGGGAGAATGACTGTATCCGGTGCTACCGCTTCCCCCAACCGTTGATTGAGGAGTTGACGGCGAGGCTGGCACCACACCTGCAACCGCTGCACAGGTATCCTACGGCACTGGCACCCAAGCTGAAGGTAATGGCAGCCCTACATTTTCTTGCCACGGGTACCTTTCAAAATACCATAGCTCATGTTGTTGGCATGTCCCAGAGCATGTTCTGCCGTGTGCTGCATGATTTCATAGAGGCCATGTTGCTTCACCTGGATGAGTTCATCCATTTCCCAACCCCTGAAATGTTGACTGGGGTCAAGCGTGGATTCTATGCCCTGGGAGGGATGCCCCATGTCATTGGGTCCATAGATGGGACACATGTGGCTTTGGTACCACCACAGGCACAGGAGGTAGCGTACAGGAATCGCAAGCACTACCACTCCATCAATGCCCTTGTGGTGTGTCTGTCCAACATGGTGATTTCACATGTCTGTGCTCGTTTTCCAGGATCAGCATACGATGCCTACATCATGAGGCGTAGCAGGATGCCTGAGATGATGACGCAGCTGCGCAACGAACGAGCATGTAATGTTGGTGGGTACACTCTGTCTGTCCTGTATTTTGCGTAGACTTCCAGCACGACCGCTTCTCCTGTCCTACTTATGTGCATGTGCTTTCCATGTAGGGGACGCTGGCTATCCCAACATGCCATGGCTGATCACACCTCTCCGCAACCCCATCACGCCGGCCCAGCTCTGCTACAACACCGCCCATGGCCTGACAAGGCGAGTGATGGAGAGGACATTTGGCCTCCTGAAGAGCCGATTCAGGTGCCTCCACAAGACCGGCGGCGCCCTCCCATATGCCCTGGCGAAGGTCTGCAAAATCTTCATGGTGTGCTGCATGCTGCACAACATGGCAGTTGAGAATGCTGTGCCACTCATCCTGGATCAAGATGATCAGGACCATCCACCCGTGGAGGACCAAGGTCTTGGCAATGGGGCTAGTGATGTGGAGGATGTGGTTCCGCAAGAGGACATCCGGAGTCGGCTCATACGCAACTTCTTTTCTTAGTGGTGAGTACCAGTGTCTGTGTGTGCACGCATTGGTCCCCGTGTGGCATGTGTTGCCATGTGTGTGTCCATCTGCATGTATGGCACGTGAGTCAGAGGTGTGTGTGGATGTGTCACTGGAGTGATGGTGCCAGTGATGAGTGTATTTCCCCAGTCATAATTGTGACCTAGCATGTTGTCATCCTTACATGTGTCGAGTACATGCACATGCAAGTGGCTGTGCTTTTTGTGGCTGACTTCTTGTGTGTCTCTCATCCCCAGGTACTTGCGCATGCCGTCTGCTGGTTGCATTGTTGTGGCACTGCTATTCCTCATGGACACGTCATCGTGTGCTGACTCAGCTTTGCACGCACGGACAAGTTTGGAAGTCTCCTTAGGGTAAGGGATGCATCAGGGGTGTATTGGGTGTGGCAGTTGTTTCCGATGTGTGCACACTGCCCCTGTCGATGTTTGGTTCCTCTGCAGACATGTCGCATCACCATGGGACACATGACATGCAGCTGGGTACACCTGAATAGATGGTCAGACTTGTTGACAGTCATCAGTGATGGGATTGTGATGATGGCATCAATGTGTGTTACACTGCCCTCGGACACATACGGTTTGCATTGGCTTGACATGGTGTGGGACTTCCACATCAGCGGATCAATGGTGTATGGCAGCCTCTCCGTGAGCAGCAGGGGGTGTTTAGCTGGTACCCGACACTTGTGTGCCAGTTCCATGGCTATCACGCATTTGTGCTGCAGAAGGGGGGTTCCAGTGTTGGACCCACATGTTACTCCACATGACCCGTTCATGTGTACTCCGAGTTTCCTCTGCAATCCCGAATACATGACTAATAAAGGTGTCCCTATGCCTCAAAGGTGCCTCTTCTCAGTCAATGCTGGTGTGTTGCCACGATGCATCCGGCATGTCTGGCATGGTTTTCCGTGATAGTGGCTATGTGTCTATGTGTAGAGTAGCAAGATGCAAGCTGTTTGTGTGGGATTAGACTCTGTATTGTGCATGTAGTCCATGACTGTGTGGGTATTGTGACATGTGCCATCCCCATGCATCCAACGTTGGCCAGGCCACCATTCTCTGCATCCACCTGACTCAAGCTTGCAGGACATGGTTCTGCCACCTGTCCACACATACCTGGGTGCCCCACAGGACACTCCACATGATCCCTGACCTCTGCGCATGGCTGTCGCTGTACTCAATATGTCTGTCGGCACGGTTGTGCGGCCACCCCCTTAGCTGGTTGGGCCCATCACGGGTGTGTATGGTGCTCCATGTCTGTCTTGCCTAATACACTGTGACCCATGTGTGTCCTGTGCCAGAATCAGGCCCCAGGGTGTGGATGGTTGAAGTCAAATGAGAACTCAGGCATGGTTAGACTTTACAAGACACATGTAAGGTAATAATGCAATATGTAGGCATCTTCTCTTTATGGTGTAACTTTTTATTTTGGTTGGGGTACGGGGGGGGGGGTGGTTTGACATGAGGGGCTTTCCGGGTGTGTGGAATCCAAAATTCACTAGGGGAGTTGGTGTCCTTGCCGTTTGAAATCCTCAGAGTCCATGCCACAGTCTTTGTCAACATTGGTCAGACAGTGACCAGCAAGTCCATGTGGCAGAGAATGTCTTTTGCTGCTGTGCCGCTGTTGGTCCAGTGGGCCAGGTGCCAGGCCAGGTGTCCTGGGAGATGGTGCTGTTGCGCTGACCCTCACGGTCTTTTCCGTGGACGACTCGCCCTCCTGCGGGGACCCTCAGAAGCAGGCCGTGACGATGTTTGGGATGCTCCGTCGGATGTCTCCTCCTCCTGATCCCTCCCTGTGGGTGGTGATGTTCTACGCCTGATGGCACAGGGAGGGTTGCCCATGTTGTCGGCTATCCGACGGAGTGTACTGTGAATTCCCCTGAACACCGTCACAAGCTCAGCCTGTCTGTCCTCCATCCGCCCTTGGTGTCGCAGTAGACAGGCATGTTGCTCCGCATGTTGCTGGGCCTGCTGGGTCTTGATCTCCTCGAGGATGGACACAACCTGGGCCATGCCCGTGGTGCCCTGCCGGTATGTGTCCAGGATGTTTCGGACATGGGAATATACCGGTTCCCCAGCCAACAGGTCAGGCTTGCGCCTCCGCCGTCCTCCACTCCCACCACCCCTGCCCACTTGCACCTGGCCTGCCCTTGTGGGCACATCGGGTCTCCGGGACCCCTGAGGGGTGGCATTGGCGTTGTCGCCTGCCTCCTCCTGGGTGTCCGGTACACCGTGTCCCTCCTGGCCAGCCTGGCTGCATTGTGGTGGTGGGGCAGGGATCCTGGGTGTCTCCTGGTTTGTGGCAGGAGTGGGGGTGGTGGTTGGCCCAGTTGTACCTGACGCAGGTGCTGCAGGTGGTTGGACACCAGAGGGGCCAGGTTGGTCGGGGTTGGGTTCGTCCACCGAGTGGTGAGAGTCGTCGCTGCTGGTGGGTCCGTCATCCCGCCGAGCCGGGTCCTGTTAGTCTTCCCCCCCAGTGTTGGGGGGTGATCCACGACGTTGACCTGTGTGTGAGAGAGACAATGTTAATTTTGTTCCATGCAACATCCATGTTTCATTCGTTTCTAAGTTGGCACATTTCCTCTGGGAATTTGGATATGTCTTGCATTCCACTCACAGTGCACTTGTGCATGGGTATGTCCCTTGGCCACAGCTTTTGCGACTTTACCTATGTGTGGCACAGTCTTACTTGCTGCGTCAATTGTGACTGCAGTCAGCAGTGGAATGAGCAGGTGTGGCAAGCCATGCATTGGCGCCTTCCGTGTTGCACTGTACGTGGGCACATGGAGTTGTTCCACACACTTAGATAATGCAGGTAGCTGGCGTTGTGCTCGTGCACAGGTTGACACATGGCCCATTGTTTTGCCATGGAGAAGAGGGGGGATTCAGGCACTGGCCACCCTTGTCTACATGCACGCAGTCCACCTGCTGACGAGCAGACATTCCCACACCCCCACGGCTGAATTGGTCTCCCTGTGTGTCCCTTTCTCACTCCCTCTCTGTCCCCCTCTCCCTCCCTCTGTGTGTCAGCCTCCTCCCTCTGTCCGTCTCCCTGTGTCTCCCTCCCTCTCTCTCCCCCTCTCCCTCCCTCTGTGTGTCACTGTTAGACGGCGACCTCAGAGGAGCCTGGAAAAGGGGTCCTGACTTCCCTGAGTCCCACCCGTGTAGTATTGTAGCCGGGCACTGGCGGGAGATTCCCCAGGGGGAGGAATCTCGCAACTAGGATCGTACTTCTGGCACCACACGACACAGAGAGACCACACTGGGTATTCTCAGAACAAGCTTTATCAAATAGGTATCACTGCAAATATGTACAAGGTGAGCACGGGCTCAAGAGTCTCGGACAGGTAGGGGGTAGCCGGACTGTCTCTGGTAACGGTTCAAGCAAGGACGTATCCGGCGCACAGCTCACAATCCTCGAGCTGGGGGATACGTGGTCGGAGTTGGGGTCCGGCGGGACCGTGAGAGTCTGGGGGAGCCGCGAGTCACTCAGCAGGGCTCAGGTACCAGTTCGGAGGTCTTACGATCTTCAGGGAGCCGCGAGTCACTCAGCAGGGCTCAGGTACAAGTTCGGAGGTCTTACGATCTTCAGGGAGCCGCGAGTCACTCAGCAGGGCTCAGGTACAAGTTCGGAGGTCTTACGATCTTCAGGGAGCCGCGAGTCGCTCAGCAGGGCTCAAGCACAAGTTCGGAGGTCTTACGATCTTCAGGGAGCCGCGAGTCACTCAGCAGGGCTCAGGTGAGTTCCAGTTCCAGGAGCCGCGACCACGTCAGCAGGCTCTCGTTGTTCCAGCGTCGAATCTGCCGGACAGCCCCAGAGCACCCCTTGTTATAGTTCGACCCCTCTTTGATGTCCGGAGTCTGTGCAGGCAGGGGTCTTGTCACCTGGGGGTCGCTTGTCGGGATTTCCTGCTATAGTCTTTTGATCCTTTCAGGGCCGGGTCGGGAGGAGTCCCAGACACCCAGCAGGCGTGGAGCCAGCCCTCAGGGAGGCCGGAGGGCCGATCGAAACCCATCGCCCCGGGGGAGTTCAGAGGTGCGATAGACACTGCTCCTCCCTCTCTCATCCCCGGGAAGCGTGATGTCCTCCAGCCGGAGTGGCGCCTCTAGGCCCGGGTCGCGCTGGGGCCGGGCGGCCATCTTGGTGCATGAAGTGGGCACGCGGGCCCAGGGTGGCCGAAAGGAGAGAGGCCAGGGACGGGGATGTCCGGATCGGTGCGTGTGTCCTGGTGGGGAGGTTCGGCTGGGCCGGGCGCTTGGGCTGTAGGTACCAGGTTTCGGTGGTGCGGGGGCACGGAGGGCCATTCTACGAGGCCGGGTCCAACAGTCACCCTCTGTCACCTCAGCCCAGCTTCCTAGGCACACACTTTTTGCAGATCTTTGACTGGCCCTTGGCTTGTTGATGTGAGTTTGTTTCTGATCAGCAGGCACCCATTGGATGTAGTGTCTGTGTCTGCGCTGCTGCTGTGGTGGTGTGTGCTGCCACTCTTTCACAGTGTTGGCTGTTCATTAGCTGCTGTCATGTGCACAAACGTGCCGTCACCCCCATGTGTTAATGCAAGGCGTCCGCCATTTGCTGGCAAGTCTTTCCTGTGTGGGGACACACTGTTTGTCTGGCTGTGACCTAGGCCATATGGGCAGGGGGCATTGTTGTCTGCTTCTGAGTTGCACTATGTGATTTTTGTGGCCCACTCTCCCGCCATCCGGCTTACCGTGTCTTGTGTTGGTGTTTTCTGTGGCCTGTGACTTTGCATTGTCCAGCTGGGTGCATGGGGCATGGTGGCGCCAGTGGCATGTGCGTGTTCATGGAGTGTGGTTGAGTCATGCGATAGCTTGGGGTGGTTGCGTGCCTGTTTGTGAGTTTGGTTGTGGATGACGTTCCCCCCATGTGAGGTGAGTTGTTTGTGTACTCACCCGGGTCTCGGAGTCCGTCTAATCCGTCCACTGACACCACCGGCAGTATGGCCATCACCCTCTCCTCCCAGGGATGGTATTGTACGGGTCTGCGGGCGGCCCTCCTCCATTGACGTTGGCCTGGTTGTGGTCGTCTGTCATTTTGGCTCGGACCCTCCTCCGCAGATCGTACCACCTGGCTTGGCATTCATGCCTGGTCCTTCTGGTGGCCGCAACAGCATTCACAGCATCAACAATCCTCTGCCACATGGCTGTTTTTTCGGTCATGCAGGTCTGTCTGACCAATGTTCCAAAGAGGTGTGGCTCGACTCTGAGGATTTCGTCGACAAGGACCTCCAACTCTCGGCTAGTGAACTTTGGATTCTTGTTAGTGGGCATGGTGATGGGTGTGGGTGTGGATGGTGGGGGGGGTGTGGATGGTTGTGGGTGTGTGTGTGTGTGTGGTTGTGCAGGTGTGTGTGTGAATGTGATGAGGGGGTGTTTGTGAAGATGTGTGTGTGAAGGTGTAAGGTGTAGTAAAGGTTCTAGTATGGTGCTGTAGGTTGTCTGTGGGGTCTGGCAGCAGTGAGTCTGTTGCAAAGGCTCATGGTTTGTGTGTGTGGGCCCTTTTTATTGGTCCATTGGTGGGTGTGGCTGTGTTTGAAGTTTGGGTGGGTGTGTTATAATGAGTGGTTGTGTTTTGGGCCTCTGTTTTGGATTTTGGCAGTTGCAGGTCAGTGAATGTGTTGTTTTTGTGCTTGTTGGACATGTTTTGTGCCTTTGTGCCATTCGAATGGTGTATTCTTGTGTTGTTTTGCTTTGTCCTGGTTGTGTACGTGCGTTTTTAGCGTATGTACGGTGTGTACTTCGGGAATTTTGTTGTACAGTGCTGTCCTTGTGTCTGGCTTGGTACGACTCGTACATGCGCGATGTTGTGTGAAGGTGTTGGGGCCTGGGGTGCGCTCCGTACTTACAATGTTGGGGTGGGGGTACGCTCCATGCATACGCGGGTGAGGGAACGGGTCGTACATACACTGTTGGGGTGGGGGTACGCTCCATGCATACGCGGGTGGGGGTACGTGTCGTACATACACGGTTGGGGTGGGGGTACGCTCCATACGTACGCGGGTGAGGGTACGAGTCGTACATACACGGTTGGGGTGGGGGTACGGTCCGTACATACACGGTTGGGGTGGGGGTACGCTCCATACGTACGCGGGTGAGGGTACGGGTCGTACATACACGGTTGGGGTGGGGGTACGCTCCATGCATACGCGGGTGGGGGTACGTGTCGTACATACACGGTTGGGGTGGGGGTACGGTCCGTACATACACGGTTGGGGTGGGGTTACGCTCCATACGTACGCGGGTGAGGGTACGGGTCGTACATACACGGTTGGGGTGGGGGTACGCTCCATGCATACGCGGGTGGGGGTACGTGTCGTTCATACACGGTTGGGGTGGGGGTACGGTCCGTACATACACGGTTGGGGTGGGGGTACGCTCCATACGTACGCGGGTGAGGGTACGGGTCGTACATACACGGTTGGGGTGGGGGTACGCTCCATGCATACGCGGGTGGGGGTACGTGTCGTACATACACGGTTGGGGTGGGGGTACGCTCCATACGTACGCGGGTGAGGGTACGGGTCGTACATACACGGTTGGGGTGGGGGTACGCTCCATGCATACGCGGGTGGGGGTACGTGTCGTACATACACGGTTGGGGTGGGGGTATGGTCCGTACATACACTGTTGGGGTGGGGGTACGCTCCATGCATACGCGGGTGAGGGTACGGGTCGCACTTACACTGTTGGGGTGGGGGGTACGCTCCATGCATACGCGGGTGAGGGTACGGGTCGTACATTCACGGTTGGGGTGGGGGTAACGCTCCATGCATACGCGGGTGAGGGTACGGGTCGTACATTCACGGTTGGGGTGGGGGTACGCTCCATACATTCATGGGCGGGGGTACGTCTCGTACATACACGGGTGTACATACACGGGTGGGGATTCGACTCGTACATAGGAGGGCTGGGGGGGTGTTGGGCGCGTATGCGGGCACATGTCTCCATGGTTGCTATGGGACTTCGGTGCGGACGGTGTTTTTTCTATACGGTTGTAACATCGGACGCACGGGATGGATCGTAATTCCGCGGTCGGACTTCACTTTTCACATTTGTACGGTAAATCGTCCGGGGACGTGTCGGACACATTTTCCGACCCGAGGACGTGTGGGGAATGATTCCCAATGCGATTCGTATGGACTTTTTCCCATGCGAATCGTGATTGCCAGTTTGTACGGCACTTGTACGATTCGTACGGTAAAAAGACCGGATACGAGTCGTACGGGGAATTTTTTTACCGGATCGTGATCGGCACCTTGGTGTTTTAGTATTGTAGCGGGTTGTTGGTTTATAGGGGAATAGGGTGGGAAGTAATTTAATTATAGTAAATTAAATAATAATTTTTAGAAATTATAAATTATTTTAAATTAAATTTTGCGTTTTAGTTCCCTAGCGGATTGTGGGTTTTATGGGGGAATAGTGTGGAAAGTAATTCAATTATAATTAATTATTATTTTTTATTTATTGGTATTGATAGTTAATTTATGTTTAATTAATTATATAATTGATAATTAATTATCAATTGATTAATTGATAATTATATTGTGTAAATATTTTTGTGGAGCGGGTTGTGGGTTTATAGGGGAACAGGGTGTCAGTGGAGTGGGAATAGTAATTTTAATACTTAAGCTATCCAACACTTTACCTACTATTGCATTCACTGGAGTGGGAATAATAATTAAAACCCCTACGCGATCCAACACTTTCCCTACTGTTGCACTCTTTGGAGTGGGAATTTTAAGTTTTTACCCCTACGCTATCCAACACTTTCCCTACTGTTGCACTTTCTGGAGTGGGAATAGCAATCTTAACACTTACGCTATCCAACACTTTCCCTACTGTTGCAGTCTCTGGAGTGGGAATAGTAATTTTAAACCTTACGCTATCCAACATTTTCTCTACTGTTATACTAACTGGAGTTGGAATTGTCATTTTAACCCTCTGCTATCCAACACTTTCCCTACAGTTGCACTCACAGGATTGGGAATAGTAATTTTAACCCCTACTCTATCCAATACTTTCCCTACTGTTCCACTCTCTAGGGTTGGAATGGTACTTTTTATCCCTACGCTATCCAACACTTTTCCCAACTGTTGCACTGTTTGGAGTTGGAATAGTAATTTTAGTCTCTCCGCTATCCAATATTTTTTGTATTGTTTTAGTTAATGTAGTATATAATTAATTTAAAAAAGATTAAAAATAATTGTAATTTTTTCAATTTGTTATATATATTTTTTTAATTTGTATTTATATTATTGTTTTATCTGTATAGTTGTTTTTATAATTTATAAGATATTTTTTAACTATTAAAAAAATTATTACTAAATATTAAGTAAGTATATATATATATATAATGGGGCCGATTCCGATCCTGGAAAAATTTCCCCCGTCCGAATTGAATCTGGATTTTTTTTCCGTACGAATCGTACAAGTAGCGTATAAACTGCCAAGTACGATTCGCATGGGAAAAACTCCATACGAATCACATCGGGAAAATTTCCCCACACGTCCTCGGGTCGGAAATTGTGTCCGACACATCCCCGGACGATTTACCGTACGAATCGGAAAAATGAAGTCCGACCGCGCAAGTACGATCACAACTGTATGGAAAAAACACCGTACAGACCGAACTCCCATAGCAACCATGGAGACATGTGCCCGCATACACGCCGAACACCCCACCACACACCCCGCATGTACGCGCAAAACGCCCCCCGGCCGCGGATGTACGCGCCAAACCCCCACCAGTGTGTGCATGGAGCGTACCCCCACCCATGTGTGCATGGAGCGTACCAACTCCCCACCCGTGTATGTACGGACCGTACCCACACCCCACCCGTGTATGTACGGACCGTACCCCCACCCGTGTATGCATGGAGCGTACCAACTCCCCACCCGTGTATGTACGGACCGTACCCCCACCCGTGTATGTACGGACCGTACCCCCACGCCACCCGTGTATGTACGGACCGTACCCCCACCCCACCCGTGTATGTACGGACCGTACCCCCACCCGTGTATGCATGGAGCGTACCAACTCCCCACCCGTGTATGTACGGACCGTACCCCCACCAGTGTATGTACGGACCGTACCCCCACCCCACCAGTGTATGTACGGACCGTACCCCCACCCGTGTTTGTACGGACCGTACCCCCACCCGTGTATGCATGGAGCGTACCAACTCCCCACCCGTGTATGTACGGACCGTACCCCCACCCTGTGTATGCATGGAGCGTACCAACTCCCCACCCGTATATGTACAGACCCTACACCAAGCCCCCCCTGTATGTACGGTGCAAAACACCACCACCGATGGACGGTGCGGACCAACACCCTGCCCGTGTTCGTACGCACCCTACCCCAGGCCAACACACCAGCACCCTCACCCAACATCGCGCATGTACGAGTCGTATTAAGCCATAGCAAAGGACAGCACTGTACAACAACATGGCCCATGTACGCACCGTACAGACGCAAAAAACACTCGTACTGAACCAGGACAAACCAAAAAAACACAAGGAGAGTCAATTTGAGGCACACAACACCACAAAACATATCCAGCAAGGCCAAATACATCCTATACACTGACCTGCAACTGACAAACAGCTAAACAGAGGCCCAAACCACTACCACTCTTTATAACACACCCACCCAAAGTTCAAACACAGCCACACCCACAAATGGACCCATAAAAAGGCCCAGCACACACAAACCATGATCCTTTGCAACATATCCCCTACTGCCAGACCACAGAGACAACGCACTGCACCATACTACATACATCAATACACCTTACACTTGCACTCCTTCACACAACCACCATCACAAACACACCCTCATCACATTCACACACACACACACACACCTGCACAACCACACTCACGCACCCATCCACACCCACACCCCCACAACCATCCACACCCACACCCCACACCATGCCCACTAACAAGAATCCAAAGTTCACAAAGGAGGAGCTGGAGGTCCTTGTCGACGAAATCGTCAGACTCGAGCCACAGCTCTTTGGAACATTGGTCAGACGGACCAGCATATCCGAAAAATCTGCCATGTGGGAGAGGATAGTCAATTCCGTGAATGCTGTTGGGGCCACCAGAAGGACCAGGCATGAGTGCCAAGCCAGGTGGTACGATCTGCGGAGGACGGTCCGCCGCAAAATGACGGACGACCACAACCAGGCCAACATCACTGGAGGAGGTCCGTCCCGCAGACCGGTACACTACCATCCCTGGGAGGAGAAGGTGATGGCCACGCTGCTGCCGGTGGGAGTAGACGGACTAGAAGGAGTCCGAGAGCCTGGTGAGTACACAAATAACTCACCTCACATGGGGGGAACGCCATATACAACCCAAATACCAATCATGCACGCAACCCCCCCAAAGCCAGCACCGTACACAACCACACTCCAAAAACACACACATGCCACTAGCGCCTCCATGCCCCAAGCAAGGCCATGCCAAGTCACAGGCCACACAAAACACCAACACAAGACAGAATGTCCCCGATGCCGGGAGGGTGGGCCTCAAAACTAACATAGAGCAACTCTGAAGCACACAACAATGCCCTCAGCCCATATGGCTTAGGGCACAGCCATACAAACAGTGTGTCCCCACACAGTACTGTTTTGCCTGCTAATGGTGGCCGCGATGCAGGACGACATGGGTATGAAGGCACAATTTGCACATAACAGCAGCTAATGAAGACACATCACACTGAAAGAGTGTCAGCACACACCGCCACAGCAGCAGCGCAGACTCAGACCCTCCGCCCAATGGGTGCCGGCAGAGAAGAAACAAACCCACATGAACAAGCCAATGGCCTTTGAAAGACGTGCAAACTGTGTGTGCCCAGGAAGCTGGGCTGAGGTGACAGAGGGTGACACACAGAGGGAGGGAGAGGGGCAGAGAGAGGGACAGAGACAGAGGTGGACACAGGGAGACAGACAGAGGGAGGGAGGAGGCTGACAGAGGGAGGGAGAAGGGTAGACGGACAGAGGGAGGAGGCTGACAGAGGGAGGGAGAAAGGGAGATGGATAGAGGGAGGAGGCTGACAGAGGGAGGGAGAAAGGGAGACGGACAGAGGGAGGAGGCTGATAGAGGGAGGGGGAAAGGGAGACAGAGGGAGACGGACAGAGGGAGGAGGCTGACAGAGGGAGGAAGAAAGGGAGACGGACAGAGGGAGGAGGCTGATAGAGGGAGGGAGAAAGGGAGACAGAGGGAGACGGACAGAGGGAGGAGGCTGACAGAGGGAGGGAGAAAGGGAGACGGACAGAGGGAGGAGGCTGACAGAGGGAGGGAGAAAGGGAGACGGACAGAGGGAGGAGGCTGACAGAGGGAGGGAGAAAGGGAGACGGACAGAGGGAGGAGGCTGACAGAGGGAGGGAGAAAGGGAGACAGAGGGAGACCAAATCACCCTTGGGTGGTGTGGCCATGTCCGCTCGTCAGCAGGTGGACTGTGTGCGTGTAGACAAGGTTTGGCACTGCGTGAACCCCTCCTTCAACCTTTGATAAACACTGGGCCATGTGTCAATCTGTGCACGAGTACATCCGTGCTGCAGGCACAAACACAACCTTACACCCAGTATACCCACCCACTGTGTTTGTCAGAACCCTGTCACAAATTGTTAAGTTACCTACCTGCATTCTCAAATAGCATGGAAAAAACACCATTTGGCCACGTACAGTGCAACACTTAAGGCTGCTCTGCATGGCTTGCTACGCCCTCTCACTACACTGCTGACTGCGTTCCCAAAAGATGCATCAACTAAGATTGTGTCACACATAGGTAAAGTGTCGAAAGCTGTGGCCAAGGGACATACCCATGCACAAGTGCACTGTGAGAGGAATGCTAGCCAAATCCAACCACCCAGAGGAACTGTGCCGAATCAAAAAAGAATGACACATGGATGTCGCATGTAACACAATTAACACTGTCTCTCTCACACACAGGTCAACGTCGTCGATCTCCCCCCAACACTGTGGGGGAAGACTCACAGGACCAGGCTCTGCGTGAAGAGGACCCCACCGGCAGCGACGACTCTCACCACTGCAGCACCTGCGTCAGGTACAACTGTGCCAACCACCACCCCCATTCCTGCCACATCCCAGGAGACACCCAGGAGCCTTGCCCGCACACAACAACACATCCAGTCTGTCCAGGAGGGACAAGGTTCTCCGGGCACCCTGGAGGAGGCAGGCGACACCGCAAATGCCATCCCTCAGGGGTCCCGGAGACCCGATGTGCCCACAACGGCAGGCCAGGCGCAAGTGGGCAGGGGTGGTGGGAGTGGAGGACGGCGGAGGCGCGAACCTGACTAGTTGGCTCAGGAACCGGTAATATCACACGTCAGAAACATCCTGGACGCATACCGGCGTGACTCCAGAGGCATCGACCAGGTAGTGGAGACCCTCAATGAGATGAAGCCCCTGCAGGTCGAGCATCATGCCAGTCATCTACAACACCATGGACGGATGGAGGCAAGACTGGCTGAGCTCCTGGCGGTGCACAGGGACGTGAGCCAATCACTCCGTCAGATCGCCCAAAGCCTGGCAATCCCTCCCTGTGCCACCAGGCGTAGACCAGCACCAGAAACAGGGAGGGAGGAGGAGGAGGATTCATCTGACGGAGCGTCCCTAGCATCGTCAAGGCCTGCTTCTGAGGGTCCCCGCAGGAAGGTGGGTCGTCCACGCAAAAGACCGTGAGAGTCAGTGGAACATCACCATCTCCCAGGTCACCTGGCCTGGCACCTGGCCCTCTGGCCCAACAGCAGCACAGCAGCAACTGACATTCTCTGCCACATGGCCTTGCTGGTCACTGTCTGACCAATGTTGACAAAGACTGTGGCACAGACTCTGATGACTTTCAATGGCAGGATACCAACTCCCCCTGTGAACTTTGGATTCTACACTCCCGCCAAGCACCTCTTGTCACCCCCCCCAAAACACGTACCCCAGCACCAATAAAAATCATCACAATCACAAGATGATGCCGTCAGTTTGCATTATTCCACTACATGTGTGTGTTGTAAAGTCAAACCATGCCTGATTTCAGAAGTAACTCCAAACATCCATACCCTGGGGTCTGAGTCTGGCACAGGACACACATGGGTCACAATGTACCATCCAAGACAGACATGGAGCACCATACTCACCCGTGATGGGCCCAACCAGCTGAGGGGGTGCCCGCACAACTGTGGCTACAGACCTATTTAGAAGAGCAACAGTCATGCGCAGAGGTCAGGGATCATGTGGAGTGTCGTGGGGTGGGAGTCCCAGGTATGTGTAGACACGTGGCAGAACCATGTCCTGCATGCTTGAGTCAGGTGGATGTGGAGAATGGTGGGCCAGCCAAGGTTGGATGCATGGAGATGGCACAATTGGGTGTTGGATCACAGTGCCACAAGGTTGTGTTGTGGTTGTGGGCTGCATCCTGAGTGTGTGCGTGGATTGAGAAGGTCATCCTGCAGCTGGCAGTGATCCACTCCCCCCACCTCTGTTGGACGTTGATGTGGCCTGGTCGCTGGATGTAGTAGCAGAGCTGTGCAGATGCACCCTGGATGTGGACAAGTATCATGGGATTTCTAACGCACATGTCCGTAGAGTGCAGGGTAGGATTAGACACAGATGTCGTAGTTGACCTGGGGGATGGTCTCCCTCTTGCCTTGAGGTTGATGGAACTGGGGATCTTGTGCATAATGCAGAGTGTGCTGCCGCATGAGGCACAGATGCTGCTGATCAGCATAGCACATGTCAGCAAGCAATCCATGATGAACACCAGCTCGTTTGCGCGGACACTGGGTGCCCTTGCTGCAGGGCCTGCAGAAGCATGCGCCATGTCAAGAAAACAATGCCACAAGTAGCACACAAAGACAAGGATCTCAGGAAGGAACTATGCAAAAGGTGTATGTCCAGGAAGGAATGTCTGGTTCAACATGGCACACACACACACACAATGGATTCACATGCAGCACAGTGGCCGTCGTGGAGACTGACATGCCACAATACCTACACAGCCATGGACATCATGCACAATACAGAATCTAATCCCTGACAAACAGCTTGCATCTTGCTACTCTACACATAGACTCATATGCACCATCTCTGAGAACAATGCCAGACATGCTGCATGCACAGTGGCAACAGACCACCATTGACCGAGATGAGGCACCTTGGAGGCAGAGGGACACCTTTATTACTCATGTGTGTCGGAATGCTAATGCAACTCTGTCAACACATACACAGGTCATGTGGATGAACACGTGGGACCAACACTGGCACCCCCCTTACCACCACAGATGCTGGAAATCCATGGCACTGGCACACAAGTGACGGGTTACAGCTAAACACCCCCTGCTGCTCACGGAGAGGCTGCTATACACCATCGAGCTCCTAATGGGGAATTCACACACCATGTCAACCCAGTGCAACCCGTATGTTTCCGAGGGCAGTGTTACACACATTGATGGCTCCATCACAATCCACAATCCAATTACAGATGAGTGTCACCAAGTTTGACCATCAATTCAGGTGAATTCAGCTCCATGTCATGTGCCCCATGGTGATTCTACATGTATGTAAAGTATCCAAACATGAACAGGAGCAGTGCACACACATTCAAAACAAATACCACTCCCAAAAAGCCGTGCTGCATCCCTTACCCGAAGGAGATTTTCGAACTTGTCCGTGCATGTAACGCTGATTCAGCACATGTTGCTGTGTTCATGAGGAATAGCAGGAGCACAACAATGCCACCAGCAGACAGCATGCGCAAGTACCTGTGGATGGGAGACACACCAGAAGTCAGCCAAAAGAAGCACATCCGCATGCATGTGCATGTACTCGACACGTATAAGGTTGTCAACATGCTAGGTGACAATGATGACTCTGGATAAACATTCTTCTATTGCACCATCACTCGAGTGACACATCCAAACACACCTCTGACTCACTTGGCAGACATGCAGATGGACACACACATTGCAACACTTGCCACACACGGCCCAATGCGTGCACACTCAGACACTGGAACTCACCACTAAGCAAAGAAGTTGCGTATGAGCCGACTCCGCATGTCCTCTACCGCCTCCTCCTCCTCCTCCACATCACTTGCCTCGTGACCAAGCCCTTCATCCTCCACGGGTGGATGGTCCTGCTCATCTGGATCCAGGATGAGTGGCACAGCTTTCTCCACTGCCATGTTGTGCAGCATACAGCACACGAGGAATATCTTGCAGACCTTCACCGGTGCATATGGGAGTGCGCCACCGGTCTTTTGGAGGCAACGGAATCGGCTCTTCAGGAGGCCAAACGTCCTCTCTATCACTCGCCTGGTCCGCCCATGGGCGTTGTTGTAGCGGTGATCGGCAGTCGTGCTGGGGTTGCGGAGAGGCGTGATCAGCCATGGCATGTTGGGATAGCCAGCGTCCCCTACATGGAAACATCATGGACAAGAGTGGGTAGGAGAAGCAGTAAGACAGGAAGATGACATTAAATACAGGACTGCCAGAGTATACCCACCAACAATACATGCTCGTTCGTTGCGCAGCTGCAGCATCATTTCAGGCACCCTGCTACGCCTCATGATGTAGGCATCGTGTGCTGATCCTGGAAAACGAGCACAGACATGTGAAATCACCATGTTGGCAAGACACATCGCAAGGGCATTAATGGAGTGGTAATGCTTGCGGTTCCTATACGCTACCTCCTGTGCCTGTGGTGGTACCAAAGCCACATGTGTTCCATCTATGGACCCAATGACATGGGGCATCCCTCCCAGGGCATAGAACTCACGCTTGACACCTGTCAACTGCTCAGGAGTTGGGAATTTAATGAACTCATCCAGGTGCTCCAACATGGCCTCTAAAAAATCATGCAGAACACGGCTGAACATGGTTTGGGACATGCCACCGACATGGGCAATGGTATGTTGAAAGGTACCCGTGGCCAAGAAATGTAGGGCTGCCATCACCTTCATCTTGGGTGTCAGTGCAGTAGGATACCTGTGTAGCGGTTGGAGGTGTGGTGCCAGCCGTGTCGTCAAGTCCTCAATCAAACGTTGGGGGAAGCGGTAGCGGCGTATACAGTCATGTTCCCTCAGGTCAGCCAAGTCCGGAATTGCTCGAGGGAGAGGCGGAGCCCTGCAGTGAATTAGAAGGGACAACGAAGAGTGAGTACAGTACACCACCAATGTCAATGTACTGAGCACATGCTCAACAGGCAATACACATATGCTACATACAGAGTCAGGCCTGTGCAATATGCCCTGGACACGTATTCCAGGCATGTGACACTCCTACCAAGAGCCAGCTACAAACGTTGATTCTCAACCTCAATATGCCATGCCATGAAACTAGCTGTGGGCCAGTGTAAGTGAGCAGGCAGACGCATTACAGGAGTTACAGACATCCTAATATGTGCAGAAGAATGATGTTTATTGTACAGACAGGTTGCGGAACACTAGAGGCACAGGTCACATGTCATAGAATAAGGACAGACCACACACCTTGCCATGAAGGATTACATGTCAAGACTGATCACACATACATTGAGAGTATGCAGATATGTCCTTGTTTTGGAACTCCGTGTCGATGCATACATACACACCTTACGTCGGATTACACATGTGTGCTGGTGTGCGTAACAGTGTGCCATGCCCATCTACACACAGACACATGTTGGTTGAAGCAACTGCAGATGCATTTGACCAAACACCTACAGCAAACCTATGGGAACACATGACACACACATGACATAGCTACAGCGGGCATTCACTTGTCAGGGGTAATATTCCGTGCACCTGGCATCAGGGGACATTTGCGGGTATCGGTGACTGTGCCATGCCAGTGACGCATGGCCCACCAAGTCTGTACTACATGCACACATGTCAAAGGAGTGAAGGGGATGTGTGGCACATAGGGCACCATCACACGTGACATGTGTACACAGCTCATCATACTTTAATTAGCTTCACACCTCAGGAGTATGGTGCCACATCACAGCCTGACCCACCTGTGCCCGACACATGTAGTACTGCACAGACAATGCCTTGCTGTCCAGCCTTGGCCATGTATGACAGCTCAATTCCTTCCTGTGTGCCGCCTGTCACCATTGTCAGGTGTGAAACGCACCGTACATACGCTCTGAGGGCGTGTGTAGGGTCCCTATCATTATGGGAGTGCTGGCGTATGCGTACGCCATAGTGATACGGACTGTACACGCGTGTGTACGGTCCCTATCACTATGGTGGTGCTGGCGTATGCGTACGCCATAGTAGTTCGGACCGTACAAACGCGTGTGTACGGTCCCTATCACTATGGTGGTGCTCGCGTACGTGTACGCCATAGTAGTTCGGACCGTACACACGCGTGTGTACGGTCCCTATCACTATGGGGGTGCTCGCGTACGTGTACGCCATAGTAGTTCGGACCATACACACGCGTGATCACTATGGTGTACGCATACGCCAGCACTCCCATAGTGATAGGGACCCTACACACGCGTGGACGGTCCGTATCACTGTGGCGTACGCATACGCGAGCACTCCCATAGTGATGGGGACCGTACACACGCGTGTACGGTCCGTTGCAATGCATTTGGGGTGTCCTAGGGCTGTGAAACGCACCGTACCTGTGTTGTGACATAGGATTGACATAGGGGACACATGAGGGACAAGTATAGGGGCCTAAATGCATGCTGGTTGTCATGGAGACCGAGTTTCATGTTTGAATTTTGCATCATGTGGCCAGCAGAAGTCGGTTGGAGACAATATACTTTGTTGCAATGTGGTTGTTGACATTACATCATGCTCAATTTTAAAACCATGCAAAGCCTGTCACTGGGGTAGTTTTAAAGTGATTGGAGGACACGTAGGATGCAAATGTGACTGAGCCAATCACTCTGTACTCCTGTAAATGAAACAGGCCAGCAAGGAAAATATAAGGCAGCCAGGTCCCTTGAGAGAGCACTTGCCTGCACATCCTTTCATTCCATAACACTGCTGCTGCTTGTGATTCCTCTGGCACCATGTCCAGGTCTGTGGAGAGGGCCCAGCCATTCACCATGGAGGAGAATATGGCATTGGTGGATGTGATCCTCCCACAGTACACCATGCTGTATGGTCGACCAGGGGAGCAGGTGAGTGCAGACTCCACTAGCTTAAACTGTGCCCCTTTTTGTGACTGTGACTTCTGGCATTGTGTCCACGTGTGACAGACATGCAGGGTTCTTCATAGTGGTTCCCAGGGGGGGGAAGGGCTCATGTCTCCCATGCAGAGCATGCTGTAGTTCTTGTGTGCACAACGCACTTGCATGGTGCTTACTGTGACGATCACTGCATGGTGCATGCCGCTTTCGGACTGCCTAATCCTCCTGGAAATGTTGTTTCTACAGTCCTGATGTGAGTCTGTGCTCCCCCCAGGGTGACAGGTGCCAGGACCCACAGATGTGTGTCTGTTCAGTGTACCTGTGGTGAGAGTGTCCAAATGATGTGGTCGTCCCCTGGACATTGGTGTGTGTGTGTGTGAGTCCCCTGTCATGTGGGTGTGTGCATATGTGGAGTGTTGCACCCCAGCTGCATGTGGGATGGATATACCCTGCCCATCTGATGTGAGCAGGGAGCTGTGCTGGATGTCTGCCGTGCTGAGACAGCCCCACATCTGTGACACCCCCAGTCTAGTGGCATATGTGCAGAGTGAGGTTTGTAGCGGCAGTTGCCAATGCCAGGTGATTGTTCAGTCCCTGTGTGTGTCTGTGTACTCTGCTGAGGTAGCGTAAGTGGGCTGGGGCATGTGACTGCTTAGTGGTACTGTTCAGATTCCTGGTGTAGCTTGGGATGCACAGTGTGAGCCTGCATCATTGATTGTGTTGCACCCCTCATGCCACCTGTGTACTTTCAATGGCACCTACTGCATTTGGCCATTCCCAGGAGGATGATGTCACTATTACAAAGGTGCCATGAGTTGGCTGCATACTATGGCCAGTTCAAACATGCATAATTTGTAATATGTGTGTCTCTGTATCATTGATAAGGTGGATTGATGTATTGTCACTTTTGCATCCTCACAGGTAGGCGTCTGTGCCAAGGGGGAGATCTGGAAGCAAGCCGTCAGTGCCGTGAGGAGGACGGAGGGTCGGAAGCGGCGCCTAGCCCAGGTGAGGAAACGCTGGCAGGATATCCGGTGCTGGACGCCCAGGATCGCACGGGTCCTGCTGGGGGACTCACCTGAGAGCCACAAAAACCGTGGGCGCCGGCGTCTGACCCACATCCATAAGCGTGTGCTGGCGGTGGTCTTCCCCGACTTGGACAGGCGCTTACTGGAGAAGCAGCAGCAGGAAGGGGGTAGGTACATGTGTGTTTGTTGTGTGTGACCAGCTTTTGGAAGTGCGCAGTTGCATGGATACACTGCCAGGGTTTAAATGTGCAGTGCATATCCTGTTCCCCAAAGTAAAGCGGTGCTGTTCTTCCTCCCTTCCCCTCCTTGCCATGTGTTCCCTGGTCTGTGTGTAGTCACTCTTGCACAAGGTCATCTAGGCTGGCAGTTAATCCAAGTGCCCAATGCTTGCAGCATCATGTGTGTGGGTGGTGTGTAACAGGTTTTTGGACGTTGCCTGTGCCCTGGCCAGTTCTGTCATTGTGGGGTCCATGTTAGTTGGCACTGATGCTGAGTCCCGACATGGGAGTGTGTGTTTCATGTGTACTGCCTTAGTGCCTGCATGTCGAATGTTGTGCCCTCTGACATGATGTGCTTGAGTATGAGATATGCATAGTGCAGGGATGGTGGCTTGTGTTCCAGTCATATCCATCCAGGGCCATGGAGTAGTGTGGCCACTACAGTCCCCTGGGGCACCTTTTCCTAGGTATCATGTGTGTCATCAGACAATGTGGACATTCTCTGTGTCTTCAGCATAGTTTGGGTCCTGTGGCGTAGTACCCTGGCCTCATTTGTATTCACGTATACTGTGCTACATGTGTCCACTGTACAGGGTGACCTAATTTAGCTGGTGCATACTCACAGGGGCCAGTGCCTGTGTGTCTTGGTACAACTATCTGATGATGGTTGTTTGTCAGTGATATATGTGGACAGGCGCACCAGGGGTAGTTTGTGTACGATCAGGATTTATTGCAGGCCATGTGTTTTCATCCCAGACTAAGAGGTGTAAGTACTTCCTCTGTCTCAATCACATTGTCTCAGGTAGGGGGGGGGTTGGTGCGGGCAAGGCCTACATGTCCAAACCTGAAGTCTCCTTGCTTGGTCTGGCCAGTGTGTGATGTTTGTGTGGACAAACACTCAAGGTGCAGTGACCCAGTCATGTTGGCCATGGTTTTCAGTATTACCTTTGCAGCATGTCCCAAGAGTTGATAGACATGGTTCCTGCTCATCCCTTTCTTGGCTACGCTGTGTGTCGCAGATGCTGTGCTAGATTGTCCCCAGAGCCTGGCTCCTCTGTACAATTTGATATCAAGTTATTTGCTATTGTGTCATGCTCTCCATATTTTAACAGTGGCATGGTGGGTCAACAAACTGTGTTGCAGGGACTACATATGTACCTTGTATTGTAGATGTTACTCTTGTTGCTTTTCAGGCTATGCACTGTGACCTATGTAGAGTTGACTCATATGACATATGTATACAGGTGTCTGATTTCTCCTGTCTCTTCACCTTGCCCACAGCATCGTCGGGGGACTACGAGGGAGACACTGGCACGGACCGTGAGGAGGGAGCGAGCACCAGTGCCAGCAGTGCTGAGTTGGCTGGCACATCGAGTGGCACGGAGGCCGACGGGAGTGCAGCGGAGGACCTGTCCAGTCAAACCACCACCGACTATGACGCTGACGGGTCCGAGGCTGTCCTCTCCGATGGGGCGGAGGCTGCTCCCACAGCTGACAGCAGCACTCCATCACTACCTGCCCCCTCCATTCCGATCACCGGCCTCCCACTTGCTCGTGTCCCTTCCCGCCGTGCTAGGTCACCACGTGTCTCCTTCTTGCCAGGCACCGCACCCACTGCCCCTGTCTCCACTGCTGCCACCAATGCCGAGTCTGTGGACATCCTGCGGCAGTTGCAGGTTGGTCAGACTGCGATACTTAATGTCCTCCATGGCCACAGCCGAGTGCTCAACCAGATGGAGGCATACATGGAGGGCATTTCAGCTGCGCAGTCTGACCAACACAACTTGCTGAGGTCCATAGACTCGACACTGACTGCAGCAGTGGGTCTCCTGCAGCACTATGTCCCCCCCTACCCCTGAACCATCCACACTTCCCACTCCCATGCCTGTCCAAAGCACACCCATACGTCCCCATGCACGCACCCCACCAGACACAGGCACCACACCACCAGGGAAGGCAAAGCGCACACCTCCTGGCACGCACACACAGGGTGAAGTAGTCACACCCACTGGGTCGGGGGGGAAACGGAAGACACGCAGCCAGAGTGGGAGTCCACATTCCTCACGACCACCACCCTCCAAATCCACTCCCCTCAGCTCTCCTGGCCAAGAGTCGGACACAGGGTCAGTCCTGCCCAGTGTGTCAATCAGCCCCAGTGTGGCACCACCCCGCAAGCGGTGGAGGCAGGACACCGGCAGGGGAGTTGAGTCCCCCCCCTGTCCACACCCTCCACCAGTAGCGCTGCGACCCATCCCTCCGACCCCCCCCCCCCTCCTTGGGGCCTGTGGTTCCTTCGGGGCAGGGGAGACGCAGGGCGACCTGGCAGTAGTGTGCAGCGCCGTGCTCGAATCCACCTTTGGCGCTGCCCCATCCCCTGTGTTGGAGTCGTCCGTCCCTGCACCCACAACACCTACCCTTGCCCCTCCTGTCCCTGCGGTGCCTGGTCCTTCCCCCCCACATGATGCCCCCCCCCACCGTGGATGACAAGGTAGTCTGAACTGTGCAGGCAAGCTAGGGGACATGCATCCCAATGTGTCCCCCACCTGGATTGGAACTATGGACTGCCCTATGGGCCTTGTGCATATGGAACTTTTCATACAATACATTTTAGAACATTGCTGAATAAAGCTATTTTATTTTCCTTGGCACACTACTGCTGTTCTGGCATTGCTGTTGGTGGTGCTGCTCTATGATTTGGGGTGGCGATAATGGGTTAGGTGTCTGGGATATGTTGTAGTGTGCTGGTCGTGGGGTGGACCCTGTTATCTGTGTGCCATCACACGGTATTTGCTATCAAACTTTGCTCATGTAAGCTGTTACTGCATGGTGACATTGTCCCAAGGTGTGTACCTTCCTCTGTGGACCCTGACATCTTCCCTGCAGGGTGTTGTGAAGACATTTGTGCAGTGCTGTGTCTACATTTGCTGGGTGTGTGACGGACCCCTTCAACTTTGGCCATGCATGCTGGGCAAGGTCTCCACCTGCATCATTTGTGGCATCCTTGGGGGTCACTGTACTTGTGACTGGAGTATATTGACATGACTTCATGTGTACATGTTACCTTTTCCGCACTATGCATGTGTGTACTCCCAGCCTCGCACACATGTGTTTCGTGTTCTGCTGGGTCTTTGAGCACCTGACTGACAATTGTGGGCATTGTATCTGTGGGTACTCCACCCCTTTCTTTCCATGGGCACAGCTGGGAGGACTCCGCACCCACCCCTCCTATGTCTGGGCACTGCTGGGGGGACTCTGCACCCACCCCTCCTATGTCTGGGCACTGCTGGGGGGACTCTGCACCCACCCCTCCTATGTCCGGGCACTGCTGGGAGTGATAGGCACCCACCCCTCCTATGTCTGGGCACTGCTGGGGGGACTCTCACCCACCCCTCCTGTGTCTGGGCACTGCTGGGGGGACTCTGCACCCACCCCTCCTGTGTCTGGGCACTGCTGGGAGTGATAGGCACCCACCCCTCCTATGTCTGGGCACTGCTGGGGGGACTCTCACCCACCCTACTGTGTCTGGGCCCTGCTGGGGGGACTCTGCACCCACCCCTCCTATGTCTGGGCACTGCTGGGAGGACTCTCACCCACCCCTCCTGTGTCTGGGCACTGCTGGGAGGACTCTCACCCACCCCTCCTGTGTCTGGGCACTGCTGGGGGGACTCTGCACCCACCCCTCCTGTGTCTGGGCACTACTGGGGGGACTCTGCACCCACCCCTCCTATGTCTGGGCACTGCTGGGAGTGATAGGCACCCACCCCTCCTATGTCTGGGCACTGCTGGGGGGACTCTCACCCACCCCTCCTGTGTCTGGGCACTGCTGGGGGGACTCTGCACCCACCCCTCCTATGTCTGGGCACTGCTGGGAGGACTCTCACCCACCCCTCCTGTGTCTGGGCACTGCTGGGAGTGATAGGCACCCACCCCTCCTATGTCTGGGCACTGCTGTGGGGACTCTGCACCCACCCCTCCTGTGTCTGGGCACTGCTGGGAGTGATAGTGTCAGAACTGCTTTACGGCAGGGGGACGATTCCCTCGGAGGCAGATGACTTGTCCCAATTCCAACCTGCCCAAGCCAGCGACAGGTGAAGGCAACTGTCACTGACTTCAGCTCGGGGGAAAGGGGAAGTGGAAGACAAAACAAGAGAGACTGCCTCTGGACTCTGGTCACTCTCCTCACTTCTATATTCAGAAAGGAAGCCACCTGCAAGAGAGAACACAACATATACTTGCCCAATGTTCTCAATTACTTCTTTTGCCCTCTCTCTATTTTACGCCCATTTACCTGAGTCACAGCTGAGGCTAGCTCCTCTCTATATGCCTTGTCTGAATTGTGTAATAATCTGATTGACTGGAAGGACCACTCTCAAGAGCTTGAATGTCACCTTGTTTTCAGGAAGTTTCTTATTAAGTAGTTCTCAATCAGTTTGGAAGTCCAACCATAACTTAGTTCTTTTCAGTTCAGTTCTCAGTGACCTCTAGAGCTCTAGATAGAATGGTTCCTTGTTACTGCTACTCCTTATCTCCAACAGTTTCTTTTGTCTGAATGCGTGAACCTTGAAAATCACTTGAACACTCTTACTTGTGAGACGGGGGCTCTTCTCTTCACAGAAGCTGCTCCCCTTACCAATCTTCGACTCTCGCCTTTCTTACTCTACGGAGGCCTGAAGCTGCTCTGGTCTTCACCTTTGTTCTCTGGTAAAGAATTTCAGAAAAGGCTTGAGAAAACTAATATACAAGAAAAAACTATAAGATATCATTCACTACTTCCCTACTGATAACTTTGAGTCGCCTTATATCTTCTCTGAGGTACTTCACTGGATTGACACGAAGCGCTGAGGGAAAACGCTCCTGTCAACGGTTTTCAAATCGTTGAAGTGCGCCGCGCGATCTCCGCGCATGCGCATCAGCCCATCCAAGCGTCTCGAGGGCGTACAACTAGACCGCGCACCACCACAGGAAGTGGACACAGTCAAGTCTCGATCCCCTGCTAAGGGGTGCTTCAAATTACCAATAACTGCACACAGGAAAGACCTCCAACCAGGACTAATTCTCCTCCAACGCGGATACTTGGCTGCAGGGATCTTTATGGAGACATGTCTTTCCTTGCCATCGTGATGCCTAGCATAGACGGGAGCGTTCCTGACAGTACTTCCCACCAAAAGGCGCTCCCCCAATCTTGGCTTTGCTGGATTGGCTTTATGAAATTCACGGATCAATCTTGGAGCATGAATGTTGGTGTGAGGCTCCCATGATCTTTCCTCTGGACCAAAGTTCTTCCAATCAATCAGATAACACAATTTACCCTTCCTAAACATGGAGTCTAAAATTTTGTGTACCTCAAACTCCTCTTCTCCATCAATCAAAACTGGTTTAGAAGGTGCCTGACTTCTCAAATTAGGTGGACTCTTTTTAAGCAGGGATACATGAAACGTTGGATGGACCTTGAGATAGGAAGGCAAATGGATTCTGACTGTCACTGGATTTAACAACTTGTCAACTTGGAAAGGACCAATAAAGCGAGGCTGAAACTTTCGATTTTCTTTTAACCTGAGGTTCCTAGTGGATAGCCACACTCTATCTCCTGGGCTAAAAACTGGACTGATTCTTCTTTTCTTATCTGCCTGAGTCTTATAAGAAGTCTTAGCCTTAGTTAGATTTTCTTTCACTTGAGCTAGAGAATTTTGAACTTCTTTTACAAATACCTCAACTGCAGGGACTGGGCTTTCTTCCTTATCTAATATTAAACTAGGATGTCTACCATAATTTAGATAGAAAGGTGAATTTCCTGTGGAAGAATGCTTGGCATTGTTATAGGCGAACTCTGCTGCCCACACCAATTCTGACCATTCTGACCTTTGATCTAATAGATAAAGCCGGAGGTACTGTTCTAGATCTTGATTTACCCTTTCTGTCTGCCCATCTGTTTCCGGGTGAAAGCTAGTGGAATAGCGGGCATCTATTCCTAACCTCTTAGTGAAGGCCTTCCAAAAATGGGAAACAAATTGTGAGCCTCGATCTGAAATTAGAACCTTTGGAATTCCATGTAACCTCACAACATGTTGGGAAAACAACTGAGCTAAACTTGGTGCATTGGGAATTTTCTTAAGTGGGATAAAATGAGCCATCTTTGAAAAGGAATCTACCACTACTAGGATGGTATTAAATCCTTGACTTGGAGGGAGATCTACAATTAGATCCATAGAAACCGTATGCCAAGGATGTGGTGGAGTGGACAATGGCATTAACAGCCCTTGCGGGGCCTTACGGTCTGATTTCCCTTTTAAACATCGTTCACAAGTGGACACAAACTGTCGTATCTGCGGTCTCATCCCTGGCCACCAAAAATTCCTTTCCCCTAATTCAACTGTCTTGCAAATTCCTTTATGACCCGCTAATAGATTGTCATGGCAGGACTTCAGGGCTTTTTCCTGGAGAGCCTTTGTTGGAAGAAAAAGACGATTTTCATAGTAAGGTAATTCATTCTTTAGTTCTCTACCTTCCTCCTCCAAGGCCCATTGATTCATTTCTGCTCTTGTCATCGATCTCTTAATCTCAGTTGAAAAATCTGAAAGATTTGTGGCTGATATAATTTTCTCCTCTGGAATAATAAATTGAGACTCCTGGATCTTTTCTTGGGAATTGGAGTTGATTCTGGAGAGTGCATCTGCTTTAGCATTACTGGCCCCAGGCCGAAAAGTGATCACAAAATTGAAGTCCGCAAAAAACAAGGACCATCGCAATTGCCTGGAAGTCGGAGTGCGAGCAGACTTTAAAAATTGCAAGTTTCGGTGGTTAGTGAACACTGTGACCTTGTGCTTCGCTCCCATCAGGTAATGTCGCCACTCGACAAAAGCGCATTTCACTGCCAACAACTCCTTGTCAGCAATTGAATAATTACACTCTGGTGGAGTCAACTTTCTGGAAAAATAGGCTACTGGGTGGAGTTGCCCGGTGTCTGCATGGCGTTGAGAGAGAATTCCTCCAATAGCGACATCCGAAGCATCAGCTTCTACATAGAAAGGATCTTCAATCTTGGGATGCAGTAAAACTGGAGACTGAGTAAAAGATTTCTTTAAAAATTGAAAAGCCTCTTCAGCTTCTGTTCCCCAGATAAACTTCACTCCTTTCTTCAAGAGACGAGTAATGTGGGTCACTACACGGGAAAAATTTGGGATGAATCTTCGATAGAAATTGGAGAATCCCAAAAAACTTTGGATCTCTTTGACATTCGTTGGAGATGGCCACTCTTGCACTGCCTTCACCTTGGTGGTATCCATACTGACGCCTTGAGGGGTGAGCACAAAACCCAAAAACTCAACCCTTTCAACATGGAACGCACACTTCTCCAATTTTACGTAAAGGTGATTTTCAAGCAACCTTGTGAGAATGGCTCGCACATGTTGCACATGCTCATCCTTGTTTTGTGAAAAAATCAAAATGTCATCGATGTACACCACAGCCACTCGGTCCAAAAATTCTCCTAAGATATCATTTACAAAATGCTGGAAGGCAGCGGGAGCATTGCACAACCCATATGGCATTACTTGGTATTCGAACAATCCATAACGGGTGCGAAACGCTGTCTTCCACTCATCGCCAGCAGCCACTCTAATCAGATGATATGCCCCTCTTAAATCCAATTTAGTGTACACCTTGGCATCTTTTACTTGATCCAGTAACACTGAGATCAAAGGAAGAGGGTAACGATTTTTTACAGTCACTTGATTCAAGGCTCTGTAATCCACACATGCTCGAAGATCTCCATCTTTCTTGGGGATAACAAATAGGGGAGAGGAAACTGGGGATTGGGAGGGGCGTATGAATCCATTTGCTAGATATTGGTCTAGGTAAGATTTCAAAAATTGATTCTCAGTTTCGGTAAGGGCATATATACGGCTGCAAGGGAGCACTGCCCCAGGCTCTAGTTCAATCTTGCAGTCATATGGGCGATGAGGGGGGAGTTTTTCGGCTTCTTTTTTGTCAAATACTGATGATAAATCCTTGTACTCAAATGGAATTTCTTTGGTTTCCACCGAACAGATTTGAACAGGATGATGGACCAAACCTTGAACTGGCGATTCTTCTTTAGATCGGATCTGATCATTGAAACAATTTTCCTTACAGAAGGGAGAGTCCATGACTACTGTTCTCTTACTCCAATTTATGCTTGGATTGTGCTCTGTTAGCCACGGCAGTCCCAAAATTAATTGGAACTGAGGAGCATCAATTAGATTGAACGTCATTTGCTCAGAATGACCATTCAGTCCATTCAATTGAACTAATTCAGTTTCGTGAGTGATTGGCCCTGAAGATAGATTTGTGCCATCCACAGCCCTCACTGCCTCCAGAATTTCCTTTCTGACAAACTTGATTCCCTGCTGGCGGGCATAATTGATGTCACAAAAATTTCCGGTAGCCCCTGAATCTATCATCACTGAGACCTTCTTTATTTCCAATCCCCGAAAGCTTATGGTAAAGGAGACTACCAAATGGGGAGCGGCAGACTGTAAAGTGTTCACAACTTGCTGAGGTTCTTGAGCTGTCTTAGTCATTGCTTCCACCCGCGCAGCTCCTTCTACGGGTGAAGCCTGTCTTTTCCCTGCTGAGAAACCTTTGGTCTTTTTGGGCACTCTTTTACAAAATGCCCTGCTGATCCACAATATAAACAGAGTTGCGCACTTCGTCGACGTTCTTTTTCCTCTTTAGTCAGGGGCCCTCTAACGGATCCAATTTGCATTGGTTCTTCGGTGGAAGCCCCTTCTGGAGCCTTGTGAGTCTCCGTCTTAACTCGGTCAAAGCGAGGAGGAAAAGGTCGAAAGTTTTTTTTCTTTTCATTGCGCCGCTCACTCAATCTGTGATCGAGCTGTAGCACCAAATCAATCAGTTCTGAAATTTCTGTAGGTCTTCGAGGAATTTGGGCGAGCGCATCTTTTAGTTCAGCCTTTAATCCTCTATAAAATATGGCTGCTCTCTTTTCTTCGGGCCAATTAGTCTCTACAATCAATTTGTTAAACTGCGCCAGATATCCTACGAGGTCTCGAGATCCTTGCTTGAGTTCCAACAACTCATTATCCGTAGCTTGGGATGCAGAGCGTCGATCAAAAATCCTAGAAAATTCTTTTTTGAAACCTTCAAAATCATACAAAACAGGGTCATTCCGAGTGACCAGAGACATAGACCAGGCAGCTGCATCACCATTCAGATACGACAGGATAAAGGCCACTTTAGATTGATCTTCAGCAAAGATCACTGGGCGACATAAAAAGTGCAATGAGCACTGAGTCAAAAATATTTGCGCCTTAAGAGGATCTCCACCAAATCTTTCCGGGGGCGCCAAAGGAATGATTGGCGAGATTGCGTGAATGACTTGAGTGGAAATGTCTGCAGAGGAGGGGTAACTTGACGAAGGTGGGGGACCCTTATGAACTGACCCTGAAGCCACCAACTCATCTAATTTCTGCCTAGTTTGCATGGATTCTTGACTAGACCTCCTAACTTCCTCCCTCAGGGATTTGTTATCGTCTAGGGCACTATTTAATTGTTCCTGCATATTGGTCAAAATGCTAGTCAAGGATATTAAATCTATACCCTCAGCCATACTGCCCGGGAGGGAATCTGCAATCCTCAATTAAGAGGTAGGCACTTCAATCTGTCAGAACTGCTTTACGGCAGGGGGACGATTTCCTCGGAGGCAGATGACTTGTCCCAATTCCAACCTGCCCAAGCCAGCGACAGGTGAAGGCAACTGTCACTGACTTCAGCTCGGGGGAAAGGGGAAGTGGAAGACAAAACAAGAGAAACTGCCTCTGGACTCTGGTCACTCTCCTCACTTCTATATTCAGAAAGGAAGCCACCTGCAAGAGAGAACACAACATATACTTGCCCAATGTTCTCAATTACTTCTTTTGCCCTCTCTCTATTTTACGCCCATTTACCTGAGTCACAGCTGAGGCTAGCTCCTCTCTATATGCCTTGTCTGAATTGTGTAATAATCTGATTGACTGGAAGGACCACTCTCAAGAGCTTGAATGTCACCTTGTTTTCAGGAAGTTTCTTATTAAGTAGTTCTCAATCAATTTGGAAGTCCAACCATAACTTAGTTCTTTTCAGTTCAGTTCTCAGTGACCTCTAGAGCTCTAGATAGAATGGTTCCTTGTTACTGCTACTCCTTATCTCCAACAGTTTCTTTTGTCTGAATGCGTGAACCTTGAAAATCACTTGAACACTCTTACTTGTGAGACAGGGGCTCTTCTCTTCACAGAAGCTGCTCCCCTTACCAATCTTCGACTCTCGCCTTTCTTACTCTACGGAGGCCTGAAGCTGCTCTGGTCTTCACCTTTGTTCTCTGGTAAAGAATTTCAGAAAAGGCTTGAGAAAACTAATATACAAGAAAAAACTACAAGATAGCATTCACTACTTCCCTACTGATAACTTTGAGTCGCCTTATATCTTCTCTGAGGTACTTCACTGGATTGACACGAAGCGCTGAGGGAAAACGCTCCTGTCAACGGTTTTCAAATCGTTGAAGTGCGCCGCGCGATCTCCGCGCATGCGCATCAGCCCATCCAAGCGTCTCGAGGGCGTACAACTAGACCGCGCACCACCACAGGAAGTGGACACAGTCAAGTCTCGATCCCCTGCTAAGGGGTGCTTCAAATTACCAATAACTGCACACAGGAAAGACCTCCAACCAGGACTAATTCTCCTCCAACGCGGATACTTGGCTACAGGGATCTTTATGGAGACATGTCTTTCCTTGCCATCGTGATGCCTAGCATAGACGGGAGCGTTCCTGACAGATAGGCACCCACCCCTCCTATGTCTGGGCACTGCTGGGGGGACTCTGCACCCTCACCTCCTATGTCTGGGCACTGCTGGGAGGACTCTCACCCACCCCTCCTGTGTCTGGGCACTGCTGGGAGTGATAGGCACCCACCCCTCCTGTGTCTGGGCACTGCTGGGGGGACTCTGCACCCACCCCTCCTATATCTGGGCACTACTGGGAGGACTCTCAACCACCCCTCCTGTGTCTGGGCACTGCTGGGAGTGATAGGCAACCACCCCTCCTATGTCTGGCCATGTACGCTCCATGCATACACGGGTGGGGGTACGCTCCATACATACACGTGTGGGGGTACGCTCCGGACATACACTGGTGGGGTGGCAGTACGCTCCATTCATACATGTGTGGGGATACGCTTCGTACATACCCGTACCCACGCTCTGCGGGCCTGGGTACGGGCCGTACCCATGCCTTTGGAACATGGGTACGGTGCGGACCCCCAATGTTGGCGTGCCGTAGGGGTCCGCGCCGTACCCAGCACTTCAGAGCGTGGGTACGGGCCGTACCACGCACACACCTACGTCACCCCAACATTGGGGTCAGCACCGTACCCACGCTCTTCAAGCATGGGTACGGTGCGGACCCCTACGACACCCCAACATTGGGGGTCCGCACCGTACCCACGCTCTTAAAGCATGGGTACGGTGCGGACCCCCAATGGGGTGCCGTAGGGGTGCGCACCGTACCCGTGCCTTCTGGGCGTGGGTACGGGTCGGACCACGCGTACCCCTACGTCACCCCAACAATGCTGGTACGGCCCGTACCCAGGCCTTTCGAACGTGGGTACGGGTCGTACCGCCATTGTTGGGGTGACGTAGGTGTGTGCGTGGTACGGCCCGTACCCACGCTCTTAAGGCGTGTGTACGGTACGTACCGGATTTGTTGTGTTGGCGGTTCGCGTCATCACCCACTTCCGTTGTGGCGGACGCTGGCGTTGCTGGACACGCCCCCACCCCCTCGAGGTGACCAGGCCCTGGAGGTCAGGTATGTGCAGGGCATGTATGACTTGTGACATGGGTGGGGGTTTGGTTTCCTGCCCCTGCTCCCCCCCCCTTTGCCCCTGGGTGTGGTTCTGACCTTCTGCGGCGTCTGCGTCGGTACCTGTAGAGCAGGTGGACTGCTATGAGGGCCGGGATGACACGTAGGTTTGGGTCCATGGCTGTCCGTCGCGTACTGGTGCTCCTTGTGCGCGTCGTCCTGATTTCCCGGCAGTTTTTGGCAGCCGGAAAATATAATCTGTGCGGGGTGACGTCGGTGCGGATCGTACTTCCTGGTTCGTGAAACGCAGCCTGAAGGCGTCCCGACGTCACGTCGGAGCATTCCCGGATCACATTTGTATGTATATTTTCGTTGGTCGGTGTTTTGTACGAATCGTACGGAAATGGTCTTTCCATACGAATCGTACTTGCATTTTTGTAATGTTTTTTCACCGGGTACGAGTCGGACGGAGAAAATGCTCCGTCCGACGGTTCGTACCCGGTTTCTCCAGGATCTGACCTTCTGCGGCGTCTGCGTCGGTACCTGTAGAGCAGGTGGACTGCTATGAGCGCCGGGATGACACGTAGGTTCGGGTCCATGGCTGTCCGTCGCGTACTGGTGCTCCTTGTGCGCGTCGTCCTGATTTCCCGGCAGTTTTTGGCAGCCGGAAAATATAATCCGTGCGGGGTGATGTCGGTGCGGATCGTACTTCCTGGTTCGTGAGACGCAGCCTGAAGGCGTCCCGACGTCACGTCGGAGCATTCCCGGATCACATTTGTATGTATATTTTCGTTGGTCGGTGTTTTGTACGAATCGTACGGAAATGGTGTTTCCATACGAATCGTACTTGCATTTTTGTCATGTTTTTTCACCGGGTACGAGTCGGACGGAGAAAATGCTCCGTCCGACGGTTCGTACCCGGTTTCTCCAGGATCCTAATCGGCACCTATATGTATATATTTAATTCATTTTTACATTATATCTATTAGTTATAATTTTTAAACATTTTAAAATATTATTAACTATGTTTATTTTCAGTCAGTTCACAAACTTTATTCGGATAAACATTGTATCCAAAAAAGTGTGACAATGGTTAAAAATGACAAAAAAAGTAGCAATACATAATAGTAAGAATCACAGTTGTATAAACACAATATCATAAAATTTAGATGACAGAATAAGACAAAAATCATCAATAATAAATAAATCACTAATATATAAAATCAATCCATTCGATGATTATGAACTGTCCGTGCGTGAATGAAACTCAGTGATTAGACATTGTCTTATGCGTCCTGGTTGCAATTCTCAAAAATGTGCTTAGGCGGAAAAGCAGCTCTTCATCAGCCAAGGCAAGCGTACATGAATAAGCAGAAACCAAACGGATAGGCCTGCTCTTATTAAAAAATGGGAGAAGAAGCCACTTGATATATTTCATGTAATATTTGCAGAAAAAGAAAAAGTGTTGGATTGATTGGCCACTCACCCCGTCACATAGTCTGGGTAGTGAATCAAGTTTCGGGTGAAAACCCAGAGGGAAACACAATGCAAATTTAACTGCCCCAGCCCTCAGGTGGAATAAGAGGCTCCTTTCCCACCGACTCATGGGTACGGTGAGATAATTTGGTAAGGGGTGACAGTGCCATTCGTAAGCCATATAACTGGAAACAGAGGGTTTATTGGTTCTATATGACAAATAAAGAACGCTTCTAAGTTCTCTTTTATTTACAGTTTCTGCTTCGCTAGGATTTCAAAAAATGCAGCCCTTATTGACGCTGCATAAGCTTTGATACACTCCAGATAACCAGGGAATATCCATCCCCTTCTCACACTTCAAACAGTCTGTTATAATGTTTTTTGTTAAGATAGCTGCCTGATTCTTCCAGACTGATAGCCAGAAAAGAGCTGGGCGGGCGCGTATAAAATCAGATATATGATTTAAATTCAATTCCTTGTGGTAAATTTATTGTGGGGTCGAGATTGGGATACTCAACAGCTTTCTACAAAACCGTTTTTCTTCCTGCTGAATGCAAGAGCTATCTGCGGTGCCCCAAATCTCAGCTCTGTACGTAGCCACAGGGACACATTGTAGTTTAAAAAAATGTTAAATAGCTAAAATAGCACCTGCGAAAACTAAAAATAGAATTAATAGTCTTTGAGAACTTGCTCCTGGAGTGAGTAAGATGCTCAGTCCAGGAGCCGTTCGCAGCAAAGACTACTCCGAGATCAGGGAATTTACAGGTACTTGTCAAATGTTGATTGCCAGCAACAATAGAACTAGGCTGGTGTTTTCTAGGGCCACAGAACATTAAAAATGATTTTTTAGGTCTCGCCAGACCCAGCGCATGCGCTGGTCTGGCGAGACATATTGAGAGTGCTCCAAAAAGTGCTACCAGGCCAGCCTAGAGCTACAGTGCATGTGCGCGGGTGCGCGCGCCATGTTTTTCCGCGATTACTTTCACTTTCGTGGCCGCACGGCCGCTTTGATGTTTGATCGCGATCACTTTCACGGCCGCTTGTTTTTATTTTTCTAAGCTGCTGATCATGTTGTACCTGTGCTGTGTCTGTTTCTTTAAAGCATTTGTTTACTATGGAAAAGTTAAACCTTTTGACTTTGCCAGCTCCTGTTGAACTTACAAACAACTCTCTCTGTGAGGCATTGAAGAGCTCTGTAGTCCAGCATGAGTGAAGGGAGGGCTAGAGAGCTGCTACGCTTTGATACTTTAGAAATAGCGGCGAAATGAGGTGCAAAAGGAAGTACTTGTCTGACCTCCGCCTCTTCTGAATGTTCTGCATCCTCAGATTTGCACCCAAGTTATCTGAGGCCGGAGCTAGTACCTGCTGCAGTAGCTCTGACCGCTGGCATCTTGCTGGTGCCTTCAGGCTCAGCCCCGCATCACCGCACTCCCACAGCCCTTCTGTCTGTGCTGCGCTGAGTGGCGGCCAATTTCCAGACGTAGAAGGACCGCTTCTGAGCAAGTCTGTTTGCTCTGCAGTCGGTTTCTGCTGCAGTTAAATTTTTTTGACCGAGCCTGTGGAATTTTGCTCAACCTCAACTCAAACCTGGCTCCCCAGCTCCGAAATCGTCCGCTCTGGCCATTACGCCACATCCTCTGCCCACTTTCATGCTTAGTAGGAAATGGGCTGGTGCAAGCTGCCTCCTGACGGGAGCCCCGGCAATGATTATTTTTTTTTTACAAATTAACCACTGGCAAAGAGCGTGATGTTGGTAAATTGGTGGTTTAGTTTATTGAAGGCCCTAGGCGAATGAATGTTGAGGTTATAATGAATGATTACATTTGATTGTCATCTCCACTCGGCTCATGTGTGAGAAACTCAGCTCCTCAGACCTCCCTCTTCTCACAGCCCAGGGGTGGTTCCTCGTCTACATTCAAGGGTCCCCCTATGTGAAGAATGCAAAGGATAGCGGGGGATCGATCCCAAAATAGCAGCAAATGTTTGGGGAAAATAAATGACTCGATGCTGACATTTTACACCTGATTCCACCAGGTTTCAGTTAGCCTACAGCATTTATTTCAAGAAGTTCGTTGGATTTCGCAGTAAAATGTGACCCCATTGCTTAAGGCGTGTTCGTCTTGTCTCCGGTAGATTACTGAAACTCACTGTAAGGAGGTGCACCATTTGAGACCATAAACTAAAAGTAGTGCAAGGGGCCTTTTAAATCTCAATACAAGGAAAATTTGCAACAGGTGCTCACACATTTTTAGGTCTTGCTGAGCCCAGCGCATGCGCTGGCTCGGAGAGACATTTTGGAGGTGAGTTTTCAAAGTGCTGCTGGCTGGCCTAGCGCTTGCGTTCACGCGCGAACCGCTAGCATTCAGCAGCACTTTGAAAACTCGTGCTTTAGCGTGTCATCGCGATCACTTTCGCTTTCAGAGCGATCGCAATGACTTTCGCTTTTACGGCCGCGCGGCGTTACTTTTACTGCCGCGCGGCCAATTCTTGTTTTACATGCAAACCATCTTCCCAACCCTTCTCACCTACCCACCTGCTGCCCACTTCCCTTCCCCACCCACCTCCCGCGTCTCCCTCCCCGCAATCTCTTTCCCGCTCTCATGTGTGCGCCCCTACTTTCCTCTGACTCTTCCTTTCCACCTATGTCCCCATCTCGCTATCACTCCCTCTGCTGCCATGTTCTCCATTATTTGAAAAGATTGACCGTCTCCCTAAAACTCCTCCCACTCTATTATCGTGACCACGCCCCGTATTATTGTTAAACAGCCTCATCCGAGCCCGACTGCTCGACCAGGTCTACCTCATTAGAATAACCCCGCCCCCTGGCTTCATTCATAAAGCCGGGCATGGCCCCAGAATGACCGCTCACTGGTTACCCCGGCGGACTTCTAAGGGTGAGCGAAGGATTACTGCTGACTCAAGTTAAAGGGACCGAAATAGTCTCTCAGTAGTGCCCCAGGGGAGCACTTCTGTCATGTGGACTTTCAAGACGGCCATATTGGAAAGGGGATTTCACCTTAAAGTCCACAGAAGGGACGCAACGTTTACTTTCATTCTCTCACCAGAGATAACAGTTTTAAGGATTTCATGGCTGCAATGCTAAAACACTAACATAGATAGCATAGCTGATATCGTCTGAGGACTTGAAACCAATGGTGTCACAAGAAGACCTCAATGAAAGAATAAGACCTCCTCAATTAAACATAAAATTATTATAATAACTCCCAATTCCTCACTACGCACGTGACCTGGCTAGATTAAATGTCGAAAATATACTTGTCAACGTTTGACAACAGCTAACAATACAGTGGCCACCTGATTGGTTTTATAAGGGCGTGACCGGTATTATAATGTCCTGCTGGCCTGGTACATAAATTAGAAATATCACCTAAAGTCGATATATTTCCCCCTTATAAGCACGTACTTTAAGCAGTAAATGCTAGAAGAAAACATTTAAAAATGTGTTCTACATCTGCCCGAATGACCTTTGGCTGATAAATAAAGGCCATATTAAAAGCAAGCATTGGCATAGCCAATAGTTCTCGCCTTTGGGACCTTATAAGTGTTTAGCCATGCAACAGTTGATATTGTTGCACCAAGGATATTGTGCTGCCTAACTAAATAGTTTTAAGGTCCCAAAAGCGAGACCTATTGGCTATGCCAATGCTTGTTTAAATGTACGCACAAGTCCAAACTATCCATGAATTTGACAAAGGACTATACTAGGATACGTAGAGAATTAGGAGTGCGGCCTATAAGAACCGCATCATCTGCGTAAAGTAGTACAGGAAGGGGTTTCCCATGAATCATCGGGACATCTTGAGTCATAGGTACTAGTGACTTATTTAGGACATTAATATAAATAATAAAGAGGAGGGGGACCAGGACGCATCCCTGCCTGACCCCCCTTCCAACCTTAATGGCTCCCGATACCTCTCCCCCACTACCTATCCTCACCTGAGCCTCAAGGTCTTTATGGAGGTATGCCAGAAAATGAACCAGTGGCTCATCCAGCCCGTAGGCCAATAGGATAGCCCACAGCCTTGATCTGTTCACAAGGTCAAATGCTGAGGACAAATCCATAAAGGCCAAATAGACCGGGGAATTCCGAGCGATAGTGTACTTCCTATTACAAGGTTGAGGTTAAGGCATTGTTCGTTAGTGCCAACCTTGCTGCGGAAACCTAACTGGCAGGGCTCTAGAATACTGCACAGCTCTGACCATTCCAGGATCTTTTTGTATAAAACTCTGCCCAAAATTTTAAGGGTGTGATCAATCAATGAGATCGGCCTATAATTGCTAGGCTATGACCGATCCCCCTTTTTAAATATTGGGACGATGATACTCTTTGCCCAGGTACTGGGTAGCGGGCGTACATTAGATTGTTAAAAACGTTCAAAAGGAGCGGGGCCCAGAAGTCCGGGTTCCATTTGATTAAATCTATTGGTACCCCATCTGGGCCCGGGGCCTTATTCCCGATGCTATGATGAATAGCTTCCTCTACTTCGGGGAGTGTTATCTGGATGCCAGCGAATGGGCCAAATTCGTACAGGTCCGTCTCCGATGAAGGGGTAGCATAAATATTAGAAAAGTGTTTTTCCCAAGATTCACTGGATATAGTGCAGCTGAAGGGGGTTAGTAACTGTTCTGTGGATCAGAGATCCCTTACAGAAGACCAAAACAGTTTGCCCTTTTTATTTGTGGCTGCCTGAGATAGGGTTTCCCAACAATCGTTTGGTAGTACTCCCTTCCTCATGCTAACCGCTGCATTATAATTCTGCCTTGCCAATTTCACATCTGGGGCACACCTAGGTTTGGCTGAAAGGGCCCTACGTAGGTTGCTATTCGCCAGTGAACATTTGTCATCAAACCATCTAGGGCCCTGCTTCCTCAAAGAAGCAGGCTTCGACAGTAAGGTTTTGATGACCGTGCAGAGTTTAGAGAAATCATTGACTACCTCTAGGTGCAGAGTTTTAAATAACAGACATGAGTTAATGAGGGGCAGATTATCCTTCACTAGTAACTTAAACAGTTCATCGCTATCGACGCCCCTCCATATTAATCTTAAATTATCGATGGATGGCGTTAGGTCTTTAGCCCCACATTCAGCTGAAAACACGGGTCGAGGTGCCAATTGCAATGCTAATTTGATGGGGTTGTGATCCCCATGGAACGTGGCGATAACCTCTGCGCCCGTTAAGTAATCCACAAACACAGAAGAGATAAAAACAATATCTATTGTAAAGGAATGGCCCCTACCTCTGAATGTCGGAGGTTGATAGTTAATGGTGTGTGCTGGGCCCATCTGGTCCATAACGTTAACCAAATCATGTGAACTTAAGAACGCAGCCAACTCTGCGCCCCTACGAGAGGAGGAACCTTGGTTAAGTGTCTCTACACCATGATGTGTATCTTTGAGTTTTGCATTAAAATCTCCCGCTAGAATAGATAGTATTGCCCAAGTGTTGCTGACAATCTAAATTAGAGATAAAATCAAAAAGCATAATAACATTTCTAATAGGAACAGATTGGAAATCATTATTATAAAAATTCACCAAATAAAAAGAAACTCTTCTTTTATTAAATACAACTTGATAATTAGAACTACTAGTTGGTAAGACCTTAAAGCTCCTTCCAGCTGCTACGTTAAGCCCAATGAAAAGTCTCCCCGATGGACGGGCCGGTTTGTGATGGGATGCCGCTACGCTAATGCAATGGAACCCCTCAATATGCAAGTCATGAGTGGCCCAAGTCTCCTGGAGCATAACTACATCCTGTTCCTTAACTAGGCGCAACCAATCATGGTCACCAAGCTTAGACTGCAACCCTACTACGTTCGAACTTAGGATATTCAAGTCTGCTCCAATACTGCTTTTGATTAAAGATGGCTTGTCATTGGCATTATAAGTTAATACCATAGTAGCTGGAGAAACCATCTTAATTCAGAGTGACTTATCATTATCATTATGGGTTGGTACTATAGTAGCAGGAAGGTCCACCAAATAGGGCAGATGACATTGTTGGTCTGTCATTAATGGTGGTTGTCAATCCTGTGCATCTACGCTGGAGAGTGCATTAAACCTGTTGGTTCGCAAAGGGAGGACGTAAGTGTCCCTAACAGGTTTAAAAGGTGGCTTGTAAAAATAGCCCAAGGGGAGCGCACTAATACAGGTATTTTGTGTGGAGTGATGCTCAAAAATATTCAGTAAGCGGTGAACCATATGAGGTCTGTGAAAATTCAAAACAATACAGTCACCGTTTATATACTTGGCAGAGTGACCAACCCACGCTACTCTTCTGGCCATAAGAATGTCATTCATATTAGAAGGGTGAAAACCCTTATATTTTCAAAGCCAGTCTACAGACTTATTACGCAGGTCTACCCAAGACTCCCTTTGATCCTCCACTAAATTAGGGACCCCAGCCAACACCAGCACATAGGGACAAGAGTCAGGAGGTAAGCTTAACACATCAGTATTTGGCCTAATACGGGCCTTCCCAAGACTGCTAGAAGTATCCTTTCTTACACTTGGGTCACTTGCGGGGGCACTAGTCCGTGGCTGTGTGGAATTACTGTTTCCTGGGACATTAACTGTATTAGGTTGGGGAGCGTCCTGTCTTCCCCTCTGCTCGCTAATAAGTTGTGGCGCGGGAAATACATTTAAATTGCTGCAAATTGTGACATCTTTGTTCAGGACAAAACTAGATTGTGGCTCATACCCAAGTGTACCGCCCAGGGGAATTGAGGAGATTCCTCCCCCACCATTGTTATGAACAGAGTCCACCTTCCTCCCCCTCAGGTTGGCCAATTCAGAGTCCAAATGCTCCAATTTCCCCCAAAGTGCGTCAAAATTCGATTTAATAAAATCCTTGAGGTTTGCCAGTGCATTTCCGATAGATTCTACTGCAAAGTTGGTGTCAGCAGCAGCTCCCATGGTGTCTATATTGAGATCATTGCAGGCAGAGTTGGAGAAAACATCAGTCTGTATGCCCACTGAGACGGTAGGAATCGCCACCTGATTTGATGCTTTATTGACAGGTTGGCAGTCTTTGGTAAGTTTGGTTTGGTCTTTCTTTTTACAATTTTGGCGGTTTGTGATTTCACTTTGGGATTCCTTTGTGGACATGCCACCTGTGCTCTGGTGTTAAGACTAGGCATGTCTGGGGCAGCCTTACTAGAGGCTCCCAGATCTGGTGTGGATAGACTTGTGGGAGCGGTGCGTGCTTCCCGTACAGCACATTATTTGGAGTTGCGCAAGTTACACCATATGTGGTCAAAGCACCTAATGATAGATGAGATTGTAAGGGTACAGGGTCGAGCGACAGACGACGCTCTGTAAGTTCAATTTCATTAGTTAACAGGGACTCAGCCCTCACATGAAAAGCGTCCAGTGTCTCAACTGCTCCCCTGCGTTTGCTCATTTTCCAGCAGACCTAAACAGTCCAATTATAGAGCCGTGGGGTAGCGCGCTCTCCAATAAGATGTAACAGTTATGTTAATAATACTTGGAACTTACAGAGTAGATTCTTTCCTCAAATAGCAGATGTCACAGAGGTGGGCCAGCCCAGCCTCTTCCGGCCCCTGATGGGCACAGACGTGCCGCGTCGCGGTGGGAGAGGCTGCGCTATGAGCGCGTTGGCCCCGCCTCCCCCTCACTCGTGGCAGCTGCGTGGAACGGCAGGAACTCTGGGGGTTGCAGTCCCCAGAGTGTGATTACCAGCGTGGGCGGTGCGGCGATGATGGCATTGCCCCTGGGACCCTTGTCCCACCAGGGGATTTTAGCACGATGTGGTGTGGTGGACAGCAAAAACAAGCAGCACCAGGCAGCAGGCAGAGGAATGTTTATTTTAATTATATGTATTTGCTTTATTTTACATTATGTTTTAACTTAAAAAAAAAAAAACAATATTTTTAACAACGATATTTTTGACATCGATATTTTTTTTCTCGATATTTTTGTACTTACCATGATGTAGATAGGATGTCGATATTCTTGACATCGATATTTGTGTCCTGATATTTTTGTACCTCGATATTTTGGTACTCGATATTTTGTCAGTGAATCGTATGCGTGAGATGTGTGTGAGTATGAATCTGGCTGAACGCAGGTGCTTAGGCAGGGTTCGAAAAATCTGAAAAATGGTACTAGTCCTGCAGGTCTAGTACCTTTAAAAAATCTCCTTGACCTGACAGTAACCTACTTGACCTTCTTTTCTGAAAGCAGAGCAAATGTGACAAGATAACAAGATTTAAAGGCCTCTTTATTGCTCATTTGCTTTGTGAGCACTAAAAAGGCCTTTCAATCTTGTTATCTTGTCACATTTTCTCCGTTTTCAAAGACAGAGGACAAAAGTTAGTATGTTTTCCCACTCGCCAGAAAGGGCGAGTAGGACCTAAAAATAGCTCAAACTCATTAAATTTACCTCGCAAATGCGAGCGGTCGAGTGGATTTGTCGAGCCCTGATAGGGGGTTGATGGAAGGTGATACAGTTGTTAATGTAGGCAGGGATTTGTTGGGTAGTGTCTTGAATGTGTGCGTGAGGAGTTTGAACTGTGGACGCTTATGTATCTGGAGCCAGGGAGCTGTGTTATGTGTTCTGAGTGGGAAGTTGAGGATACGTCTAACTGCTGCGTTTCGGGTGGTTTTCAACCTTCTGGTGAGCTGTTTGACGATTCCTGCATAGAGAGGTCCCGTGGTCCAAACTACTGTTGATGAGTGCGTGGATGATGGTCTTATGGTGATTCTTAAGAGCCGTTTGAAAATGTTCTTTAGGGTGTGGAAGCAGTGGCGGCATTGACCTGTGCGAACCTGTACACCTTTTTGTTGATGATGTTCCCTGGGTTACTTGCGCACGAGCTGGAGGTGGGAGTAGGTCCTAGGTTGGATGGCCATCAGATGGAGTCCCATGGACAGGTGTTGTTTCCAAAGATCAACACTTCGATCTAGTCAGTGTTGAGTTTGAGACAGTTCAACTTCATCCTAGTGGCTACTTCCATCATACAGGCAGTGAGATTTCCAGTTTCCAAGGAGTATGACGTCCGGTTGACTGTCGGAGTTGTTTTTATCTGGAGGAGCAGATCAGTCGCATGCAGGTCCTTGAATCTCGAACTTGTGACGGAGCCTGATGAGGATGGAATGTGGTACCATGTGACACGCTGCCAAGAGGTACGATAGGATGACTGCCTTGCTCTCCCCTCTCTCTAGGATCATGCGAATAGCGTAGGTAGGTTCAATGAGCTTTGTTTCCGTGCTCTGGTTGGGCCTGCATCCAGATTGGGTGACATTGAGAAGCTGGTGGTTGACGAGGTAGCTGGTGAGACACTTCTTGATGGTTTTCTCTTGGACTTTGGCCATGTATGATAGGAGGGTGATCTGTCAGTAGTTGTAAAGTTTGGTGAGGTCCTCAGAGGGTTTCCTCATCAGGGTTATGACAGCTGCCTGCTTCCGGGTTTCTGGGAAGACGGCCGCATTGATGGAGTCATTCAGGATGGGAGTGAGGACTTCACTGATGGTGGTTGACCTTTGTTGAGGGTGTGGTGCGGGCATGGGTCTAGTGGGGCCCCTTAGTGGATGGTCTTCATGGTTACGGCAGTCTGTTTTGTGGAGATGATGTTCTACATGGTGAAGGTCCATTCTTCAGCTGAGATTGGAAGACTGGCTGCAAGATTGCTGGGGTCAGGTTAAAAGTTGAAGTTTGCGCATGCAAATGTGACCTCCTTCCAAAAGAAGTTATAGAGATTGTTGCAATGGTTCCTGTTAGGGATGATGTTGTTGGTGGTGGCTGCAGCACCGTGAATTTTCTGACTATGAAGAAGATTTATTTGTTGCTGTTGTTGCTGGCTTCGATGCGTTGGGTGTGGGCTGTTCACTTGGCATTTCAGACATGCTGGTGGAAGCATGTCAGGGCAGATTAGAAGACGTCATTGTCTGCAGTGTCTTGGATCATTCTCCTCTTGCTTTCCAGTTGCTTACAGTTCTGCATTGCCATCCTGAGTTCTACTGTATACCAGCTGGCTTACTTTTGTGATCTTGATTTTTCTCTATGTGCTTGAGGGGGCCAGGTTGTTGGTGCAGGTGGTGATCCATTCATTGAAGTTTTTGATGTCTTCCACTAGGTTGTTGCTGTGCTTGGGAAGGCGTATGGAGAGGGCAGAAGCCCAGTCCTTCTCTGAGAGGTTCTTCCAGCAGCGGCGACCTGTCCAGCGGTGGTGAGTCTCTTGTGATCCATGGTGGTGAGCTTGAAACTCAAAAGGGTGTTGTCAGTTCAGGGAATAGGCGTTGATTTGTAGACTCTGATGCTGTTTAGTGTGGAGAAGATAGGGTCCAGGAAGTGTTCGGCGGTGTGTGTGGGTGAGTCCGGTGACGTGCTGAGTAAGGTTGAGGTTCCTAAGGCTTTTAAGAAGGGTTTTTGAAGTTCAGTCTTTACGGTCCTATAGGTGAAAGTTTGGGTCTCAAAGAAGGATGAAAGTGCTGGAGTTGATGGTAATCTCAGAACTAGATTCTTTCCAATTTCCACTCTTACTGTTACACAGACCTACATCTCTATATTATCAAAGTCAAGAGAAGCCTTTTCCTTCTGTATTTTACATTGGGACTGCTGGCTTTTGATAATTCACTTTGTCGTTAATCTAGAAAGACATGAATCGGCTAGTTCACTGTAATTCTTCCAAACAGTTTGAGGACACTCTGTGCTGAATGCTTCAATCTCTGACCCAATGAGAACCGCATTTGTTTGTGAACATCTGAGGGGAAAAATAAATTGGGGTTTTCCCCACACGGGCTTCGGTCCGTTTGAAGGTCACCTTCTTCAGATAGCAACCGTTGTATCCTTTCTGGTTAATTACTTGATGTCTGGAATACTACGTGGAATACACATCCAGTCTCCTGTTATCCCATACTCTTTACCAAGAGACTATAAACGGCCAAAGTGTTCCCCAGTCACACTGAGGACGGATTGTTTCCCTTCTAACAATGCTATGATGTGACTGGCTGTGGTGGCAGCAGATTATTAGTCCGGGTATCACTGTGTTCACTTGCACCCCTAAGGGGAATACTGCTGGCTGAGGATGGGGAGGGCAGGTATGTGTCTGTCTGGCCGGCTGTTTGCTGTTACATGCTGGTTGTCCTGTGTCCCTGATGTGCCTGACAACCTGACCATTTCTATTGCTTTGGCTCCCCTCCCTGATACTAGAAGTAGGTGGAGGAGGTGGTGGGGGGGTGATCTTGAAATCCCTTTCATTGTAAGAGCAGTTTTCCTCTGAGCTCAGTGACATCCAGCTTCCTCCTTTTTCTGACAATTTGAGCTCTGTGACTTTATCAGTCAAACGCCAATTTAGAAGAAAGTGACCTGGAGCAGTTCTGACTCACCTTTGAATTGCTCAGCCCAGAAAGGAGCAAGCAACACCTGAATGGAAGAAAGTTCTGGAAGATCTGCACGAGGCACCTCCTGCCTGGAGGTGGCTGCAAACCGGTGAGCCACCACAAACCACAGACTCGTTCCAGCCCAGCGGGCCTCTGAGCAACAACAAGCCTTTTTCCTTTTGCCTTTTTCACCTCGTTTTTCCCCGCCGCTGCTGCCGACTCGCCCCTCCCCCCAGCACGACCAGTGCGACCGGCCCAATCCAGCTCCCCTCCCCACTCCCGCCACAGCTGTCCAACCCTCCCCGACCCCTACTTAATGGTGGCCACTGCGGGGACATGCGAGCAACACCACTGACTAATTGTCAGTGAAATTGCTATCCCTCCCTCGCAGCTCTATTAAGTGAGGTCTTCCCCCGAGCCCCTGCACTCTCGAGTGTTGGCGTTCGAGGCCCTCCTCCACCCGCAGGTTTCACCTGCGCCTCATCCCTGGTGGTCCAGTGGACATCTGTCTCCATTCTCTCACTCCGATTTTTCTCTCCTTTTTCACTCGTTTTTTCCCCTCACTTCTATCTTCCCCTTCACTCTCCTTCTGGGTCTTTTCTCCATTTTCTGTAGTTTTCCCCTCATTTCAAGCTCCCCCCTTCACTCTCCTTCTGTGTCTTTCCTTTGTTTTTCACTCGTTTTTTACCCTCATCTCAATCGCCCCCTTTCACTATCCTTCTGTGTCTTTCCTCCACCCTTTCTTGCACTTTTGCTTCCTTATTTGCACTTTTCTTTCTCTTTTTGCCGTTTTCCTTTTGCCTTTTTCAGCCCGTTTTCCCTGCCGCTGCTGCCCCCGCGGCCCCTCCCCCCCCCCCCCCCCAGCACGACCAGTGCGACCGGCCCAATCCAGCTCCCCTCCCCACTCCCGCCTCCCAGCTGTCCAGCCCCCCAGAGCCCTTCTTAATGGTGGCCACTGCGCGGCCGCACCTTTGGCGCGCCAAAGGCAAGCCCATCTGCGCCCATCCGCGACCAGACTGCCACCAGCTCCAGGAACCCTGGATCTCTGCACCGCCAACGCTAGGACCCAGCGGCACTCCACGCTCTCAACCCAGGCCGCAACAGCAACTGCAAGCTAGCATCACCAGCCGACATGCACGGACCCTTCAGCTGTCACTGCTGCCGACACACCTGCACTGCCAAGACCACGGACCCATCGCAACCTGCCTGCAAGAACACAACCGAACCGAAGACCCTGCAATGCATCCTCCTCTACGTCCGATCCCTCCACAAACACACCACCGAAATCTGGGACCTCCTTGACCGCACCACCCCGGACGTACCGATACCTGGACCAACACCACCTCGGGACCGGATATCGCCATTCCCCAAGGATACAAGATCGCCAGGAAGGACCTCCCCACCCGCCCGGGAGGAGGAATCGCCATCATCCACAAATCCACCCTTCGCCTGAGCACTCTCCCCGATGAGCCCACAGACCTGATGGAACACCTTCACTTCAAGATACTGACCAGCCCTACCTCCACCCTCCGAGGAACCCTCATCTACCGACCCCCTGGAACCCGCTGACTTTTCGCCAACTCCATCACGGACATCATCTGCCCGCATGCCATCGCATGAATCGCCATCGCGTCCACCAACTACACCCTACTGGGAGACCTCAACTTCCACCTCGACAACCAACTGGACCCCAGCACCACATCCCTCCTGGACAACCTCCACAACATTGGACTTGGCCAGATCGTGGCCGAACCCACACACTCAGCAGGACACACCCTCGACCCTCTCTTTACAACAAGAAACTCCATCACCTTCAGCCACACCATCGAACTCCCATGGACTGACCATCAATGCGTCCACTTCAGCTTCGGAACACCCACCAGCCACAGACACCAACACCTGCTCCTATGAAGAAACTGGACCAGAATCACCGACAACCAGCTAACCTCATCCCTCAGCAACTCCACCCCAACCATCTCACAAAACGACGACCCCAACACCTGCAGCTCGAACCCTGCACAGATGAATCTCCAACAGCGCCAACACCACAGCCCCCCTCAAGAAAAACAACAACACCCACACCAAGAAAGCTAGATGGTTCACCACCGAACTTCGAGAGTCCAGACTCGCTTGCCGCCGCCTCGAAAAGGCCTGGAGGAACACCAAATCCACAGATGCCCACAACAACTTCAGAGCTGTCACCAACGCCCACCACCAACTCGAGGAAAAAAGCGATTGAAGACAGAATCTCTACTAAAACACACAACAGCAAATAACTCTTCAACATCATCAAGGAGTTCGCCCAACCCACCAGCAAGTCCACCGACATCCCTCCCTCACAAGACCTCTGCGACAAACTCAGCACTTTTTTCCACTACATAATCAAGAGCATTCATGACAACCAACCACCCCCCTGATGCCAGCGATCGACAACTGGACAGCCCTCAGCACCGAAGACACACTGAACACGATGAAGTCAATCCACCCCGGGGCCTCCACGGACCCCTGCCCCCACCACATTTTCAACAGACCCGCACTACACCATCGCACCCATGCTCTGCCACACCATCAACCGCTCCCTGGCAACCGCCTCGTACCCCGACGACTGGAAACACGCTGAGATCAACCCCCTCCTGAAGAGACCCTCGGCGGACCCCACTGACCTCAAAAACTACAGACCCATTTCTCTGCTCCCGTTCCCAGCTAAAGTCATTGAGAAAGCCATCAACAGTCAACTCGCCACATTCATCGAAGAGCACAACATCCTCGACTCCTCCCAATCCGGCTTCAGAAAAAACACCAGTACGGAAACCGCCCTTCTCGCCATAACAGACGACATCCGCACCTTACTGGACAAAGGAGAAACAGCAGCCCTCATCCTCCTCATCCTCTCAGCGGCGTTTGACACAGTCTCTCACCGCACCCTAATACGCAGACTCCACGACGCAGGGATCCAAGACAAGGCCCTTGACTGGATCCGCTCCTTCCTCTCTGGCAGAACGCAGCGGGTCAGACTCCCCCCTTTCCTCTCGGACCCTACACTTACCACCTGCGGAGTCCCCCAGGGGTCCTTGCTCAGCCCTACGCTCTTCAACGACTACATGGCTCCGTTCGCCCTCATCGTCAGAACCTACGGACTCAGCATTGTGTCATACGCAGTCGACACCCAACTCATCCTCCCCCTATTCAACGAACCCAACCCTGCCAGACACAACTTTCGAGAAGGCATGGAATCCGTCGCCAAATGGATGAAAAACAGCTGCCTACAACTAAACACCAGCAAAACGGAAGTACTCATTGTGGGCCCAAACCCCAACACCTGGAACGTCACCTGGTGCCCCCCCCGTCCTCAGAAGCCCGCCCACCCCCAAGGACCATGCATTCAACCTGGGAATCATCCTGGACTCAGAGCTCAAAATGGACCGCCAGATCAACTCCGTCTCGTCCTCCTGCTTCCACATCCGCCGCCTCCTACTTAAGACCTTCAAATGGATCCCCCTCGAACACAGAAAGACTGTCACTCACGCCTTGGTCACCAGCAGGCTCGACTACGGCAGCGCACTCTATGCTGGAATAAACAAAAACCTCACCCGCAAGCTACAGAACATCCAAAACACCGCCGCAAGACTGGTCCTCAACCTGCGAAGACACTGCCACATCTCCCAGCCCCTGCGCACACTCCACTGGCTCCCCATCAAAGCTAGAGTCACCTTCAAGATGCTCACCCACGCTCACAAGGCCTTCCACGACACCGGAACAGCATACCTGAACAGCCGACTCAAATTCCACGTACCTCAAAGGACCCTACGATCAGCCCAGCTCTCCTACTCTGTGGTCCCCTGCACCAGAAAGACCAGATCAGTCGGCCGCTCCTTCTCCTTCCTCGCGGCCAGAGCCTGGAACGCCCTCTGTCTCCACCTCAGACAGACATCATCTCTCCCCATCTTCACAAGAAACCTCAAAACCTGGCTCTTTGACAGACCCCCTCCTTGATGGACTGGAACCTGCAAACCCCCACTCCCCCAGCGCCTTGAGATCCTCACGGGTGAGTAGTCGCGCTTAACAAACACCTGATTGATTGATTAAAGCATCATCCAGGGTAGTGGTGCTGTAGAATCACATTTTCTGTCGGTCGTTCTGTGACCACAGGTGTCATGGCACTCGGTAACCAAGAACAGACTGATAGATGTGAAACAGACAGACAAAGCACAAGCCATCAGGACTGTATGGTAGCAGGATAAAACATATTGTCACAGCTCTCCTGAAACAATTATGACTTTACAAGGGACGGAATAGGTTGAGGGGCCAAAGATAGTTCAATTTGGATATGCTGCCTAAGTTCACCAAAGGGCCTCCAGTCACATCTAGCCCTCTGGAAGGAAAGAATATGACGCTGGACCCGGGCGCTGGATCGCAGAAATGACATAGGAGTATGGGGCATCAACACATCAGCCAACGAGGTTGGACTGCCTTTTCACTCTGTAAAAGACCTGATGAGTAAGACAGAGAATTTTAAAGTGGATCAGTTTTTTGCCTGTAAGCCACTGAAGACACATGATGACATTTCTGCATCCCTAACTCTAGCATTATTGGTATATTGTGACTACATTGTAGTCTTCCCAACGCAGTTTCCAGCAAGTGGAGGTAGAAAATAAAGGCTCTTACCCCCTCCACTTGTTTAGGTCTGTGGTGCAATTGTAATATCATATTATGATCCACGGTTGAAAATGCAAGAAGAGCAAACCTTTGATTTTAAGGATGGAAAGTTAAATGTGGTGACCAGGTTCTTAATCTTTTCAGCTACAACCGGCATGGGCCAGTGGTCCAACATCCCAGCTGATGTAGTTCCACCAATGACAAGAACTTTCGTTTTATCTCTGTTCATCTGAATACATTTAGTAGTCATCAGTACATGAATGACTTGTCAAGCAGCCCCCAGATGACTGATGAAATTGTCAGAATCCTGGTCCAGTGTAAGGAAGAGCTGGCATAGGCTTACACTTAACCCTCAGTGCTGCCACAAACGGATTAAAGAGAAAGGGTGAGGTAGCTTAGCCCTTGAGTTGCTCAGTTATATTGCTGAGTGGAAAAGCAACGTTCTGAGAACCCCCAAACTGATAGGAGCAGAATGATTGGAAAGTCTGCCTGCAGTGCCTTCCATCGAGGGATATTCGACCGAAAGCAAGTGGTTGACAGTCTCTGAAGCAGTTTAGAGACTGAACTCAGTCCTTAAACTTCCTAAACCACTAAAAACAGCGACTGCAACTGAAAGCGTTCAAGACACTGCAGCAGAATCCTATTCCAGTGGACTCCATAGAGGGCACTGACTCAGCTTAGCCATTATTTCCAATTGAATACCTTGCAGCTACCAGACCAGTTGAGGTCTTAATTAGTCTAACCCTGCACTATGTCTTGACTTGATACCAAGCACTGGGCCTTGATAACTGAACACAGAGCGTCCAATCTGTAAAAAATTAGTGTAGGAGAGTAGGGTCTGCTTTCTATGTTCACCCCCACTTTTTGCTTTTGCTTTACTGGTTTTCGACTTAGATGTGGCTGTGGGCCTGCTAATCAGACCCACAGCCCTGCTGTTCTCTCTCTAAATTGATACTATGTACTTTAGGTGCATAACCCATTTGGATAGGATCACCTTATTGGCCCCTGTACAGTGTACCTTAGGTACCCAGGGCATAGGTATACCCTAGGCCTACCAGGGGCTGCAGCATGTATTATGCCACCCCTGGCCTGGCCTTCCATTATGACACAACTGGCTGATCACTCAGCTGGGGCAAGGTCGTGTAACCACTCCTTGCTTAGGTGTAGTATTCCTATACTTAACTTATATATAGACACATGTGTACCTATCAGCCACTCCTATGGCAGGCATTAACAATCCTGGAGGCAGAGTGCTTGGTAACATGTGAGATGGTGCTCTAGCATGAGCTGAGCCTGTCTGCAGCTTTCGGAACCATGTCCTTATAGCTGTTCTATGATTTAGCCTACCATATACTCTTAAAGTGCATATAATCTTAAACGGTTATGGTAACTATGGTTTGGCTTTATCAAAACATGTCGTGTAAGGTGTCTAACACTTTGGAATAATACCCCCATCCCATTTCTGGGGATGAGGATATTATCCTTTCTTCTAGAGGGAGAAGACATGTTGTAACCTACTTACCCGGTTAAAGTTAACCAGAGCCCCAGCATCACAAAATGGATGCTGCTGCCACGACACGAGTCTGACCTCCTGCTGCTGGGAGTGATCCCGGCAAGGGAGGCTTGGACAATAGGTTTCCTGCCTTGGGAGGTGCGAGCACCACCCCAGACAGGCCTTAGTGTATTGGGGCAGGGAGGGATGAATGAAACGAGACACTGCCTGGGGCACACAAGGTGCTCCTTGCATAGTCCAGTTCAAACCGGTGCTGGGGCACTCCAGCCCCAGTCCTGGCGCGAAACTGGACAAAGGGAAGGGGGTGTAACCACCCCCCTCCCAGGTCCCACCCATAAGGCGTGACCTAGCAGGCAACCCAGCCCCCCAGATTAGTATAAGAGTGGTAGCTGGGCCCCAGGAGATTAGATTATCCTGAACCTGCAACTTGAACAGAAACTCTGGACCTTCGACATTCGACGAAAGAAGAAGACTGAAGAATCTCCCTTGTGGCCAAGGAGTGGCTACCCTGTGCAAACAGGCACCATCAAGAGACTACCCTTTGCTTTGCTGAAGTTCTACGAGGGACCGACTGCAGAGCCCGACCAGAGCCTCGACTTCCAGACTTCTCCGACCCTGATCCACATCCACAGCCGAGCTGAGATCCGTGGAGGCGACGAGAGACGTGGGACCGGCTACCTGGGAAAAGTGGCGAGTATCTTCCAGCGCAGCTTCTGAGGCACCCTCGAAGTTGTGCACTGGGGATTGAGAAGCCCCGACCCCAAGCACCATCTGCACCGAAGATCAGCCCCCCACACTCCACGAGTCCTGCGTGGGGCCCTTCTGCATTTTCCTGCTTGCCGCGTCTGTCCGGTTACTTGCCCGTTGGCTAGTAACCTTTGTGACGACATCCCTTTGACTTTCGACTGCTGGTTTGGCTCCTCCAGACTGGCTCCTGCTCCTCTGCAAAAGAGAAGCTCCCCAGACCTTGCTGGTCTGCGCCAGAAGCAAGTCCTTCATTCTGCGTGGGTTCCGCTTGCCAAGGCTTGGTGAGTCCTTCTTCGACTTCGACGCCGCCGACAGCAAGAGCCTTCGTGGGACAGCTCGCCTCCTGGTCCTGGTCGTCCTCGACGTCTCCTGGTACCCGTGGCTGCTGCGACAAGCTTCACCTTTCCACTGCAAGCTTCACGACATCGCCTGGTTCCTTCCTGGTTCCACGTGGTCACTGGCTAGTGACCTTGACTCTGTCCCTTCTGCTTGCAGGTATCCTTCCTTCCTGATCCCAGCCTTGGGATCCACCGGACACTCTTCACTGACTGCCTGTCAGCATCTTTCTTCAGGCATCCATAGGAGTCGACGACGAAACCCGACGCAACTTCACACCTATGCACCCGCAGCCTGTGGGCTAGGTAACTTGGGTACTCCGGTGCTCATCAGGGTATTGACTATCCTAGGGTCTAGTTTCCGAGTCTCGACTCTCTAGCTGCTTCAGAAGTGTCCTTAAACTGTTAATTTCTAACTGCTAGTAATTCTATCAACTTTTACGCATTACGCGTGAGTGGTTCCACTCTGCACCTGGATCCCGTGGGCCTCCCACTTCCTAACCTTGGGTAGTATAGTGTAGCCCCAGCGATTCCCTAGGCCTAGGCCTATCCTATTTCCGTGACAGTGGTCCTTATACCACTTCTTTAGTATATGGTTTGCGTGGCCCCTAGGGCCTAACTGTATTACTTACCTGTGTGACTTAATGTATGCTTAAATAAGACTGTGTTGTACTTACCTCGATTCTCATAAAGAGTGCTGAGGGTTTGACTAGAATAAATACACTTTATTTTATATATATATCTGTTGTGGTGTCCTTTCATTTGGTATTCAAGGGATTATATATGGTATAACAGCTGGCTTCACATGCCATTCAGAGTTTAGCCTAAGACTGCTCTTGTCCATGCTACCACTAGGATAGCTGGTCTATAAGGTTGACTTTACAACCAATCACCATAAGGGTTGTTTGGACTGATATAAGGTGTACACTAGAACTAGTGACATCATACATCAGGCCAACTTCTCACATTGGTGAGCAGCGGTTGGGATCTGAGCTTGCTGTTGTAATACCATTGTAATCTTGAGATACTAAATTGAAAGATCACACAGATATTGTTTAGGTACATATAACATAGATTATAATACGTAAGTCCTACTGGACTTAGTGGTTGTAGGTTGAAGGGAGCAACACACCCTGACTACAACTACTAGTGAGGTTTAGTAGATACAACTAGTGTAGGTAGGTGCACACACCACACCCTCACTAGATCATGTCTCTGGGAGGACATCAAGGAGATGCTCTCTCAGGAGGGGCAGGTCTGAAGAAGACCCCCTCTAGATATGATACCCTAACTTTTCAGGAGATGAGACAATTGTGTACCTCCAGAAAGTTAAAACAGGGTGCAAACCCTACCCTCCTTCAGCTAGTACAACTCCTAGAGGAGTATGATACTCTTAGGGCCTCACAGGCCAGTACCCTAGGTACAAAGGAGGGTCTACCCACCACAGATGAGTCAGATGGGACTTCAGATGAAGAGGTAGACAGCCAGGGCCAAGTAGGAAGACTTAGCCAGGCTAACCTAAGCTTACATGGGAGTTTGCATGGGGTCCCCCCATACAGACCCCCAAGTGGGCTTAACCAGAGAAGCAGGAGAGACAGATCCCCTTCAAGGGAATCCATCCACTCCCATGTCTCTAGCATCTCTAATGCCTCTTCTCACAGGGGAATGACTTCCCCTGAGAGAAAGGAGCATGAAGCCAGAATGAGGGAAGCTAATCTGAGGATTCAGAGGGAAGAACTTGCCCTTGCCAAAGAGAAGCTTGCTCTGGCCAGAGAACAAAAGTTAAGTGGTTCAGAACCCACTGGTGGCAGCAATATCCCTAAGGATAGAGACAGGCACTATGATAATAGAAACCTGAGAAAGATTGTCCCTCCCTACAAGTGTGGGGTTGACATCCACAAATGGATAACTGCTTTGGAGAGGGCTTGCAAAGTACAGCAGGTTGCCCAAAGTCAGTGGGCAGCTATCTTGTGGCTCTCCTTCTCTGAGAAAGGTAGAGACAAGCTCCTCACAGTTAGTGATGAGGATGCAGACAATTACACTGTCCTGAAGAGTGCTCTAATTGATGGGTTTGGCCTAACCACTGAACAATACAGGTTGTTGTTCAGGGATACCCAGAAGACACAGACTCAGGACTGGACTGACTTTGTAGATTGTGCCACTAAGGCTCTGGAAGGCTGGCTAGTCGGAAGTAAGGTTAAAGACTAGACAGGATTGTATAATTTGATCATGAGAGAACAAATCCTTAACAACTGTCAAAACCAGCTACTGCATCAACACCTGATTGATTCTGATCTGACTTCTCCCCAAGAATAGGGAAAGAAGGCAGATAGATGGGTCAGGACTAGAATTAAGCAGAAAAACCAGAACCAGGGCGGTGATCAGAAAAAGGCAGACCAGAAGGGTAATGATCAGACACAAAAAGACCAGAAGTCTTCACCAGGCCCACAAAAGGCTCAGGGGGAGGGTGGTCCCAAAAAGGATAAAAAGAAAGATGGCCAAAAGAAACCATGGTGCAACTATTGTAAGTCCAACTCACATTGGTTTAGTGAGTGCACCAAAAAGGATAAGCCCCCAGCCACCATTGCCCCTAAGGCAACTGTACCCCCTAGTCCAGCTGTAAGTGGTGGTTCCCAGCAAAAGGGTGTAGTAGGGTTAACCCTGGGAACTGAGGAGGATTCTGGCCTAGTCAGAATACCTACTCAGGCTGTTCTGATCTGTGATGGGGACTTAGCTTTGTCCTCTACTGTAGGCCCCAGTAACCTGGGCAAGTACAGACAGACTCCTTTTATCAACCAAAGGATGGCTCAGGCCTACAGGGACACTGGGGCTAGTGTCACAATGGTGACACCTGCCTTTGTGGACCCTGGACAGATCATACTAGGTGAGAATTACCTAGTGACCAACGCTAGCAATGCCACTACCTCCCATAGTGTGGCTATTGTTAACTTCTCCTGGGGAGGGGTAACTGGCCTCAAGAAAGTTGTTGTTAGTTCAGACCTTCCTGTAGAGTGTTTACTGGGCAATGATCTTGAAACTTCAGTTTGGTCTGAAGTGGAGTATAGGACCCATGCAGAAATGCTGGGGATAGATGCACATGTCATTGCTGTGACCAGGTCACAGGCCAAAAAGTGCACCATTGAACAAGTGCTGGATCCTGAAACTATGGACCAGTCACAACCCAAGAGAAAGAGCAGTAGGGTTAAGGCTGTGCCTTCCCCCCTGCCTCAGGTGGTGGATCAGCCCTCCCAGGAGGATGATTCTGAGAGCCCTGAAGGAACTGTCCTAGAAGAACTTGAACCTGATCAGGTTGAGTTTCTTGGAACAGGGGGACCTTCAAGGGCAGATCTGAGGCAGGCTCAATTAGACTGCCCCTCTCTTGAACCCCTCAGACAGCAGGCTGCTGCTGAGGCTGCAGGGAATGCTCAAGGTACCCATAGAGTGTATTGGGATGAAGGGCTACTGTATTCAGAGGCTAGGGACCCCAAGCCTGGTGCATCCAGGAGGTTGGTCATACCACTGAAGTTCAGAGGCTTCCTTCTTACCTTGGCCCATGATATTCCCCTTGCAGGACACTTAGGCCAGAACAAGACTTGGGACAGGCTTGTCCCTCACTTTCACTGGCCCCATATGTCAGAAGATACCAAGGAGTTTTGTCGCTCCTGTGTCACCTGCCAAGCCAGTGGCAAATCAGGTGGCACCACAAAGGCCCCCCTCATAACACTACCTGTGGTGGGGGTTCCCTTTGAAAGAGTGGGCATAGATATTGTAGGACCAATGGACCCACAAACAGCATCTGGGCACATATTTATACTGGTGATAGTGGACCATGCCACCAGGTATCCAGAAGCTATTCCCCTGAGGACCACAACAGCTCCTGTTGTGGCAAGGGCCCTGCTTGGAGTATTCTCCAGAGTGGGCTTTCCAAAGGAGGTCATTTCTGACAGAGGTGCCAACTTCATGTCAGGATACTTGACTGCAATGTGGAAGGAGTGTGGTGTGAACTACAAATTCACCACACCCTATCACCCACAGTGCAATGGGCTTGTTGAGAGATTCACAAGACCCTAAAGGGAATGATAAAAGGTTTACCAGACAAGCTTAGGCGAAGATGGGACATCCTTTTACCCTGCCTTCTGTTTGCTTACAGAGAGGTCCCACAAAAGGGGGTTGGCTACAGCCCTTTTGAGCTTTTGTTTGGGCATCCTGTAAGAGGACCCCTATGTTTAGTAAGGGAAGGATGGGAGAGACCTCTCAGACAACCCAAACTTGATATAGTGGATTATGTACTTGGTCTCCGCTCCAGGATGGCAGAGTATATGAAGAAGGCTTCTAAAAACCTTGAGGCAAGCCAAGAACTCCAAAACGCTTGGCATGACCAAAAGGCTATGCTGACTGTTTACCAGCCAGGGCAGAAAGTGTGGGTGTTGGAGCCAGTGGCCCCAGCAGCACTCCAAGACAAATGGTCTGGACCCCACACTATTGTTGAGAAAAAGGGAGAAGTCACCTACTTGGTGGACCTTGGGACTCCCAGAAGCCCCCACAGGGTGCTTCATGTCAACAGATTGAAGGCATATGTTGACAGGGCAGACATGGGGCTACTCATGGCTACAGATGAGGGGCAGGAGGAAGAGAGTGACCCTCTCCCAGACCTGTTGACTCAGAACCCTGATGATGGCTCAGTTGATGGTGTGGTCTTTTCTGACAGCCTCACTGTCCATCAGCAACAGGACTGCAGACAAGTTCTGCAATCCTATAGACATATGTTCTCTCTGACCCCAAGTCAGACAAACTGGTGCACCCATGAGGTGGACACTGGTGACAGTCTGCCTGTGAAGAGTAAAATCTACAGGCAACCTGACCATGTCAGGGACTGCATAAAAGTTGAGGTACAAAAGATGTTGGAGCTGGGAGTCATTGAACCTTCAGAGAGCCCTTGGGCTAGTCCTGTAGTCCTTGTGCCAAAGCCTCACACCCAAGATGGTAAGAGAGAGATGAGGTTTTGCGTGGATTACAGAGGTCTCAATGCTGTCACTAGGACAGATGCCCACCCAATACCTAGGGCAGATGAGCTCATTGACAGACTGGCAGCTGCTAAGTTTTTGAGCACATTTGACCTGACAGCAGGCTACTGGCAAATCAGACTAGCTGAGAATGCAAAGGCCAAAACTGCTTTCTCGACCCCAGGAGGACATTATCAATTTGTGGTAATGCCCTTTGGTTTGAAGAATGCACCTGCCACTTTCCAAAGGTTGGTGAATCAAGTCCTTACTGGGTTGGATGATTACTGTGCAGCTTATCTTGATGATATTGCTGTCTTTAGATCCACCTGGGAGGATCACCTGGTCCACCTGAGGAATGTTTTAGAGGCCCTGCAACAGGCAGGCCTCACTATCAAGGCCACTAAGTGCCAGATAGGGCAGAGCAAGGTTGTGTACCTGGGCCACCTAGTTGGTGGGGGTCAGGTTCAACCACTGGAGAGCAAGATCCAGACCATAAAGGACTGGACTCCTCCAACTACCCAGACTCAGGTCAGAGCTTTATTGGGCCTGACTGGGTACTACAGAAAGTTTGTTAATAACTATGGGTCCATTGTGACACCACTTAATGACTTGACCTCCAAGAAAATGCCAAAGAAAGTTCAGTGGACAGTAAGCTGTCAAAAAGCATTTGATGACCTGAAGCAGGCCATGTGCAGTGCACCTATTCTGAAAAGTCCAGACTACTCCAAAGAGTTCATTGTCCAGACAGATGCTTCTGAGTTGGGTGTGGGAGCTGTTCTTTCACAACTTAATATAGATGGTCAAGACCAGCCCATTGCTTTTATAAGTAGAAGGCTGACCCCTAGAGAGAAACGTTGGTCAGCTATTGAGAGGGAGGCCTTTGCTGTGGTTTGGGCCCTGAAGAAGCTGAGGCCATACTTGTTTGGCACCCACTTCAAGATTCAGACAGACCATAAGCCCCTCTTGTGGCTAAATCAGATGAAGGGTGAAAATCCCAAACTTCTTAGGTGGTCCATTTCCCTACAGGGGATGGACTTCACAGTGGAACATAGACCTGGGACTGACCATGCCAATGCAGATGGACTCTCCAGATATTTCCACTTAGAACATGAAGACTCAACTGGTCAAGGTTAGTTTAATGTCCCTAAGTTTGGGGGGGGGGGGGGGTTGTGTAGGAGAGTAGGGTCTGCTTTCTATGTTCACCCCCACTTTTTGATTTTGCTTTACTGGTTTTCGACTTAGATGTGGCTGTGGGCCTGCTAATCAGACCCACAGCCCTGCTGTTCTCTCTCTAAATTGATACTATGTACTTTAGGTGCATAACCCATTTGGATAGGATCACTTTATTGGCCCCTGTACAGTGTACCTTAGGTACTCAGGGCATAGGTGTACCCAAGGCCTACTAGGGGCTGCAGCATGTATTATGCCACCCCTGGCCTTCCATTATGACACAACTGGCTGATCACTCAGCTGGGGCAAGGTCGTGTAACCACTCCTTGCTTAGGTGTAGTATTCCTATACCTAACTTATATATAGACACATGTGTACCTATCAGCCACTCCTATGGCAGGCCTTAACAATCCTGGAGGCAGAGTGCTTCGTAACATGTGAGATGGTGCTCTAGCATGAGCTGAGCCTGTCTGCAGCTTTCGGAACCATGTTCTTATAGCTGTTCTATGATATAGCCTACCATATACTCTTAAAGTGCCTTATAATCTTAAACGGTTATGGTAACTATGGTTTGGCTTTATCAAAACATGTTGTGTAAGGTGTCTTAACACTTTGGAATAATACCCCCATCCCATTTCTGGGGATGAGGATATTATCACTCCCTTCTAGAGGGAGAAGACATGTTGTAACCTACTTACCCGGTTAAAGTTAACTAGAGCCCCAGCCTCACAAAATGGATGCTGCTGCCACGACACGAGTCTGACCTCCTGCTTCTGGGAGTGATCCCGGCAAGGGAGGCTTGGACAATAGGTTTCCTGCCTTGGGAGGTGCGAGCACCACCCCAGACAGGCCTTAGTGTATTGGGGCAGGGAGGGATGAATGAAACGAGACACTGCCTGGGGCACACAAGGTGCTCCTTGCATAGTCCAGTTCAAACCGGTGCTGGGGCACTCCAGCCCCAGTCCTGGCGCGAAACTGAACAAAGGGAAGGGGGTGTAACCACCCCCCTCCCAGGTCCCACCCATAAGGCGTGACCTAGCAGGCAACCCAGCCCCCCAGATTAGTATAAGAGTGGTAGCTGGGCCCCAGGAGATTAGATTATCCTGAACCTGCAACTTGAACAGAAACTCTGGACCTTCGACATTCGACGAAAGAAGAAGACTGAAGAATCTCCCTTGTGGCCAAGGAGTGGCTACCCTGTGCAAACAGGCACCATCAAGAGACTACCCTTTGCTTTGCTGAAATTCTACGAGGGACCGACTGCAGAGCCCGACCAGAGCCTTGACTTCCAGACTTCTCCGACCCTGATCCACATCCACAGCCGAGCTGAGATCCGTGGAGGCGACGAGAGACGTGGGACCGGCTACCTGGGAAAAGTGGCGAGTATCTTCCAGCGCAGCTTCTGAGGCACCCTCGAAGTTGTGCACTGGGGATTGAGAAGCCCCGACCCCAAGCACCATCTGCACCGAAGATCAGCCCCCCACACTCCACGAGTCCTGCGTGGGGCCCTTCTGCATTTTCCTGCTTGCCGCGTCTGTCCGGTTACTTGCCCGTTGGCTAGTAACCTTTGTGACGACATCCCTTTGACTTTCGACTGCTGGTTTGGCTCCTCCAGACTGGCTCCTGCTCCTCTGCAAAAGAGAAGCACCCCCGACCTTCCTGGTCTGCGCCAGAAGCAAGTCCTTCATTCTGCGTAGGTTCCGCTTGCCAAGGCTTGGTGAGTCCTTCTTCGACTTCGACGCCGCCGACAGCAAGAGCCTTCGTGGGACAGCTCGCCTCCTGGTCCTGGTCGTCCTCGACGTCTCCTGGTACCCGTGGCTGCTGCGACAAGCTTCACCTTTCCACTGCAAGCTTCACGACATCGCCTGGTTCCTTCCTGGTTCCACGTGGTCACTGGCTAGTGACCTTGACTCTGTCCCTTCTGCTTGCAGGTATCCTTCCTTCCTGATCTCAGCCTTGGGATCCACCGGACACTCTTCACTGACTGCCTGTCAGCATCTTTCTTCAGGCATCCATAGGAGTCGACGACGAAACCCGACGCAACTTCACACCTATGCACCCGCAGCCTGTGGGCTAGGTAACTTGGGTACTCCGGTGCTCATCAGGTTATTGACTATCCTAGGGTCTAGTTTCCGAGTCTCGACTCTCTAGCTGCTTCAGAAGTGCCCTTAAACTGTTAATTTCTAACTGCTAGTAATTCTATCGACTTTTACGCATTACGCGTGAGTGGTTCCACTCTGCACCTGGATCCCGTGGGCCTCCCACTTCCTAACCTTGGGTAGTATAGTGTAGCCCCAGCGATTCCCTAGGCCTAGGCCTATTCTATTTCCGTGACAGTGGTCCTTATACCACTTCTTTAGTATATGGTTTGCGTGGTCCCTAGGGCCTAACTGTATTACTTACCTGTGTGACTTAATGTATGCTTAAATAAGACTGTGTTGTACTTACCTCGAATCTCATAAAGAGTGCTGAGGGTTTGACTAGAATAAATACACTTTATTTTATATATATATCTGTTGTGGTGTCCTTTCATTTGGTATTCAAGGGATTATATATGGTATCACAGCTGGCTTCACATGCCATTCAGAGTTTAGCCTAAGACTGCTCTTGTCCCTGCTACCACTAGGATAGCTGGTCTATAAGGTTGACTTTACAACCAATCACCATAAGGGTTGTTTGGACTGATATAAGGTGTACACTAGAACTAGTGACATCATACATCAGGCCAACTTCTCACAATTAGTGTAGACACTTATAGTGGAAATGTATCCCATTTTGGTGACATGCCATTTTCCCAGTGCATATTGTCATTTCCTCAGTTTCCCTTTGAGACACCCTTGTTCACACCACAATGTTTGGTGGGTGATCCATTTGCCTTCCCACCATGGTAGGAGAGTTACCCCAGCATTCTGCTGAAATAAAATCAAACTTTTTCCAAGTTGTGAAAAGTTCAAACTGTCAAAGCAAACCATGCATGTGTAATTCTGTGCATATGTGGCCAGAATTTATACAGTGTCAAAACATTTACACCTCACAGGTATTCTTTTGTGGGTCGCTGTCGGGCATCAGCAGATCCATCAATGCCTTTCTGACTGGACACTGGGATGCTTGGTGCCATAAAACTAACTTTGGTTGGTCCTTTTGTGTCTTAAATGTTTCTGTGGGCAAGGAGGGAGTTTTTGAATGTTTATAATTTGAAACACAGTCGCAAGGACTCCGGCTTAATGAGTTGTCCAGTTTCTATTTGGCACCAATTTCCTATTGACTAGTTTTGTTTACAAACGAAGGAGGAGCCACTAAGTCCTAAAGACTTCTGAGAACATCCAAGCGCTATCCCCGAGGTTATCATTCGAAATGGGACTCAATGGTATTTGAGACCCCAATTTGTGCTCCTACACACAGTAAATGTTTTTGACTTTGTATCTCCCCAAGAGGATCCCGACATCTTCTGTATATTTTTTATTGCTCCTTTTTGCACCTCTTGGTGACGCTCAAATTCTTCTTTCACGTTGTAGCTGGTGTTGGACATTGGCCTTATTGCGTGTGGTTTACTATGTTGTGCTGTGTCTGATTTCTAACCTGTGCCAGAGCATTCCTTGACTGCTTGACCTTAATACTTCGAGAGTCATTTACTCACAGAAAGTAACCTGGTTATTTAGTTAAAATGCTGTAGCATTGGTGTCCCTGAAAGCACTGTGCCTGCCTGTAATAGTGCCACGTCACCAGTGACTGATCACGAGACCCCAAGGAAATGCTTTTCCAGCTCCTGCACCTGACAGCTCCTGCCTGAGAGTACCCAGGTGGAGTGTTCTGCTGGGTGTGTTCAGCTGTTCTGGTCAGGACGTCTTCCTGCTCAGGACTTCTTCCCGCTCCTGTTCATTGCACTGCACTTGGTTCCTTTGTAGGTTTATTTTCACAAAGATGACCTCTCTGATCCCAGCAGGTCACAGGACCGGCCTTTCTTACCATTCTGTAGCCTCTTCTCGCACTTCTTCTACTGTCCTTACCAGAGCTTTTATTGTAGTTTGTAACTTTCCAAGCCTCTAGGCTCACGGGCTCCGTTATACTTTTCATGTGGCCATTGGTGTCCAGAGTTCAACTGTTCTCCACACACACACACAGGTTTCTTGATCATTTCCAGAAGTTTCAGTATTCCAACTCTCACCAAATGTCTCAACTCCTCAAATGTCACAATAATGGAAATATTTTGCAGCTGCCATTATTTACACCTGCTCTTGATCCGAAGTCACTGCAGGGACATTATTCCAATTCTAGAACAGGATACAGTGTCAGCAGGATTTACTACTAGAACTGAAATCTGCCAAACTACATATTGTAAAGTCATATCTAAGCGTACACACTTGACTTTTATAGCTATGGCTGTGAAATGGGTACTACAAAGTCTTAATCGAGGTTGATCTTCTTGAGAGAACTCTAATCTGTGAGAACATTATCCCTATTGATGTGGTCTATCTCGCAAGTCCACATGTTGCTGCATGTGCTCTCTATACGTAATCCAGCTGTTCCTCGCTGTGTCTTGAGCTGTTTCTTTGCTTTTGTGGTTGTTGATCTCCTCTTTGGAGCCAGACTAGTGAGCGGAAGGTTTATCTTCCAGTGCACTTGTGAAATAACTTAACAAGGTGTGGCTGCAGGACTCCGACTTTAAGATTTTGTACATTTGCAGAGATTTTGTCACAAAGACAATCTCAGCCTAATTTAATGACAAAAACATGAAGCTTGATCCGTCTGTCCAAGCAGCCGTAGATGTTTCCATGAGAGGATTCTGGTCCTGGTACTTAACCAGGGTCAATCACATCATTACACCTTGCTTCTCGCTCAACCCTCCATTGGCTGTGGTAGACTTTCCATTAATTTCTACCTCATCTCGGGCACTCCATGTCATCCCCACTGGATAGCCAGTCTGTGCCAACCAGCACCAGGGAGAATCTCCTCGTGCTTGGGATACTTCCTCCCAACTATAGTCCTTTCAGCACCTGCTTCCTTCAGTGTAATGACCTTCCTCCCTTTGAGGCTAGCTCACAACACAGACCCCATGATATTTGAATGGATGCACCTAGGAACATCTGTGTCCCCTTCCAAAATGGTGATTGCTGCTAGATTGAGTCCAACAGGGGCCCATAACCCAAGTCAACACACTCACTATAATGGGTGCTGCTGAGACACGTCTGTCACCTGATAGCTCTTTACTGAATGCCCCCTCAGTGGGACCCCTGTAGCAAGTTATCCCTTTGAGCTTGAAAGAATGTTCTTTTCCTTTTGTACTGACTTGAAATCCAATTCCTTCTTCGACTGTGTCATACCCCTGGGAATGTTATACTGTTCCTATGAATTAAGTAGGACTGTGTGTTCTGGACAACATAAACGCCAGAATATGGGAATTCGGTTCACATGTATCATCAGGAATTGTTGGCCTGGTTCCTAACTACCTCACAGTGCCCCATCTGAACCCCTTAAACTTACTAGGATACCAGATGGTTAAGAGTTTTATGACCCCATCTGCCTGCACTCACTCCAAAGACGCTTCGGGTAATTGGTGTGAAGAACTGGCAGGTTTTTTCGCATCCAAAGTATTCAGGCAAGCCTAGGAGTAGGCAGAATACTGGCTATTGATGTAGAAACTCCAAATATGAAGTTATCTGTAAGCAACCCAAAACTGAGCTCCTTCAAAGCCATCTCTTTGAAGACTCTTAAAACTTTAAAGTCAGTCAGGCTCCTTGATTGACCCTTGCCCCCCTAAACTGCTAGCTGCAGGGGCTGATATCATTAATCCACAGGTCAATAAGATTCTTAATTCATCTCTAGGAGCAGCCATGGTTCCTAGAGTCTGGAAACAGGGAATGATTATACCCCTTTTAAAAAAAACAACAGCAGATCCTGCCACCCCATCTAACTACAGTCCCATTTCCCTGCTGGCGGCTTTTTCCAAGATACTATCGAAGCAGGTAAATGGATGACTGCAGAAATATGCGGAGATTAATAGGCTTCTCCACCCGAATCAGTCGGGCTTCAGGGCCCAGTACAGCGCAGAAACTGCTCTAGTAGAGGTATATGAATTTATTAGGGGTACCCTGGACACCAGGGGTATAGCTGTACTAATATTATTTGATCTGTCGGCAGCGTTCGTCGACACAGTCCTGCATGCTCTTTTCTTACATCGTCTTCAGGAGATAGGAGTGACAGGGTTAGCCTGGAGCTGGTTAAAATCCTTCTTAGAAAACAGAATCCATAAAATCTGGATTCCCCCCCCCCCCCCCCCCCCCCCCCCCCCGCTCTGCAAGCCCTCAAAAGGTGGAAACAGCTCTCCCTCAGTGATTGGCGTTGAGCCCTCAACTTTTTAATATTTATCTCGCCCCGCTGATCCACCTAGCCGAAAAATTAGGAGCAAAAGTGATCTCCTACGCAGTTGCCACACAGTTGTTCTTCTCCTGGAGTAAGGAAACCGATTTGGAGAGCTCTCATGTTGAAACCTGTGTTACCACAGTCTTTCATTCACTAGCAAAAGTGCAATTGAAATGTAATGAGCATAAAACTGATATTCTCTTCTTTGGTGGGGGGGAGGGGCAGACAAAGCACCCCCGCTGGATTCCCAACAGATCCGGTAAAAGATTTGGGGATTTGGTTTGATAATACGCTGTCATTTGGTCCCCAAATGTAACAGCTTGATTGGAACCTGCTTTGGAATCATGAGATCTCTGAATAAATGTTGGACTCTCTTACCATTCCATTCCAAGAAATCAGTCATTAAGGCATTGATCACATCCCGTATTGACTATAGCAATGCCCTTTATGTAGAACTTCCGGAATATCTCCAGGACAAACTTAAGGTGATCCAGAATGCGGCAGTTCGACTCCTGCTCAATCTCCAATACGGTTGCGCATTAGGCTGCATCTTCGGGATCTCCACTGGCTGCCCATTAGGGAGAGAGTGAAATGCAAGTCTATGGCGCTGGTGCATGCAGCCCTGTATGGCAAAGGACCTACCTACTTAAGTACCAGATTTTGCATCTACAACCCGCCAAGACAGCTTCTAACTACCAATACAATTCTGACAAGTACCCCTAGGATCCACAGACAGAGAGCAGGAGGTAGATCACTCACTTTTTTTGGGTGTGGCGGCTTGGAATCAGCTCCCTCTAGAATTACGTGCTATAAGCGATCCAGGACTGTTTAAAAAGAAGCTGAAAACCTGGTTCTTCTTGGTAAACTGAGCTTGTTTTCTCTCTGGTCTTCAGCTTGTACCGCACCGGGACACTCCCTGGAGTAGCTACACACAACATAAGTGTCCTATCCTATCATATCATATCATGATATCTGCAACCATAAACATAGCCACTCGTTTACAAGAATGGTGAAAAAGATTAACACTGTGGCTCTCCCTTACTTTTGCGTTTTAGACATTTTTATGCTTTCCCTGCTCACTCTGCATAGCCACATATAACACATTTGTGTTTGCGATATTATTTTGAGAATATGCTGTGCATGTTGTTAGTTATTCAGGGACTCTTTGTGGGATTTCATCTACACATTTTTTACAAGGTCGTCTAGAATACATAACAACTTGGTGTACTGTTTTCTCTTCTTGTTTAGCAACAGCACCTAATATTTAGACATAACACGGGCGCACAACTGCATCTCCAGCTCAATAGTTTAATCCTATAAATGGCGTTCAGTCCCCGTGGAGGCAGAGAGGAGAATTCCGGCAGAGACAACTGTTCTGGAATGGCAGCAGTGCCTGACATGAAACCCTGCGTAAACTACGTTTACACTCATGATGCGGACCACCTAATTACATACACCAGGCCTGGGGTACTATGAGCATGCATGAGTGAGTAAGAGAGTAATGAAAGAGGAGGATCCGTTTCCACAGTGCCTTCGGGGATAGAGGGTCATCTTTGAGGTTGCTGAAATCACCTGTTACTCTGGGAAGATTAGGAGTTCAGGTGAGGCACTGTGAGCTAGCAGGATTGGGCCGACAGGTCCTGACATTGTAGAGAGACTCAGTCCCCATACACTGTCGTCCTGTCGTCCTTACACACAGTTCTAAATTACCAGCGGAATCCGTGCAACAGGTTCAATCATTATAACATTACTATGTGGTTATATGACTATATTATTCTACTCCTACCTAAGACTACCTATATTATTTAAAGCATAGTGGGAGTACCCTTTGCCAGATACCTTGGGATATCCTAACCTCCCATACATGACTGTAATGTATCACAAAGCCAGCCTGTGTAGAACAGGTTGTCGTCCATCTATTTTTTGCCATCAGTCTTTGTGTGTGTGTTAAATTATAAGGCAAAACCATTCTGTAGCATTTAGATATTTCCAAGGCACATGGTTGGATTTTAAAGCCTGCAATTTCCACTCAATTACATAATCATTCTCAGTTGACATTGCCCATGCTGTGGGAGAGACATGTCATTAAGTATAACTTCGAATGCATATGATACAATATTATTTTAAGAATATATGTGAGTTGACAATGTAGTCATGTCATTGTCCACAACAGCCAATGCATTTTCCAAATGAATCCTGTCAATTTGTCTTAAGTTTTCAGCAGCTTCCACAGTTCATTGTAAGTGGCGATTATGAATCTTTTAGAATGTGGTGACCTAGGACCCAACAAGAAATCTTGTAAATCCATTTCATCAGATGGGAAAAATAGATGTTACTTAACTGCAGATAATGTGGAGAAAAGAATTTTCCAGGTAGCGCATCGAGAATTTTCAATTCTATTAAGGACACGGAGGCGAGGATTATGCTTCTCTTTACTTTACTGACATAAACAGCAGCCAATAAACTTTAAACTAGCATAACCCCGGAAGGACAACCCCCTCCATAGTATGCACCAATCACATAACGCTCATTGGTATAAATGTCTGTGATGCAATGCTTCTTCCTCTTTCTTTGCAAAAACCGTCAAACACAGTTCTTAAACGTGACCCTAGAACCTTGAACTCTGCCAATTTCTTCATTGATTTGAACCTGAACTTAACCACCAGAACTTCTTCTCCTGATTGAGATAGGATTTCTCAATGACTCCTTAAGCCGCTTTATTCTTCTCTCCAGAAAAGAGAATACACACCGTAATATACCATTCACAGAATGTATTTCCAACAAGAATACGGGCGGAAAGAAACCCAACATCATAATACATAACATAATATAAACTCATATTTGTCAATATGAACACATCAAACCTCATATTTTATAACACTGTTTCTAGTGTGGGATAATCCTCGCGTCTGTGTTTCCTAATAGAATTGAAAATTCTTGACGCGCTCGCTAGAATTTTTTTTATTTTATGTCAGTCCACGGAGACTTCGGATTATGATAGTTTAAAGTTGCTCCACCACCGCTGTTGCTACATCTACAATTGGTTTATGATAAAACGTCTTGAAAGTAGAATCAGAAGACCAATCCGCCGCAGTCATGATATCTTCCAAGTGAGAAACTGTAGCAAGAGCTGTAGAAGCCTTAGCTCCTCCTACAGAATGAGCTCCAAAGGACGACGTATCAATACCTGCCAGGTTCAACAACCAAGTGACCCACCTGGCTATAGTTGCGGCAGTGACTGGGCGAAAAGGTCTCTGTAAGGAAATCAACAGTTACCTGCAACATCATTTCTAAATTCTCGAGCGCAATCCTCATAACATTTCAAACATTGTACAACACACAATTTACTGTGGTGCGGAAACGCAGGATAAGAAACATAAGTACAATTCGTTTTAGTTCTTTTCGAGATATTAAATGAAACTCCTGATGGAGTGAATACCGTACCTGCTAAGTCCAATGCTTGCACGTCAGACACTCGTCTACATGAAATTAAGCATAACAAAAGTGTCAATTTTGCCAATAACTGTTTACGAGTTAGACCCTCACTTGCTGGCCACTTCCTGAGCAAACATAGTACTATATCCACATCCCACAACTGTGAATATCGTGGTTTCGGAGGGTTCATCAACCTGATGCCTCTCACCACCTTACATACCAAAGGATGTCCCCCCACTAATTTACCACCCACATCCGGATGAAGAAATGCATCCGAGTTGCTCACCAGAGGATCTAGTCGCGAACTGTAAAACCGAGGCGGTTGTGTATTCAGCCTGGAAGCAAACAGATCTATTGAACAAGGGCCCCACTTGTCGTTCAGTTGTCGGAATAGTCTAGGGTGAAGCTGCCAATCGCTGGAATCTTGAAGGAAGCGCAAGTTCCAATCCGCCACCACATTGGTGTTGCCCGGAATGTACACCGCCGTCACCGATATGTGGTTCAGAAGGCAATAATGCCAGAAATCCTTGGCTATTTCCACCAACAGCTGAGATCTCGTGCCACCCAGACGGTTGATATATATCACTGCGGAGACACTGTCCATCCGCAGGAGTGTACAACAATTCACCTTCTGAGGGGAAAGTGTCCTGATCGCAAATGAGCCCGCCAAAAGTTCCAGACAATTTATGTGGCGTTTCAATTCCTCTGCGGACCATCTGCCCCCGGTCTCCACGGAGCCGCTGTGGGCTCCCCAGCCCCATCTGCTGGCATCCGACTTGATCATGACTTCTGGGACTGACGCGAATATAGCCTTGCCATTCCATGCATCCATGTATTCCAGCCACTAGGAAATTTCTGTCCTGGCATTCGCAATTAGCTAAATCTGTTCCATATAGCTCAGGCCCTTGTGTAAATGCATAATTTTTAACCTTTGGAGTGCCCTGTAGTGAAGGTGACCCGGGAAGATGGCTTGAATCGATGACGTAAACAGGCCTACCAATCTGGCCAGTGTCCGTAAGGTTATAGTCTGAGAGGCAAGCGCTCTCCTCAATTCCTTCTTGATCGCAATTCTTTTCCTCAGTGGGAGCAATAACCGCGCCTTAAGTGAGTTCACCTGGAACCCCAAAAACTCAATCAACTGTGCTGGAGTCAGCATAGACTTGTCTGAGTTGATGACGAACCCCAATTCCTGAAGAAGTTGAGTCATCCATGCTAGATATCGAAGGACTGTATTCATAGTCTGAGCCATGATAAGAATGTCATCCAAGTAAAAGATGATTCTTACCCCTCTCTCTCTCAAGAACTCTACTACCGGTTTGAGGAGTTTGGTGAAACACCAAGGGACAGATGAGAGTCCGAACGGCATTGCAGAGAATTCGTACCATCTGTTCCCCAATTGGATCTGAAGGAACCTCCGGTGAGGAGGGAAAATGGGTACCACCAGATATGCATCTTTTAAATCGAGATGCACCATCCAATTTCTTTCTAAAAGCAAATCTCGAAGCAAATGTATTCCCTCCATCTTGAAGTGGCGATACATCACCCATGAGTTGAACTCTCTGAGATTTAATACCAACCGAAAGCCCTGATCTTTCTTTGGGCAGTGCTCATAAAGCCGTGATCGTGAGGTTCTGTCTCTATAATTGCTCCTTTACGCACCAGTGACGCCACTTCATTGTCTATAAAAGACCTCTCTACATGGTAAAAATGTAGTGGTTGTGGTCGATGAGCCTGTTTTGGAGTTGCGTAAAAATCTATCTGAAAACCTCTTACAGTCTGAAGTACCCAAGGGTCGCTTGTCAGGTTCTCCCACTTGTGTATAAGCAAAGCAATCCGACCCCTCCACTTGTACATCCCCACACTGAATTACGTTTACCTGAGTAGGAGGTATCTCTGTTGTTACTCTGTCCCCGATAACCTCCTTTCTAATGTCTGCCTCTGCCACCACGATTTCTGGTGGGATAAGAATTCGACCGCTGGGCTCCCCCACGTCCTCTCTGGTCAAAGCCTCTGGAGGTCAGATTAAATCCACTGCCAGTTGCTCGACCCCTGAAGCGTCCGGCCCTGGTAAAAAGGCAAGTGTGAAAAACCTTTTTAATATTGCTTTGGGCTTTGTCCAGTGACATGCTAGAGGTGAACAGAGGGCAGCTGTGTTATGTTGATCTGAACAAGTGTTTTATGTTGTATTTAGGTAGTGCAGGCAACAGTTGTTCTGTGGTGTGCTGGACTCCTGAGAGCGGGATCTTTCTATTAATTACTCGGAAGCTAACGTTCCCCCCCCTCTAAGTGAGTTATCAGCTTCTACCCTGGCTGTTTGTGTCCGTGGCTTGAGCATGGGCGGTTCTTGTTTCTGGCTTGTACTGTGAGTGTTTCCCTTGGTATTGGGAGTCCTACTCGGGTGTATTACCCCTATTTTGAGGGTAGCCTTCTTCGCACAGTCATATATTCGTTTTTTTTTATTGAGTTTTTATTGAAACTTTTGCAATTTCAAAGGTAGCATCAAACAGCACATGTAAGTAAAAACACATTTAACAACCAGTGGAAACTATATGCATATATCAAACAGCAGTGACAGAGTTACAATCTATGTATCGTAGTGAGGTACTATACATGCAATCAAAGGAATAATATACTCAGCGTTCCGCATTAGCTGGGGGACTCATCGTGTTCAACAGATCGTAAGTACTGTAGGAGGGGCTCCCAAATATCATTAGGTCGAGAGGAGGTGGGGAGTTCCTCAGCATATAGCACTAGGTTGTCCCGGCAATACACCAAATCCTTGAGCCATTGTGCAGCCAAAGGCCCAGCCATGCCCTCCCTCGTCATAGCCACGCATCTCTTGGCCACGAGAACCTGTAGCTCCCTTCAAGGATGGAACCAAGCCCAGCAAACAGACGTGCGGAGAGCATTGCAGCTCGGCATTTACCATAGTAGATAGCATACGAACCACATCATTCCAGAACTTCGCCACCCTGCGCATACCCAGGCTAAGTGCCAAAAGTCAGCATCTCTGGCTCCACAGCGCTTACATGCATCAGTGTCTCTAATCCCCTATTGGAACAACTTATGTGGAGTGTGATAAGCCTGATGGATGTATGTGAAATGAATTATTCGAAGATTGCCATTGGAAGTTAGGGTACCAGTAAGCTGGCAGCACTGCTCCCAGTCTTGCAATGTTTGCGGCGGAGTCAAATATGTATTCCATTTCTCTAGACTTTAGTTGTATGGCAGGGGCTTTTCCACTCTATCAGAGTGGTTAAGTTCGGTAAGGAGTTTACCTCGAGTCGGACTGAGAAGCATGGTGTATAGGGTCTTTAGAGAGGGAGGTTCTGCAGGGAAAGTAAGATAATGTGTCTGTACCGCTTTTTTTCACCTTTGGAAAAGGAATATAAAGAATGGCGTCTTATTCTGCATGTAACTAAGATCATCATCAGTCAAAAAAACACCATTGTGGTATAGATCCAGCAGTTTATGTATTCCTGCCAGCTTCAGAGTGTGCATAGCTCCGCCTCATGCGTCATGGACAAGTTTGAGTGGAATGCAAGCAGCAACAGAGGGGAATGTTAGAACTGGGGGTCTCTTGGGTCCCAAATAGGGACCCTTGCTTCTAGTCAGGGTAATGGGGTACACTCCTAAAATAACCCCTGCTCACCCCCTTGGTAGCTTGGCAAGAGCAGGCAGGCTTATCTCAGAGGCAGTGTGTAAAGCATTTGTGAACACATACAGTAATCCAGTGACAACACTACAGCTGGACACCACACAGGTTTTATACCCAAAAAAGTATTCTTTATATAGACTTATCAGAAGACCAAAAACAACAAAAATCCACAATGCTGTATTTTAAAATGGTAGATATAGCTTAGTTCTCTTAAGATGGTAAATGCGACACTTTAAGTTCAATGTACCTTTGGATGCGTAACGCTATACAACGAAAGTGTTGCAGGGAAGGTGATGCATCGATTCATTACACGCAAGAACGGTGATGCGTCGGTTCCCTACTGATGCGTAGGGGACGGTGATGCGTTGGTTCTTCTCTGCATGGGGAGGTGATGCGTCGGTTTCCTACTGCGCTTTCGTGGAAGTGTGGCCCGCAACGCCGTGATGTGATGAAGATCCGGTGCAATGAAACAAAATGGCATCTTCTTCTTGGTGCGACAACGATGCGTGCATGCCCGACGGCCGTGCGGCGACTCAACGAATCTCCTGAGCCGCGACAGGCCCTGCGACACGCTTCTATGGTGATGTGACGGCATCTGCTGCGACGGCAACACTCCTCTCCAGGGATGGGGGCCCCTCGGTGATGCGACAGCAGCAGCCGCGGCACGCTGTCTTCAGCGATGCGACAGCGGCTGCAGCAGCGACACTCTTCTCCGGTGATGCAACGGCGTCTGCTGCGACGGCGACACTCTTCTCCAGTGATGCGAGGCGCTTTGGGTGATGCGATGGCGGCAGCGGCGGCACGCTTCTCCGGTGATGTGACGGCGTCTGCTGCGACGGCGACACTCTTCTCCTGTGAATATACCACAGAAAAGAGTAGGTCCGAGCTTTAAAGGTCCAGCACCAAACGTCACTACCTATTAGGCCTCTTAAATCAGCACTATACTTCGGTGCAGCAGGTCTGGAATGTGACCCACATACATCCCAAATAGGTGGTTAAAAACCACCACTATTAACAGTTACAAATTGGAGAAGGAAAAGCGTTCGTATTATATAATTATCCTAATGTATAACATCTTAAACAATAACACAGTGTAATGAAAATACAATGCCTTCCCAGAGAAAAATTATCACAAAATCATGTATCTTGATTGTAGTTGGAATGAATCTTTTTATTGCAACTCCTTTGTTCCTTTAAAAACACCACACAATTGCTTGCCAATGCATTTCATCCCTCTTGGGACTAAGGACTAAGAGCAATTACAAAACACTATTTACAATAAATGACGTGTGCAGGCTTGCCTGGACGCATTTTATATTAAGCTTATGGGGGGCATTCTTGTTTTTAAATTGGACACTGCCTGAGGACTTTTAATACTTTTGTAGAACTGTATTGCGCTATTTGCACATTGTTTACCTCATTGCTGTATTTCCTGCTCCCGCCGTGCACCCCGGTCCATACCGTTTGAGTGGAGGGGGTAGGCGGTTCCTTTGCTCCTCTGCCGGCTGGCGAGGGGCGGAGACAGGGGGGGGATAGAGCTCTAGTGAGCCAACCCTATTTAAACAGCATGTCCGGTCGTGTGCGTCCATCCGCGCCAAGTCTGCGCCAGGTGCCGGGGATGTTGCTAGTTTTCCGCTGCGATCCACTGTCAGGACAAAGTACTCAAAGGAGGAACTTTTGAAACTGCGTTCGGCTAGTTTACAGCCCTGTAACCTCTCTAGAATGGGGCCCTCTTCATGTAGGAAGTGCGATTTTGGCATTATAGGGGAGGGGGTAAAGTGTTTGCTGACTATCAAAAACATAGTTACCCCTGTGGAAACTGTGAAGCCGCTGCAGGGTTTTCTTATTAACGCCAGGTCCCTGATCAAAAACAATGTTGCCTTTAAGGATTTTGTTTCACAACATAATCCTGATTGGGTTTTTCTAACTGAAACCTTAGCCAATGATTATTCTGGGCGTGACCTTGTAGAGGCTATCCCTGTGGGATATTGCCTCACCAGACTGGACAGAGTAGGACGATGTGGGGAGGGGGGGTCTGGGCATTTTGTTCCGGGATACTTTTACTTGTCGCTCTGAACCACTCTCCTCTATGTCTGACATTACAATTTCCAGGCACTATACTTCTCTATAAATATGACCCCCACAGAAAGTTTCTCCGGTGTCCTATGTTACAGACAGCCGGGTCCTAGAGCACCCTTTAGGCAGGACTGGTGTAACCTGGTGGAGCCCTTTTTAGAAAGAGCAAATTTTACTCTTCTTTGGGACTTTAACTTTCATTTAGAGAACAATGCTAGCCTCGATACACAAACCCTTCTGGAAAGCATGAACAGCTGTGGCTTCTCACAGCTTGTTAATTCTCCTTCTCACGTAGCGCGCCATACCCTAGATGGGATCTTTTCCAATGACCATCGGATATGGGTGGGAGAGCCCCTCCCGCTAGCCTGGTCAGACCACTTTGCAATTCCCATTAATTTAAGGGTAGCAGCAGCTGGCAACTTCCATCCTGAAAAGGTTAGAGCGGCGGATAAACTACATTTTAACCGGATCAGCAATGAGGACATTGCTAACCTTTTTATAGATTTCCGGAATACCTAAGTGCTAATTTAGCTGCAGATAAGCTTTCACAAAAGCTTTTAGCAGTCATAGACACTCTTGCTCCCCAAAAATGGCACTATTCAGCTAGAAAAAGGCCTTCCGCACCCTTGTTCTCGGATAGACTGCGGAAGATGAGACAGGAGTGCAGAAGAAAGGAGAGATTCTGGCGTAGATATCTTGCATCCGCAGGTAGAGAAGTGCATAAACAATGTTAGAAAGCATATAAAATAGCCATTATGGAGGAAAAGGGAAGGTACTATCTAAAAATTGTAGAGTCTGTCAAATCATCTAAGGAGCTTTTTAACATTGGGAATTCTCTTGTCTCGCCCACTGTTAAAGATTCAGTGGTGCCGTCACAGGAGCTCTGTGATAGACTCTCTACCTTCTTTTGCTCTAAGATATCCGACATATATGTTCAGTTGGATACTTTAAATCGGAATAAGACTTTGGGCACCCTACCTGAAATCCATTCTATGGATAGCCTCAATAAGGTGGGGCCTCCTAGCTTACTTGCCTTCCCTAAGCTAGCTCCTGAAACTGTAGAGCACCTTTTAGAAGGAGTTAAGTCTGGTTCACCCATGGATCCCTGTCCTTTGAAGGTTCTTAAAATTGCTAAATCCGCGATTATTCCGCACCTTACCACGGTCCTCAATTCAGCGATCTCAGAGGGACAATATCCCCTGGCATGGAAGGCGGCAGTGGTCAGGCCACTGTTGAAAAAACCCTCATTGGATCCAACGGAACTTAAAACCTTTCATCCTATTTCTCTCCTGCCGGTTCCAGCGAAGATCTTGGAATCCCACCTGAACGTCCATCTAAGTGCATATTTGAGGGACCACCAAATTTTGGATGGCTCTCAGCACGGAAACTGCCCTCACTGCAGTATTTGATAAGAACAGGTGGATGCAGGACACACCACCTTACTAGTTTTACTTGATCTTACCGCAGCGTTCGATACTCTGTCCCCCTTGAGACTTGTGGAACGTCTCAGGGAGATAGGTATAGGGGGGCTCGGCCTTGGATCTTCTTGCCTCCTTTATTAGGGACCGTTCCCAAATTGTAAAACTGGGAAGCTTCTACTCGGCTTCTGCCTCCCTTGCTTGCGGAGTGCCTCAGGGCTCTTCCTTGAGCCCTACGTTATTTAACATCTATGTGGCCCCGCTGGCAAGGGTAGTGAAATCGTTTTGGCTGGAGGTGTTGTCCTTTGCGGACGACACTCAAATTATGGTGTCCATCACTCACAATGTCAGTGATTCTGCTCGAAATTTTAAAAACTGCATACAAGCAGTCTCGTCGTGGATGGTACAAAACTATCTAAAATTGAACGGCGAGAAGACAGAGGTTCTGATCTTTGATGAAAAGACTGACACCTGGTCAGGGGAGTGGTGGCCCAAATCCCTGGGTACTTGTCCTACTCCCGTTTCTCATGGCAAAAACCTGGGAGTGGTGGTCGATAACTCCCTTTCCTTGAACCTGCAGGTCTCCAGGACAGTGGCTACCTGTTTTGGGCTAATCAGGATTATTAGGAAAATCTCACGATTCCTCTCTGTTGCAGCTCGTAAACATGTTGTAGTTGCATTAATACTGTCCAGATTGGATTATTGCAACGCCCTGTATCTGGGCATTAACAAAGGACAGCTGCAGCGCCTACAGATGGTGCAAAACACCGCTGCAAGGCTGGTGATGGAGCCGCCTAAACACCACACTGTCTCAGCTTCCCTTCTTTCGCTACATTGGCTCCCTATGGAGCGCAGAATCATGTTTAAAGCTCTTTGCCTCACTCATAATGCCTATTATGGCATTGGCCCAATGGATATTAAGACCTTATTCCAGTATTATGTCCCCTTGAGGAATCTCAGGCCTGCAAGTAAGAATCTCCTCATTGTTCCGAGGTTTAAACGGTTGAGATGGGGCGGGAGACCTTTTTCAGCTGCCGCAGCCAGCTTATGGAACTCTCTTCCTGATGAACTCTCGGGCCAAAGATCACATGCTCTTTTCCGAAAGTCTTTAAAGACCTGGTTGTTCCCTGTGGGGCTGGTTTAAACGTTTCCTCGTCTAACTGCATATTGTTTCCGTATCCAGCGCCTTGATGCCCTTGGGCTTAGTTAGCGCTCTATAAGTTTTATTTCATTAATTCATTCATATATATACAATAAAACATAGAGTATACATCACATATACAATCCAGTATAATTCAATTTTCGATTATCTTCTTATTGCTATTGGTCATAATTGTTTTTGAACATGACTCAAGATGTATTTACAATTAAAAGACACCAGGAAGCGATTCGAAATTTCACATATTATTTACATTACAGTTTTATAGACAAGGGAGAGAACATGGTTAATCAGTACAAAGTCCATTATTATGGATCCAACATCTTCATCAGAGCAAACACCAACGTCTTATAAATCCCATGTATTCATTGTACTTATATCAGCAAAGTTGAGTTCAATCAGCTTTGATCCCTGGTCACTAGCCAGAAACAGGCATGTATATATTCATCACATAGATATTGCATTTGTGCGCTTTCTTTAATACCTTTTTCACAGTCTGTGTCTGCTGTTGGTGTTAGACGTAACTTCAAGCCAACCTTAACAGCAGCGTAGGCGAGGTTGTTTATCTAAAAATAGACATTGTTTGTATAAAGCTATGGATACACGGTATAAATAGTAACTTGCTTTTGTACTACTGGCTTTGTATAATTAAACTATTTTATGCACAGAATATGGCATAAGTGTTGTCATTGATAGAATGAACACAATTAACCTAATGAATCAATCATAGCTCACATAGTCATGACACAGCAATTATTCAAATCACAATGAAGTCTATCAGTGATATTTATACTCAAGAAATGACCTACGTCATAGTTATACAATTGCATATATGGGTGCAACATCTCACTTATACCTGGATCATTTTCATTTTCAACCCATACCATTGTCATGTATATTGTTTTTTTTTTAAAGAACAAAATATATATAGACGGACACATTTTAATGCCACCATTTTATGTTTAAATAGATGCACTTTTTATTGTAATCTGTTCTAAATCCTTGTTTATCAAAGTTTAATTTTCTATATAGATAGTAATGTGAATGGGCAACTTACTGATTTTAAGTGTTGTCGGTATTATATCATTATACGCCAATAAGCAAAAGAGGTTTCGATTTTTAAGTTGCTTTGGAGGTAACCACTATACCAAGATGAAGACTCCCTATAAAGACAAGGAGATGTAAAGCGGTCTCATATCGTAAAGACTAATCATTTAAACATATGCCTCGTGTTTATACATTGTAAAGGCAGGTCATAAGTGCAATATATATTTATGCTTTCAATTCCATGAATAGAAATGGGAGTACCAAAATCGCTGTCTTTCTTCCTATTACAAAAGCTGAAAATAATGATAATATATATCAAATGCAGATAAAAGTTGTTGTATAAACAACATCACAAAGTTATAACCGTCAATGGGGCGTGGCTTAGGCGCTGATGAGGACGGTCGCGTGAGCTGAGAGCTCCACGCCGACCCCACTGGTTTTCCTTTGAAAACGCCGGCTTGCTGTCCCAGCGATCTCGGCGGGGGGGCCCCCCCCTGACGGCGGGGACCCACGGAGTGCAGGGGCCGGGATCTTGCTGCCCTGTGCTTGGATCGGGGATTACTGAGATGATGGCCGCTGAATTGGAGTGCGGCCAAGATGGGGGCGGGGCAGCCGCGTAGCATTGGAAGCGGCGACTAGAGACGGCCGCGGAGGAGTCCCGCTTGCGGTGAGGCCTGGCGAACACCCGTTGCTGGTGCCCGGGAAGTGATTGAAGGCTCGATGGCGGCCAACCACAGCGCCTGAAATACCCGGCAGCGGTGAGGGGAGGGGCCGCGACGGATAAGATCTGTCCCGGGGAGATTGCTCGCAGTGCTGCTGAGAGCGAGGCGGCTGACTCCACCGGTATATTACTTGGAGGAGGCAGCGGGCAAAGAGCGCGGCTGGTCTGTGGCGGCCGAGTTGTGGCCCATGTTGGGAGAAGCTACTACTTTGTGGGCAGACATTACAGCATTGACAGCATAAAGGGACGACCCCGGAAATACTTCTGGCTGGCGCAGCGGTGTTTACTGACATTGGGTGTGCCCACCGCAGTCCACGTTAATTGGAGGGGGAAGGAGCTACAGGTGCGCAGTGATCTCATCGGCGGCCGCCCTAGGGAGTGACGCCGGCCCGGCGTCAAGTCTCCACAGGAAGAGGCGTGGATGTGTCCGCCTGCGGTGTTTTTTGGGCGCCGGTGGGAAGTCCTGAAGGCAGAACTTACTGGCGGTGGGGACCGGCCAGCGTGGAGCTGATGAGCTGTTGGACAGCCGCCGGAGGTGAGGCTTTTCCCCATTGGCGGCGGAGGAGCGGAAGAGCCGCCACTGAGTGCCTGAACGTTGCCTATGAAGTGCCTGCGTGCTGTGCCCCAGAGGTGGTGGGAGACCTAGTGCGGCACCGCGGTGCCCTGGTGATGGGAGTAGAGGAGCTGGATGCCCGTCCGGATGTGTAGCAGTCGCCCTACAATAGAGAAGACTCAGGACAACACAGAGAAGACCTGTGGTGGTAAGGGTCGTTCTGAACTTCGAGGTATCCACGAAATCGACAGTCATACGACCATGCGTGGCAGGCAGGGAGGAGCGCAACCGGAGCTGGACAGCAACGTGGGGGAGCAGAGAGCGCAGGGGAAAGCCGAGTCGCCTTCTGAGGGGATGATGCAGCAACAGTTTGATCAGATTCTCTGAGCGATCACTGACACGAAGGAGGCGCTGCAACAGGACATTGCTCAAGTGTCGTTGGGGCTGGGACTCCTGCAGGCGGATCATGCGAAGTTGGTGGATCGGGTGAAGCAGACGGAGACTACTCTGGAAGCTCTGGAACCATCGTAGAAAGCACTAGATGTTCCAATGGGTGATGTTATGCGTCGGATCCAAGCACTGGAGAAGAGGGTCGAGGATGCTGAAGGACGCGGTAGACGGAATAACGTGCGAGTGGTGGGCCTGCCGGAAGGAATTGAAGGTGAAAATATGCTTCACTACCTGGAGAACTGTTCCGTAGAGAGGTGGCCCTGGAGGGTTTGACTCCGTTTTACACGTTGGAACGGGCACACAGGGTGCCTGCCCGCCTGTTGGCGCCTGGGAAAACCCCAGGCCTGTAGTGGCCTGCCTGCTCCATTGTAAAGATAGAGACCTATTGCTGTACAGGGCGCGTACATCGGGCCCCTATAGGGTGGACAATAAAAAAGTCACGCTATTTCCGGATTATACCCTTGAGGTACAGCGCCATCGGGCCTCGTTCCTGGCGGTTAAGAAGGCCCTCCGAGACGAGGGCATCCAATACTCCCTGATGTTCCGGGCACGGCTGCGCATTTCGTTGGAAGGCAAAACGATCTTTCATAATGACCCCGATGAAGCATGGAGTTGGCTGGAATCTTAACGGGCAGGAGCGGGTGCGGCCGCACTGGGGGACAGAAGGTGGAAGTGCCCCGACTGCGCCGTGAGCGGCGCCCCAGGAGACGACGCGGCGAAACACAAAGGCCTACTACTGCTCAGACAGAGAAAGAAAGAATGGCGGTTCTACAGGCTGTGACGGAACTGTCTCAGGCGAGTGACACTGCGATGCTGAGACTGACAGACTCTGAAAAAGGCTTGGATGGTTCGGACTCCGATGGAACTGATGCGGGGAGTGTTACCATGCCGCATATAACTCCGAGAATGGCGGATGAGATTGTGGACGCTTGATCTGTTGTCCTGCGTAGTAAGAGGGGCCAGTTGACACGGGTGGGGTTCGCTTTGTGGGGAGGCATGGGGGAGCACCGGCTGAGTTGTGGGGCCTATCGGGTTGTCTGAGATATGTGGGTCCTCGCCTGTCGGGGAGGGGGGTCCTTTCTGAGAAGGGGGATTTTCTTTTACAACGGGGTTTGGTGCTGGGGGTTCGATGAAGCAGCGGGTCTGGTCTTCTTGGTGTTGGGCCTCCTCCCCCTTGTTTCGCTATTAGAGCGATTCTCTGGTAGTTACCAGAGGGCTTTTGGGGGGACTGTTTGGATGGGTACTAGCTGTTTGGAGCCTGTTCTGGGGTGGGGAGGTGGGGGGGTTTGGGGGGTTGTTGGGGGTTTTGTTGTAGGGGGGGGTTCACGTCACCGGTGCGCCAATGTGAGGAGGGCAGTCACAACACAAGTACAAATTGCATTATGGGGTCAGCACCTGAACTGAAATGTATTACCTGGAATGTGCGGGGGATGCACACGATGACGAGACGCCATAAAATTCACGCTTATCTGGTACGTAGAGGGGCGCAGATAGCTTTTCTCTAGGAAACTCATGTAGATAGAGTTGAGGGCCGGGCCCTGCAGCGTCGTTGGAGAGGGCAGCTTTTCTACACAACATATTCTGCCTATGCCAGGGGACTACTGATCTGGGTGAAAGCGGGGATTCCTTTCCAGCCAACCCAGCAGCTGGTGAACCCGGACGGGAGATACGTGACTGTCATGGGTAGATTGGATGGGAGGGATGTGACACTGTGCAGTGTGTATGCCCCCAATGTGGAACAGAAATCCTTTTTTGCTACATTAAAGGGGAAACTGGCACCTTATTTAAAAAGTTCAGTGTTATTAGGGGGTGATTTTAACTCCGTTCTGGATGCTGAGCTGGACAGATCGCACCCCCCATTGCCCCAGGCACCTGCCCATAAGCTATCGAAACTTAGAAGGGACGGGCAAGCTGAATGGGGATTGATAGATACATGGCGAGCTCACCACATAGGAGAACGAGATTACTCTTATTATTCTCTCCTCCATGACTTGCATGTGCGGCTAGATGCGGTGCTATGCTCTCCAGAAGTGCATGCATTAGTGCGCGGTAGTGAGTATTTGGCGAAGATGATTTCGGACCATAACCCACTGTTATTGACGGTAAGATGGTCTCGGGAGCGACCTGTTGTCCCCACCTGGCGGTTGCTTCCTGAGGCCTTGGAGGACCCGGTGTTTCGAGCTGAGATCCGAGAGGGAATAGAGCATTACTTTATTGAGAATGGGGGGACGGCTTCGACCCTAGGATGGAATGGGACGCATTCAAAGTGGTAATACAGGGATTATGCATTGCTAAGAGGACAGGGATGTGGAAAACGCTGTTGCAGGATATAGAAAAGGGGGAACCACGGTTGTGACGGGCAGAGAAAGCTTGCCCGGAGAACCCTGGATTGCAGGACGAGGTTATGGCGGCAAGGGAGGAGGTGGCGACGCAAGTTGAGCGATTACGCCGCTTTGATCATAAGGAATACCTGGTACGAGCACATGCGGAGAGGGATAAGATGGGCTCCCTCCTGGCATGGTTAGCGAATCCGGCTCCGCGGGGTACACCGATCCTAGCGTTGACTACCTCGACGGGGATGTCGGAGTATACACAGTGAGGGATTAATGAGATGTTCCTAGCATATTATGCAGAACTCTATGAAAGTAAACTACAGGGCATGACTGATGGGTTGAATGGGTTTTTAGCTGAAGTACGATTGCCACGCCTTAAGGAAGACCAGGGGGAGCAGCTAGGGCAGGAGATCACGAAAGGAGAAATACGCAGCGCAGTAAAACATATGGCCCGCAGAAAAACCCCAGGGTCCGATGGATTGCCCATAGAATTTTACTCGGCCTATGCTGATGCGCTGATCCCTAACCTCTGGGCGGTATATCGCGAAGCCAAGGAAGTTGGGAACTTACCGGGTTCTGCTTGAGAGGCTATTATCATCCTGCTGTTAAAACCAGGGACTCGCTATCTCTGTCGGCATATCGCCCGTTATTAATGTTGACGACGGATTATAAGATTTTAAGAAGGATCCTTGCATCCCGGCTGCTTCCTCATATGACGTACTTGGTCCATGGTGATCAGGCGGGCTTTATCCCGAAGAGAACCACTGCAACCAACGAGCAGCGATTGTTACGAATCCTGGGAGAGCGTCACGCTAATACACCAGACGCGACGATTCTCTCAGTAGATATTGAAAAGGCGTTTGACAGTTTGCAATGGCCGTATTTGTCTCGAGTCCTTCATGCATATGGTCTTGGAAAATCCTTTGTAAAATGGACGGAGTTGTTATATAGGCCGGCGACGGCGCACGGGCGCGACGATCTCATCGGTTTGCCCGATTGGACGGGGCATGAGACAGGGATGTACCCTCTCCCCATTATTATTTGCTCTGGCCATCGAGCCTCTAGTGTCCCATGCCCGATTGGGGAACTACTTTTGCGGATAAGATATTCAATGCACTTGGCGCAATAGCGGTAACATTACTGTCTGTTTAATCCACACGTTAGGTGCAGCATTGCATTCCCATTAATGCTAACAGAGCTATGTAATTATTATATGCCTTGAGACGTATACAAGTCAACGCCCGGCATTAGAAATAGAAAGAGGACTGGATACACACTGATAGGCTCAATGCGGGTTTTATATCGTTACACCAACTACTCATTGAAAATACTTGAACATACCGCGCTACCAGACGCTATCGATATTTGATAAAGAACGCTGAACATGCAAACTTAATAATAATGCGGGACTTTAGCTAGTAAGTGTGCTTATGCGATATACACTTTAGTTGCCATTTTCGTCCTTCTGAGTCTTAACTATTGACGATTGTTACTTGGTGATGTTGTTTATAGAACAACTTTTGTCTGCATTTGATATATATTATCATTATCTTCAGCTTTTGTAATAGGAAGAAAGACAGCGATTTTGGTACTCCCATTTCTATTCATGGAATTGAAAGCATAAAGGTATATAGCATTTATGACCTGCCTTTACAATGTATAAACACGAGGCATATGTTTAATTGATTAGTCTTTACGATATGAGACCACTTTACATCTCCGTGTCTTCATAGGGAGTCTTCATCTTGGTATAGTGGTTACCTCCAAAGTAACTTAAAAATCGAAACCTCTTTTGCTTATTGGCGTATAATGATATAATACCGACAACAATTAAAATCAGTAAGTTGCCCATTCACATTACTATCTATATAAAAATGAACCTTTGATAAACAAGGATTTAGAACATATTACAATAAAAAGTGCATCTATTTAAACATAAAATAGTGGCATTAAAATGTGTCCGTCTATATATATTTGTTCTTTAAAAAAAAACAATATACATGACAATGGTATGGGTTGAAAATGAACATGATCCAGGTATAAGTGAGATGATGTACCCATATATGCAATTGTATAACTATGATGTAGGTCATTTCTTGAGTATAAATATCACTGATAGACTTCATTGTGATATGACAAATTGCTGTGTCATGACTATGTGAGCTGTGATTGATTCATTAGGTTAATTGTGTTCATTCTATCAATTACAACACTTATGCCATATTCTGTGCGTAAATAGTTTAATTATACAAAGCCAGTAGAACAAAAGCAAGTTACTATTTATACAGTGTATCCATAGCTTTATACAAACTATGTCTATTTTTAGATAAACGACCTCTCCTACGCTGCTGTTAAGGTTGGCTTGAAGTTACATCTAACACCAACAGCAGACACAGACTGTGAAAAAGGTATTAAAGAAAGCGCACAAATGGAATATCTATGTGATGAATATATACATGCCTGTTTCTGGCTAGTGACCAGGGATCAAAGTTGATTGAACTCAACCTTGCTGATATAAGTACAATGAATACATGGGATTTATAAGACGTTGGTGTTTGCTCTGATGATGATGTTGGATCCATAATAATGGACTTTGTACTGATTAACCATGTTCTCTCACTTGTCTATAAAATTGTAATGTAAATAATATGTGAAATTTCGAATGGCTTTCTAGTATCTTTTAATTGTTAATACGTCTTGAGTCATGTTCAAAAACAATGATGACCAATAGCAATAAGAATATAATCGAAAATTGAATTATATCGGATTGTATATGTGATGTATACTGTATGCTTTATTGTGTATATATTGTAAATAGTGTTTTGTAATTGTTTTTAGCCCTGAAGAAGTCCCAAGAGGGATGAAACGCGTTGGCAAGCAATTGTGTGGTGTTTTTAAAGGAACAAGTGATTTGCAATAAAAAAATTCATTCCAACTATAATCAAGATACATGATTCTGTGATAATTTTTCTCTGGGAAGCCATTGTATTTTCATTACACTGTGTTATTGTTTAAGATGCTATACATTAGGATAATTATATAATACAAACGCTTATCCTTCTCCGATGCAGGGTCAATTTGTAACTCTATTCCGGTGATGCGACGACAACGGCTGCGGCGGTGACACGCATCTTCGTCTTGAGTCGCACTTCCAGCTCCCAGCGACATGCAGTCTCTCAGAAGACCCATCTCAACAGCAGGCACTTCAATTCCCAGCAAGGGAAGACAGGGGAGCTGATTGGTGAAGTCTGTTGTTCCTGAGACTTCAGCAGGATGCAAGCCCTTGGAGATGCTTTACAAGTTGATTTTAAAAGCACAATGTTCCTTTCTCCATACTTTGGCAGTCAGGCAACAACTGCAGGCCAATCCCCCAAACAGCCCTCAGCTTAGGGATTGTCTCTTCCTCAGTCTCTCTGGTTCCTCTCCTCAGCAAAGGTTCTTATTGTTTCCCAAAGTGATCTAAAGTTCTGGGGTCTGGGTCCCCCCTTTTATAGTTATTTTCTCTTCGTTCTCTGAAGGCAGAGAACCCTATGCCTAGTCCAAACCAGTTCTGGTCCGTCCTGGAGCACTTTGTTGACAAAACTCCTTCTTTCTTTTCACAGTGTAGGCCAGGAATATCAGACGCACCACAGGAGGTGGAGCCAGCATTGTGGAGGGAAGGCACAGCCCTATTCAGGTCCCAGGTGCAACTCCTCCCACCCATCTACATGCAGATCTCTCTATTCAGCCCTGTGCTGACTCATGCTGTCTCCTGGAATCCTCCCAGCCCCTGTCACTCAAACTCCAGACAAGGAATACACAACCTAGCAGAGGCAGGCTTGGATAGTTAGGCAAGAAAATACCTACTTTCTAAAAGTGGTATTTTCAAACACAGAATGTTAAAACCAACTTCACTAAAAGATGTATTTTATAATTGTGAGTTCAGGCATACTAAACTCGAATTTCTACCATGTTCCCCGAGTCAGTTAGGATTATAAGATGTTATAATCAAACTGCCCATTCTGGCCAACAGGGAACAGGTAGCCTTGCACAAGTGAAAAACGAAAATGGCTGTAATTCACTATCAGGACATGCCACAAACACCAGGGCATGTCCTACCTTATACTTACAATGCACCGTGCCCTTGGGCCTACCTTAGGGGTGTCTGATATGAAAAAAAGGGAAGGTTTAGGGACTGGCAAGTGGGTGCACTTGCCCAGTCAACATGGCCAGACTGCACACAGGCTCTGCAATGGCAGGCCTGAGACACACTTTACAGGCTGCTTCTGTAGGTGGCACAACCAGTGCTGCAAGCCCACCAGCAGCATTTGATTTACAAGCCCTGGGCACACCCAGTGCAGTGTACTAGGGTGTGACAGGTAAACCAAACCAGCCAATCATGGAGTCACTAATCCATACATCAATTTACCATAGGGAGCACTTGCACTGTGGCACTGAATATCAGTGGCACAGTGCCCAAAGCATCTAACACCAGCAAAAACACATGAGGCAACAGCAAAAAAAGGAAGGGAGACCCACACCAATGGTGCCAGGTCTAACAATGAATATAACGGTAATTTCCCCGCCATGCGGCCCAAGTAGTGTCAACAGTGTTGATCTCAGAGCCGGGTGTCTGTCGATGAGAGTGAGCCAGCATGGAGTATAAAGGAACAGGGTGTGCGTCTCGATCTTCCACTGCCACTTGTGGGATGAAATCATGCGAGCCGAACCAGTAGTGACCATATTGTGTGTGAGCACACAAATAGGACAAATAAAGGTCAGGCACACTGAAGCTCCAATTTTTATAATCTAAAGTAAGTGTCTCCCAGTTGACACAAGCCTGTTTGCCACCCCAAATCAACCGGAAGAGCAAAGTGCGCACAGTTTTAAAAAATTGTTTCGTGAGTGGAATCGGTATGTTCCTGAACAGGTATAAAAATTGAAGCAGTACGACCATCTTGATAAGTGCTGTTAGACCTGACATCCTTGGCGTGGGTTTTTCCCCTATCTTTTGCCTCTGCGACCCGGATTTTTGACGCTGTGCTGGATTTCGTTTTTGCTGGTTTAGATGCTTTGGACACTCTGCCACTGCTAATCAGTGCCAGAGTGTAAGTGCTCCCTGTGTAAAATATCATATTGATTGGATATACCTGATTGGCATATCTGTATCACCAAGAAGTCCCTAGTAAAGTGCACTGTGTGTGCCAGGGCTGGTGATGACAGATGCTACTAGTGGGTCTGCAGCGCTGATTGCGCCACCCACATGAGTAGCCCTAAAATGGTGTCTCAGGCCTGCCACCGCAGGCCTGCATGCAGTCCCTGGACTGCCATGTCCTCCTGGCCAGTGTCCACACTGGCCGGGCCTAACCCTTCCCTTTTTGTGCACGTCAGTCATCCCTATGGAAGGCCCAAGGTACCCCCCTGGGCAGGGTGCAGTGTATGTAAAAGGTAGAGCATGTACTAGTGCAGGTACCATGCTCTGGTAGTGAACAGCGGCCATTTTGTGTGTTCACTGCTGCAAGGTTATCTTGCTCCATAGGCTAACATGGGGGAGGCTGGTGCCAATGGCTATCAGCCTACCTTCCCATAGGAAAAGATAAGACATGAGTGTTTGATATCCCTGAGCTCAGCATTTAATAACACATCTTTTAGGAAAGGTTGTTTTTAAATCCTGAGTTGGAGAACAGTACTTTTTAGAGAGTAGCTGTTCTCTTGTCTGACCCTTCTGTGTGCCTGGGCATGCTTGTGGATTGACTGTCTGGTTTGAGAGTGACTGCATTTGCAAGTAGAGTGGAGGGAGGAGATAGCACCTGGGAATGAATAGGGATGTGCCTGCCTGCCACAATGCTGGCTCCACCTCCTGCTGGGCGGCTGGGCGGCTGACGACTCTGCCCCTCACTCTGAAAGGAAAGAAGAAGCCAGGAAAACAGTGCTCCAGCAACACCCAGAACTGGATCAGACCGGGCTCAGGACCCACTTGCACAAAGACTTCAAAGAGTTTTTGGGGTATAAGTAAAGGACCCCTGACAACAGAAAATTAGATTCTACGTCCAAGAGGAACCTCTGCCAGAAGAAGGACCGCTGAAGAACTGAAGGAAGATTGCCTTGCTGTGTGCTCCACGGGCTGACCTGTTCTGCTGTTCAGCTGAAGGAGAGAAGAAGGGCTTGCTGTGTGCTGTGCCCCTGCCTACTTGCAACTACTAAGACTTTGCTGTGTGCTGCGTCTACAACTGAATCTCCAAGGGCCTGAGAAGAGCTGGCCTCCTGTCCTGGAACCCAGGGTTAAAAGGTTCCCCAGAAACTGAACTACGCTATTAAGATCGCACTGTACCGGCCTGGAGCGTAAACTTGCCAACGACTGCTGAAACTCCCGATCGGTGTGCGGCATCGACACACGGCTTTTGCGAGGGTCGGAGGACTGTGTGGCCTCCCTCGTGAATCCTGCCTTGCACCATCAACGGAGACCCTGAGGGCGGCCCGGCCGTGTCCAGCACCCTCTAATCCCTGTTGCCGTAAGAGTTTGCACCGTCTGAGAGCCGCACATCGCCCCGCAATTTCGCCGTACCTTGCCGACGCTCCCGAGGCGAAGATCGAGCCCGCTGCCCTCTCATTGGTTGAGAGGATCGAGCCCCCTCACTAATGCCGCGCTGGGATTGGCCAGCATCATCGGGACATCCTGAGAAGCCGCTGACCTCTCATTGGTTGGGAGGATCGAGCCCCCCTCGCTGAAGCCGCGCTGGGATTGGCCAGTAACATCAGGACGTCCCCAGAAGCCGGCAGAGTGGTGCCCGAGTCACCTGCGTGACCCGTCTTCATCGAAGGAGCAGCGAGTGCCTCCAGCGTGCCCCCAGCCTATGAACCCAGGAAGAGAAGGGCCGCACTGCCTTCCCGCCGCTCGTTGGATTGTCGAGAGCGGGCGGAAGGGCGGACGTGACAGGCCGGGGCTGTCAAGGAAGAATCTGCCCACGCTGAAGCTGCCGCTTAACGCGCACGGTAAGAAGAGCTGACTGGGTATTACAGCCCTGCTGTAATACCCCCTATGATAGCGAGTAGAGACTTGAGACTGTTCTTAACATAGAAGAAACTTCCTTGTAACCTAGTGCAACAATTAAGCTTATGTGCAATTACCCTATAAGTGATCGTCTTTTCTCCTGCTACACTAGATAAAGTTATATTTTTGATATACTCACCTGTGTGGTCTACATTTGTGGTGTACCGGGGGGGTCATTGTGGTTGTTACTTGCAAATACGTTACACATTGCCTTGGGGATAAGCCTGTCTGCTCGAGCCAAGCTACCTAGAGGGTGAGCAGGGGTTATCTACTGTGTGTGTCCCTGTACCCTGACTAGAAGCAAGGGTCCCTATTTGGTCTAAGGTAGTTACCTCTGCCAACTAGAGACCCCCAGATCTAACATTGGTGGTCAGCGGTGCGGATCAGATCCAGTATTTGCACTTGACCTGCAGTGATTCTTTGTACATCACTAGTCTAGTTAGCAGCTACATATTGCACAAAATTTGAAGCCGACCTTTGGAAGATTTAGGAAGCATCATGTCTCTGAATGGAGTAGGCGAGGAGATGGAATTGCAATTTGAAGTAAAGGAGTTGCTCACATACAAAAAGGAGCAGCTGAAGCAATTCTGCAAGCAGCTAGGATGCCCAGTGAAGGGCAGCGCTAACAAAGAAGAGCTACAGAAAGCTCTAAGGGCCTGGTGGGAGGCCAAACATGTTGCGCCAGAGGATTTGACTGGAGAGGAAGGTGCACAGGAGCATGGATTTGGATCCAGTGATTTGCCAGTGAATAGGCCAGCGTCTAGGGCTGGCAGCACCCCTTCCAGTAGGGGCCTCTCTCCAGAGGAGCTGGAGGAAAATCAGAGGATTAGGGCCCATGAGATTGAACTTTTTAAACTCAAAGCTCAAGCAGAAGAAAGAAAATTGCGCCTTGACAGTGAGAAGAAGGCGGAGGAGAGGAGGAATGCTCTCGCTTTGGAAGAGAGGAAACTCCAGTTGGCTCATGAGTTGAGCATGAGGGAGCTGGACATTAAAGCCAAACAGGTGGAGTCCAGTCCTAATGGTGGCAGCGCACAACCAGTACAGGCAGGTAAAGTATACATACCAAAAGATCTGGTACAGAATTATCAGAGGGGTGAGGATATTTATGCATGGTTTAGATCCTATGAGCTTGCCTTGAAGATTAATGAAGTGCCTGAAAAGAGTTGGGGGGCAGGTTTGTGGAAGCATTTTGAGGCCTCTGGGAGGGATGTCTTAGCACCCTTAGAAGCAGCAGGTACCTTAACCTACCCCACTATGAAGGAGGCCTTATGCCTCAGGTATGGGCTTACACCGGAACAGTACCGCCAGAAGTTTAGGAACTTCAAGAAACTTGATTCAAGTACTTGGGTGGAGTGTGTGAGTATGTACACGCGTGCACTGGAAGGTTGGATAAAGGGCAGCAAAGTTACTGATTATGTGGGGTTGAGTCACTTGATTAGTTGGGAGCACTTGAGTAGTCTATGTGTTCCAGAGCTGCGCCAGCATCTTTTAGACAGCAAGTTAACTGATCCCAGTGAGCTTGCTAAAGAGGCAGACCGCTGGACTAGCACCAGGGTCAACAAAGGGGTGGTAAGTATCCCAGCCAAGGGTGGACAGGGTCCCCAGCAGAAAGGTAGGGAGGACAAGGGTAACAGTAAGGAGTTCTCTAAAGGGCCCCAAAACAGTTCCACGGAAAAGGAGTCCCAAGCACCCAAGCCTAAGAAGTCTTGGCCCCATAAGGGCAGACAGGACAACAGACCTCCCCCTACTTGCTACGCTTGTAGGGAAGTGGGGCACATCGCCCCCAAATGTCCCAAGAAACCCCCGGCACCAGCTGCTGCTCCAGTCCCAGCGTTAGCTAGTGTAGCTTTGGGAGGGGATTTGGTTTCCAGTGGGGAGGAGGGATTAGCTATGATGACCCTTGTCTCTTTAGGAGACCAAGAGATGGTCCAGGATACCTTGATACCCGCTAACACTAAAAAATACGGGCAGAAGGTGACCATCAATGGGAGGGAGATAGAGGCTCTGAGAGACACCGGGGCCAGTGTGACATCTGTCCGGTGCCAGTGGGTGTCTGAAGAGCAAGTCATTCCCAATGTACTCCGCCCAGTAGTGGCAGCTGACACCTCAGTGCGCCTCTGCAAGATGGCGCATGTTCCCTTTACATTGGGGGGGAGTCTCTGGTACCTTGGAAGTCTGTGTCAGTGATGCCTTGCCGGTAGTTTGTCTGTAGGGTAACGACCTGGAGAGTTCTCCATGGAAGGACGTAGAGCACAGAACTCACTTGGAAATGTTAGGTCTGCCAGCGTGGATCTGTGTATCCACACGTGCCATGACAGCCAGTAAGGGTGGATCAGTAGAACTGGAGCCTGGAACAATGGCCCAGGAACCTGCCAGAAGAGGAAGGGGCAGAGGGCGCGGGAAACCAGCCCTCACCGTTCCCACGGTCCAGGAGGAAGCAGAAACTGAGGGGGATGCCCTGGAACCTACAGGGGAACAGGTGGCCGAACTGGGGGAATTGCCTGAGCTGACCCATTGGCAGGAAGAGGGTGGTCCCTCCAGGGAGGAATTCTGCCAGGCTCAGAAGGTGTGCCCTTCTCTCATTGGTGTGCGGCAGCAGGCTGCAGACCAGGCAGCAGGCCTAGGGTCCAAGGAACATTTGATTTACTGGGAGGATGACTTACTTTATAGTGAGCCTAAGTTTGCTGAGCCCGGTGCAGCCCGTGTGCTGGTGGTACCCGAGTGCTTCAGGAACTTCTTACTGGGTCTGGCTCATGACGTGCCTCTCGCAGGACATCTGGGGCAAGACAAGACCTATCACAGGCTTGTCACCCACTTTTACTGGCCCCAGATGAAGAAGCACGTCAGTACCCTTTGTAAGTCTTGCCAAACATGCCAAGCCAGTGGTAAGAGCGGAGGAAAGTGCGTGGCACCCCTCCAACCTTTTCCTGTGGTGAGCACCCCTTTTGAGCGGGTGGGCATTGATATCGTAGGGCCCCTGGACCCCAAGACTGCCTTAGGCAACAGGTTCATCCTGGTCTTGGTGGACCACGCCACCCGGTACCCGGAAGCAGTCCCTCTCAGGACAATCACAGCCCCCGTGGTGGGCCGTGCATTGATGGGGATCTTTTCCCATGTGGGGTTCCCCAGAGAGGTGGTCTCCGACCGGGGTACCAACTTCATCTCTAGGTACATGAAGTCTCTGTGGGAGGAGTGTGGGGTAACTTATAAGTTCACCACTCCTTACCACCCTCAAGGAAATGGGTTGGTTGAAAGGTTCAACCGCACCCTGAAAGGTATGATTATGGGCCTAGCGGAGCCCATGAGACGGAAGTGGGACGTCTTGTTACCATGCCTGTTGTTTGCCTACAGGGAGGTGCCTCAGAAGTCCTTGGGGTTCAGCCCCTTTGAGCTGCTGTATGGCCACCCTGTTAGAGGACCTCTCACACTGGTGAAGGAGGGGTGGGAGAAATCCCATGGGAAAACCCCCCAAGATGTGTTCAGCGATGTGCTGGCCATCCGCAACCAGACGCAGCGCTTCAGGAAGCTCGCTCAAGAGAACCTAGAAGCCAGCCAGGAAGAGATGAAAAAATGGTACGACCAGAATACCACTCTGGTTGAATTTCATCCTGGGCAGAAAGTGTGGGTGATGGCGCCGGTGGAGCCTTGTGCACTCCGTGACAAGTGGACTGGGCCATATGAGGTGGTAGAGCGCAAGAGTGAGGTGACCTACCTGATCAAAATGAAGACTCCTAGGCAGCCCCTGAGAGTCTTGCATGTGAACCGCCTCAAGCCCCACTTTGAGAGGTCTGAAGTGACAATGCTCATGGCTACAGATGATGGTGGGGAAGAGGATAGCGATCCTCTCCCTGACCTCCTGGCAGCCAAGGAGCAAGACGGGTCCGTGGATGGTGTGGTCCTCTCGCCCACCCTGACCCCAGAACAGCAGAGAGACTGTCGCCAGGTGTTGGGTCAGTTTGCCTCCCTGTTCTCCCTGACCCCAGGTGTCACCAATTGGTGCGTCCATGATGTGGACACTGGAGATAGTCTACCGGTGAAACAGAAGTTCTACAGAGTAGCTGACAAGGTCAGGGCCATCATCAAGGAAGAAGTTTCCAAGATGTTGGCGTTAGGGGTAATTGAGCCCTCCAGCAGTCCCTGGGCTAGCCCAGTGGTCTTAGTTCCCAAGAAAGCTGCTACACACGGTGGCCCGCCAGAACTTCGGTTTTGCGTGGACTACCGTGGGCTCAATGCGGTCACCAAGACTGACGCGCACCCCATCCCCAGAGCGGACGAGCTTGTGGATCGGTTGGGAGCTGCCAGATATCTCAGCACCTTTGATTTGACTTCAGGGTACTGGCAGATTGCCTTAACTGAGGGGGCAAAAGAGAGGTCGGCATTTTCAACACCAGAGGGGCATTTCCAGTTTCACGTCATGCCCTTTGGATTGAAAAATGCCCCTGCCACCTTCCAGAGACTGGTCAACCGGGTACTGACCGGGCTGGAGCAATTCAGCGCCGCATACTTGGATGACATTGCTGTGTTCAGCTCCACTTGGGAGGAACACTTGCAACACCTCTGTGAAGCGTTGAAGGCTCTGCAGAAGGCAGGCCTCACTATCAAGGCCAGCAAGTGCCAGATAGGGCAGGGATCAGTGGTGTATTTGGGACACCAGGTGGGGAGTGGCCAGGTGGCGCCCCTACAGGCGAAGATTGATACCATTCTGGCTTGGGAACCCCCCAAGACCCAGACAGAGGTGAGAGCCTTTCTAGGACTCACCGGGTATTACAGGCGGTTCATCAAGGGATATGGCACCATTGTTGCCCCCTTGACAGAACTAACCTCTAGAAATCAGCCCAGGAAAGTGAATTGGACCGAGGCCTGTCAAACTGCTTTTGATGCCCTGAAAACTGCAATGTGCACAGCACCAGTGCTTAAGGCACCAGACTTTTCCAGTGAGTTCATAGTGCAAACAGACGCTTCAGAGCAAGGTGTGGGAGCAGTACTCTCACAGATGGCGGGGACCAACCTGTAGCTTTCATTAGTAGGAGGCTACTCCCCAGGGAACAGAGGTGGAGTGCTATTGAAAGGGAAGTATTTGCTGTGGTCTGGGCCCTGAAGAAGCTGAGGCCCTACCTGTTTGGGACTCACTTCCGTGTTCAGACCGACCACAGGCCCCTCAGATGGTTAATGCAGATGAGGGGTGAGAATCCAAAACTGTTGAGGTGGTCCATCTCCCTACAGGGAATGGACTTCACGGTGGAGCACCGTCCCGGCACAGAACACGCCAATGCTGATGGTCTGTCCAGGTTTTTCCGCCTTAGTGATGAGAACTCCCAAGAGGGTGGGTAGTTCTCCCCACTTTCAGCTGGAGGGGACACGTGTTAGACCTGACATCCTTGGCGTGGGTTTTTCCCCTATCTTTTGCTTCTGCTACCCGGATTTTTGGCGCTGTGCTGGATTTCGTTTTTGATGGTTTAGATGCTTTGGACACTCTGCCACTGCTAATCAGTGCCAGAGTGTAAGTGCTTCCTGTGTAAAATATCATATTGATTGGATATACCTGATTGGCATATTTGTATCACCAAGAAGTCCCTAGTAAAGTGCACTGTGTGTGCCAGGGCTGGTGATGACATGCTACTAGTGGGTCTGCAGCGCTGATTGCGCCACCCACATGAGTAGCCCTAAAATGGTGTCTCAGGCCTGCCACCGCAGGCCTGCATGCAGTCCCTGGACTGCCATGTCCTCCTGGCCAGTGTCCACACTGGCCGGGCCTAACCCTTCCGTTTTTGCGCACATCAGTCATCCCTATGGAAGGCCCAAGGTACCCCCCTGGGAAGGGTGCAGTGTATGTAAAAGGTAGAGCATGTACTAGTGCAGGTACCATGCTCTGGTAGTGAACAGCGGCCATGTTGTGTGTTCACTGCTGCAAGGTTATCTTGCTCCATAGGCTAACATGGGGGAGGCTGGTGCCAATGGCTATCAGCCTACCTTCCCATAGGAACAAGATAAGACATGAGTGTTTGATATCCCTGAGCTCAGCATTTAATAACACATCTTTTAGGAGAGGTTGTTTTTAAATCCTGAGTTGGAGAACAGTACTTTTTAGAGAGTAGCTGTTCTCTTGTCTGACCCTTCTGTGTGCCTGGGCCTGCTTGTGGATTGACTGTCTGGTTTGAGAGTGACAGGGGCTGGGGATCCCCCAGGAGGTTGGCCGAGTCAGCCTTTTGCTGAATGAATGCATTTGCAAGTAGAGTGGAGGGAGGAGATAGCACCTGGGAATGAATAGGGATGTGCCTGCCTGCCACAATGCTGGCTCCACCTCCTGCTGGGCGGCTGACGACTCTGCCCCTCACTCTGAAAGGAAAGAAGAAGCCAGGAAAACAAAGTGCTCCAGCAACACCCAGAACTGGATCAGACCGGGCTCAGGACCCACTTGCACAAAGACTTCAAAGACTTTTTGGGGTATAAGTAAAGGACCCCTGACAACAGAAAATTAGATTCTACGTCCAAGAGGAATCTCTGCCAGAAGAAGGACCGCTGAAGAACTGAAGGAAGATTGCTTTGCTGTGTGCTCCAAGGGCTGACCTGTTCTGCTGTTCAACTGAAGGAGAGAAGAAGGGCTTGCTGTGTGCTGTGCCCCTGCCTACTTGCAACTACTAAGACTTTGCTGTGTCTACAACTGAATCTCCAAGGGCCTGAGAAGAGCTGGCCTCCTGTCCTGGAACCCAGGGTTAAAAGGTTCCCCAGAAACTGAACTATGCTATTAAGATCGCGCTGTACCGGCCTGGAGCGTAAACTTGCCAACGACTGCTGAAACTCCTGATCGGTGTGCGCATCGACACACGGCTTTTGCGAGGGTCGGAGGACTGTGTGGCCTCCCCTCGTGAATCCTGCCTTGCACCATCAACGGAGACCCTGAGGGCGGCCCGGCCGTGTCCAGCACCCTCTAATCCCTGTTGCCGTAAGAGTTTGCACCGTCTGAGGGCCGCACATCGCCCCGCAATCTCGCCGTACCTTGCCGACGCTCCCGAGGCGAAGATCGAGCCCGCTGCCCTCTCATTGGTTGAGAGGATCGAGCCCCCCTCGCTGAAGCCGCGCTGGGATTGGCCAGTGACATCAGGACGTCCCGAGAAGCCGGCAGAGTTGTGCCCGAGTCACCTGCGTGACCCGTCTTCATCGAAGTAGCAGCGAGTGCCTCCAGCGTGCCCCCAGCCTATGAACCCAGGAAGAGAAGGGCCGCACTGCCTTCCCGCCGCTCGTTGGATTGTCGAGAGCGGGCGGAAGGGCGGACGTGACAGGCCAGGGCTGTCAAGGAAGAATCGGCCCACGCTGAAGCTACCGCTTAACGCGCACGGTGAGAAGAGCTGACTGGGTATTACAGCCCTGCTGTAATACCCCCTATGATAGCGAGTAGAGACTTGAGACTGTTCTTAACATAGAAGAAACTTCCTAGTAACCTAGTGCAACCATTAAGCTTATGTGCAATTACCCTATAAGTGATCGTCTTTTCTCCTGCTACACTAGATAAAGTTATATTTTTGATATTCTCACCTGTGTGGTCTACATTTATGGTGTACCGGGGGGGGTCATTGTGGTTGTTACTTGCAAATACGTTACACATTGCCTTGGGGATAAGCCTGTCTGCTCGAGCCAAGCTACCTAGAGGGTGAGCAGGGGTTATCTACCGTGTGTGTCCCTGTACCCTGACTAGAAGCAAGGGTCCCTATTTGGTCTTGCCAACTAGAGACCCCCAGATCTAACAAGTGCAATACGATCAGCCAGCGATAATGGGAGCTTCACACATCTGTCCACCTGTTGTTCTAACTTTGTATATGCAGTGCCATAATTCTTGTGGATAACGGTGTCAGGGTCTCTATGAACCCACACCCCCAAATATTTAACAGGGTCCGTGGACAACACAAGCGGAAACTCAAGCTCATGAGGCAGGGTTCTTTCTGTTAGCGGCACTACCATCGATTTAGCCCAATTAATGTGTAGGCCGGAGAACAACCCAAAGCGCATATATTCCCTTAAAACTGGTGCCATGATATCGCGTGGCTCACACATAAAAAGCAACATGTCCTCCGCGTACAGCAAGATACTGATGGGATGGTGGACAAATTGGAGGGATGAGGCTTGATGCCGCTGTCTAATAATACAGGGAAGGGGTTCTAGCGTGATCGCAAAAAGAAGGGGCAAAAGGGGGCACCCCTGGTGCGTCCCCCTGGTTATGCAGATAGGGTTTGACGTACTACCCTCTACCCGGATCCGCACCACAGGGTCAGTGTACAGCAGACCTATCCAATTGATAAAAATAGGAGGAAAGCTCATTCGCCGTAGAATATAAAAAAGGTAGCCCCATTCTATGGAATCAAAGGCCTTGGCGGTGTCTAACATGACAGCCGCTGCTTGGAACCCAGGATCGAGAATATGGAACATAGCAAAGAGCATGCGCAAATTATGAGAGGTAGACCTGGAGGGAATGAACCTAGACTGGTCCGGAAGGACCAGGCCTTGCATGAGCGGCTGCAGCCTGGTGGCAAGAATTTTGGCCAATATTTTGGCGTCAGTGTTGATAAGCGACAGTGGTCAGTAAGAGCCGCAACGAGAAGGTGTTTTATCTTTTTTGAGTAACGTGATAATCCGAGCCTCCCGAAGGGTTGGCGGCAGTTGGCCAGTGTCATATGCCTCGGAGTACATTGCCAAGAGATGGGGGGGTTAATTCTTCTGCGTATTCCTTATAAAATTCACAGGGAAACCCATCAGGGCCAGGGGCGTTCTTATTTGGAAGGGTTTTGATCGCCATACGAATATCTTCTTCTGTAATTGGTTGGCTAAGAAAATCCCTTTGCCCATCTGAAAGCCACGCAAGGGCTATGTCTGATAGGTATGCATCTAGGTCCTCAGTGTCGGTCCCCCCTGTGTGGTATATAAATCCACGTAAGTGGTTTTAAACTGTGCCAGAATCTCCTGAGTGGTGTAGTGATCCTGGCCAGCTGCTTCGGTGATCTTAGTAATAGTGTGCCGACCAATACGAGCTTTAATTTTGTTAGCTAGATGGCATCCCAGCCATCCACTCTCGACATAAGCGCGGGCTACATGGCATTTAGATATATACTTTGCCTCTTTCTCCACCAGCTCATTATATTCCAATATGGACTCTTTAATTGTCGCCAGTGTCTGAGTGCAGGGTGCATTCTCATAGTCACGCTCAAGACGCTGCAAGGTGGTTTCCAGCTTAGCAAGCTGTCCGCGCAAGTCTTGCAAGATGCCAGCTGGTGTGCCAATACAAGTGCCCCAAATAGTGGCCTTTAAAGCTTCCCAAAGGGTAGTAGAAATGTCAACCGACCCCTTGTTGCGATCAAAGTATTGCACTATAGCCTCACGAACAGTTTCAACATAAAAGGAGTCCAGCAGAGCCTCAGGCCGAAAGCGTCAGGTGAATGATCTGTGAACAGTGCACGGAATTTGTAGGCGAAGGCAAACTGGGCTGTGATTGGATAGTGTGCGAGGCAATCCCTCTATCTGAGACACCCAACCCCCCGCTTCCTCACTTAGAAGCCAGTAATCTAGCCGGGACCAGTTACCATGTGAGGTGGAAATGTGTGCCCTCCCGCCTCTCCATATTTCGCTGATGCCATATATATATATATATATATATATATATATATATATATAGGTATAGAGAGACTCCAGGACCGCCTCGGGAATGGACCAGGCAAGCGGCTGCTGCAAATGGCAGGCTATGACTTCATGGTGAGGCGGGATAATTTCGATCTCGTCCTCCGGCCTTGTGTGTTCCTAATTCAGAGGCTGGGACGTTGGGGACTGAAGGGAGCCTTCTAACACAGCAATTATGGGGCCACCTGCTGCAACACGGCCCCTCCTTTACATGGCACAAACTCGGCGCTCACATGAGCATTAATTGATCCTGCTGCGGTACTTACCTGTGAAGTGCATGCTGGATGTTGTAGTCGTGCATCAGACTGCAGCTGCTCCAATCACAGCGGGGTCAGCTGGTCTTCCTTCAATGGGAGTGCCTCAGAATATTTAAAGGAGGGAAAAGGTGGTGTCCGGTTGCGAGCCGCATCTGAAGAAGGCGATTACTGCCGAAATGCATCATGCTGTTCTCAATCAGTGAATAAAGGGTTTCCTTACTGCACCCCGCTGTGTCCTTGGATTGCTTGTGAGAAAGTGGTCGTTTGGAGATATTTTCGCGCTTGCCAGAAGCGCGTTACAAGGACCCGTCCTTTGAAGTGTCCTGGATCTATGCTGGCATCGTGACTTTTCAAGCTCTAGGTATAGAGAGACTCCAGGACCGCCTCGGGAATGGACCAGGCAAGCGGCTGCTGCAAATGGCAGGCTATGACTTCATGGTGAGGCGGGATAATTTCGATCTCGTCCTCCGGCCTTGTGTGTTCCTAATTCAGAGGCTGGGACGTTGGGGACTGAAGGGAGCCTTCTAACACAGCAATTATGGGGCCACCTGCTGCAACACGGCCCCTCCTTTACATGGCACAAACTCGGCGCTCACATGAGCATTAATTGATCCTGCTGCGGTACTTACCTGTGAAGTGCATGCTGGATGTTGTAGTCGTGCATCAGACTGCAGCTGCTCCAATCACAGCGGGGTCAGCTGGTCTTCCTTCAATGGGAGTGCCTCAGAATATTTAAAGGAGGGAAAAGGTGGTGTCCGGTTGCGAGCCGCATCTGAAGAAGGCGATTACTGCCGAAATGCATCATGCTGTTCTCAATCAGTGAATAAAGGGTTTCCTTACTGCACCCCGCTGTGTCCTTGGATTGCTTGTGAGAAAGTGGTCGTTTGGAGATATTTTCGCGCTTGCCAGAAGCGCGTTACAAGGACCCGTCCTTTGAAGTGTCCTGGATCTATGCTGGCATCGTGACTTTTCAAGCTCTAGGTATAGAGAGACTCCAGGACCGCCTCGGGAATGGACCAGGCAAGCGGCTGCTGCAAATGGCAGGCTATGACTTCATGGTGAGGCGGGATAATTTCGATCTCGTCCTCCGGCCTTGTGTGTTCCTAATTCAGAGGCTGGGACGTTGGGGACTGAAGGGAGCCTTCTAACACAGCAATTATGGGGCCACCTGCTGCAACACGGCCCCTCCTTTACATGGCACAAACTCGGCGCTCACATGAGCATTAATTGATCCTGCTGCGGTACTTACCTGTGAAGTGCATGCTGGATGTTGTAGTCGTGCATCAGACTGCAGCTGCTCCAATCACAGCGGGGTCAGCTGGTCTTCCTTCAATGGGAGTGCCTCAGAATATTTAAAGGAGGGAAAAGGTGGTGTCCGGTTGCGAGCCGCATCTGAAGAAGGCGATTACTGCCGAAATGCATCATGCTGTTCTCAATCAGTGAATAAAGGGTTTCCTTACTGCACCCCGCTGTGTCCTTGGATTGCTTGTGAGAAAGTGGTCGTTTGGAGATATTTTCGCGCTTGCCAGAAGCGCGTTACAAGGACCCGTCCTTTGAAGTGTCCTGGATCTATGCTGGCATCGTGACTTTTCAAGCTCTAGGTATAGAGAGACTCCAGGACCGCCTCGGGAATGGACCAGGCAAGCGGCTGCTGCAAATGGCAGGCTATGACTTCATGGTGAGGCGGGATAATTTCGATCTCGTCCTCCGGCCTTGTGTGTTCCTAATTCAGAGGCTGGGACGTTGGGGACTGAAGGGAGCCTTCTAACACAGCAATTATGGGGCCACCTGCTGCAACACGGCCCCTCCTTTACATGGCACAAACTCGGCGCTCACATGAGCATTAATTGATCCTGCTGCGGTACTTACCTGTGAAGTGCATGCTGGATGTTGTAGTCGTGCATCAGACTGCAGCTGCTCCAATCACAGCGGGGTCAGCTGGTCTTCCTTCAATGGGAGTGCCTCAGAATATTTAAAGGAGGGAAAAGGTGGTGTCCGGTTGCGAGCCGCATCTGAAGAAGGCGATTACTGCCGAAATGCATCATGCTGTTCTCAATCAGTGAATAAAGGGTTTCCTTACTGCACCCCGCTGTGTCCTTGGATTGCTTGTGAGAAAGTGGTCGTTTGGAGATATATATATATATATATATATATATATATATATATATATATTTATATACCTATATACCGACCCCCTCAGGCAATGCCCACCTTCCCTCTCTCCTTAAGTGAACACATGGCCATTCTAGTTGTAAATCCTGTTAAGGTTCTCCTCATTGGCGATTTGAACTACTGGTTCAATGATGTCTCGGGCGGGCCCATGCTGTAGAACTATCTGAGCTTCTCTCCAACTTGAACTTGGCCCAGCATTTATTCACCCCTACTCATGAAAAGGGACACACCTTGGATCAAATATGGTCCCACAATCTTTCACTATCGCTGCCTATAATCACCACTTTTATCTGGTCAGACCACCACTTGATAGAGTTTGCAGCTACTATCTGTGGTCATAACAAGCTCATTATATTGGCGGGAGGCATGACAAGGAAGTGGAAATCCCTAGATAAGCCGGCTTTCATTAACTCCTTGGCTTGCTCTTTACCTACCTTCAGCCCTGACGTCAATTCCATGGAAGAGAACATTTCTGAGTGGTTATTGTCGGCAAGTAATGTACACGTCCCCCTTGCTAAGTTTTCCCGCACGTGCCACTCACAAATGGTTTACAATCAATCTCAAAAAACAAAAACTCGAGTTGCGCCAAAAAGAGAGAAAATGGAGACTAAGATATTCCATTGAAGATAAGGAGCAATTCTTGAAAGCTCATAGAGAGTATAATAAAGCTATTGTGGACACTAAAGCAGCTTACTTTTCTACTCGAATACTAAATGCCCACAACAAATCTAAAGAAATCTTCAAGAAATCTTCAAGATAGTGAATGATTTGTGCAATGATGAGAGAACTTCGCCTACTCAGGCACCTACTCAAGAACTCTGCAATTCCCTAAATAACTTTTTTTTTGGACATAATCACCACCATTAAAGCCAGTATCCCTTACACCATCAGCTTGGAACCACAGGAAGATATTTCCAGCAATCAATTCACATTAGACCCTCTTCCACCTATCTGTCCCAAAACACTATTAGAGCTCACGACCCGTGTTAAATCTGGGTCGCCCAATGATTGTTGTCCACCTTATGTCTTAAAAGACATCCTTTCCGTCTTGCCTCACAGTGTACTCCCTTTCCTTAATGAGTCTCTGGCTCAGGGCAAGGCTCCCAGCGCTTTTAGGAATGCGACGGTTGTTCCCCTTATTAAAAAACTAGGGGCCGACCCCACGAATCTCTCAAATTACCGCCCCATTTCTCTCCTTCCCTATCTGGCCAAAATACTGGAAGCCCATGTGGCTAGGTGCCTGTCAAGCTTCATTGAATCATCAGACTACTTAGAGCCAAATCAAGCCGGTTTCCGACCGGCGCACTCAACTGAGGCAGTGATCCTTGCAGTCCTGGACACTCTCAGAGCAAATGCGGACAGAGGCGTCCACCAGGCTCTGGTGCTCCTGGATTTGTCGGCTGCGTTCGACACGGTCGACCATAACATCTTGTTGAACCGTGTCGAGCTGGCAGGCCTGCGAGGACCCGCACTCTGCTGGATTAAATCTTTTCTTGCAGATCGCACTCAAGCTGTAAGGCTCGGAAGTTTCACCGCCCCCATGCTCACCTCCACATGTGGGGTCCGTGCGCTTTAAAAGTTGTTATTAACATAATATAACATCAATCAGTCCCAGCTCGGCAATTCCCTCATTGATAACCTGGGCTGCCCCGGAGGACTGATCACCCTTGCCGCTCGACTTGTCTCTACGGGGAGTCTAAGTGTGTATTAGGGTCACCTCCCCACAAAATTACAGCATCGTGCCAATCCCTTTGCGTGGAAATGATGCGCTCAAAGAAGGCGGGATCATCTATATTTGGGCCGTAAGTGTTTACAATCGTGATTAAACTGCCCGCCAACTTCCCGTGTACCATGGCATATCGTCCTACATCGTCGACGCAGGTTTTGATCTTCGTGAAGGGGAGGTTTTTCTTAATGAGCGTGCGCACTCCATAGGAGTATTAGGTGTAGGAAGAGGCCAAACGGTACCCAGCCCACTGCTCCCCAACGTGAATTTCAGACCGGCGGGTTAAGTGTGTTTCTTGCAAAAGGGCAATCGTAACATCATGCCGATCTAGATCCGCTAAGACCTGGCAAATCTTTTTGGGTGAGTTAAGTCCACTTACGTTCCATGTTAAACAGGTGATTAAAGTGTGAGCTGGATGCAGAACTTTAGCCTGTTATACATTGAGCATAATTCCTCTGTAGTGAGTGATGGTACATATGCAATCCTCACAGCATCAATAAAAAGATCAGCCACATAAACAAAGCCTGCAAATCCCACCCACCCACCAACACCCCCCACCCACTTCAGCATCCTCAACATGCCAAAGCCATCCAAACCCTCCAAAACAATCCCTGAGTGCAACACCAAGGAAATGACCAGCTGTGGGGAATACCCATGAGGGAGCGCTGGAGTACAGTACCCCTCCCATTGAAATAGGAGGTGGCCGAGCAAGTGTGAGAACAGTTCCTGGCCACTGTATTGCAAAATCATAAAACAATACGAAAGTACCCACATTAATAATCATTGCGAGTTCAAACAATGAGGAAAATAACATCGATACAGGTCAAGTGCTTGCTTAATGTCTGCGGCTCACGTGCCAGAGCCCACCATAACAGAAAGGCTGATATAGTTCACCCCAGAAGTGAAACGAAACAGAGGTGCACACCATCCACAACTCACGTGACCTGGCTTTGTCATTGTTCATCTGCCATCTCATCGGAGACCCCACCGTCGCCACCAGCTGCAGTGTTGGGGGACCGGCTATGGCGAATAAGAGTCTTTGGAAAGTCTATCGCTGATATCTGGCTGGTAAAGATCATTAGCTTCCCATTGACTTCTATGCGCAACCGTGCAGGATCGAGTTACACTAAGGGCTAGCCTTGGTCCACAGGTTGGTACTTGTGCGGACACGTTATTGCACCGGGCTGAGGGCTTGTGAACTCCAAGAAACCCTTATAGGGGCTGGGTTTAGGCCCTGTTTTCTAAGACCATGTCTGCCCCTTTATCTTGAGTTTGTCTAAATTGGATTGGATCTCATCCTGCTGTGTCAGGATGTAAAGGGGTTCAGGTATGATATCATACTTGGCTAGGTTCACTGTTACTTCCTGTGGTGCTATAGTGTTGGGCCTGAAGTTTGGCTTTTATTCAGCATGAAGATTTGTTGGGCGATACCTCCTTGGACAGGTATAGTCTGAACCCACTGCATGGGGTGTGAATGAGCAAACATAGCAGTAGTTGGGTAGATGCTTTGCTCCCCACTGAGATCATGTGTTGATACCAGGTGTTCTTTAATAGTGCGCTATGTAATCGTTGTATGTGGTGAAGTTCTATGTTAAACAGTTAAGATCCCGGGACACATGCTGGACCACTTTACCTGGTGTCCTTTGCTGAAATTTGACCTGTTCCTGTATGGTGACACGTAGCTGAAGAAACATAAAAGCACATAGGGCAAAAGACAATACACAGGTGAATATTTATAGTCGGGATATGAAAGAGTCAATGTAATGTCCGGGGGTAGCCCTAGGGGCGCTCCTATCTGCAAAGTGTTCGCAAAGTCCGGAGGAAGCCCTATGGGCGCTTCTGTCCCCAAAGCGTAAATAGTTCATATTAGAAAAAGGTTGTGATGGTGACTCCTATGATGGTTGTGGTAGTGATGAGTCCAAGCGAATATCTGACAAGTGGTACCATGACTCTTTCCCTTCGACCTTGACAGCTTTGGGAGTTGAAAAGACTACTTTGAAGGGCCGCTGAAACTTGCTTCCTTTCCACTGGCAATGAAAGTTGTGGATCAGGACTCGGTCCCCGGGCTGCGGTATGGTATAGAGTAGGCCCACGGAGGTGCGCACCGCCTTCTTTTGGGTAACCTGTTTAGAGAGGAGTCTGTAAGTTTTGGTCAGTTCATAGAGATATAGATACATTTCATTACCTAAGGACTCGGAGCTGGACTCTGCGCTTAGTTTGGTTCTGCTCTAAGGTATTGGCTTCGGAATTGACCTACCAGTGACTAGCTGAAAGGGGGACGGTTAGATGGTGGTCTCTGCTTGGGCTGACCCTAAAATGACACTGGACACAATGTACACCAAGGGTCTCATTTAGATTTTGGTGGACAGGTTACTCCATCACAAGCGTGAAGAGTATCCCACTCGCCACATTAGAAGTGCATTTAATCCATTGACAATTGTAGTAAGATAGACTGGGATATCTGTCACATTTGTGATGCAATACCCAGTCTGCCAAACTCCAAATCAATCTTCCAGTCTGCAACCAATGTTGTAGAGAGAGAACCAGTATTACAGGAAGGGGGCCTAGAAGCAGCTGTAGTCCCAGAGGCACTGGAAAGGGAATCTGAGTTTGAGAGAGTGGACTGATAGCAAATGAACCTTGGATCTGTTGTGGCTACGCCCCAGAAGGGTGTTCCTTAGGATTCAAAGAACAAGCGTGCCCTTGGCATAAATCCTATGATGCTGCAGCATGAATGCAATACATGAGAGCGATTAAATGTTACAAGAAACTGATTAAAAGAGCCCATGTCTAATTATTTGCAGACAAATCAAAAACAACTGTAAGCCTTCTAAAGAAATCTTGTCTATTGTAAACAACCTGATTAAACCCACCTCCATTCCTGGATTAGCGGAAGCTTCTAACAGCCACTGCAACAAGCTTAGTCAATGATCTTTATCTTTACTTTGACAGGGGTGCGAAAACAGTCAAACCTGTCTCCCTTGACACAGGGACCTACCACTCGCAATGGACTACCTTGGACCAATTGGCTCTACTTGACGCAGGTTCTATTTCCACCTTAATGCGTCAAGTGAAATCTGGATCTCCGAATGACCCATTTAAAGCTGATTATATTTTTAAATTTCAGTAGAGCATCACAACCATATTTCTAGAATTAGCCAAACTCTAGCTGAGCATTGAAAAAGTATCAATATCATGAAAACACGCCAAGGTTATCCCTTTTCTAAAAAAAAGTCTTCGCTAGATGCCACTCAGCCAGAAAACTATCGACCCATTTCTCTTCTGTCGTTTCTGTCCAAGGTTGTGGAGCAACATGTAAATAATCTCCTAACCAAAATTTTAGAACATAATCAAATATTAGATTGCTCCCAAAATGTATTTAGATCACACAGCACCGAAATTGCTCTTTTAACAGTTGTTGAATACCTTTGCAGTACTGCAGATGCTGGCAAATCCCAGGCTCTGTACCTCCTGGTTTTAAGTGCGGCCTTCAACACTGTCTCACATGCAATAATTATAACTTCTGTCACTGACCTGGGGGTACAGGACAAAGGTCTGGCCTGGTTTACCTCCTTTTTAAAGGAGCGGTCCTTTAAATGTATGCCCCCCCTTGCCTCTTCCCAAATAGGACTGGCTCCTGGCATCCCTCTGGGTTCGGAGCTCGGTCCTGCCCTTGTTAATATTTCTGTCAGACCTCTGGCGGAGGTAGTGAAATCTTTTGGAATATGTCACTAGTGTTGTATGCTGATGACACTCAGCTATTTTTTCCCTTTCAGCAGTCGACTGGCTTTTGTGCCAAATATAAAAACTTTGGTGGTAAGATGGATGCATAACAACTGTTTAAAACTTAACTCCAAAAAAACAGGGCTCGAAGAGTACCCAGCCTAGCTGCAATTTTACATGCCCTCCAGAACACTACGCTTCGCCAATCTAAACCTGGCCCACATCCCTCATCATAGCAGAGCCAGAACGAGAGGTTGCTCCTTCCATATCTTAGCTCTGACTCGATGGAGTTCTATTCCTCCTTACCTTAGAAAGATTCAATATCACCTACTGATCAGGAAACAGTGGAAGACCCGGCTCTTCTCCATCTGGGCTGATGATTTCGCCTCTCTGCTGCTGTGTTTCTTAGGATCCTTTTATGTCCCTAGCTGATATTGTCTGACACCTATACCCTCACCTTCCCCTCAAGGCAGGAGGTCTCCAGGTGTTGTGCATTCTAAGGCTCTGCTCCCCTCTTATAAAGGGTCAAAGTGGTAACACCCATGCAGTAAGTGCCTTTATCAGCAGCGGCAATAAGAGACAGTGCACACTAATACCCAGCCCAGTAAAGACCTGAAACAGACCCAAATAAAGGAGCATGTACCTACATGTTCGCCTCCTCTGTATGTACCTCATAAGTATCTACCTGTGCACTTCCTCAGTTTTTATGCCCCGGGCGAGCTTCTCTAATTATGCTTGTGATCCTTGTACTGCCAACCATGGCGTTTGACTATCAGACAATTACCTTATGTCTGCTGTGTGCATCGAGTCACTCCCTTGCTTTAGCTGTCAATGAACCCTGCTGAGCGAGCACCCAGACATAAGGGAGTATGGAAGATGATGAACAGGGAGGAAGGTAAAGCTGAATGTAAGAAAGGTGCAACGGTGTAAATGCTGCACTCACCCTCAAGCAACGGACATCTTGTCCCACTCTGCCAATGCTCCATCCACCGACAGAGAAGCATGCTGGCACCAAACGTAAAACATTGGCAGAAACCATTGTAAGGTAGAAAAAGACAAAAAGCAGACACGTATTGGCAGCAGAGATATCGCAGGTATATTACTGCCAGTGATAGAATCTCTATTATAAATGCTGAAATCTTCCAACACATGTGTGAACCATCCCTAGGAATGTGGCAAAGATAACTTAACAAACAGTAAAGTAAAGACAGCAGTTGGAACTTCAGCTGCTCCAGTGTGAACTGGCAAGTATTGTCAAGAAGAGTGTGAATGGAGCTACATTTGTTATATACTTCCTGAAGCGTTACGTTTATTATATACTTCCTGAAGCGTTACCGTTATTATATACTTCCTGAAGCGTTACCTTTATTATATATTTCCTGAAACGTTACCTTTATTATATACTTCCTGAAGAGTTTTCTTTGTCATATAGTTCTTGAAAGGGTTACTGTTGTTATACACTTCCTGAAACTGAAGTGACAGCAGCACATCCTGATCCATCTCTTTTTACACAATCCCTTCTTCTTTAAATAAAATGTTGGCCATGTGCATCTTCCTAAAGCTGTACCTTTAGCAAGAGGGCACTCCGTGAGTGCTCTTTCTGTACTAAGTTACTCTGTGAACACTGGAAAATCACCTCCTTTTCTGAATTAGGTAAGAGTGACATGTTCAATGGAAGATTTAGTTAAATATCTGTGTATGGTGAAATATCTCTTGGTAACTATAAAAAATGGTAAAAAAGAGATGTCTTTTACAAATAGTTAAATATTGTGTATTCACATTCTCTTACATTTCCATTTAGTGATTTTAAATCTCTTTGCATCCCATAGGAAACCAGCCTTGAATGCTCAAATAATCGTGAATAATGAAAGTAATCGTCCAAATCTAAAAAAAAAAGCAGTTTGAAAAAATGAGCTCCATTATTCAGGTAAAGAGCTGCACAGTCAGAGACTGAGGAACCTGCACATAAACTGATAGATCCTGGAAGAAGCAGTCAAGAGCAATTCAGTGGATGTAAGAGTCTGAGCTGTGCACCTCCACGCAACAGGACTAAAAATGAACTCTAGAAAATTAAGGCAACAACACTGACAAACCACCTCCTGTATAAACAGGCCTCCAACCCCCAGCTTTGATCATGTGTTCGGTATGAGGTTGATACAGCATTGCTCTGCTTCCTGTAACGATGGCAGACCACCATTCAGCACACTAGGTGTAGAGTAAACTGTTTCTGGCCAAACCACAGGAGCAGGAGAAAAGCACAAGGGAATGGAGCCAAACAACTGAAGGGTAAAGGAAAGAGAGGGTCTCTCATCTACAACAGACTGTCCCAATTTGCATCAACCAGAAGGAAGACTAATCTTTTCTCGTAAACATGCAAAACCATTATGTAATCTAAAGACATAACCACCTACAAAGAAGCTTCACTTGCTGCAATTATAATATATGTAGTTGGTGAGTCTTGTATTTCTTTGTGAAATCTGAAATCAAGCATCCAAAATACCACACACATACAGGGAATGTGAGAATAACACAAGTGCTTTATCAACCATGTTAGCTCCTCAGGAAACGCAGTCATGGGATGCAGACAAATATAAACCCGACCCAGAGACACTAACCAAGAAAGAAGAATCGTACACAAGCAGCAAGAACTTTAGTTTGTCATAACTACTAAAGAGCCATTAGCAAACACACACAGGAGAAGCAATGAGCAATTGCAATGAATGTGTGAAGAACTGTAGTCAGTTAGAAATTCTAAAAGATCATCAGCGAAAACACACATGGGAAAAACCATACCATTGCACTGAATGTGTGAAGAGCTTCAGTTGGTTATCGCAACTCCAAATACATCAGCAAACACGCACTAGGGAAAAAGCATACCATTGCAATGAATGTGGAAGTAGTTTTAGTGATTCCTCAAATCTCCGGATTCATCAGCGAACACACACAGGGGAAAAACCATTCCAGTGCAGTGAATGTGTGCAGAGCTTCAGTCGGTTATCACAACTCCAAAAACATCAGCGAACACATACTGGGGAAAAACCATACCATTGCAGTGAATGTGTGAAGAAATTCAGTCAGTTATACACCCTCCAGAGCCACCAGCGAACACACACAGGGGAAAAACCATACCATTGCACTGAATGTGTGAAGAAATTCAGTGATTTATCAGCCTTCCGGAAGCACCTGCAAACACACACTGGGGAAAAACCATACAAGTGCAGTGAATGTGGGAGTAGTTTTACTGATTCCTCATATCTAAGGAGACATCAGCAAACACACACAGTGGAAAAACCATTCCAGTGCAGTGAATGTGTGAAGAGCTACAGTCGGTTATTAGACCTACAAAAACATAATCGAACACACACTGGGGAAAAACCATACAAGTGCAGTGAATGTGTGAAGAAATTCAGTCGGTTATACACCCTCCAGAGCCACCAGCGAACACACACAGGGGAAAAACCATACCATTGCACTGAATGTGTGAAGAAATTCAGTGATTCATCAACCCTCCGGAGGCACCAGCGAATACACACTGGGGAAAAACCATACAAGTGCAGTGAATGTGGAAGTAGTTTTACTGATTCCTCACATCTCAGGAGACATCAGCGAACACACACAGGGGAAAAACCGTTCAAGTGCAGTGAATGTGTGAAGAGCTTCAGTCAGTTATCACAGCTCCAAATACATCAGCGAACACACACAGGGGAAAAACCGTTCAAGTGCAGTGAATGTGTGAAAAGCTTCAGGCAGTTATCACAGCTCCAAACACATCAGCGAACACACACAGGGGAAAAACCGTTCAAGTGCAGTGAATGTGTGAAGAGCTTCAGTCAGTTATCACAGCTCCAAACACATCAGCGAACACACACCGTTTAAAAGCCATTTAAGTGCGAAGAGCTGTGTGAAGAGCTTTAGTCGATTAGAAAACCTACAAAGACTTCAGCAAACACATATTGGGGAAAACCCATATAATTGCATTGAATGTGAAAGTAGTTTTAGTGACCCTTCAACATTAAAAAATCATCAGCAAACACAATTCGGGGAAAAGCTATTCAAGTGCACTTAATGTGTGAATAGCTTTAGACTATTATCAGCTCTTCAAAGACATCAAAGAACACACACAGGTGAAATACCCTACCACTGCAGTGAATGTGGAAGTAGTTTTAGTGACCCTTCAACATTAAGAAATCATCAGCGAACACACTTAGGGGAAAAGTCATTCAAGAGCACCGGATGCGCAAAGAGCTTTAGTCGATTATCAAATCTACGAAGACATCAGCAAACGCATACAGGGGAGAAACCATACCATTGCAGTGGATTTGGAAGTAGTTGTGGGAAGGATTTTCAGAAAACTACAAGGATTAGTGATCAAACCTATAAACACCACACACTTGAATAAGTTTAACAAGCACAAACTGTAGAATATTTCTAGCTGATTTTGGTGTTTTGTCCGTTTGTGCAACAACCGGTTCAATGACAGCTGCTAGAGAACAACGTCCAAAGACACTAGAAGTAAAAGTAGGAAATTGTGACCTGTAACTGTGAGAGATGATGCTTGCAGTGCACAACATTTACATCCAAAGCCCTGACTCAGGGCAAATGTTGCTCATTCCAATCATCACATGCATCTGTAAATGCACCCACCCTAGTGGCACTTCCCAAGAGGTGTCCAGTATCAAGCTGGAGCCTTGGGAAATTTGCTGGCTCACCACTGACTGTAAATGATACACGGCCAGATTAATTGTATCTGAATATATTTTAGACCTTTCTTATTTACAGAGAATCACCCAACAAACTCCTAACTGGTGAAAGGACAAAATCCGTGCATGATGGCGAAATTATTGATCAGAGAGACAGCTGTTGAAAAGTTTAGTTCTTAGTTTCTGAAAGCTTGACGATTAGGTAAAGATTGAATCTTGAGCAGTAAAGAATTCAGCTTTTGGAATCCAGAAATATCGACTCACTGCTTTACATTTCTTGATCCTTGGCGCTGGAAAAGAAATCTGGATTCATAAGTAAAGGAACACAAAAGATACTGAGTTTTGACACAAATGACATTCAGGTTTGCATTTACAAGCTTTAAGCCCAACCCTTTTAAACATCTATATCCAACCTTTGGCAGCAGTGTCCAGGAGCAGAGGATTAGCTGTCGTATCTTACGCGGATGACACACAGCTGGTGGTGGCATTATCTGACGACTCTAGGCAGGGTGCACTTAAGTTTCAGGAAGATTTAACAGCTATTGCAGATTGGATGACGGCCAATCGTCTTCAGCACAATGGCAAAAAATCAGAGACCTTGGTGGTGGGCAAAGACATCCATCTGTGAAGTGACCGCTGGTAGCCGTTCTCTTTGGGCCCTCCGCCGGCTCCTAAACCGGCAGTAAAAAATCTAGGAATCTGGATAGACTCCGCTCTTTCTTTTGAAACCCAGACTAAGGTAGTAGTCAGAGTTTGTTTCGGGCTCCTACGTGGGCTTAAACCTTTGCTGGGTTTCTTCGTCCCTACCATCCGTCAGGTAATCATTCAGGCCACAGTACTCTCTAGACTGAACTATGCGAGCTCCCTATATATTGGGGCCAACAGGGCAGAGCTACTGAGGTTACAAAAGGCACAAAATGCGGCAGCCCAGGCCCTCCTTGGTCTGCCGAGAATCTGTTTCATCGCTAGTTCCATCCACAAACTGGAGAAATGCATCCAAGACTCTCTGTATTGCCCACAGAATCATGATTCTCCAATCTCCTGCTATTCTGGCTAGCCTCATGGCGTCCTATAGACCTACCCGTCAGCTGCGCTCCAAGGAGCAGCATCTAGCGGTTGTTCCTCAGTTTAAGAGAGTACGGACCGGAGGACGCTCCTTCTGCGTTTCTGCTCCTAAGCTTTGGAACTCCCGCCCTGCACATATTAGAAACATTCAAAATCATTCTCTCTTTCGTAAAGCCATCAAAACTCACCTCTTCCCTGCATTATTGCCTCCTGGGTGTTCTTGGCTTGCTTATGGCAGTGACATTTTAGCGCTGGGACGCCCGTTGCTGGGGCCGCTGCGTGCTTTCTAAAACCCCTTAACATAAGATAACAAGCAAAAAGAAACCCTCGTTGTATAAACTGCCGGTGAATGAATAGACATAAAAAGTATGTGCTGCCTCGTGAGCAAACAGTGAAACTTTGTGATGCAGTTGGGACGTCCTCAGACCACAAATAAGATAGATCGTAGCATTCTGAATCATCTGTAAGGTGCTTTTGTGTTGCTAGAGCTGCCAAATACACAGTGTTCTCATAGCTCAGTCTTGCCTAGAGGAAGAAGTTCTCCGATATATTATGCACATCAGAAGAAAGGATACATCTTCCGTAGCCAAAGATAGTAGAAACTAATGCTTTCCATCGAGGTCATTTTAACAAAGTGCTGAGTCCAGGACGTTCTTCCTGCTGCTCATCATCAATCATCAATCATCAATCATCAATCATCCACCACCACCACCACCACCACCACCACCACCTCCTCCTCCTCCTCCTCCTCCTCCTCCTCCTCCTCCTCCTCCTCCTCCTCCTCCTCCTCCTCCTCCTCCTCCTCCTCCTCCTCCTCCTCCTCCTCCTCCTCCCACTCCCACTCCCACTCCCACTATAGGGGTTTCCTCCAGGGTCAAACTCACTGTACTTTCACGTTATCAGCAACAAGTTCTAAACTGGACAATTAATATTTAGGAACAAGTGGTTTGTACCACCATTAGTGGCATAATAAATTTGAAACCCAATACTTTAGTAATCTGTATTAATGATACATATCCAAACACCACCCATGTATGGACACCCAAGAGCCTTTAAAAACCACACTACAGAGGTGTCTACCAGGATCAAACTCAATATACTTCAAAGTTAACATGAACTAAATTATGATACAGCAAGAACAATCATGATGCTATGAAATGTACACAATGATGACTAGATTTTACATATTAATAAGAAATTTATGTTTTTTGATATGTAATAAAACAACACATTTATTTGCATTCATGGTATTTGACTGCTGATTGTATAGGAGATCTTAAATGTGATTTATTCCCTAAACTATAAAGATAATTTGTGATGTCAGCATGGAGCATGGTTTATTTGGCAAAAGAGCGGTCAAATCTTGACAGCATGACTGCTTTCAGCAGGAGTCTGCCACAGGTGGCATTAGAGGGGAGTATTCTCGCCAGTGTGCCTTCTCTCAGAGTGAGAGGTGCTAAAAATATGTCTGTATCCTGGCACTTCTCTTGTTAATAATCCATAAAAATACCACAGAATGTTGAGTACTTGAAAGCAGTCTGCCATACAAGGGATTTAAACAGGAATTTGTCAAATACAAAATTGACTTTTTAATTTATATTTTTGAAGTTCTTATATAGCGCTGCGTTATCTAATAATGTCTGATGGGTTTTCTTCGAGAGCCCTTTCTCCTTCGGAAGAAGTTTTCCATCGACATACGCAATTGGATTTTCGATGAAAGGCTGACAATCCGTCCAACTCTAAACAGGGCCGGTGGGTGGACCGGTGGTTTGGCTGGTATAAGGCTTAGTTGCATTTTTGATAGAGTGCCCTGTCCACCACATCCTGAATCCAGCCCGTCTTTCTTTAGTGATTTTTCTATTTTGAGTTACATTTGAAGACTGTCCCCCCTCATTTATAGTTTGACAGGTAACCCGGGGTCTGCCTGGGGAGCAGACATAACAAATTCCACTACCCCGCTGGACTACCGTCCACCATATTTAGTGATCTCCTCCAACCTGGCTATCCCTGTGTCTTCAGAGGAGCAACAGGAGCTTCTCTAAAAACACCTAAAGTTTGCTGAGTGGCTGCCATGTTTCCCATGTGTGCTCAACAGACTTTTTTGTTTTATTCCTTGTTGTAAAACGAGGCATTAGTTGTGAGGCCTGCACAAATAATGGGTGTACATTTGTCCTTCACTGAGAACCAAACACCCCAATGTAGCACTTGACTCTCAGAGGGTAGCGTTGCAGAGCACTCTAAGGCTTACTCTAGGGAGGTGGTGTGGGCTAGTAACCGCCATTTAAAGGTATGCAGAAATAACACTCAATAATTGATTGTCCAGTCTGTACTTTTCATTATAAAAAGGAAGAGTACATTTATTACACACACACTACTCAATACTAAGCATCAATTTACAAATATACATAAGTTGTTGAAAATACTTCTTGACATTGCGTAAACACTCCCACCCCTCCCGCGGGGGGGCCTAGTACCGCCACTAACATGTGTGAACATCATCAGCCCGCAAATGCATCTGGTTGACCATAACCTGGAGTGGTGGCCCACCCATTATTTCAACAAGCACTTATAATGGGAATATCTGTCATGGTGACACATAACCCTGACTGAGAGCATCTCATACTAACCATACAGTATACATATTTCAATCACAGTGGCTGACAGTCTGGTTGTTCAACTAGCGCATTAGCAAGAATACATGCCTAAGCATCAATTGGAATGACAGGTACTTATCATATTAGGTAACATGATCAATGCAAGTCAATCACAGCCCCTAAAAGGCATTGTATTCATAATCACTTGATTATGAAATTACAACCAGGCACCATGCCAAGAATTCCTCGCAACATATTTCCAATTTACTTATTATTTCGCATATTGCATGTGACTTCCCATCCCCAAAGGAAACAACATTATGTAAATTCACCACTTGTGCAATTGCATCTTTACACCTCTAGGGGATGTCTCCACAAAGACAATCCATGTTCATCCTTTCACACCTATGTGCAGTCATAAGCATCAGCTCCCAGCTGCAGAACAAAAGTTCCAGCATTAAACATGAGTAACCCTTGAGGGGTTCTTTCCTTCAATCCCCAGAGACTGAGGGTGGGGACGTTCTACTTTTGTGCTGCAGAGTCTGCGTTGCTCCTGCAGCTCCCCCTGCACCTTTGCCAACAAATAGTGGTGACCCCATCTTCCTGGGGCCACCACATGCTGAAAACGGGCAGGTTTTCACTTCAGGCCTTCCCAGGCCCTGCAAGGCTATATTGGACGCTTTCCACCCCATTGCTTGCATATCTGAGCAGCGGCTCTCCCGCTGCTCCAGGGAGTGCCGCACTGACTCCGATGGCATCACGCCGCGTTTCCACTTTCTTGGGGCCCAGTCCCATACTGGTAAGTTGGAGAGCAGCTCGGGTGGCCACCCCCGCTGCTCTCGCTATCTTCCCAACTGGCCAGCACCCTTGCGTGCTGCCACAGGAGCCGGCCTGTCATTTTGGTCTGCTCGCTCCTGCAGGCAGACACGGACTCCGCAGCCAGCCGGGCGTGGCCTCAGGGGAGTGCGATGGCACTCCCCACTTATTCCCAGGGAACTGAAACTACCCCATGTGGTCTCTGTCTCCATAGGAGAATAATGGAGTGTTCCTACAGTGAAACAGTAAATCTCACTGACTATCCCTTACATGTGTCTCCCCACATTATACGGCCTATTCCATGTCACCACCCAACTCTGCATAGTCCCTTTCACACCATTCTCTCTGTACCAGCTCCTGGGCTGCGCACAATAGGTATCTCCCCCACGCAGCCCTTACACGGGTGCACGCACGTGTGCACCCGTGTCCAGATGTAACCAGTCCGGTGCCCCTTACCCTGGCTACAGCGTAGCAGCCTTATCTCACAAGGCAGACCCCATTGAAATCCACATGCAGTCCATTTCATCATGAGTTCGCTGTGGGTGAGTCCCAGCTTACGAGGCGCTCCCCCAGTAAAAGGTAAAAAATCAGGTGTTCAAATAGAGGAATATTCGGGTGACTCAGATAGTCAGAACCACCTTCTCACACTCCTAAAGGGAGAGTTTGCTTTTTGTAAAAACAATAAATATTGTACTTGATACACTGAGAGCTTTCTACAAGGGAGTCTGGGTCCTAGTTTTTTCTGTTTGAGACAGCCAGTCTTTATATAATGTTCCTAAAGAGAAGCAAGTAATATCAAATGTTATGATATGGTAACATAGTCTTTATTGTGTTAAATGCCTGGCCTAAGAATCCCGTTCTCTCTGATAGGTCGATCACCAAATTGACCATGCTTTTGCTTTTCACACAGCAATCCTATTGATGCTTCGGCTAGGCAGTGTTCTCCTGGAATTCTGTTCTCAATTTCCAGCTGCGAAAAACATTTTTAACAGCAGTGGATTATCCTGCATTTCCTGAGCGACCAAATCTCTGTGTAGCTAGATCTCTTAAAGAGTAGGAAGCTTGAACATCGGGTCTCAGAATGCTTGATTCTAAAATCCTTATTTACTTTAGGAAACATCATTGTCCTGTATCCTCTGCCATTCTTTCCAGATGGTTTACGTGGTCCATGAAACAATCTAAAATTGATAAAAACTGTTTCATGGGGTCATTCCTCTAGGGGCGCCATAGCTTCCTAAACGGTTGCAATAACAGAACATTCTGAGAGCTGCTAATTGGTTTCAGCTTCCACTTTCAAAACTTTCAAAAAATTAATTGTTCATGCTTCTTCTGTTATTAAGCAGCTTTAAAATAGCACAATGGTAGTCTCCAGTCTTGCAAGAAAATCTAGATTTTACCAGCGTCAATGATGAAAAATCCTAATTTCACTAAATACACTTAGTTGACTATCTTTAATTTCGTGGATAGTGGTTTGACTCTCTTTTATATGTATTGTCCCTCACTAATAAGTTCTCTGATGCAGTGGTTCTTAACCTGTAGTCCAAGGACCTCTGGGGGTCTGCAAACGTTTTTACAAAATTAAATAATATTAAAATTAATAAATACAATTAATAAAGTATGTTTGAATGAAGAAGCAAAACTGAAAATTGTGAACCTTTTTCAATATTTGATTGTGAATTAAACAAATGATTTCAATATTTGAGAACTTGTTTCATGTATTCCTGTGTCTATATTTTTGAGTATTGTTTTGATGTCAAAAAAATAGCTTAGGCTGAGGGTCCCTGGCTTCCAATAATGACTGGATTGCAGTAATGATTCAATGGGGGGGCTTCAGAATTGAAAAGGTGACGAACCGCTGCTCTAATGTATTGTGTCTTTAACATTTCACTCATAAAACAGGCTATTTACGGAAATGAAAGAAACAGACTGGGAGAGCCAGTGACCTGCATGTACTTCAACCAACCCAGCAAGCATAACCCTACCGTCTTGCTTCAAACAGTATTACATCTACTGTTGGAGCCTTAAAAGAGGTTCTAAAGTATTTTGGGGGAGTACATTTTGTTTTATTTACATGCTCCACAATGTAAGGTCCAATTTATAGAGAAAATGTAATAGATAGCGTTCTGGAAGCAAATATATTTCATTAGAACAATCTTCAATCACAAAAATACAAATACATATATTACCTAAACATTGTTTACATGATTATATGGTTATCACAGACAATATTATTTTCCCAAATAGATAACTAGACGCACAACTGTTGTAAACTCCCAAAACGTTATCATGTCTGTGTTTGGCCAATATGCAGCATGACATTATCTTTCGTAGAACTCGTGAAGGTTTCAATTTATCCAAACAATAACTTTGCTACCACACAAGGCGACATACATCTGCTACCATCTCCATGATATCTGCCTTTCAAGGTCTGACAGTAAGTGTGAAAAATATACATGTGGTCTTGTTAGACATATTTTCATCGTGCTGGTTCATAGCAGTTATGTCTCGGATTAATGGAAAGTCCCCCAATGTAGAGTAAAAGTCAGTGTTTAAGACTAAAGGTACCTCATGAATTGACCACTGAATTAGGGAGGTCTTCGCCGCAGTTTATCGCAAGAGCTCTTGCCAGACGGCTGCAGCATCCGTTCCTATGCTGAGAGCCAATCAGAGAGGAGCAGAGCTAAGCCCAGCTGATGTGTGTTTTTCTTCCAAGGAAACACTCTTTCTCGACTTAAGTCTGATAGTCACAGCTTCTCCAATGTGAACAGGTATGCAGTGTGCCGAGTCCCAAGAAACATTATAGGCAACTTAGGTACTCCAAACTCTCATAGTGTAGCACATAGAAGTAGTCTTCCAGTTGCTAAGCTCTTAGGAACATCCCACTCTTGTTACAAATGCTCACATTATTCTTGCTGCTAGTAACATACATGAGTGCTGTTCTAATTATATTCTGTGTGGTTATTACTCATGTACTAAGCAACAGGATTAGACAGTTGAAATAAACACTTTTAAACATATGTAGTGTCTTTTCTTAGTACAGTACTTGTGAGTGCAATGTTTACGAATAAAATTGGGTTTGAATTACCACTGCATCCCTGACCCCTTCACAGAACTGTTAGTAACCCAGAAGGCACGGACACCACACGGCACGTATGCCCAGTGGGGTTGTGGGGGGGGGGGGGGGGGGGTATAATAACTTGGAAGTCTGTTTAAGCGATGGAGCACTGAACTTAGTCCAGGCACCCGTGGGTGGGAAAGCCAAAGCCTATTGAGCTTGGCCAGAGCCCTAGTTTATGCAACACAAACATTTTGTTTACATGTTTATTGGGTTATCAAAAACAATATTTTCTATCCAAAAAAAGACAGATAGACAAACAGTTATCATATGTTTCACCTTGCTTCACATGAGACCGTGTCCTCAAGACTATAATACATACACAAACAAAACATTTTATAATTAAAACGTCAATTATCACTCAAAAAAGAGAACATGAAAACCATTCAAGATATCAAAACAATTGTAAATGAGAATGACATCCCAAATATATAGTATAAATTCACAATAAATTTCCACACGATTATATTGATCACTTAATTGATATTCTTTTAAACCTGTGCACATTTAATTTAATTATTTTCTTAGTACAATATCACACTAAAGGTTATGTCACAGGATTTGTCTCTGTTAAATATATAGCCATTCATATTTAATATTTCTCCATAAAGCAATTGATTTAAACAATAATATAGTGTGCTCAATCCCTAAATATCCACTACCTCTTTAGAGTAGCGATACAATTATATTAAACGGAACAGTTTCATTTTGTTAATTTATCTCATTTAAATAAAAGGTCTTTGAATCTTAAAGAGATAAATCCTATACCTGTTTCTTATAGGTTAATTTAATTGACAATACTTGTGCTGAATCAATGTAAGAGTCTCAAACTTATATTGTGTATCATTAATGATTGAATTATGTCTCAGCCTACGATTAGTGTAGATAAGTATACCTTTATTTAATGTACGCATTTATTGTCAGGATAACGTCCTCAGTCTTCCAACGAACACAGAATTATTATATTATCAAGTCTTTATTTCTGAACAACAAGGACAGCATTAAGACTATAAGTCACGTTAGTGGAGGAGTAATGCTGTCTTTAATAATATTGAGGCTCTCAGTGTCTGAAAAAAAACTTGGTAGGGTATTATGTATACTGAGGTGCCGATCACGATCCTGTAAAAAAATTCCCCGTACGACTCGTATCCGGTCTTTTTACCATACGAATCGTACAAATGCCGTACAAACTGCCATGGGAAAAAGTCCATACGAATCGCAGTGGGAATTATTCCCCACACGTCCTCGGGTCGGAAAATGTGTCCGACACGTCCTCGGACGATTTACCGTACAAATGTGAAAAGTGAAGTCCGACCGCGGAAGTACGATCCATCCGGTGCGTCCGATGTTACAACCGTATGGAAAAAACACCGTCCGCACCGAACTCCCATAGCAACCATGGAGACATGTGCCCGCATACGCGCCCAACACTCCCCCCAGCCCTCCCATGTACGAGTCGAATCCCCACCCGTGTATGTACACCCGTGTATGTACGAGACGTACCCCCACCCGTGAATGTATGGAGCGTACCCCCACCCCAACAGTGCATGTACGTACCTTACCCCCACCCCAACCGTGTATGTACGACCCGCACCCTCACCCGCGTACGTATGGAGCGTACCCCCACCCCAACAGTGCATGTACGGACCGTACCCCCACCCCAACCGTGTATGTATGACCCGTACCCTCACCTGCGTACGTATGGAGAGTACCCCCACCCCAACAGTGCATGTACGGACCGTACCCCCACCCCAACCGTGTATGTACGACCCGTACCCTCACCCTCGTACATATGGAGCGTACCCCCACCCCAACAGTGCATGTACGGACCATACCTCCACCGTGTATGTATGACCCGTACCCTCACCCGCGTACGTATGGAGCGTACCCCCACCCCAACAGTGCATGTACGGACCGTACCCCCACCCCAACCATGTATGTACGACCCGTGCCCTCACCCGCGTACGTATGGAGCGTACCCCCACCCCAACAGTGCATGTACGGACCGTACCCCCACCCCCACCCCAACCATGTATGTACGACCCGTACCCTCACCCGCGTACGTATGGAGCGTACCCCCACCCAAACAGTGCATGTACGGACCGTACCCCCACCCCAACCGTGTATGTATGACCCGTACCCTCACCCGCGTACGTATGGAGCGTACCCCCACCCCAACAGTGCATGTACGGACCGTACCCCCACCCCAACCGTGTATGTACGACCCGTACCCTCACCCGCGTACGTATGGAGCGTACCCCCACCCCAACAGTGCATGTACGGACCGTACCCCCCCAACCGTGTATGTACGACCCGTACCCTCACCCGCGTACGTATGGAGCGTACCCCCACCCCAACAGTGCATGTACGGACCGTACCCCCACCCCAACTGTGTATGTACGACCCGTACCCTCACCCGCGTACGTATGGAGCATACCCCCACCCCAACAGTGCATGTACGGACTGTACCCCCACCCCAACCGTGTATGTACGACCCGTACCCTCACCCGCGTACGTATGGAGCGTACCCCCACCCCAACAGTGCATGTACGGACCGTACCCCCACCCCAGCCGTGTATGTACGACCCGTACCCTCACCCGCGTACGTATGGAGCGTACCCCCACCCCAACAGTGCATGTACGGACCGTACCCCCACCCCAACCGTGTATGTACGACCCGTACACTCACCCGCGTACGTATGGAGCGTACCCCCACCCCAACATTCTAAGTACGTAGCGCACCCCAGGCCCCAACACCAGCACCTTCACACAACATCGTGCATGTACGAGTCGTACCAAGCCAGACACAAGGACAGCACTGTACAACTAAATTCCCGAAGTATACACCGTACACATGCTAAAAACGCGCGTACACAACCAGGACAAAGCAAAACAACACAAGAATACACCATTCTAATGGCACAAAGCCACAAAACATGTCCAACAAGCACAAAAACAACACATTCACTGACCTGCAACTGCCAAAATCCCAAACAGAGGCCCAAAACACAACCACTCCTTATAACACACCCACCCAAACTTCAAACACAGCCACACCCACCAATGGACCAATAAAAAGGGCCCACAGACACAAACCATGAGCCTTTGCAACAGACTCACTGCTGCCAGACCCCACAGACAACCTACAGCACCATACTTGAACCTTTACTACACCTTACACTTGCACACCTTCACACACACACCTACACAAACACCCCCTCATCACATTCACACACACACCTGCACAACCACACCCACACACCCACAACCATCCACACCCACACCCCCCACAACCATCCACACCCACACCCCTCACCATGCCCACTATCCAAAGTTCACTAGCCGAGAGTTGGAGGTCCTTGTCGAGCCACACCTCTTTGGAACATTGGTCAGACAGACCAGCATTTCAGAAAAAACAGCCATGTGGCAGACGATTGTCGATGCTGTGAATGCTGTTGCGGCCACCAGAAGGACCAGGCATGAATGCCAAGCCAGGTGGTACGATCTGCGGAAAGGGTCCGAGCCAAAATGACCGACGACCACAACCAGGCCAACGTCACTGGAGGAGGGCCGCCCCGCAGACGCGTAGAATACCATCCCTGGGAGGAGAGGGTGATGGCCATACTGCCGGTGGTGGCAGTGGACGGATTAGAAGGACTCCGAGACCCGGGTGAGTACACAAACAACTCACCTCACATGGGGGGAACGTCATCCACAACCAAACTCACAAACAGGCACGCAACCACCCCAAGCTATCGCATGACTCAACCACACTCCATGAACACGCACTTGCCACTGGCGCCACCATGCCCCATGCACCGAGCTGGACAATGCCAAGTCACAGGCCACAGAAAACACCAACACAAGACACGGTAAGCCGGATGGCGGGAGTGTGGGCCCCAAAAATCACATAGTGCAACTCAGAAGCAGACAACAATGCCCCCTGCCCATATGGCCTAGGTCACAGCCAGACAAACAGTGTGTCCCCACACAGGAAAGACTTGCCAGCAAATGGCGGACGCCTTGCATTAACACATGGGGGTGACGGCACGTGTTTGCCCATGACAGCAGCTAATGAACAGCCAACACTGTGAAAGAGTGGCAGCACACACCACCACAGCAGCAGCGCAGACACAGACACTACACCCAATGGGTGCCTGGAGATCAGAAACAAACTCACATCAACAAGCCAAGGGCCATTCAAAGATCTGCTAAAAGTGTGTGCCCAGGAAGCTGGGCTGAGGTGACAGAGGGTGACACACAGAGGGAGGGAGAGGGGGACAGAGAGGGAGGGAGACACAGGGAGACGGACAGAGGGAGGAGGCTGACACACAGAGGGAGGGAGAGGGGGACAGAGAGGGAGTGAGAAAGGGACACACGGAGCCCAATTCAGCCTTGGGGGGTGTGGGAATGTCTGCTCGTCAGCAGGTGGACTGCGTGCATGTAGACAAGGGTGGCCAGTGCCAGAACCCCCCCTCTTCTCCATGGCAAAACACAGGGCCATGTCTCAACCTGTGCACGAGCACAACGCCAGCTACCTGCATTATCTAAGTGTGTGGAACCACTCCATGTGCCCACGTACAGTGCAACACGGAAGGCGCCAATGCATGGCTCGCCACACCTGCTCACTCCACTGCTGACTGCAGTCACAATTGACGCAGCAAGTAAGACTGTGCCACACATAGGTAAAGTTGAAAAAGCTGTGGCCAAGGGACATACCCATGCACAAGTGCACTGTGAGTGGAATGCAAGACATATCCAAATTCCCAGAGGAAATGTGCCAACTTAGAAACGAATGAAACATGGATGTTGCATGGAACAAAATTAACATTGTCTCTCTCACACACAGGTCAACGTCGTGGATCACTCCCCAACACTAGGGGGGAAGACTCACAGGACCCGGCTCGGCGGGATGACGGAGCCACCGGCAGTGACGACTCTCACCACTCTGTGGACGAACCCGACCACGACCAACCTGGCCCCTCTGGTGTCCAACGACCTGCAGCACCTGCGTCAGGTACAACTGGGCCAACCACCACCCCCACTCCTGCCACATCCCAGGAGACACCCAGGATCCCTGCCCCACCACCACAATGCAGCCAGGCTGGCCAGGAGGGACACGGTGTACCGGGCACCCAGGAGGAGGCAGGCGACAACCCCAATGCCACCCCTCAGGGGTCCCGGAGACCCAATGTGCCCACAAGGGCAGGCCAGGTGCAAGTGGGCAGGGGTGGTGGGAGTGGAGGACGGCGGAGGCGCGAGCCTGACTGGTTGGCTGCGGAACCGGTATATTCCCATGTCCGAAACATCCTGGACACATACCGGCAGGACACCACGGGCATGAGCCAGGTTGTGTCCACCCTCAACGAGATGAAGGGGACCCTCGAGGAGATCAAGACCCAGCAGGCCCAGCAACATGCAGAGCAACATGCCTGTCTACTGCGACACCAAGGGCGGATGGAGGACAGACAGGCTGAGCTCGTGACGGTGTTCACGGGAATTCACAGTGCACTCCGTCGGATAGCCGACAACATGGGCAACCCTCCCTGTGCCACCAGGCGTAGAACATCACCACCCACAGGGAGGGATCAGGAGGAGGAGGAGTCATCCGACGGAGCATCCCAAACATCGTCACGGCCTGCTTCTGAGGGTCCCCGCAGGAGGGCGGGTCGTCCACGGAAAAGACCGTGAGGGTCAGCGCAACAGCACCATCTCCCAGGACACCTGGCCTGGCACCTGGCCTACTGGACCAACAGCAGCACAGCAGCAAAAGACATTCTCTGCTACATGGACTTGCTGGTCACTGTCTGACCAATGTTGACAAAGACTGTGGCATGGACTCTAAGGATTTTCAATGGCAAGGACACCAACTCCCCTAGTGAACTTTGGATTCCACACACCCGGAAAGCCCCTCATGTCATACCCCCCCCGCCCCCCACGTACCCCAACCAAAATAAAATGTTACACGATAAAGAGATGATGCCTACATTTTGCATTATTACCTTACATGTGTCTTGTAAAGTCTAACCATGCCTGAGTTCTCATTTGACTTCAACCATCCACACCCTGGGGCCTGAGTCTGGCACAGGACACACATGGGTCACAATGTATTAGGCAAGACGGACATGGAGCACCATACACACCCGTGATGGGCCCAACCAGCTGAGGGGGTGGCCGCACAACCGTGCCGACAGACATATTGAGTACAGCGACAGCCATGCGCAGTGGTCAGGGATCATGTGGAGTGTCCTGGGGGGCACCCAGGTATGTGTGGACAGGTGGCAGAACCATGTCCTGTAAGCTTGAGTCAGGTGGATGCAGAGAATGGTGGCCTGGCCAACGTTGGATGCATGGGGATGGCACGTGTCACAATACCCACACAGTCATGGACATCATGCACAATACACAGTCTAATCCCACACAAACAGCTTGCATCTTGCTACTCGACACATAGACACATAGCCACTATAACGGAAAACCATGCCAGACATGCCGGATGCACCGTGGCAACACACCAGCATTGACTGAGAATAGGCACCTTGGAGGCATAGTGACACCTTTATTATTCATGTCTTTGGGAATGCAGAGGCAACTCGGAGTACACATGAACAGGTCATGTGGAGTAACATGTGGGTCCAACACTGGAACCCCCCTTCTGCAGCACAAATGCGTGATAGCCATGGAACTGGCACACAAGTGTCGGCTAACAGCTAAACACCCCCTGCTGCTCACGGAGAGGCTGCCATACACCATTGATCCTCTGATGTGGAAGTCCCACACCATGTCAAGCCAATGCAAACCGTATGTGTCCGAGGGCAGTGTTACACACATTGATGCCATCATCACAATCCACTATCCCATCACAGATGACTGTCAACAAGTCTGACCATCTATTCAGGTGTACCCAGCAACATGTAATGTGTCCCATGGTGATGCGACATGTCTGCAGAGGAACCAAACATCGACAGGGGCAGTGTGCACACATCGTAAACAACTGCCACACCCAATACACCCCTGATGCATCCCTTACCCTAAGGAGACTTCCAAACTTGTCCGTGCGTGTAACGCTGACTCAGCACACGATGACGTGTCCATGAGGAATAGCAGTGCCACAACAATGCAACCAGCAGACGGCATGCGCAAGTACCTGGCTGGGGATGAGTGACACACAAGAAGTCAGCCACAAAAAGCACAGCCACTTGCATGTGCATGTATTCGACACATGTAAGGATGACAACATGCTAGGTCACAATTATGACTGGGGAAATACAACCATCACTGGCACCATCACTCCAGTGACACATCCACACACACCTCTGACTCACGTGGCATACATGCAGATGGACACACACATCGCAACACGTGCCACACGGGGACCAATGCGTGCACACACAGACACTGGTACTCACCACTAAGCAAAGAAGTCGCGTATGAGCCGACTCCGGATGTCCTCTTGCGGAACCACATCTTCCACATCACTAGCCCCATTGCCAAGCCCTTCCTCCTCCACGGGTGGATGGTCCTGATCATCTTGATCCAGGATGAGTGGCACAGCTTTCTCAACTGCCATGTTGTGCAGCATGCAGCAGACCATGAAGATTTTGCAGACCTTCGCCGGGGCATATGGGAGGGCGCCGCCGGTCTTGTGGAGGCATCTGAATTGGCTCTTCAGGAGGCCAAATGTCCTCTCTATCACTCGCCTTGTCCGGCCATGGGCGGTGTTGTAGCGGAGCTGGGCCGGCGTGATGGGGTTGCGGAGAGGTGTGATCAGCCATGGCATGTTGGGATAGCCAGCGTCCCCTACATGGAAACCACATGGACATAAGTAGGACAGGAGAAGCTGTTGTGCTGGAAGTCTACGCAAAATACAGGACAGACAGAGTGTACCCACCAACAACACATGCTCGTTCGTTGCGCAGCTGCGTCATCATTTCAGGCACCCTGCTACGCCTCATGATGTAGGCATCGTGTGCTGATCCTGGAAAACGAGCACAGACATGTGCCTGTGGTGGTACCAAAGCCACATGTGTCCCATCTATGGACCCAATGACATGGGGCATCCCACCCAGGGCATAGAATCCACGCTTGACCCCAGTCAACAGTTCAGGAGTAGGGAAATGGATGAACTCATCCAGGTGAAGCAACATGGCTTCTAAGAAATCTTGCAGCACACGGCTGAACATGCTATGGGACATGCCACCAACATGAGCTATGGTATATTGAAAGGTACCCGTGGCAAGAAAATGTAGGGCTGCCATTACCTTCAGCTTGGGTGTCTGTGCCGTAGGATACCTGTGCAGCGGTTGCAGGTGTGGTGCCAGCCTCGCCGTCAACTCCTCAATCAACGGTTGGGGGAAGCGGTAGCATCGGATACAGTCATTCTCCCGCATGTCAGCCAAGTCCGGAATTGCTCGGGGAAGATGCGGCGCTCTGCAGTAATTTGGAAGTGACAAGGAAGAGTGAGTGCACTACAACCACAATTTTTTTGTACTGAGCACATGTCAATCTGTCAATACACATATGCGACATACGGAGTCAGGTATGTGCCACATGCCCTGGACACGTATGGCTGCCAGGTGACACTCCTACCAAGACCCAGCTACACACGGAGATTGTGAACCTCCACATGCCATGGCATGGGATTAGCTGTGTCCCAGTGTAAGTGAACAGCCAGACGCAACACAGGAGTGACATACATCAACACATCAGCAGAAGTAGGATGTCGATTTCAGAGACTGGTAGCGGAACACTAGAGCCACATGTCACACAACATCACACTAGGACAGCCCACACACCTTGCCAATAAGGTGTACATCTAATGACTCACCACACATTCATTGAGAGGTTGCAGACATGTCCTTGTTAAGCTACTCCGTGTCCCATGCATACATACGCACCTCACATCCGATACCACATGTGGTCTGGTGTGCGTAACAGTGTGCCATGTCCATCTACACACAGACACATGTTGGTTGCTGCAACAGCTGATGCATTTGAGGGAGCACCAACATCAAGCTAATGGGAACACCCCACACATACATGACATAGACACATCGTGCACCGTGGGTAGTCACATGTCTGGTGTGGTAACCCCTGTAGCGGGCATCAGGGGACACTTGCGTGTGTTGTTGACTGTGACATGCCAGTGACGCTCATCCCAAGTGTGCAGTACGACATGCACACATGTCAAAGGATATAAGGGCATGCCTGGCACACATTGCACCGTCACACATAACATCTGTACACATCTCATCATACATCTGGTGCCCTCTCGACTCAGGAGTAATGTGCCACATCACAGCCTTTCACACCTGTGCCCCACACATGTAGTACTGCCCAGACAATGCCTTGATGTCCATCCATGGACAAGTATGTCAGCCCTATTCCTTCCTGTGTGCTGCCTGTCACCACTGTGATGTGTGAAAGGCACCGTACATTCGCGCAGAGGGCCTGAGTACGTTCCCTATCACAATGGGAGTGCTGCCGTATGTGTACCCATAGTGATAGTGAGCGTATGCACGCGTGTACGGTCTGTATCACTATGGGTACGCATACGCGAGAACACCCATAGTGATAGTGAGCGTACAGGCGTGTGTACGGTCCGTCTCACTATGGGTGTTCTTGCGTATGCGTACCCATAGTGGTATGGACCGTACACGCATGCGTACACTCACTATCACTATGGGTACGCATACGCGAGAACACCCATAGTGATAGTGAGCGTACAGGCGTGTGTTCGGTCCGTCTCACTAAGGGTGTTCTCGCGTATGCGTACCCATAGTGGTACGGACCGTACACGCGTGCGTACGCTCACTATCACTATGGGTACGCATACGCGAGAACACCCATAGTGAGACGGACCGTACACACGCCTGTACGCTCACTATCACTATGGGTGTTCTCGCGTATGCGTACCCATAGTGATACGGACCGTACACGCGTTCGTACGCTCACTATCACTATGGGTACGCATACGCGAGAACACCCATAGTGAGACGGACCATACACACGCCTGTACGCTCACTATCACTATGGGTGTTCTCGCGTATGCGTACCCATAGTGATAGTGAGCGTATGCACGCGTGTACGGTCCGTACCACTATGGGTACGCATACGCGAGAACACCCATAGTGAGACAGACCGTACACACGCCTGTACGCTCACTATCACTATGGGTGTTCTCGCGTATGCGTACCCATAGTGATACGGACCGTACACGCGCCTGTACGGGCCGTTGCTATGCATTTGGGGTGCCCTAGGGCCCCGGTAGGCACCGTACCTGTGTGTGAAACTCCAAATTACATAGGGGACACATGAGGGACAAGTATAAAGGCCTACATGCATGCTGGTTGTCATGGAGACCAAGTTTAAAGTTTGAATTTTTTTCTGCAGGTGCACAGCAGTAGTCAGTTTGAATGAATCTACATTGTTGCAATGTGGTTCTGGAGGTGACATCATGCTCAAGAAAAAAACACAATAAGAACCCACTGACTGTGCTAGGTTTGAAGGGATTGGAGGAAACATAGGATGCAAATGTGAGTGACCAATCACTCTGTACTCCTGTGCATGAAACAGGCCAGCAAGGCAGATATAAGGCAGCCAGGTCCCATGAGGGAGCACTTGCCTGCACATCTCTGGATTCTACGAGCCAGCTGCTGCTACTGATTCCCTGGAACCATGTCAAGGTCTGTGGAGAGGGCACAGCCTTTCACCCTGGAGGAGAACCTGGCTTTGCTGGATGTGATCCTCCCACAGTACCCCATGCTGTATGGGCGACCAGGGTATCAGGTGAGTGCAGAGTCTACTAGCACATACTGTGTCCCTTTTTTGTGACTGTGACTTCTGGCATTGTGTCCAGGTGTGACACACATGCTATGTACTGAGGGGGGGTTCCAGGGGGGGGAATGCCTGATGTCTCCCAGCCAGTGCATGCTGTGGTGCATGTCTGCCGTCCTCACTTGCATTGTGTTTACTGTGACAATCACTGCATGGTGCATGCCACTTACTGCCTGTCTTGTCCTCCTGGGAATGTAGCCTCTACAGTCCTCATTTGATTATGTGGTCAGCCCAGTGTGACAGGTGACTGTACCCACAGATGTGTGTTAGTTCTGTGTTCCTGTGCTGAGAGTGTCCACATGATGTGTTCGTACCCTGGACATCGGTGTGTGTGTTAGTCCCCTGTCATGTGGGTGGGTGCCTATGTGGAGTGTGGCACCCGGGCTGCATGAGGGATGGATATACCCTGCCCATGTGATGTGAGCAGGGAGCAGTGCTGTGTGTCTGACGTGCAGAGCCAGCCCCACACCTGTGAGCCCCCCCGTCTAGTGGCACATGTGCAGAGTGAGATTTGTCGCTGCATTTGGCAATGGCAGGTGAATGTCCTGTGCCTGTGTGTGTCTCTGTACTCTGCTGCGGTAACGTCAGTGGCCTGTGGCATGTGACTGCTTAGAGGTGCTGCACATTATCCTGGTGTACCTTCTGATGCACAGTGTGAGCCTGGATCATTGATTGTGTCGTTGCCCTCATTCCACCTGTGTACTTTCAATGGCACGTACTGCTTTAGCCCTTCCCCAGAGGATCATGTCCCTTTGACAAAGGTGCAATGCGTTGGATGCATACCATGCCTTGTTGTAAACAGCAAAATAGTTCTAATATGTGTATCTGTGACTTGTGCCAGGTGTATTGATGTAGTGTCACTTGTTCATCCTCACAGGTAGGCGCCTCTGCCAAGAAGCAGATATGGATGAACGCCGTCAGTGCCGTGAGGAGGACGGAGGGTCGCATACGGACCATACACACGCCTGTACGCTCACTATCACTATGGGTGTTCTCGCGTATGCGTACCCATAGTGATAGTGAGCGTACGCACGCGTGTACGGTCCGTACCACTATGGGTACGCATACGCGAGAACACCCATAGTGAGACAGAGCGTACACACGCCTCTACGCTCACTATCACTATGGGTGTTCTTGCGTATGCGTACCCATAGTGATACGGACTGTACACGCGTGCGTACGCTCACTATCACTATGGGTACGCATACGCGAGAACACCCATAGTGAGACAGACCGTACACACGCCTGTACGGGCCGTTGCTATGCATTTGGGGTGCCCTAGGGCCCCGGTACGCACCGTACCTGTGTGTGAAACTCCAAATTACATAGGGGACACATGAGGGACAAGTATGAAGGCCTACATGCATGCTGGTTGTCATGGAGACCAACTTTAAAGTTTGAATTTTTTTCTGCAGGTGCACAGCAGTAGTCAGTTTGAATAAATTTACATTGTTGCAATGTGGTTCTGGAGGTGACATCATGCTCAAGAAAAAAACACAATAAGAACCCACTGACTGTGCTAGGTTTGATGGGATTGGAGGAAACATAGGATGCAAATGTGAGTGACCAATCACTCTGTACTCCTGTGCATGAAACAGGCCAGCAAGGCAGATATAAGGCAGCCAGGTCCCATGAGGGAGCACTTGCCTGCACATCTCTGGATTCTACGAGCCAGCTGCTGCTACTGATTCCCTGGAACCATGTCAAGGTCTGTGGAGAGGGCACAGCCTTTCACCCTGGAGGAGAACCTGGCTTTGCTGGATGTGATCCTCCCACAGTACCCCATGCTGTATGGGCGACCAGGGTATCAGGTGAGTGCAGAGTCTACTAGCACAGACTGTGTCCCTTTTTTGTGACTGTGACTTCTGGCATTGTGTCCAGGTGTGGCACACATGCTATGTACTGAGGGGGGGCTCCAGGGGGGGAATGCCTGATGTCTCCCAGCCAGTGCATGCTGTGGTGCATGTCTGCCGTCCTCACTTGCATTGTGTTTACTGTGACAATCACTGCATGGTGCATGCCACATACTGCTTGTCTTGTCCTCCTGGGAATGTAGCCTCTACAGTCCTCATTTGATTATGTGGTCAGCCCAGTGTGACAGGTGACTGTACCCACAGATGTGTGTTAGTTCTGTGTACCTGTGCTGAGAGTGTCCACATGATGTGTTCATACCCTGGACTTCGGTGTGTGTGTTAGTCCCCTGTCATGTGGGTGGGTGCATATGTGGAGTGTGGCACCCGGGCTGCATGAGGGATGGATATACCCTGCCCATGTGATATGAGCAGGGAGCAGTGCTGTGTGTCTGACGTGCAGAGCCAGCCCCACACCTGTGAGCCCCCCCCGTCTAGTGGCACATGTGCAGAGTGAGGTTTGTCGCTGCATTTGGCAATGGCAGGTGAATGTCCTGTGCCTGTGTGTGTCTGTGTACTCTGCTGCGGTAGCGTCAGTGGCCTGTGGCATGTGACTGCTTAGAGGTGCTGCACATTATCCTGGTGTACCTTCTGATGCACAGTGTGAGCCTGGATCATTGATTGTGTAGTTGCCCTCATTCCACCTGTGTACTTTCAATGGCACGTACTGCTTTAGGCCTTCCCCAGAGGATCATGTCCCTTTGACAAAGGTGCAATGCGTTGGATGCATACCATGCCTTGTTGTAAACAGCAAAATAGTTCTAATATTTGTATCTGTGACTTGTGCCAGGTGTATTGATGTAGTGTCACTTGTTCATCCTCACAGGTAGGCGCCTCTGCCAAGAAGCAGATATGGATGAACGCCGTCAGTGCCGTGAGGAGGACGGAGGGTCCAAAGCGGCGCCTGCCCCAGGTGAGGAAACGCTGGCAGGATATCCGGTGCTGGACGCGGAGGATCGCACGGGTCCTGCTGGGGGACTCACCTGAGACCCATAAGAACCGCGGGCGCTGCCGTCTGACCCACATCCACAAGCGTGTTCTGGCGGTGGTATTTCCAGACTTGGACAGGTGCTTACGGGAGAAGCAGCAGCAGGAAGGGGGTAGGTACATGTGTGTTTGTTGTGTGTCACCAGCATATGTAAGTGCACAGTTGCATGGATACACTGCCAGGGTTTAAAGGTGCTGTGCAGATCCAGATACCCACAGTATAGCGGTGCTCTCCTGCCTCCCTTCCCCTCCTTGCAATGTGTTCCCTGGTTCGTTTGTAGTCACTCCTTCACAAGGTTATGTAGGCTGGCACTTTCTCCACGTGAACTATGCCTGTAGCATCATGTGTGGGGGTGGTGTGTTAGAGGTTTTGGGACCTTGCCTGTGCCCTGTCAGTTGGCACTGATGCTGAGTCCAGACATGGGAGTTAGTCTCTCAAGTGTCATGCCTTACAGCACGCATGTCCTATGTTGTGGCCTGTGACATGATGTGCATGAGTGTGCGATACGCATAGTGCAGGGATGGTGGCGTGTGTTGCAGTCATTCCCATTCAGGACCATGGAGTTGTGTGGCCACTACTGTCCCCTGGGGCATATTTTCCTAGGTGTCATGTGTGTCATGACAAAATGTGGACACTCTCAGTGTCTACAGCATAGGTTGTGCTCTGTGCCATTGTCCCCTGGCACCATGTATATTGACGTAAAATGTAGTACAAGTGTCCACTGTACAGCCTGACCTGATTTTCCTTGTTCATACTCACGGTGGCCAGTGCCTGTGTGTCTTCTTACAATCATCTGATGCTGCCCATTTGTACATGATTATTTGGACAGGCGCACCTTGGGTATTTGGTGTCCAATCTTGCATTCATCCAGCCCATGTGTATTTCACCCAGACTAAGAGATGTAAGTGCTTCCTGTGTCTCAACAAATTGTCTCATGTAGGGGGTGGATGGTGCGGGCAAAGCCTACATGTCAAAACCTGATATCTCCTTGCTAGGTCTGGCCAGTGTGTGATGTTTGCCTGCACATGCACTCAAGGTGCGGTGTGCCAGTCATGGTGGGCATGTTTTCAGTATTACCTATGCAGCATGTGCCTCAAGTTCATGGATATGGTCCCTGCTCATCCCTATTTTTGCCAACGCTGTGTGGTGCAGATGCAGTGCTGGATTGTCCCCAGGGCCTGGCTCCTCTGTCAAACTCCATTTCATGTCATTTGCTATTGTGTCATGCTCTCCATAGTTTTTCAGTGGCATGGTGGGTCAACCAAGTGTGTGTTGCATGACCTACATCTGTACCTTGTTTTGTAGATGTCACTGATCTTTCTTTTCAGGCTATGCACTGTAACCTATGTAGATTGGACTCATGTGACATATGTATACAGGTGTATGATTAATTGCTGTCTCTTCACCTTGCCCACAGCATCGCCGGGGGACACGGAGGGTGACATGAGCACAGACGGAGCGAAGGGACCGAGCACCAGTGCCAGCGGTGACATCGTGCCTGGCACATCGAGTGGAACTGAGGCGGAGGAGAGTGAGGCCGAGGACCTGTCCACTGGCACGACAGAATATGAAGCTGACGGGTCCGAGGATGATCTCTCCGAGTGGGCGGAGGCTGCACCAGCAGCTGACTGCAGCACAACATCTCTCCCCGCCCCCTCCATTGCCATCAGCCGCCTCCCACTTGCTCGTGTCCCTTCCCAGCGTGCCCAGTCACCGCATGTCTCCTTCCTGCCAGGCACCGCACCCTCTGCCCCTGTCTCCACTGCTGCCGCCAATGCCGAGTCTGTGAACATCCAGCGGCAGTTGCAGGTTGGTCAGGCTGCGATGCTTAATGTCCTCCATGGCCACAGCCAAGTGCTGCACAACATGGAGGCATACTTGGAGGGCATTTTCTCATCGCAGGCTGACCAACGCAACTTGCTGAGGTCCATTGAGTCGACACTGACTGCAGCAGTGGGTCTCCTGCAGCGCTACGTCCAACCCCCTACCCCGTACCCATCCACACTTCCCACTCCCATGCCTGTCCCACGTACACCCAGACGTCAGCATGCACCCACCACAACAGACACAGGCACCACACCAGCAGGGAAGTTCAAACGCACACCTCCTGGCACGCGCACACAGGGTGAAGTAGGCACACCCACTGGGTGGGGGGGTAAACGTAAGCCACGCAGCCAGAGTGGGAGTCCGCATTCCACCCAATCCACTCCCTCCAAATCCCCTCCCCTCAGCTCTCCTGGCCACATATCCGGCAAAGACTCCTTCATGGCCGCTCTGTCCCTGAGCCCCACGGTGACACCACCCCGCAAGCGGTCAAGGGAGTCCCCGGTCAGGGTGGTTGAGTCCCCCCCCTGTCCACACCCTCCCCCAGTGGCGCTGCGACCCATCCCTCTGCCCCCCCCTCCTTGGGGCCTGTGGTTCCTTCGGGTGCAGGGGAGTCGCTGGAGGACCTTGCTAAGGTGTGCAGCGCCATCCTGGCCTCCGCCTTTGGCCCTGCCCCACACCCTGTGGTGGAGTCCTCCATCCCTGCACCCACGACGCCTACCCTTCGCCCTCATGTCCCTGCGGTGCCTGGTCCTTCCCCCCCACATGATGCCCTCCCCGCTCTGGAAGACGAAGGAGTCTGAGTGGGCAGGCAAGCTAGGGGACACGCATCCCACTGTGTCCCCCACCTGGATGTGAACTTTTGATTGCCCTATGGGCATTGTACATTTTGAACTTTCAATGGACAAACACATTTTTTTGATGCTGAATAAAGCAATTTCTTTTTCCTTTGTACACTACTGTCTGTCTGGTATTGCTGTTGGTGGACCTGCCCCATCATTTTGGGTGGTGATAATGTGTTGGTTGTGTGGGAATTGTAGTGTTGTGCTGGTCATAGGGTGGATCCTGTTATCTGTGTGCCATCACAAGCTGTTGGCTACATAACTTTGTTCATGTACGCAGTTACTGCATGGTGTCCTCGTCTCAAGGTGTGTTCCTTCCTCTGTGTAACCTGACATCTTCCCTGCAGGGTCTTTCCAATATGTGGTGCTGAGCTGTGTCTACATTGGCTGGGTGTGTGACGGACTTGTTAGACTTTGGCCATGCATGCTGAGCGATGTCTCCACCTGCATCATTCGTGGCGTCCTTGGTGGTCACTGTACTTGTGTATGTAGACTGTTGCCATGACTTCATGTGTACATGTTTTCTTTTTGGCGCTATGCATGTGTATACTCCCAGCCTCGCACACATGTGGTACATGTACTGCAGGATCTTTGTGCACCTGACTGACATTTGTGGGCATTGGATCTGTGGGTACTCCACCCTTTTCTTTGCAGGGGCACTGCTGTGAGTGTTAGGCACCCACCGCTCCTGTGACTGGGCACTGCTGGGAGGACTCTGCACACACCCCTCCTGTGTCTGGGCACTGCTAGGAGGAGTCTGCACACACCCCTCCTGTGTCTGGGCACTGCTGGGAGTGATAGGCACCCACCCCTCCTATGTCTGGGCACTGCTGGGAGGACTCTGCACACACCCCTCCTGTGTCTGGGCACTGCTGGGAGGACTCTGCACCCACCCCTCTTGTGTCTGGGCACTGCTGGGAGGACTCTGCACACACTCCTCCTGTGTCTGGGCACTGCTGGGAGGACTCTGCACACACCCCTCTTGTGACTGGGCACTGCTGGGAGGACTCTGCACCCACCCCTCCTATGTCTGGGCACTGCTGGGAGGACTCTGCACCCACCCCTCCTGTGTCTTGGCACTGCTGGGAGGACTCTGCACACACCCCTCCTGCGTCTGGGCACTGCTGGGAGGACTCTGCACACACCCCTCCTGTGTCTGGACACTGCTGGGAGGACTCTGCACACACCCCTCCTGTGTCTGGGCACTGCCGGGAGTGTTAGGCACCCACCCCTCCTGTGTCTGAGCACTGCTGGGAGGACTCTGCACACACCCCTCTTGTGACTGGGCACTTCTGGGAGTGATAGGCACCCACCCCTCCTATGTCTGGGCACTGCTGGGAGGACTCTGCACACACCCCTCCTGCATCTGGGCACTGCTGGGAGGACTCTGCACCCACCCCTCCTGTGTCTGGGCACTGCTGGGAGGACTCTGCACCCACCCCTCCTGTGTCTGGGCACTGCTGGGAGGACTCTGCACACACCCCTCCTGTGTCTGGGCACTGCTGGAAGGACTCTGCACACACCCCTCCTGTGTCTGGGCACTGCTGGGAGTGATAGGTACCCACCCCTCCTATGTCTGGGCACTGCTGGGAGGACTCTGCACACACCCCTCCTGCATCTGGGCACTGCTGGGAGGACTCTGCACCCACCCCTCCTGTGTCTGGGCACTGCTGGGAGGACTCTGCACACACCTCTCCTGTGTCTGGGCACTGCTGGGAGGACTCTGCACACACCCCTCTTGTGACTGGGCACTGCTGGGAGGACTCTGCACCCACCCCTCCTATGTCTGGGCACTGCTGGGAGGACTCTGCACCCACCCCTCCTGTGTCTGGGCACTGATGGGAGGACTCTGCACACACCCCTCCTGCGTCTGGGCACTGCTGGGAGGACTCTGCACACACCCCTCCTGTGTCTGGGCACTGCCGGGAGTGTTAGGCACCCACCCCTCCTGTGTCTGGGCACTGCTGGGAGGACTCTGCACCCACCCCTCTTGTGACTGGGCACTGCTGGGAGGACTCTGCACACACCCCTCTTGTGACTGGGCACTGCTTGGAGGACTATGCACCCACCCCTCCTGCGTCTGGGCACTGCTGGGAGGACTCTGCACACACCCCTCCTGTGTCTGGGCACTGCTGGGAGGACTCTGCACACACCCCTCCTGTGTCTGGGCACTGCTGGGAGGACTCTGCACCCACCCCTCCTATGTCTGGGCACTGCTGGGGGTGATAGGCACCCACCCCTCCAATTTCAGGATATGTGCGCTTAGAACATACAGGGGTGTGGGTTCGCTCCATGCATACGAGGTGGGGGTACGGGTCGTACTTGCACTGTTGGGGTGGGACGTATACGTACGCGGGTGAGGGTACGGGTCGTACTTACACTGTTGGGGTGGGGGTATGCTCCATGCATACGTGGGTGAGGGTACAGGTCGTACTTACACTGTTGGCATGGGGGGTACGCTCCATGCATACGGCAGTGGGGGCACGTTCCGTATGTTCACTGTTGGCATGGGGGTACGCTCCATGCATACGGGGGTGGGGGTACGGGTCGTACTTACACTGTTGGGGTGGGGGGTACGCTCCATATGTACGCGGGTGAGGGTACGGGTCGTACATACACGGTTGGGGTGGGGGGTACGCTCCATATGTACGCGGGTGAGGGTACGGGTCGTACTTACACTGTTGGGGTGGGGGGTACGCTCCATGCATATGCGGGTGAAGGTACGGGTCGTACTTACACTGTTGGGGTGGGGGGTATGCTCCATGCATACGCGGGTGACGGTACGGGTCGTACTTACACGGTTGGGGTGGGGGTACGCTCCATGCATACACGGGTGAGGGTACGGGTCGTACTTACACTGTTGGGGTGGGGGTACGCTCCATGCATACGCGGGTGAGGGTACGGGTCATACATACACGGTTGGGGTGGGGGTACGGTACGTACATACACGGTTGGGGTGGGGGGTACGCTCCATGCATACGTGGGTGAGGGTACGGGTCGTACATACACGGTTGGGGTGGGGGTACGGTACGTACATACACGGTTGGGGTGGGTGTACGCTCCATGCATACGCGGGTGAGGGTACGGGTCGTACTTACACTGTTGGGGTGGGGGGTACGCTCCATGCATACGCGGGTGAGGGTACGGGTCGTACATACACGGTTGGGGTGGGGGTACGCTCCATGCATACGCGGGTGAGGGTACGGGTCGTACTTACACTGTTGGGGTGGGACGTATACGTACGCGGGTGAGGGTACGGGTCGTACTTACACTGTTGGGGTGGGGGTACGCTCCATGCATACGCGGGTGAGGGTACGGGTCGTACTTACACTGTTGGGGTGGGGGGTACGCTCCATACGTACACGGGTGAGGGTACGCTCCGTACATATCCGTGCCCACGCTATGGAATGCTTGTGCGGGCCGTACCCAGGCCTTTGCCACGTGGGTACAGCCGTCCCGCCATTGTTGGGGTGACGTAGGTGTGGGCGTGGTATGACTCGTACCCACGCTCTTAAGGCGTAGGTACGGGACGTACCTGTATTGTTGTGTTGCCGGTTCGCATCGTCAAGCACTTCCGTTGTGGCGGACGCTGGCTTTGCTGGACACGCCCCCACCCCCTCGTAGTGACCAGGGCCTTGGGGTCAGGTATGTCCAGGCCATGTGTGCTGTGTGACTTTGGTGGGGGTTTTGTGGCCTGCCCCTGCTCCTGCCCCCCCCTTTCCCCCCTCCCTTTGTTGTTCTGACCTTCTGCGGCGTCTGCGTCATAACCTGTAGAGGAGGTCGACTGCTATGAGGGCCGGGATGACACGTAGGTTCGGGTCCATGTCTGTCCGTCGCGTACAGGTACTCCTTGTTCGCGTCGCCCTGATTTCCCGGCAGTTTTTGGCTGCCGTAAAATATTGTCCGTGCGGGATGACGTCGGTGCGAATCGTACTTCCTGGTTCGTGAATGGCAGGCTGCGTGCGTCCCGACGTCACATCGGCGCTTTCCCGGATCACATTTGTATGATTCTTTTCGTCGGTCGGGGTTTTGTACGATTCGTACGGAAATGGTATTTCCATGCGAATCGTACTTCCATGTTTGTATATTGTTACGACCGGGTACGCGTCGGAGGGAGAATATACTCCGTCCGACGGTTCGTACCCGGTTTTTACAGGATCGTGATCGGCACCCAAGTCTGTACCCTACATTGTAGGAAGAGAGAGAACCAGCATGACAGGAAGGAGACCTGGAGGCAGCTGTAGTACTTAAGGTGCTGAAAAAGGCATCTGAGTTTGAGAGAGTGTACTGATAGCAAAGGAACCCTTGGACCAGTGGTGGGAATGCCCCCCGAAGCAAAGTGTTCTTAGTAGGCATGTATTTCCTATGCTTGACACATTAACCTGGCTATCCCCCCTAGGGAAGGGCAGTCTCTAGGGACTGTGCTCTTTGTGGCTCTGCTCTCCTATGGTAAAAGGCCAAAGCAGTAACAACCCAGTCAGTACGTGTCCACGCAAGAGAACAGAATCAGAGGAGACAGGAAAGCACAGGATCAAAGCTATGACTGACCAGCTGAAGAGCCCCATTCGGCCTGGTCTGGAGAGCACCCCATTGTGGCAAGCATTCATTATCAACAAAGAGCCATGCACACTGTCAACAGACTGCCTGCTAAATGGACTATTAGTCCCAGGAAAACTGTTGTCTGCTGGTGGAGGAGGAGGGGCCACATCTTCTACACGTTATATAGAGCCGGACTCTCAAATGCAGCACTGGACGCCACACCACAGCAGCTGCCTGGTAAAGGGACTACAAATCCCAGGAGACCTGTTGTCTGCTGGGGGAGAAGAAGGGACCGCATCGTCTACACGCTATATAGCGCTTGACTATGTCCTGCAGCGCGGGACGCCAAACCACTGCATCTGCATGGTAAAGGGACTAGAAATCCCAGGAGACCTGTTGTCTGCTGGGGCAGGAGGAGGGACCGCATCTTCAACCTGCTTTGTAGCCCATACTGGCTCCTGCAGCACAGGACGCCAAGCGCACATCTTCATTCAGCCTGAAACTGTTAGTTTAGCTGAGAGGCTGCTCTGCATTTCCCTCTATGCAGCCAGCTGCACAAAGTAACTTCACAGCTGGGAGCCCCTAAAGTAATTGTGAAAGTGACACAGCTCAGAGCTCTGCAGTCAGGGTCTGTCTGCACAACAAGTTGAGTTCTGCTCAGTTTCATGAAGCTGGCTCAGGCCTGCTCACCACAGGCGCCTCTCACGAGTGCCGTCACTTATATTTCAGGTTCCTTGCAGCAGTAAGGTCAGTTAAAATAATGAAATGAAAAGATTGTGAAAAAACTAATTACAATACTTTGTGAGCTTTGAAAATATATTGAGTCCGTCAAACAAACGTAAGTTATCGTATAGCAGCCAAAGAAACCATATATCAGTTTATGAAAACCACTTTTATTACGCAACACTGTTGTCTCAAAAGTGTGCAAACATCAACCGATTTCACGGAAAGCAAAACCAAATAGTACAGTTAGGAAGAAAAGCGCTCTGACGTGGCAAGCACTGGCTGCGTCATAGCTCTTTATTTTCTTACTGCTGGTTGGTAGTGTGGGTGTTGGGGTAAGATGTAGCATTATAAGTATAGTTAGCTATGTAAGTATATATATTTAAAAGTAAAAATCTGTTGCAATTCAAGTCTGTAAAAATATTTAAAAAGGAAATTGGTTTTAAATGGTTGAAATAAACGTATGCGTCCAGGATGTGCATCTGTCAGGGACATACAGTCACAGGGAGAGTTTAAAGTGTACATGCCATTGAAATTAAGCAATAAACAAAGAATGTTGAGCAAAGTATTCAAAGTATGCGGTCTGGATGTGCATCTGCTAAGGGCATAGTTACAAGGCAAGTTTAAAATATATACGTAAATATCATTAAAACAAAACTATTGAATGAAGTATTAAAAAGAGAAAAAAAGCCTCTGGTTACGAAATACATTCACACAGAGTATCCCTGTGAGGCTAAAAGTGTTTGTAAGCAGACATCAAGGGAGCAGGGAAAAGTAGATACCACAACCCAAACATTGGAAGGACACATAAGTACCATGGCATGCTTCAAGGAAGGTCGAAATTAACGGAAGACGACATGGCAGAATGTGCTGACCAATGAACAGAAACATACATATCGACAGACCTGATTCGGATACTCGTGATTTTTGAAGTAAAAAAGGCCTTTATTTTATGTGTCACAAACACCCTACTAAAGGCCACCAGTAAGCCCACCTGTATGTTGGTCACTGGATGTAAGGCTGTGACCGAATTATATCAGGTGATTCAAATGTAGAACATAGGAGGAAACATAGAGCAAACAATTCACTGAGGAGAAATGGGACAAGCTACGGGGCTACTCACAACTGGTCTCAAGAAATGCCACTGATACAGATCAGGGTATCAGAAATATGCCCACTACCACAGATAGAGTAATTTCACAGTTACACGCACATACATTCATCATACACTAGGGCCCATTTCACTAACATACGCTCCAATACTCTACCAGCAGCAAACCTGTGGGAAGAAAACTCCTAAAGCACCCTGCATCTATATCTAGGCGATAGGACCAGTTTAGTGGTTGCCTAACATAATATAAACAATCTATAAACAATAATCATAAAGAATTCAATAAATGACAAAGAAAGAAATAGTCAACACCATGTTTAAAAGTTATATTGCTTTATCTAAAATTAGTCAAAGGAAAACCCAGAATAAATCATTTCTCATAGTTACCTATTCTAACTAGTGTCAGAACGGGTCAGGACCAGTCTCTCGATAAAGTCTTTAGGACAGTCCTTAGCATCGGTCCTCAGCAACGCAGCTTCACGCGGCAAAAGGCGACGAAAGAGAGTGGGGAGAGCCCTCCCTAAGCTAACATATTTTATAATGCAAAATACAATGGAAACCCACATGAATTCGACAAGTAAAATTGTATCACTGAGCAGAACGAGAAGGAAGGGATGTAACTTTGCAACATCTTGAAATCTCCGCTCAGGAAAAGTCATAATACGCGAACCTCGGAACAGGAACCAAGAATTAGAAACTATTAAAGTTCATTTCCCTCGGCAAACCGGCTTTAGCACAGTGTTCTTTCAAAGGCTCTTTGTTTACCAAGGACAAATCATTTCTTTTGGAGATCCTCCAAACTTGCTGATGTCCTCACGGAAATTTCCATATAAGGACTACGGTCAGTTGTCTTTAACCGAATTCCAGCAGGGGTCTCCCTTGTCACATCACAGATTTCGCCTGCACCACAGCTCAGCCAGGCTTCAAATCATTTTCAGTTATTTCACAAAGGCCTCCATAGGCCACAATAGACCATCTTTAATTAAAGAGACAAAATAAAGATTACTACATCATAATGATTAGACAGTGTTAACCCCACTAACACCCTTATGTGTATGCATTTATCTAGCTTTGCGACATATAGAGCATTAATTCAGACAGCATTTTGTGCTCAAAATAAATAGCACACAGCAACGTTTAAACATGAAAACTTGCACGTTATTGTGAATACATAAACAGCACACGCATGCTAACCCTCGTGTAACCTTCTCTTGTGTTAGGACAAACAAGTTGATTAGTGTAACACACTTGCACAAGACAAATAATTAATTGTTAATTATTAATAATTAATAAAACGCATAGACATGCCAGAGCTTCAAAAGCCCCAGAATTTTCTAACAGAAAACTCTGCTCCAGCAATCCCCCCTTTGGTGATTTTATCACCAAATAAACCCAAAAAAAAAAAAAATTAGTGAAAATTTTGTCCCATTTTAGGAGAAATCAGAAATGTCTTTTCCCCTTACACAACATTAAACACCAGTCACTCTTTCATCATCTCTCTTAGTCTCTAAATAAACACTTTCCCTCAATTCTTCTAATTCAATCTCTTCTGGTTCTCTTTTCGAATTTTTCGAATTCTTATTTTTCTTTTCATTTTTCAATTTCTCTTTCCCTCTCCTGTTTTTACAACACACACACATTAATCTCAGTATCAGCAAAGCAACAATTATACAAGACAAAGGAAACAATATTCTACCTACAATAGTACTACCTATCTTTGTAATAAAATCTTTAACAGCTATCATCTTATTAGCTAGTTTAGTCCATAAACTCCCAGTTTCAAGTGGTACTAAATCTTCATGCAAATCAGTAATATTTTTGATATAGACCTTCAGGTCTTTACTTTCATCAGGAATGTAAGTGCAACAATGTTGAACTTTCAAAATTCCACAGACTCCACCTTCCTTGGCCAAAAGAATATCAAGGGCAAGTCGATTTTGCATAGACATAGCACGTACGGCACTTAACTCCGTATTTACCAAAAGAAATCCTCCTGCGGTATTTGTTGATAAACGATCAACCACTGTGGACAATTTCCGAATTCCATAAGCATTTAAAGAAATTCCCACTGCTGGAATCAAAACCCCAAAAATATCACCCACTATTTCAGACCAAGTTTCCCTCTTAAAACGTTTTAATAGGTTAATATCTTCTACATCACTTATTTTATCTGTATGAAAAATCTTAGGAAAAACCAAACCCACATAACATGTGCCATACCAATGGTCAGGCAACTTGTAATAAGCCTTGTTCCCACACACATAGTACACTCCTGGAAAAATAGTATCTTCTCCACCTCTGAAAGGTCGCAACGAAGTATGTATCATGGCACTCACTAGCTCCCACAAAATATGTATCATATTGGGATTTCCTTCTGGTAATGCATAGTTTACCCTTCTGCGGTGCATCTAGAGCCAAAGTTGGACTAGCCCCATTTCTCAACTCTTTTCCCATCTCAATGTCCCAAATTGTCTCACTCACTTCATATTTCCCTGCTTTCTCATGCATGTTCACTCTCCTTTCCTCTACCATATCCAGGAAAGCTTTCTCCTCTTCTTTCAAACTGCAAGTTAAATTATTCTTAAAAATGTAATCTAATGTTAGTCCTTTTTCTTCAATAAAAATCTCACCAAAAGTGTTAGCTTCTTTAGCTGGATTCAGCTCTTTGTTCATTGGCAAGTGCCCAAAAATACTATCTCTGTTAGACATCTTATAATCTACTTTCCCTAACAAATAAAAAACACTACTTAAAATACTACAAGAAATACCATATGTAGCTGGTAAATGATGATAAGTAACACCTTCTGAAACAGATGCAGGTAATTGCATGCAGACATAGCAATCCCTTACTTCCATTGTCTTCACATATTCATATAACAGTTTAGAAAAAACATTACTAGAAAAATTGTTAATTGACCTATCTTTGTGTATGTAACTACTACTTCTAATTGGAACTACTTTTTGTGAATTCTTCTCCATATTAGTCATGTTTTCTGTATCCATCCCAAATTCAACCTTAAAAGTAACTAATAAAACTAAAACACCCCATAGAAGCATTAATATTCCAGTACAACAGCAGCACATCTTGCACCACCTTTTAAAGAAGGCACATCTATTTTTATTATTCTCTATGTTAGCCATTCTGCTTTAACTTCTACTACTCCACTACTGTAATTAGAACTTTTCAAATCTCCAACGTTTGTTCCAAACTTTTCAGCTTCTTCAAAGATCTCTCTGTTCACTCAATCCAAGTGAATCCTTCTTTTACTCAGTTTGGATACTCATCATTCTTCACTCCAGTTTCTTCAACATCAAGTTGTATCAGATCTCCAACATTCAAATCCTCAGTATCTGACTCTTCTCCAATGTCAGTCAAAAGTACTTTCAGGATTTCACCAGTATCTTCCTCAACCACTTCTCTCAAGACCACTTCCGGATTATCTTGAGTCACTGTTTCTTCTTTTCCTTCTTCAGACAGTGTCACATAAGACCATTCCGGTGATCTGTACTTTTGGTTGGGTCTTTTAACTCTTTTTATTTCTACTGGTTCTTTTGTTTTCTTTGATTCTTCTTCTTCAACTTTTGAAGTTTGACTGGATACTTCATTCACTTGTTCAGCTTCCGATGTATTTGCTCTTATTATCCTGTATCTCAGTCTTTTCACTCTGTTGTTAGGCCAACGATCTCCTTTCACAACCTTCTTTGGCTTCACCTTTTTTACACTCTTTTCTCCAATCGAAGTTCTCTTTCTCAGAACTCGACCCTCTGTTTGTTCATTTTCATCATCCGATTCTGTTTCAATTGCCTCTTGCTTTCGTTTCTTAGCAGTTTTCTTTTCTTTCACAGATTCTTTCACCACTGTTTGAGACTTCCCTACTTCTGTCCCTCCTCGGGTCTCCGACACGCAATCTTCTTGCTGTCTATTTGTCCCTTCACCTAGCTCCTCATCAATGTTCCCTACACCTCCTCGGGGGTCTTCCGCAATCTGTCCCTCTCTATCTTCTTCTGACCCTGTTTCTTCAAGAATAATCTCAAGTGGTTCTTCAATCTCCTCCTCTTCTGATCCAGGAGTAGTCTCTATGTGTTTTCTCTTTTCTTTTCTTTTTCCTCCACTGCTACTCGAAACTTCAGGCTCTTTCACAGAATCAGAATCTGATCTTCCTTCTGATACTCGCAGTGAATCTCTTGAAGCTCTCTCTGCTTCTTTTCTCACTGATTCTGTATCTTCAGGATCTTCACCATCACTGGAATCTGACTCTTCATAATACTCTTCACCAGTTCCCTCTCTCGGGCTTGGAATTCTCAGAGTATGACTTGCATGTACCCAGTGTCTCACTCCAGCACACTTTACTGCAGTCGTTGTAGTCAGAATAACTTGTCTTGGCCTGCCCCACCTTGGAATCAAGCAATTTCTTCTTCTGTGCACCTTAATCCTCAGCCAGTCACCTGGACTCAGATCATGGGCTTGCTTCTTCTCAAGTGTGGTAGCTTCTTCTCCAACCTGGTGAAACACAGAATGAACTGCGTCAGCCAGGCCTTTACAGTAATCCAAAATCATGTCATCAGTTATTGTCATCAACTTATTCACAGGCACGAATGCATGGCGCATTGCACGTCCCATAATGATTTCATGCGGACTCAAACCTGTAGTTCTATCTGGAGTAGATCTCATAGTCATCAAGACTAGAGGCAGAACATCTGGCCATTTCATGCCAGTGGCTAAGCACATTTTCCCAATTCTGTTTTTGATTGTGCCATTAATCTGCTCAACCACACCAGAAGCCTCTGGTCGGTATGCACAATGTAGCTTCTGCTGTATTTTTAATGCTTCACAAATCAAACCAATGAGTTCATTTTGAAAGTGTCTACCTCTGTCAGATTCAACTGTAACTGGAAACCCAAACCTAGGAATCAACTCCCTCAACAGTAATTTTGCCACTGTTAATCCATCATTCCTCCTTGTCGGGTAAGCTTCCACCCACCTTGAAAACAAACAGACTACCACTAGAACATACCTCAGTCTGTTCACTTGGGGCATTTCAATGAAATCAATTTGCATTCTTGTGAAAGGACCTCCTTCTCTGCCAATTGTCCCTAAACTCACCACTGTCTTTTTCCCAGTGTTAAACTGCTGACAAATTAAACACCTTTGACAGATGCTCTCCGCAATTGCCCTAAACTTTGCATTGTACCAGGTCTGTTTAAAGGACCTAATCATCGCGTCCCTCCCCAGATGTCCCTGGCCATGATACATCCTTGCCATTGACGACAAAATTGAGTTTGGCATCACTGGTCTGCCATCTCTGTAGACCCAAACATGGTCTGTTTCTCTTGGAGCACATCCTGCCTTGACCCAATCTTGTTTCTCTTCCTCTCCTGCCTCATCTTGTAACTGTTTCACTTCATCCCACGTTTCTAGGACATTAGTAAACATCACAGAAGGGAAAGACATTTCTTTCTTTTCTCTCTCCCTGTTAATTGACTGATTCAGTTTCGCACAATACTGTGCCACATCGTTAGCATACCTATTGCCAACAGTGATAAAATCCTCTCCTGAAACATGTGCTGCACATTTTACAACTGCTAACTCCTTAGGCAGCTGTATCGCCTCAAGCAATTTTCCAATCAGCTCAGCATTCTTTATCGGAGTTCCACCCGATGTCAAGAAACCTCTTTGTAGCCACAGTTGGCCAAAATCATGCACCACTCCAAACCCATACTGACTATCAGTCAACACAGTTGTTCTCAAATCTTTCCCAATCTCACAAGCTCTTGTCAATGCCACTAATTCAGCAACCTGTGCAGATTTTACTCCTTTCAATGGTGATGCTTCCATAACCTCTGAAACTTTGCACACTGCATATGCTGCACAAAGCACACCATTATCATTTCTCAGGCATGATCCATCCACAAACAACACATGATCATTCTCAGGCAAGGGAATATCCTTGATATCTGGTCTTGGTTTCGTACAGTACTCAAGCACATCCAAACAATCATGATCATCTTCCATCTTTATACCCACATTTTCAATATCCGGCAAAAGTGTCGCTGGATTCACATTCGTACATCTCTCAAGAGTCACATTTGATGCTCCCAAAATCACTTTCTCATACTTAGTCAACCGACTATTTGACATATGCTGAGTTCTGCTTCTTGTCAAAAGAATTGCCACATTGTGAGGAACGAATACCCTTACAGGATACCCCATTATGATTCCCTCACTCTGTTCCAGGCTTCTGCATGTTGCAGCCACAGATTTTAGACAACCTGGTAAACCCACAGCTACAGGGTCAAGTGTCGATGAGAAGTACGCAATAGGCCTTCTCAATTGCCCATGTTTCTGGATTAACACTGAAAGTGCACATCCATTTCTCTCACTGCAGTATAGTTCGAATTCTTTTTCATAGTCTGGCATACCCAGAGCTGGAGCTTCACACATTTTTGTTTTGAGCTCTTCAAATGCTGCCAATTGTTCCGCATCTAGATCCAATGGATCTGTCATGTCACTTTTTGTCAATTTAATCAATGGCTTTGCTATCAGGGAAAAATTAATTATCCACTGACGACAATATCCCACCATACCCAGGAACATTCTCACTTCTCTCTGAGTTTTTGGAGCTTTCATTTCTCTGATTATTTTGATCCTGTCAGTAGTCACTTTTCTCAGACCTTTCTCAATATTATGTCCAAGATAATGCACTTCTTTCTTACAAAACTGCAATTTGGCTGGGGATACCTTTAACCCTCCATCTGCCAGATGATTCAGTAAAGCTATGGTATCCACTTCACAAGCTTCACGTGTCTTTGATGCCACAAGTAGGTCATCAATGTATTGTACTAGCACTGAGCTTTCAGGCATGATCAGATTTTCCAACGATCTTTTCAATAACTGATTGAATATCGAAGGACTCTCCGTATACCCCTGTGGGATACGACACCATGCTAAAATACGCTGGCCAAACCTAAATGCAAAAATCGGCTGGCTGTCATGATGCAATGGAATTGAAAAGAATGCATGACACAAATCAATCACTGTATACCACTCAGCATCATGTGGAATTTGATACAGAATCACTGATGGATTTGGCACGATGGGACAACATGCCACCACAATCTGATTAACCTTTCTCAGGTCCTGCACGATCCTGAACTTGCCATTAGGCTTTTTCAGTCCCATTATCGGTGAATTACACGGGCTACTCAATAGTTCTCTCAGGACTCCTTGCTGAATCATTTTCTCAATTATAGGAGTTATCCCTTCAATTATTTCTGGTGTCATTTTATACTGAGGAATGTTAGGATATGCAATTCCTTCTTTCACTGCAATTTTCACTGGATCTACATTATTCATCAATCCCACATCCTCTCCTGTAAAATCCCAAACTGCTCTTTTCACTGTGTCTCTCAGCACTTGAGGCAGATCCTCCGGATTGAACACTGGAAATGCACCAATTAATTCACTTTCTCTATTTTCTAAAGTCATCCGGTAGAAAACATCATCATCTGGTGTCTCAAAAGCTATTCCATCTGGTGTACTGAAAATTGTGCAGTTCATCTTGCATAATAAGTCCCTACCTAACAGGTTCACTGGGCTTGTGTCACAGACAATAAATCTGTGCATGTCTGAAAATTTCCCTATCTGTACTTTCACTGGTTCAGTAAGACGTGTTCTGATTTGTGTATTGGCTACACCAACTACTTGGATTGCTTCATCCGAGAGAGGAAGATTTCTAACATCTGTTGACCTGACAGTTGATCTTGTCGCACCTGTGTCTACTAAAAAAGTAACACCCTCTTCATTAATTTTCCCATCCACAAATGGTCCTGCCTGGTCTATTTCTAGAGTTGCACCAAGTATGCACTCTTCTTCCTCTCCTCGGCACCGTCAATAATCACCTTCAGACTCACTCCCTTCACTTTTTAACAAGTACTGTTGTACCTTGTTAGTACGTCTTGGTTTGTTTACCTGCTCATCATTGAAGAATCCCGAATCCTGACTGTACTTTTGTACCCCTCTATTCTGCGGTAAGGGTGGTTTTGGCTCTTGACTTTGCTGCTGTCTCACAACTTTCTGCTGTTGTTGCTGTTGCTGCTGGTTATTCCCTTCATTCTGCACCTGTTGATTTAAGGATTTACCCTCATTTAATAGTGGATTAGGACATTCAGACCTCCAATGTCCCAGTTGGCCACAGTTGTGACACGGAAATTTTTTCTTTGCTTCTTCAAGACTTCCCCTTCCTTTTCCTGCAAATCATGGTCTATTCCCTGTATTATTTCCTGGATTATTTGCCTGTTCCACTAACTGTGCTTCCTGTCTTTCTGCAACTTTCACCTGTGCCCACATTGCTTTTTCTTTCAGCTTTCTTTGTTTTGCTTCAATTTCATCACTGAAAAATTTTGCATGTCTCAGAATCTCATCTACTTTCTTACTCTGCCAATCCACTGTGTGTTCACGAATTCTCTCACCAATTTCAGGTCTAAGACCATATACAAATCTGTATACAAAATGACTCAAATCCTTGTCACCCAAGTGTTCATCTCCACTGAATTGTTTAAAAGCCAGTATCAGCCTTTCGTAAAAAGCATGAACTGATTCTTTTGCTTCCTGTTGTGTTCGATCTATCTTAACCCAGTCTGTCTCTTTTGGAGGAACTTTACTTTTCAGGTATACCATCACCTGATCATACTTCCTCATCACTTCTGGATCTGGTGCCCCTGTTCTCGGATCTCTTGGATATTCCTCACTAGGCCAACTCACAACTATTTTACATTCAGTCCACAAGTCTGCTGGAACAATTATATCAAACAGACTATTCAGGTCAACCCACAGCACTTTTGACAATTTCACAAACCTGTCTACCTGCCTATACCACTCGACAGGCTTTTCTCTCAATCGAGGGAAATCATTCGTAAATGATAAAATATCCTGTCTGGTCCATGGAACATGTACATATCCTCCTCCAGGTATTTCTCTCATGGGAAACTGCTCCACTGGTTTCTCTTTTTCTCTCACTGGAAATGCTGAATAAGTTGTTCTATCTTCAGATTCATCTCTCTTTTTATACCACCTATCCTTCCACTTTTCTACATCACCCCATCTACGCAATAATGCCACCATTTCTTTAATCTGTCCTGTTCTACCAGAATTATTCAAATTCTCTATGTCCTTCTCTGTGAAATCCATCCTGTACGTTTTCTGCAAAGCCTTTACTCTATCAATGTCAACTCCTTGCTCATTTGCTATCGCTCTCAGTCTATCATGTGTATTTCTTGCCCTCCATGTTATGCTCTTGCACATGAACAATAATTCACCATCATGATGACTTTTCAGGATTTCTGTCGGAACTGTTCCTGTCACAAGCTCTTCTAATTCTATACGCAATTTAACCACATCAATAACTTGTGAATCTTTATCCTTTTTCTGAAGAACCTTCATCCAGTCATTTAAATCGTCTACTGTTATTTCCGCAGTTTTTCTCGCTGGAACTACTTTTTTCTGCGGTTCTAAAATTGGCATCCCTGAACAACTAGAATCACTAACATCCATTAATTCACTACCTGTGTCATGTCTTGTTTGTCTCAGGTCATTTCTCCCTGTTCTTTTACCTGAATCTCCTGAAGGACCAGCTGAATCATTTGCAATATATGGAACTTCCAGCCCATTTTCACCTGCTCTCTGTCTGTCAAACATAGGAATTACCGGGCCTATAGTTACAGGCACTGTAACAGCTTCCATATTCATCGTTAACTCTCTAATTTTCTCAGTCAGTTCTGTTGTCGTCTTTGCTAATTGTCTGACATTTTCCTCACTACCTCGATTCTCTCTGAAAGAACTACTATTTCTTGATTCAGGTGTCATTTTTTCTTTCTCAACTGTATCTCTTATCGGGGAAACAACTGGTGTACTCTCTTCCGATTCTGATCTATATGGAGGTGGTCTCTTGTACATCATGTCATTCAAGACCTCATCCTCATACTCTCCATATCTTCTCCTATCTGACTCAGAAACCCTTTCTTCTGAAGGAGCCGAAGCTTCAACTGTTCTCATAGGATATAATCCATCTGACATGGTAGCATCTCGCCATCTTTTCATTCGATCCTGATGTGTCTCACGATCATGTCTCCTCCCAAACATATACCTGTAGTACCCTCCAGACCTTTGCTTTTCTCGGTCATGTACTTCCTCTTCCCATTCCACTAAAGCCTCGAACTGTGTAGGTCTCGGCTTCGGGTCTAAACATAACATCTTTTCCCGTAAATTTCTCAACACGGCCAGATTAAATGAACCATGTTCCGGAAATGCCAGAATACCATCTTCTTTAGTATACTTAACCCAATTCTGCAACCATATACAGGTATGTAATCCATATTTCGCAACCATGAAGGATGCAGGTGTTTTCGTTGGAGGTAGCAACTCACCCTCTCTTGTCTTAACCTCTTTATCTTTACTAAACCACTTTTTAACCTTTCCAAAAAACGTCTTTTTCTTTTTCTCTTCTTGATAATACATTTTAGCTAATACTTATTAAACTCTCTACTTTTAAGTCGAAAAAACTCAATTCTCGTTAACGCACCAGTCCTGGAGCGTCTACGTCACTAAGCAGCTCTTCCAATCCCTGCGCGACTCACACTAACGCACCAATCCTAGCGCGAACCCTATTCTGAGTCACTATCCAATCAGTGCGCGAACCTTTTGACGTCAGCAGCCGCTGCAGTCTCTGTCTCCTGTCTTTGTCACTCGTCTACCCCTCCTTTACAATAGCTCTCAGTAGACTTCGTGTGTCAAAATTTCTACAAAATCTATTAGTTACAACATAAAAACATCTCCATTGTCTGCTTCGCTAACCACAGAATAGTAAAAAGAGAGTCTATTTCTCAAGAGTCAACAACTTTACATACATCTCATAACTGTTTCCTCTAGGACGTATCCAAAAGAGTCTTACAATCAATAAATGTATATGCATCCACGCACATTCATACGAGAAAAATATATGCACACAGAATCCTGCTTCTTGAGAACAGCACACAATCTGCCTCTTGTACAGAATTATAACTCACAACAACTAAGCAGCTTACCTCTGCCCAGTTCTGCAAACAAGCTCAGAGAATACCTATTACTCCTCCCGCAATAAGCTTTAACGGCAATCCTTACGGATCCCTGGGACTTAAGACCAGAGTTTTACAGATAACCTTCACTACGATACACACTCCTTATATACTAGAAATGTTCTAATAGTAACATACAATGTCACTGATTCCAAAGCCAGACAATGTGAACGCGCAACTTCAATTGTCACACGTAATTCCTTACAATCCCGTCTTTCCCGAGAGCAGCTTATACACCTTCCTCTGCCCTACTACGGAACTGCTTCCAGCTTCCAAGTTCCAGAAGCACTACATATAACTCAACATTACGACTCCAACATTTAGTATTAGTACATATACCAACAACATCAAAATAAATCAATAATCAATAAGCTAATTTACAAGCAATCTTATCTTATCAGATCAAGACAACCATCTAACCATCCTCTGCTACCAGAGAAATTGATACAGATCAGGGTATCAGAAATATGCCCACTACCACAGATAGAGTAATTTCACAGTTACACGCACATACATTCATCATACACTAGGGCCCATTTCACTAACATACGCTCCAATACTCTACCAGCAGCAAACCTGTGGGAAGAAAACTCCTAAAGCACCCTGCATCTATATCTAGGCGATAGGACCAGTTTAGTGGTTGCCTAACATAATATAAACAATCTATAAACAATAATCATAAAGAATTCAATAAATGACAAAGAAAGAAATAGTCAACACCATGTTTAAAAGTTATATTGCTTTATCTAAAATTAGTCAAAGGAAAACCCAGAATAAATCATTTCTCATAGTTACCTATTCTAACTAGTGTCAGAACGGGTCAGGACCAGTCTCTCGATAAAGTCTTTAGGACAGTCCTTAGCATCGGTCCTCAGCAACGCAGCTTCACGCGGCAAAAGGCGACGAAAGAGAGTGGGGAGAGCCCTCCCTAAGCTAACATATTTTATAATGCAAAATACAATGGAAACCCACATGAATTCGACAAGTAAAATTGTATCACTGAGCAGAACGAGAAGGAAGGGATGTAACTTTGCAACATCTTGAAATCTCCGCTCAGGAAAAGTCATAATACGCGAACCTCGGAACAGGAACCAAGAATTAGAAACTATTAAAGTTCATTTCCCTCGGCAAACCGGCTTTAGCACAGTGTTCTTTCAAAGGCTCTTTGTTTACCAAGGACAAATCATTTCTTTTGGAGATCCTCCAAACTTGCTGATATCCTCACGGAAATTTCCATATAAGGACTACGGTCAGTTGTCTTTAACCGAATTCCAGCAGGGGTCTCCCTTGTCACATCACAGATTTCGCCTGCACCACAGCTCAGCCAGGCTTCAAATCATTTTCAGTTATTTCACAAAGGCCTCCATAGGCCACAATAGACCATCTTTAATTAAAGAGACAAAATAAAGATTACTACATCATAATGATTAGACAGTGTTAACCCCACTAACACCCTTATGTGTATGCATTTATCTAGCTTTGCGACATATAGAGCATTAATTCAGACAGCATTTTGTGCTCAAAATAAATAGCACACAGCAACGTTTAAACATGAAAACTTGCACGTTATTGTGAATACATAAACAGCACACGCATGCTAACCCTCGTGTAACCTTCTCTTGTGTTAGGACAAACCAGTTGAATAGTGTAACACACTTGCACAAGACAAATAATTAATTGTTAATTATTAATAATTAATAAAACGCATAGACATGCCGGAGCTTCAAAAGCCCCAGAATTTTCTAACAGAAAACTCTGCTCCAGCACCACGTCCAAATGCTCATTTTTTATCTATCTGCATCAGAAGTGTCTTTGGCCGCACCGGTGACGTCGGGTGACTCTGGTCAGTGGTGACGGAGATAGTGTCACTCATAATCGTTGAAATGTCACTCATAATTACACTGAAAATATGAAAATGTCACACATAGCAATCTGAAACCTTGGTAGGAATCATTGACAGAATATCCCCAACCAGAATATCGCCAACAAAAATATCGTACCCCAAATATCAATGTCTAGAATATCGACGTCATATCTACATATTGGTAAGCACAAAAATATCGTTGTTAAAAATATCGTTTTTAAAAATATTTGTTTTTTTTACGTTTAAAAAATAATGTAAAATAAATTAAATAATACATATAAATAAAATAAACATTGTTGGAATTATTAGAAACTGTTTAAAATTATAACTAATACATATAATGTAAAAATAAATTAAACATATATATAAAATATAATATATATTTACTTAATATTATTAATTATTTTAATAAATTATAAATTCGTACAAACATATTAAAAATTATAAATGGATATATAAACACATACACCAATAACATAAAAAATAGCATATATATATATATATATATATATATATATATATATATATATATTAAATTACATTAATAACATATTTTTAATCTTTTTAAAATACATTTTGCACTACAATAACTTAAACAGTAGATAAAATATCGGATAGCCGAGAGGGTAAAATTACCACTCCAGAAAGTCCAACAGTAGGGATTATATTGGATAGTGGAATAAATAAAATTACTATTCCTACTCAAAAAAATGGAACAGTAGGGAAAGTCTCGGATAACAAATGTTTAAAGTTTACTATTCAAAAGAGTGCAAGACTAGGGAAAGTGTTAGATAGCGGAGGGAAATAATTTACGATTTCCTCTCCAGTGAGTAGAACAGTAGGGAAAATATTGGATAGCGGAGGTGTAAAAATTACTATTCCCACTCCAGTGAGTGCAACACTAGGGAAAGTGTTGGATAGCAGAGGGTTCAAATAAAAATTTCCAAAACATTAAATAAATAAAAAAATAGTACCTACCTTACAAAAATTAATTACAAACAAAACTATATAAAAATATTACTAAATTCCAAAACATACAAAAATAATTAAATATTTAAAATTAATAAAAATTAAGGGGGTCTATTAGGATGGTGGACGGAGGGCTGCCGCCGGGCCGGCATTGGACATCCACCCGCGATCGCAACCCTGAAAACCGCCGGTCCCATTAGCATGGCGGTGTCGACCGCGGCGGTGAGAATCTCCGCCCGCCACTTTTCCGCCGGTACCAGTCCGCACGCATGCCTAGCGGGCGGAACTGGACCGCTACAATGATGCCGATGCATGGCCAGGCTCTGCCGGCATGATTATGATGCCGGCAGTAGCCAGCCTTTCCGCGGCGGTGGAACCGCCATGGAAAGGCATGCGGAGAATGTCTCCGGGGGCCCATTGCGGGCCCCCAATGTGTTGGGGGTGTGTGTGGGTGAACTGGGGGGTACCATCATGTCCCTGTCTCCAAAATCCCCCCACCTATAATTAAGACCCACGACTCTATCTCCCGTTGCAACGAACTAGCTGAGTTCTTCTTTCAAAACATAAATATAATATACTCATCATTCACAACCCCCAACTCAGAAGCTGTCACACCACAACCCACAAGCGCCATTGAACACCCTACGCAAGTTCACCTGAATGAATTTCCATTATTAGACCTGGAATCACTCAAATCTCTTGCACTTCAGGTAAAATCTGGTTCTCCCCTCGACCCTTCACCCCCTAAGATGATGAATATGGTCAACCCAATCATTTTTCCTACTCTTCTGGACTTACTCAACAGTTCCATTTCATCAGGGGTTGTCCCCCCCGCCTGGAAACAAGCAATGGTGAAAGCATTGTTAAAAAAAACGAATCTCAACCCATCAGACCCTAATAACTATCGCCCAATCTCCCTGCTATCATGGGCAAGTAAAATTTTGGAGAAGTACGTCAACCTCCATCTCACCAACTATCTTGAGGAGAACCTTCTACTGGACGCCACCCAAACAGGGTTCCGCCCTAGACACGGCACAGAAACAGCGCTGTTAGCCGTTACGGAAGAAGCGAGGAGGATCTTGGATCGAGGGGGAACAGTGGCAGTGGTCCTCCTCGATCTAAGCGCAGCATTCGACACAGTATGCCACAAAACCCTGTTATCCCGACTCTTCGATCTTGGCATCTCAGGAAACGCCCTCGACTGGCTGAGCTCATTTCTCAGCAATAGAACCTTCCAGGTCTTTGATGGCGATTCTTATTCTAAAAGTCGACCCCTAAACTGCAGTGTGCCCCAGGGCTCCTCACTGAGTCCCACGTTGTTTAATGTGTACATGAGGCCACTGGCGGGGGTCGTCCAAAAATACGGTATCAAAATCATTTCGTATGCGGACGACACCCAGCTGGTGGTTTCCCTGACACAGAAAAGCAGCGTGCTCCCTCAATCCAATCTGGCAGCATGCATGGAGGATGTCAAAAGTTGGATGACAAAGTCATCCTTAAAACTTAACGGTGATAAGACCGAGATAATGATCCTCGGCCCTTCTCCTCCCACCACCCATTACCAGCTATGGCCCGCAAGTCTAGGACCAATGCCAACTCCGAAGGAAGATATAAAGAGCCTAGGAGTGTGGCTAGATAACAAACTCACACTAAATACTCAGGCAACAAAAACAGCTGCAACTTGCTTCGGGATTATCCGAATGTTGAAAAAAATCCTGCCAATATTACCCTTTGAAGCCAAGCAGGTGGTCATCCAGGGTCTCATACAATCCAGGCTGGCCTTCAACAATGCTCTATATTTAGGAGCCCCAGAGTACGTGCTGGAAAAACTGCAGAGAACACAGAACTGTGCTGCCCGCACTCTTCTCCAGATCCCTCGCAGACAGTCAGCCGAGGCAGGGATCAGAACTCTCCACTGGCTCCCCGTCAGAGAGAGAATAAAGTTCAAAGCTCTCTGCATATCGCATCAAGCATTTCATAGAGCGAGCCCGGAGATTAATCATTCACTTCTCTCCCCTTACTGTCCCGGTAAAACCCTTCGCTCCACCAATGCATTTCTCGCCGTAGTCCCAAGAACTAAAAAAGCTAGAGCAGGAGGTAGGTCCTTTTCTCTGAACGCTGCCAAACTCTGGAACTCTCTTCCCTTCTCACTTAGATCCAACCCCACCCTCTTGCATTTCCGCAAAGAACTGAAAACATTCTTATTCAGAAACTAATCCCCCCTGCTCCCTCTTACTAATCCCCCCTGCTCTCTCCTTTTCCCCTCCTCAGAGTCTCTTTCCATTACCAGCGCTTGGACGCCCTCGGGTAGCAGACGCGCTCTATAAAACCCCCTCACTTCACTTCACTTCACTTCACTGTACCAGGTGGCAGGCACTGTGCAGTGCCTGCCACGCAGTGCAGTGACATGCATGACATGCTCCTTTTCACTCCGCGGCGGTGCTCCTGGCAGCAGCAACCGCTGCAATCTTAATCGCCAGGATCCGACCGCCGCAGTCAGATTTCGATTGCGGAGCATGCTAATTGGACCGGCGGTTATGCAGCGGTCCTTGGGGGCATTCTTTTCCCGCTACCATGGCGGTAGGGGAGAATGTCTGACCGCCATACTAATAGGTCCCAAAATACGTACATTATTTTATAAAAATGTATAAACAACATTTTACAAACAACTTTACTATCTTTAAAATAAAAATCTTTTCAAAAAAATATTCATTAATAATTTTGAATTAAATTACTTCACACCATATTCCCCTATAAACGCACAAACAACTCATACACATTTTTACAGATTTAACATATTTACCATTTACATAATTATAATTTTCAAACAATGTATAATTAAATAACATTAAATAAATTACCACAAACAACACTATAAATAGAAATATAAAATAAATAGTAATAAATAAAAAATATTAATTACTTTATTTTAATTAAATTACTTCCCACCATATTCCCATATAAACATACAACCCACTTCTTAACAAAATAACACTATTAACATAATTATCATTGTAATAATTATTACGAATGAATAACCCTTTAATAATTAATCATTAATAAATTAATCAAAATACTAATACATAAACATTAATAATTACTTTACTATAATTAAATTACTTCCCTCCCTATTCCCCTATAAACCCACAACCCACTAATGAAAACAAATAAATAATATAATTCAGAATTAATCAATTAATAAAAATTAATAACCATAACTACAAATTGAAAAACGTCTTTATTATAATTAAATTACTTCCCACCCTATTCCCTTATAAACCCACAACCCGCTCCTAAAAAAAACCACAATTAATAAAAGTATCAATTAATTAATAATAATGAATTACCAATTAATAATTAATTGCTAATACATTCATTATAAATTAATTATAAATCCTAATTAATAAAAATAAAAAATTACTTTATTATAATTAAATTACTTCCCACCCTATTCCCCTATAAATCCACAACCCGCTACAGAGCTAACATACGCAAAAATTAATTAACATAAATTTATTATTGCTAAAAATTCAACATCTACATTAAACAAATTGCTATACTTATACAAAAAAATTACATCACATACTTTTAACAAACATACTAAAATACAGAACACTTATATAAATATCGATATTATTAACAATGATATTACTGTCTTCGATAATAAAAAAAACTATTTTTCGTACCTTACTGTCGATATTCTGTACCACGATATTCTTGATGTCGATATTCTTGAACCTCGATATGTAAAACTCGATAATATTGTAGGTTGATAATAAAAACTCGATATTCTGTCTGTTTACTCCTTGCTAGCTATGTATGGATAGTCTTTTAAAAGCAAATAACAGATATGGCACAAGTTTACATGAAGACGGATGAATGCTGGCTCGCTCTCAGGTACTTACTTCTACAACAGAACACTGGTGCTACTGCAACAGACGGACCATACTACTCAGCATGGGGAGACACCCCCCCTCAACACAAACTCCACACTACTCACCCGGTACAATGTAGTGACACACACCTCATTGAAATATCAGCAAAAGATACCCCGTACTGGGTGCTGCTGTGTGAAGCACAGGGGCTCACTTGGGACTTGTAGCCAAACACCAGGATTTCACAGTCAGCCATCTTGCCATTGCTGTCACACCCCCTCACAGGGAAGCAGAGTCAAGAGGGAGGAAGCATGGGCATGCTGGGAAGGGGGGTGTAGCCAAGAGTATGATGAGAGTCACAGTCACAGACAATCTACACCCACCCACATGGCCCAGCAAGATCAAACTGAACCATACTCGCCTCACAGGGAGTGGGAAGGGACTGACAAGATGTCTGACACTGGGCTCTGTCGTGGGGAGCACAAGGCCATACTGGGAAATGGCCAACATCATACATCAGGACTACACAGTCAGCCATCTTGCCATTGCTGTCACACCCCCTCACAGGGAAGCAGAGTCACGAGGGAAGAAGTATGGGCATGCTGGGAAGGGGGGTGTAGCCAAGAGTATGATGGGAGTCGAAGTCACAGACAACCTACACCCACCCACATGGCCCAGCAAGATCAAACTGAACCATACTCTCCTCACAGGGAGTGGGAAGGGACTGACAAGATGTCTGACACTGGGCTCTGTTGTGGGGAGCACATGGCCATGCTGGGAAATGGCCAACAACAATATCAAACTCTGTCTGTGACAAGCTGGGAAAAAGTAGTGTGCAGGCAGGCATCTGTTTGAAAAGTAGAAAATGTCATGTTTGTGAACCAACGATTCATGTAGAAACATAAATCACATTGTGTGACTCTTCCAAACACAGGTGGTGCTGGGCACCCAGCACCAAATGACGAGGATACCCAGTCCCAGACTCTGGTGGACACTGAGCTCTCTGGTCTGACTCTCACTGTCCTCTTCGGATGACGACGACCAACCTGGCCCCTCCGGTGTGACCCATCATGCAGCACCAGCAGCATCAACATCTGCCCCCCCTGTACCCACGCCTCCAGCATCTGGGCACCGACAGGGCACCCCCGCCAACACGAACAGACCAAGGACAATCAATACCCACAGCACAGGGACACAGGACTCCCCGGAAGCTACAGCCAACACCACCAGCAACACCACCCAAGGGGTCCCAGTGTCACCTGTGCGTACCGCCGCTCGTCCTGCCCATGTGGAGAGGGGTGCTGGGAGGGGTGGGAGGCACAGGGCACACCTTGCAGAGGGGTCTGCACTGCATGATGACCCCCAACTGGCACGCATCTTCGATGCATACCAGGATAGCACCGGAGGATTTGGCCAGGTAGTGGGGATCCTCAAGGACATGCAACACGGGCAGGTCGCCCACCATGCCCGCATAGAGGCCAAGTGGGATGACTTCACTGCGGTGCATTGGGACATACTACAATGCCTCCACCAGATCAACACCAACCTGTCCACACACCCCTGTGTGCCCACAACATCTGTGGCAACACCATCTGCCAGCGCCACAGGGAGGGAGGAGGACTCTGGCGGAGAGAGTCCCCTGCACAGCAGAGGCCTGCACATGAGGATCCCCTCCCCCCGGAAGAAGAGGGGTCGTCCGAAGAAGGACATGTGAGAGGCAGATGTCCCAGCACATCCCCCAGGGCCTCCAAACCTGTTCTGGACAATGTTCTTTGTGCGCAACCCGTTCACCTTGTCCAATCGCACACAACTCGCGCACATGACATGGAGGGTTCATGTTGAGCTAATGTTTCAGATGACTGTGGACTTTACTCTGGACATTTCATCTACCAGCACTTCCAACTCCAATGTGAACTTTGGATTCCCAAACCACTGTACAGCACCCACCATCCTGTGCACTTCGCTCACACATGTTTGTAAATAAACTCACCAGTACACCATACTTGCCTCTGTTGTGATTCCAACTTGTCATGTTCAGGGAGATGTCGATCTGCCACACAACACAGTGCATGCCAAATACTGCAACAATGTGACCAACATAAGGTGAGTCATGGGGATGTGACACATGTGAGGGAAACAAACCACTATGGCAGCACAAAACATACTCACCATGGCCATGTTACTCATCACACACAATGATGTTGACCTGAAACACATTGGCATGCACAGACACACCACCAACCCCAGTTAGTGGTAACAAGTCCACAGGTGAGGTATATTATTATTTTAAATCACAAGAGCGACCCTTATGTCCCTGTGAACCGGGTAAGTACGAAGTACTACAAACAACATTCAAAAGGAACTCATTTAAAGATATTCATCTGTTAAATACAACATCAATGGTTGCTTTTGAGTCAATCTCGCACATGTAAGTCAAGAACAATAAAAAATGAAGATAAAGTGAAACCAAATCAATAATAATCACAATAATAATTACAATAAGCCCACACAAGACCTATTTTCTTTTTGAGATCTACCAAACCTCAGCCGAGGTCTTTGTTTAATGTACACTATTTAAATCACATTTAAAAACATTTTATATATACACAATACCTTTCTTTCTTACATTCACAGTGCAAAGTGAACCCCAGTGAAAAAACCATAACCTTTTATAATGTGACCAAACAAGAGAAAACAAGAGTGTAAGAGGTTATTGGAAAATTATAAGGACAGATTATATACAATATGCAGTAATTCAGTCAAAGCTGTCTCTTATTCTGTTGTCGACGGCGTTTCGACCCACTTTAAATACCGGGTCTCATCAGGACTGTATTTCTGGGGACTGAAGAAAGAAAAAGGGGAATATAACAGTGTAGAACATACAATCGTCCGTATAGGATCCAGTATGTGAAAAGATATGGCAGATGAAGAATTACATCCAAACTTGGGCTTCTCTTCCTCCAAGAATTGGGATCAAATCGTACATCTAATATTTAGGGAGAATCGTAAAACCTTCGGATTCTCTAGGGTGTTCTTAACTCCTACTTCAGACTTATATTAGAATTCCGAGAGAGAAGAACAGATCTTCTTGGTTCAATGGTGACGCTGCTGGATACAGGTTCAGCGGCGTTAACCCATTAGTGACCGGTAATCCGGTATGTTTTTGCTCCGTATTATGTCCGTGGCTGAATCAATCTCGCTCACCAGGTGAGGTAAGCAGATGTCACTCAGATGTGGGAAGACAGACAACACACATAACAAAGCGTAGCACAGGTTCATTCCACATCAGCAACACGTTTATTCCACAATAGTTACACGGTAATTCTACGTAACAGTGGACACACGCTCCCAATATGTTGGAGAATGGAAGTCCAGGGATGTGTGGTACATTAGTTGATGGGAATTGTCAACTTTCATACTGGTGTTGGTTTCTGGGTGTTGGGGGTCAGTGTTGACCACACAACAGGCAAAGTACCCTGGGAAGGACAGACGAGATACAGTCAAAAGCACATGCACAAAACATGTTGCAAAACACCTACACAAACACTACTTAGCAGTACTACCCTATTGTGGAGTACACACCACCTGAATGGACACATCACAGCACGCATCCAGTCAAGTGGCACACAGACACACTCGGACAGCAACAGAGCTGGCTCAACACATTCCAGGCTACCTCCATACATTGACATAACAACCCTGGAAACTCACATTCAGGTGAAGAAGTTGTTGATGAGCTTGGAGCGGACATCACCATCATCATCACTGGCATCTTGGCCCAGGCCGGGATCCTCCACAGGTGCCGGAGGTTAGTCGTCGTCATCATCATCCTGGATGAAAGGCACCTCCTTCCGCACCGCCATGTTGTGTAGCATGCAGCAGACAAGGATTATTTTGCACACCTTTGCAGGCTCATATGGGAGGGCCCCTCCGGTCTTGTCCAGGAAGCGAAAGCGGCTTTTCAGGAGGCCGAATGTCCGCTCAATCACCTTCCTGCTCCGACCATGTGCCTCATTGTAGCGCATCTCGGCTGGTGTGACAGGGTTCCTGAGGGGTGTCAGCAACCACGGCATGTTGGGGTATCCGGAGTCACCTACACACACAAAAATGAACAAGTAGCTGAGTTTTGTAGGAGTGCGGAATGCAACAGTGACAAACACCCACAATGAGCAACTGTCAGTACACACCGACAAGCCAGGCACGCTGAGCTGGCATCTGTGACATCAGCGTTGCAATGCGACTACTCCTCATAATGTAGGCATTGTGCGCCGAACCAAGGAACCGTGCACACACATGTGTGATCGACAAGTCAGCAAGACAGACCACCAGAGCATTGATAGAATGGTAGTGCTTCCTGTTCCGGTATGCCTGCTCATGTGCCTGTGGTGGTATCAGGGCAACATGTATCCCATCAATATATCCGATGACGTTCGGCATCCTCCCCAGTGTATAAAAGGCATCCTTAATTTCAGGGAGTTCATCTGGGCTCGGGAACTTGATATACAGGTCGAGGAATTGCAACATCACCTCCAAGACATCGCGTAGCACCCGACTAAACATCGTTTGCGACATACCACCAGTAGTAGCCACAGTGTACTGGAAGGTACCGGTAGCAAAGAAGTGCAGGGCAGCCATCACCTTCACCTCTGGGGTCAGTGCTGTAGGGTATGACCGGCCAGGTAGCAGATGTGGAGCCAACTGTTCCGCCAACTCCGCAATCAGTGGCCTGGTGAAGCAGTACCATCTGATGCAGTCGCGTTCCTGCATGGTTGCAAGGTCTGGGAACGGACGATGGACAGCTGGTGCCCTGCAGTACAGAGATGCACAAAGGAAGACTGTCAGTACATCCACCCATGTGGCCATGACCACGATTACTATCACATGCTAGTTCATGACATTACACAATGTACTGAGGTGTGTGCTGTTGGGCATGGACACATATGTCACCTACAAGACCAGCACCTCACATCCCAATTCCACATGTCCACATGAGTCCCATGTAGTGCAATGGGCCAATCATCTGGCTGTGTCACCCAACCTATGTGCTGCTGCAACGTTAAAAAAACACACCCCAGTGACAATTGAGGCCTCATGTCTCCCAGGCATCACAGATCTTTGCCATGCAGAAACCCAGGCTTCCTGTATTGCCACATCAATACAGCAATGGACATGGCATAGCACGTACACACCACAAGGCAAGCGTTAGTCCCACAGGTAGTGGCCACTGTTGTTCCTGCTAGCCCTACATGTAGGTCTCTTAGACACACACCCCATCAAGGTTGATGCATATACCACATGGATGTGGAGACTGTCACCCATTGGTAACATGTGATCAGACACATCTGAGACACAACATGCACACAGACTGTGGGTGCACATCAGTATTGTGGCTACAGGTCTCCCTGTGACGTACATGCCATCACCCCCAGGACTCCGGGTGTATGTGACATGTCCTAAACATATCCAAACTGACACTGTGGTAATGTGCACAACACACAAAGGATTCTGCCCCCATGTACATGTTCACAACCTGGGAGTGGCTGCACAAAGTGCCAGCCAAAAAAACAGCTGTGGCCCCCCAAACACCCAGTGAATGCAGCCTTACACTGTGTGGCCAATGCTATAGTGTGGCAGGTGTGCGCAGGTGTCCATGGCCAGTATATGTGTGTTGCATCCGTATAATAGTCACCCTAATGAGGTCCGACGCGAGTGACAATGCGTACGCATTGCACAGGTCATGTCCAAGCTGTGCGTACGCTTTGTCATTGAATGCAATGAGGTCCGATGCGGGTGACAATGCGTACGCATTGCACGGGTCATGTCCGAGCCGTGCGTACGCTTTGTCATTGAATGCAATGAGGTCCGACGCGGGTGACAATGCGTACGCATTGCACGGGTCATGTCCGAGCCGTGCGTACGCTTTGTCATTGAATGCAATGAGGTCCGACGCGGGTGACAATGCGTACGCATTGCACGGGTCATGTCCAAGGCGTGCGTACGCTTTGTCATTGAATGCAATGAGGTCCAATGCGGGTGACTACCATGCATACGCGTCGGACAGGCATGGTCCGAGGCAGGCGTACGCCTTGGCCATTAAATCGTATGGAGACGGGTGCATGTGTACATTCAAAATACGCGTTGTGCAGTCAGTTGAACGAGCCGTGCGCACCCATTGGCTCTGGACTGTCATGGAGACGGATGAGGATTCAAAAGTTGTACGAGTTGTGCACTGTAAATTCAGTTGGATGCCTACAACAATGTTGCAATTTCAAGTGTTCCATGAAGGTGAAGATTTGAACGATGCGGAAGGCGTGTACGAGTCGTACTTTTAAATGGATTGGCCAGATTCATAGAATGCAACCGTGTTGGACCGATCACTTGCGACACATGGCACAGAGTCTGCCGCTGCAGCACAGATATATGGCTGGCTAGCCCCCAGGGAGCTCACTTGCCTGCACTACATGCTACTGGACCACATCCCTGCTACCACTGCTGCTGTCTCTGCATCCTCTGGCTCCTGTAATGGCACATACTCTGGAGAGGCCCCCAGCCTTCACTCAGGTGGAGAACCAGGCCCTGCTGGACGGGCTCCTTCCAGAGTACAGAAAGCTCTATGGGAAACCAGGGGAGCAGGTGAGTGTGCAGTCCACTGCCTTCCTAATTATGCATGTTGTCTGACTAGCAGTACTAGCAGTGTGTACACCAGTATCAAGCAGTCTCAATGACTGCTTTCATCCCCCAAAGTGTGTAGGTACATGCAATGAATAGTTTTCCTGCAGCTAAAGTGCATTATTGCAAGCTCAAACTATCCAGGCATTGTTAACATGTCAGACATGCATGTGCTTTTGCAATCCCCATGGTTGCACTACCTGTGTAATTTATTTCCCTTTGTGATGATGACATGTCTATCCAAATGTGTGCTGCAGCAATCTGGGGCATGTGAGTTAATTTACTTTTCACTTTGTCCTCCTTACAGTTTGATGCCCACCAGAAGCAGGAGATCTGGCTGACCATCGCCCGGGCTGTTCGTTCTGTGGGGGTCTACAAGCGCCGGATCCGCAACTGCCAGAAGAGGTGGCAGTACCTTCGGGCTGGACCCGGAGGATAGCTAGAGTCCAGCTGAAGCTGTCACCTCCACGCAGGAGGGGTGGACACCGGACCCTGACTCCCCACATGCTCCGGATTCTGGCAGTAGTCTTCCCGGACCTGGATAGGCAGCTGAAGGCCAGACAGCAGCAGGAAGGGGGTGAGTCCATGTCTGATCTGTGTAATATGTCCGACATGCAAATAGCAGTCTTTTGTCCTGCTCACACTTCCACGTTACGTAGCTCTTGTAGTCCCAAACTCAGATCCCTCATTCGTGTGATGCACCCTCCTCATCTGTTCCACAGGTGTGGCCCCTCCAATCTGTTGCTTGTGTCACTAGGGCACTGTGTCCCTGCAGTCAGCTATGTCTCAGTACCGGTCAGCATCAGTTCCCGTGAATCTGTTGTGTGTTTCATGGGTGGGTCGATTGTTTAAACAATGCCTGAGATCTGACATGTGATCTGTGTGTGTTCTTGAGATGTGTACCAATTGCTGGTCTGAATCGCAACATGTGGCTGGGGTATTCCAAACAAACCCATGCAGCAGGGGACTCCAATTTAGGGGACTCAGGAGTATGTATAGCAAGTATGTCCCACTTGCTTAGCCACCTGACTACTGTCCAGGGCCAAACACTGTTTCACTTAGTCCTGGCCAGTCATGCCCCCTCAAGGGCATTTACAAACACTCTGTAATCCCACTCCTGTGTATGAAATTGCAGGTTGTGCTCAGTGACATGTGCCCTGAGTTGTCTGCCTCTGTGTCATCAGGGTGTGGCTTTTTGCTACGTACAACTGGGGTGTCCATGATACAGAGGGTCAGCAAGACATCTGCAATGTGACTGTGTGAGACAAGATCTGTGTGACATATAGGTGTGTGATCATCTGACAGCGCACAATGGTGTATGCAACTGTGTCCTTCATGCAGCTGGGTTACATACATGGCAGATTGTGATATGTTAATGTACAGGGATTAGTGTTTGCTGATACTCATATGTCTGATTTGCATGATGTGGGGTCTTCTGGGTCCTGGATATGTTGTTTGCATGGGATGGGCAAGTGCACCGGTCATCTGCTGAGTTTGCTTTACCCCAGAGCTAGGATTGTGAGGCAGTGCATATTGTTGTCTGGATGCCCTGCCCCTGTGACAGGAGACAGTGTTGACTGACTTTCAGGGCATAACAGTGCCATGGCATTTAACTTGCTATGAGTGAGCCTGCATTGTGTTCAAGTGTGCACCATGCACCCCATTGTGGCATTGACCATCAGGACAGGAGTACATCATAGTGTGTGTTGCTGGCATGCATCACAAGCATGTGGAATGAGTCTCTGCCCAACCCTTCATCCGGACACCTGTACTGAGTCAGTAGCAAGAGATGTGCTGTGTGTATAGTGACATACTCCTACATGTTCACTTGCATGTACAACTGATGTGTGGGTGGTGCATGGTGGCACATTGGGGTGTTAGCATCCAACATGCAACGGACATATGTGTGAAAGTCAAGGAGGGATATGTGTGCCATGGTTGATGTTGAGAATGACAATTGTCTTATCCTCAAAACACACAAGATGATGGATGGAATGTTGCACAACGGAAAAACATTCACCCCCAGTCACAGATCTGGGTTTAATTCATCGTTATTTTGCTCACCACGCCACCCCAGTTCAGACATGGCCATATGCAAATCAGTCTTGACCCTGTGCCTCATGGGAACAGTCCAGCCCGACACTGCCAAGCCATGTCTTCCTTGGACCGGAATCAAGCATCCTAGGACCGGTTTCTAGCTATCAGCCAGGATAGCTAGAATCCAGTGGCGTAGTGAGCACGGGACCCACGTCTGGGCATACCCTTCCCACATAGGGTGAACAGCAAAACACACAAGATGATGGACGGAATGTTGCACAATGGCAAAACATTCACCCCCAGTCACAGATCTGGGTTTAATCCATTGTTATTTTACTCACCACGCCACCCCAGTTCAGACATGGCCATATGCAAATCAGTCTTGACCCTGTGCCTCATGGGAACAGTCCAGCCCGAACTGCCAAGCCATGTCTTCCTTGGACCGGAATCAAGCATTCTAGGACCGGTTTCTGGCTATCAGCCGTCATCAGCCAGGATAGCTTGATTCCAGTGGCGTAGTGAGCACGGGACCCACGTCTGAGCATACCCTTCCCACTCCGAGTGGGACGGGTATGCTCAGACGTGAGTCTCGTGCTCTCCATGCCACTGGAATCAAGCTATCCTGGCTGAAGAGGGGTGAAACCCCGAAACGGGTCCTAAGATGCTTGTTTCCAGTCCAGGGAGGACCTGGCTTGGCAGTTCGGGCTGGACTGTTCCCATGAGGCACAGGGTAAAGACTGATTTGCATAGGGCTGGGTTCAAACGAACGGCATGGTGAGCAAAAAAACGATGGATTTAGGCCCAGATCTCTGTACTGGGGTGAATGTATGACATTGTTCTGCATTCTGTCCATCAATTGTTGTTTTTGCATTTGTCACCCCGAGTGGGACGGGTATGCTCAGGCGTGAGTCCCGTGCTCTCCATGCCACTGGAGTCAAGCTATCCTGGCTGAAGAGGGGTGAAACCCCGAAACCGGTCCTAGGATGCTTGTTTCCAGTCCAGGGAGGACCTGGCTTGGCAGTTCGGGCTGGACTGTTCCCATGAGGCCCAGGGTCAAGACTGATTTGCATATTGCTGGGTTCAAACTGGAACGGCATGGTGAGCAAAAAAACGATGGATTTAGGCCCAGATCTCTGTACTGGGGTGAATGTATGACATTGTTCTGCATTCTGTCCATCAATTGTTGTTTTTGCAATTGTCTTATCCTAAACAGTGTTGACACTTTGAGCTGTGTTCAGCTGATGATGCCAGGGCTTGCCCTGTGATGTGAGGCACTCACTGTGGTGTGTGCAGTCGGTGCAGGTGACTGATGTAGTTCTGTTACTTCCTATTCCTATCCAGATACATCCACGGCCACAGGAGGGGACAGCTCCACGGACCAGGAGGAGCCACAGAGCCTTACAGGGACAGAAGGAGAGGAGTCGTGTGGACCCAGTGGCACGGAGGGCGAGTGGTGCCACACAGAGGAGGCGTCAGCACCATCCCCCCAGCTGAGGGCCACAGCAGCTCTGAGGATGACTCCCTTGTGGAGGCGGGTGTCAGCAACCACCAAACCCCAGCTAGTGAGGCTGTCTCCACCCCCGCCACCACCACCACCACCCCCCTCCCATCGGCTCCCATCCCAGAGGTCCCTGTGAGCTCCTGTGTTTGTGAGCATGTCTCCTTTGTGCCAGGCACCGCACCCCCTGCCCCTGTGTCTCCTGCTGCCCTGAGTGAGGAGTCTGTGGACTTACTTTGACAGATCCATGTAGGGCAGACGTCGATGCTGATGGTCCTCCATGCACACACAGGTCTGTTGACACAACTGGTGTCATTCATGGAGGGCATTTCCTCGGGCATGTCTGCCCTACAGAGGACCAAACAGTCCGTGGCCTCCTCCCTGACGGCAGCAGTGTCCCTCCTCCAACAGTCCCGCACCCTCCTACCCCTGCACCACCCACGATTCCTAACACCCTACCTGTCCCAACCACAGAAACCCCCAAACCAAAGTCTAGATGTGCACACAAGCAAGCGCAGGGGACTGATTCCACACTCACAGGGGCTGGTTTGCTGACACACACACAGTCATCCACAACCACTCCACAGTCCTCCGAGACCTCTCCCTCCCAGGCCCCTTCCCTTGCCTCACCTGCAACCCCATCCCCCCAGAAGCTCTTCCTCAGTGACCTTGGCCTCTTCCCCACCGACCCTGCAGATCCTGATTACAAGGGGAAGAGGAATTCCCCACACACAGAAGGGAGTGGTCCTCACACCCGGACACCCTCCCTCAGGTGCAGTCAGACCAAGACACCCACCCGCAAGTCCCCCCGGCGCCAGAAGAGCAAGACCCCCCGCCACCACGCAGCTCCAAGGCAAAGTCTCCGTCCTCCATTCCTGGCCACCACTCCAGAGGTTCCCCCACCACTCCCTGCCCCGGGTTCCCCCTCACACAGATACACCATCCCCAAAATGCTAAGGCCATCCCCCCCTAGCACTTGCTCTTCCACACCTGGTCAGACAGTTGGTGCCACTGATGTGGGGACCGTGTCCCCCCCTGCCCTGCCGACCTCACCTGTCCCCCTTTCCGCTCCCATGGATGTAGGCACTGCTTTGGAGTCCACGACCACCCCGTCTGACTTGGGCACTGCAGTGGTGAGCCAATCCACTCCATCTGACCTGCCCACTGGAGTTGTGCCGGCACCCACCCCATCTGACTTGTGCCCCACAGTTGTGACAGCACCCACCACTTGAGTCAGCTCTACTGCAGTTTCAAGTGTCTCGCCTGCATCCACCACCTCTTCCCTGCCTCCTTCAGCTGCGCCCTGATCCTGTCCCTGTGGTGCCTGGCCTGCCCCCATGTATGCCCCTCCGAGGGAATGACCCCGGTCCTTAGCAGTGCAGGCAAGCAAGGTGTGACAGTTGTCACTCTAGTTCACTCCTTGGCATTTGGACATGGACTGGCCATTGTCCTTTTGTTTGCACAGACGTTTAGATTTTTATATACTGAATTTGACACTCTAGTTCACTCCTTGGCACTTGGACATGGACTGGCCATTGGCCTTTTGTTAGAACAGACGTTTCACTTTTAATATGCTGAATAAAGCTTTTTTCTTTATCCCTGTGAACTTGATTTAGCTGTATATTATGTTGATGTTGTTTTACATGCCCTTGCACCTGTAATTTTTATTTATTTATTTTATTTATTTATGTGTTTTATAGAGCGCGAACTTGACCCGTTAGGGTATCAGAGCGCTTTACAGGAGAGCAAAGCAATATACAGACAGATTTAGAGTCGACCAGTTACAGCTCGAGTAGCAGTATAGTGCAGGAATATATAGGGTAAAGCGAAGCATGTATTTACAGTTTACGTAACCAATTACACAGAGCGAGAAACCATATTTACAGAGTACATTTTCAATTATTCTGACCAGGTCCCAAGTTTCTGATGTTTCGGGAGACCCGGTAGTTAGAAGGGAGGTAGTGAGCCGCCATAGGTTGTGCCATAGAAGTAGTTGAGGTAGTGTTAGACAAGAAATTTGCCCATAAGGAAGGTTTTGGCATCCTTTTTGAAGCGAGTCAGTGAGGGGATTCTTCTGATGTCGGGTGGGAGAGAGTTCCATATTCTTGGAGCAGCCCCTGAGAAGGCCCGATTGTACGTTTTTTTTTTCCGAAAGCGTGCAGGTTGGAGCAGGAAATCTCTGGCGGATCTGGAGTTTCTGGTTCCTCCGGAGATCATGAGTTTCTGTGTCAGATATGCAGGGGAGTTAGAGTGTAAAGCTTTGTGCGTGATGCATGCTAGTTTGAGCGGTATTCTTGCCTCCAGGGGAAGCCAGTTGAGAACTTTCAGGTGTGGGGAAATATGATCGTATTTCCTTGTGCCGGTGAGTAGTCTGGCGGCCGCGTTGAGGCAGGCTTTAAGAGGTGCCAGGGAGATCTTGGGTAAGCCTGAGAGGGTTGAGCAGCCATATCCCAGTCTAGAGATGACGAGTGCTTGGACTGCCATTTTTAGGTCGGGAGCATCAAGGAAGGGTTTCAATTTCCTCAGGTAGCTCAGATGGAATCTGGCTGTTTTAGCCATAGAGTTTATGTGGTCCCTCATGTTAAGGTTGGTGTCAAGGGTAATTTCCAGGGGTTTAGCCAAATTCACAATGGTCGGTGGGCAATTTAAGGCTGTGATAGCCTTAATCCATGATTGAATCTCTAAGTTGGCATTGGGAGGGGAGATCAGGAGAAATTCTGTTTTCTTTGCGTTGAGTTTGAGTTGATTGGATGCGAGCCATTGGACGGTGAGTTTCAGGGCTTCGTTCAGGGAGAGAATCTCTTCGAGAGAAGGGGTTTTGATGTAGATCTGGGTGTCATCGGCGTACATATGATAGGAGATATTAGCTGCGCGCAATACTTCGGTAAGCGGTTCTGGGTAGAGGTTGAAAAGGGTGGGGGACAGGGTTGATCCTTGAGGGACTCCAACTGTGACCGGGGATGGTGATGAAAGGTTGCCATTAATCAGGAATCTCTGTGACCGGTTATGGAGGAAGGACCTAAACCAATCTAGAACAGTGCCATCTAATCCCATTCTGAGTTTGAGGTGTTCGAGTAATTTTTCATGGTTGACTGAGTCGACGGCCGAGGATAGGTCCAGGAGGATTAGGAGATAAGTTTTGCCTTGGTCGAGGGCTTGGAGGACATCATCCACGATGTGGAGCATGGTGGTTTCGGTGCTGTGCCCTGGTCTAAATCCGGATTGAAAGTCATCGAGGAGGTGGAATTTGTTGATGTGGTGACTTCGCTGCTGTTGCACACATTTCTCCAGCACTTTGGCTAAGAGGGGAATGTTGGAGATGGGTCTGAAGTTGTCTGGGGAGGCTGGACCCAGCGATGGGTTTTTCAGGATGGGGAGGACTTGGCCGGCTTTTAGAGAGTCAGGCCTCGTTCCCTGCTGGAGGGAGGCATTGATTATTGTAGTCCAGCTGGGAATAATGGATTGGCCGACGACCGCAAGGCAGTTGGCAGGGAGCGGGTCATTGAAATGGTTGTTCGGTTTTAAGGTAGAAAGGATTTTGGAGATGAAGTCTTCATCATAGTCTTTGAAGACAGACCAGTGAGCGTGATTTTTGGGAGGAGCCTGTGGGTGCATCATTGTGGGAGGAGGCGGGTCAGGAGGGGGTTGGGGGTGTGTGATGGCGCTGAATTCGTTTCCAAGGGCCAAGATTTTGTCAGCGAAGAAAGAGGAGAATTCTTCAGAGGATATAAGAGATATGGGGGTTTCTTTAGAAGATTTGGCCAGTTTATTAGATTGGTGTTTGACCAATTCGAAGAGCTTGTGGGGTCTGTTCTTGGCTTTCTCAAGTTCGGTTCTGAAGAAGTCTTTTTTTCAGTTGAGAATGTTCCTGTTGTAGGTATTTCTGGCCTGGCGGAGGAGTTGTAGATGTGCAGTAGAGGGGTGCTGCCTCCAGGCTCTTTCAGCTTGCCGGAGGGCTCTCCTCTCGTCGTTAAGGGAACCCGTGAACCAGGGGTTTCTGTCTTTGATTTGGGTTCTTTTCAGTTTTAGTGGGGCTAGATCGTCCAGGATGTTTGAGATGGTCGCAGAGTAGTGATCATTGAGGTCACTAACTGTTGTGAGATGCGAAGGGGGGGGGGAGGTTGGATTTACAGCGGGCCACCAGTTCATTTCGGTCCAAGTTCTTGGTGTCTCCGATCCAGCGTTTAGGAATCGTTGGTTGCGGTGCTTTTGTCTTGTGGGTGCCAGGTAGATGGTAGGTGATGGCGTGATGGTCAGACCAATCGCATGGGTCAATAGAGATAAGCTGGACAGTTGATTCTTTGGAGATGATCCAGTCAAGGGTGGCCCCTTTTGAGTGAGTTGGTAGTGAGCAGGCTTGGGTCAAGGCTTGATCTGCCAGGAGGTCTTTGATGGCGTTGACATGTGGATCCTTGGAATCGTTCCAGTGTAAGTTAAAATCGCCTAAGAAAATATCTTTGGAGTTCGTGGGAATCTTAGCTGTGATGATTTCCATGAGGTGGTCGGTGAAAGAGTCGTTCGTACCTGCGGGGTGGTAAAAGATGTGAAGGTTGCATAGTTGGGTGGAGTTGTTGCAAATAGCAAGAGCAAGGTATTTGCAGGATTCGGTGGAGTCCGCCAGAAGTTCGGTGACGAGGAGGTTAGAGCGGTAGATGCAGGCGATGCCTCCTCCTTTTCTGTTAGATTGTCTGTCCAGCTTTGCGATGTTGTAGTTAGGGGGGAGTAGGAGGTCCAGGTATGGGGATGAGGAATCATTGAGCCATGATTCTGTTAGGATTGCTAAGTCGAAGTTTTTGCAAAGGATGTGATCAGCAATATCTGCGGCATGCTTAGCTGCCGATCGGCAGTTGATTAAAAGACCTGACAGGGAGGATTTGGGTGGAATTTCGGGAGTCTGGGCAGACTGGTGGACAGGTGCTAGATTGTTCATGACCACAGCTCTGTTGTGGAGGGTGGCTGGCCTGTTGGGGTTGATAGTGACCGAGCGGATGGGATGTTCACAATGTTGAATACTGATGTGTTGATGTGAGGTACTCCCTGTGGTCCATGAGATATGTATCCTATTCTGGTGGGTATCCATGTCATCCATTGCAGCTACCTGGATGTGTCAGGATCAACTATTTGTGTACATCTCTCTGTGAGCATTTCATTGGCATGGTCACATCTGTGGCTTGCACCCCTGCACATATGATGTGCTATCCATTGTCCAATTTGTCACTTCCACATACTTTGTGCTCATCAACACTGGACCTACAGGTGTGGGCATCATTGTAATAGGAGCAACTGGGGCCTCTGTGCAACTTGCCAGACATATGTTTTGGTATGTGCAGATGACTTAGGGGAGACTCACGTACCCAGGCTGTTGTGACCATTTTGTGGTAACGGATGGCTGACTGACCAAGTGTTCTGCAGACATGAGTGGGACTTGCGGTGAATATGTTTGGCACAGCTGGGCTCCCACAGGAGTTGTGTCCCCTCAAGTTAGTGTGTTGTCCAGTGACATGGCCTGGGCCCATGGTGTGTGTTGTATGAGCAAGTGTGTGTGTCCACATCCCTGTTCATACACAGACAGTGTTCCCTTGATATGTTCCTGTTGTTGATGCTTGCTGAGTGGTACTGGGTTCATCCCACTACTTTTAGAATGGGCTACCAGATGTGCGGGTGCATGACACACTACTGTTAATTGGTGTATCATCATTGGGATTTGTCAGTTCTGAGTGGTGATGATGTTGTCAGACACAGATGGGACACAGTCAGTGTTCCTCAAGGCACTTGTTTGTTCGCAATATCATGTAGTTGTCCCTAGGTGATAGTTTTCAGTGATTGAGACATTTGTATGTGTGTGTGACTGCTCCCACTTGTCGGGTTCACTGCTGCGATCCTGGCAGGTGTCAGCATGTGTGCCTTGTGTTTCTCCTTGGCATCTGCATTGTCCTGGGACTGTGGCAGGGATTCTGAAGGTTACATGAGCTTTGAGGTCATGGCCATGTACCACATAATGTGCAGTATGTCTGTGTGGACGTGGGTGAAGGGACGACCGTGACACCAACCGTAGGGTTTAAGGAAGGTTTTATTTTTATAGTTCTGACAGGCTTATTAACCAACGTCTTTCGAGTCCTGAAAGTTAGTCTCTCCCGGGCAAAGGTACTGGAGTCCGTGGCGCTGTTCGTCTATAGGCGTTTTCCCCAGGAAGTGGCGTTCTTTCTTCGGGCGTCGGGAATCTCTCCACATGTAAGAAAGAAGACCAACAGGACGGAAAGCCGTTAGGTCACAGTCCTCTACAGGGTTTGCACCAAGGGGGCCCAGGGAGTGTGTGGTTTACACCCGGTGTGACTATTCGTATCTACAGTGCTCAGTGCAAGAGGGGTACGGTAAGAAAAGGTAGGGTGAGGGTAAGGGGGGGATGGAGTGGAAGGTCGTGGAGGAAAGATTTATATACAGCTGCGCACTACACGCTATCGTTACGCTTTCCTAGCCAAGCCGCCAAACGCCGCCGTACCTGTGTCAGCCACACTCCTCCCTCGGGAGTGTGGCACGGCGGTCCGCAGGGTCGTTGGCCTCCTGGCTCGCCTTGTGGTTCAGCTTCTCCTCCAGCTCCTCTGGAGGCTCCTTCTTCGGTCCTTCCGGTTTCTGCTTCCAACGTGCTCCGCTTCTCCGTCTCCTCGGGTTCCGCCTTCCTCCTCGCGGTGTCTCCACACACTGTGTACAGGACTTCCCCTTTTTTAACCAATCCAGAGCCAGGGACGTCACGGAGGGTCGGGGCTTCACCCTCGTATGCCGACGCCCACTTAAAGGGCCCGCTGTCTTCGTATTCGCTAGCAGTCTCGTTTCCGTGTACCCACTCGTGATCCCGTGGAGAAGCCGGAAATGACAGATCAGAAGAGGTCGGACTCCACCATTCCCGCCGGATAAGGTCACCAGTTTTACATTCCTCCCCCCCTGGATTCTCCCGATCGGGGAGAATGGGCATTCTGGAGAGAAAGTCAGCGTTCCCATTGTCAACCCCCTTCCGATGCACAACCTTGAAGGCAAACGGTTGCAGGAAGAGAAACCAGCGAAGTATTCTAGCGTTCTGGGACCTGTTTCGGTGCATCCACTGGAGGGGAGCGTGATCTGAATACAAGGTGAAAGATTTACCCTCCAGGTAATACCTCAGTTTGTCAATGGCCCACCTGATGGCGAGGCACTCCTTTTCCACCGTGGGGTACTTCTGTTCCCTTGGATGGAGCTTTCTGCTGACATAGAGCACAGGATGTTCGACGCCGTCATCCCCTTCCTGTGATAGCACAGCTCCTATGCCGGTGTCAGAGGCATCAGTCGCTAGTGAAAAGGGCTTCTCAAAGTTAGGCGGGATGAGAACCGGACTGGTGGTAAGGGCATTTTTCAGTGTTTGGAACGCCCTGATGGCACCGTCTGATGGTGGGCTTGGCAGTACGTTTTTGACGTGTTTCTGCAAAAGGTCTGTTAAGGGACTAGAAAGATCTGCGAAGTTTTTTATAAACCTTCTATAGTACCCTATAAGACCTAGAAAGGCTCGTAACTGTTTCTTTGTAGCTGGGAAAGGAGTTCCCGTTATGGCTTTGATCTTTTCCTCCTGGGGTGCTATGACTCCTTCCCCTAACATGAAGCCCAGGTATTTCACCTTTGGGAATGCCGCTCTTGATTTTTTTGCATTCACATGGAGTCCGGCTGCCTGTAGTGCGATTAATATATTGGACACATGTATCAGATGTTCTTTCCAGGATGAACTAAAGATTACGATATCATCCAGATACACCGAACTGTATGAGGTGTGTTTTGCCAGCACTCTGTTCATTAACCGCTGAAAGGTAGCAGGGGCTCCATGGAGTCCAAATGGCAAGACAGTAAACTCAAAGAGCCCATCTTCTGTTGCAAATGCCGTTTTGTGGCAATCCTCCTCCCTGAGTGGTACCTGCCAATAGCCCTTGGTCAGGTCTAGAGTGGTAATGTAACGGGCATCCCCGATCCTCTCTATTAGTTCGTCCACACGGGGTATTGGAAATGCATCAAAAGAGGACACGGCATTTAGGGCTCTGAAGTCCATGCAAAAACGGGTAGACCCGTCAGGTTTAGGGACCATAACTATAGGTGAGGACCAATTACTTTTAGATGGTCTGATCACCCCTAGGCGAAGCATGTCCTGTACCTCTTTTCGTACATCAGCCCTTTTTGCAGCTGGAATGCGATAAGGCCTTTGCTTTACTATTTGACCCTCTTTTGTTCTTATCTGATGCTCTGCCAAATGGGTGCACCCAGGTGTGTCTGAGAAAATAGGGGAGAAGGGCAGGAGAGTCGACCTTAGCTCTTCTTTCTCTACTTCTGTTAACTCGGGGTTCACTGGTAACTGACTCAAGGTGGACCCACTCTTTTCTTCCGGTAGAGTGAAGTTGGCCTGACGTGGACACGGTCCAATCCATTTTTTTAGAAGGTTGATATGGAAAGTTTGCCTCCTATTCTGGGACATTTGTAAACTGTATGTTGTACGACCATACGTTTCCATAACTCTATAGGGACCTTTCCACTCACTTCGGAATTTTTGGGTTGAGGAAGGAAGTAGTACCAGAGCCCAGTCCCCTTTTTCTAGGGTCCTCCACTTCTTTCCTTTGTCATAGCATTGTTTTTGAGCAACTTGAGCTTTCTCTAAGTTTGAATATGCCAGGTCTCTCAATTTACCTAACCGAGATCTCAATTGCTGGGTATAGTCTAACAAACTTCTCTGCTCTGCAGCCCCTTCTGTTTCCCATGCTTCCCTTGTGATTTCCAACAAAGATCGGGGTTGGCGGCCATAGAGCAATTCGAAGGGTGAAAATCCCAAACTACTCTGTACCTGAGCTCTTATGACATACAACGCTAGAGGTAAGACTCTGTCCCAATCCTTATTTTCGGAAGTCAGTAGTTTTTTCAAGGTGGTTTTTAGGGTTCTATTGTACCTCTCCACGAGGCCGTCCGTTTGCGGATGATATGCGGACGTTCGGATGTGATGGAGATCAAGCGTTTTACACACCTCTTTCATCATCCGTGAAACAAAGGGTGTTCCCTGGTCCGTTAGAATTTCACGTGGGAACCCTACTCTTGAAAACAGCTCTACCAACTTGTCCGCTACGTTCTTAGTAGTCGGGGTACTGAGCGCAAAGGCTTCTGGGAACCTAGTGTTGTAATCCACCACAACAAGAGCGTATGTGTGGCCACGGGATGTACGTGGTAGTGGACCAATCAGGTCCATCCCTACTCTATCCCAGGGATTGCCTATAATGGGCATAGGCTGTAGAGGTACTGCTGGTGGACGTGTTAGATTCTTTTTTTGGCACACCTCGCACTGTTTGCAATATGCGTCAGTTTCCTTATATATTCCTGGCCAATAAAAGAGTCTTAGAATATTCTGTGTAGTTTTTTCACTACCGCTATGCCCAGCAGTAAGGTGGGTGTGAGCATAGAAGAGTATCTGGTCCCTGAACTCCTGGGGTACTACCAGTTGGGTAGGTTCTCCCTCTTTGCTTTCTCTGTAAAGCAGATCATTTTCTATTCTGAACCTAGGGTAGTTCTTGGTGGTGTTGGTCTGTGCTACGTGTGCTGCTTCCCAGGCGTTTAACAGAGAGGGATCTTTGACTTGTGCGAATTTAAACCCTTTATCTAACACCCATGGGTCTGCTGACAGGTAGGCTTCTACAGAGTTTTCTTTCAACTCTCTTTTAAACAAGGATAGGAAGTCTGGGTTATCTACTCCAAGTATTAACTCTTCGGGCAAAGACCTCACGACCCCCACCTTTACTGAACAGGGATCTCTACCTATAGGGTGTAGGGTAATTCTGGCCATGGGGTAGGGTTTGACATCCCCATGGACGCACCTAATTAGTACAGTCCCTTCCTGGCCTATCTGATCGGGATGTAAGAGTCGCTCCTGAATTACTGATTGTCGACAACCCGAGTCTAGTAAGGCTTTCACTAACGTCTGATTGACTCGTACCCTTACGTAAAAGGAGGGGCCCATTTCTGAAGAGTACATGACCGCCCTTGGGATGTATCCGACCTCCAGGGGTTCTTCTGAGGGTTTCCTTTGGGGGCACATCCGGGCTATGTGACCCCACTCCCCACATTCAAAACACTGCGGTCCTCTCGTAGGGGGGCCGTCATACTTGAACTGCCGTGTTTTAACAGGTTCTGGCATAGTCTTTTTTTTCTCTGGTTTGGTTGACGATGTTATAGCTTTGGTACTTTTCTCATTCTCCCAGGGAAAAGACCGGGGTGCTGCTCGATTATAGTTGGCTGCCATTTCTATGGCCTGGGCTGCCGTTAGTCCGGGGTGTTGTCTTAGCCATCTCTGTGTCCCATATGGTAAGACCTCCATGAACTGCTCCAGTATAATACTGGTCATGACCTCTTCCTTACTCCGGATATCTGGCCGGAGCCATTTCTCAGCCGCCATTTTTACTCGTAGATACATGGTCTTTGGGTTCTCACCCGGTATTCCCTTCTCTTTTCTAAACCGCAAACGGTATGCTTCCGCATCCATGCCTAGGTGATCTAAAATCACCGCTTTTATCTCGGCATACGATGATGTTCCTGATTGATTTGCCACTTGATAGGCAGTTTGTGCCTCTCCCGAGAGTAAAGGCGCCAAAAAGAAAGGCCATTTTTCTTCCGGCCACCCACATGCCCTGGCGGCCCGTTCAAAGTTTAACAGAAACGCGTCCGGGTCTTCCCCATTCACATATTTTTGTAAGGCTACCCCTGACGGGTGTGGCCCTATTGGTCGCCGGTCTGTGGCGGTTGTCGAGAGGGGAGTTTGTACAACTTTTTGGATGGCGTCCAACTGTTGGGTCATAGACATTTTGAATAAGTCCCGGTCAGCGTCGGCTGTATTTATCTGTTGGCCTATTGCCCATTCTAATTTTTGTTGTCCATCAATAAGCGTTTGGATCACTTGTTCCATTGCCATGGTCGTTTGGGAAGGAGAGGATCCCACTTCTGACACCAGTGTGGACGTGGGTGAAGGGACGACCGTGACACCAACCGTAGGGTTTAAGGAAGGTTTTATTTTTATAGTTCTGACAGGCTTATTAACCAACGTCTTTCGAGTCCTGAAAGTTAGTTTCTCCCGGGCAAAGGTACTGGAGTCCGTGGCGCTGTTCGTCTATAGGCGTTTTCCCCAGGAAGTGGCGTTCTTTCTTCGGGCGTCGGGAATCTCTCCACATGTAAGAAAGAAGACCAACAGGACGGAAAGCCGTTAGGTCACAGTCCTCTACAGGGTTTGCACCAAGGGGGCCCAGGGAGTGTGTGGTTTACACCCGGTGTGACTATTCGTATCTACAGTGCTCAGTGCAAGAGGGGTACGGTAAGAAAAGGTAGGGTGAGGGTAAGGGGGGGATGGAGTGGAAGGTCGTGGAGGAAAGATTTATATACAGCTGCGCACTACACGCTATCGTTACGCTTTCCTAGCCAAGCCGCCAAACGCCGCCGTACCTGTGTCAGCCACACTCCTCCCTCGGGAGTGTGGCACGGCGGTCCGCAGGGTCGTTGGCCTCCTGGCTCGCCTTGTGGTTCAGCTTCTCCTCCAGCTCCTCTGGAGGCTCCTTCTTCGGTCCTTCCGGTTTCTGCTTCCAACGTGCTCCGCTTCTCCGTCTCCTCGGGTTCCGCCTTCCTCCTCGCGGTGTCTCCACACACTGTGTACAGGACTTCCCCTTTTTTAACCAATCCAGAGCCAGGGACGTCACGGAGGGTCGGGGCTTCACCCTCGTATGCCGACGCCCACTTAAAGGGCCCGCTGTCTTCGTATTCGCTAGCAGTCTCGTTTCCGTGTACCCACTCGTGATCCCGTGGAGAAGCCGGAAATGACAGATCAGAAGAGGTCGGACTCCACCATTCCCGCCGGGTAAGGTCACCAGTTTTACAGTCTGTCATTCCCCAGGGTTGTAAACTGTCCTTGTGTGATGTGTCTGTGCACCTTAGTTCATCCCAACATTCCTGTGTTTGTCATGGGTGCATGTGCAATGTCACCTGTCCATGTGGGCTTCACAGATACACATTGTTGCAGTTCAGGGTGTGTGGTGTTGAGGGTGGACTGATGTGAATGTTTGCATGGATGGTCCCCTAGCTCCCGTTTGTCCATGGATGAGGGGCCATGCTGAGTGATTTGTATTTGTGTATGTGTGATGTACGTTTGTGGCACAGGACACATGTCTGGGTTTCCCAGTTTGTACGACAACTGCCTTTGTCATCACAGTGGAGGTGTCATGCATGCTTGTGTCACCCCACTGTCTGGTCCCTGGGGGTAGTGGTGTTGTGTGTCAGTCTCTTGCTGTGTTAGTTGTTGTTCATTCCAGCTTGTGTCACATGTGTCTGTTGTGCTCCCTCTCATCTCCAAATGCCTGATTTCCCACTGAGGGTGTCCCAATGATGGGTTACTTTTGTATGGCACTGTGTCCACATCTGTGTCACTGTGGTTCAGCCCCCCCCACACACACACACGCACACACACACACATGTTGTGTCCGATGTGCAGTGTGAGTTTGCCTGTTTGTGTTTGTGCAGCTGCACCAGTGCATTGGTATTGCTGTTGTGGGCCTTTGTCCGGATGCTGTTTCTGTGATTTTGCATGCTGTCCCTGTGAGTAATTTCACAACATTGTGCACATTCATCCTGGTTGCTGGCATGGAATGTGAGTTTGTGAGCTGACACCTACAGCCTACACATGTTGTTTTGATTGGTGTGTCCATTTTCGAGATGTGTGCATGCTTGGTGATGGTCACTTCTGCTGTTGTGTCATTGTACGCTGTATGCATTGTCAGCCCCCATCATGTGTGGTGCTTGTCTGCACATGGCCGAGAGTGTGTTATGTTTTCACAGCACTGTTAGCCTCACCACATCTCTGTGTGTATGGGACACAACCACTAGTTTGCCCCAGAAGTGTTTGATGTGTTGGGAGCAGGGATCATACATGCTGTTTGTTATTTGCAGCTTTGACCATGATGACACTTACCTTTTGGTCACTATGATGAGGGGGGTTTGGTCTAACCCTGGGCGTAGTTCGCGTAGCCGCGCTACGCGAAGATGTTCTTGCACTACGCGACCTTCGCGTAGCTTTGCGAGCTTACGTAGTTGCTTGTGGCGCCCGTTCGCGATGGCTTTTTCTTGTTCGCGAACGCGGTGAGCATGTTCCGGGAGCTGTTTGCATGCTCGGGGGATATATCTTGCGATCTTACCCATGCGGTCGCCAATGGGTGCGGCCATCTTGTTTTTCTATTGTCCCGCCCACTCGCGATGCCTTATTTCCTGTTCCGGGTCGCGGATAGCGTGTTCGCGATGTGCATTGACGTGTTCGGGAGCGCATTTTACTTGTTCGCGATGAATAGTACATGTTCGCGGGAAATATCGCGCGAACTTACCCACGCGGTCGCGAATGGGAGCGGCCATCTTGTTTTTCACTCTATGCTATGGTTCTGGGCCTACTTTTGTATCCTCCCTTTATCTTCGCAATCCTTTGTCTTTAAAGTATTTTACTTTTTTTAGTTATTATCTATCTCTCTCTTTGCCTAAGTTTATATTTTGCATTTTATTTCTACTTTTACTGTGTTTTTGTTACTTTTATAAAGTTCGCTCTATCTTCTTCCCCCTAACTTTTTTTTCCCCTTCTAACTTTTCTTTTCCGCCTCCCACCCACCCCAGAACCATGGCCAAGGGCACACCAAGTCTGAGTGCCAAGGGCAAGGGACCTGCCTTGCGGCAGAATGCGTCCTGCAGGGGTGCAGGCCCTGCAACTGTTTGGGGAGGAGGAGGTGGCCGCCCTTGTTTTCTTCATCCAGCGACACCTCCCCTTGACCTTGGCAGCAGGCGGCAGGCCCGGCTCCGGGTATGCTACCCAGGAGCGGCACCGTCGGTGGGCGAAGGTGCGCCGGGCCGTGTTCCGGTGCTCTGGGGTCCGGCGCACCCACAACCAGCTAGCCCACCGATGGTCCGACATCCTGGACCGAGAGCAGGACCTGTTGGACCTGCTAGGTGTTGAGGTCGTCGGGCTTGGTGAGTAACTTATTGTGTATATTAAATTTGCTGAACAACAAGATTACTGCTGCGTGCCAAGCGTTGCTGGTAAATTACGTTCCAAAAAGCAAAATGTTCTTTGATTTAAGGACCCAGGTGCTCGGTGGTACTCTTACTTGTTTGCAACTTAGTTTGCGCTAGCTTGTGCTGCTGATTCTGCTGATTATGTAAGAGTTTATTTTACAGAACTGAAGTTAGTTAATGCGATTTGCTAGAGAGACTCTAGTCCTTCCATTGTCCTACTGTGAAATAGTGGTGGATGGATATTGGATACTAGGTTTAGTTTGTTAGTATTAGTTAATTGTTTTGTGCGGTCTGCGTGACGCCTCCTCTGTCACCGAGTGCTGCTTCAGTGCTTACCTGCGTCGAACCTTTTGCACTTTGTTTAGTGAGTGGTAGGCTTAGCATGGTCAGTCAGTAGCAGAACTAGATCAGAATCATGCAACCAACCCTCAATTTGTGGTATGTATGTATGCACTAATGTATGCATTTGTCCTCAATCTCATCTACGCATTTGACTTAGTGAACAATTGGCCCGTCTGGAATAGGTGGTGTAGGTCAGGTGGTACTTACTAGGCTTCGTATTGTAATCTGAATGATTATGGAACACTGTAGTGTTCATAAATAATTAGACGATCCGTGAATGCAGGAAGAAGCCAGTAGTCGATCCATGATCTGATTAGATAGGTCAATTTTATTGCAATTGTTGTTTCCTAAGATGTTGTTTTACTTATTTTTCAAAATGATTTATTATTATTTGCTGCACAGCAGCACTCCTTAATGTTTGTCTCTTTCTTTATTATATTTTACATGATCATCAGCACCACCCAGGGGCAAGAAGACGGGGTCAGAGTCGGCGGGGGAACCAGAGGACCGCTCCTCTACCGTGTCTCCTGCTGCTGGCCCCAGTAAGTCCTCCAGTGGTTATATTGACATTTATATTTCCCTAACTTTTACTGCATCTTTTTTTTCCGAACTATAAATTATGGTTCCACTTTCTAATTCTATTTTTTACAAAAGTTTACTTCTTTGACCTTGACTATCTGTTTCTCAATTCTGTTTATCCCTGCCTCTAACTAAGTTGCTTCTAACTGCCTCTGCTATGACTCTCTGTACTACTACTACTACTACTACTATTATATTACTCTGTCTGTAGCGAAGCTTGCACAGTTGCCCACTCTTTATAGAAGGTTTTCTTTGGAATAATAAAACTCTGATTGACCAATAGCTCTAGCCACTGTGCCCTGTCCTTTGGGTTGTCCTCTTCAAGTCTTCTCAATGTCGAGGCTTTGACAATTACCACAAACAAAATGGCCAACCAGATATTTGACTAGTATTTTTGATCGGATAGTACATACTACTCTTGTCTAGTGATTCCGCAGAGCCACATACAGAACTATGCACAACAAAATAGGATGTTGCTGATGGGAGGTTGGACCTTACTGATCACACCTCAGTCCAAAGAACACAGGATCCCCTGACCGACTAGCTATAGTGTCTCACATTAGGGTCCCACTCCCGACCCCCCCCCCCCCCACGAAGAAGATACACAATGTTGATGATGACTGAGACAGACAACCCAGAACATAACACCATTTTGCTCACTCACTTGTGTAACTCCACCCCACCACACCAAATACCACAGAGTCTATGTGTAAGTTCAAAAGGTTTATTTAAAACAAGTATCAAACTCTGTACATCGTTAATATGAAATTTAATCTTCTACAGCCATAGTCAATAAATAAGCCAGCAAAAAGCCTAAGATTAAAACAGTAAACATTTACAAGTGCATGACAACAAGAACCAGAGCCAAGATCTTTAGAATTCTGGAAGACCCCTCACCGTAGAACGTAGAAATACTGGTTACATGACATCATCTTGCATCATCCTAATATTTTCTGTAAATCTCTGGTTTGTAGAAGCGAATCTTCCGCCTATTATATGAGAAAATTGCTGCGAGTTAGCCGTTAGATAGTATACTGGTGAATGCAAGCATTTTGCAGTCATGGCAAAAAGTGTAACATGTATGTGATGGCTAAGCAATATGAACTAAACAAACTCAATAAGTGGTTTTTTTTTCGATCTCTTCACTTGTACGCAACAGTCAAGTGGCCTCAAAGGCATCTACTGCACATGTCAATAAGCTGGCAGGTATAATTAAATATGCGCCAAAAGAGTAGTAGTTGACATGATGAATCTAAAAGGGTTACACATAGCTCAGGCTAACTTTCAAAAGAGTAGAGTAGGACTAGATGACCCTAGGAAGTGGAACCATCCATATCACTACTACTGTCTGTCTACTGACTGTACTTACTGTCTAGTGCTGATGTATGTTGTATTAACTTTTTTTTCAATGTTCCAAGTGAACACTTAAAATAGGGGGAGGTTTCCATGCATCTAAAAATTTGTGATGTTTTTTTCTAGGCACACTACCATCCACCAGTGCCGTCGGGGCCAGCGATGCGGCCATTCCGGAGGGGGCAGGCGAACTGGCGGCACCTGGTCCTGCAGGAGAGACAGGGGGTGATCCAGCAGCAGTGGCTGGCGGCGGTAAGTTATATTCATTACTTCTTGACATTACTACTAGATGGAAGTGTGTTCACCATTTCACTGTACTGTGCAGCTTATTATTATACAACGGTTGAAGAAGACACCCTTTACTTAGCATTAGCAGCGTGAGTAGATTAACCAATGTCCTCTTCTATTTGACTCCAAAATCAGCTATGAAGGTTTTATGGAGAAGACAAACTCAGATCAGATGACCTTGATGGATGTGTTGAACAAAGAGGGAAAGAACTAAGGGTGGAAGGACGGGCGAGATAAATAATATGACTGACTGGCAGAGAAGGATATGTTGTTGGAAACATGCATAGGTGGCTGATAGTAATCAGATCAGATGCATGGGTTGTTGTAGGATGGGTGGAAGGTGAAAGAATGCCTGCCTGGGTGGGCGACACAGTATGGGTGGATAGTGCTAGATAGCAAAAATCAGCGTTGTTTGGTTCAAATTCAAAGCCAAGGCAAGGAAGGAGCGGAAGCATGGGTGGTTGTTGGTGAAACCAACTAAGTATGAGAGATATAAAAAAGAAGGAACGTTTACTTTAATGGATGTATGCCTGGATGTACTATCATCAATAGACAGTATAGGTGAAAAGTGTCACTGGAGATTCTTACTTTAAAGAAAATTTAAAAGAAACTGCGCGACAGTAGCAAAGCCTAGGGGAATATAGGTAGTATTATCAGAATACAGTACACTTGCAGTAGTTTGCAAGCACGTCATATATATTTATATATATATATCTATATATATCTATATATATATATATATATATATATATATATATATATATATAATATATATATATATATAATATATATATTCACTGAAAAAACCGTAGGTTTCAGGGGTGTTATAGTTAGCTGGACTTTTCACTTGTACAAAACCATTGAAATTCCCCCGTTATAGTTAGTTCAGCTAACTATAACTCGCGCGCCCGCAATGCACTGCTGATGACGTCACATATTACATCACTCATGACATGGTCAGTGACATCACTCATGACATCACTGATGACATCTCAAATGACATAACTGATGACATCATCCAGTGAATGTGTGTTTTTCTGAAAATTAAATATGTTTTATATATGTATATCTCAAGGTCGATGGAAGAATAAATGGGTATATAAGTGTCTAAATGGATGATTTGTTTTTGAAAAATTGATTGTGTAACTGACTGATTAAGTGTATCATAGTGAATACATGGCTTAGTGAGTAATGTTTAAATATGTAAATATCTGTATCAATCTCTCACTTTGTGTATAAGTGGCTGCATGGGTTGGTGAGTAGCTACATGGGTGTCTATATAGGTTATTAGTTGGTTTTTTGAGTATCAGTCTGAGTGTCTGCATGGTTCGGTGGGGGGTATTACGTAGTGCATAGGTGCATGAATGAGTGACTCACTCTTTGTATGTGTTGAAGACAGCATGTGTGCAGGACTGTATGGGTGTATGAGTGTGTGTATGGGTGTGTTAGTGAGTGAATGAATGTCTCAATAGTGTCTTTATGAGTAACTACATATGTTTTAAACTAGTATATGTGACTATTGGTGTATATAAGTGAGTATATGTGAGAGTGAGAGATTGAAAGAGTTCCTGTATGAATAAGTATGTGTTTCTATAAGTGATTGTTTAAAAGACTAAGTATGTGTAAGTTTCCGTAGAAGTAAGTGTGGTAAGTGTGGTGGTGTGTGTATAACTGTATATGCAAGTAAATGTATGTTTGATTCTTTATTAGCATCAGTGACTATGTGTGTGAGTAACTCTATGGATGAGTGGCATTGTGTAACAGGATGTATAGGTGTATGAGTACATATGATGAGTGAGTACATGTATGAGTGACTGTATAGGACTGTTGGTGAATGAGTGGATGTGTATGTGGATCTTAGAATTACTGAAGAGGTTGTTGTAACTGGTATTGGTATGTCCATTGTTTTGAAAAGTTTAGTCTCTATTTTTGAATGTGTGTATCAAAGGTTATATTAGGGTGAGAGGAGGTCTGCCACTCTATCACAAGGATGATGTCATCAGTGATGTCATCAGTGATGTCATTTGAGATGTCATCAGGGATGTCATGAGTGATGTCACTGACCATGTCATGAGTGATGTAATATGTGACGTCATCAGCAGTGCATTGCGGGCGCGCGAGTTATAGTTAGCTGAACTAACTATAACGGGGGAATTTCAATGGTTTTGTACAAGTGAAAAGTCCAGCTAACTATAACACCCCTGAAACCTATGTTTTTTCAGTGAATTTCTGAGGTTTTTTAAATGCTAATTCCTAACTATAACGTGCCTGAAACCTATGATTTTTCTGTGAATTTCAAAGGTTTTTTAAATGCTAATTTCTAACTATGCCTACAGAGATAGGACATGTGAAGAAAGAAAAAAAAATGCACAGAAAGAAAAAAAAGAAGTGCAGAAAGAAGCAACAGAAGTCCTCAAAGACGAAGAAAAGTGCAGGAAGAAGGATAACGTGCAGAAAGAACAAAAAGAAGAGCAGAAAGAAGCCTTGTTGCAAAATCATCCTGTACCCTCAACTTTTTCAGACGGATACTAGTGGTAACTGAGTCTGACTAACCAGTCCTAGAGCCAGTGCTATGTTAAAAGACACTTAGAATACAGTGAAAACACCTACATACACTAGGTAACATTATGCGTTGGGGTCCCCCTGTGATTAGCATGACCTCCTCTGTTAGCCCCTAGTATATAATAGGGCAGGGGGATTAAAACTACCTCTTAAAACAGGCCACAGGGCGTTTTTGCACACATTAACTCAGGCCCCGTCCCCTCCCTTCACCACTGTGTAAACACGCCCTGTGTCCGTTTTTAGGTCGAGGACTACTGGTCTGCCGAAGGCAGAACCGGAAGTCGGAAGATTTAATGTTTTCTAGAGTGGCTATTTAGCCCGTCTCTCTTTTAGCTTCTCCTCCATTGGCTGGCTTCCTAAACGGAGGCCAGCTATTGGAGGAGAGAGCCGTCCCTCCAAATAGGCTCCGTCTTTTTCAGATTCGGGGGCGTGTTTTTTGGTGTTCTTTCCACTTTTTAGCAACGTCCTTTTTAGGCGTGTTTTTCTCTACTCCTGCCAATGGCAAGAGGAGAGAAAAAGAAACACGCCCCCGAATCTGAAACCGCCACTGCGTTTCTCCAAGGCATTTCTGCTTTGCCTCGGAGAAAGGCAGTGGTGTGCTTGCCTTTTGCTCTGCCTTATTCCTGTGGTCCCAGCGTGTCCAGCGTTCCCAGCGTGTATAGATCATCTCGGGGGCGCCCGAGGGCTTCAGAGCGCGTCTCCCGGAGAGCGAAAACAGTCCCAAGTGCCATCTTCCTTCAGACCCCGCAGGGTAGCAGGGAGGTCTACAGAGTTCCTGCACCTCCCTCCTGCATTCATGCTTTCAGGAGGTTGTGGGCTCCCTGCTCGTTTCCCGCCCTGAACAGCGTAAAACGTCAGCCTGTAATTAAAATGTCCGCCGCGGGTCTAGGAAAGAGGAGATAGAATCTACACGGCGAGAACCGTTGGGTTTGCTCTCTCTTTCGCAGCCGGGCCAACCGGTTTGAGGGCTTGCGTGCGGGAACTCTGCGGGTGGTTGGGGGTGGGGGGCGCGGGGAGGGTGCAATATTTATTAGGCGCCTTTAAACGCAGCAGAGGGGTAAATAGCGTTCATTTACTGTGAGATCTATCCTTGACAGGCAGACCTCGTGCATCAGTGAGGTGGGTCCTGGTTACCCTATTTTTGGCGAGTTTCACCTCATCCCAAAAGACACTTTGAAAACTGGGGAGTTCTTGGCTTGGGGGAGGTTTGGTGGAAAAGCGGCCATAGTCAGTGACCAGCAGGTGTTTTCGGGGTGGGCTTTCAATCTAACCTCTTCCCCCTCTGGTGGTTCAGAGAGTGAAAAGCACTGCCCTAATCTCCTAATCTGCGAAGGTCCAGCTGTGGACACCGAGTGAAAAGCTGGCGAGTGATCAGGGCACGCGCGCACTTTTAGATATCCAGTCACAGGGGCTTAGCCGACAATAGTGCAGCAGGTGCAGAGGCATTTACGCCTCGGAGCAACCGAATTATGGCTGTATTTTACTATACAACCATAGTGTTTGGGGAGCTATTCTCCCTATTTGTGTAGTGTGACCCTTGGCACCCTTACTACACCCCTGAACAGACAAGAGACCCCTGTGGGGAGGTTGTGGCCAGCGGGCAGAGCTGCCAACTCGGGAGATGGGGTCCCGGGTTCGAGTCCTGCCACAACATCCTGTGATTCTGGGCACATCACTTAATTTCCCCATACCCGTGGACAGCGCCTGGACACCCTCACGGGTGATGAGCCACTCTATATAAATCTACAAACTGTCGCTGTCTAGTGGCTTTGCATTAAAAGCACTCTGCTCAGATTTAGGAAGGTAGTTTTATTCTGTTACTACTTTGCTCAACATCAAGTGGGCTCTGGTGCATGTGGCCCATGCAAAATGGACGTGCTACTGAGTTCTGGCGTCCAACATATATGCATGGCATAAGTCTTAGGCCTAAGGGGGCTCTCAGCAGGTATGCTGGGTACTGCTTACATCCTTAAATCGAGGCAATTGGACTCACAGACCTGGGGGTCCTGGTGCTACTGCGTTTGCTGCACTATTCATATATGTAACCCTTGGTACGTCCAATCGTGGCAGGGACGGCTGTTGAGACCTCTATCACCCCCACCCCTCCCTGTGGGACCAACATAGTTGGTGCTGGCGTTTGGAAATTGTGACGTGTTTCCGGAAATCACTTTTTGTTGATGATTTCCACCCGGGCTTCTGGGTCGGTGTTGTCAGCACGACTTCGGTTGTGTGCATATGTCGAGGTTGCAGTGCAGATGTTTTGCTAATATCCAAGCGTGGGTCTGGAGTCCTACAGAGGTGCGGTCCACGTGCCCCCACAATGGAGCACGCTGAAGAGCGCGATCGCTGCTGGATGAAACCGCACCTCCCCCTCCCCTCAGGCCTGGGAACCACGGCTGGCAGAAGCTGCCCATCTGGCTAGGCGTGAAAAAGTGTGTCTCTTACAAATGCTCTTCACACGGGTAGCACAAGTGAGCCGGGGCGTCGGCGTTCACACGTCGGGGGCACATGCAGGAACGGCGCGGAGGTGTCACTTTCCCAGCACGCAGAAGGGCTTCACACCTCCACCCGGGGCCTGCCAAATGTGCCTCTCGTCACCAGGTCTGTGAAAATAGGCCTGGAACGGACCTAAATCTGTTGAAAATGATCAGGTATTTTCTTAAACCTCTAAAATAGGTCACTGAGTGGAGCTCCTATTAGGGGTAGTGGTTCGAATCCCAGCCATGTCAATAAAATGGCTCTTAGGTAATAAGAACATCTATTATGATCTATTTCTATCTCACTCTCACTACCTCACTATATCACAACACACTCTCTCAAGACTTTACTACATCACTCTCTCACTACCTCGCAAATTCACTCTCTCTTTCTAACTCACTAATTCACTCTATCTCACTACCTCACTCTCTCTCTCTCAAATACACAAAGTCACTTACACTCACTCTTTCACTACATCACTCTATCTCACTACTTCACTACATCACTCTGTTTCTATCTTAATACCTCACAACATCCCTCACTACCTCACTCTCTCTTTCACTACCTCAATCTTTCGCCATCTCACAACATCACTCACTGTTTCTATCTCACTACCTCAGAAAATACCTCACTCACTAACTCACTCTTTCACTACCTCACTCTATCTACCTCACTCTCTCACTACCTCACTCTCTCTCTCAATACCTCACGCTCTCTCTATCTCACTACCTCACTCTCTCTCTGTTAATGCAATAGGTATCACATATGCAAAAAAAAAACTAATGCCAATAGAAATGACAATGCCATTTATTTAGGGGTACAAAAATGATAAAAAAATAATGAGCAATACCAATAGCTCTACCTATAATATTGCCGAGACCATTGCATTGTAAATGCTTGTTAGTTGGGAGATTAAGTTCATTTGAATCCTGAGGGTCCCTAGGGTCCAACTAGCCCACTAGGTACCTCCAGTAAGTGCCACAGAGCTGCGTTGCAGCGAGGTGTAAAAAGTGGCACGGCCTGGACCACCTCTCTGCAATGCAGCTCAGTGGCGCTTACTGGAAGCACTTGGTGGGCTAGTTAGCCCCCAGGGGCCCTCAGTATTGAAGGAAAATTATATCCCCAATTTAAAACGTGCCATTGTGCGTGTTTGCACACGTCACCTCAGGCCCCGTCCCCTCCCTTCACCACTGTGTAAACGCGCCCTGTGGCTGTTCTAAGTTGAGAGATTAAGTCCCCTTGAATCCTACGGGTCCCTAGGGTCAAACTAGACCACTAGGTACCTCCAGTAAGCGCCACAGAGCTGCGTTGCAGAGAGGTGTAAAAAGGGGCTTGGCCTCAGAACACCTGTCTGCAGCGCAGCTCACTGGCGCATACTGGAGATGCCTGTTGGGCTAGTTGGCCCTCAGGGACCCTCAGTATTGAAGAGGAATTAATTCCCCAACTTACAACTCACCAGGGGGCGCGTTTGCAGAGTGCTGCAAGGAGGGGGCGTGGCCTCCGGCACGATGCCAGTCTTTTATTTATTTTAATTTTTTAAGAAGGGGGCTGTGTGGTTCCCCTTCTTATTCTAATTTATTGGCCCTGATGACCCCATCCCCCAGGGCCTGTCTCCTAATTATATTTTTTTGACCCCAATCCCCAGGGCCGGCCACTGTTTTTTATTATTTTTAAAAAATATATATTTATAGACACACCTAGGACATGCTGGACAAACCTTACGTACCTATCACCATGACGATTTGCGTGATATTCATTAAAAGGCGACTATGCATACAATGAATCCACGTGGAATGTATTTACACCACTAGTGAAGCTCTGACATGTCTGATGCCCTACCGTGCCTAATCCCGGTAGACACCCTTGTCGTTTATTTATACAAACATGGGTAGCTATTGACGGGCACATTTAATACACATGCACATTAAGCCATTCAAAGGGGATTCGACAAAAATTCGACCAAAACTATGCAAGAAACCACCCTCACGGTTAATAAAACACACATCCACTGCCGGATGTGTAATACTTTTTATTTTACTCTCTGGAAAGGGGACGAACATCACTTGAGAGTCACAGCGCGCTCCTGGCAGAGCCCAATGCTGTGTTACATCCACCATTGCCTGCTGAGTGCCACACACCTCTGTGTTGTATTCCACTAGCTAGTGCATATGCTATGACACTCTCTAGCCCACGGGTACTCATAGTACGGCCCGCGGGCCGCTGGCGGCCCGCCCGCCCTTCATCGGCGGCCCGCGGACCCTTGCATACAGTATGCAAATTCCTTCCTGTAAACAGAGAAGATGGCCGCAGGCGCATACGTAGTGAATACGTATTCAGTACGTATTCACAACGTTTGCTCCTGCGACCATCTTCTCTGCTTATCTCGCCTCTGATTGGCCTGGGCCGCTGAGACGTGACGTGACGTCACACACGGCACCCGGTGCGAAGCACAAGCCCTTTAAAAGTCAGCTGTAACTAGCGCTTTTATAGCTGACTTTTAAAGGACCTTTGAAGAAGCTTCCAGTGTCCGTGGCCACGTCGACGTCGACCACCTCGCAGCCCGCAGCCCCGGGGAGGATCTTCATTGCAGCCGGATTCGACCTCCTCGCAGCCCGGGGGAGGATCTTCATTGCAGCCGGATTCGACCTCCTCGCAGCCTGCAGCCCGCAGCCCCGGGGAGGATCTTCATTGCAGCCGGTAAAACTCCGATATCCGTCAAGCTACAGGTAAGTGTACGTAACGGTTGTTACCGCTTCTGTTTTGCCCGGTGCTGGCTTCCTGGGAGAACCGTGTTAGAAAGTTTATCATGCTTTTGAAGCACCTACTGCAGCGTTTCTTTCCGCAGGCAATTACCAGGCCTCTCATAAATGGTCATGATAACTCGTGCGATTAATTATCTTCCTGGAGAGAGATCAGCATTTTGTATCTTAAGGTTTTGACTTTTCGGTGAAGTTAGTGCACAGGGTTAACATGCCTGCTGCATAGAACGTGTTTCAAGTAGAGTACAGAGTGCGTATGATGTCAACAGATCAGCAGATTACTGCTTTTAAGGGAAACATCCTTTTGTTACTTGCAATTTATAATTTAAAGTCCTAATATAGAACAGCGAGCTATTAACTTTCATCCCAGAACGGCATACACTCAGCAAAGTATACATTATTAGAACATTGATTAATGTTGCAAAAAGGGTTAATTTGGCTGGAAATCGATTCTTATTATTACAGAAAACTCCCAACTATGCTGTTTCTTTCTCGACTCTGCGTGTGTGCTTCTCCACACCAAGCACTCTGAAGGTGACTGAGCGGGAGGGGCTGACGCTTCAGGAGCAAGGGCATCTATTCAGCCCTGAATCACGCTGTCTGCAATTTAGAGGGGCCTCACACATTCCTTTTCTGCCCAGGGCCCCAAACATCCTAGAGCAGGCCCCGATTACCCCGAGGCAGCACATGTTTTTCTGCACAGAGCTTAATTACTGTCACTAAATTGTAAGCAACCCTTGGTTCTTCAAACATGCAGTCTATAATGTAATTTAAAAAAAAGAAATGGCACAATCACGCCCACACTGATTAACAAACTATTGTGTATCTGTTGTGACAACTCACTGCACACAGGAAGCAGAATGTTGTGAAAGGGGAAGTTGCTGCAGCATATCAGAATGGAACATTGCCTGCTTTAATGCTTCTTCTCGTCCACCGCAGCGTCTTCTCGCCCAAAGCCTCTTCTCTGCCTGAGGCCCTTTCTTCGCCACTTGGATTAGGTCAGCAGCAGCTCCATCACCACATCCGCCTCCATCTTCACGACCAGCTTGATTTCCATCGTCCTGCAACACCAGCTCCACCCGCAGGTTGATCTTTGCACCACGAGAGGTAAGCACAGCATCCTATTTTAGTAGGCAATGTGATGGTCTTTCATCTGTTTCTCCAATTGTCTCTTCCTTACTTTCCCGGACTCTTTCACCCTGTGCCTTTTCTCAAGTCTCACCATCTCTCTTTCTCCCCACCTGACTCAGATGCCATTGTAATAATGTTAGATCAAAACAGGAACTCACATATGAGAAATGGGAGTGGTCTCACAGACATTACTTGCAGTAATATTAGTGCGCTGCTGCTGTGTTACAATATTGAAAACACTATTACTAGCCATGATTACAAAATGTAAACACAGTTTGTTTTTTTTAACTAATAGGACATCTCTTTTCTTTGTGAAGTGAATGGTCCTTGATTGATTGGTGCATTTTGGTTGATCCTGTTTTAAGGTAGCTTTGTGGGAGACGTTGAATGTTTTATGGATTAAAGTCGTGGCACCTTTGCCTTGCATCCTTGTTTTTACTTTCAGCTAGTTCGAGATATTTAAGAATGCAGCAAATCAGCTGGCATAGACGGCAAAGTTGAGCTACAATGTTTTGTTAAAATTGTCACATCAAGCAGCAGATGATGTATTATGTGTCAGATATGGCAGGGCCCACTGCAGGGGCCTGTGTTCTATCTCATGGTCACAGGTACAAATCCTGGCGGGTCGTGCCTTTCATCCATCTGAGGTTGATAAAATGAGTTGGGTAGAAATAAACATCTGTTATTCAGCACCAAGATACCTATGGGTGAACTTGTGCTTATATATACGTGTGTGTGCATGCTATTTATTTCAAATCCCTATTGAGTGACACATTTCCTGCATAAACCACTGGCTTTAGGAAAGCCTCCTGTTTTTCTTTTACAGGTTTACCCATTACTTTGTATGTTTAAACAAAACATTACTTTGGTGTTGCCCACAGATCTGTTGCGAGAAGTGGTGTTGGTCCATCGGTCGTGACGTGGTGTCTGTCCATCGGTCGTGGGGCGTGTCGGTCCATCGGTCGTGTCGTTCCATCGGTCGTGTCGGCCCATCAGTCGTGGGGCGGTGTCGGTCCATTGGTCGTCCGGTGGAAAATCAGATTCGTGGTCCTTGTTACTTTTTGCATAGTAACAAACTAGCTGGAGACCTCTGCAGTGGCCTACAGCCCAGTTTCCAAGCCCTGCAAACGACCCAGATTGATACAGAGCGAACGAAGGACCTTCCAGGAAGCATGGGAAGAAGAGTACTTGTTTGTAGAATGCCCAAAGGAAAAAGCCACCTGTTTGCTTTGCAAAGAGAAAGTAAATGTTCTGAAGAGGTATAACCTGGAACGGCACTACAAAACGCGGCACTCTGGATACACTGCGAACTTCCCACTGAACTCAAAACTGCGATCTGCAAAAGTGGCATCGTTGAAGCAAGCTCTTTTTTCCCAGCAGAAGATCTTCCTTTGCCAGATGAAGGAATCTGAGGCTGTAACAGAAGCATCTTTCAAAATATGCTACTTGCTTGCCAAACATAAAAAACAATTCTCAGATGCAGAGCTTGTGAAGCAATGTTTCCTTTCAGCAGCCGAAATTTTATTTGACAATTACACTAATAAGGCCAGCATTTTAAAGGAAATCGGTGCATTGCAGCTATCGGATTCCACGTGTGCACGCAGAATAGAGGCAATGGGACAAAACATCCAGGAGCAGGTGATCAATGCAGTGAGAGAGTCTCCGTTCTTCAGCATTGCCATGGATGAGTCCACAGACATAGGCGATGTGGCCCAGTTATTAGTTTGGGTGAGGTATCTGGACCAATCGCTTCATCCCAAAGAAGAGCTCCTGTGCCTTTTACCACTGAAAGGGCACACAAGAGGAGAAGATATACTGGACAGCATGTGCAACTACTTTAAAACAAATGACATACCACTGAATACTCTTGTCAGCATAACAACGGATGGGGCTTCTGCCATGGTAGGCCATGACAGAGGCTTCGTATCTATGCTTAAAAAGAAGCTCATAGGACAGACTGTGATAGACTACCACTGCATTATTCACCAGGAAGTATTGTGTGGAAAATTAAAGCATGGAGAACTGAATAATGTCCTAAAAGGTGCAGTGAAAATTGTTAATTTTATCCGTGCCAAAGCTCTCAACCATAGACAAAGCAATGCTGCATGAATCTGAAGCAGAATATACCGACGTCTTGATGCACACTGACGTGCGTTGGCTAAGCAAAGGGAAGGTTCTGGAGCGGTTCATCGCATTGCTTCCTGAAATTGAACTCTTTGTTAACAGTAGAGGCCAATAGTTCCCAGAACTAACGGATGTGAAATGGCTTATTATGCTCCATTTTCTTTCAGATATTTTCACACATTTTAATGCTCTTAATTTGACCCTGCAAGGTAAACAACAGCTTGTGTACTCCCTCATGAATGGTATTTATGCTTTTGAAAGTAAGCTTGTGCTATTCAAAGAACAACTGGATGATAGTGACTTCACCCACTTCCCAAAACTCTTAGCTGTGATGCAGAGGTTTCCAGATGCACAAGAAATTCTGTCAAACCTAGACATTGGTGCATGTCTTGAGGAAATATCTGGGGAGATCAAACGACGATTTGCTCAATTCCGAGCCCTCACCCCTCTGTTCAGGCTGGTTGAAAACCCCTGGATGGTGAGTGCACGAAATCTTGACGTTGTTGCCCTTATTGGCATGGAAAGGGCTCAAGCAGAAATAGAGCTCATTGACATGCAGCACAATTCAGCCCTCGAAGCATCTTTTTTGGGGCAAGCACCCAAAGAATTCTGGAAAATTGTGCCCCCTGACAAGTTTCCTCTTCTTTTTACAGTGGCCCAGAAGGTAATTTGTATGTTTGGGTCAACATATGCTTGCGAATGTTCATTTTCCACAATGGGACTGTTGAAGAGCAAACTCAGAAATAAACTTACAGACATACATCTGGAGCAGCTTTTAAGGCTTGCCGGTTCCAACTTGGTACCCGATTACAGAAAACTAATCGGTGACATGAAATTTAAAATAAGTTCGTAGTGTTTGTCTTTAACATATCTATTTTTGGGACTCTGAAGCCTGTGCTGCACTGGGCATATGCTGAATATCCGGTTACTGAAAATTTCCATGCAATCCCACTCAAGATTGCTATTGTCTGCTAATAAAAAAAACATTATAAACATGTGCTCCATGTAGTTACATCTGCTTTGGAAATACAGCATTGTCTAGTAATGTTTTGAAACGGCAGTGATTTTTTCCCCCCCATAGCCCCGCCCCATTGGCCCCGCCCCCACTGACCCCGCCCCCAATGACCCCGCCCACACCAGTGCAGCCCTCAGCCAGAAACCACACTGTAAATTTGGCCCCCGAGAGAAAGTTTGTGAGTACCCATGCTCTAGCCCATGTGCACTGTAACACCCCCCCGTGAATATGTCATGCCACACTTGTCTTCGCACGGGTTATATTGCCCCATCTAACGTGCCTTCCTCGATGCCTATGTTATAACGCACAGTGCTATGCCATACATATTACAATCTGGGATCCATATCTTTGTCACAGTGCATATGCAACGTTACACTCCCCAGCACATATTTTATATTACAACTTTAGAGACTAGTTAGGTTACACAACACTGCCCTGTGCATATTACACTCCAAGGCGCATATCGCATAGCATGCGCTAGTGCCTGTGCTATCTTGCGCTCTCCAATGAATCTGTCATTGCGCACAATGTATTGCATATTATATTTCACGCCCGGTTCATCTTATATCACACTTTTTGGTGCATAGTTTATACCATACACTATATCTAGTTTTCATTTTCAATCGTGCTTTCAGGACTATGTTCTCTATAACACTGTGTTCGCCTACCCTTTTCACGGGCATTACATTTTGCGATAGAGGGTGGAGGGTCAGGGGGTGTTTCTGCCAAGTGAGCCCGGAGTCACAGTCACAAACGTTCTCTTCTTCCTGAATAAAAGTGAGATTATGCTGCATACTTGTTCATATTTTAAGTCGTTCGCACAGACACACGTTTTAAAAACAATAAAGTTCCTAATACCCACCTTCTCTGAACAGTTCGCTTGCTGCCCCATCCCCCTCCTCCCTATCCTCTGTTGTGTGAATCCATGGACTAGCCTCCTCCCTCCTGCCATGCATGGTCTGATGTGCTGCCACTGCCCTCAATTTAGTATGCTGTACCAGTCCACTCCTCCTGCCCTCCATTGCCCAATTCTATGCCCCATAATTGACCTCCTGCTTAAACTCTGTGCTTAGCTTGCTGCCCCTATTCTCCTTCCCCCTGCCCTCCGATGTCTTTGTGCATGCCCCTGCTCCATCCTTGTTCCATGGACCTGCCACTCCTATCTACTCTGAGTGTTCTGTTGAGCTGCCACACCCCTCCCACCTGCCTAGCATTGTCAGATGACTGTAACCTGTCCCTGCCACCTCCACCCTGCCTGTCCACATGCCATGCCCCTATCCTCTTCCTCCTGTCCTACATGGTCCATTGTACTGCCACACCCTTCTGCCCTCCCTGGTCTGTTGTGCTGCAACTGCTCCTCCTGCCTGCCCCGTGCGGTCTGTTGTGAGGCCCCTTCCCCTGAACTTTCTTGTCTGTGAACAGGTCCTGACCCTCCCTTCTATCCTCTATCGTCCTTTGTGCATGCCCCTGCACCCTCCTTCTTACCCATCATAGCCATTGTGCTGCCACTAACCCTCCCACTTGCCATGCATGGTCTTCTGTGCTGCCATGGCCCCTCCCACCTTCCCTGTGTGGTCAGTTAGCTGCCCCTGAACCCCTCCCACCTTCCCTCCATGGTCTGTGTGTATGCCATCACAGTCTCACTGTTGCTCTTCATGGTGTGTCTTGCTTCTAGTGCCCATCCTGCCTGACCTCCATGGCTATCTTGCTGCTCCTGCCCTGCCCCCTTGCCCCCAGCCCTCTGTGTACATGTGCAGACCCCTACTCCCTCCCTCCTGGCTTGTCTGTTCCATTGTAATGCCCCTGATCCGCCCCTCCTGCCCTTTATGGTCTGTTATGCTGCAGCTTTCTCTCCTGTCTGTCCATTATGGTCAGCTAGCTACCATTGCCTCTTGCCCCTCTGTTCTCTGTTGTCCATGTGCATGGTCCTGTCCCCTCCCTCTTGCTTTCTATGGATTTTTGTGCTGCACTCCCGTCCCGCATGCCCTGTGTGGTGTATTGTGCTGCTGCAAACCCTGATGCCTGCCCTGCAGGGTCATTTTGGTGCACCTCTCCATGTCCCTCCTGTCCTCTGTTATCCAAGTCCATGTCCCTACCCCATTTCCTTCCATGATCCAATGTACCATACTTGCGAACATTTTGAACTTGGTAAGAGGGAGATTTTGAAAAAAAACTGGGGTATTGATTTTCCCCTTTGAGTTACATTGAAAAAGAGGAGATTGTAGACAGCAGACAGATCAAATAAATCCCATTTGAGCTTAAAAACATTGGACGTTTCCTGGCTGAATCGGGTCTGATGGCATGTATGGTTGTACTACCATTGCCTCTTCCTTCTGCCCACAATGGTCTATTACATTGCCACAGCCTCTCTTGCAAGTCCTGTATTGTTGGTTTGTTGCCCCTGCCCCCCTTTCCACTGCCCTCCATAGTCTGTTGTGCTGCCACGGCCCTTCCTGCCTGCTCAGTGTGGTTAAATTGTTGCCTTTGCACCCTCCTACCTGCCTTCAATTTTCAGAGTCCGTGCCCCTGGCCTCTGCCTCTCAACAGTATCCTAATGAACAACTAGATTGCTAACATTCTATATTTATTACAAAAGTGTGGAACGCCTGACGTCATCTTGATGTAATCAAAACTGTAATACCTAGAGCATTTCCTTTAGAAATTACATCTATGAGAGGGTCTTATTGGCATCAAAATTATGGTTAGTGCTCTAAAAGACTAAAATAAGGACATGTTTTCTGAGTTTTCAAATAGCGACAAAGCACTTTTAAATTATTTGTTACCTTTATGTTTTTTTATCCAGTTGACCACTTGATTAAATGTTGCACTTAGGGGAGAGGATGTGGTGTTACTTCCAGAACTGCAGACTTTGCAACTGGGGAACCAGGTTGGAGTTTCTGCTTCAGCTCGACATTCTGTGATTCTGGTCAAATCACTTAGTCTCCCCAAGTCTACAACCAAAATGAATTTGTTCTTGTGTGATGTAACCAATGCTCATGTAAAGCACTCCAATACCTGACAAGTCTGCACTATATAACACTGCAAAAACACAAAATAATAAGTGTTTTGCACACTTCTGTCATTGGGCTATACTTGGGCTACATCTGGGTGATATTTGGGCTACATTTGGGCTCTTTTGTCTCTGGTGGCCATCTTGGGAGACTTATTTGTTATGAAGTTTCCTAATATCCTCATTTACTGCAGTCTCCTCAGTAGGAAATACTTTCAGTTTTTTACTTTGATTCCATCAAGAAGGCATTCAGATGTGTCACACATTTGCCATAAATTCAGAATGTTAGCACTCTTTTTGCTCATTAGATCACCGTAGTAAAGCTACTGCTCACCAGGGAAAACTGCTGCTGGTATTGAAAGTGCATGTTTCAGTCTGCATGTCAGAATTTTTTAATGAAATAGAAGAGAATTTGAGAAGTCACTCAAAATGTGCCCTAATTTTTCTTTCTGCAGCACTAATCATACTTTTTATGGAAAAATGAACCCCTTCATTTTGTTCCTTTTTAAATTAAATGTTTTAAGAGTTACCACTTTAATCCAAGCAAGATGGCTTCAGGTGTGCCATACGTTTATCATAAGTAGGACTGTTAGCGCTCTAGTTGTTCTTTGGAACACTCTGGGAAGCTGCAGTAGAACACAAAGGAATCAACTGACAGTCTCTGCCCTTGTTGGATGTACATGTTTTACTGAGAAAGTCAGACTTCATTCTCACATGACTGAGAAAGATAATGTGAATTTACAGAAAATAAGCTCTCAGTTTAGCTTATAGATCACCTTCCAAACCTCTGTGGGAAAAGCATGAGAAAATATTTTCCTCTCAATCATGATATCCCAGCAGAAGGCTTTTTCACATGGTGAAATCACCTTAGAACATACCACAATTCCTAAAATGAGTATGGTACCATCAACAAATGATTTATAATGTAACTAAAGTCTTAAAACCTTCTATTAACTGCAATGCTTTTTAATGAGGTGCTATCATGTATATTGGTCCCATGATGGCAGCCAACACTTCTTGGATGAAGTGCTGACAGCCAATCAGATCTCAGGATGAGATGTGTGGTTAGGCTCCGCCCACATATATATATGATTTTACTTTTGATTTTCTCAGGAACTACTGAACAGATTGACACCAGACCTGCAAAAGGCACATCCCTGACCTGAGGACTACCTCTCTGCCAAATTTCAAGTAATTCTGTTCAGCCGTTCGGGCTGTACCTTGGACTAAAATTCCCTATGGAAAATTGCATGGAGAAAACGTGTTTTGGGACCCCCCTTTTTTCTCAGCCCCCGCTTGACGAATCCCACCGAGAGTTTTAGGGTAGGAGCGGAGCGGAGCGCCCCACTTATTTTGAAAATTTCGCGAGGATTCGTCAACCGGCGCCAAAGTTATTCCAAATAGAATGTTGCGGATTTCCTATGGAAACACGGTCCTAACTATAACTATCTACTGGCGACCGCCAGTAGATAATATATATATATATATATATATATATATATTACCTACTGGCGGTCGCCAGTAGGTAGTTATAGTTAGGACCACGTTTCCATAGGAAAACCTCAACATTCTATTTTGAATAACTTTGGCGCCGGTCGACGAATCCTCGCGAATTTCTCAAAATAGGTGGGGCGCTACGCTCCGCTCCTACCCTGAAAGTCTCGGGGGGATTCGTCAAGCGGGGGCTGAGATAAAAGGGGGGTCCCAAAACGCGTTTTTCCCATGCATTTTTCCATAGGACCTTTAGAACGAGCTACAGCCCGAACGGCTGAACAGAATTACTAGAAATTTGGCAGAGAGGTAGTCCCTAGGTCAAGGAAGTGCCTTTTGTAGGTTTGGTGTAAATCTGTTCAGTAGATTCTGAGAAAATAGCCTTTAAATCAATATATATATCTGAGCCCGCTTACGGTACGCTTACCGTACGCTTACCGTACGCTTACCGTAAGCTTACGGTGGCGTGCGCGAGCGCGATTCTGATTGGCTCTTAGATCTTAGTAAACATTCGAATCGGCCGAAACCAGGAAGCGGCGTCCGCCATTTTGTCTCTCGCACTGAGTGTTGTTTATCAAACATGATGGCCAAAAACATGTTACGGGGCTGTTTTGACAACTCCCTCCCACATAGTCATGTTGAGGGAGTCCCCAAACATCCCCCAAGAGCAAAAACGGTTTTATTTTTTTTTCGGCAATTTCGCGGGGTACGCTTACCGTACGCTTACCGTACGCTTACCGTACGCTTACGGTAAAAAAATAAAAATAAAAAAAACACTATCCACACTTACCCCACCCCCTGTGCTTTTGGTGGCCGCAGGCCACCAAATGTGCAGGGCTTATTAATAGAGAAAAAAAACGTAATTTTGGCAACATGAAATTATAAAATCGAAATAAAAAAAACACTATCCACATTGACCTCACCCCCTGTGCTTTTGGTGGCCGAAGGCCACCAAATGTACAGGGCTTATTAAAGTTGATAAAAACCGTGCACGGAACGAACTGCGTTAAGTGGGCGCGCACGCCACAAATGGCGTAAAGTAACTTAGCATTTAAAAAACCGTACAAATTCACTGAAAAAACCATAGGTTTCACACACGTTATAGTTAGGAAATAGCATTTAAAAAACCTTGCTAATTCACTGAAAAAACCATAGGTTTCACACATGTTATAGTTAGCTGGACATTTTACTGATAAAAAACCAATGAAATTCCCCCGTTATAGTTACTGTAGGCAACTATAACTCACGCGACCGTAATCCTCTGCTGATGACATATGTGTCTTTATGAAAAAAAAATATTTGTAATATATGTATAGCTAAAATTTAATGGAAGAAGATATGGGCAAATAAGTGTCTAAATACAGTATTAGCATCAGCAGAGGATTACGGTCGCGTGAGTTATAGTTGCCTACAGTAACTATAACGGGGGAATTTCATTGGTTTTTTATCAGTAAAATGTCCAGCTAACTATAACATGTGTGAAACCTATGGTTTTTTCAGTGAATTAGCAAGGTTTTTTAAATGCTATTTCCTAACTATAACGTGTGTGAAACCTATGGTTTTTTCAGTGAATATATATATATATATATATATATATATATATATATATATATATATATATATATATATATATATATATTATCAAGCGGAAGCCCCTTCCTCCCACTCTGTATTTTCGATTGGGGCAGCCAGCCTGCAAAGGGTGGCCTATCTGTTGTTTATGGTTATTGGGTACACAATCAATGAAAGCAAAGTACCCTCTGCAGTAGCGGTTGGTGGTGGGAGTGTTGGCGGGCGGTGACATGGGGAGGGGACAGGTGGGTGGCACTGGCGAGTAAACTGTGTATTATGGCCAAATACAGGTAATCAACATAAAAATAAATAAAATTATTTTCAATGTGCGCACTGCACCGCCGAATGCGATGCAGTGCGCGCAACATTTTTTTTTTATGTATTGTTTAATTACCTGTGATTGTCCTTAATCCATAGTTTACTATCTATCCCCACCCTGCACCTTCACACATCACCGACTCACCGCCCGGCAGCACTCCCACCACCGACCGCTACTGACCTGATGTCGTATCGTATTAGCATCTATAATATGAATATAAGCAATGATCATTGGATCAGATAAATAATCAGCCTTTTTGTAGTACCCATGGCAGGGTGTAAGTGAAATTGTGCATGCCATCTGCCCTCATGTAACAGAGTATGGCCAGTGCCAACGGCCGTAAGGCGTCATACAAAAATATGAGCTTCCCCACCTGCAGACAGTAGTAGTAAATAAAACTAACGTGAGTCTGCATCATGTGCCTCATATCTGTTTCTCTTGGGTGCAAGCTTAGCTGACTGAGCTGGCATGCCGGCTACAACAAGGTTATGTAATTGGGCTAAACTACAGATAAGAACAACACGACTGGTGTACCGGAGTACATAGTACTATTATATTGATAATGTCGGAAAGTCCCACAAATGTTAGAGTCCAAGGAAGTAGGAGTAGAGATACTTACCACCAAATCACAAATGTTATGAACTGTGCTTGCTAGTGATACTGTGACACTATGTGTTGAATGATTTTAGTGTTTCTGTTTTGCTAAGAGTATTGCCTACAACATGTTCTTTTTCTTTCTTGATATAGATACTCCTTCCACATCCACTAAACCATCAAGGAAGGAGTTGGCCGCTAGGGCCCGGCGCCGGAAACTGGAGGCCATCTGCGAACATTATCGCCGGCTGGTGGCTCAGGCGGAGGAGGAGGAGGGGGAGGCGGCTGCAGCTGCAGCCTCCTCCAATGCCCCGGGCCCCAGTCAGGCCCTGCCTCCACTTTCACGGCGCCGTGGTCCGACATCCGTCCGCCGCCGCGCCTCGATTTCAAGCACTGCTGCCCCCCACCCTGCATGTCACTGCAGGGCATTTCGCCGCCAGCTGCTCCGCCGGATGGCCCGCTTAGAGGAGAACCTGGAGGAGCGGGTAAAGATCCTGGTGTACAAACTTCTTAAGGCCCGCCGACAATAGAGGACCTCGTCATTTGCCCCTTTTTTAATTCCTTTTGTTGGTGGGTGGGTTTTTGGGCGTTGGGGATTCTTTCGGACATTTAGGACTCTTCAACTTTCGTTTCGGACATTGGTTGAGGTTAGGGAGGGGGGTGGGTTAGGTCAGGGTGGAATAGTTTATTTTTGTTAGGGGATATTAAATTATATTTACTATTTACTTATACGAAGTTAATGTTTTGTGGTGGGTTACAGTTTTCCGAATTCAATCTAAGTTACATGGTTTGTTACTTTGTTTCCGTGCTGCTGCATGCCCACAGCCAGTGTTTGATTTAAAAGATCTGCCGAATTTGTAACACACAAACCGATAGATGCAGTACCCCTCACTGAGTTATTTTTAATTATCATAATAGTACTGTCAGTCTCTCCTCCTAGTCCATACATCCCACCAAACTTATCTTACCTGTGATTGATGATGAATTTCGGCACACTGATGGCTGCATGGTTGGTTTCCCAAATTTACGGACAAGATGCCATTATTGTGGTGGTAGTAGTAGACACTGGCAATAGCATTTGAAAAAAGAAATAGAAAGTCACTTGACTGAGATACTGTGGTAGGAGTAGTAGAACAGAACACAAAGTAAACTACAGCATGGGTGGGCAAGCAGAAGAAGATCCTTGCCCTGCCTTAGTTGAAATTCAATTAGTGTTGCTTTCACCACATCTGCCCCAGCAAGCATGTGATCAATTGGTGTACATTTAATGTAGTCATCACATCACACCTCAATATAAATCACACAGCCCGGGGGAAGAGGGTTAGCGATTGATGAATGGATGGGAAGTGGGGTTTTGGGAAAGGTTTGAGAAAGAAAAACAGACAGTATGCATGGACACAACAAAAGTAAAACACAATCTTGTAAGACGACCATGATCCATTATCAAAGAAATCAAAGTATAAAGTGAGAAAAAGCAAATGCATGTATGCTGAGGAAGAGAACTTGATGGTTAATGATAATGAGTTGTACTTACTATAACTACTATTACCCAATGAGACAGTACAGTCAGGGAAGAAATTGAAATTTGCCTTGCCTGTCTGCCGCCCTCAGAGCGCAGACCGAACCCAATTACATGCTGTACCGGGCTTACTTTTATTTTTCAAGCTAGCAAAGCAAATTAAAAAATAGTTGTAGGGATCAATTACCAAACAAACCACAACACACAGTCGTAATGATTGAAGAGAAAAAAGCAATCAAATTTTTAAAGACGAATGATGAATGATACTAAAGTTACTGTATTATCCTGGTCCAAATGTGGAGTTGCAGCATTCTCGTCATTCCTCTTGGTCCTCCCTTCCATGGACACTCCGCACATCAATCTTGGGTACCACTGCCTGCCTGATGCGGATTGGTAAGATAAGTGTGAGTCGTTTCTCCCACTATAGCACAGCTTAAAGGCCGGCCTGTAAGTGTAGATGGAAAAACAAACAGGGTATTGAAAAATTACTGCATTTAAAACAATAAACTCAATTACAGTGGAGTGCAAGACAAGAAGACAACACTCTGGATAGAACACTTTCAGACTGAGGCAGCTTGGATAGGATACATAGTGTCTACTCTACAGCATTAAGGTACAACAACAACGGGACAGGACTCAGGAGCCAGCACAGCCATTGAACAGGAGAACCGCGGCACAGGCCAGGCACCCTACCCCCCCCCTTACTTACATTTTGACCGAGCCAGAGAAATGTCATATGCACTGCAGCAACCTAGCATTTTCCAAATGAAGTGACTAAATCAATGCGCTACTGTCCCTCATACCACTACACTCTACTCCAGTCCACACGACTACACGGACATCTAGCCTCGGTCTGCTGTGGTTCTTGTTCAAAGTTGTTTACCTTTTAAGTCAGGGCATGAAACGCAGTTATTCCATCAATTTTCTCCGATCCAACTGACTGTGTGCAAAGATAGTATGCTCAGCAGCATCATGATGATGACCGTGTGGTACGTATTATTCTCCAACACCAACTCAGTCTGTAGTGTCTGATTACGTTTATAATATATTCCATATTACAAAATTGCAACGGATATTGGCCGGCACCTGCAGTGGTAGGAGTACAATGTGGTTATTATTAAACAACAAGGAAACATTATTAACTGTCACCACACCTGAGTCACTTTTACTTTGTCGATAAACTAGTATAGTTCTACTTCATGCACAATTATTTGTAGTCAGCCAGCATCCAATGCAATGCATGCCACCATCATTCACAATAATCACTCATTACCTGTCTTGGTGTTCTCTTTGGCTGTCTGAACTGATGCCTGCCTAGCCTTCTGGCAGTCAGTGATGAGTTTCTTTCGGCTTGGAAACAAAATGGAATATAGCTGGAGTCACGTTTCACTTCTTATGGAGGGACTGTTAGAGGCAACATGTATTGTACTATTCTCCATCTCCATCCAATGTCTGGCTTGCTTGAAATGTACTTAGGGAGAGTAAGGAAGATGGAGCAGGACCCTGAGGAGTGGAGTGGACAGTTATGCACAGACGTGCAACTCCAATAGGGAAATAAAAAGAGGAGACTATTGATGGATTTGTTGTGATTAGATTTTGAACCCGAAAAACAGATACACTGTCACACACAAATAAAGGAAGGGAGAACAATTTGAAAGCCTAGTTGTCAGGGAAGAGGAGCTCGTTCTCAAACTCTGGTGGTTCGGACAGAAGTACGTCTAACAACCCTCTACTTATGACATCGAAGTCGCTCTCCTCTTCCTGCTGTGATTCATGTATTTTGTACTCCGGTGGTATAAAGTGTTGATTCATTTTGATCATGGTTAACCTCTCAACGCTTTTGGGTGAGAGACTGGCCCTTTTGACAGTAACAATGGCACCAGCAGCACTGAAAACACGCTCTGAAGAGACACTTGCAACAGGGCAAGCCACATACTTTATCGCCAGCCTGCTGAGTACTGGCCATTGGCTTCTTTTCCCATACCAATACACCAATGGGCTTTGCTCCATGAAGACCTCTGTTGTGTCATCTAGATAGGCCTGAACCATCCGCTCAATGTTCAGGGGTGCTCCGATTTCCTGGGCCTCTTTTGCCTTTGCATCATTCATGGACGTACAATACCCTTTCCGTAGAAACCAATCACCTGCCGTTTTTTTAAATGTGCCAGATGATCCTGTTGGTGCTGTTGATGTTATTGCTGGCAGTGTTGTTGACTGCTGGGAGGCAAACGCACTGCTCTTGGACTCTGAAGTAGAACTTGACTCCGGGAGCCCTGCAGTACTTTTTCTGCCCTGGGGGGGCGGGCCTCTAATTAAGATCCTTTCGTTTTCAAAGTCAGTGGCTTGCTCAGCTATCAAAGTTTTGTACTGGGCAACATCCACTTCTGAAAAAGGAATTACTTCATTACTGCGCAGCAATAATTTGTAATGTGGATCCAAAATTGAGGCAGTAATGTAATGTGGATGTGACACAATGTTATTTTGAATCCTTGTATTGTCAGATAAGCGAGCGACTAAGCTGTCTGCCAAATAATATGCATCTACTTTGTCATCCACACCTGCGTACATTTCTAACACCTCCTTCAGCTCTTGCTCTAGCATGTACAACAATGGGATAGCTTGGCCCATGGTACAGTCCTCCCTGCTCACTTCACGTGTGAAGACCTCAAAAGGAAGTAACATCTCTGTCAGGCATTTGACGAGGTCCCATTGGGCAATCTCAACTGTCATGCCTTTCACAGTAGGATCCCCTGACCTTTTCATGACATAAGCATTAAGTGGTATGTACTGCTCAAACAGACGCTCAAGCATGTGATACGTTGAGTTCCAACGTGTTGGCACCTCCTGGATGAGTGCTTTGACTGGTGTTTTATGCGCACGTTGAATGACCCTCAGCTGCATCCGGGCTTTAAAAGAATGGTTGAAATGTGTGCATATTCTTCTGCAGGTGATCAGTAAGCTGCTGACTTTGCTTTCATTTTTCAGAAAGTCCTGAACAACAATGTTAATGCAGTGTGCCAAACATGGCACCCTGAAATAGCCACCATCTTTCATGGCCCTAACTACATTACTGCCATTGTCCGTGGCAACAAAACCAATGGTAAGCCCTCTTGGTCGCAGCCACTCAAACACCTTGCTGTTAAACTCATCCAATATGTTTGCAGCAGTATGAGATTTCTCCATAGCAAATATGGCTACAGTTGCATGTTTGCGAGTGTCTTTAAAAATCTCAGCGGTGTCAACAACACCGTCAGATATCTTATCTTTAACACCCGAAAAAGAGACCCAGTGTGCAGTGATGCACATGTAATCATTATCTTGGCAACTGGTCCACATGTCTGTTGTCAGGTGTATACTCTGAACAGCACTCTGTTTTAAGGCTTTTCCAAGCAATTCCAGCACGTCGTGATGTAGTGCTGGAACAGCAACTCTTGCGAAATAGTAGTGGCTGGGAACTTTCCATTTTGGGCAAATGGTGGTCACAAATTCAAGAAAACCCACCCCTTCAACAAAAGAAAAAGGGAGAAGGTCCAGTGCTAACAGTTTAGCCAGCTTTGCATTGTACAAACGTGATATTGGGTGGTTGCGTTCGTACTGCTCCTCTGGCCTACTAAACATGCTAAGAATGGTAGGCTGCATGGTATTCCTTCCTGTGGTCAACGTCGCACTTTTTTGGCCAGCAGTACTCCTTGGTGTCTCAGGCTGACTCTTACTCTTGTGCCAATGAGATGTGGCTGAGGATGTGGGCGTTACCACTGCAGTGCTGGGGACAGGGCTACTTTGTGTACCACTACCACAGAGAATGTCTCCCTCTTCTTCCTGTGCCACCGTCAGCTGACTTTCTACTCGTTTATGCCCAACAGCAATGGTTCCAGTTTTGATGAGCCTAAGGTGCTCCTCCCACTGGATTGCGTGGTGTTTTTTCAGATGGGTCATTTGGCCTCCGGTACCATAGTTTGTACCAAGCTTACCACGACTAACAGAGGTATGACAAACGGAGCATATAGCAATGTTCTCCTCCTTTCCGCTAACCGTAAAGAAGTCCCACACTGGGGAGCTTAACTTTTGTCTCCTGCTGGAGGTGCCACTCCCACTTCCAATGCCGGATGAACTGGAGGGTGTGTCTTGAATTTGACTCTGTGCAGTACCACTAACCACTTCTGCTGAGGTGGTGCTTGTGCTGGATGTAGGACGCTGCCGGCCCTTTGCTAATGTAAATATGGAAGCTGGAGGTTGTGTTGGTGTTACCTGTGTTGGAGGTATGCGTGCTACATCCCTCGCAGCCATTTTGGATAGTGTAAAAATGTTGGTCCCATCTCATCCGGCCCGGGAGTGATGTTTGTGATGACTGGCTCATCATCATCATCATCATCATTATCCTGCTCTTCTACATCAACATCCATAAGTGTAAGGCTTTCTGGAACCTTCCTTTTCCCATGCCTGCTCTTGTGATGTGTTTTCCTCTCAGACTCAGTTTGTGGCTTCCAAGTGACATGTAGATCATCAGAAGGGGGGCTTGGTGAAGAACTTGATGTTCTAACCCTCCTTTTCCTTGCTGGGATTTGGAAGCCAATGGAACTTCTAAAGGAGTGGCTTCCTCTTCTTCCTCTGCATGAGGCTCAATTTCCTGAACTGCCCCTACTTCTGGAGGAACTACAGGCGGTGGTTGCGGCTGTTGACCACTTATCTGCTGTGTTCCCTCCTGCGTTGATTGTGTACTACTTTGAGATAGCGATAAGTTTCGTTCAGGCTCAACATCACTGCTTTCCACCATAAGGCTGGCTACCTCTTCTAAATTCATCTGCTTGGGCCTGGGTTGGTGGGTTGGGCCCACTGATGTGGAGGTGCTGCCCCCAGCTTGGCCCTCCGACACCGCTGCTGCAGGCGTCATTTTTGGTGTTCCAAAAAAGGTTTTGGGAGGCACAACAGACTTAAGTAACACTTCCTTCTTCTTCTGTTCCTTCTTCTCCATGGCAACTTTCTTGGTACCGGAGGACCTGCTACCTGCTTTCTTTGGGGGCATCTTCTTCAGATGTCAAAACAGAACTCAGTTTCACAAGTTGCAGAGATGCCTGGTCAGGTCACACACGTCACGTCAGCAGGACGTCGGTCTGGCACCACAACGGTGGATGATGATGACACCTCCTCTGTCTTTTGTGCACCTAAAATCAAAAAAGCCAGAAGAACATCAGTCAAAAGATCCATAATATAATATATAACTTATTAGTGTCTGGTGGATGGTCACAATTATTACATTGTATGAAGTCAGTGAACAACAACAGTATAGCCAGCCATTAAGAGACTGACAAGGCCAGGGAGCCTGTTGTATTTGTACTGTGTACACTCAGGAATAAGAATAGCAAATAACAAAAACATAAATGTAGTCTAGCCTGTTTGCCCTAAATAAAAATGTGTGCATCTTATGGGATGGATGCAGCATCAGGGAGCAACACAACGAACATATACACAAAAACTAAAAGCATTTATTTACAACACCCAAAAAGTGAAATCTACCCCCGTAAAAAAGTAAAGGCCACATTTTACAATTGAATCCAAAGCCATACATGATGTTGAAAGTTAACGCACAACACAAAAACAGTTGTTTAAATTCCATGCACCTGTGATGATTGATGAGTAGTACACCTGGGTCTACTGTACGACTAGGCCACAAGCTTGGAGGCCTATGCGAAAAGCAGAATGCCTGCCTCCACAAAATGGCCGCCACACATGTTCAGGCCACCCACCACAAATAACCAAAAAGTGATTACAAAGGACAGGAACAGGAAGTTGTAGTGTCTGTGGAACTTACTTCCTCTCATAAAAATATTTTCAAAAAAATAAAAGCTTCTCCGTGCTCCAAACCTACAGCTGAATGACAAGCTGAGGAGTTTTTTTAGCAAAATGCACACAAAAGCGTTTTCGAGAAGAATTTATGTTGCTCGTCAGATATTGTTTGCCAGATTGCAAATGCTGCGTGTTCGGGATTGCGAACTGTACAAAAAAGCTTTATCGCGTGCACGAACACGCATATTGAGAGCGCGAAAATGACGAAAACTGCAAGTCTGCGTTGTCGCGCTGTGCAGAGTTACCAAAAGTACGCGAGCCGAATCCCTAGGGTTACCTACTGGCTAAAAAGCCCTATTTCTTTAACACACACCCAAAAAATGCTATTCCACCCCAAAAAAACACCTTTTGCAATAAAATCCAAAGCCATCCACGGTGTAAAAAAAAAAAAACAGACAACACAAACTGGAAATTTAATAACGCACCAAAGATTTGAGGCTGACTACCTCTGGGCCTACTGGCAGACTAGGCCACAAGCTTGGAACAGTCAATATAAGCCTATGGCAAAAGCACAATGCCTGCCTTCACAAAATGGCCGCCACACACATGGCCAGGAGGACACAACAACAACAAGCATAAGCCAAGGGGAACAAAGAAAAGAAATGCAGGCCTTTATGGAAAAAGAAGCACACACTACTAACTAAACTACCACCACAAAATTGCCACAAGCCACATGGGCACTCACAGTCACAACAGGCCATGGAAAACAATGAACTGAAGCAGGCCTATAATATATGACCGGACAAAGGAGGCCTGCTAAACAACACAGCTTTAATACAAAAATGAAAATCAACTGGGCTACGAAAGGATTGGAAAGAAGTTACACATCAAGCACACACATCCAACAAAGGTATTTCACACACACACACACACCAACAGTGAAATACACTACAGCCACATTTAGCATTTCAAATAATCCTACGCCATCCATGCCCTACATGATGTTGACAATTCTACAGACACCACGAAACATGGACCCATGGGTACCCTACTGGCTGAAATTGCAGAGAAAAACAACTAGGCCCCTATTGAAAGCACAGGCCACCCGCCACAACAATAATTTTAAAAAACAATGAAAAACCCAGAAAAATGTAGGTAATACAAGCCCCAATGAAACAAACACACCAATTCTCCAACTTACTTGTAGTAATTAGTAAATTACATCTCAAATCAAAAAGTCCTCAAATAAATCCAATCCAATGGTATGATGCAGCGGACAGACACAAAAAGTGATCCTTCCAGCTCCAAATCCAAATGAAAGTGAACAGCACATGCACAAAGCACTGGGAGGAGCCTGCTGGACAGGAACAGGAAGTTGTAGACTCAGGGGCACTTCCTTCCTCTTGAAAAAAAGAGTTAAAAAAATTAAAGGACTTCTCCTTACACAAAAGACTACAGCAAAATCACAATCTGAGGAGTTTTTCTGAGCAAAATGATCATTTTAGAGAAGGTTTTATGAAGATCGCGAGATATTCTTCGCCAGATTGTAGTTTTTGCATGTTCGGGATCGGGATCTTACCAGGACAGCCGCCGGAAGTCAGCTCGCGCGCCCGAATGACGTGTTCGCGTTCGCACACTCTCGCGGGCTTGGGCAGCCATTTTACAAATCTCGTGGCGCTCGCGAACGGACAGAAAAGCAAGTTGGCGATCGCAGAATCACGGTAAGACGTTACCGCACGCACGAGAATGAATATTGAGCGTTCGAGGAAGCGAAACTACTACGCTACGCGCTAGATTGCGTAGCAATCTGCAACTTCGCGCTCTGTGCGAAGCGCGAAGTTGCCTAAACTTCGCAAGCTCCGCGAACGGAGCATAGTTCAACGCCCAGGCTTAGTTTGGTCACCATCACCACAATGCTCCACATCTGCTGCATTTTGTGAGCCCCCACTTAACTTCTGTTCTACACAGTGAGGGGGTGTTCTTTTTACATTGCCACAGTGCTATGGTGATGCTTGCCTTGTGTATGTCACACTCATGTGTTGGTCACACATGTGCTGTTACTTACATTGTATGATCGTAGCCGTAATCACTGTTGTGGGCATTTGTCACAGACTACACACTGTTGTCATGATGTTATGGGGGATGTATTTTGCGGACATACCTGATGTTGGAGTATGCTGGATGTGTTGCGCATCACCCATCCTATGGCTGGGGGTGGCAGGGGTGATGGGCAACATCAGCCATATGGGTGTGGATGGCAGTAGTGGTGGGCAACAGGTCCCCTATGGGTGGGGGTGGCAGGGGTGATGGGCAACAGGTCCCCTGTGAGTGGGGGTGGCAGTGGTGATGGACAACAGGTCCCCTGTGAGTAGGGGTGGCAGGGGTGATGGGCAACAGGTCCCCTGTGAGTGGGTTGGCAGGGTTGATGGGCAACATAAGCCCTATGGGTGGGGGTGGCAGGGGTGATGGGCAACAGGTCCCCTGTGAGTGGGGGTGGCAGTAGTGAAGGGCAACATAAGCCCTATGGGTGTGAGTGGCAGGGGTGATGGGCAACATCAGCCATATGGCTGGGGGTGGCAGGGGTGATGGGCAACATCAGCCCTATGGCTGGGGGTGGCAGGGGTGATGGGCAACAGGACCCCTGTGAGTGGGTTGGCAGGGGTGATGGGCAACATAAGCCCTATGGGTGGGGGTGGCAGGGGTGATGGGCAACAAGTCCCCTGTGAGTGGGGGCGGCAGTAGTGATGGGCAACATAAGCCCTATGGGTGTGGGTGGCAGGGGTGATGGGCAACATCAGCCCTATGGCTGGGGGTGGCAGGGGTGATGGGCAACAGGTCCCCTGTGAGTGGGGGTGGCAGGGGTGATGGACATCATAAGCCCTATGGCTGGGGGTGGCAGGGGTGAATGGCAACATAAGCCCTATGGCTGGGGGTGGCAGTGGTGATGAGCAACAGGTCCCCTGTGAGTGGGGGTGGCAGGGGTGATGGGCAACATTAGCCATATGGGTGTGGATGGCAGTAGTGATGGGCAACAGGTCCCCTGTGAGTGGGGGTGGCAGGGGTGATGGGCAACATAAGCCCTATGGCTGGGGGTGGCAGGGGTGATGGGCAACATCAGCCCTATGGCTGGGGGTGGCAGGGGTGATGGGCAACAGGTCCCCTATGAGTGGGGTGGCAGTAGTGATGGGCAACATAAGCCCTATGGCTGGGGGTGGCAGGGGTGATGGACAACAGGTCCCCTGTGAGTGGGGGTGGCAGGGGTGATGGGCAAGAGGTCCCCTGTGGGTGGGGGTGGCAGGGGGATGGGCAACAGGTCCCCTGTGAGTGGGGGTGGCAGGGGTGATGGGCAACAGGTCCCCTATGGGTGGGGGTGGCAGGGGTGATGGGCAACAGGTCCCCTGTGAGTGGGGGTGGCAGGGGTGATGGGCAACAGATCCACTATGGGTGGGGTTGTTTGTGGTGCTGGCCATGCAACCCCCATGGTGGGCTGTTCTTAGTGTCCAGGACGTGGATCCCCTGTGTGTGTGTGCCATTTTGCAGGTACGTGTCGTTTGTTTGTGTTGTAGGTGTCTGACTTACCGCCTGCGCCGTCGGCGTCGGTCCCTGATCCGGTCATAGATGTAGAGTACTGGTATGACCTGCGCGATGGGATTCATGATGTGTTCGTGACGACACGCTGCTTGTTGCTCCGTCTCGTACCCGCTGCAAGCTGGTCCGTCTCGTAGCCGTGTATTGATTTGTGGCGCGAATCGTAGCTGAAATGCTTGTTTTCTGGATGCTGTGACGTCTCGTGCGTGACGACCCGTCCGGCGCGTAGGAAGTACGCATCGTACTTGTCATGCCGGAAACTGCTATGGATACTGCTTCCGGGCGACTCAGTTCATCTTTAGGAGTTACGGCTCGGACGGAGAATGGGGCTTGATTCACAGCCTACGTGTCAGTCGTGTTTTTGGCAGTTATGCGCATCGTACTAACTCTACAGGACGGACCGGCTCCGGGTACGTGTCGGTTGCACGGTAAGGCTACGGACAGCTGTCTGACCGGCCATCGGAATCGGCCCCTATATCTGAAGGGGGAGAGGTGACATCCCTACTCTGACCTCCCCAATTTATGAATGCAACACACACAAAGGAGTGGGAAAGTGGATAATAAAAGGTGGCACGTGCTCAGTGAGAGAAAACTGCCCTCACAAAATTGTTACTTGCTTCTTCATTGGGCTTGTTTACTAACACCCCTGCACAGACCAATGCATGGGGTAGAGCAAAGGGGAGGGGAAAACAATAACAGTTTGGGATCACCGAATAAATGTGCAGCTAATGAAAGTTAAAACTAGCTTGGATGTGTACCCACTCGAAACTTTATTCCTGGGTCATCTGGCTAGTTTTTAAAACGTGAAGGATGGTGGTGACAGGAGAAGATTAAGATTCCTTCACCCCTCCTTACTGCCAAGCAGTCAACATATTTCTGCCGTTTAAATCATGACCACAGTGTCGGGTCACACCAGCATTCATCAGGACTCTCCGGATCCCAAATTGTAGTACCCTGTGATCCTGGCTTGGGTATGTATGGGATGCATTCCTTCCAACATGGGATTCCCTATTTCACGCAAACTTCGTGATCTGTGGGAAAGCACACGGAGGGGAGATAATTTTTACTAGATTGCCATTTGATCCTCCACAAAGTATCAGGGAGTGGAAAATCCAAACTCCTGGGTGCTTCTTCCCTCTTTGCACCTCATCCACGCACCACCTCAAAGCTCACAGTACCCTATTGGTATAATACTTCAAGCATCGCATCCAAATCGGACTAATCATTTATCATGGAACATTATCCACGCCACATAACACTCAGAAAAAACGCTTTTACCATCACCAAAATCCGTTTCAATCAAATGCACCCACTAATGCTGTGCAAGAAAATCTCTCTCACCAAGTTTCACCAAGCGAATCGCTAGAACTAGCGAGGGGTTGAGAGGGATCTTCTGTAGTCAGACTCTATAAGGAGATAAAACATATACATAATGCTGTTATTGTAGTGAAGGCTGCGCGTTACACACATATATACATTGCTAAGTTAGCATAACCGCGTTAGATGCTAGAAAGCCATCTTGCTGCTTTTGCACACGACACTACAGTTACATGTTATTATTTGAAAACTGCTTGCTCGCCTTTTCTTCACATGAGAACTGTCTGTTGTTCACATACCTAGCTATGAGCTACGAACTTGGTCTGTACACTGTGTAGAGAAACAGTCTGGGTCGCTAGACAATGCATGTTTTCGAGTTCAGGTTGATCGACCAACTATTTAGCCATAACAGGCATGCAGCTGCAAATACCTGAAAGTCGAGTGCTTTTAATATTACCGGCTGCATGCATTTACATTCTGAAGAAGAGCTTTCACTGGAGAAGACCCTTCTGCTCCTGTGATGTGATTACAGCTGATCTTTACGGTATGGGGTTCCCCATTTAAGCCTAGAGACCTTCTATTAGTATATAATACTAGTTTGCTAGTGAAGGGAAGGTGGTTGTAACCCACTGTCATTTATATTATGATTTCTCCCTTTATTTTCTATTGTATTGTAACAATGCTGATGGTTTTGATATTAATCGTTTGCCTGCTTATGTTAGCCAAAGTACTGCATATTAGGACACGAGGTTTATAAAATAAACTCTTTAAATTTTACCGTGTCTTTGTTTACTCTTGTTGTGGACTGATATGAGAATAATAACGAACTGTTATTTCTGATTCTCACCATTCCTGAGAGTGATCTAAGTCGCTTGTTCTGGGTTGTCTATACATTGGGACCGCCGTGCTAATACTGATAACAAATTGGACACTGATGCTGGTCGGATACGGGGTTCTGGGTTCTGAGGTGAGTTTCTCGTACACCACAATTCACCGAGGTCCTGGTTTTCTGTGCATAGTTCTGTGCAAGAGCAGAATCCCTGCAACATGGCGCACCTAACGTTTGGTCTATTGAGTTGAAGCGCCTTAGTAGTGCTTATATTAGTCCACGACTCCCTCATTCTTGTTTCCGGATAGCGGGAGTGACGGATTTTAAACCTACCTATTATTAGACTAATAGGTTCTTTCAAGCTTGATCATTATAAAGGTTTTCTGAACCCATGTGCTACTGATAGAACTCGTTGTTGTTTTCTATTTTGTGTCCACATGGCGATATTGCGGCACATAGCCGTACGCCTCTGCGATGTCATTTGACGACGTATGGAGTGCCGGACGATGGTATGGCAGTGATTTTCGTGGTAGGTGCCGATGCATCCTTTCCCTATGAGTTGTTTTACTCTTGGGTCAATTTGCCGGCAGCGGGTGACGATGGTACGTTTAACTCCTATACTGCCACAGCGATGCCTGCCAACTACACGCCATACAGGACACAAGAGATACCTATTTCTGCCTGGCAGCATCGAATTTGGTTCATTGGCGCCCTTCCCCAAGCGGTTATACCGGCGAGAATGGGCCCTTTGTCAATTGAAGGGGCCACATGGCCGGTATTAGCCGGATTTACGCCTCATCCTCGTTATCTTCAGGTAACGATGGCTGAGTTGCGTGTACTTCACACTGCCCTTATTGGAGTACATAGGGCCTTGGTGCAGTACGTGTCACGCAACATGCAAATGGGGGCACCTGCTGTTGAGGGACAGCCAACGGACCACCACGCAGTGGTTATAAGCCCGGTTATGGTTAATTCAACTATGGGCAAGCGCCCCCAGAATATGGATGATTACCCTTATTGGCTTGCTGAGAAATTTGACCAACTGGAAGCGGTTTATCCGAACACAACTCCTGTGGAGAAACACAGGATACTTACCATTAGTTTGCCGAAAGACTTGGTCCTAGATATGACCGATTGTGAAAACTGGGGCAAGGTCTTTGCCGCGACATACTCGAAGTGCTTCGGCACTCCGTCTCTGTCTGTACTGCCCTACGTTATTATACGTGTTCAGGAGAATCACGGTGCGGAGGCGGCTGTAGAATTGGGAATGCGGCTTGTTGGAGTGTTCGATGTGGTTGCTACCATGATACTGGGCAACCTCAAAGGAGATGCTATGCAATTCCAAGTCCTTAATAAATTGGACGCGGTGGACGACGAAGACAAGCCGAGGGAGGTCGCGAAAATTATCGCGAATGCCTATAAACAAGTTGGTCGTAGCGCTTTAGGTGTTAAACCTGCTGTGAAAATTCCTGATTTAATACAACAAACAAAGGCAGACTCTTCTGGTAAGGACGACCGCCCTAATTTTCCAAAACAAAATTGGCGGGGAAAGAAACAGGGTAAGCAGCAACAGAAACAGGGGTCTCGTCCTGCCTCTCCCGTACAGTCAAGTAGCGAACTCACATATGATCTGCGCGATCGATCTACTATTAAGTCACCTGATCGATTTCAGGTTTCTGAACAACGTTCTCCTCGTTCTTCACAGGAAACATCAGCTTCACAGTCCGGTGGCGGAGGCGGTGGCAAAGGTCGGGGTGCCCCACAAGGACGTGAGCAATCCTGCCAGACTGACGGCAAAGGCAAGCAGGACGAGTTTGCACGTCAACGACCCCCGTTTCAGAAGAAGAAAGTTGCTGCGCTAACAGCAAGGTATGCCACAGATAGTGCGGACACAGCTTCGGAACCTGACATGGGCACTAACGCTGCTAGACAGCGCAGCGGAAGTTACAATAGTGCGACGAGCGCTGCATCCATATCTGGAGGTGTCAGCAACTGACACGTTTGTTACTGTAGAAACTGCGGACACTAGAGTGGCTCCCCCTGATAGACTATATAACATAATCCTCTTAATTGAAGGTGACATACAACGCACAATAAAAGGGATTATTTGGGATCATCTGACCACTTCTTATGATATACTCCTAGCGGAGGCAGACTGGCCCCCAACTTTCATTTTAAATGCTTCTAGAGGGGAGGAAGTAATCCTCCCGTCCTTTGTGAAGTAAACACAGGATTCACAACAAGTGGATTCCAGGTAGATTTATTCCATCAGAGAGGACAACTTAAACAACCACACAGGACAGACTCTAACTGCTAATGAACTGTCAACCCATCATGGAACCTAGAACCCTAGTGATACAATAACACTCCATCATAGAACATAACCACAGATAACATGGACACTACACACCTTCCCCCCCAAAAAAACAAAAAAAACACAAAAAAAAACTAAAACATAACAAAATCATTCATTTTAACAGGTGGTTTCCTCACCCGAGAACTTTTCCTTGGAACTGGTGGAATGGGAACCTCAACAGGAGAACTAGCAAGTTGGTTCTCTACAGGGACTACATTCGATGTTGCAGAGGAACATTGAGTCAAACAAGGTTCAACAGCATTTCCAACATTATCCAAATTGGCAATATTTGAAGAAGGAAACACCCCTTCAAACTCAGAATTAGAACCATTCAATGTATCCAGAAAATTTTGAAAGTCCCCATTCTCCTCAGTATCCAAAGACTTCTTTACTGGAGAGACAGGTGACTCATCACAAACATTTTTGGATCTAAATATGGATATCCGTCTGAAATTCCATATTTTGCCACCATGTACCCTAACAGCTCTGCTGAAAACTTCAATTACTTTCACCGGGTCAGACCATTTAGACCATCGTTTGTCAATGCCACCCAATTTAACACGAACAAAATCACCCACTTTGATTTTACAATCTTTTGAAGAATTGATGTTCTTCGCATTTTGCATCTTATCTTGGTATTTTTGAATCCGCTCTCTAACCATTTTGAGATCCACCATGGAATCAGGACACTTGTTATTCTTCAGCCAACATGGCATGAGCTTTGAGGACGGCTTCCTTCCTCTTAACATCTCAAATGGAGAACAACCTGTAACAGAATGAGGGGACATCCGATATGTGTGCAAAGTGGCCCGTAAAGCCTTCCTCCAATCAATATTACTTTTAATAGCTAGCTGTATAGATTCCTTTACAACCCTATTGAAACGCTCAACCTGACCATTAGCCATTGGATTATAGTTAGAAACCCTTTTATGCGTGACCCCACATTTGTTTAGAAACATTTCAAATTCATGACTAATAAATTGTGGCCCATTATCAGAAACCAATTCAGATGGAATACCTTCTCTACTAAAGATGTTGTCCAAAAATTCTATGACATGGTTAGAGGTTATTTTGTCTACCACCTTGACTTCTGGCCATTTCGAAAAATAATCCACTAAAACCACCGCAAAGACCTGTTTAGCAGAAGAAAAATTCAAAGGCCCAATAATATCAATCCCTAATTTGCTCCAGGGACACAAGGAATACTCAATAGGTGAGATCCCCACAGATAAAGGCTTGACCGATTTGTCACTCTTAGAACATTGAATACAATCTCTAACCCACCTGTCCACCATACCATCCATGCTTGGCCACCAATAAAATTCTCTCAAACGACGTTTGGTGGAAGACATTCCTAAATGTCCTTCATGTGACAACTTTACTAACTGTTCTCTAACACTTTGAGGTGGAACAATCTTATCACCTCTAATTACGAATCCATGCAAAAACATAAGTTCATCATTCACTTTCCAAAACGAACTCAACTCACCACTCAACTTCCTTTCTTCCGGCCATCCTCCTTGTAAGTACTTTACAACATTTTGTAAAACGTCATCTTCCAACATTGCCTTAAACCAAATCTCCTCCGAGATGGCACTCGAACTTACGCTTTCCCTCACATCTTCCATAGTATAAGCTACGTCACATTCCTCAGAGGTAATACTTACACCAGAACACTCATCTAAAGACAACCGAGACATGCAATCCGCATGAACATTCAAACGGCCAGGAATATATACAACTGAACACTGATATTCCTGCAGTTTAGCAGCTAACCTGGCTAAACGAGCAGTCAAAGTTCTACCACCACCAGCCGCTAACATGTTTATCAGAGGTTTATGGTCAGTCCTTAATTGAAACTTTGTCCCCCATAAAAATTGCCTAAAATGCTGCGCAGCCCAGGTACACGCAAGTAATTCCTTTTCAATGGTAGAGTAATTAACCTCCGCTCCTTTTAAAGTTCTTGAGGCATACGAAACAACATACTCCTCCCCAAATTTCTTTTGTAAAAGCACAGCGCCTAAACCAGTGTTACTAGCGTCTACTGCTACCATACATTCCCCACCAATAGTAAAAGGTCTCAAAAACGGAGCCACACAAATCTCATTTTTAAGTGTTTCAAAAGCTAACTTTTGCTCACTTCCCCAGATAAATTTAGCGTTTTTCTTCAGTAAATTGCGCAACGGAAACACTTTTGAGGCATAATTCTTAACAAACTTACTGTAAAATTCCGTTAAACCTAAGAATGACAACAATTGATCTTTAGAAGTAGGAGACGGAGCCTTAGTAATACTAGCTACATGATCCATTTTTGGTTTGATACCCTCTCTTGAAATCTCGTGGCCTAAATATTCCACATTATCTTTTCTGAATTTGCATTTGGAAAGCTTAAGCGTTAAACCTTTGCACTGTATGTTATTCAACACCTTTTTTAGATTGCAATCATGGTCTTCAAAGTCTTTCCCAAAAATCAGAATATCATCCTGAAAGGCTATGGCACCAGGGCAACCTTCCAGGACATCCTTCATGATTCTCTGAAAGACCGAAACGGCACTAGCCAAACCAAATGGCATCCTCTTATATTGAAACATGCCTTCCGGAGTAATGAAAGCTGTCAAACATTTGGATTGTTCATGTAACACAATCTGGTGGTATGCACTCGCCAAATCAACTGTGGAAAACACACACGCACCAGATAAAGTTGATATCAATTCATGAATGTTGGGTAAAGGATGTCTATCAATCCAAATCTCCTTATTTAAGCTACGGAGATCAACACACAGCCTAAGATCTCCGTTGCCTTTAAGGGAAAGAACCACCGGAGAAACCCATGGGGATGATTCTATAGGTTCTATAACATTCCTTGAAACTAGATCCTTCAACATGTCTTTCAACTTGTCACGATATGCTAAGGGAACATTACGGACCCTATGTCTCACAGGAATAGCAGAGTCCTTTAGTATTATTTTGTGTTTAAAGTTTGCATATTCCCCAAGTTGATCACTGAACACTTTAGGAAACATTTTTTTAATGTCATCCACACAATCCCCACTAAGAATACTGTATACCGGTGGAGTCGCATTGGGATCTAATTTTATGCCCAATTCTTGTTGATGGGGCCACCCAAGTATAGATACCCCTTTAGTTGCTACATATAGTTTCCCTTTAGTAGACTTCCCTTTAAAAGACAAATCTGTCCAAAAATAACCTTCGAGTGCAATTTTGTGCCCTGAATAACTCCCAGGTTTAATGTCTGGAGGTAATAATTCTCTGTTCTCCCATAGTTTTATGAAAAGATCCCTACCTATAATGGAGTACCACGCACACGAATCTATCATCATCATGACTTCTTTTCCATCTATTAGTATGGATCCAGATGGAAACCCTTTACAATTGTTTTCAGAAACACAAGCAATGCAATTAAATTCATTAAACTCTGTAGCGATCTCCTCTTCATCACAGGTAATACAATTGACTTTTTGTTGAGACCTACACATTTTTCCAAAATGACCTGGCTTTTTACATTTAATACAAATTTTAGTCCATGCTGGACATCCCTTATAGTTACCAACATGTTCAAAACTGCCACACCTATAGCAGATCACAGGATTCCTCCTGTTGCTAAATTTATTGTCCTTGAAACTTGGATCTCTTCTAATAAGAACTGAAGGAGTTTTCTTCTGAAAAACCTGAGGCTTCACAACTGAAACTTCAGCTACAGGATCTTGTGCTTTAACGTTGACAATTGAAGGTTGACCTCTGATCTCACTTACAAACTTTTCTGATTGTTCTATGCCTTTAGCGATATTGACCACGGCATTCAAAGAAGATTCAGTGCCCAACCATAACCTCTCTTGTATCTTTTTACTTTTAGTTTTCATCATTATCTGGTCTCTAAGCACTTGCTCGTAATTGATGGTATCAAATGCACAAGAACCAGCAAGAGAACGTAAGGCTGACACATAGTTTTCAATGGATTCATCCTCCTTTTGAGCACGGGAATAAAATTTAAATCTTTCCATCACAATGTTTATTTTCTTCCCGAATCTGGTGCTCATCTTTTTAACTGCCACCTCAAACACATTTACACCCTCAGTGCTCTCGAGAGGAGGTAAATTATCAAATTCTTTGATCCCTTGACCACCTAAACAATGTCTTAACAAATCCAATTTCCTTTTTGGGGAACAACCTTCCTCCTCTAAAACCTCAACATAAGCTAAAAACATAGGATACCATAAATCCCATTCCATTTTAGGATCTCCAGCTGCAGGCAAGAAATGTGGTGGCGCCGAAATGTTAGACATACTAATAAAAACGTTTAGTTGCCTTTACACAAATAAAAATATGCGTAATAAAATTGCTTAGAGTCTTGTTCTTTTTTTTAAAAAAAATAAATTTGATTAAAGAAAAAGAAGAAGAAAAAAAAAAAATGAAGAATAAAAATTTGAATGAAAATGAGAAACGTGACTTCTCTCTTTTTTTTAAAAAATAAAGCAAAATTGTATAAGACAGGTAATGTTGCTTGCCACACGAATAAAGTTGTCAAAATTAATCACTGTATCCGAAACTAGACCAATCCAAGATGGCGGCTAAAACGCGTGACATCATCACGCTCCCAGCATGCTTTGCTGACTTGGAATCTTCCGTGAGAAGGAAAGAGCGTAATCCAGATAATGCAAAAGATGGTTCCAGATAAGAACGCTGCGGCTAGAGCTAGCTCGAGCGGGTGAGTGTAGCTTTATATTTTTTTAAACATAAGAACGTAACCGCTACAATCTCCGCAGCCTATACACGCCAGTATTTCCGTCAAAAATTCCCCAATTTGGTGAAACACACTGCCGCAGGCGCGATCAAAGCGCAGGACGATTCCACACACTGCCGCAGGCGCAATCAAGGCGCAAGACGATTTCACACACTGCCGCAGGCGCAATCAAAGCGCAAAACAGTTTCACACCGTGCAGACCACAAAGAAAATGTGAAAGGCACAAGTATCAACTACTCCACAACGCCACTTCAAAAACGATCAAACAGCCGCAGGTGCAATCAGAAGCACATAGCATTAATACCTTGAAAGCGTCTTCATTAGTGAACGCTGTCCTCCTCTGACTCCCATCCTCGTCGCCAGTGTGAAGTAAACACAGGATTCACAACAAGTGGATTCCAGGTAGATTTATTCCATCAGAGAGGACAACTTAAACAACCACACAGGACAGACTCTAACTGCTAATGAACTGTCAACCCATCATGGAACCTAGAACCCTAGTGATAAAATAACACTCCATCATAGAACATAACCACAGATAACATGGACACTACACTTTGCGCACACAATGCCAAAGGATCACACTGAAAAGTTCGCTGAGGAGTGGGCTCTGGTGCAAGCACCAGCTTTTTATCGTTCTCAGGTAGGTTGGGATAAATTGTCACCCAGCCATGAGATCCCATTGTGATCTATGCCCCAGCCACAACCCCAATATCCCATGCGTCGCGAAGCTAGATCTCACGTCGCTGACATCCTTGAACAATTGGAATATCAGGGTGTTATTGAAACATGTGTGTCACCTATGAATAATCCTTTATTCACTGTGACGAAGCCGGATGGGTCGTACCGGCTAGTTTTGGATTACCGGCATTTAAATTCGCATTGCCGGACATGCGCGGTACAGAATACCCACAGTTCTGCTCTCGTCGATAGTCTCGTGAGAAAACGGTTTAAAACCACACTTGACATTTCCAATGGCTTTTATAGCCACAACTTGTCCTCTATTAGCAGTCAGTGGACTGCGTTTACCTCGGGCGGCAAACAGAAACAGTTTATAAGACTAGCCATGGGCTACATCCGCCCGCGTAGTCTCTCTTTTCGAGAACATAGACCAGGATGCGTACTCATACGTAGACAATATTTATCTCACGGATGATGAGTTGTTGCTGCATCTGTGTCGCGATGATCGCATTATTGTTATGTTTGCAGATTTCGGATATAAATGCAACTTTGCGAAGTCTCACATTGCAGAGTATACAGTGTTGTTTTTGGGCTACGAGCTCAATAATGAAGGTCGAGGTTTGGCTCCTCACTTTCTGGAGAAGTGCGCATGCCTGCGTGCTCCTACAACATTGAAAAAACTACAGTCCTTGCTGGGCTTTCTGAATTTCGGTCATACGTATATTCCTGACTATGCCCAGCGTATCAAGCCGCTTTATGCCTTGGTACAACCTACTTTTTCCAAATCATGCTGGCAGCTAGAGCATTCAGCTATCTTGCAATCTTTGCAGGCTGATCTTCTTGCTTCTAAATACTTACTGACACGTGACAACCGCACTAACCTGGTGATAAGAATTGTGCCTGGCGCAGTGGGTTTCACGTACTTAACGTTCAATGAGGGCGATACCGTCCCCATTGCATACAAATCACACTTGTACACTTCTGCTGAACTGCGCTTTTCCACTGTCGAAAAAGTTCTGACGGCGGTGCAGATGGCGATTCTCAAAGAGCGAGCGCTGTCGCAGGGAAAACGCATGTTGGTTGTGACACCATATCCTGCCCTTGAGGTGGTGACTAAAGCAAGTGTACCTAATTCTAAAGCTTTGCATCCACGGTGGATACAATGGGCCACTTCCTTGACATCGCCAGATGTCACCTATATCTTTGATGTCTCATTGCAGACTCAGGAGTACTTACAGTATGAATTCGTTCATCCAGCTCCTCTGTCTTTGCGCCCGCTCGAGGATTACCATTGTGTCATTTACACTGACGGTTCGGCGCAACCGGCGATTGGATCAAAGCATGCCTATTCAGCGGCCTGCGCAATCGTGGTGGGTACTTTCGTAAATGGCGATTTCAAATCTGATGTCGTGCATAAGCAGTCATTAGGTGATTGTACCGCACAATTGGCAGAGCTACGGGCTATGGTGCTTGCACTGGAGTTTGCTGATCCTCGGGTCACTACTCTTATAGTGAGTGACTCGTTTTATTGTGTTCAGTCATACAACGACAATCTACATTTTTGGTCTCAGAATGACTATAGTGATTCCAAAGGTAGCACAGCTAAGCGTAAACTGCTTTGGGTTCGAGTGGCGGATCTTAAGGACCGTCTGCCACTCGTGAATGTTATTCACACAATTGGTCACCAACGGATTGGTGTCCATGCTATCGGCAACAGCTTGGCTGACGAGGCAGCAAAAACAGCAGTGGCGACATACTTAGTAGCAGCAGTTACAAGATCCAAAAGTGAGATTGATGATGACATCTTGGCAGCCATTGCTGCATCAGAGAAGGGAACTGATTACCCGAGAGGTTTCCCTTCTCGTTACCATTATCACTTAAGCCTGATAACGTCCTGTTAGTGAGGATTAACGATGTTGGTGACAGATTGATTCCCAACGCGGACTGCAGACCATCTCTGATATTAGCAGCTCACGAGGGCGTGGCCTCTGCCCATGCCGGCGTTGCAGCTACTATATCTCTGCTACAACAGCGTTACTGGTGGTACGGTTTATATAAACAAGCGCAAGCTTATGTTCCTGATTGTGACATTTGCCAGCAGATTAAACCTTCGACTGCTGTGCGCCCACCACAAACTCAGTTGTACATATTTAATAAACCACTTGGGTGCGTTTATTTAGATCACTGTTATGTTATGTTATGTTATGTTAAATGGGACTTTTATAGCGCAACGGCTACTCCAAAGGAGTGTCCCGGCGCTTTTGTGCTCCAGACCAAAGAAAGAGCTGGAAAACATAACAGTAGAAAGAGCAGGGGCCTAAAGAGGGGGCAGATTATCCAGTGAACAGCCAGGTTTTTAAGTCTTTTCTGAAGGCAAGCAGGTTAGCGGTGTTTCGCAAGGACACCGGTAAGGAATTCCATAGCTGCGGAGCAAGAAAGCTAAAGGACCGGCCGCCTAGCCGAGCCCTTTTGATGCGTGGCACCCGAGCCAAAGCCAAAGCTTCTGACCTGAGGGATCGTACAGGTCGATAGAAGTCCAGCCTCCTCTGAAGATATTTGGCACCATTGCCATGCAAGGCCTTATGGGCGAGAGTCATGGCCTTGAAAAGTATCCTCTTCCGCACCGGAAGCCAGTGAAGGGATACGAGGAGATTGGAGGCACTGGTGCGGCGGTGCAGGCCAAAAATTGCACGAGCAGCAGCGTTCTGAGTAACCTGCAAACGCTGGAGGAGGTATTCAGGCAGACCCAGATATAGGACATTTGCATAGTCCAATCTGGACCCTATGAGTGCCTGAACAGTGATCCTCCGATGTTCCTCCGAGAGAAGGGGAAAGAACTTGCGCAACATTCTGAGTATCCCAAAGCATGTTCCCGTAAGAGTGGAAACCTGGGATTTGAGCGAGAGCTCGTTGTCAATTTTAACCCCCAGGTTCTTAGCCCACTTAGAGGACTGAGTGGGAGGGAACATGTCAGCAGGCCACCAACCCTGCCAATCTGGTTCTGATGGGCATCCGAAGAATAGTATTTCGGATTTGTCCGAGTTGCATTTGAGGCTGTTGTGTGAAAACCAGCTAAAGACAGCCCCAAGGCACTCGCAGATCCTTTCTCCATCGAACTCTTCGCTCTTACGACAGGTGAATAGAAGCTGGGTGTCGTCAGCATAAGAGACGATCCGGGCCCCGTAGGACTCCGCCAGTGTCGCCAGAGGGGTCATAAGGATGTTAAATAGAGTGGGGCTCAGTACAGAGCCCTGAGGCACTCCGACTCCCAATGGCGGCATCTCGGCGGACCCGGGTGGGACCCAGACCGTCTGCCGGCGGTTGGCCAGAAAGGAACGAAACCAGTTGAGCACCGTCCCCCCTAGACCGATGTTATGAAGTCTAGTGAGGAGATCCTCGTGGGGGACGGTGTCAAACGCCGCCGACAGGTCTAACATGACTAACATCACCCTGCCTCCTGTGTCCAGCACCTCCTTCACGATCTCCGAGACTTCCAGGAGCGCCGTCTCGGTGCTTAAGTTGGAACGAAAGCCCGATTGGGATTCATGAAGTAACTCATTAGACTCCAGGAAGTTAGAAAGCACGCTGTGCACGTGTTTCTCCAGGATCTTGGTCAGTGCTGGAAGGAGCGAGATTGGCCTATAATTAGAAGGCGCCTCTGGATCAAGATTGGGCTTCTTGATCAGGGGGATGACCATGGCTTGCTTCCAGGCCTGGGGCAGAAAACCCTGACTCAGGGATAAATTGAGGATAGGATTAGCTATGGGATTAATGACATCTGCCATTTTCGCTAAGAATTTTGCTGGACACGGATCTAATGGTGAGCCTGATTTAAGGTTCCTCATCAAGGCTAAGGATGCGGCAACCGGAAGGGGAGGAAAGTCTAGCAAAGCTGGGCCAGGAGGAGACAGGAAGACTGTCTCCGTCGGCATCGTAGATAAATCATCTAACGCTCTCGACGGGAAAGAATCCTGAATTAGCCTGATTTTGGTGGTGAAGAAATTGGCAATAGTGTTAGCCCAGGTCTCCACCGGGGCACCCTGAGTAGAGGTTGTCCGGGGGCTGCTAAATTCACGTACAATTGAAAAAATCTCCTTACAGGAGTTAGCTGCGTCTTCAATCCTTTTAGCGAAGTAACATTTCTTGCCCTGTAAGATAAGATCGTGGTAGGACTTCATCATGATTTTATAGCGTTGTTTGGCTTCAGGCTCATACTGGACTCTCCACGCCCGCTCAGCAGCTTTACATTGCCTACGAGCGTGGGCTAAATCCTCCGTAAACCAGGGGGCAGAGACCCGCCGGGCAGCAGATCTGGGTGGCTGTGAGGGAGCGAGCTCATTTAGTCTGGCAAGAAGCCAGGATTGTAGGCTCTCCAGATCTTTCTCCAGGTCGCCAGTACAGGAAACAGGGTGATCTGCCAGGGCATGCGTTAGCATGTCTGGGGTCACCCGGTGGAATGCCCTATAGCTGCTGCCCTGCTGCCTCATGACACTGGCCGGAGAGGTCACAGTAGAAGGTATTTCAAAGTGGGCAAGATAATGATCAGACCAGACGACTGGCAGAAGAGTTACAGCCATGATAGGTGTGGTGGAAAACACCTGATCAAGTGTGTGGCCTTTGTTGTGGGTCGGACCAGAAAGATAGGGGGAAAGGCCTAGAGTGGATGCAATATCCAGCAATTTGATGGCGTCCTGGTCATTATGGTCCTTTTTCCTCAGACTCTGCATACAAGTACATCTTGGTTGCAGTGGATTCGTGCACACATTTTCTATGGGTGTGGCCACAAAGGAGTGCTGATTCACGTACTGTCATCAGGGATTTGCGTGTCTTTGTGGGAAGTTTTGCATGTGGTACCTTTCATTCTGATCAGGGCCCTGCGTTCGCCTCTAAGGCGTACAAAGAAGCCATGAGAGATTTGGGGGTCCAAGTCAAATTTTCATCTCCATACCGACCTGAGGGTAATAGTGTGGTGGAGCGAATGAACCGTGACTTAAAGCAGTCATTGACAGCTAGGGTTTTAGGCACAGGCCGGAACTGGCTAGCCCATTTGTATAACGTCCAACGTGCACTTAATAATCTCCCTAGAAGGTCTCTGGGTGGGCGGACCCCATACATGATGCTCTTTGGCATAAGAATGTTTGTCCCAGACCTTGATGGTCTAGACTAGGCCTGGGCAAAAATTTCGTTCCGTTCGCGGAAATTGCGATAATTTGACATTTTTGCGTTCCGCGGAGAGCGCGAAAATGTCAAAAATTCCGGTTTCCGCAGCTTGGCGATAATTTGTTTCTTGCTCGCGCTGTAAAATGATACATTCTCGCGCGCGCGCGATCGCCTTACCTGAATCCCTGCGTTCGCCGACAAGTTTTCTTGATCCGGTCGCGTTCTCCATGAGATGTTGTATTGTTTTTAGCCATTTGCGCTGTCTCGCGACAGTTCGCGCCCGCAGTGACGTCATGCGTCGCGCGATCACGTCTTTCTTCTCGCGATCATGCACCGCGAGAACAACTCAAAACAAGATGGCCGCGCCCGCAAGCAGCCACATGGGTAAGTTGGCGACCCGCAACCATGCAGAAAATCGCGCGAACATGCCGGAAAAAAACTTCCGCATCTTCGCGATATTTCTGCTTGTTTGCGATAATTTTAAACATTCTCGCGATAATTTGCGAAGGTTAATTCCGCAAATTCCGCCCACCCCTAGTCTAGACATGGCGGCGTCAGCCGCACCCTTTGACGTAGATGAACACTGTGCTGTATTGCAGACTCTACAAGAAGCCAGAGACAGTCTATCGAAGGAACACTTGCCCTCCACATCTGATGCTGCGCTACAGATTCCGGTAGTCGGTTGGCTACCTCGAGTTGGTGATCTGGTCCGTGAGAAGGTGGAGAACAAGAAGGAGTTCGGCCCCTCTTATCGTGCACCGGTTCCAGTGCTTGGCGTGCAGGGTACAAGAACAGTCATTTTACCTCCACTTCCTGGTCGCAAGGATAACAGGTACATCTCTATTGACAATGTCAAGCTACAGCGAGTGGCCGATTCTTCTTAGTATGACTCCAGCGGTTTCTTGCCTTGCGATGCTACGAAATTCTGTTTTGGCTCCAGCTTCTAACACCTTGCCTGATGTTGCCATCGAGATGCATACAGTTGCTGATCCTTTGTTGATACCACCCGCTGGTGGTCTACCTGAAGAGACTGAGTATGCTTATCCTACGGATGTCATGTTACCTGTTTTGCAATCCACCGCAGTTGACCAGTCACGTTTCTCTTTTGACACTAACTCAATGACTTCCAGTCCCCCATCAAAAGTTTCGAGATTTGTGGTCTGGTTTAAGCTAAATCTTTTGATTCCCCCTTGGACATACATTTGGCTGTGCTCATATGTATTTTTATGTTCATGTCCATTGGATTCGTGGTGGTGTTTTTTTAACTTGTGAATGGACACTACCTGAAAGAACGATCGACAATTAGACTAATTGATGGAACTTTGGCCCCCCACTCCTCCTCACACATCATGAAGAGGGACCAGACTTTTGTGAATATTATGGCCTGGCCCGTGTTAGACGGGATTGTGTGGGATGCTGTTAAATTCCAAATCCATGGTCCTACTGAAGTTATAAATGTGCCAAATGTATTTCGTGTTTCTATGGGTGATGTGGTTAAACAAAACATCCGCTCTGATGATTGGGACGTTCAGGCCATAGAAGCACTGTTTTCTGATTTGAAATATTATGCTGCATTTGATGCTGAAGATTTGTATTTAGATACTACTAATTATGATGAACAATTCTGTTATCAACATTATGGCAATCATTTCCTTCACAAAGCTAATACATTTAGAAATGTTGTAAATTTTACCCAATGGGAACATTGTCCAACAACAGTTGTAGGTAGCTCGACCACCTTGATAGACAAATTTACGTATTTTTCTGATTTCAGTGTTTCCAAGCCTGCCTCGTTTTATTTCAAAGTGACGGCTGAGTCTACCTCTAAAGTTAGGCTAACACACACGAAATTGCTGTATTCCAAGTCCTTTATGGATAGTTTGGCAATCGAAGGTTATGACCTGTGGAAAGCTACTATTGATCTTAAATCGGTTTGGGGTTCTAAACCGTGGCAGGTACAAGGAACAGAGGCTTTGCATCATGCCTGCCTAATCCTGAACCACATGTTGTTTTTGAATTCGACAATTTTTCAGACCACCTGTTTTGGATTGGCTACTACTAAAAATCTGAATTCTCCCTCTACTCCGGATCTGGGTGCTTATCCTGGTTGGGATAATCATACAGATCTGTCCCTTGATGCTTTGCAGTCATACACCTCTAATACATCTTTCAATATTTCCAAATTAGATTCGGAAGGGTGGTTATCATGGCAGACGAGTTCAGATTCCTGTCAACACCGTTTTCTGGGTTTGAAACGTGGTTATACTGAAGTTCGGGTGGACCCCCGTTTTGAGTCTTCTCATTCTGTTACGACCTAATCTGTAGGGAAGTTATGTCAATCTTGGCTGCAACATTCCACCTTGGCATCTGTTAAAATTCATTTATCTAAATTACATGCCAAAATTGATTTGAATGATTTTGTTAAAGGACCTGTGGGTGGCAGATCCAAAAGATGGGTATATGCTATTTATAACGAAGTTTGGAAGTTGTCACAAATTGAAACTGCATCCAGATTACGTGCTATTGATCAAGCCAATATGGAAAAAGTTCTGGCTGTCATAGATAATAGCATTAACACCCTTTCTTCCAGAATTTATACATTAGATAACATTGTTTCATCTGTTGTCGATATTGTGCAGGATGATATGTCTGTTTTATTCCATGGTCAAAATCAATTGCATTCTATAATGCAGTTTGCTTGGACATTACAAACGTTAAAGGCAGGGAAAGTCCCTTGGGATTATATGAATACTTCGTCTTTATTCCTTCCATTCAATTTAACTGCTAAACAGCAATTCATGTCCATGAAGGATGCAACATATTCACTGTTACCTTTACCGTTCTCGGTGGCTGAATTGAATTTGGCTGTGTGGCTTATCCGCGGGTTGATCACGTTACCTTTCCCCTTGTTTAAGTTTAGTTCATGCATGAAACATTCTGCATTAGGCAGATATGAACAACTTGGTACTGCCTTCCTGCATGAGGTTTGGTCACTTCCATTTACATACAGGTGCATGAGAGAGGGTAAAGAGGTCTATTTGAAAGGTGAGGAATGCACTTCCACACCTGATCATTCTGTAGTTTGTAGGCACATTCAATTGCATGGCGCGTGCAATGTGCATGCTCCTAATTTAGCCTGCATCCTAAAGGGGATTCCAGTGCCAGTTATTACTCCATCGTTCACGCTGCTTGCTAACGGAAGTTATTTGCTTTTAAATAATGAAGCTTGCTGTGGAATGCTGGTGGGAATTCCCTACATTGTAACTGTCTCACAGAGAGTAGCTTGTTGTAAGAATGTCCTTTTCCCACCCCCGCATGGGTGGCTGGATATATCAATCTGGCCTTCCATTCCAACCTTGAAAGCAGAGTTCAATAAGATGAGCAGAATAAGGGCACTATTGTCTCAAAAAGAAGTCGCGTTGACTCCTTCACGTGAAACATTTGTCCTTCATGTAGCGAATACACGCGCTGAGGTGCATGCGCTTTTGAATACTGATCTCCCACTACATTTTGGCACTCTGATTCACACTATCTTCAATGCCTCGTCAACAACAGGCTTGGCTCATTTTTTCAAAATTGTGGGCTCCGGCCTCGTGACCTCCTTCCAGACTATTTTTGGTGTGATCCCGGCATTTTTTCATTCTATTTTTTCCAGCGTTTTCGGCGGTCTCCCATTGATTCTCGCCCTTGTGGCTGGGGTGCTGCTATTGGTCTGCCTGCTACGCAATGGCTGCACGATTTGTGTCACACGACAGCCTGCCTCGGCTGCTCCATCTTCGTAACCGGATTCTTGAATACTATGGTACATTACCACTGGCAACCTTGAGTTTGGCCTATGGATTGTCCTTCCGGTTTTCATACTTTACATGCGTGCAACCTGTTTTTCATTGCCTAGACTGTCCCTTCCAATGGGCTCTGGATTTGTGCTTGTCAAACTCTGTGTCTCCCACCCCGGATTATGATCGACTAATGAGCTCCTTAGTGGCTCATGAGTTGGACTGTTCTGGTGTCAGGATTATGGCCTGTGGAGCGGCACATGGAGTCCTAGGGAATTGGGACATCGGTACGGCTGCATATGACTTCCTGGCGAGGAGTTATCTTGAAGAAAACGCCAGTAGTCCACTGATGGTAATAGAGGCACCTCTAGTGGAGGAACATGTCTGTTCATTTCCCTTGTTGAACTGGATGGCGGAAACATTTACTGATCATGCCAACGATTTCCTCTTGGAAGCTGTGGCTACTTACTGTGCGTACACGTTCATGGATTAATTGGGAGGTCGTCTGACTTTCCGTTTTTTTTATTGTTATTATTTAAAAAAATTCCTTTGTCATTTGGGCTCTTCGAGCCTTGACATTGCTTTATCGATTCATATATTTTTCCCTTTTCTAGGTTTTTTTCTTCAAACTTTCACACATATATACATTGCTAAATTAGCTTTACCGCGTTAGATGCTAGAAAGCCATCTTGCTGCTTTTGCACACGACACTATAGTTACATGTTATTATTGCTTGCTCGCCTTTTCTTCACATGAGAACTGTCTGTTGTTCACATACTTAGCTATGAGCTGCGACCTTGGTCTGTACACTGTGTAGAGAAACAGTCTGGGTCGCTAGACAATGCATGTTTTCGAGCTCAGGTTGATCGACCCACTATTTAGCCATAACAGGCATGCAGCTGCAAATACCTGAAAGTCGAGTGCTTTTAATATTACCGGCTGCATGCATTTACACACATTCTGAAGAAGAGCTTTCACTGGAGAAGACCCTTCTGCTCCTGTGATGTGATTACACTAAGCTGATCTTTACGGTATGGGGTTCCCCATTTAAGCCTAGAGACCTTCTATTAGTATATAATACTAGTTTGCTAGTGAAGGGAAGGTGGTTGTAACCCACTGTCATTTATATTATGATTTCTCCCTTTATTTTCTATGGTATTGTAACAATGCTGATGGTTTTGATATTAATCGTTTGCCTGCTTATGTTAGCCAAAGTACTGCATATTAGGACACGAGGTTTATAAAATAAACTCTTTAAATTTTACCGTGTCTTTGTTTACTCTTGTTGTGGACTGATATGAGAATAATAACGAACAGGTATTTCTGATTCCCACCATTCCTGAGAGTAATCTAAGTCGCTTGTTCTGGGTTGTCTATACATTGGGACCGCCGTACTAATACGGATAACGAATGGGACACTGATGCTGGTCGGATACGGGGTTCTGAGTTCTGAGGTGAGTTTCTGGTACACCACAATTCACCGAGATCCTGGTTTTCTGTGCATAGTTCTGTGCAAGAGCAGAATCCCTGCAACATTATAAATAGGCAGGATTATTTGATATGTATAAATGGGGAAAATCAATAAATCTGGAAGAAACTCATAGTGCCATTTCACACAGTCGTAGGGGTCATGACCACTGAAAGAATGCCTGGATTAGAGTGGAAATTTTCCAGTTCACGATATAAATGCGTATACCACCACACGTAGTCAAAATTGAAGTAAGCGATCACTTATATACTTTGTCGGTATAACTGCCCACCCAGTATAAATGTGGAATATCAATCAATTCAGAACACCTGCTCTCAAAGTGTGGAAACTCACCTCCGGTTCTTCCCTGCTGCTACTCCTCGCCGGACCCGCTTCGCGGGTCCCGCTTCGTCGCCTTGGACCCTTGGACTTTTGTTGGACCCTCGAAATTGCTGTTGGGCTATCCACTGTGCCTCCCTTGGACTGTGCTGGGCTGTTGGCGTGGTTGCGCGCGCTTGTGCAGGACCGCGGGGCTGCGAGCAGACCCGCAGGGACTCAGTGTTCCAGGAGTCCCTGCGTGAGGTTCTGACCCGTTACACCTGGGTCGCTCTCCCTGCCTGTCCCGCCCACCTTTCAGTCATTAAGAAGGGCTGTGTCAGAGGAAATCTTTGGGACTAACACCTGCTCTCAAAGTGTGGAAACTCACCTCCGGTTCTTCCCTGCTGCTACTTCTCGCCGGACCCGCTTCGCGGGTCCCGCTTCGTCGCCTTGGACCCTTGGACTTTTGTTGGACCCTCGAAATTGCTGTTGGGCTATCCACTGTGCCTCCCTTGGACTGTGCTGGGCTGTTGGCGTGGTTGCGCGCGCTTGTGCAGGACCGCGGGGCTGCGAGCAGACCCGCAGGGACTCAGTGTTCCAGGAGTCCCTGCGTGAGGTTCTGACCCGTTCACCTGGGTCGCTCTCCCTGCCTGTCCCGCCCACCTTTCAGTCATTAAGAAGGGCTGTGTCAGAGGAAATCTTTGGGACTAACACCTGCTCTCAAAGTGTGGAAACTCACCTCCGGTTCTTCCCTGCTGCTACTTCTCGCCGGACCCGCTTCGCGGGTCCCGCTTCGTCGCCTTGGACCCTTGGACTTTTGTTGGACCCTCGAAATTGCTGTTGGGCTATCCACTGTGCCTCCCTTGGACTGTGCTGGGCTGTTGGCGTGGTTGCGCGCGCTTGTGCAGGACCGCGGGGCTGCGAGCAGACCCGCAGGGACTCAGTGTTCCAGGAGTCCCTGCGTGAGGTTCTGACCCGTTCACCTGGGTCGCTCTCCCTGCCTGTCCCGCCCACCTTTCAGTCATTAAGAAGGGCTGTGTCAGAGGAAATCTTTGGGACTAACACCTGCTCTCAAAGTGTGGAAACTCACCTCCGGTTCTTCCCTGCTGCTACTCCTCGCCGGACCCGCTTCGCGGGTCCCGCTTCGTCGCCTTGGACCCTTGGACTTTTGTTGGACCCTCGAAATTGCTGTTGGGCTATCCACTGTGCCTCCCTTGGACTGTGCTGGGCTGTTGGCGTGGTTGCGCGCGCTTGTGCAGGACCGCGGGGCTGCGAGCAGACCCGCAGGGACTCAGTGTTCCAGGAGTCCCTGCGTGAGGTTCTGACCCGTTACACCTGGGTCGCTCTCCCTGCCTGTCCCGCCCACGTATCAGCTTATAGCCAGTCACTGTCCCCGCTGCGCGGGAGCGCCCGGGGCTAAGCCCGGGCAAAGGGCGGGCCGTCTGTGGCCGTCAGGGGCTGGCAGCGGCTGGGCTGGGCCACCTCCCTAACATTTTAAAATATTTTGCCTAAACCTCTCATGGTCCTTTTTCATTGTTGATGTAAATGCTCATATTTCTATCTTTGCATTTAACCATCGTTAGGCGTGTGTACCCATTGTTAGTATAATCGCTTAGATCTATCACTGATTACCAATATACTCGTTTCTTTTTCGAGGTATTAATTTGGTTATTTGTTGATTTAAAGATGACCCTAAGATCTGGAAAAAAGAGGCAAATCCAGGTCTCTACTTCTAATGGCATTTATACGGGTACAATTGACCAATTTTTTAAACGTTCTACTGCTATACTGGAGAAAGAAATTGCTATAGTTGAAAAACGCCTTTCATTAGATATAATTACAGGCAAGCGATCTTCTCTTGGGAAAATTAGTGAGGCAGCTTCCCCTATTTCGCTTTCCCTTATAGATTCTGATAGCAATGTTGCTAATATTGATCCTGTGCCTATAACTGTTCCTGAGACCCAAATAGGGGAGATGTCGGAGGTGGGTCAAGATAGTTCACTTATCACAGTCCACGATAATCTGCTTAACGGTGGAACTACCATTTTGTTAGATCAGTCTAGAGGGAACTCAGGTCTCTCGGACTCACCTAATTTAAATCTTAGTAAGGAGCAAGTGAATTCCCCCCCCATTTTACAGCTTTCTCCCTTACAGAATTCTGGGAAACGCAAAAGGCTAGATTTTCCCTTTTTAGTTGAACATAATGAGAGGGTGGGAAGCACTATTGATTCTTCTACTCGGTTGCGTAACACTAACGTGGTGGGTCAATCCGAAGATCATAATACCACTGTTAGTATTGTAGAAGGTATACTCCTGGCAAAGATAGAGTTATTAATGAAGTCCTTGCTTTTACCGCTATTAGAAAGGACAAGATTATTGAATGAAAAAATGGACTCTCTGGATAGGCTGCTTAAAGAGAATATAGCACCATTAAACAAAAAGTTAGACAGTCCTATCCCTAAAGGTGTGACCACCATTACTCCGTCACCACCGAAATCCCCACCGAAATCCAAACCGATAAATAAAAAAAAAGCAGGGACGTCAAGTATAAAGGCGGGATCTCGTATGTTAAAATCCCCGAAACCAACCTCAGTATCGGCCGTTAAGACGACTGTTATCTCTGGGGTTACACCTAGACAGAAGGCCTTAAAACTACCCCAGCCCAAGAAAACACCTAGCAGTCATGGACATAATCCTCGGCCATTTTCTAAACCTATCCCGAGGAAACATTGTGTAAATCTCCCCCCGGAGTCACAGCCCTATACCATCATTTTAACCGGGGTGGCTCCATTAGTTGAAGGTAAAAGTGAAACACACATGGACCTCCACAATAAGGTAACATTTTGGCTTAACAAAAATCGCCCGCTTCCACCCAATACGTATTCTGAAATTCTTAATGTTAGAAGGGTGGATTGGATAGGTTACGGTAAGAAAGATCTTGAAGGGGACTGTGTGGTGATTAATTTTAGAGAATCATGGGTGGCTAATTTTATTGGCAGAGAACCTAGATTTGGAAGAGTTGGGGATGTGCAAACTTTATTGCTGAATTATTTTTATCCCGCTTTTTGTACAAGCGGTCCCCACACCCCACCTCAATATTCTAGAAGAGACAGGCCAAGAGGGAGATTTCATTTAGACACTCCAGTTTATCCTTTGTTTTGTCCACAACTCACAAACCGGTTTGCTCCGCTGACCGGCTTGGAAGATGTGGATTGACTTGATAATCCATTGCCGAATCCAGTGCGGAGTGAAGTTGTACCGAGTTCCCCTAGCCCTGTTCCACCTCTTAGGGCTGAGACGGCAACAGGGTTGAGTGGTAATTCCAAAGGGGAGGAAGATGGGGTAAAACCTTTGAATCCCATATATAGTCCTCTAGCACTGGAGGAGACTATTAACCTACCCAACAACCTGCTGAAAGACACAAGTAATATTCTTACAGTCCTGTCATGGAACATAGCGGGATTGTCTGGGAAAATGTCCGAAGCTGACTGGGGCTCTTTTGTGGATTCTTTCGATGTTATTATGTTTCAGGAAAGTTGGTCAACTGTTGCCATTTTTCGGGTTGGTTATCTCAATTATTATAAACCAGCCAGTAAAGGACCAAAAGGTCGTCCCTCAGGTGGTTTGGTTATTTGGATCAGGCAATCTCTAGCCCTTATAATCGAAGAAATCCCTACTTTAAGTAATGATATTCTTGCCTTGAAATTGTCTGGCAAAAATAAAGAGGTTTTTTCTCTGATTAATATATATGCAAGAGGGCTACCTGGCGGGAAGCCTGTGAGAGCAGCCAGTGATTTAGACTGCTTATTAAACACCATTTCTAGCGATAATTGTACAATGGTGGCTGGTGATTTTAATTGTTCATTTGAACCCTTTCCTAATCTTGATATTGAAGGATATGGGGAATCTGATCAAATCTGGAATATTCCACCATTATCTATCCCACCCATCAAAAAGGTTACCGAGGCAGCAATGCAGTGGCTAGGCCTCTGTCTTGAATGGGATCTGCGTGCAGCTAACGGTAGAACTAAATCAGATTCAATGGGAAAGGTCACTTTTGACAATTCCAAGTATTCGAGTCGTATTGACTACTTCTTATTAAAGATAAAATTTTGGAAAATCCTAGAGGATATGGAAGTAGTCAAAAGATCTGAAAGCGACCACAACCCTCTGGCAATTAAACTAATACTGAACGAGGGTTTCAGATTGGATTCTGCGTCTACTACTGTTACAGCTGAGGCTGTTCTTACGAATGACTGTAGAAGAGTACGCTGGACTAGGCTTATAGACAACCCTACCGTGTTAGAAAGGATTGCGGTGGAGGTCTCAGTAGCCACTAATCTGATGGTACCGATACTTAACGAAGGTACCTCCCCGGAAGAAATAGGGATGATCCATGAGACATTGTTTAATAAGATAAAAACTTTTTTTAACGAACCCACAAAAGGAGGGAAAAATAGTCTAGTACCAGCTAGGACTAAATGGTACGATAAATCTTGTCGGTTAGCACATAGCACCTTAATAGATGCTATTAAATTGAAGTCAGCTATTGATATTAGGCTAGCCAGGGTCAACTACAAGAAAACACTTAAAGTGGCAAAAACCACCTGGGATGAACAGCGTTGGTTAGATTTATATCAAGCATGCACCTCATCTAACCAACAAAAATTCTGGGAGGTTGTGAAGTGGGGTGGGACTGGGGACTCGAAAACACCTGTTAACCACGTGTCTGCAGAACAATGGGTCAAACATTACGCGACGCAGTTTAGTGACACGGTACGGATCTCCCAACATTGGGAAGATGCCAGTGTTCAGACTGCGCCGCCTTTACTTGACCACGTTGTTTTTACAGAATTGGATACTGTAGCTGCGCTTAAACAAGTTCAGAACGGTAAGGCACCTGGTATGGACTGTGTCCCCGCGGACCTTTTTAAGTATGATCAGGTGCATTGGGTTCCGTATATAACCACCCTAGCAAATGCGATAGCCAGAGGGTTGGAGATTCCAAATTCATGGAAAGGGGCAGAGATCCTTCCCGTGTATAAAAAAGGAGACAAAACTAATGCAGGAAACTACCGTCCAATTAGTCTTATCGATGCCCTTCAAAAAATTGTGGCTAGAATGCTTTTAGGAAAAATTGACACTTGGATGGTCGAAGTTGACATTCTTTCCCCACTACAAGCTGGTTTTAGGGCTTATATTAGCACAGTTGACCAGATCTTAAGATTCGTTATGATCTATTGGAAAACTGTGTTTCTGAAAGGCGGCAGGATCTACGCTGCATTTGTGGATCTCAAATCAGCGTTCGATTTGGTCCCCAGAGGAAAGATGTGGGCTGCACTGAGAAAGATGGGTGTTCCTCCTGCGCTCTTAGAACTTACCATCAGGATGCATGAGGGAAACTTTGCTAGAGTAAGGTGGGGTCGTCAGGGCCAGGTTACTGAAACCTTCCCGGTGACTCGTGGAGTGAGACAGGGCTGCGTCCTGGCCCCTACCCTTTTTATACTTTTTATTAATCAAGTGGTTAAGTTTCTCTCAGATACTCCTACAGACGCCCCATCGTTGGGGGGGAGTAAATTCCCCCTTTTAATATTTGCGGATGATACACTCATACTGGCCAAAACTCAGAAGGGTTTGCAGGTTGCTATAGATAAATTTGTGGATTTCTGCAAAGAGAACAATTTAGAAATTAACATTAATAAAACTAAATTTATGGTCTTCACGAAGAAAAAAGCACAGAGGGGCAATGTCATTATGAACGGGTCAACCCTGGAACAGGTTGAAGTTATGACCTATCTTGGTGTCACAATGGATTATAGATTACGCTGGAAAGAGCAAATAACAGCGCTTAGCCTAAAACTAATGCGCTTGTCCGGTTGTTTGGTGAAGGAGCAGCGGAGCTCTCTGACCAAAAGGGTGCTGCCCGCCCTCAAAATATATAGTGCAAAAATTAGTTCTGCCATATTATATGGGGCGGATATATGGGGCTATGTAGACCTGGCTGTCCTTGATAGGATACAAAATAAATTCCTCCGAAATTTAGTTAGTCTTCCGCCATCAACACCAACTCTGCCATTATTGATGGACATGGGGCTTCATTCATTCAAACATCAAGCCCAGTATAGGTTGGTGGCATTATGGAGACGAATATGGTCTACACCGGAGCTTGCCATGTTCGCCCGAGAACTTCAGGATGTTAGATCACAGCAGGGGGCTGGTGATATCCCCTGGTTTAAGTCTATTAGAAACACTCTTTTTGGAATGGGTCTCCCACTGTTGTGGTCTGAGCCGGGCTCCCATATCTTTCCTTCTAAGAAAGATTTTAAATCTCTCTTTTGGTCTATGGTCAAGGATGAATACGTTGCTCTTTCGGAGAAACCGAACTTGACTGGTTTGTTTCTGCTATATAAAATAGTTCCCCATATAGAGTGTTTTTGGGATATAATAGTTAAAACCACTGATAGGAAACTTTACTTTCAGTTCCGTCTTGGTACATTGCCTTTACGGTCCTTTACCAGTGGTTGGCAGAAGCCGGCGACCCCATTTTGCCCATGTTGTATAATCCATAAAGAAACAATAGGTCACTTCTTGTTTGTTTGTAATGCTTATCGTGAACCACGATATAAGTGGCTAAAACCTATTTGCCATAGACTAAAGACCAGGTCGAGCAGAGAAGCCCTATTCATCTTAAGAACTAATACTTCTGAATGTTTCTCAATCGGAATGGCTAAATTTCTTGGATGGGCTTGGTTACTAAGATCAAAGATAGTTTGTAACACCTTGTTATGAACATCTTATATATTGTGTTACTTTGCTAGATTGTGTCTCTGACCAGTATTGATGTTGTATCCTTTAATTGTATTTGTATAATAATAATTTTTCTTTTCCGTCTTTATGTACACATCTAATTTAATTGAGGTCTTAAGTGTTTTTATATTGTATATAATGTTATTGATCATGTAATATTGTTATTAATTGTAAATACCTTGTCTTTTATGAAGAATATTCGAAATAAAGACGTTAAAAACTGAACTGAACTGAATCAATTCAGAAGCAACTCATAGTGTCATTTCACACAGTCGTAAGGGTCATGACCGCTGAAAGAATGGCTGGATTACAGTGGAAATGCTCCAGTTCACGATATACATGTGTATACCACCACACATAGTCATAATTAAAGTAAGCGATCACGTATTTACTTTGTCGGTGTAACTGCACACCCAGTTCCGTAATCTATGTCCACATCTTGTAGATGTTCCGTCCCACGGAACCCCACCCCTAGCTCCTTACTTCGTCAAGGTGGGTACACTTCCTGGACATTCTCCAACTCTCACTGTGTAGGTGGCGAGTTGCTGTCCTCCTCCTACCCTAAGACGGGAGAAGTTCGGGTCACGTCGGGGACATAGGAGTCACATGATCTCGACGTCTATGGCATCATGCGTCCGGTCTTCAGATCTATCCTGTGATTTTTTTTACAGGTTATTGGAAAGATAACTTTATTGAATGCTTGTCTATTTCTCAAGGTTGCATGGCGATATAAACATATATGCCCCTAGCGCGTTGTAGATAAATTATGATCGGCTTGAAGCGTGAATGTAATATTCAGATTTCCTTTGGGAGGAAAGTTTTTTCTGGCTGGGGGTCACCCCTCTAAGGGTACGATTCTGATTCCGGATGCAAAACGTACTGACTGACATGGACCGTGAATGGACACCGACCGACACAGACCGGCGACGTACGACCCGCGCAGTTGGATGCAACGTGTGTGAATTACAACCCACCCGTACGGAACACAAGCTGCACGACCGAACAGTTCAGAAATCATTAATTCGCCTGTATACTGACCGGGAATCGTACCGACAGACAGGCATCAGGAATGGACACGACCGAAACGTACCTGTGCAGCACGACCCGCGTAGTACGATGCAATACATGTGAAATGAGACCGACTCGCATGGATTACGATCCGGAAGACTGAGACATACAGAAAACAGTGACTAGCAAACAATAGACCCCTTTGTGTCCGACGTGTACGCCAACATAGAAACACAGCAGAATGTCAGTGTGACAGACCTCGTGCGAGCCACTGGCAGCGTACGACCCTGTCAAAGAACGTCTCCATCATGCCCAACAAAACCAAAGGAAATAAGATAAAAAGGACCAAAAAAGCAATGACAAAGCCAATAAATGAAAACAAAAAAATAAAGACACACCCTCACCTCTACCTACATAAAGGCCGAAAATCCCTACCATGATCCTTTACAGACATAGGACAGCAGACAACACCACCACACTGCAGAGACACACCACAACTCGCACACCACACAACAACTACACCATTTGCACCACTCAAAAACTAAATCACATATTCACTGACAAACTCACAGCCACCACACTCACTCACACCCTCACACACACATCAATCCCCACAACCACCCAGCACCATGCCCCCCAAGAAGAATCCAAAGTTCACAGATAGTGAGTTGGAAGTCATGTTCGACGAAATACTCAGAGTAGAGCCACAGTTGTTTGGCACGATGGCCCAACAGACACTCATGTCAAAGAAAACAAAGATGTGGGAGAGGGTTGTCAACAAGGTTAATGCACAAGCACCCTGTCTGCGCACAAAGGACGATATACAGAACAGGTACTATGATGTGCGCAGGATGGTCAAGAAGCTCACCGACAGGGAACACACCTTGAGCAAGCAGATTGGCGGCGACCCTCCTGCAAAACCAACACACTTCAGGTCCTGGGAGGAGAAGTTGCGGGCCATCCTACCACCGGAGAGCATCCATGGATTAACAGGAATACCAGAGCCTGGTGAGTACACAACCAATATACTCAATATCGTGCGACAATACACATATATCACTGTCAAGGGGACTGTGAAACCAAGTACTGTCAGCAAAGCCATAGCAACAGAAAGGCAAGTATCCTGTGACGTGCATGCCAGTTACACAAACACAATACCTGCCATCCCACAGTAATATGGGACTACGTCATAACATGTACAGACCTAATAACAAATACTGTAAGGCATTACCATAAATCACCAACAAACACTGTCATCCATTTTGCCACCACTGTCACACTACCTCACAGGGAAACTAAGTCAAAAGGAAGGAAGGTTGGGCTGCTGGGAATGTGCATGTAGCAGAAAGCATGATGGGAGTTGCAGTCACAGCCAACAGTCCCCCTCACACATGGTCCCACAAGCTCCACCCCAAACCATGCCCATCTCACAGGGAGTTGAAAAAACTGACAAGATGGCTGAGAATGGGCTCTGCTTTGGGGAGCACAAGACCCTGTAGGGACTTGGGCCCAAACAAGCAAGAGGACACCACTGTCAGTCATCTTGCCATTGCTGCCTCACCCACTCATCACAGGGAAGCAGAGTCAAAAAGAAGCTAGGTCAGGTATTGTGGGAAGGTGGGTTTAGCCAAAAGCATTATGGGAGTCGCAATCACAGCCAACAGTCCCCCAACTACATGTCCCAGCAAGCTTACACTGAAACATGCCCACCTCACAGGGAGTGCAAAAGTACTGCCAAGATGGCTGACACTGTGCCCTGCTGTGGGGAGCACAAGACCCTGCTGGGACTTGGGCTCAAACAACAGGACACCAATGCCTGACAGCCTGAAAGGTAACTTACACTCCCTACAATGGAAGCATGCTGCATAGTGGCATATCTGGACTGGGGGAGGAGGACCGCCAGCCCTGAGTACATCTACCAGCAGCCCCTGTCACACACACCCCTCCCACCAACACTAAAACACACACCTTGGATTATGCTCCACAAGAGAGTGAGTGAAAAGTCACTTCCAAGATCTCTGACAGTGGGCTCTGCTGTGGAGAACACAAGGACCTGCTGGGAATTGTGCCCAAACAAACAACAGGACACCACTGTCAGTCATCTTGCCATTGCTGTTTCAATCACTCACAGGGAAGCAGAGTCCCAGGAAGGAAGGTTGGGTATGCTGGGAAGGTGGGTGTAGCCAAAGGCATGATGGGAGTTGCAGTCACAGCCAACAGTCCCCCACCCACATGTCCCAGCAAGCTCACACTGAACCATGCTCAGCTCACAGAGAGTGCAAAAGTACTGCTAAGATGGCTGACACTAGGCCCTGCTGTGGGGAGCACAAGGCCCTGCTGGGACTTGGGCTCAAACAAACAACAGGACACCAATGCCTGACAGCCTGAAAGGTAACTTCCACTCCCTGCAATGGAAGCATGCTGAATGGTGGGATATCTGGACTGGGGGGCTGAAGACCACCAGCTCTGGCTACATCTACCAGCAGCCCCTGTCCCACCACCACCAAAATACACACCTGAGATTATGCTCCACAAGGTAGTGAGTGAAAAGTCACTTCCAAGATCTCTGACAATGGGCTTTGCTGTGGGGAGCACAAGGCCCTGTTGGGAATTGTGCTCAAACAAACAACAGGGCACCACTATCAGTCAAATTCCCATTGCTGTCTCAATCACTCACAGGGAAGCAGAGTCCCAGTAAGGAAAGTTGGGTATGCTGGGAAGGTGGGTGTAGCCAAAAGCATGATGGGAGTCGTAGTCACAGCCATCAGCCCTCATGGCCCAGGAATAAGCCCATGCACCATGCTCAGCTCACAGGGAGTGGAAAAGTACTGCCAAGATGGCTGACACTAGGCCCTGCTGTGATGAGCACAAGGCCCTGCTGATACTTGGGCTCAAACTAACAACAGGACACTACTGCCTGACAGCCTGAATGTAAATTGTGACTGCCTGCAATGGAATCATGCCACATGGGGGATTACCTGGCCTCTGTGGGTGAAGGAGGTCCTGCAATGACTCCAAATGCCATCAAGGCCACCTCAAAACACACCTTCTCAGCCAGAACAAATAGCACCCTTTGAACCAGTCACTCCGAAAGTAAATGCCTTGACAAGATGGCTGACAAATGGTCATGATGTATGAATTGGCTACAAGTCACACCTACTCAATGGCCAACTCAAACACCTTTACACTCACAGGCATTGGAACTGTAGGTATCCTCCCACTGTATGGAGATGCAGTGTCCCTGGGGTGTCCCCTGACCTGGCTGTGAAGGTGTGTCTCGTAGATGACAATTGGGGAGATGCAGACATAGTACATAGCACCAAGCACACACAATGTCACCTGTACATTAGTGACAGTGGACACCTGACAGTGACTAGAATGGACACACCGATATAGCTGACACTGTAGCATGGTGTAATTCCCAAAAGGTTCACTTGTGAGCTGCATTTCAATCCCAAATCGTTCTGCGTTGTACGCATCATTCACACAACCCATCACTCACTGTCATAGACACTCTAAACACAATGACTACCCTGGACTGCATTAGAGGAGGCATGCAACTCACAGCAGCAGAATTGCAACACACACACCTCTGGCTATCACTGCTATGAGCATGGAAAAGCAAGAGAGCTGCTCTGCCCAATCCCTTTTACCATGGATGAAATAGACAAGATAAAAGACGTTAGCACTGACAAAACTCAGCACCAACATCATTTGTTACGGTAACACCATGACTTGTATGAAATGAGATGTGAACTAGGAACACAGACAACCCAATAGTAGCTCACATTAGATCTCAGGCATACCGGACTGTGACCATGTTCCACAGACACACCAATGTGACGCACAGTGCGAAGGAAAAATTGCCACCACACCTGGTCCAAGCTTGCTACATACCCTAAGTATAAGTGTACGTATGTCATTGTTAAAGCACAAATGTGGACAGGGATGATACAGCTGTGTTAGGCATGTGATGGAACTTGAGTAGCAATGACCATGTACAGACAATTGATCAATACAAGAGCTGGTCATGCACACAGCTTGACGTGCACATCGAAATGCCTCAGGTTGCCATGACAAAGTGCTTCAACAATATCAACCTCTGTCTGTCACAACTTAGAACAATGCAATGTACAGACTCTCATAATGATGTCCAGTGGCAACTGTCATGTGTGAAACGTTGATGTTGGTAGAACCTTAACGTACATTGTGTGCCTCCTCCAACCAGAGGGGATGCTGGGGACATAGCAGGACCTGAAGAAGTCCCAGTCCCAGACACTGTCGGACCCTGAGCTCCCCGGTGTGGATCAGTCTCTGTCCTCTTGGAACGACGACCACGAATGACCTGGTGTGAGTCATCGTGCAGCCCCGGCAGTAGGAACATCAGCACCCCCTGCAACCACTCCTGCCACATCTAACAACAGACAGAGTACCCCTGTCGACACGGACAGGCCGAGGCCATAGACCAACAACGTAACAGGTACATAGGGCACCCTGGAAGCAACGGACAACACCACCAGCGCCAACACTCAAGGGGGCCCAGTGTCGCCTGTACCTACCACGGCAGGTCCTGCATGTGTGGGTAGGGGCAGTGGGAGGTGGCAGGCAGAGGACACGGCCTGTAGAGGGGGCTGGACTGCATGATGATACACACCTGGGACGCGTACCATGAAAGCACTAGCGGTTTTGGCCAGGTAGTGGGGATCCTCAAGGACCTCGAAGAATAGCAGGCTGCCCATCATGCCCGCTTGGACTCCCACATGTCCCAGGTGGAGACACACATGTCCCGCATGGAGTCCAAGTGGGACAAATTGAATGATCTAACAGCAGTGCATAGGGACATACTGACATGCCTCCGCCAGATCAGCTCCAACTTGACCGCACCTCCCTGTGCGTCCACATCTGTTGCCACAATATCCGCAACTGCCACAGGGAGGGAGGAGGACTCTGGCGGAGAGTCCTCGGCACCGCAGCAGCCTGCACATGAGGGTCCCCCGAGAAAGAGGAGGGGTCGTCCGAAGAAGGGCAAATGAGACGTTGATTGCCATGCATATCCCCCAGGAACTCCACACCTGTTCTTGATATCATCCTTTGTGTGCAAACCATTTAACCTTGTCGACTGACACCCAAATCACCCACTTGACATGGAGGGTCAAAGTTGTGACAATGCCTCAAATTACAGTGGTTTCTGCTCTGGACATTTCATCTAGCAACACTACCAACTCACCTGTGAACTTTGTATTACCATCACACTGTACAGCACTTCCAATTCCGCACACTATCCTTGTACATGTCTGTAGATAAAATCACAATCACACAATACTTGCCTCTGTCGTGATTTATACTTGGTTTCTGTCATGGCGATGATGATCTGCTAAAGAACAGTGTGCAGGCAAACTACTACAGCAATGTGAACACCATTATGTAAGTCATGGTAATGTGACACATATGAGGGAGACACACCACTAGAGCAACACACCACTAGAGCAACACAACACATACTTACCATGTCCATCTAACTCATCGCCTACATTGATGTTGACAGGAAATACAGTGGAATGCACATACACCACACCCATCCTGGGTCAGTGGCAAGCAGCCCACAGGTACAGGATGCTAATGACTGTCTGATGTGTGGAAACAGATGGAGCACATCCCAAAGTGAAGCACAGGTTTTTTAAAGATTCACAACATGAGAATTCCACAACTGATGCAAGGTAACCTCGCGTGACAGTGATAAAAAATTAACCAAGTAGTAAACAATGAAAATCCAGGGGTGTGGTCGGCACATCATTGGTTGGGACAACGACTACTTGCACTCTGGAACAAGAATCTGTGTGTTGGGGTTCAGACCTCACCATAAAGCAGCCAACGTACCCTGTGAAAGGCAGACAGAAAACACAACCAAAAACCCAGATTTACAGCATACAACTACAATATACATGCCCAAAACAAAACCCAAACTACGTACACTCAACCTATCGATCAGGTAAACACTGTTTGGGAGTGCAGACTACCTTAAAGGACACATCACAGCAAGCATCCTGACAAGTAGCACACAGCCTCACTCAAGCACTACCAGTGCACCACCAACATATATCAGGCAAACACAATACTTTGACAACACATCACTGTATACTGACATTCATGTGAAGAAGTTGTGGATCAGCTGGCTCCGAATATTACCCTCACCCTCATTATCACTGGCATCATGCCCCAGGGCAGGATCCTCCACGGCTGGCGTAGGTTGGTCATCGTCATATTGAATGAGAGGCAACTTCTTCCTCACAGCCAGGTTGTGTAGCATGCAGCACACTATGATGATTCTGTACACCTTAGCAGGTGCATATGGGAGGGCCCCTCCTGTCTTTTTCAGGCAGCGGAATCTGCTTTTCAGGAGTCCAAATGTCTGCTTGATCACTCTCCTGCTCCGACCATGTGCCTCATTGTAGAGCATCTCCGCCGGTGTCACAGGGTTCCTGAGGGGTGTCGGCAACCACGGCATGTTGGGGTATCTGGAGTCACCTACATAAAGACAATTGCACATTAGATGAGTATGAAAAGAGGGTGTAAATCAACTTTAGCAAACACACACAATGGTAAACAATCTGTACACACCGACAAGCCAGGCACGCTGGTACTGCATCTGTGACATCATCGTTGGGATGCGACTACTCCTCATGGTGTAAGCGTAGTGCGCTGAACCTGGGAAACGTGCACACATGTGAAATGGTCATGTCCACCTGACATACCACCAGAGCATTGATTGAGTGGAAATATTTCCTATTTCGGTATGTCTGCTCATGTGCCTGGGGTGGTACCAAAACCACATGTGTCCCATCAATGGAGCCAATGACATGTGGCATCCTTCCCAGTGCATAGAAGTCACCCTTGATGTCAGCGAGTTGTTGTGGTGTTGGGAATTGGATGTAGTGGTTGAGGAAATGCAACATCGCCTCCGACACATCTCGAAGCAGACGGCTGAACATGGTCTGTGACATCCCACTAGCAATAGCGACAGTGTGTTGGAAAGTACCGGTGGCAAAGAAGTGTAGGGTTGCCTTCACCTTCACCTTGGGGGTCAGCTCTGTAGGGTATGTCCGGCCACGTTGCAAGTGTGGGGCCAACTGCTCCGCCAATTCTTCAATCAGTGGCCCATCATCTGACATCTCAGCTCTACAGGTCCACACAACAAGGTCCATGTTGTGCTGTGATAAATCTATGGGCTCTGTCACAGTACATCAGTATGAGTGTCACATACCAGACACACACCACAGTGACTAGTGAGGACAGATGTCTACCCCACATCACAGGTTTTTGACAGACACACACCGAAGAGTCAGGGTGTATGTCATATGTCATGTAATCACACCCAGAAGAATTCAGCAACTTCCCTGCAACATACTGGCGACTGAGCTGTTAGAGTACGCGAAGGTGACTCCCCCCGTATCCGAGCTGGAACTCCTCATATCTGGAGCCGCCATTATAGCAGCCCTCGTCTCCCCGCCCAAGTTCTCCCATTCTGGAATTGCGGCTAATGAGGCTCTATTTAACAGGCATGTTATTTAAGTCCTGATGATGATCCGCTCATCCTTCAAACGGATCGAAACGCAGTCGACACCCTAATACACCTTATACGCAAAAAACCTTTCGTTGATTCCGCTGTATAGGTGTTTTGTAGTGATTTGTTCTTGTAACACTGTATATCCTCCTTGTGTAACAAACCGGAAAAGCTTTGCCTGAGCCCCCTGTTCGTTTTCTCCCTTGTTTATGTACTCTACTGGCTAAGTAGGACACAGGATTGTGTCCCATTTTATGTATGATATTTTTATGACTATATCCTAAACCTACGAGTAAATATCAGACCTCTGTCCGGCTGGACAAGTCCACTAAATATAGCTACGATTGAGTCTATATTCATTCCTTTTGTTTCCATTTCACTTTCTGGAGACCACTGTTGTTGAAAACTTTGATATACTGTGTCACAGGCTGTATTGTTGTTGGTGTGCCCATGGGTCCCTGGCAAGCTATGGTGGGTGCCAGACTTTGCACATTGCCTGCAATGGGGACTGACGCAGGTGACAAATTCAAAAGACGCGTCGCACACCTAGGGAATGAGGCGTGCACACGCTTTGCACATTGACTGCAATGGGGACTGACACAGGTGACAAATTCAAAAGACGCGTCACACACCTAGGGAACAAGGCGTGCACACGCCTTGCACATTGACTACAATGGGGACTGACGCGGGTGACAAATTCAAAAGACGTGTCGTACACCTAGGGAACGAGGCGTGCGCACGCCTTGCACATTGACTGCAATGGGGACTGACGTGGTTTTGACCCTTGTACCATTCGTGTGCTGAAAAATCAGTTGACTCCCTACAACAATGTTTCAAACTCTTTGGTGTCATGGATTTGAATTTTTCTAACGATGCAGAAGGCGTGTACAAGGCGTGCAATGCGATGGATTGGCCAGATTCATAGGATGCAAATGTGTTGGACCTATCGCTTTGGACGCATGGGACAGAATCTGATTCTGCAGCACAGATATAAGGCTGTCTGTTCCTCTGAGATCTCACTCGCCTGCACTACATGCCCCAGATTGCATTCACTGCTACCACTGCTGATGTCTCTGCATCCTCTGGCTCCAAGAATGGCACGTACTGTGGAGAGGGCCCCAGCCTTCACAGAGGAGGAGAACAAGGCCCTGCTGGACAGCCTCCCTCCGCAGTACAGCAAGCTGTATGGGAAACCAGGGGAGCAGGTGAGTGTGCAGTCCACATCCTTTTTCATTGTGCATGTTGTCTGACTGGCACTAATGGCATTGTGTACACCAGTGGCTAGCATGCTCACTGAGTAGTTGTTACCCCTAAAGTATGTAGGTACCTGTAGTAGACAGGTACTGTTCAGGAAAAGTGAATTTTTACACGGTTATAATACTCAGGCAATATTTCCATGTTGTCAATGCAGAACAGCTGAAATTCACCATAGTTGCACTACCTGTGTACATCATATGCCCTTGTGATAACGACATGTATATCCAACTGTGATGCACAAAATTGTTGCATGTTTGGTAATTGACTTTTATCCTTGTCATCCTAACAGATCTGGCTGACCATTGCCCGGGCTGTTCTATTTTTGGGGGTCTACAGACGCCGCATTCGCAACTGCCAGAAGAGGTGGCAGGACCTTCGTGGCTGGACTTGGAGTTTCGCAAGAGTCCAGCTGAAGCTGTCGCCTCCTCGCAGAAGGGGCGGACGACGGACACTGACACCCCACATGCTCTGGATTCTGGCAGTGGTCTTCCCTGACCTGGATGGGCATTTAAAGGCCAGGCAGCAGCAATGAGGGGGTAAGTGCATGCCTTTTCTGTGAACTGTGTCTCACATGCTCTTTGCGCTCCTTCATCCTGGTTACACTCCCACATATCTCCTGTCTGCTTGAACAAGAGTCATGTGCCTAAATTAGGTCATGGCCCATCCTCTTCTGATACACAAGTGTGGCCCTTTCAGTCTGTGACTTTTGTCACTTGGGTTGTGTGTCCCTGCTGTTGTCCAATCTTAAGGTTGTAAACAGCATCTGCTACCGGTGCATTGTTTTGTCTGCATGAGTGAGGCAATTGATTCACATGCAAAATAAGGTAACAGTTCCTGAAGAGATATATAGGCCAGTATGGTCTACTCAGCGTAAGGAAGGGGAAAAGGAGAGAATGGCAAAGGGTCTCAGACCAGGTTCGAAAGTGATAGTGTGATGGAGACTAGAGACTCCTGGATGGTACTAGAAGTGCCCTCACACACCCTTGCGGGTGCAAAGCATCATCATCGGGCTGTGCTCCTCGTGGGGGTGGCGCTGCAGTCCCTCACGGGCCCTAAAAGGGCTCTCTATCGGAGATCTTTTGGTGGAGTCGCCGTAGTTGTGCGTGTGGGTGTGTGGGGAGGGGGGTGGTGGTGAGGCTAAAAAGACCTAATGGTGCCCTAACTGTTTATTGGTGGGCCCAGGAGGTCTGCTAAAAATTGCGGGGGATAATGTTATATAAACATTCTGGGTGGGGGACAAAAAGCTGTAAATACGTCCCGCTGCTCTCGGCCCGTAAGAGTGAGGGTTTAGAGTGAGAGAGAGGGAGTGTAAGTGATGGTCAACATGTTTCGCGCTGTTGCCGGTCCCTAATGGATCCTAGCGCTTCGTCAGGACCAAGGTGGTGATTAAAAGGAAAAGAAAGGGGTGGGATTCAGAAACAAGGGGGAGAGTATACTGTAATCCCAGAAACACAACAAAGTTGTGAGAGGGACACGGATTATTCGTGTCCTTGACGTCGAACCCGCTAGAAGTCCGGGTCCACGCGGTGCCGGGTCTTGACAAACTGGGGCGGGGGCTTCAGATCTGCCCCGGGACGTTGCCACAACAACCTAAGATGCCTCCAGAGTCGCCGGCAATTGATTGCCATGTGTCTGCACATTGTCAGAAATCAGACATGTACTCTGTGTGGGCAATTGATATGCTTTGGCTCACCATATGTGTCTGGGGTATATACCACACAGCCATGCAGCAGGTGAGACAATGTTGGGGCCACAGAAGAATGTACATCATGTGTGTCACACATGCATGTACACATGCCTAGTGTTCAGGGTAATCCCATGTTGCACATGGACCTGGACAGGTATGCCTACTCCGGACATGAAGTACACTCAGTTCTTCTACTCCCGTGTGCCAGCCTACATTTAGTGCATTGTGAAATATGCAATCTGGTGTCTGCCTCTGTGTCATTGTGGAGTGGCCTAGCTGTTTAGACTCCTGGGGTGTTGAGCATTTTGGGTTGGGCAGCTAGCTGAGATGTGGCTGTTGGATCATCACAATGAGGTAAAACATGGGTGTGTAATCACTTGACGGTGTCTAATGGTGTATTCTACATTAAAGTGCAGGCAGCCTCAATTAGTTTGCATAACACTGTGATGTGATCATGTTTACAGACTGGTGCTTGCAGTCACTCAACTGTCGCAATTGTATTCCGTGGGATCATCAGATGCCTTAAGATGTGGGTAGCAGTGGGGGAACATGTGAACTTGACAGCTGCAGGGCTTCATTCCCCAAAATAAAAATGTTTGTGACACAGTGCAGACTGTTTGTTTTTGGATGCACTGCCCCTGTGACTGAAGCCAGTGATGACTGATTAGCCAGCCTGGTCAGTGGCATGGTAAACCACTTGCTAATGTGTATCCCGAAGTACTGTCAGTTGTACAGCATACACTCAATTGTGAGATTGACCATCAATACATGGGCACATAATGGTGTCTGGTGAAGGAGGCATATCCATTTTACTGACAATGACTTTGGCCATCTCTTATCCTGACACATGTACTGAGTCAGTGGAAGGAAATGGGATATGTGTGTACTGACACATTTCAATCCCAATTCCTGCAGTTCTGAGATATGTCTATGTGGTGCATGTGTGCACATATAAGTAGTGGCATACTACATGCACCAGACAGATGGGTCCATGGAGGGGAAGGATATGAGGGACATGGTTGACTGGCAGACTGACAGGTGTCTTTTTCAAAATGTGTCCTTTTTGCAATATTTTGCAAATGATGCAAAGGCGTGCTCTGTAATGTGCTGTACTCACTGTGATGTGTCAGGTGAAACAGGTGACTGATGTGGATCTGTTTATCCTGATTGTTTGCAGGTACATCTACGGCTACTGGAGGAGACCAAGATGAGCCGCAGAGCCAGACTGGGTCCGCTGCAGAGGAGTTGGAGGAACCTAGTGGCACAGGGTGAGGGGAGCCACACTGAGGAGACCTCAGCTACGACTACCTCGGCTAAGTAACACAGCATCTCGAGTGAGGACTCCCTTGTGGAGGCGAGTTTCAGCAGACCCCAGACAACACCTAGCGAGTCTGTGCCTGCCACCACCACCATCTCCACCCTCCCATCTGCTCCCATCCCAGATGTCCGTTGAGGCCCCCGTGTAAGGGAGCATGTCTCCTTCGTGCCAGGCACCGCACCCCGTGCCCCTGTCTCCCCTGCTGCCCTGAATGTGGAGTCAGTGGACTTACCGAAGCCGCTCCATGTAGGGCAGACAGCGATGCTGAGTGTCATCCATTCCCACACTACTCTGTTGACACAACTGGTGTCCTTCATGGAGGGCATCTCATCAAACATGTCTGCCCTACATTGGACCATTCAGGCCATGGCCTCCACACAGACATCAGCAGTATCCCTTCTCCAACAGTCCCTCACCCCTCCTACCTCTGTCACATCCACAATCCCCACTACCTTACCTGTCCAACGAACACACACACCAGCACCGGCACGCACCATAATAGACACAAGCAGCACACAGCCACGCAAAACAAAATCCAGAGCCACAGGCACGCACACTCCGGGGACTGATGGCACACACACAGGGGATGGGTCACAGACGCCCAAACAGACATCCACGAGCACTCCGCAGTCCTCAGATGCCTCACCCTCCAAAACCCCTTCCCTTGCCTCACCTGCAACCCCCGCTTCCCAGCAGCTCTTTCTCTGTGACCTTGGCCTCTTCCCCATCCATCTTCTGCAACAAGGGGAAGAGGAAGTCACCACGCACAGAGGGAAGTTCCCCTGCCACACGGACACCCTCCCCCATGCACACGGACACTGAGACCCCATCCGCATGTCCCCCCGGACCAGAAAGAGCAAGACCCCACCACAATCCTGCAGCTCCACCACACAGTCTCTGTCCTGCAGCCCCCAGGCCACCACTCCACAGGTCCCCCGCCACACCCTGCTCCTGGTTCCCCCACACACCGATACCACATCCCCAAAATGCTTAGGCCCTCCCCCCTACCACATGCACTTCCACCCCCACCTCACACGCTCAGCCTGTTCCTGCCACTGGTGTGGAGACCGTGTGTCCCCCTCTGTCCTGCCCACCTCACCTGAACCCCATTACACTCCTTTGGAGATTGGCACTGCAGTAGAGAGCACATCCACCCCGTCTGACTTGGGCACTGCAGTGGAGACCCCGTCCACACCATCTGACCTGCCCACTGCAGAGGTGCCGGAAACAACACCGTCTGACTTGAGCTCTGCAGTGGTGACGGCACCCACCACATCTGACTTGGGCCTTGCAGTGGTAACGGCGCCCACTGTGTCAGACACCTCCACTGCAGTTGCCAGTGACACTCCTGTACCCACCACCCCTCCCCTGCCCCATTCTGCTGTCCCCTGATCCTGTCCCTGCGTTGCCTGGCCTGCCCCTATGTATGCCCCTCCAAGGGGAGAAGTCCCCTGGCCGTAGCAGTGCAGGCAAACAATGGGTGACAACTTGTCACATGTCACCCTGGTTGAATGTTGAAATGGACTGGCCATTGGCCCTTTGACATTGTGGACTTAACTTACCAGTTACATGGATTTATGTGTTTAATAAAGCCACTTGTTGTCATCCAGTGTTGTTGCATCTAATGTACATGATGTTGATGATGAGTGTCATGGACTTGCTGTTGTACTGGTGTTTTAAAGGTACAACAGAACGATTTGTTGATGTGATGGACTCCAAGTGGTCCACGGAAAATGTGTACTTTTCTGCTATGTATCCATGACATCCTTTGCTGCAATTTCAGGGTGTAATGATAGCAAAATGTTGGGACTAGGATTTTCTTGTTGGGTTTGCTACTTCACATCTTTGGCATACACCATTGCACATATGTTGTGCTTACATTTGGGCACATAGTAAGATTCCCTGACTGGGCCCATCTCCACTGGACAGGCAGGTTTGTGAATCAATGGGACACAAGTCATCTGTGTCATCAGTGCAACTAACTTTACATGTGTATTGTGTATGTGCAGATGACTGATGGGGCACTCCCGTACACAGGCTGCTGTGACCAGACAGACACAATAACGATTTTTTGGATATCAGCATCAAGACTTCAGAGGAACACCTGTATACCACCCTATATAGGAAACCGACAGAACGGAACACCTTGCTGAGGTACACAAGCCATCACACCCGAGGACTCCGCAACAACTTGCCATTCGGCCAGTTCCTCCAGATCCGGAGGAACTGCTCACTGAAAGATTTTTTTCATGAATAAGACACCTTGATTCTCCACCTTCTTGAGAGAGGCTATTCCAAAAGACTTGTGAAAAGATTGCGCAAAAGGGCATGGTACAACAACAGAGAGACACTGCTTACTCCAAAACACCACCAAACTGAAAACAACCGAATGATCTGTGTAACTACATTCTGCACTAAAAGCGATGACATTAAAAGGATCATTAATGGACACTGGGGTTTAATCTCGGACGACTTGAAGGTTAGTGATCCCCCTATGCATGCTTTCAAAAAGGCCAAACACATCAGAGACCATGTGGTCCGCTCACTGTTGAATATGCCGCCCAAAGAATGTGGAACCTACCTGAAATAGTGGGTCACTATAAATGTAACAAATGCAAGGCGTGTAATATGACCATGGAAACTAAAACCTTCTGCTACAAACACCACACTATCGAACTCAAAGCACATACAAACTGCAATTTTAGTGACGTCATCTATGCTATCCTCTGTCCATGCAACTAGTTGTACGTTGGACAAACATGACAAAAGATTAAAACACGAAATCTACAACACTGTAGCAGAATTCGATGTAAAACAATAGGAGCTCCTCTGTTACAGCATTTTACTAACCTCACACACACACACCTGAATCAATAAAATGGGTAGTACTTGAGAAAGTATCCCTGGGACAACGTGGTGGGGATCTTGACCCCATCCTCAATTTGAGGGAGTGTAAAATGGATGTACCGTCTGGACACTGTGACTAATGGCCTGAACGAGCTGAATACCACCAACACGCAGTTGGCAGGTCTTTCCAATGAATAGTGCACTTTGTTTTATGCTCATTTCTGTCATGATCTATAATGTTGTGGTTTCAAATCTAAATCTACCGCACACATGAAATTAGGTTCTTGCCCTTTATTGTCATGCCTCATACATAATGTGCATATGCTAATCAACCCTGCATACTCCATAGTTCCTATGTATAACCATCAGAAACACACCAGCAACTGTTCATAAAAATCTTGCCCATGTTTTTGTATTGAATGTCACCATAACAAGCATTTTATCTGTTACTCGTTATTCATCAAGTTGTACAGCTTGCATATAACACACAACCACTAGGTAACCCGATCCATCTGTGACACACACATCAGCGTTTTCACATTTCATTCACGCTGAGTGCCTATGTCGTCAATCACCGCTTGCTACTGGCCCTTCGACTGACGAGCCTCTGTGGCAGCACCCAGCGGCTGCACCTCGCGGTGAACGTATGCGGTTACTTCCTGCTATATCTAGCTCAGACACCGGCATTCGCGATTACCGCTGATTCGAACACACGTCGATCAGGTAAGCATTCCCCATTCACTTGTTATCACCCTGAAATTCCAATAGATTTTGCACCAGTTCGCGGGTCATGAAGCATCCCGGGATTTTTTCCAAGTGTTATATAGTTCCCATGCTGTTTTTCTTCGTCCGAGCTCCGATTCCCATCGGAATCGTGTGTTCACTGCCACATTGTATGTTTTAGGTTACTACTATTACAAGACTCATACTGCCATCTAATGGCCTACGAGTTTTTCCACAAGGATTCTGGCAAGGTTTTCTCGAAACCTATCCCCCGAGCACCGATTCCAATCGATATTGTGTACTCGCTGTCATATCTACTACGGACACTCATTGCCACATAACTGCTTACGTATGTCTTTGTATAGAGCATTCAAGGGTTCTCCTCCTTTACAACGTGGTGCGCCAAACGCCTGGATTTGGCCTCACTCATTTTTTTCCAAAGGCCAAGCAATTAGCCAACTGCCACCCAAGGGACCACATTTCATGTTCGTATGGGCTTCTCTCTCTCCCTCCCACCCACAGTGTGTGACTCTAGCGCCTAGAATAGACTTCAGATGAATAGCGCTGCTACACAATTCACCGTGATCAGGTACTGACTAGTTCTTTCTGAGCCCCAATACCCCACCGGTATAATGGGCATCCAACAAACCCTTTCTCCTAAGTCCCCTGTACTTAGCCTGACTATATGTTTTCCCTTTAAGTAGTACCCTGACAATCCTCTCTCTCTCCTTTAGAGCGGGTACCGATTGATTCCATCACACGAAAGATTCTTCAACCTCGTGTGCTGCCGTTAATGACAAAGCTACATCTGAGCTCCTCTTCACCTGGATCACACAGTGTCAACACAAGTAGGTTAAGTGATTCATTGCCCTGACCATTCACCCACGTCTCAGCATCGTTACTCATCTTACACACATTTATGATTGTTGACAGGTGCTCTTCTCAGTCCTGATGAAGACCCCACGTGAGGACACAAATTAAAACTTTACCTCAAGGGGGTCGAAACGTCGACAACATACAACCACTATACAAACTCAAAGGACTGACTCTGATAAACAATATGTACACTTGAGCTATGTAAATATTTAACTATTGACCTACATTAGGCTGTAAAGGTTGTACCCTATACCACAATGATGTTTTTATGTCACCATACCTTTACACTGTCCCTCACTCACTGAGTCACCACCACCTACCTGACTTCTCCCTTTCTCTCTCACTCAAAGAGCACTATATATTTCTATCGTACTGAAATTGATTGGAGCAACTGCGTTGCCATTGACAAATGCTTTGACTTAATATCGCATTTGAAGCATTTCGAGCTTTTTTCTGAATCAGTTTGTTAAATATGGTTCAGTAATCACAAGAAGCAATGAGTGGTGAATGTTCATGTGTAAATTTTGTTATTGATAACTGCTATCATGACCATTTCTTGATTGTACTGTACTAATGACCCAAGACATAGCAGTTTTATGTGGGTTTCCCCGTTAAAACTCAACGCTATTATTATGTCCACACTCACTTTCTGGTCACTGTAGTGATGTGGGGTTTATACCTCATTACCACAATGTTCCTGATGTGCTGGTGTTTTGAACCCTTAAATCACCATTTGGTCACTGTAGTGATGGGGGGTTTAGACCCCATTACCACAATGTTCCTGATATGCTGATGTTTTGAACCCCACAATCACCTTTTGGTCACTGTAGTGATGGGGGGTTTAGATCCCATTACCACAATGATCCTAAAATGCTGGATTTTTGGACACCACAATCACCTTTTGGGCACACATTGCATGTTCACTGTCAGAATCTGTGTTGTGGGCATTTTGCACACGCACACACATACAATCTTGCCAAGATGGTGGGGGGTTTGCTTAGTCACCCTATGTGTGTGAATGCTGGTGGTGCTGGGCATCCAGCCCCCTATGGGTGGGTATGGTTATAGTGCTGGGCATCCAGCCCCCTATGAGTGGGGATGATAGTAGTGCTGGGCATCCAGCCCCCTATGAGTGGGCATACTGGTAGTGATGGGCATTCCCTATGAGTGGGGGGTACTGGTGGTGCTGGGCATCCAGCCCACTATGAGTAGGGGGTACTGGTAGTGCTGGGCATCCAGCCCCCTATGAGTGGTAATGCTAGTAGTGCTGGGCAACCAGCCCCCTATGAGTGGGTATGGTAGTAGTGCTGGGCATCCAACCCCCTATGTGTAGGGGGTACTGGTGATGATGGGCATCCAGCTCCCTATGTGTGGGGAACTGCTGGTGGTGAGGACCATGCAACCTCTGTAGTTTTGCTGTTGCTGGTGGAAGGGATGTCCCCCCCATGTTTGTGTAGCATTTCGCGTATTCGTGACATTTGTTTGCGTGGGTGTCTGACTTACCGTCTGCGATGTCTGCGTCTGTGAGAAAGTGCCATCTTTCTTGCATGGTATGCCCCCACTTTTTGCTGAATTGCTGATGTACTTTGACTGAGTGTGCCCTGGGCTCCCGCCAATCAGGTGCCCAGGGCCTGTGTTCCTTCACTAAAACTGTATTGAAACCAAAACCCAATTGGCATCTCTGGCCACATGTCAGCCCCTGGTAAATGGTACCCTAGGTACCCAGGGCACTGTGACCAGAGAAGGCCCCTAAGGGCTGCAGCACTTATTGTGCCACCCTTAGAGGCCCTGAACCCTGACACACACACACACTGCCTTTGCAGGCTGAGTTTCTTGGTGCAGAACAAAACAAAGAGTCAACATGGCACACATCCCTGTGTGCCATACCCACAACACACTGCCCTGGCATACCTCTGTCACCCCTCTAGCTGGGTGCCCTATGCCAGTGGTGTGGGTACAGGTGCATGAGCCCTGTACCCGTACAGTACCCAGGTCCATTCCTGGGCACTGTAAGTGTAGTGCTACCATTAAGAGTATATGGTGGTGGGAAGTCGTCATCACGAAATCCACAGCACCATGATGGCTACACTGAAGACTGAGAAGTTTGGTATCAAACTTCTCAGCACATTAAATCCCCACTAATGCCAGTATGGGATTTAATGTAAAGTGCACGACAGAGGGCAACTTAGAGTTGCCCCCTGAACCTAACCCACAACCCACGTCCTGACTGAGAGGCTGCCACCCAGCAGACATGTTGCTGGACCCCTGGGTAGAGAGCCATCCGCTCTCATGGGCCTGCAACAATGCACATCATGGGGCGAGGTGCTAGGCCTCCTCCCCCAGGATGGACAGGGGAAGCTTCAAAGGCATGCCGCCTTTGTGAGGCTCTCCAGACCACTTGGTGTACTCAGCAACTGGTCCCCACCGGTTCTGACCCCCAAACCCAGGTGAAGAAATGGGGTGTGCCAGCCTCTGCCAACCCAACCCCTCAGGTGGGGGAGGCGAGGTAAAGCACAACTCCGGGTGTTGCGGGGATTCTGCTCCTGCACAGAACTATGTGCAGGAAATCAGGACCTCAGTGAATTGTGGTGTACCAAAAAACTCACCTCAGTACCTAGAACCCCTATCCGACTAGCATCAGTGTCTCATTCGTTCTCCGTATCATATCGAAGCTACCAATGATTAGACAACCCAGAACAAGCGACTTAGAATACTCTCAGGAATGGTGGGAATCAACAACACCTTTTCGTTATTGTTCTCATATCAGTCCACAACGTGAGTAATCATAGACACGGAAAAGTTTAAAATGTTTATTTTTAACTACGTGCTCTAAGGTGCAGTACTTTGGCTAACATAGGCAGACAAATGATTAGAAATAAAACCATCAGCGTTGTTACAATACCATAAAAAACAAAGGGAGAAATCATATTATAATGATAGTGAAAACAGGTCCTATAATACCTGGTGTACCACCCTCCTCTAGCTAATAAGCTAGTTTATAATAATAATAGAAGGTCTCTAGGTTTGAATGGGGAACCCCATAACTCCAAGATCAGCTAAGGTGAATCACATCATAGGATCGGCACTGCTCTCTGTGTTTGGAAAGGTTTTCTCCAAGTGTGTGTGAATCATGCATGCAATGCAATATTAGGCACCCGAGTTTCAAATATTTGCAGCTGTGTCTAGAGCGTGGGCCAATCAACCGGAATTCAACAGCATACATTGTTATTTGACCTTGACGGTTTCTGCACACAGTGTTCAGACTAAGGTCGCGGTGCACGTCTAGAGATGTGAATAACAGACCATTCTAATGTGAAGAAAAAGCAAGCGAGCAGTTTTACTTATAATAACAGCTACCTGTAGTGTTGTGTGCAAAAGCAGCAAAGTGGCAAGATGGCGTTAACATCTAAAATGCTTATGCTAAAATGCTTATGCTAACATAGCAATGTGTGCAGGCAAAACCCTGTCTTCACTACACCCTCCCTTGATCGGACCACAAACAAAATAGGGAAGTAATGTTGGAACGCAGAGTTCAAGTTCGAGTGAGACAGAACCAAGTTCATATATTGCTAATCCGTATAATTGGTAGTGAAAGTTCGAAAAGTTTGTTGGGAAAAAAGTAAAACACAAAAACATCACTCAGGGGCGATACACAGTCCATTTTGGAGTTAAAAACAAAAATTAAAAACAATTTGAGTTAGTACGTGTGGAAGATGGACAACTGCCAATCTAATCCATGAATGTGTAGGCACTGTATGTTGCAACAGCCTCCAAGAGGAAGTCATTGTAATGCTCAGTAAATGATTCAGCCATCCAATTTAATAAAGTAAATAAACATACATGTTCTTCGATTACCGGAGCTTCTAGCACCATCAGATGACAACTTGCGTGTTCTTCAAGATAACTTTGTGCCAGGAAGTCATGGGCTGCTGCATATATATCCCAATTCCCTAGGATTCCATGCGCAGCCGCACAGGCCAAAATCCCGATACCAGAACAGTCTAACTCATGAGCCACTAAGGGACTCATCAGTCGATCATAATCAGGGGCAGGAGACGCCGTGTTCGACAGGCACAAATCCAGAGCCCATTCAAATGAACAATCTAGGCAATGGAAAACTGGTTGCACGCAAGTAAAATATGAGAACCGGAAGGATAATCCATAGGCTACGCTCAAAGTGGCCAGAGGTAGTGTTCCATAGTATTTAAGCATCCGCTCGTAAAGTTTGAGCAGCCGGAGCAGGCTGTCGTATGACACATACCGTGCAGCCATTGCGGAGCAAACAAATTAACAGCAGCATACCAGCAGTCAAGGCGAGGATTAACGGAAGCCGGCCGAAGACGCTGGAAAAAATAGATTGAAAAAATGCCAGTACCACACCAAATATTGTTTGGAACGAGGTCACAAAGCCAGAGCCCACATCTTTGAAAAAATGTGCCAAGCCAGTTATTGACGAGGCATTGAATATAGTGTGAATCAGAGCACTGAAATAAAGGCTGAGATCAGTATTTAAAAGAGCATGCACCTCGGTGCGGGTGTTAGCTATGTGAAGGACAAATGTTTCACGAGAGGAAGTTAGGACGACTTCTTTTTGAGACAATAGAGCCCTTATTCTGCTCATCTTGTTGAACTCTGCTTTCAAGGTTAGTATGGAAGGCCAGATGGATACATCCAGTCTCCCATGCGGGGGTGGGAAAAGCACATTCTTACAACAGACTACTCGTTGTGAGACAGTTACAATGTATGGAATCCCTGCTAGCATCCCGCAACACGCCTCATTATTTACAAGCAAATAGCTACCGTTAGCTAATAACGTGAAAGTTGGCGTAATTGCTGGCCAAGGATTTCCCTTTAAAATGCAAGCTAAATTCGGCGCTGGAACGTTGAAAGCACCATGCAATTGGATGTTCCTACAAACTACTGAATGATCAGGTGTGGAAGAGCAATCCTCTCCATTTAAATAAACGTCTTTACCCTCTCTCATGCACCTGCATGTAAATGGGAGTGACCAAACTTTGTGTAGGAAAGCTGTACCTAGCGGTTCATATCTGCCTAAGGCATAGTGTTTCATACATGAAGTGAACTTAAACAATGGAAAAGGTAGTGTGAATAACTCATGGATAAGCCACACAGCTGAGTTCGATTCGGCCACAGAGAAAGGTAAAGATTCCAACTTTTCAAAATGCAATAGTGAATATGTCTCATCCTTCATGGACATGAACTGTTGTTTATCAGTCAGATTAAACGGTAGAAATAAAGATGAAGCATTCATGTAGTCCCACCGAACTTTCCCAGCTTTCAATGTTTGTATAGTCCAAGCAAACTGCATTATAGAATGCAATTGATTTTGACCATGGTATAAGACAGACATGTCATCTTGTACAATATCCACAACAGATGAAACAATATTTTCTAATGTGTAAATTCTGGTAGAAAGAGTGTTAATGCTATTATCAATGACAGCAAGCACTTTTTCCAAATGTGCTATATCAATAGCTCCTAATATAGAAGCAGCTTCTATTTGAGATAATTTCCAAACTTCGTTGTAAATAGCATACACCCATCTTTTGGACCTGCCACCGACAGGACCCTTAACAAAATCATTCAAATCTACATTATCAGTCAATTTGGACAAATGAAGTTTAACTGACGCCAAGGTGGAATATTGAAGCCAGTTTTGACATAAGTTTCCTACGGAATAGGTAGTAACAGAATAGGAGGTTTCAAACCGGAGCTCTACTCTAACCTGTGTATATCCAGGGATTAGACCCAGAAATGGATGTTGACATGAATCTGAACTTTTCTGCCATAATAACCATCCTTGAGGATACAGGGTGGAAATATTAAATGATGTATTAGTAATCAGGGACTGCAATTCATCAAGGGACATATCAGTGTCATTATCCCAGGTTGGATAAGCGCCCAGATCAGGAACAGGAGGAGCGTTCATCTTTTTAGAAGTAGCCAATCTAAAGCAGGTGGTCTGAAAAATAGTAGAATTCAAAAATAACATGGTTCCGGATAAGGCACGCATGATGCAAAGCCTCAGAGCATTGCACCTGCCAGGTTTTAGAACCCCAAACAGATTTAAGATCAATTGTATCTTTCCACAGCTCATAGCCCCCTATAGCTAAGTCATCCATAAAGTATTTCGAATACAATAATTTAGTATGGGTCAATCTAACTTTGGAAGCTGACTCAGCAGCCATTTTAAAATAAAAGGCTTCAAGTTTAGATACACTGAAATCAGTAAAATATGTAAAAATAATGTACTAGGGTTTTGGAGCTGCCTTCAATGGGAGCTGGACAATGTTCCCATTGTGTATAATTAACGATATTCCTAAATGTATTCGCTCTATGTAGGAAATGATTGCCATAATGTTTGATAACAAAATAACTCTCCATAATTTGCTGAGTCTTAATACTAATCTTCAGCATCAGAAGCGGCATAATATTTCAAATCAGAAAAAACAGCCTCTACGGCTTAGACATCCCAATCATCAGAGCTTATGTTCTGTTTCACAACATGCCCCATAGAAACACGAAGTACATTGGGGACATTAATGACCTCTGTGGGGCCATGAATTTGAAATTTGACAGCATTCCATACAATCCCATCTAACACAGGCCAGGCAGTAATATTAACAAAAGTCTGGTCCCTCTTCATGATGTGTGATGAGGAGTGGGGTGCCAAAGTTCCATCAATTAATCCAATTGCAGAGCTTTCAGGTTAAATAGTGTCCATTCACCAGACGGAAAAAGACAACCACAAATCCAAGGACATGAACAAAGATATAGATATGAGCACCAGCCAAATGTAAGTCCAAGGGGGAATTAAAAAATGTCTTTTAAACCAAACAGCAAAAATAGAAATTTTCGATGGGGCACTCGATTTTGTAGAGTTAGTGTCAAATGAAAAACGTGACTGGTCAACTGCACTTGTTTGCACACCAGGCAACGACACATCTGTGGGATAAGTATACTCAGTATCTTCATGGGGACCACCAGCCGGTGGAATCAATAAAGGATTAGTAACTGTATGCATCTCGATGGCAATGTCAGGCCTGTTGGTATTTGCTGGAGCCAAAACAGAATTTTTCAGCATCGCTGGACAAGAGACCGCTGGAGTCATACTAAGAAGAATCGGCCACTCATTGTAGTGTGACATTCTCAATGGAGATGTACCTGTTATCCTTGCAACCAGGAAGTGGAGGTAAAATGACTGTTCTTGCACCCTTCACGCCAAGCACTGGAACGGGTGCACGATAAGAGCGGCCGAACTCCTTCTTGTTCTCCACCTTCTCATGGACCAGGTCACCAACTTGAGGTAGCCAGCCGACTACCGGAATCTGAAGTGTAGCATCAGTTGTGGAGGGCAAGTGTTCCTTTGCAAGACTGTCTAGAGTCTCTTGTAGATTCTGTAACATAGCAGAATGATTATCCATGTCTAGACCATCAAGGTCCGGGACAAACATTTTTATGCCAAAGAGCATTTCGTATGGGATCCGACCACCCAGAGACCTTCTAGGGAGATTATTAAGTGCACGTTGAATGCTATACAAATGGGCCAACCAGTTCCTGCCAGTACCTAAACCATAGCTGTCAAGGATTGCTTTAAGTCATGGTTCATTCGTTCCACAACACTATTGCCCTCAGGCCGATATGGAGACGAAAATTTGACTTGGACCCCCAAAGACCTCATGGCATCCTTGTACGCCTTAGAGGCGAACGCTGGACCCTGGTCCGAATGGAGGGTACCACATGCAAAAATTCCCACAAAGACACGCAAATCCCTGATGGCAGTTCGAGCATCAACACTCCTTTGTGGCCAGAGCCATAGAAAACGTGTGCACGAATCCACTGCAACTAAGATGTACTTATACGCAGTATCAGAGGAGAAAGGACCGCAGTGATCTAAATAAACATACCCAAGTGGTGTACAACTGTCTTTGAGGTGGACGCGCAGCAGTCGAAGGTTTAATCTGCTGGCAAATGTCACAATTAAGGACATAAAAACGATTCTGTTTATACAATCCGCGCCACCAGCAACGCTGTTGTAAGATAGTAACAGTCGCTGAGACGCCAGCATGGGCTGAAGTCATACCTTTGTGAGCGGCTGTTATCAAGGCTAGTCTGCGGTCTGCGTTGGGAATCAACCTGTCACCAACGTCGTTAATTCTCACATAGGGAACTTTATCAGGACTTAAATGATAAGAGTATTTAGAAGGGAAACCTTGAGGGTAATTACACCCTTCTCTGTTGCAGCAATGGCTGCCAAGATGTCATCATCAATTTTACTTTTGGATCTTGTAACTGCTGCTACCAGATATGATGCCACTGCTGTTTTCGCTGCTTTGTCAGCTAAACTGTTGCCAACAGCGTGTACCCCTAAGCGCTGGTGACCATGAGTATGAATTACATTAACGAGAGGCAGACGTTGTTTAAGTTCTGCGACTCGAACCCAAAGCATTTTATTTTTGATTGTGCTACCTTTGGAATCACGATATTCATTTTGAGACCAAAAGAATAAATTGTGATTGAAAGACGGTACATAGTAGTATGAGTCACTCACAATAAGAGTAGTCACTCGAGGATCAGCAAACTCCAGTGCAAGCACCAGAACCCGTAGCTCTGCCAACTGGGCTGTACAATCACCCAATGTCTGCGTATGCACGATATCAGACTTGAATTCTCCATTTACAAAAGTACCAGCCACTATTGCGCAGGCCGCTGAATAAGCATGCTTAAAATCCGTCGCCGGTTGCGCCGAACCGTCAGTGTAAATGATACAATGGTAATCCTCAAGCGGGCACAAGGACAGAGGAGCTGGATGAACAAATTCATACTGCAAATACTCCTGAGTCTGCAATGTTATGTTATGTTATGTTAGTTGGGTATTTGTAGAGCACACGGCTACTCCCAGGAGTGTCCCGGCGGCAATGAGGCATCAAAGATGAAAGTGACATCCGGAGACGTCAAAGAAGTGGCCCATTGTATCCAACGTGGATGCAAAGCTTTAGAATTCGGTACAGTGGCCTTCATCAGTGCCTCAAGAGCAGGATACGATGTGACAACCAACATGCGTTTCCCTTGCGATAGCGCTCTCTCTTTTAGAATCGCCATCTGTACTGCAGTTAACACCTTCTTGACGGTGGAAAAGCGCATTTCAGCCGAAGTGTACAAGTGTGACTTGTAAGCAATAGGGGTGTGTCCCCTTCATTAAATGTCAAGTACGTGAAACCCACTGCGCCAGGTACAATTCTGATGACCAGGTTTATGTGGTTATCATGTGTCAATAAGTATTTAGAAGCAAGAAGATCAGCCTGCAAAGAGTGCAGTATCGCTGGATGTTCTGGCAGCCAACTTGATTTGGTAAAAGTAGGTTGCCCGAAGGCATATTGCGGCTTGATACCCTGGGCATAATCAAGAATGTAAGTACGCCCGAAATTTAAAAAACCCAGCAAAGATTGTAGTTTTTTCAGAGTTGTTGGAGCACGCAATTATGCGTACTTCTCCAGGAAGTGAGGTGCTAAACCTCGACCTTCATTGTTGAGTTCATAGCCCAAAAACAACACTGTATACTCTGCAATGTGTGATTTTGCAAAGTTAGATTTGTAACCGAAGTCCGCAAACATGACAATGATGCGGTCAACGCGACACAGATGCGGCCATAATTCGTCATCTGTGAGATAAATATCTGTTGGAAGGTGGAATCTGACTATATGGTTGCCCCCACTTTTTTCCTGGTGTTTTGCTTGTTTATGACTTAGTTGGACTGGGATCCTGCTATTCAGGGCCCCAGTCTATCTGCTTTCTCTGTAAAATGGTTTCCATGTACATTAGGTACATTTCTAATTGGATTCTGGAGTACCTTATAAGCCCCTAATATATGGTATACTATGTACCTACGGCATAGGTACCTCAGAGGCCTACCAGGGGCTGCAGCATGTATTATGCCACCCCTAGGAAGCACTCCAAAATGACACCACAGGTCTGCTACTGCAACCTGGGTAAGGGTGTGCGTGCACCCCTTACTGTGGTATAGGCTACCTATATCACTACCTTATACAGACACATATAAACCTATAAGCCACTCCTATGGCAGGCCTTGACAATCCTGAAGGCAGAGTGCTTGGTTTTATGTGAGAGGGTGCCCAAGCATGAGCTGAGCCCCTCTGCAGCATTCGGAAATACTTCCGTATGGCTGTTCTGTTCTGTTCAAAAACTGTGGAACCTGTTGCAGCTCCAATACCGGCAGCACTGCCACTAATTCCATGAGTCCAATCTATTAAATCCTGATATTCTTATTCTTCTTATACTTTTCCATTAATCCATAACTTTTTACTGCCATTTTTGAAATATCTTCAATTCATTTTACTCATTTCAGTCCAATGAAAGATCGTTCATTCAAACACAGGAGGCCAGATGGTATCCAAATGTCACATATTTTATTCTTTCGGGATGAAATCCCTTCTTCAGGGATATCTATAATGTAGAAAATTCATGAATATTAACATTATAGAACTTCAACTCATCTTTCAATAATACACTTCTTGTATTTTTTGTGAAAACATGTGTCGATAATACATATTCAGTAAATCACCCCACTTATTAAAGCCACACCATTGTGAGCGCAAAATAACACCCATTATTTGCTGAAAAACGTAAAATAATCTGTGACCTTGCATTTTTAACCCTCCCAATCCTAGCAGCCTTCGCCTTACTTTCACTGATCCTCCTTCCGTATAACCAACCCATTTCCTCTACTTAAACAAAAAATGTTTAAAATGCCCAAAATACTGCTGCCTAGCTCCGCTCACCGTGACAAACATGGTAAATCCTTCAAGGTAAGTAAGCTTCATAACCTCTCTCGCTGCCAGCTTAATTTAGCGAAAGCGTGTTCCACATCATTGCACTCCGAAAAGTACATATGCACGTCTCTTTTCACCTAGAAGCGAAAGAAACCCTTACTTCACGGCTGGTTTTTATACTGTCAGCAGAGAAGCATAAACCCCAGGTGCTCGAACTAATTACAACTCTCACGGAAGTTACCAACTGATCAACGGCAAACCTCCAAACATTTGATCCCTCCCTCTCCCATTGACAACTACATTGCCCACAATCCCCTGCGGCCTATCCCTAACCTTCATCGCTCATGTTCCCGTAACCTCAGTGCTAAACCAAAATGTTGAACAACCCAAACTGTCGACAACAGAATCACAATCACTCAAAGACTGTCATCCTCAGACAAATACAAGAAAATTATTTTGAAAGAAAATTAAAGTCCATCATTATAGTTCGCTGGTACTTGAGTACTTAGTAGTCGTTCACTGAACGTGACAAGAAACACTCCTGTGTCTGTCATCTCTATTTCAATCCAGTGTTCTTGAAAGGAAAAATCATTCACTTTATTTTAGTTCTCTGAGTATTTTTCATGGGTGCAAAACTCGCAGGAGGACGGTAATTTGAAACAACAAAACAACAAGTAGCGAGATGCACACCTATTTTATGTCAGTGAAAATTCATCTGAGGCTTGACAATTATATTCATTGCGGGCGTGCAATGCCAGGTAAGCGCTCCGTCCAAATGCGCCGCATATGAACAAAAACTGTGGAACCTGTTGCAGCCCCAATACCGGCAGCACTGCCACTAATTCCATGAGTCCAATCAATTAAATCCTGATATTCTTATTCTTCTTATACTTTTCCATTAATCCATAACTTTTTACTGCCATTTTTGAAATATCTTTATTCATTTTACTCATTTCAGTCCAATGAAAGATCGTTCATTCAAACACAAGAGGCCAGATGGTATCCAAATGTCACGTATTTTATTGAGTAACCCAATGCATTTCGGGATGAAATCCCTTCTTCAGGGGTATCTATAATGTAGAAAATTCATGTATATTAACATTATAGAACTTCAACTCATCTTTCAATAATACACGTCTTGCATTTTTTGTGAAAACATGTGTCGATAATACATATTCAGTAAATCACCCCACTTATTAAAGCCACACCATTGTGAGCGCAAAATAACACCCATTATTTGCTGAAAAACGTAAAATAATCTGTGACCTTGCATTTTTAACCCTCCCAATCCTAGCAGCCTTCGCCTTACTTTCACTGATCCTCCTTCCGTATAACCAACCCATTTCCTCTACTTAAACAAAAAATGTTTAAAATGCCCAAAACACCGTGACTAGGCAGCAGTATTTTGGGCATTTTAAACATGGGCTGCTAGGATTGGGAGGGTGTTGAGGACAAATATAAGCACTACTAAGGCGTCTCAATCATAAGACCAAAATGTTAGGTGCGCCATGTTGCGGGGATTCTGCTCATGCACAGAACTATGTGCAGGAAACCAGGACCTCATTGAATTGTGGTGTACCAAAAAACTCACCTCAGTACCTAGAACCCCTATCCGACTAGCATCAGTGTCTCATTCATTCTCCGTTTCATATCGAAGCTACCAATGATTAGACAACACAGAACAAGCGACTTAGAAAACTCTCAAGAATAACTTTTCGTTATTGTTCTCATATCAGTCCACAACGTGAGTAATCAGAGACACGGAACAGTTTGAAATGTTTATTTTTAACTACGTGCTCTAAGGTGCAGTACTTATGCTAACATAGGCAGACAAATGATTAGAAATAAAACCATCAGCGTTGTTACAATACCATAAAAAACAAAGGGAGAAATCATATTATAATGATAGTGGAAACAGGTCCTATAATACCTGGTGTACCCCCCTCCTCTAGCTAATAAGCTAGTTTTATAATAATAATAGAAGGTCTCTAGGTTTGAATGGGGAACCCCATAACTCCAAGATCAGCTAAGGTGAATCACATCATAGGATCGGCACTGCTCTCTGTGTTTGGAAAGGTTTTCTCCAAGTGTGTGTGAATCATGCATGCAATGCAATATTAGGCACCCGAGTTTCAAATATTTGCAGCTGTGTGCTTGTTGTGTCTAGAGCGTGGGCCGATCAACCTGAATTCAACAGCATACATTGTTATTTGACCATGACGGTTTCTGCACACAGTGTTCAGACTAAGGTCGCGGTGCACGTCTAGGGATGTGAACAACAGACCGTTCTCATGTGAAGAAAAAGCAAGCAAGCAGTTTTACTTATAATAACAGCTACCAGTAGTGTCGTGTGCAAAAGCAGCAAAGTGGAAAGATGGCGTTAACATCTAAAACGTTTATACTAACATAGCAATGTGTGCAGGCAAAACCCTGTCTTCACTACACAGGCTCTCGCCATCTTGAGGATGGAGAGCCCTACCCAATCAGGACTAGGCTCCTGCCCCCCTCCCACTGGAGAGTGGCAGGATAGGGGGTGTACTCACCCCAGGAAAGGGCCCCATTGCTCCCTGACCTTTCCCTACCTGTAACACCCCTAAATGTAGTATTTAGGGGCACCCTGAACCTTCCTTCCTCAGATCCAGATTCCGAAACTACCAAGAAGAACAAGAAGAAAGAAGACCTGCCGTGCAGCTGCTAACAAGAGGATGACACCAACTGACTTGGCCCCAGCCCTACCGGCCTGTCAAACCTCGAGCCTGCTCCTGCTCCTGCTAAACCCCGGCATCTCCAGTGGTCAGCAACCTCAAAATCCCCGTAGGACCTGACTGCCTTGCTCATCTAAAGACTGGGACTCCCACGAGCAGTGGTTCTGCTCAAACAGCAACAACCCCTAGTGCCAGCCAGGAGCCGCGAATCCAGCACACTCTGCACCTGCCGAGCCCGACCTGTGCCTGAGTGAACAAAGACCATGAGGACATCCCCGTGGCGACTGTGACCAAGAATCCAGCACCCAAGCACCCTCCGTGACGCTCCTGACGATGCCTGCAGCCTCAACTCCAGGGACCCCCCAAACGCAACCAGCAGAGGGTAAGATTTCCCGATGCCAAAAGACAGCCCTGCACCCTGCACCCTGTGGCCCCCTGTGCCCAACTCCTGGGTGCCTACCTAACCTACAGCTTCCCAACTTACCTCTCGAAGTGGTGGTCGCACCTGAAGAATCTCCATCCCCGAGCTTGCAGCTTTTGTTCATCACACAGCTTTTCCGGCCTGTGCCTGAGTAAACAAAGACCACAAAGACGTCCCCCTGCAACTGTGACCAAGAATCCAGCACCCAAGGACCCTCCTCGACGCTCCTGACGACGCCTGCAGTCTCAACTCCAGGGACCCCCCAACCGCGACCAGCAGAGAGTAAGATTTCCCGATGCCAAATGACACCCCTGCACCTGGCACCCTGCGGCCCCCTGTGCCCAACTCCTAGCTGCCTACCTAACCTACAGCTTCCCAACTTACCTCTCTAAGTGGTGGTGGCACCTGAAGAATCTCCGTCATGGAGCTTGCAGCCTTTGTTCATCACACAGCTTTCCCATTGAAATCCATTGAGCGCCCGACGGCTCAAAAGCACCCTGCACCCAGCCGCCCGAGTGCCTCTGGAAGTGCAGCATCTGTTCTATTCTACTTCCCCACTTGCCCTGTGTAAGTGACCAGGAGCTCAGCTCCCACAGCCGCGTGGCCTGCCTGGTAGCAGCCACCAACCAAAGGCCCCCTACCCACCATAGGCTAACATTGGTCCTACTCTCTCTGCACCTGGCTGCCCCTGTGCCGCTGAGGGTGTAACCACTGTACCGACCTGAAACCGGGAGACCCCTGAGTCTAACCCCAGAACATTAACACTACCCGTCGAGTATTTACCTGAAAGCCGATAACCTACATTTTCTCCATAGGGTAAAATTGACTGGTTTCTTCTGTGTCGAGTTTTGAAACATTGAAATATTCACTAGAAATCATCCGATCAACGAAAATGAAATTACTCACCTGTTACTAGGAGAGATCCCAGTGCTGGATTTTGCTGCCCAGCACTGACCCTAAAAAGTAATTACAACTGTGATTTTCAGATAACCTGATTTTCCCCCATAGGATAACATTGCCTGGTTTTCACCAGAAATTCTTGGAAGTGTCGATTTTTGCAACTTTGCAATATTCCTTAAAAATCGCCTGTTTTACAAAAACGATTTCTTTCAACTGTTTACAGGAGATGCACCAGGGCTGAATCCAGGATCCAGCCCTGAGTAAGAAAAACCGACATAAAGTAATTGTTATTACAGTTTGCTTAAAATTCCCATTGAGCTCAATGTTATTATTGTGTTAGGATTGTGTAGCATATTGCAACAACTGTATCTATTGCGTTGAAAAGTCTATTGCTTATTGAAAGTATACAACTATAGCATCTCAGTCTGAGAAAGTATTTTTATTCCTGCTTGTAGTTCTAAAATTAAACAACAATATATTTTTACCTACAAACCAATTAGCTTAGATTTCAATTCTTGAGTGTGTGAGACCATTTGCTGCCTGAGTGTGTACAACAAATGCTTTACACTGTCCTCTGATACTGCCTTACTGCTCGACCAAGCTACCAGTTTAGAGAGTAAGGTTATATCTAACTTTAACCTCTGCCAAACCTCTGGGGAATGTGGACTCTGAAATGAAATGAAATGAAAAGTAAATTTATATAGCGCGGTTGCTGCCCAGAGGCGTCCAAGCGCTAGAGGCCAGAGTGAGTTGCTTGCCAGAGGAAAAAAATAACAGGAAGTTAATGAGGGGCATTAAACAAAAAAGTCTTCAGCTGTTTTCGAAAAGAGTAGAGGTTGGAGTTGGACCTAAGATGAAGATGAAGAGGAAGTGAATTCCATGTCTTAGCGCCATTGTAGGCGAACGTCCTGCCGCCAGCTCTTACCTTTTTTATTCTGGAGACTATGGCCATACATGCCTGGCTAGAGCGGAGGTTTCTGCTGAGTTGGTACTGTTTTACTAGGTCCCGGACAATCATCGGTCCTGTGTCCCAAAAGGCCTGGTGAGAAATACACATGGCCTTAAAGGTGATTCTTTCTCGCACTGGTAGCCAATGCAGCCTGCTCAGTCCAGGTTTGGCTGACTGTCTGCGCAGCAGCTGGAGCAGTGTGCGAGGCGCACAATTCTGAACTATCTGTAGTTTGCGCAAGGTGTGTTCCGGGGCACCGAGATAAAGGACATTGTTGAAGTCTAAACAGGACTGAATCAAGCCTTGAATGGCCACCTCCTTTGCCTCCACAGGTAGAAGAGGGAGGACTTTCTTCAACATCCTAAGAAGTCCGAAGCAGGTAGCCGAGAGTTTAGTAGCCTGGGTGTTAAATGAGAGGGTTTTATCAAGCCAAACACCAAGGCTCTTAATATTGTCCTTGGGTATAGGGGGGGCACCTAAACAAGGGGGCCACAAGGAGTTGAAAAAGGTGGGATTTGTGGGGCCCAGGAACATCAGCTCAGTTTTGTCCCCATTGAGCTTAAGGGAAGAGGAAGTCATCCATCCCTTTACCTCCTCTAAGCATTTTAATAGCCCACCTGAAGATGACAGACCAGGCTCCTGCGCCAAGGAGACCACTAGCTGGGTGTCGTCCGCGTAAGAAATTATTTTAACCTCAAACGGACGGACAACCTCAGCCAGTGGTCTCATGTAGATGTTAAAAAGCGCGGGGCTTAAGGAGGAGCCCTGTGGGACTCCACACCTCAAAGGTCTGTTCGTGGATACTGTATCTCCATCAAAAACTTGGAAGGATCTGTCACTCAAAAAGTATTTGAGCCATAGCCATGCTCCATCAAGTATTCCGACACTCGAGAGACGGCTCAGCAGGGTGTCGTGGCTGACCGTATCGAATGCCGCACTTAGATCAAGGAGGATCACTGCCACTGATCCCCCTTGATCTAAGATTTTTCTGGTTTCCTCAGTGACTGCCAGTAGGGCAGTCTCTGTTCCATGTCTGGGTCTGAAACCCGTCTGGGTGGCGTCTAACAGCTGGTTATTCTCGAGAAAATTCACCAGATGGAGGTTGATGTATCTCTCGAGAATTTTGCTCACCCATGGAAGTAGAGAAATCGGCCGGTAATTACTGAAATCAGTGGGGTCCAGATTAGGTTTTTTTAACAGAGCCCGAACCATGGCCCGCTTCCAGGCAGGAGGAACAGTACCAGAGATGATGGAGGCATTCAGGAGGTCCATGATGGTCGGTAGGATAACCTGAGATGCCAACATCATGACTTCTGGAGGTGCTGGATCACACGGAGACCCAGATTTTACCTTGCGGGCTATAGAATCCAAAGATTCAGGGTCTAGTGGAGGAAAGTGATTCAATGTTATCAAGGATTGAGATGGAGTATCCCCCAAATTTTTCTGGCCCTGAGCTATGGAAACCATTGCTATAGAGGGGAAAGATGAATAGATTTTATTAACTTTCTGGTGGAAATATTCTGCCAAGTCATTGCAGTGGGCTGTTGTTTTGTCCTGATGCATGCTAGAAGAGGGAAGTTTAGTAAGATTTTTCAATATTTGAAAATTTTCCTTAGGCTTGGACTTGGCTTGTATAATTTTATCAGAAAAGTATACAGATTGGGCAGATTTGACCTCGGTTTTATTGATTTTAATTGCCTTTCTATATCGGGCTTTTCCTCCAAAGAGTAGTCTAAACGCCACCGTCTTTCTATTTTCCTGCAGTGGCGTTTCTTTTCCCTAAGCGCCTCTGAATACCAGGGCGCCGTTTTTTGAGAAAGTTTCAACGTGATTCTACCCAAGGGGAGAGTGGCTTCAAGGGATTGTGCGATCCAGTCTTCAAATTCCTGATTGGCCAAACATGGGTCCTCATTGTAGGAGGGCTGGTCAGTCACTAGTCTACTTGCCCAGGCATCGACAGGTAGCCGCACCCAAGATCTGGCATTCCTTACAGTGGGTCTAGAGGGGAGTGGCTTGAGTGTGGTCCAGGTGAAAGGCACAAGTAGATAGTCAGTCCAAGGGAGGGAAATAGGCAGCCCGGCCAAAAGGTCTGTACAGTTACTGAACACAGGGTCCAGTAAGTGGCCTTTAATGTGAGTAGGTGCTTTCACTCGTTGGACTAATTGTAGTGCAGCTAGATCATCTACAAGTGTCATAGCAGTGCGGTCCAGAGTAGTATCAAAATGAAAATTAAGGTCCCCTAGCAGAGTATAATTAGAGGCAGTGCTAACCCGTTCAGCCACAATCGACGGAAGAAGATTGTGAAACTGTTTAGGGGGTCCCGGGGGGCGATATATGACCGTGCCTGAGAAGCAGTTGTTAGGGGAGAATTCCAGACTGAATGCTAAGCTCTCGCATTCTGGAATTACTTCAGAAATTACTCGACAGTGGTATTGCTCTTTATATATAATGGCTAGGCCTCCTCCTCTCCCTTCAGGACGATCCCGCCGAGTAATTTGGAAGCCTGGAGGGAGGACTGTCACTAAGACAGGATCAGAGTCCGACGCAAGCCACGTTTCAGTGAGAAAAACTGCATCTGGCATGCGTTCCTCTAACTAATGGGCAATTTCCACCCTATGTTTTGGCAGGGACCTGCAATTTAGCAAAAACATACAGTAATCCTGTTTCACATCCCGAACCTGAGTAGGTTTGAGGATTTGTTTACACCTCGGACAGATCACTGGAAGCTCCGTAGCGTGATAGAGGTGCGAGCAACAATCGGTTCCCAAAGACCTCATACTAAGCAGAGCTTCCGCGCTATAATGCCTGACATATTGTGGCTGAGATGTAGGGGGCATGGCCCTCGGCCCTGTCCAGGCGCGGACGGGCGCAGACGGGCTTGCCTTAGGCGCGCCCGTTGCGCTCGTCCGCTGCGCGTCCGGGAAATGCACATATTTTATAATATGCGGGAGGGGGCGTGGCCTGTGTGCTCCGGGGAAATGGCGGCAAGCAAAATAATAACCCGCGGCAGCGCTAGAGTCCGCTGCGCGGGGATGCCCAGGGAGAATGAATGGTAAGTTAAAACACACAATATTACACCCAAATGTTTAAAAGCTAGCAAGCGTTTCTCCCGGCTTCCGCCTCAGGAGATTAAAAGTCCGCTGATCGCGCTTGTACTCAGCGCGCCTTAAGTACCTTAGTGCGGGGGGGGGGGCGTGGCCTGACGGTAGTGGGCGTGGCCTGTGTGCTCCGGGGAAATGGCGGCAAGCAAAATAGTAACCCGCGGCAGCACTAGAGTCTGCTGCGCGGGGATGCCCAGGGAGAATGAATGGTAAGTTAAAACACACAATATTACACCCAAATGTTTAAAAGCTAGCAAGCGTTTCTCCCGGCTTCCGCCTCAGGAGATTAAAAGTCCTCTGATCGCGCTCGTACTCAGCGCGCCTTAAGTACCTTAGTGCGGGGGGCGTGGCCTGACGGTAGTGGGCGTGGCCTGTGTGCTCCGGGGAAATGGCGGCAAGCAAAATAGTAACCCGCGGCAGCGCTAGAGTCCGCTGCGCGGGGATGCCCAGGGAGAATGAATGGTAAGTTAAAACATACAATATTACACCCAAATCTTTAAAAGCTAGCAAGCGTTTCTCCCGGCTTCCGCCTCAGGAGATTAAAAGTACACACTGAACCTTATTTTGGTGCAGTATAAACAGAGCCACTTTCTTACATTGGTGGATCAGCGGTGGGATACACACTTGCATTTGTTGGACTACTTGGTTACCATCTGATCACACAACAGAACTCTTAAATTGCCTTTAGAATTCAGATTCTTACAAATTGGCATTTTTTCCAAATTACTAAAAGTCTTGTCAGGGCCTTCCTTCAGTCCCTTTAGAATTTTAGAAAATAAAAGTCACTGTAGTCAAGGGTAGGGGGGTTAGAACTGTTTGGTTAGAATATCTCGAAAGAACCCAGCTATTAGTGAAAACAATAACATGCAGGACCTGGTTGAGGAGCTCGACCTCACACCTTACTTACACTTGTCTTTCAAGGAGTTAAGGTCCTTATGAATAAATGAATGAAAGGACATTTATAGAGCGCATGGCTACTCGGGAGCATCCCAGCGCTAATAGCATTGCAGTTCCGACTATACACAGCTTTTAGGGGAATAAATAGGATTTGAGTTGTTTTCTAAAAGTCAGGTAGTTAGGTTCCAGGCGGACATTGGTGGGTAGATGGTTCCATAGTTTGGCAGCATTGACTGAGAAGCGACGTCATCCGCTTCGAGTTCTTTTTATTTTTGGAATTGCCGCCAGTAGTTTATTATCTGACCTGAGAGATCTATTGGAACGATAGGGGTGAATAATGCTGCTGATAATCTGAGGGCCTTTGCCTGAGAGAGCCTTGTGCATGATACAAAGGGCTTTAAATTGGACTCGTTCTTGAATGGGTAACCAGGGTAGTGCTGACAGTGACGGTTTAGCAGAATGGCGTTTGGGGGTGTTCATAAGCAGGTGTGCAGCACAGTTTTGAACTATCGGTAGTTTCTTTATAGTTTTGGCTGGGGTTCCTAAATATAAGGCGTTCACATAGTCCAAGCGTGACAAGACCAAGGCTTGGACCAGTATCTTTTTAGCTGAAAAAGGAAGTACGGGGAGGATCTTTCTTATCATTCTTAGGATTCCAAAGCAGCAAGCTGCCACCTTGTGTGCTTGTTCTATGAGATCTAGCTTAGAGTCAAGCCATTTGCCTAGACTCTCGATGTGTTCCTTCGGGGCGGAAGGGGTCCCCAAGCAACTAGGCCAGAAAGACCTTATAGCCATTGAGGTAAAATTACCCAGGAGCATGAGCTCAGTCTTAGCTCCGTTTAGCTTCAAGTAAGATTCATCCATCCAACTTGACACCTTATCCAGGCACAGTGCCAAATCAGAGCCTGTATTTTCTTTTTGATTTAGTGCGACCACCAACAAACTTAAAAGTATACCAATGGGCCTGCATCCAACCAAAGAAGGGCTCCAGGAGCGCCTGGCTGAGTATGCTAAGGACCACCCCTCTGAACATGGCGATGACCAGTCAGAGGAGGAAAGGGAGGAGGATGAGGGGGATAGTGACCCCCTTCCAGTCATCCCTAGGGAGGAAAGGGCCCCCATACCCTTGACTCCAAGATTCAACCCTTGGAGACCCAGAGGCCACACAGGTGACTTAGGCTTCAGTGAGGACATTGGGAATAGCCCCAATGAGAAGGGCAGCTTTTTAGCAAAGCTGGCCAAAAGATTGGATCTAGAGTCCAGACTCCTGGTTCTAGAAAAATAAAGAAAGGAGATGGGTTTAACACCCATCAATGGTGGAAGCATTACTAAAACTAAGGACAGGGAGGAAACCTCTGATCCTAAAACCCCAAAGGGACTGTTGCTAAATTTGAGGAGGGTGCTGACATCACAAAATGGTTCACAGCCTTTGAGAGGGCTTGTGAAATGAGGAAGGTGAAGAAAACTCTCTGGGGGGCACTCCTGTGGGAACTGTTCTGTGGTAACTGCAGAGACAGGCTTCTGATCCTCTCTGGGCCAGATGCAGGGTCCTATGACCTCATGAGGAAGACTCTGATTGAGGGATTTGGACTCACCACTGAGAGTATAGAATTAGATTCAGGGGGGCTCACAAAACCTTGACCCAGTCCTGGATTGATTTTGTAGACTACTCAGTTAAGACTCTGGATGGTTGTTTAACTGGACACAATGTGCATGATTTTACTGGACTTTACAATTTGTTTATGAAGGAACATATACTAAGTAATTGCACAAATGAAAAGTTGCATCAGAATTTGGCAGACCTAGGTCTAATTTCTCCCCAAGAATTGGAAAAGGCCCCAAAAACCTGTACAGGGGGGTGGGTCCCAAACTACTCTCTATGTACCTCAGCCCTAAAGGGGGAAGAACTTTGATCCCTCAAATGCCTGGTGTAACAACTGTAAGAAGTTGCGACACTTAACTGTAGATAAATCTTGCCCCCACAACAAGTCCCCTAAGGCAACCAGTACAGCTACACCTGGGGTGGCAAGTCTACAGACGGGATCAACAGTGTGCCCAGAGCAAATCAGGATGCACACGGAAGCAGTTCTAGTTTCTGAAGGGGAGGTTGAATTTGCCACTGTAGCTGTGTGGCCACCCAACTTAAAGAAATACTTACAATACCCTTTGGTTAATGGAACTAGGCTAGAAGCTCTGAGGGATACAGGTGCCAGTGTCACTATGGTGAGAGACACACTGGTTTCCCCTGAGCAATACTTGATTGGGCGTACTTACCCAGTCACCAACGCTGACAGTGTTACCACTAATCCTCCAATGGCTATGGTGACATTAGGCTGGGAGTGGGGAGTTACTGGCCTGAAACAGGTAGTGTTCTCTCAAAAGTTACCAGCTGCATGTCTGCTTGGCAATGACCTGGAAACCTCAGCCTGGGCTGAGGTTGAATTAAAAGCCCATGCAGCCATGCTGGGTATCCCTGAATTGGTGTGTGTGCAAGCAAGAGCACAGAGCAAAAGAAAGGGTGAAAAAGTAGGATTGGAGCCTGAAAGTATGGCCCAACCCACCAAGAGGAAAGGTGGGCTCAGCCTGTGTGTGCGTGACATGGTAACTCACGGAATCCATACCGCTGGGCTGGTGAGCATATGACAATTCTGACCAGCTTCTCCAAAATGGCAAGTCAGGCGTGGCCAACTCTGGGTCCGGGAATCGATCCTCATCCACATTGCTGTGATGCGAGCGGCGAAGAGGACCTGAGCTACCATTAATTTGCCCAACACCCTGACAAATGTTAGTGAACACTTCCTCAAATGCCACACACTCGCAACGCTGAGGGTAGGACTTGCCGGCAGCACTGCAGGTTTACCCCGTGACTCAGCCCCTTACTTATTAAAATGTCTCATGGCTTCACAATTATATTTTAATCATGTAAGTAGCCAAGTCATTGTGGCAGTCAGAATCTCAGCTATAATGAATGATTTTTATTTTGCTACTGTGAGTTGTCAGTGAGTGTGTTTTCAAATACAGCAGCCTGCCAGGCTGAGACCTAGACTGCTGTTAGCTGACTATAATTATGAAGGGTGAGGCAGCGGAATTCTGTCTCGGGCCTCTCTCAACCTACAAGACAGGACCCGGGAGAGGGTCGCCGGGCCAGTGATGTTCCTCCTTTGCCTCGTTTGATTGCCATCAAAAAGCCTAGGGCCCAGTGGGTGTACTAAGGCTGGTGAAAGCTGGAATGACTAATTGCTTTTCTGCGGGTGTAACGTTGTTTTGAGCTCCCCGAACACCGGCCCGTCCTCCCAACAGGTAGCCGAGGCTGTGGCAACATGTCCCTAGTTCAATTTCCTACCTGCCCTGGCCCCTGGGATTGTTGCTGTCGCCTGGCAACACTAGTACTTTGAAGCTGGTGACATCCACCAGGTCAGAGAGCTCCTCTCTCGTCCAGCGGGCCTCCTGATTCGAGACACAAATCACAGCAGTCCGCACAAATCCTTATGAATTACACCATTTGTGCTGCATGTGTAATACAGAAATAGACAAACAGGTTTAGCTCCATCAGTCGATATCACAGAAACTGCTTTACACCATGGCATGCATGGCGAAAATTAATGGTGAATATTCGTGTATATTCACTCCTGGAGACTGGATGTGACGGTTCTTTAAGTAGCCAGCAGAGGGCGCGCCTGCCTGCTGATGAAATCCACTGTGCACATTCTATGAAATGGAGAAAGGTTTCCTGTTCCTAGTCAGCGGTGGCAGAGACAGTACAAGCAGCAGATGTTGACATCATTTCCGGCCTCTCCCTCTGTGTCCAGCCAGCTGCAGAGGAGGAAGGACGCCCTGTCTCTCTGTGCTGTCATCTTCATCTTCAGACCCTCATAGACCAAATCTGCACCTGCCCCACCCCAGCCATAGGAGGAGGAGAGAGCCTGGAAATGTCTGCACAGGTTTCCGCTCAGGTAGGAGATTGTAAGCACCTTGTGCTGTGTTTGTAGAAATAGACTGAATAATCCTTGAGGAAATGTCCTTCAGGAGCCAGGGTCTTCTATCCAGGGACCTCTGGGGGGGCTTTGCGTCTGGCGCTGGGGGTGTTTGTGGTCATCATTTGCTTTAAAGAGAGGATCTGTACACTGCACTGCATCTTAATGCACTGTGAAAAATCTGTGCACACTGCACTTCACTGCGAGAAATCTGTGCATGCTGCACTGCATCTAACTGCACTGTGAGGAATCTGTGCACTGCATCTTACTGCACTGTGAGGAATCTGCACGCTGCACTGCATCTTAATGCACTGTGACAGATCTGTGCACACTGCACTTTACAGCACTATAAGGAATCTGTGTCACTACAATGCATCTTACTGTACTGAGGAATTTGTGCCACTGCGCTGCATCTTACTGCACTGTGAAAAATCTGTTCACATTGCACTGCATCTTAGCGCTCTATGAGAAATCTGTGCACACTTTTTGCTCGGCTCTCGCTGTCAGTTTGTTGACTTGCCCACCTGTACCCCTGTGTCAGAAGCATGTCCACCAGGCAGCTGAACGTCAAGGCTCCCCTGCTGCCCCTTTGCCCCTGTTTTCATATCTCCGTCTAGGTAAAACCTCAGTCATTGCAATAGTTTTCAGTGGCATAGGTTGGCTTATAGCATTATCTGCTGCAGAGGTTGTGTGTCTGCTGCAGGGATTGTGTGTGTGTGCACTGACCTTGGGTCTGCCAGGTAGGAGGCCTTTCAAGCAGTGGAACATACATGTCTGTGTTTTTGATCTACCTCTGCAGGTTGGATGTGTGTGCATGTGAACAGGGTAAAGTTGTCTTTGCAGGCTGTGTGTGTGTATGAGGCGTATCTACAGTGTGTCTTTTTGAAGTGTGTCTGTCTTAGCAGATGTTGGCGGGACTGTCAGTCACTCTGCTTGGCCTTTCCTCTCTGTACAGGAATCTTTAGGATCACTTGCTGTAAGAGGGTCTGCTCTCTGCAGAATGGTCAGGTACTACTCGGCACACAGCAGACGTCACATGTTTAGTTCTGGTTCTTCCACATAATTTGGAAGAATTAGGCAGCTTTGAGTGAGACTTCAGCACGACTTCCAAATATGTGAGTGCCCACAAGCACCCAGGGCTGCTTGTATGACAATGCTGCAAGGGGTTGCTGCACTCTCTCATCAACGGTGTGTTGGTGAGGATTGTGCTAGGATATGAAGCCTACATTAAGGACTCCAAGAGACTCTTATAGTCATTCTGCTCTAGTTGTCACTTCAGCAGGAAGGGGAGAACAAGATGAGCGAGCAGAAAAAGCAAGAAGAGGCCAGAGAAGAGAAATAAGAGGGATACAGAGAGAAAACACACGAAGGGTGGAGAAAAGTAATTAATAGATATCTGCCAAAATACGAAAGAAAGATAATTGTACGGGAGGGAATGAGAGTTCTAAAAGATGGCCTGGAAAAGAAATGTAATGAACATTATTTATAAATTGCCAATAGTTGAATTATATTTTCAGAGCTGAAAATGTGATTTAAGTTTGACGTGAATTTGAGTCTTCAAGGGATATAGGTGTAATGTGCTGTTTAGTGGTACCAATACTTGAACCAACTTTATAGCTTTGGAACTGGGATTTAATCCCAATCACCAAACGGTATAAATGAACCAAAGTGAGGGATCAATGTATTTTCGGGTTACCAATCTCATCTCTAGTGAGATAGTTAAGAGGTCCCAGGTTCCAACCGTCCTCCTTAATAAATGTGTTTATGCACATACTGCACAGATCTGTGTTACCTTTGTATCAAACTTACCAATCCTAATAAATTCTGCTGGAGGTGGCCCTTTCTAGGGTGCTTTCACTCAACTTTTTTTTTGCTTTTGTCCCTCCTGGTTTTCCGCTGATCTATGTAATAGCCTAAGGACTTTGATCGCTTTTTACACTGCCATTCAGTGCCAAGGTGATGTGCTTGTCATATACATACTGGTGATTAGTGTACAGATGATTGGCTAAATTGAGTTAGCAGCAAGTACCTTGTCTAGAGGTAAGACATATACCTAGGGCACCTCCTGCGTGGGCAACAGAACTGGTTGTGCCACCCACGGAGGTAGCTCTTTAAATGTGCCACAGCTTTGCCATGACGGGGCCTGTGTGTGCAGGTTACTGTTCCTTGGCTTGGCATTTAAGAAGACACTTGCCAAGGTTCTGCATGTCTCTTGCTATATCCGAGTACTCCCTGGGGACAGGGTGCGGTGTCGGGAAGAGGTAGGGCATCTGTGTGTGCGCTACATACACTGGTAGTGAATGGCACCGAGTAGTGTGTTTAGTACAGTAGGGCCTGCTTCTCGAATTAGATTGGCCTGAGGGATCCGTGGAAAGTCTATTGAGCTGGACTTCCTGCATTCAGAAGAGTGTCAGTATAGTGTTTGATATCAATGAGTTCGTAATGGCGAACCAGCTCTGGTGGTGCGAGTAAATTTGACATTATGATGGTGGAAATACCACTTTGGGAAAGTGGGAATGCCTGTACTCATGGCTCTGTATGCCTACCTGCCTGTCTCCATTTCACAGCTGGCTGCTGGGGGAATGGCTACATCTGTGTATTTCTGATAAGACAGCCATAAACTAGGGGCCCAAAGGATACTCTAGACCTCTCACTCTGAGGGGCCTTCCTGTGTTGGTTAAGAGGGGGTGGAATTGGCACCTGCATTCCAAGTGGCAGGGTTGTGGCCCCACTAAAGATACTGATCAAGCCTCCCAGGGTAGGATGTCAGACATGACAACATTTAGAGAGGGTCCGTGCATTTCAAAGGTGGCCTTTTGAGCTGATCTCATCTTCATAGGTCATTGTGGGTATAACCACCGGGGCCGTGCCTTCAGGAGTTAAAGATGCTTTGGGGATTGGAAACTGTAGGAGAGTAGGATCTGCACTTATGTTGCCCCCACTTTTTTCTGATGTTAACACTGGTTTCTGGCTATAGACTGGCTGGGTCCCTGCTAATCAGGGCCCCAGTCTCTCTGTTCTCTCTAAACAACTTGGAGTGCATATAAGATGCACTAGTGATTGGATACTGTGGCACCTTATGAGCCCCTACTATATGGTACCTTAGGTACCAAGGGTATAGGTACTTCACAGGCCTACCAGGGGTTGAAGAATGTATTATGCCACTCCTGGGAAGCAGACTAAATCTGACACCACAGGCCTGCTACTGCAGCCTGGGGGAGGTAGTGTTAGCACTCCTTACTGAGATATAGGTACCCTATATCTCTACCTGCACACACATAAAATCCTATCAGTCACCCCTAAGGCAGGCCCTGTCAATCCTGAGGGCAGGGTGCTTGGTTTCCATGTGAGGTGGTGCATTTGCCTGAGCAGGACCCCTCTGCAGCTCTCAGTGTCTATTCTCTGTGGCTGTTTGTGGATGCGGTTAAACCATATACTCTTAAGTGCATTATAACCTCGCGGTAAAGGCTAACTCTGGGATGGCTGCATCAAAACATGTTGTGCTTGGTGTCAAACGCTTTGGAATCATACCCCCACACCAGTAACTGGTGTGGGAGTATGATCCCACCCTTCTAGAGGGGTAGACATGTACCTACTGTGGAAACACGGTAGAATCCTGAAAGAGCCCTGGCATCACAAAATGGATGCCACCAGCGCAGACACTGGGCTGCCCTCCTTCTGCTGACCGAAACTCACAGTGGAGGAGGCCCAACAATAGGCATCCTGTCACAGGGAGGTGTAACCACCTTCCAGACAGGATTTAGTGTATTGGGGCTGGGTGGGTGCACTCCTAGAGTGCTTTGAAGTCCTGCACTGGGGGAGCAGTAGGCTCCTCTGTGCATATGCCAGCTCAAACCGGTTCAGGGGCTACCTGTCCCTGCTCTGGCGCGAAACTGGACAAAGGGAAGTGGGTGTAGCCACCCACTCCCTGACCCTCCCAGAGGTGGGGTCATAGAGTTAGTCCTTCCCTTTCCTTTAGTATAAGTTAGGGAACCCTTGCCATTGCAAACTAGATATCCCTGGACGACGCCCTGAAGAAGAATCCTGGACCTTCGACGTTCCACTACCTCTAGAAGACTGAAGAATCTCCCTTGGAGTCAAGGAGTGACTCCCCTGCTTGGCAGGCACCAAAACTTTGAATCAATGGTCGCAAACTTTCCCCCCTCCCGCCGGAGTCCGAAGTCCCTGCAGCCCCGGTAGTGGATTTCCTGACTTCTCCAAGGCCATCGTGAGTCCCCAGCGAAGCTGAGGCAAGTAGACCCCACGAGTGACAAGGAACAGCAATACCCGGGTACCATGCACTATTGTCGAGTGCAATCCCTTCACGACGTTCTATGAACTTGTGCATTGGACCACCTGTGGTCCAAGCCTCCTGCAGGATTTCCACCGAAGATCAGAGGCCTACCTCGTCCCGAGTGACCGTGGGCTCCCTGTGAAGTGAATCCTCCCGAGGCGTCTTCGCGATCCCTTGCCGGTTGGCTTGTGGGTCCCCTGAAGACTTTTCTACAAAACAAAAGAGCTCCCCTGTTTGCTCCAGGCCTGCCCTGACTTACCTTCGCTGGGTGAGTCCATCAGACCTTGCTGGTCTGCACCACTGACTTTTTACACTTTCCACGAGACTTGCTGTTACCAAGGCTTGTTGGCTCCAATCTGGTCGCCGACACCGCAGTAAGCTGCAGACTTCGTGGGACACGCCGAATACAACTCTTGGTCATCGTCGACGCCTCCTGGACCTCGCCTGTGATCACCTGAAATCACCCGACTACTGTGGGCATCCAGCTTCCTCGCCCCGGGTCACTGGCAAGTGACTTTGAACACTGTCTCCTCTGCTTTCAGGTCTTCTTTCTTCTGAATCCAGCCTTGGATGCCACCGGACACTTCTTCTGTCTTCACAAGCAGCAAGTCTACTTTGGCTCCCATTGAAAACGACGCCGCGACCCGACACCAAAAGACACCTATGCACCCGGCTTCCCTGGGTGAGGTAACTCCAGCACTACGGTGCTCCTGTGTGTGGTGGCTCTTGAACTACTTACCCTGTACGTGGCTTGCTTGTAGACTCTCCCGAAGTATCCTAAAACTTTGAAATTCCAACCGCGACTTGCTCCATTGAAGTCTATTGGGATCCGCAACTATGTTCTCACACTACATGCGTCTCCCGTGGGCCCTTTACTTACCTGCCTTGGGTGGATTAGTGAGGCCCCAGCGCTTCTGAAGGTCCTAGGCTTTGTCCCTTCTCAAGTCGATATTCCTAAACCTCTTTTTTAGTATATGGTCTGGTACGCCCCTAGGGCCCCAGCCATATTTGTGCTTAACTTGTTGTGACACGTTGATTTGTGCATAGGTTCCTGACTTCTAATCTCATAAAGAGATTAGTAGAGTGTGTCTAGTAATAAATATATATATATATTTTATATATATACCTGTGTCCTTTCATTTAGTGATTCAAGAGATTATATGGTAAAACAAGCTGCTTTACATTACTCTGAGACTTAGCCTGAAGGCTGCTCTCCACAGCTACCACTAGGATAGCTTTCTTTAAAAGGTTGTCTTAAACCTATCTACCATAAAAGTCGAATTGTACTGATGCAAGGTGGCCCCTTTAACTAGTGACCAGCATATACCAGGCCAACTTCTCACAGAAACATACTACGCTGGTTCAACGCTGGAACATCAACAAGAAGAACTATTGGGGTGGGGGGCTGCAACTGGATTATCTGCAGACTTGTGGTGGCCTGGGGTTTATTGTGCTATAGGAAGGGGACTATCACTTGGTGGATTTTACCTGGATGTTTCTGGCCTGCAGCTAATTACCAACTGTCGTGGCCCGGGTCCCCAAGCACTCTCTAAGGGCTTGTTGACTGGCCTCCTGTCCACGAGTTCCTAGGGACAGAAAATATCTCCCAGTTTCCACAAGATCTTAAGGACCGCGCAGAGTTCGGCGTAAACAGGTGGAAGTGATTGTCGGTTGGGACGTGTGCAGTGATCAGACTGTGCCGAAGACTGAGCTGGTGACGTTCAGTGGCACACCTGGGGTGGCAGTAGCGTGAGTTTGAGGAGTGTGGGGGAAGTTTGCTGAGTCCGATGGGCCTGAGATTACAGCCGGAAATCTCTGCTAGTTCACATTCGTTAGCGTGTGGTGTCCGAGCAGTGTTGAGAGAAGTTTGCTGAGTCCGCAATATCCAAGCTGGCAGCATAGACTGTGTCCGACCTCCAGATTGGGAGGACGACAGTGCCTGACATCGCGGCCTCAGTCTGAGGTCACCAGCTCCCTCTCCCCGGACCCACGCCACAAAGTACTATGTTGTTAAGGATAGCGTGACTGGAGGTCTCGTCGTGCCTTGTGTGCAACCACGACTGGCTCCCTGGAGCAGCTGTAGCTCCCACCTCTGCCAGAGGCGAAATCATTCTCCAAATTGGGAGCCCGCCAGCTTCTGGTGTTGCAGTCGTTTTCCTGCGGGGAGGATAGTGATCCTGCATTTGTGAAGGGCCACTGGGGGCCTGAGGACCTAATCTGGATAGACAAAAACACGTAACTGTTTCTTTCCACTTTAGGTGGTCCCTTAATCTAATCAAAGTGTCGACAGCAGGGGCAACGTGTATCGTTGGCTGGTGTAGTTTGAGTGGCTGATGGGCTAAGTCACAAGGTGTAGAGAGAACCTGTTATTTCTTGACCATTACAAGTATAAGGAGTACGCGATAATGGGAATGTTGTGGTTTATGCTAATGTGTAAGCGGAAAAGTGGAATACCTCTTCACAGCCTAGATATATGTTTCTGTCGCTTTTAATGTGGAAGGGATTGATTGTATTGGGAACACCTCTGGGACGTATACACATAGGTGTATGTTGCTTACAAGGGTGAGGGGATAATGGTGCAAGCGAACACCCAGGACAATTAAATATATGTTAATGCCGTTCTGCTGCTAATGGAAAAGTTAGAAAATTTCATATACCTGTAAAGTATACATCCAATGTGTATGTCGTTTTGATTTCAATGTGTGTGTAATACAAAGACCAGTGTTGTATACATACCGTGTGGAGTCTTTTTGTAGCGTCCACAGGGTGTTGCGGGGTTGAGGGTTGTGCCAATACCTTACACTTTGACCCTGAGGATAAGCCTGACTGCTCTGTGCCAAGCTATCCAAGGGTGAGCATAGGTTATCAGACAAGTGTATCGTACTCATCCTATCTAGGACAGTGGATTCTGCCTGGCTTCGATGCATCCCAGCCAGAAACCGCTGGCTCTAACAAATTCCTAATAATAAATAAATTAAGCTGCACCAATTTTGCACCCAAGACCAACTTTTTTTTTTGATAATCAAGTTTATTGGTTTTAAAGAACAAATCACAAAAATACATTGGTAGCGAAATCAAGCACATTATTTGAATAAAATGCATTGTAGTAGATTGAACCATTTGCCCCATATCGTGCCAAAAAGCTCGGGACAGCCCCGGGCCTCAAAATGGGGCTCCTCTTGAGTTCCACACCAATCCACCCCATCTCCATTTCTGTATAGTAGGGGACTTGCCTGAGACCAGATTGCCGCTATATCGCGCTTCGCTACTGCCACCGCTGTTCCCAGGAAGCGCTTATCGGCCTGAGAACCATCAAGGCCATCAAACACACCCAGGTCCAAACGTAGTGGGTCATGGGGTACCGTCCACCCCAGGGTCTGTGTGAGTTCCAGTTCCAGCCCCCTTCAAAATGGTGCAAGGACAGGGCATTGCCAGATCATGTGGTAGAAGTCCGCAGGGGCATGATTGCATCGCGTGCAGGTTGGGGAGGGCCGCATACGGGTGCTGTATAGGCGCGCAGGAGTGAGGTAAGCGGTATGGAGGTAATAGAGTTGAACTAGACGCAACTTGGAGGAGGTCGTCAGGGTTTTTGGGGCCATGAGAGCATCTCTCCAGTCCGCGTCTTCTAGGGGCCCAACCAACCCTCCCAGCGGGCACGTAACAAGTCTAGGGACGTGGGGCCATTGTTCACTAGGGAGCGGTAAATCCGCGACACCCCTCCTCTACCCAGGTTCCCCATCATCACTTGGATCTCAAGGGGGCTGAATTCAGGGAAGGAGGTGGGAGACTGAATATGTACTCGAAGGACGTGCCTTAGCTGTAGGTATTTATAAAATTGGGAGGAATGGAGGGAATATCTCTGCTGTAAATCTGCAAAGGATGTGATGTGGTCCCCAACCCAGACGTCCCCTAGTAGCGAGATCCCAATGTGGTCCCACCGACGGAAGTCCCAGAGAGACGAGGCCTCTTTCAGCCAAACACCACACCACAAGGACATCTGCCTGGTGAGTTTCCCGTCCCATTTCGTGTGGCGCAAGGCTGTGCGCCAGGCTATGAGCACCGTTCGGGTGACGGGGGAAGACCTGCGGTATGGGGGACCCATACAGGTAGGCCTGGAGTTGTGGGAAGTCCAATGATCGTAGCTCCATCCAGTACGCCGGGTCGGACCATCTGCTTGCGAACCAGTCGTGAATCACGAAGAGTCTCGTGGCAAGATAATAGAGGTGGAGGTTGGTTACCCCCATGCCCCTGTCGTAGGGAGGTATGCGGCTGGGTGCCAGGGACATTAGCGGTCTTACGCCCCCCATAAAAACCGGGTGAGGGTACTGTCAATTTCAAGAAACCAGCTCCCCGGGAGGTGAAGAGTAATGGTTTATAAGATATATAAAAAACAGGGGAGATCCATCATTTTAAAAAGGGCACTTCTGCCAAGGGGGTTGAGAGGGAGGGAATGCCATTTCCTGAGGTCCGCCTTGGCCTTGGTAATATTCAGGGCCCATTCGAGTTCTGGAAGGAGGGTGTCCCACAACCCCAGGTACTTTAATGACTGCCTGCGCTGGGGAATGGTCGTTTGCCAATCGAAGCAAGCCCGGGGCGGGTGGAGTGGAACCAGAGTGGATTTCGGCGGTTTGAGCCGGAGGCCGGAGACCCGTTCAAAGGCAGAAAGGGCGTCCAAGCACCGTGGGCCAGAGCTCTCGGGGTCCGCCAGGAAGAGGAGAACGCCGTCAGCGTAGAGAGTGATCTTATTGACCTGATGGTGGTCCCAAGCCCATCCTCGGATATGGGGGTCCTGACGTACGAGAGAGGCCAGGGGCTCCATCGCTAACGCGAAGAAGAGTGGCGAGAGCCCCTCTGGATGGGGAACGTCTCCGAGAGCACACCGTTAATTAGGACCCTCGCCTCAGGACTGGAGTATAAGACACGGATGAGGCGCCGAGACGGGGGGCCGAAACCCATCACCTCCAACACGTCTCCCAAGTAGCTCCAGTCCACCGTATCAAATGCTTTTTCAAAGTCAATGAAGAGGAGGGCCAGATACGGGGTGAGATGATGGCGGTGTGCAAGGGCGAGGTGGAGGCAGCGTATGCAATGTCACGTGCCCCGGGCAGGCATAAAACCGCATTGGGCTGGATGGACCAAATCGTGTAAATGGGGGTGGAGTCGTTGAGCCACGACAGTGGCAAAAATGATAACCTCGGTGTTTTTGAGGGAAATGGGGCGGTAATCCGCACATGCAAGGGAAGGTGGCTGTGTCTTTGGGAGGACCACAATAGTGGCTATGTCTGTCTCTGGGGGAAAGGACCCCAGGTCCGCCACATGCTTAAACAATTCCACCAATTGTGGGACCAACATGTCGCGATAGGTCGCATAGTATTCTTGGGGATAGCCGTCCGGCCCTAGCGTCTCTTACCGGTGTGCGGAAGCGAAATGTCCCCATGTATCTCCTCCGGGGTGAAGGGAAGGTCCAGAGTCTCTGAGACCATCTGGGAGAGGCAGGGCAGCTGGGTCCTGGTTTAGGAAAACAAGGCTTGGGCAATAGCCCGAGAGGTAACGTGGTGAACGCCGGTCCCATCGCGGATCTCTGGAATAATGCGGTTGGCTTTGGGGTATTAAACTAAATTATGTAGTAATTTGCCATTTTTATCACCCCAACCGTACACGCGTGCCACGGAGGAGCGCCATAGCAATTTAGCGGACTCCAGTGCGATCTGACAGATCTCTTCACGGAGCAGTGCAAGCTGCCGAGCGGAGTCATCGCTTTCAGTATACCCCTGGGCCGTCTCCAGCTGTGCAGTTTGGGCCCCCAGCTGCACAAGGCGGGCAGCCTGTACCATGCACTTCGCGTGGACCAAACCTCTAGCCGTCCCCCGTATAGTGGCCTGGCCAGCCTCCCATAATGTTCCCGGCGAGGAGACCGAACCCGTATTAATAGAAAAATAGTGCTGCAGTTCCTGCCCGAGGGATTTAACGAATTCCGCATCCTGCAGAAACCAGGTGTTCATCCGCCAAGCCGTTCGAATGCTAACAGTGGAGTTCCCGAGACGAAGGGAAGCAGGCGAGTGGTCTGAGATGCCTCGGGGCAGGATGGTAGCCCCGGGCATCAACTGACAGTCAGGGGCAGGCAACAGGAGCAGGTCGATACGAGAGTGAGTATGGTGGGCCGCCAAAGTGTAGGTATATTGATCCCGACGGGGATTCCACACCCTCCATGCATTGCAGAGACCCAGGGCAGAGGACCAGTCAGATAGGCAGAGGCAAGACAGGACGCCAAGGGAGTACCTGTCGTGTCATGGGAGGGTTGCATAACGGCATTGAAGTCGCCTCTGATGACCGTCAGACCCTGTGGAAAGGTGGAGACTACGAGTGTGAGACGGCGAAGGGCAGAGGTGGGATGTATACACACAGGAGATTAAAAGGATGCCCTTCGATCTTGCCTGTCAGGGCCATGTAGTGGCCTTGTGTGTCCGTCTCAGCCTGCGCCAAGGTAAAGGGAAGCCCCTTACGAAGCAGTATGGCAACCCCCCGGGAACCCCGTGTGAAACCAGAGTGCCAGAGCCTGTCGAACCCATACCGGGCGAGGAAGGTGCAGTGAGTGCCCAGAAGGTGTGTTTCCTGTAGAAAAATGATATCAGGCGTGTGTCTCCGGGCGCTGCGAAGAATAGAAGTACGTTTTATGCGGTCTAGTAGGCCGTTGACGTTCCACAATAGAATGTGGAGGGGTCTATTTAAGGTGGACGTCATCTGGGTGGAGAGTGTGTGGAAAGAACAGCGCAAGCGGACCCGGGTCCTAGGGGAGGCACCACCCCGTGGCCGGGACCTTTGGGTGAAATTTGTGCGGTCTGTTAAGTCTCATGTCGTCAGTGGTGTGCGTGCATTGATAGCTACCAAGAAAAACAAAGAACGGTGGCCCGTAGGCAGCCAAAAACAATAAACTAGGAGACAATGGTCTTCCCACCCTCCCATGCCCCCAACATCCCCCACCCTACACTTCCGAAGATGAAGCATCTGTCGCCCTGAAAAGTAAACACCTTAAAACAACAACACACAAATGAGTCTGAGTGCTAAGCTAAAACGGTTAGCGGAACATGGACGTGGCAGAGATGGACCCCTCCATGGAATCGGATAAAAAAATGTGTTAACAGCTGCAATTACATTTGGAACAGATAAGCAACAGAGAAGTCTAGGAGCTGAGATGAGGAACAGTTCGAAGAACGTGGTCGCAATGAAGATGGAACGCTCCTGCTGTATGGATGTGGTAGCGATCTCAGCTACAGGAGCAATTTGGGAAACAGATTAAGGATCGCCTGCCTTGGGCCCTGAGTTCAAACTCACTCGTCGTCTCCAGCGGTTCACTCCCCACTCACCAGGGGACCATTAGCGGAGGCCGAGCCAGGAATCGCCACCTCCCTCGGGACAGCCCTGGGCGGCCAAGACAGGGCTCCAGCGTCACCGCAGTGCAGGGCGGCCAGCAGGGCGCAGGCCCGGCGACCACAGAAGTCAGTGCAGCAGCAAACGGTGTCAGGGGGCCTTCAGGGGTGTAGGGCCTCAGGTGAACCACCGCGACCCCCGGGAGGTCGATTTAAGAGGTGCGTGGGCGCAATCCCCCGCAGGCCCAGTTCACACAGATGGGCCGTGGAGAAAGCAGCCCAGGCGCACAGAAGAGGTCGGGTTGCCGGTGGGGCGGGGGAAAGGAGTCTAGGCCCGTCTCGTCTCTCCTCTCCGCTGCCCGACAATGAGAGACATTCTCGGCAGATCAGGCCGAGCAGGGACCTGACATGCTATCACCCAAGCCGCTGGGGCAGGACCGCCAGCCGGCCCAGGGACTCCCCCACCTCCAGCGCTCACATGGCCAGAACGGGCCGAAACTGCAGGGGGGGAAGCAGGCCCCAGACAGTCCCTCAACGCCAAATGCACCCCCAGATACCGCGGACTCACCGCCAGGGCGATCCAGGCCCTCTCTGGAGGTCCGCAGGTAGGAGCAGGCAGCCGGTCGAGAACTCCGTCTGCGATCTTCCGCAGGAAGGGCAGGCCTCGTCTCGTGGCCCCAAGCTCCAGCACCCCCTCTCCCCACGCAGACCTCAGCCAGCTCCGGAGAGAGGAGAGCAAGGCCGCCACCTCAGAGCCACCAGGGAGGCCCCGAGGGACGGATCAGTGGAACGCAGGCCGCCCGGCTCAGAATTGGGTCGCCGAGGGGGCCGCCATCTTACAGCTCACTGCCGCGGGTAAGGGGCCAAAACAAGGCAGTGGGGGCTCCAATCTGCCCCAAAGCTAGACCAGAGCACAGCAGTGAGGACAGGGGATCTCTTCTTATGGCCAGCAGGATCCGATGGCAGCTGTTAACGGGCAAATGCAGGGTGGATGACGGAGGGGGTCCGGAGCACTCTTAGAGTGCGACCGCCATCTTGACGCCTCAAGCCACCCCCCCCCCCCCCCAAGACAACCTTAATATGTCCCAACTCCAGACATGTTTTTGAGGAATCTTGCTTAACTCTAGGAGTGAGGAGGAGGCTCTGATGTGTTGAGGGAAGTCGTTCCACACTGTAGGAGTGATATATGAGAAGAGTTGTCACCGGATCTGTTTCTGTGTAGGCGTGGGTGCGCACTCAAAATATCGAGTTTTTTTATCGACCTACACTTGTATCAAGTTTTAAATATCGGAGGGACAGAATATCGACTGTAATAGTAAGTAATATCGAATTTGTTAATATCGAAGTAAGTAATATCGTTTGCAATAATATCAATGTCAATAATATCGAGATTTATATTAGTGTTATGTTTTTTAGTATGTATTTTATATGTATGTGTTTAATATTTTTTGTTATGTTTTTTATTTATTTTTAAATATATGTATTAAATGTTTAGAAGTTATTAATTTTTTTTAAAGTACATTTTGCGTTTTAGTATTGTAGCGGGTTGTGGGTTTATAGGGGAATAGGGTGGGAAGTAATTTAATTATAGTAAATTAAATACTAATTTTTTGAAATTATTAATTATTTTAAATTAAATTTTGCGTTTTAGTTCCGTAGCGGGCTGTGTGTTTATAGGGGAATAGGGTGGGAAGTAATTTAATTATAATGAATTAATTATTATTTTTTATTTATTGGTATTGATAGTAAATTTATGCTTAATTAATTATATAATTGGAAATTAATTATCAATTGATTAATTGATAATTATATTAATTGTGTAAATATTTTTATGGAGCAGGTTGTGGGTTTATAGGGGAACAGGGTGGGAAGTAATTTATTATAATTAAGTAATTTTTTATTTTTTATTAGTATTGATAATTAATTTAGTTTTTAATTATTTATTAATTGATAATAAGTATAATAAAATTTCTATTAGCAACAGATTGGAAATCATTATTATAAAAATTCACCAAATAAAAAGAAACTCTTCTTTTATAAAATACAACTTGATAATTAGAACTACTAGTTGGTAAGACCTTAAAGCTCCTTCCAGCTGCTACGTTAAGCCCAATGAAAAGTCTCCCCGATGGACGGGCCGGTTTGTGATGGGATGCCGCTACGCTAATGCAATGGAACCCCTCAATATGCAAGTCATGAGTGGCCCAAGTCTCCTGGAACATAACTACATCCTGTTCCTTAACTAGGCGCAACCAATCCTGGTCACCAATCTTAGACTGCTACCCTGCTACGTTCCAACTTAGGATATTCAAGTCTGCTCCAATACTGCTCTTGATTAAAGATGACTTGTCATTGGCATTATAAGTTAATACCATAGTAGCTGGAGAAACCGTCTTAATTCGGAGTGACTTATCATTATGGGTTGGTACTATAGTAGCAGGAAGGTCCACCAAATAGAGCAGCTGATGCTGTTGGTCTGTCATTAATGGTGGTTGTCAATCCTATGCATCTAAGCTGGAGAGTGCTTTAAACCTGTTGGTTCGCAAAAGGAGGACGTAAGTGTCCCTAACAGGTTTAAAAGGTGGCTTGTAAAAATAGCCCAAGGGGAGCGCACTAATACAGGTATTTTGTGTGGAGTGATGCTCAAAAATATTCAGTAAGGGGTGAACCATATGAGGTCTGCGAAAATTCAAAACAATACAGTCACCGTTTATATACTTGGCTGAGTGACCAACCCACGCTACTCTTCTGGCCATAAGAATGTCATTCATATTAGAAGGGTGAAAACCCTTATATTTACAAAGCCAGTCTACAGACTTATTACGCAGGTCTACCCAAGACTCCCTTTGATCCTCCACTAAAATAGGGACGCCAGCCAACACCAGCACATAGGGAGAAGAGGCAGGAGGTAAGCTTAACACATCAGTATTTGGCCTCATACGGGCCTTCCCAAGACTGCTAGAAGTATCCTTTCTTGCACTCAGGTCACTTGCGGGGGCACTAGTCCGTGGCTGGGTGGAATTACTGCTTCCTGGGACATTAACTGTATTAGGTTGGGGAGCGTCCTGTCTTCCCCTCTGCTCGCAAATAAGTTGTGGCGCTGGAAATACATTTAAATTGCTGCAATTTCCTGACATCTTTGTTCAGGACAAGACTAGATTGTGGCTCATACCCAAGTGTACCGCCCAGGGGAATTGAGGAGATTCCTCCCCCACCATTGTTATGAACAGAGTCCACCTTCCTCCCCCTCAGGTTGGCCAATTCAGAGTCCAAATGCTCCAATTTCACAGGTGTTGTTTCCAAAGATCAACACTTTGATCTTGTCAGTGTTGAGTATGAGACAGTTCAACTTCATCCTAGTGGCTACTTCCATCATACAGGCAGTGAACGTGTTCCTTGAGTTGTGGATTTTGTCCGAGAGGGACAGTATTAGTTGTGTGTTGTCAGCGTAGGAGAGGATGTTGATGTAGTAGGTCTGTATGGCGTTGGCCGGTGGGGTTATGTAAGTGATGAATAGTGTTCTTCTGAGGAGTGAACCTTGAGGTGCTCCGCAGATGAGATTTCCAGTTTCCAAGGAGTATGACGTCCGGTTGACTGTCGGAGTTGTTTTTATCTGAAAGGAGCAGATCAGTCGCATGCAGGTTCTTGAATCTCGATCTTGTGAAGGAGCCAGATGAGGATGAGATGTGGTACCATGTGACACGCTGCCAAGAGGTACGATAGGAAGACTGCCTTACTCTCCCCTCTCTCTAGGATCATGCGAATGGCATAGGTAGGTTCAATGAGCTTTGTTTCTGTGCTCTGGTTGGGCCTGCATCCAGATTGGGTGGCATTGAGGAGCTGGTGGTTGACGAGGTAGCTGGTCAGACACTTCTTGATGGTTTTCTCTAGGACTTTGGCCATGTATGATAGGAGGGTGATCTGTCAGTAGTTGTAGAGTTTGGTGAGGTCCTCAGAGGGTTTCATCACCAGGGCTGTGACAGCTGCCTGCTTCTGGGTTTCTGGGAAGACAGCCGCATTGATGGAGTCATTCAGGATGGGAGTGAGGACTTCACTGATGGTGGTTAGACCTTTGTTGAGAGTGTGGTGCGGGCATGGGTCTTATGGGGCCCCTTAGTGGATGGTCTTCATGGTTGCAACAGTCTCTTTTGTGGAGATGGTGTTCTACATGGTCAAGGTCCATTCTACTGCTGAGATTGGAAGACTGGCTGCAAGATTGCTGGGGTCAAGTTGAAAGTTGAAGTTGAAGTTGGCGTATGCGGATGTGATCTCCTTTCAAACGAAGTTACAGAGAATTTTGCAATGGGTCCTGTAAGGGATGATGTTGTTGGTGGTGGCTGCAGCACCGTGAATTTTCTGACTATGAAGAAGATTTATTTGTTGCTGTTGTTGCTGGCTTCGATGCATTGGGTGTGGGCTGTTCACTTGGCATTTCAGACATGCTGGTGGAAGCATATCAGGACAGATTAGAAGACTTCATTGTCTGCGGTGTCTTGGATCATTCTCCACTTGCTTTCCAGTTGCTTGCAGTGCTGCATCACAATACAGAGTTCTTCTGTATACCAGCTGGCTTGCTTTTGTGATCTTGATTTTTTTTCGTGTGCTTGAGGGGGCCAGGTTGTTGGCGCAGGTGGTGATCCATTCATTGAAGTTTTTGATGTCTTCCACTCGGTTGCTGCTGTGCTTTAGGATGCGTATGGAGAGGGCAGAAGCCCAGTCCTCCTCTGAGATGTTCTTCCAGCAGCGGCGGCCTGTCCAGAGGTGGTGAGTCTCTTGTGATCCATGGTGGTGAGCTTGAAACTCAAAAGGGTGTTCAGGGAATAGACGTTGATTTGTAGACTCTGATGCTGTTTAGTGTGGAGAAGATAGGGTCCAGGAACTGTTCGGGGGTGTGTGTGGGTGGGTCCGGTGACGTGCTGAGTAAGGTTGAGGTTCCTAAGGCTTTTAAGAAGGGTTTTTGAATTTCAGTCATTACTGTCATCTAGGTGAAAGTTCGGGTCTCAAAGAAGGATGAAAGTGCTGGAGTTGATGGTAATCTCTGTAAAGTTATGATAAACGAGGAACACGTTGGTATCATTAAGTATGGAGGTTTATTCATAACACCTCAGCCATCAGTCACCAGTCTGCAACTGAAGCCATGAGAATCCTTTACTCACAAACTGTGTTCTACGTTCTATAGAATCTATACTATGTAACAGGGAAGGAGGAAGATACCACACACCTCCCTTCTAATAAACATGAAGAAGAAATATACAATTACATATTACAGATCTAAGTAACAATCCTTAGCATGAAACAAACATTAGAAGATTTAACTGACATAGTCTTTCAAATGTGAAGGTAAGGTAGTCTTCCGTCCACTTCTCCTTGGTTCAGCGCACACCTTAGAATGACTTAAATCAGATTGATTATTACTACCACAAAATTTATCTGGAATTGTTTTGAGAATTACAACACGACTAAGATTCCAAATCCTCCCATCTTGTAATTTCACAGCATTTTTAAAACATTTAACAACACGGAAGGTTTAGTAAATTTGGACCAAGACATCGTCCCCACCGGTGCCTTAACTCTAACAATGTCCCCAACTTTAGCATGAAACATTTTAACATTCTTCCTTTTATCATAATTTATCTTGTTTTTTACTTGTAACCTTTTCTCCTTTTCTTGCCAACTACCTACACTGTTGTCTTTGATGCCTTTACCCCAAATCATCCAACTTGGGCTTAATTTCGTATTAGGAGTCCTCCCTTTAAATAGTTCAAAAGGTGATTTACCAGTAGAAATGTGAGGCGAGAACCGATGGGCTAGAATACATTTCTGTAATTCATCTTTCCAACATAAAGAATTAACTCTTGATAGTTGAATGTTTTCCTTTACCACCCTTTTAAACCTTTCTACTGTGCCATTCGTTTCTGGATGGTAGATTGAGCAGTTTCCATCTGTTTTGAACAAAATTGAGGACCATTGTCCGTTAAGAAAGTTTTCGGAAAACCTTCTCTTCTGAAAACTTCTTTTAAGAAAGAAATGACACTGTTGGAAGTCACCTCAGACACACTTGACACTTCTACTCATCTTGAATATAAATCAATAAGGACTAATAAATAAGGTGTGGTGTCTTCTCCAGAAAGTGGACCCACAATGTCCATGGCCACATCTTCCCAAGGAGCATTAGGTAGAGATCGACAAACCATGGGTAAAGTTCTCGGAGAAAGAACTTTATCACTAACTTTACATAGTAAGCATTCTCTCACTTCACGTTCAACTTCCAAATCCATACCACCAAAAACTAGATCTTAACCTTTCCTTAGTTTTTACTATACCAAGATGACCTTGATGAGCTTCCTCCATTAACTTCTTTCTTAAAGATGTAGGAGGAATCAATTTTTCCCCTCTCAATAGGACATCATTGTCTATTGACAACTCATTTCCAATCATTCGCCAGACTTTTGTTAAAGACGTATCACAAATATTACCAGATTGAATCATGTCAATAACTTTTACTAACTCTGAGTCATTTCTTAATTCCTCTTTCCATTCTTTCTCATTAATTATACCACAAGTTATTTCACATACTCTTATTTCATTTTCAACATCTTCTTCACCTATTTGATCTTCATCAACAATACTGACTACACGAGACAAACAATCCGCTGTTATATTCTCCACTCCTGGAAGGTGTTCAACCACAAAATCAAAGTCCTGCACACCAATCACCCAACGTCTTATCCCTGAGGATATAAAATCAAGACCTTTTTTAAAAAAAAACTTCTCTAAGAGGTTTATGATCCATGCACACTTTAAAATGAGTCCCCCAAATAAAATTCCTAAATTTATTCAGAGCCCAGTAGATAGCTAATGCTTCTTTTTCTATAACTTCATAGTTTAGATCTGCACCTCTCAAACTCCTAGAAGCACACGCAATTAACTGTTCCTTTCCATCTCTATACTGTTTAAGAATTGCTCCTAAGCCTTTCGAACTGGCATCTGTTACTACAGTTGTGTCTTCACCAGCAATGAATGCCTGTAACTTTGGTGCATCCCTCCAATTCAATTTTAATTCTTCAAACTCTTTTTGACATTCTTCTGACCAAATAAATTCTCTATTTTTTACAAGTGATTCTCTCATTGCAAATGACTTACTTGACAAATTATTGATGTATTTTCCATAAAACTCAACCATGCCTAAAAATAAAACTACTTCTTCCTTATTTATAGGAGCACCCAAATTTACAATGGTATCAACCAACTCTTTTTTAGGAATCACACCCATGGAAGTGATGCAATGTCCTAGATAGTTAACTTCCTGTACAGAAAACTTACATTTCTCATATTTTATCTGAAAACTTCTTTTTCATTCCAATTTCTAGTCTTTCTGTTACACAGACCTACATCTCTCTATTATCAAAGTCAAGAGAAGCCTTTTCCCATTTTTCTTCTGTATTTTACTTTGGGACTGCTGGCTTTCGATAATTCACTTTGTCGTTAATCTAGAAAGACATAAATCGGCAAGTTCACTGTAATTCTTCCAAACAGTTTGAGGACACTCTGTGCTGAATGCTTCAATCTCTGTCCCAATGAGAACCGCATTTGTTTGTGAACTTCTGAGGGGAAAAAGAAATTGGGGTTTTCCCCACACGGGGTTCGGTCCATTTGATGGTCACCTTTTTCAGATAGCAACCGTTGTATCCTTTCTGGTAATTACTCGATGTCTGGAATACTACGTGGAATACACATCCAGTCTCCTGTGATCCCATACTCTTTACCAAGAGACTATAAACGGCCAAAGTGTTCCCCAGTCACACTGAGGACGGATAGTTCCCCTTCTAACAATGCTATGATGTGACTGGCTGTGGTGGCACCAGATTATTCGTCAGGGTACCACTGTGTTCACTTGCACCCCTAAGGGGAATACTGCTGGCTGAGAATGGGGAGGGCAGGTATGTGTCTGTCTGGCTGTTTGCTGTTACATGCTGGTTGTCCTGTGTCCCTGATGTGCCTGACAATCTGACCACTTCTATTGTTTTGGCTCCCCTACCTGATACTGGAAGTAGGTGGGAGAGGTGGTGGGGGTGATCTTGAAATCCCTTTCATTGTAAGAGCAGTTTTCCTCTGAGCTCAGTGACATCCAGCTTCCTCCTTTTTCTGACAATTTGAGCTCTGTGACTTTATCAGTCAAACGCCAATTAAGAAGAAAGTGACCTGGAGCAGTTCTGACTCACCTTTGAATTGCTCAGCCCAGAAAGGAGCAAGCAACACCTGAATGAAAGAAAACTCTGGAAGATCTGCATGAGGAACCTCCTGACTGCAGGTGGCTGCAAACCGTTGAGCCACCACAAACCACAGGCTCGTTCCAGCCCAGCTGGCATCTGAGCAACAACAAGCCTTTTTCCTTTTGCCTTTTTCAGCCCGTTTTTCCCCGCCGCTGCTGCCCACGCGCCCCTCTCCCCCAGCATGACCAGTGCGACCTGCCCAATCCAGCTCCCCTCCCCACTCCTGCCACAGCTGTCCAACCCTCCCCGACCCCTACTTAATGGTGGCCACTGTGGGGACAGGCGAGCAAGACCACTGACTCATTATCAGTGAAATTGCTGTCCCTCCCTCGCAGCTCCATTAAGTGAGGTCTTCCCCCGAGCCCCTGCACTCTCGAGTGTTGGTGTTCGAGGCCCTCCTCCACCCGCAGGTTTCACCTGCGCCTCATCCCTGGTGGTCCAGTGGACCTCTGTCTCCATTCTCTCGCTCTGTTTTTTCTCTCCTTTTTCACTCATTTTTTTCCCCTCACTTCTATCTCCCACCTTCACTCTCCTTCTGGGTCTTTCCTCCGTTTTCTGTTGTTTTCCCCTCATTTCAAGCTCCACCCCAGACGTAGCATTCTTTACCGAAACCTGGACCAACACCACCTCGGGACCGGACATCGCCATTCCCCAAGGATACAAGATCGCCAGGAAGGACCTCCCCACCCACCCGGGAGGAGGAATCGCCATCGTCCACAAATCCACCCTCCGCCTGAGCACTCTCCCCGACGAGCCCACAGACCTGATGGAACACCTTCACTTCAAGATACTGGCCAGCCCTACCTCCACCCTCCGAGGAACCCTCATCTACCGACCCCGTGGAATCCGCTGACTTTTTGCCAACTCCATCACGGACATCATCTCCCCGCATGCCATCGCATGAATTGCCATCGCGTCCACCAACTACACCCTACTGGGAGACCTCAACTTCCACCTCGACAACCAACTGGACCCCAGCACCACATCCCTCCTGGACAACCTCCACAACATTGGACTCCGCCAGATCGTGACCGAACCCACGCACTCAGCAGGACACACCCTCAATCCCCTCTTTACAACAAGAAACTCCATCACCTTCAGCCACACCATCGAACTTCCATGGACTGACCATCGATGTGTCCACTTCAGCTTCGGGACACCCACCATCCAGAGACACCAACACCTGCTCCCACAAAGAAACTGGACCAGAATCACCGACAACCAGCTAACCTCATCACTCAGCAACTCCACCCCAACCATCGCAGAAAGCGACGACCCCAAAACCTGCCTCCCGAACCCTGCACAGATGAATCTCCAACAGCGCCAACACCACAGCCCCCCTCAAGAAAAACAACAACACCCACACCAAGAAAGCTAGATGGTTCACCACCGAACTTCGAGAGTCCAGACGCACTTGCCGCCACCTCGAAAAGGCCTGGAGGAACACCAAATCCACAGAAGCCCACAACAACTTCAGAGCTGCCACCAACGCCCACCACCAACTCGAGGAAAAAAGCGATTGAAGACAGAATCTTTACTCATGCACACAACAGCAAAGAACTCTTCAACATCATCAAGGAGTTCGCCCAACCCACCAGCGAGTCCACCGACATCCCTCCCTCACAAGACCTCTGCGACAATCTCAGCACCTTTTTCCACTACAAAATCAAGAGCATCTACGACAACTTCGACGAAGACAACCAACACCCTGAACCCTTACCAACCACCCCCCTGAAGCCAGCTTTCGACAACTGGACAGCCCTCAGCACCGAAGACACACTGAAGACTATGAAGTCAATCCACTCCGGGGCCCCCACGGACCCCTGCCCCCACCACATTTTCAACAGAGCCACCGACACCATCGCACCCATGCTCTGCCACACCATCAACCGCTCCCTGGCAACCGCCTCGTTCTCCGACGACTGGAAACACGCTGAGATCAACCCCCTCCTGAAGAGACCCTCGGCGGACCCCACCGACCTCAAAAACTACAGACCCATTTCCCTGCTCCCGTTCCCAGCTAAAGTCATTGAGAAAGCCATCAACAGCCAGCTCGCCACATTCATCGAAGAGCACAACATCCTCAACTCCTCCCATTCCGGCTTCAGAAAAAACCACAGTACGGAAACTGCCCTTCTCGCCATAACAGACGACATCCGCACCTTACTGGACAAAGGAGAAACAGCAGCCCTCATCCTCCTCATCCTCTCAGCGGCGTTCGATACAGTCTCTCACCGCACCCTAATACGCAGACTCCACGACGCAGGGATCCAAGACAAGGCCCTTGACTGGATCCACTCCTTCCTCTCTGGCAGAACGCATCGGGTCAGACTCCCCCCTTTCCTCTCGGACCCTACACTTACCACCTGCGGAGTCCCCCAAGGGTCCTCGCTCAGCCCTACGCTCTTCAACGTCTACATGGCTCCGTTCGCCCCCATCGTCACAACCTACGGACTCAACATTGTGTCATACGCAGACGACACCCAACTCATCCTCTCCCTATTCAACGAACCCAACACTGCCAGACACAACTTTTGAGAAGGCATGGAAGCCGTCGCCAAATGGTTGAAAAATAGCTGCCTACAACTAAACACCAACAAAACGGAAGTACTCATCATGGGCCCCAACCCCAACGCCTGGAATGACACCTGGTGGCCCCCCGCCCTCAGAAGCCCGCCCACCCCCACGGACCATGCATGCAACCTGGGAATCATCCTGTACTCAGAGCTCAAAATTGACTGCCAGACCAACTCCATCTCGTCCTCCTGCTTCACCACCCTCCGCCTCCTACATAAGACCTTCAAATGGATCCCCCTCGAACACAGAAAGACTGTCACTCACGCCCTGGTCACCAGCAGGCTCGACTACGGCAACGCACTCTATGCTGGAATAAACAAAAACCTCACCCGCAAGCTACAGAACATCCATAACGCCGCCGCAAGACTGGTCCTCAACCTGCGAAGACACTGCCACATCTCCCAGCCCCTGCGCACACTCCACTGGCTCCCCATCGAAGCTAGAGTCACCTTCAAGATGCTCACCCACGCTCACAAGGCCCTCCACGACACCGGAACAGCATACCTGAACAGCCGACTCAAATTCCACGCACCCCAAAGGACCCTACGATCAGCCCAGCTCTCCTACGCTGTAGTCGCCTGCACCAGAAAGACCAGATCAGGCGGCCGCTCCTTCTCCTTCCTCGCGGCCAGAGCCTGGAACGCCCTCCCTCTCCACCTCAGACAGACATCATCTCTCCCCATCTTCACAAGAAACCTCAAAACCTGGCTCTTCGACAGACCCCCTCTTTGATGGACTGGAACCTGCAAAACCCCCCCTCCCCCAGCACCTTGAGACCCTCACGGGTGAGTAGTCGCGCTCAATAAACACCTGATTGATTGATTGAAGCATCATCCAGGGCAGTGGTGCTGTAGAAACACATTTTCTATCGGCCGTTCTGTGACCACAGGTGTTATGGCATTCGGGAACCAAGAACAGACTGATAGATGTGAAACAGACAGACAAAGCACAAGCCATCAGGACTGCATGGTAGCAGGAAAAACATATTGTCACAGCTCTCCTGAAACAATTATGACTTTACAAGGGACGGAATGAGTTGAGGGGCCAAAGATAGTTCAATTTGGATATGCTGCCTAAGTTCACCAAAGGGCCCCCAGTCACATCTAGCCCTCTGGAAGGAAAGAATATGACGCTGGACCCGGGCGCTGGATCGCAGAAGTGACATAGGAGTATGGGGCATCAACACCTCAGCCAACGAGGTTGGACTGCCTTTGCACTCTGTAAAAGACCTGATGAGTACGACAGAGAATTTTAAAGTGGATCAGCTTTTTGCCTGCAAGCCACTGAAGAAACATGATGAAATGTCTGCATCCCCAACTCTAGCATTATTGGTATATTGTGACTACATTGTAGTCTTCCCAATGCAGTTTCCAGCAAGCCGAGGTAGAAAATAAAGGCTCTAACCCCCTCCACTTGTTTAGGTCTGTGGTGGAATGGCAATATCATATCATGATCCACGGTTGTAAAATGCAAGAAGAGCAAACCTTTGATTTTAAGGATGGAAAGTTAAATGTGGTGACCAGGTTCTTAATCTTTTCAGCTACAACCGGCATGGGCCAGTGGTCCAACATCCCAGCTGATGTAGTTCCACCAATGAGAAGAACTTCTGTTTTAGCTCTGTTCATCTGAATACATTTAGTAGTCATCAGGACATGAATGACTTGTCAAGCAGCCCCCAGATGACTGATGGAATTGTCAGAATCCTGGTCCAGTGTAAGGAAGAGCTGGCATAGGCTCACACTTAACCCTCAGTGCTGCCACAAACGGATTAAAGAGAAAGGGTGAGGTAGCTTAGCCCTTGAGTTGCTCAGTTATATTGCTGAGTGGAAAAGCAACGTTCTGAGAACCCCCAAACTGATAGGAGCAGAATGATTGGAAAGTCTGCCTGCAGTGCCTTCCATCGAGGGATATTCGACCAAAAGCAAGTGTTTGACAGTCTCTGAAGCAGTTTAGAGACTGAACTCAGACCTTAAACTTCCTAAACCACTAAAACCAGCGACTGCAACTGAAAGCGTTTGAGGCACGGCAGCAGAATCCTATTCGAGTGGACTCCATAGAGGGCACTGACTCAGCTTTGCCATTATTTACAATTGAGTACCTTGCAACTACCAAACCAGGTGAGGTCTTAATTAGTCTAACCCTGCACTACGTCTTGACTTGATACCAAGCACTGGGCCTTGATAAACTGAACACAGAGCGCCCAATCTGTAAAAAGATAAGAGTAAACACTTACAGTGGAAATGTATTCCATTTTGGTGACATGCCATTTTCCCAGTGCATATTGTCATTTCCTCAGTTTCCCTTTGAGACACCCTTGTACACACCGCAATGTTTGGTGGTTGATCCATTTGCCTTCCCACCATGGTAGGAGAGTTACCCCAGCATTCTGCTGAAGTAAAATCAAACATTTTCCAAGTTGTGAAAAGTTCAAACTGTCAAAGCAAACCATGCATGTGTAATCCTGTGCATATGTGGCCGGAAATTATACAGTGTCAAAACATTTACACCTCACAGGTATTCTTTTGTGGGTCGCTGTCAGGGATCAGCAGATCCATCAATGCCTTTCTGACTGGACACTGGGATGCTTGGTGCCATAAAACTAACTTTGGTTGGTCCTTTTGTGTCTTACATGTTTCTGTGAGCAAGGAGGGAGTTTTAGAATGTTTGTAATTTGAAACGCAGTCGCAAGGACTCAGGCTCAATGAGTTGTCCAGTTTCTATTTGGCACCAATTTCCTATTGACTAATTTTGTTTACAAACGTAGGAGGAGCCACTGAGTCCTAAAGACTTCTGAGAACATCGAAGCGCTATCCCCGAGGTTATCATTCAAAATGGGACTCAATGTTATTTGAGACCCCAATTCGTGCTCCTACACACAGTAAATGTTTTTGACTTTGTATCTCCCCAAGAGGATCCCGACATCTTCTGTATATTTTTTATTGCTCCTTTTTGCACCTCTTGGTGACAGTCAAATTCTTCTTTCACGTTGTAGCTGTTGTTGGACATTGGCCTTATTGCGTGTGGTTTGCTATGTTGTGCTGTGTCTGATTTCTAACCTGTGCCAGAGAATTCCTTGACTGCTTGACCTTAATACTTCGAGAGTCATTTACTCACAGAAAGTACCCTGGGTATTTAGTTAAAGTGCTGTAGCATTGGTGTCCCTGAAAGCACTGTGCCTGCCTGTAATAGTGCCACGTCACCACTGACTGATCACGAGACCCCAAGAAAATGCTTCTCTTGCTCCTGCACCTGACAGCTCCTGCCTGAGAGTACCCAGGTGGAGTGTTCTGCTGGGTGTGTTCAGCTGTTCTGGTCAGGACGTCTTCCTGCTCAGGACTTCTTCCTGCTTCTGTTCTTTGCGCTGCACTTGGTTCCTTTGCAGGTTTATTTTCACAAAGATGACCTCTCTGATTCCAGCAGGTCACAGGACCGGCCTTTCTTACCATGCTGTAGCCTCTTCTCGCACTTCTTCTACTGCCCTTACCAGAGCTTTTATTGTAGTTTGTAACTTTTCAAGCCGCTAGGCTCACGGGCTCCGTTATACTTTTCATGTGGCCATTGGTGTCCAGAGTTCAACTGTTCTCCACACACACAGGTTTCTTGATCATTTCCAGAAGGGTCAGTATTCCAACTCTCACCAAATGTCTCAACTCCTCAAAGGTCACAATAATGGAAATATTTCGTAGCTGCCATTATTTACACCAGCTCTTGATCCGAAGTCACTGCAGGGACATTATTCCAATTCTAGAACAGGATACAGTGTCAGCAGGATTTACTACTAGAACTGAAATCTGCCAAACTACATATTGTAAAGTCATATCTAAGCGTACACACTTGACTTTTATAGCTATTGCTGTGAAATGGGTACCATAAAGTCTTAAGCGAGGTTCATCTTCTTGAGAGAACTCTAATCCGTGAGAACATTATCCCTATTGATGTGGTCTATCTCAGAAGTCCACATGTTGCTGCATGTGCTCTCTATCAGTAATCCAGCTGTTCCTCGCTGTGTCTTGAGCTGTTTCTTTGCTTTTGTGGTTGTTGATCTCCTCTTTGGAACCAGACTAGTGAGCGGAAGGTTTATCTTCCAGTGCACTTGTGAAAGAACTTAACAAGGTGTGGCTGCAGGACTCGAACTTCAAGAGTTTGGACATTTGCAGAGATTCTGTCACAAAGACAATCTTAGCCTAATTTAATGACAAAAACATGAAGCTTGATCCGTCTGTAGCAGCCGTAGATGTTTCCATGAGAGGATTCTGGTCCTGGTACTTAACCAGGGTCAATAACATCATTACACCTTGCTTCTCGCTCAACCCTTCATTGGCCATGGTAGACGTGACATTAATTTCCACCTCATCTCGGGCACTCCATGTCATCCCCACTGGATAGCCAGCCTGTGCCAACCAGCACCAGGAGAATCTCCTCATTCTCGGGATACTTCCTCCCAACTATAGTCCTTTCAGCACCTGCTTCCTTCAGGGTAATGACCCCCCTCCCTTTGAGGCTAGCTCACAACACAGACCCCATGATATTTGGATGGATGCACCTAGGGACAGCCGTGTCCCCTTCCAAAATGGTGATTGCTGCTATATTGAGTCCAACAGGTGCCCATTACCCAAGTCAACACACTCACTATAATGGGTGCTGCTGGGACATGTCTGTCACCTGACAGTTCTTTACTGAATGCCCCCTCAGTGTGACCCCTGTGGCAAGTTATCCCTTTGAGCTTGAAAGAATATTCTTTTCCTTTTGTACTGATTTGAAATCCAATTCCTTTTTCGACTGTGTCATACCCCTGGGAATGTTATACGGTTCCTATGAATTAAGTAGGACTTTGTATTCTGGACAACATAAACGCCAGAATATGGGAATTCGGTTCACATGTATCATCAGGAATTGTTGGCCTGGTTCCTAACTAGTTCACAGTGCCCCATCTGAACCCCTTAAACTTATTTAGGATACCAGATGGTTAAGAGTTTCTTTACCATATCTGCCTGCACTCACTCCAAAGAGGCCTCGGGTAAATGGTGTGAAGAACTGGCAGGTTTTTTCGCATCCAAAGTATTCAGGCAAGCCTAGGAGTAGGCAGAATACCGGCTACTGATGTAGAAACTCCAAATATGAAGTTATCTGTAAGCAACCCAAAACTTAGCTCCTTCAAAGCCATCTCTTTGAAGGCTCTTGTAACTTTAAAATCAGTCAGGCTTCTTGATTGACCCATGGCCCCTAAACTGCTAGCTGCAGGGGCTGATATCATTAATCCACTGGTCAATAAGGTTCTTAATTCATCTCTAGTAACAGCCACGGTTCCTAGAGTTTGGAGACAGGCAATGATTCTACCCCTTTTAAAAAAACAACAGCAGATCCTGCCGCCCCCATCCCACTACAGGCCCATTTCCCTGCTGGCGGCTTTTCCCAAGATACTACAGAAGCAGGTAAATGGACAACTGTAGAAATATGTGGAGATTAATGGGCTTCTCCACCCGAGTCAATCAGGCTTCAGGGCCCAGTACAGCACAGAAACGGCTCTTGTAGAGGTATCTGAATTTATTAGGGGTACCCTGGACACCGGGGGTATAGTTGCACTAATATTATTGGATCTGTCGGCAGCATTCGACACAGTCCCACATGCTCTTCTCTTACAGCGTCTTCAGGAGATAGGAGTGACCGGGTTAGCCTGGAGCTGGTTAAAATCCTTCTTAGAAAACAGAAGCCAACAAATGTGGATTCCCCCCTGCTCTGCAAGTCGTCAAAAGGTGGATACAGCTGTCCCTCAGTGATTGGCGTTGAGCCCTCCACTTTTTAATATTTATCTCACCCCACTGATCCAGCTAGCTGAAAAATTAGGAGCAAAAGTGATCTCCTACACAGTTGCCACACAGTTGTTCTTCTCCTGGAGTAAGGAAACAGATTTGGAGAGCTCTCGTGTTGAAACCTGTCTTACCACAGTCTTTCATTCGCTTGCAAAAGTGCAATTGAAATGTAATGAGCATAAAACTGATATTCTCTTCTTTGGGGGGGAGGGGCAGAAAATGCACCCCTGCTGGATTCCCAACAGATCCGATAAAAGATTTGGGAATTTGGTTTGATAATACGCTGTCATTTGTTCCCCAAATTTAACAGGATGGTTGGAACCTGCTTTGGAATCATGAGATCTCTGAAGAAATTTTGGACTCTCTTACCATTCCATTACAAGAAATCAGTCATTAAGACATTGATCACATCCCGTATTGACTATAGCAATGCCCTTTATGTAGAACTTCCGGAATATCTCCAGGACAAACTTCAGGTGATCCAGAATGCCGCAGTTCGACTCCTGCTCAATCTCCAAGACGGTCGCACATCAGGCTGCATCTTTGGGATCTCCACTGGCTGCCCACTAGGGAGAGAGTGAAATGCAAGTCTATGGCACTGGTTCATGCAGCCCTGTATGGCAAAGGACCTACTTACTTAAGTACCAGATTTAGCATCTACAACCCGCCAAGACAGCTTCTAACTACCAAAACATTTCTGACAAGGACCCCTAGGGTTCGCAGACAGAGAACAAGAAGTAGATCACTCACTTTTTTGGGTGTGGCGGCTTGGAATCAGCTCCCTCTGGAATTACGTGCTATAAGCGATCCAGGACTGTTTAAAAAGAAGCTGAAAATCTGGTTCTTCTTGGTAAACTGAGCTTGTTTTCTCTCTGGTCTTCAGCCTGTACCGCACCGGGACACTCCCAGGAGTAGCTCTACACAACATAAGTATCCTATCATATCATATCATATCATGATATCAGCAACCACGAACATGACCACTCGTTTACAGGAATGGTGAAAAAGATTAACACTGTGGCTCTCCCTTAGTTTTGTGTTTTAGACATTTTTATGCTTTCCCTGCTCACTCTGCATAGCCACATATAACACATTTGTGTTTGCGATAATATTTTAAGTATATGCTGTGCATGTTGTTAGTTATTCAGGGACTCTTTGTGGGATTTCATCTACACATTTTTTACAAGGTCGTCTAGAATACATAACAACTTTGTGTACTGTTTTTTCTGCTTGTTTAGCAACAGCACCTAATATTTAGACATAACACGGCCGCACAACTGCATCTCCAGCACAATAGTTTTATCCTATAAATGGCGTTCTGTCCCCTTGGATGCAGAGAGGAGAATTCCAGCAGAGAGGACTGTTCTGGAATGACAGCAGTGCCTGACATGCAACCCTGCGTAAACTACGTTTACACTCATGATGTGGACCACCTAATAATCAATTCAAATAATCTTTATTTCGGTCAAAGACCCTCAAAGGTACAAAATTACAGACAGGAAATATCAAGTACAGGAGACAATAATAAAAAACAGATTATAAATATTATGTTGTACAAATTATTTAAAATGGAGAATTTAGGTAAAAAGTTAAAAAAGATACACAAGAGTAATTCTTCCTGGATAAGCAGCGAAAAAAATAAATCTCACGGAATTATAAAAAGGATTTTCTCCTACGCCACATGGCATTGATAAAACGTGAGACCGAGAAGACTATAGGCGTAGAGGTATTGGTTTGTAATATTCTGAGTGCCTGTTTGTAATTGCTGACCCCAAGATTTCTGCAAGGTGGAACAAGCCAGCGATGTCTTTAGATTAAAAAAATCAGACGTGAGTGAGCCCAACCCAGGATTGCTTAGGATGGTCGTGATACTGCACATACGATGTAAATTAACCAAATCGGCGCGAGACAACTCCGCACAAGATAAGGCAGGATTAGTCCAAAAACCTGGGATGCCCAGTCTCAAACTTGCATTCTTTATAAAGGCAAACCAGGGTAATTTATGAGTACCCACGAGGGCCAAAAGCTCTTGGGTTTCAAGTCTAAAGTGCAACAACTCAGGGGTAACCCAAAGTCTACGCCAATATAGTAAGGGTCGTAAGGTGACTACTTGCTCGATGGATCGAATACCCAAGTCCATTCTAATAGGTTTAAGGGGGGTGCTAGAGGGTAGGGCCAACAATGATCTGAAAAATGCATTTTCAGACCTATAGATGTCAGTTATCGTAGAGTGGCCCCACAGTTCTGCACCATACAAAATAGCACCACGTGCTTGGGCCCTATATATTTCCACGATGGAAGCGACAGGCTTAGTGGAGGACTCTCTGTGGAGTCTTAGTATGCCACCTGTGGTTTGGACCAATCTTAATTTTGCTTTGGCCAGTTGAGGGCCCCACTCCATTCTGTCAGTCAGAGTAATGCCCAGATATTCAAACACAGTGACCCTATCCAATGCTGTACCATTCAATGAGGGATTGGAACATCTGGTTTTTGGTAGTATTACAGACCATAAATTTAGTCTTTTGGGTGTTATTCTCCAACCCCCTTATATGACAGAAGTTGACAAAACTGTCCAGGGCACGTTGAATACCCATAGGCGATTTGGACAGTAGGAGGGTGTCATCTGCAAACATTAATGCGACCACCTGATCATTAAGTAATTTTGGGGCATCGATGTCTTTAACCCCTTTCAGGTGGGTAATTAGTGCATTTGCAAAGAGACAGAACAGAGTGGGGGCCAAAACACAGCCCTGTCTTACTCCTCTTGAAACTGGGAATCTTGTTGTTAGGGCACCTCGTTTACCACTCCTGACTTGTGCAAAGTTGTCCAGGTGCAGCCGCCTAATGATGTTAAGAAGGTTGGCGGGGACCCCCATGTCCTCCATCACTGCCCATAAAATTTGACGGGGTACCAAGTCGAAGGCAGATTTAAGATCTACAAAACTTAAATAGAGGCTGCCACCCTCTATTCTAACGGTTTTCCAGTATAAAAGTTGGAGCCTAAGTAGCTGGTCAACCGTAGAAGTCTTATCCCTAAAACCTGCCTGATAGCAACTGAGAATCGACTGGTCCTCCATCCAAATCTGAAGCCGATCGAGTATGATTCGTGCAAAAAGTTTTTGGCTTACATCAATCAGGCTGATCGGGCGATATTTGGCCTGAAGTAAAGGGGATCCTTTTTTAAAAACTGGAATAATCTCTGCTCCCACCCAGGTATCCGGTAATTTAGCACCCATAATTATAGCGTTAAACAAAAGACAAAGCTATGGAACCCAAATCGCCATTTGAACCTTATAAAGGTCACCAGGGATGTTGTTAAGCCCAGGCGCCTTACCTGCAGGGAGCCTTTTTATAGCAGATTCAACCTCCACTAAAGTGACTCTAAAATGAGAAGCTTCGATGGATGTGTGTGTGGAACTAGGAGAAGAACATTCTAATGCGTTCTCAGCATTCTGGGGCAGGAGATGGGAGGAGGGAACGAGAGAAGAGTTGGATACAATTAGGGGAGAATACAAGCGTTGGTAGTGCTCGACCCATTTCTCTGGTGCGATGTTGGGGTCGTCTGCCATACGGCCAACCCCACTACCATTTCTGATTATAGACCAAAATTCCCTCATATCCCTGTTCCCGAGTGCAGATTTTATAGCGTCCCATTTGCTGTTGTCCCAGTTCTGTTTAGCCTCATTTAACACTGACTTGTAGTGCAATCTCTTTTGCCTTATCAATGGTCTATTCAGAGATTTGATAGCAACCAAAAGTGCCCCCTTTGCAATCTTGCAATTATGGTCGAATCAGGTAAGGGGTTGCTTGTTCTTCCTTGGTTTGGCCAGTAGTGGGTTAAATATATCAGCAAGAGCAGACACTAAGCCCAAATGAATGTGGTATGCCTGTTGGGTATACGAATCCTGGCCCTGATCTAAATAAGCAGCTAATACTGAGAGTGCCTGGTGAACAGCTTGGTATAGAGTGGTCATTTTGTCAAGAGACCTTTTCACCGTAGGCCATTTAAGCCTTCTTCTATCATTTGAAAGGAGAGGGGTACCACGGGTGACGGGTCTTTCCTCTTTAGTTAAGCCCATCTCAGGGAGACTTAGATCAAGGACGAGGGCATCATGGTCACTATCATGACACGGCAAAATCATGAAATCTATAACTCTAGGCCAAGTCCTAGTCTCTACCAAGACGTAATCAATACGAGAGGACTGGCCAGGTCGATTAAAAGTTGGTCTACCCTCCAAATCAGATTGTGAGCGACCATTGCAAGCTCTCAAAGAATATGCCAAAGTAATAGAGTTCAACTGGAGGGCAAGAGGTGTCCATGACTTAATCGGTGGGACTTGAAGGTCAGGAATGGACCAAAGTGAGTCCTCTTCAGAGGTAATAGACTCTGCAATGCCCGGCAGGGGTTCATACTGACAATTAAAATCACCCGCAATAATCAAAATAGTCTCTCCCTGTACTGTTGGAATAAATTTGTCTAAAATATCTAATAATGGCGATTCTTTACCCGGCTGAGTGGGCCGAGAATAGACATTAATAAGGGTCAGAGTGAATTTGGAAGGAAAGGAAAGTCTAACACATTGTAAATCAGGAGAAAGAGTATCTACTTGGGACACAGAGCAGCCTAGATGGGAACCAATTAGGATAGACAAGCCCCCGAAAGGTCTACCCCTCTCAGCAGTTTGAGCCAGGTTGTTAACAGATAGAAAACCCAACCTGGAAAAATGCTCTCTAAGCCAAGTCTCCTGGAGCAGGCAGACATCAAACTGGTCGATAAAAGAACCCCAATCTGGTAGGTCCATCTTGTTACGGAGCCCCGCTACATTCCATGATAAGATGGAAAATTTGTTAGCATTTGCTGATGATTCAGGGATTTTAGTGATAGGGGATCTTATCTCCACAAATATAGGAGAGGGAGGTGTAATTGCCTTGTCACTCTCAGATTTAGTGCTACCATTCACCGTCAGGGAGCCTACAGGGGAAGTAGGTAAAAAATAAGGGGAACCCCCGGGAGCATCAGACCTGCTTGTGTCTAAGTTTGAAGAAATAACAATAGGGTCTAAGATGGTTCTGGTCCCCAGGTTACTAGTCGGATGGAAAGAATAGGTGGATGTAACAGGAAGACCAGAATGGAAACCACCAACCTTAGCCAATGGGCCTAAATGGTTATTGCCTAGTGACGAATCGACTGGCCTGATGAGTCAATCTACTTCCTCCAATGGCGTGTATCGATTTGAAACAGGCAAGTTGAAATGAGTAGAATGGTGTTGCAGGTTGGCAGGTAAAGGCTGCATAGTCGAGGCTCTTCCTTCAAAGTTAATTAAGGGCTGGGGGGCACCCATCCTCCGGGGGCAAGGATAAAAGAAATCGAGAGAGAGAGCATGAATTTTCACAGAGAAATCCCTGGCCGTCAAATATTGCATTATTATTCTTCGAATGGTTTCAGGAGATCTAAAATTTATAATCACACAATCCCCAGGAAGCGACTTATGTGTGGGGCCCACCCAGGCAACCCGCCTTACCATCAAAATGTCACCAGCCATGCTATATGGGAATTGTTTGTTTTTGGCCAGCCAGTACAAACTCTTGTTGCGTAGTTCCAAATGGGATTCTCTAATACCATGCTTCAATTCAGGCAATCCTGCCAGTATTAATACATAAGGAGCAGCTTCCGGGTGTAAGTTGATTGTGGGAAGGCTGGTTTGTGGGGGCAGGTGGCTAACCCCCCCTACATTCCCTGAGGAAGATAACGAAAGACTATTAGGGATTTCAACTGCATGCCTGGTTATAGGAGGATCTTGATTAACAAATTGAGGTACGGGCAGTGGATGTTGTTATGTAAAATAAGAGAAGATGGACCAACCAGTCCCTGGCCATCAGTTGAAGTAAGATCAAGGTTATTACTAGGAACTGCAGGATTTAAAGGAAATCGAACATGAGACAAATTGGAAGCTACGTGAGGCTGCAAGGTCGGGGGTGGTGGTAAGTTCTGTAAGGTCAAAGGCCCATGGTTTAAGGTGGGGGCTGTATGGATGGACCTAGATTCCGAGCTAGGATGGACCTGAGATGAGTTATTAATAAGCATGGTATTTTGCAGATAGAGTAGGACGGGGGCAATCTCTTCCCTCACCATCAGTCGACACTTAGCAAGTAGATCCGCAATTAGAGCGTGAGCCCAGGGAGGGTAAGACTGAGATGGGGGAGATTTGGGAGAGATGGACCTCCCTCTTGGTTTCTTCCCTTTGGACCCCCCTTGGGTAACTAGTTTTTTCTTCCTGGATTTAGCGATGACACCCTCAGTTACAGGCACAGTATTTAAAAATGTAGGCGGATCAAGGTTAATAAGAACCTCATTTTGGTCACAGTTCAAATCTATGGAGTTCGCACGATCATACGCGTGAGATTGGGTGAGATGAAAACAGTCCGGAGTGATTGAGAGGTGTCTTTCAGTCTGTTCAATTTCAGAAGTGACGACTCCAATCGCCTTCTGAAGCATTAAATCAATAGCAGTGGGCAAAGGTGGTGAATGTAGATTAGACTTTGGGCCAGGGCGCTTTGCTGCGCAAGCACGTTTCCCCTGTATACGAGAGGGAGGGGCTTTGGAGGCCATCACAACCCAGGAACAATAGCAGCTAATCTGATTACAGTTCAGAACCTTATAAGTGATGAACGAATAAAATATCCAAAAATCCGGGGGTTAGAGGGTTGGCCCAGCCCAGGCACCTCCAGGCAGTGACGGGCAAGGACGGGCCCGCCCTTGGCCCGGGCTTTGCCCGGGCGAGCCCGCGCGCGTCCCGCGCTGCGGGAGGCACTCGTCGCTTAAGTGGGCCTCTGGCGCCCACTGGTGACACCCAGCGCGTTCCGCGCACAGCCCCCTGGGAAGTGGAGTTCAGCTCCAAGCCGTTCCCCTCACGGCGGTGACACAAGTTGTATGAAAGCAAAACAGCTCTGCAGGGGGTGAAAGGACTGAGGCAGCGGGGGTGGAATTCAGCCGTTCCCCTCACGGCGTATGCAGGTAGGCGTATAGCGCGTCGAGAATATTAACTTGCAACTGAGATTACAGAATACTCACAGACTGGGATGTGTGTGGCACAAACCACGGGGGTGGCCCAGCGCTGCCTCCTCCTGTCTCCGACGGGTACAGACGGGCCACCCTTGGCCCGTGCTTCGCCTGGCGCGCCCTCCTCCTGGTTGGCGATTGACAGCGGCTCCCGCAAAGTGGGTGCCGCGCTGAACTTTTAAGTGCCTCCGGGCGCGGGATAATGGCGGCAGCGCCTCCTGGCGCGGAAGTATGCAGCAGGGCAGTGTGGGATCTGTGGTCCTCCTCCTGGTTGGCGATTGACAGCGGCTCCCGCGAAGCGGGTGCCACGCTGACCTTTAAGCGCCTCCGGGCGCGGGATGATGGCGGCAGCGCCTCCTGGCGTGGAAGTATGCAGCAGGGCAGTGTGGGATCTGTGGTCCCCCTCCTGGTTGGCGATTGACAGCGGCTGATATAGTAGTATTTATTGCCCCCACTTGATTTCGCTCAACTCCCCTTCCTTCCTTACCTCCAAACTCCCCTGTCTGTAATGGGAGGAGGAAGGGAGGAGAAGGACCCTGATGTTTTTCTACCCCTCGGTGCACACAAGACGGTAGCACACAGGACGGAAGCAGTAGTTACAAAGCTGCGGGTCAGAGTCAAACCCAGTACTGGATCTCTCTGAGAAGCCCTGCGGGGGGCGATAGGGAGAGGGCTCTCACCGTGAGCTAGGCGCATCAGCAGGGGGCGATCGCTGTAGCGTGGTGGTGCGGTCGTATAGCCTTGTAGCGCAGAGACAAGCAAGGCCAGTGATAGCAGCGAGGGCAGTGGAGCAAGAAGAAAAACCAAACCCGTTTATGTTCAGCTGTCCTCGATGTTTGGGTAATACGTGACAGCAGGGCTTATCGGAGCTCAGCAGGACTCAATGGGACTCAGCGGGACACAGCAGTGGGACTCTGCAGGCAGCAGATAGCAGACAGACATTTCTCCCCCATCCACGCTGTAAGAATCCTCAAGCGTCCAACGCCATCAGAGGCTCGGGGAAGACCGGAAGCTGGAGCTCGGAGCAGGACGCTCGGAGCGGACCACCTAACTAAATACACCAGGTCTGGGGTCTTAGACCAATCACAGAGATCGCAAATATATCCCTATGCTCATATAGTAAGGGAAGAACTAGACCGATATATAATTTTCCATGGTTGGGATGTTTGTCCTATACAGTCTGGTAGTAATTCTAATTACTTTTAGTTGCATCTGCCTAATGATTGCAGCACATTTGCTTCAAAATAAAGTACGATTGTTTCAATAAATGTATTGTAAACTTTCTTTGTGTCTTTCTTATGTTTACTATGAGCATGCATGAGTGAGTAAGAGAGTAATGAAAGAAGAGGACCCATTTCCACTCTTCCCTTGGGATGGACGGTCATCTTTGAGGTTGCTGAAATCACCTGTTACTCTGGGAAGATTAGGAGTTCAGGTGAGGCACTGTGAGCTAGCAGGATTGCGCCGACAGGTCCTGACATTGTAGAGAGACTCAGTCCCCATACACTGTCGTCCTGTCATCCTAACACACAGTTCTACATTACCAGCGGAATCCGTGCAACAGGTTCAATCATTATAACATTACTATGTGGTTATATGACTATATTATCCTACTCCTACCTAAGACTACCTATACTATTGTTATGTTATGTTATTGTGATTTATATAGCGCGCGATTACCAAATAGGTGTCCTGGTGCTGTCCATTACTCCCTGATCCAAGAACCGGAATTATTTATCAAATAGCCAAGTCTTCAGCTCCTTCCTAAATTGCAGTACATTTTCCATGCATCTCAAGCGAAGAGGCAATCCGTTCCACAACTTGGCTGCCCCCGTATGAAAAGCTACGGCCTCCCCAACTAGCTTTTTTTATGATGGGGACCGTGATCAGACTGGCGTCTGAAGAACGGAGACGCCGGGCCGGGACATACCTTTTGAATTGCTTTATGAGGAAGTCTGGGCCTTCTCCGTGTAGGGCCTTAAAGACCAGACAAAGGGACTTAAACTGGACCCTACACTTTATTGGAAGCCAGTGTAGGTCTCGAATGGCCTTTGATATGGGAGAGAATTTGGGGATGCCAGTTAGGAGTCTGGCCGCCGCGTTCTGCAGAAGTTGCAATCTGTGCAACAGGATTTCCTGAATGTTGAGGTATAGACTGTTGCAGTAGTCCAATCTGGATGTTATCAGGGCCACTACAACAGTCTGCCGATGCTCCTGAGGAAGTAGGAACAAAATCTTTTTCAACATTCTCAGGATGTAGCCGGTTTTAGAGGCTACCGTCTTTACCTGTAAAGCCATGGATAGTTTGGTGTCTACCACCATTCCAAGGTTCTTTACTTTATTTACCGGAGTGGGAAAGGCCCCCAGTTCCTGCGGCCACCATGCAGGGGTCCAGAAACTAGGGTTGTTACCAAACAGCATAACCTCTGTTTTGTTAGAATTCAACCTGAGGCAGTTGCTTGCCATCCATTGGGCCACTTCAGACATGCAAGATTGAAAATTCTGGTCCATCCCTAGTTCGCGGCCAGGATGTAAAGACACAACAATTTGCGTATCATCCGCATAGGAGGTGACATTAAAACCGTGGTTTCTGATAATAGGCGCAAGGGAGGAGACGTAGATATTGAACAAGGTGGGACTCAGCGAGGATCCCTGTGGGACCCCGCAAGGCAGCGAAAAAGGTTGGGAAGAAAAATTTTCCAAAGATACTATTTGGCTCCGATCAGAAAGAAAGGAGTTTAGAAGATCCCATGCCTTTTGCTGAATTCCTGCTTTCCTAACTTGGTCCATCAACAAACCGTGATGGACCGTGTCGAAAGCAGCGGATAGATCCAAAAGGATCAAGGCTGCTCTACCTCCCTGATCCACCGCGGACCTGATCTGTTCCGTAGCCATGATCAGAGCGGATTGGGTGCTGTGACCTTCCCGGAATCCGTGCTGAGAGGCGTCCAATAATAATGTGTTCTTCACAAAGGCTGTGAGTTGTTGGTTTATTGCCCTCTCTACTAGTTTAGCTGGAAATGGGAGCCGAGAGATGGGCCGGAAATTATTTGGGTCTGAGGGATCTAAACTAGGTTTTTTCAAAAGAGGGAGGATAGAAGCCTTTTTCCAAATTACTGGAAAAATCCCTCCATCAAACATGCCGTTAAAGATTGAAGTGAGGTGGGTGGCTATAGGCAATAGAGCCAGTTTGATGACTTTCAGCGGACATGGGTCCAGTGGGGACCCGGAGTTGACCTTGGCTAGTAGCTCCAAGGAGTCCTGAAGGGTGAGATGTCTAAACTCCTTAAGGATAGCGGGAGATGGTGTCCCACTGGTCTCTGTCTCGTCCTCCTGATCCTTCATAGTAAGGTCACTAAGACTAGTAAAGATAGTGTTAAGTTTGGTCAGAAAAAATGATGCTATTTTTTCGCAAAGCTCTGTACTAGCCGGAACAGAGGCAGGTTTTACTGAGGACAGCTTATTAATGGTAGAGAAAAGCTCTTTTGTTGAATTTTTTGCCGCTAAAATCTGAGTGGCATAGTGCTTTTGCTTGGCTTCCCGTAACATTCGTTTATATTTGGCCAGACTTGCCAAGTATAAAAATGTTTTCCCCCTCCGTATATGCCTTCCTCCATTTGCGTTCCAAGCTCTTACATATACATTTTTGCAATTTTAGTTCGCTTGTATACCAAGGGGCTGAAGGCACCGTTCTAGTAAAAACCGCTAATTTGGGTGGAGCCAGATTTGCACAAGCCTGGGTAAGCCAATTTGTATATGACAAGGCCGCCTCCTCCATATTGCTGGAAATGGGTGTAAGAGAGGTGGCAAGTGCCCTAGATAAGGTCTCAGCTTCCACCCTGTTCCAAGCTCTGACTTCTTTGCACACTGTTTGGTGTCGCCCATTAGCTAAGTGGGGTGTGGGTGTGATGTTAAACCGGACTCCCGCAAGGTCTGACCAGGCCAGAGGTATTAGAGCTGAAAAAGCTAATTCTGAAATGTTGGAAAAAACCCCATCGAGGGTATGACCAGCCTGGTGGGATGGGCCCGTTACATGTTGAATCAACTCTGCAGTTTCCATAATATTGAGGAGTCGTACTGTGTCTGGATCATCTGCCCGCTCAAGGTAGAAGTTAAAATCCCCATAAATGGTATGCGAGTTCCCCAGCAAGGCATCCTCTAAAAGGGTACCCAGTGAGGGAAAGAAAGGTGATTTAGTACCCGGGGGTCTGTAAGTAAGGGTGCCTTTAAAGGAAAAATGACTTGTTAGTCTCAAGTTGAATGCGAGTGCTTCGCACGCTGGCAGCGACAGTGCTTTAAATGTTCCCTGCACTGAACTATGATATAGAATGGCTAAGCCACCTCCCCTCTTATTAGATCTATGAAGAACCTCACAGAAAAAACCCGGGGGGGGTGGCTTGCACTAAATCTGGACCGGATGCCTCGTCCGTCCAGGTTTCTGTGATAAAAGCAATTTTAATATCTAAGTCCACCAGCAGTTGAGAGCATTCCGTACTGTGTTTAACCAGAGATCTGGCGTTTATTAGGATACAGGAAAAAGTCTCTAACACCTCATTAGTCAAGAGACTCTCCTTAGTCCTGGTTTTGATACCGTCGGACCATATCGATGGTAGAGGCATAGAGCAATTGGGGCAGGTGCCAGGGGACCGAGCGTATCCAATCTCTGCCGCTACGCAAGAGCACTTGAGCTTACTCCCCCTCGAATTTAACTCCATCAAGGAGGCTCTAGAATAAACGAGTCGTTTGTGATCACCTGAGAGCATTTGAACAGGGTGTAGGGCGCTGAGCGCGACCTGGGCGCGGACGGGCTTGCCTTAGGCAAGTGGGAGTACTGTATCACAAAGCCAGCCTGTGTAGAACAGGTTATCGTCCATCTATTTTTTGCCATCAGTCTTTGTGTGTGTGTTAAATTATAAGGCAAAACCATTCTGTAGCATTTAGATATTTCCAAGGCACATGGTTGGATTTTAAAGCCTGCAATTTCCACTCAATTACATAATCAATCTCAGTTGACTGTAAGAGAGACATGTCATTAAGTATAACATTGAATGCATATGATACAATATTATTTTACGAATATATGTGAGTTGACAATGTAGTCATGTCGTTGTCCTCAACAGCCAATGCATTTTCCAAATGAATCCTGTCAATTTGTCTTACGTTTTCAGCAGCTACCACAGTTCATTGTAAGTGACGTATATATGAATCTTTTAGAATGTGGTGACCTAGGACCCAACAAGAAATCTTGTAAATCCATTTCATCAGAAAGGAAAAATAGATGTTCCTTAACTGCTGATAATGTGGAATAAAGAATTTTCCAGGTAGCGCGTCAAGAATTTTCAATACTATTAAGGACACGGAGGCAAGGATTATGCTTCTCTTTACTTTACTGACATAAACAGCAGCCAATACACTTTAAACTAGCATATCCCCGGAAGGACAACCCCCTCCATAGTATGCACCAATCACGTAACGCTCATTGGTATAAATGTCTGTGACGCAATGCTTCTTCCTCTTTCTTTGCAAAAACCTTCAGACACTGTTCTTAAACGTGACCCTAGAACCTTGAACTCCGCCGATTCCTTCATCGACTTGAACCTGAACTTAACCACCAGAACTTCTTCTCCTGATCCAGATAGGATTTCTCCATGACTCCTTAAGAATGTATTTCCAACAAGAATACGAGCGGGTAGAAACTCAACATCATAGTACATAACATAATATAAACTCATATTTGTCAATATGAACAAATCAAACCTCATATTTTATAACACTGTTTCTAGAGTGGGATAATCCTTGCTTCTGTGTCCTTAATAGAATTGAAAATTCTTGACGCGCTAGCTAGAAATGTTTGTATTCTATGTCAGTCCACGGAGGCTTCAGATTATGCTAGTTTAAAGTTGCTCCACCACCGCTGTTGGTTTATGATAAAACGTCTTGAAAGTAGATTCAGCTCATCACAAAGAGGACTTGCTCCTGGCGTCCCTCGGGGTTTGGAGCTCAGTCCTACCCTTTTTAATATTCACATCAGACCTCTGGCGGAGGTACTGAAATATTTTAGACTATCTCACTAGTGTCGTATGCTGATGACTCTCAGCTAATTATTTCCCTGTCGGCAGAGTCAACTGGCTTTTGTGTCAAATTTTAAAACTGTGAATCAGCATTGGCCAAATGGATGCACGACAACTGTTACAAACTTAACTAAAAAAAAACAGAGATCCAAGGAGTACCCAGCCTAGCTGCCTGGATGCAATGTCACATGCCCTCCAGAACACTACACTCCACCAATCTAAACCTGGCCCACATCCCTCGTCACACCAGAGCAAGAACGGGAGGTTTCTCCTGGAGCGTTACCTTTATTATATACTTCCTGGAGCGTTACCTTTATTATATACTTCCTGAAGCGTTACATTCATTATATACTTCCTGGAGCGTTACCTTTATTATATACTTCCTGAAGCGTTACATTTGTTATATACTTCCTGAAGAGTTTTCTTTGTCATATAGTTCTTGAAAGGGTTACTGCTGTTACACTCTTCCTGAAACTGAAGTGACAGCAGCACATCCTGATCCATCTCTTTTTCCACAATCCCTTCTTGTTTAAATTAAATCTTGGCCATGTGCATCTTCCTCAAGCTGTACTTCTAGCAAGAGGGCGCTCTGTGAGTGCTCTTTCTGTACTAAGTTACTCTGTGAACACTGGAAAATCATCTCCTTTTCTGAATTAGGTAAGAGTGACATGTTCAATGGAAGATTTAGTTAAATATCTGTGTATAGTGAAATATCTCTTGGTAACTTTCAAAAATGGTAAAGAAGAAATGTCTTTTACAACTAGTTAAATATTGTGTATTCACATTCTCTCACATTTCCATTTAGTGATTTTAAATCTCTTTACATCCAATAGGAAACCAGCCTTGAATGCACAAATGATCGTGAATAATGACAGTAATCGTGCAAATCTAAAAAAAAACGGTTAGAAAAAATTAGCTCCAATATTCAGGAAAAGATCTGCACAGTCAGAGACTGAGGAACCTGAACATAAACTGATAGATCCCGGAAGAATCAGTCTAGAGCAATTCAGTGGATCTAAGAGTCTGAGCTGTGCACCTCCATGCAACATGACTGAAAATGAACTCTAGAAAATTAAGGCAACGACACTGACAAACCACCTCCTGTATAAACAGGCCTCCACCACCAGCTTTGATCATGTGTTCGGTATGAGGTGGATACAGAATTACTCTGCTTCCTGTAATGAATGCAGACCGCCATTCAGCACTCTAGGTGTATTATAAAAATGTTCTGGCCAAACCACAGGAGCAAGAGAAAAGCACAAGGGAGTGGAGCCAAACAACTGAAGGGTAAAGGAAGAGAGGGTCTCTGATCTACCACAGACTGTCCCAATGTGCATCAACCAGAAGGAAGACTAATCTTTACCGGTAAACATGCAAAACCATTCCGCAATATAAAGACATAACCACCTACAAAAAAGCTTTACTTGCCACAATTATAATAAATGTAGTTGGTGACTTTTGTGTTTCATTGTGAAATCTGAAATCAACCATTCAAAAATACCACACACATACAGAGAATGTGAGAATAACACAAGTGCTTTATCAACCATGTTAGCTCTTCAGGAAACGCAGTCATGGGATGCAGACAATCATAAACCCGACCCAGAGACACTAATCAAGAAAGAAGAATCATACACAAGCAGCAAGAACTTTAGTTTGTCATCACTACTAAAGAGCCATCAGCAAACACACACAGGAGAAGCAACGTGCAATTGCAATGAATGTGTGAAGAACTTTAGTCAGTTAGCACTCCTAAAAGATAATCAGCGGACACATACAGGGGAAAAACCGTACCATTGCACTGAATGTGGGAAGAGCTTCAGTCGGTTATCAAATCTTCAAAGACATCAGCGAACACACACTGGGGAAAAAGAATACCATTGCAATGAATGTGGAAGTAGTTTTAGTGATTCCTCAAATCTCAGGATTCATCAGCGAACACACACAGGGGAAAAGCCATTCCAGTGCAGTGAATGTGTGAAGAGCTTTCGTCAGTTATCACATCTCCAAACACATCAGCGGACACATACAGGGGAAAAACCGTACCATTGCACTGAATGTGGGAAGAGCTTCAGTCGGTTATCAACCCTCTGGAGCCACCAGCAAACACACACTGGGGAAAAACCATACAAGTGCAGTGAATGTGGAAGTAGTTTTACTGATTCCTCACATCTCAGGAGACATCAGCGAACACACACAGGGGAAAAACCGTTCAAGTGCAGTGAATGTGTGAAGAGCTTCAGTCAGTTATCCCATCTCCAAAAACATCACCGAACACACACTGGGGAAAAGCCATTGAAGTGCAGTGAATGTGCAAAGTGCTTTAGTTGGTTATCACAGCTACAACGTCATCAGCGAACGCACACAATTTAAAAGCCATTTAAGTGCTTTGAATGTGTGAAGACCTTTAGTCGATTAGAAAACCTACAAAGACATCAGCAAACGCATATTGGGGAAAACCCATATAATTGCATTGTATGTGGAAGTAGTTTTAGTGACCCTTCAACATTAAAAAATCATCAGCGAACACAATTCGGGGAAAAGCTATTCAAGTGCACTAAATGTGTGAATAGCTTTAGACGATTATCAGCTCTTCAAAGACATCAGCATACACACACAGGTCAAAAACACTACCACTACAGTGAATGTGGAAGTAGTTTTAGCGACCCTTCAACATTAAGAAATCATCAGCGAACACACTTAGGGGAAAAGCCATTCAAGTGCACCGGATGCGCAAAGAGCTTTAGTCGATTATTAATTCTACGAAGACATCAGCAAACACATACAGGGGAGAAACCATACCATTGCAGTGGATTTGGAAGTAGTTGTGGGAAGAATTTTTAGCAAACTACAAGGATTAGTGTTAAAACCTATAAACACAACTCACTTGAATAAGTTTAACAAGCACAGACTGGAGAATATTTCTAGCTGATTTTGGTGTTTGGTCCTTTTGTACAACAACTGGTTCAATGACAACGTCCAAAGGCACAAGAAGTCAAAGTAGGAAATTGTGACCTGTAACTGTGAGAGATAATGCTTGCAGTGCACAACATTTACATCCGAAGCCCTGACGAGGGAGAAATGATGCTCATTTCAATCCTCACATGCATCTGTAAATGCACCCACCATAGTGGCACTTCCCAAGAGGTGTCCAATATCAAGTTGGAGCCTTAGGAAATTTGCTGGCTCACCACTGACTGTAAATGATTCACGGTGAGATTAATTGTATATGATTATATTTTAGACCTTTCTTATTTACAGAGAATCACCCAACCAACTCCTAACTGGTGAAAGCACAAAATCCGTGCATAATGGCAAAATTATTGATCATAGAGAGAGCTGATGAAAAATTTAGTTCTTAATACGTTTATGAAAGGTTGACGGTTAAGTAAAGAATCTTGAGCAGTAAAGAATTCCAGCTCTTGGAATCCAGAAATATCGACTCCCTGCTTTATATTTCTTTTTTTTAAATATGTTTATTAATTCTGATTATAAGACAATAACAGTGGTCATCGGCATAATATGTAAACATGCGCAAGTAGACATCAGCTGTGTATCTAGTCAGCAGCAAAGGAGAATCAAACAATATTAGTGTGCACCAAATCATTATCGTGGGCCCCATCTTCCCAGTCCAACCATATACCCAACCATATAAGATCATTGTGAATCGGAGAGCAAGAGTCCTTAGTGTGTAAGCCAAGGCTTCCATATTTTCCAAAACATTTTACGGCAGCCCCGTGCTTTATAGCTTGTCATCTCCCAGCATATACATGTCTATGCTCTTTCTCCATTCAACAAGAGATGGAACTTCCGCGGCCCCCCACGCCCTAGGTATGTCTCGTTTAGCGACCACCAACCCTAGCTGCAGCAAGACCAACTTAGGTTTAGGGAGGTCATTATCTGTGGAGATTCCCAGCAAAACAAACGAGGGTTGGAATTGTTTCCCCCAAAACATTTTCCATCTCTCCCATCAGAGTCATCCAGTACCTTCTGCTTTACATTTCTTCAACCTTTGCATTGGAAAAGAAATCTGGATTCGTAAGTAAAGGAACGCAAAAGAGTTTTGGCACAAATGATATTCAGGTTTGCATTTACAAGCTATAAGCCCAACCTTTTTTAACATCTATATCCAATCTCTGGCACAAGTGTCCAGGAGCAGAGGATTAGCTGTGGTATCTTACGCGGATGACACACAGCTGGTGGTGGCATTATCTGACGACTTTGGGCAGGGTGCACTTAAGTTTCAGGAAGATTTAACAGCTATTGCAAAGTGGATGACGGCCAATTGTCTTCAGCTCAATGGCAACAAATTGGAGATCTTGGTGGTGGGCAAAGACATCCATCTGTGGAGTGACCTCTGGTAGCCGTCCTCTTTGGGCCCTCCGCCGGCTCCTAAACCGGCAGTAAAAAAATCTAGGAGTCTGGATAGACTCCCATCTTTCTTTTCAAACCCAGACTAAGGTGGTAGCCGGAGTTTGTTTCGGGCTCCTACGTGGGCTTAAACCTTTGCAGGGTTTCTTCAATCCTACCATCCGTCAGGTAATCATTCAGGCCACAGTACTCTATAGACTGAACTATGCGAGCTCCCTAAATATCTGGGCCAATAAGGCAGAGATACTGCGTTTACAAAAGGCACAAAATGCGGCAGCCCGAGCCCTCCTTGGTCTACCGAGAATCTGTTCCATCGATAGTTCCATCCGCAAACTACATTGGCTGCCGGTGGAGAAATGCATCCGAGACTCTCGGTATTGCCCACAGAATCATGATTCTCCAATCTCCTGCTATTCTGGCTAGCCTCATGGCGTCCTATAGACCTACCCATCAGCTGCGCTCCAAGGAGCAGCATCTATCGGTTGTTCCTCAGTTTAAGAGAGTACGGACCGGAGGACTCTCCTTCCATATTTGTGCTCCTAAGCTTTGGAACTCCCTCCCTGCACATATTAGAAACATTCAAAATCATTCTCTCTTCCGTAAAGCCATCAAAACTCACCTCTTCCCTGCATAATTGCCTCCTGGGTGTTCTTGGGTTGCTTTTGGCAGTGACATTTTAGCACTGGGGCGCCCGTTGCTGGGGCAGCTGCGCGCTTTATAAAACCCCTTAACATAACATAAGAAGCAAAAAGAAACCCTAGTTTTATAAACTGCCGGTGAATGAATGGACATCAAAAGTGCTGCCTCGTGAGCAAACAGTGAATCTTTGTGATGCAGTTGGGATGTCCTCAGACCACAAATAAGATATATCGTAGCATTCTGAAACATCTGTAATGTGCTTTTGTGTTGCTGGAGCTGCCAAATACACAGTGTTCTCATAGCCCAGCCTTGCTTAGAGGAAGGTGTTCACCGATATAATATGAATATCAGGAGAAAGGATACATCTTCAGTAGCCAAAGATAGTAGAAACAAATGCTTTCCACCGAGTTCTTTTTAACAAAGTGCTGAGTCCGGGAAGTTCTTCCTGCTGCCGACCATCATCACCACCACCACCACCACCACCACCACCCAACCAGTGAGGAACAGCAACAAGACTGCTCTTTAGCACACCCATCCTTATACATAACACACTACAGGGGTTTGCTCCAGGGTCAAACTCACTTTACTTTCACGTTAACAGCAACAAGTTCTAAACTGAACAAATTATATTTAGAAACAGGTGGTTTGTACGGCCATTAGTGGCATAATAAATTTGAAACCCAATGCTTTATAAATCTGTATTAATGATACTTAACCAAACATCTAAACACCACCCATGTATGGACATCCAAGAGCCTTTAAAAACCACACCACAGAGGTGTGTACCAGGATCAAACTCAATGTACTTCAAAGTTAACATGAACTAAATTATGATACAGCAAGAACAATCATGATGCTATGAAATGTACACAATGAGGACTAGATTTTACATATTAATAAGAAACATATGTTTTTTGATATGTAATAAAACAACACATTTATTTGAATTCATGGTATTTGACTGCTGATTGTACAGGAGATCTTAAATGTGATTTATTCCCTAAACTATAAAGATAATATGTGATGTCAGCAAGGAGCCTAGTTTATTTGAAAATAGAGCGGTCTGCATTTGATATATATTATCATTATCTTCAGCTTTTGTAATAGGAAAAAAGACAGCGATTTTGGTACTCCCATTTCTATTCATGGAATTGAAAGCATAAAGGTATATAGCATTTATGACCTGCCTTTACAATGTATAAACACGAGGCATATGTTTAATTGATTAGTCTTTACGATATGAGACCACTTTACATCTCCGTGTCTTTATAGGGAGTCTTCATCTTGGTATAGTGGTTACCTCCAAAGCAACTTAAAAATCGAAACCTCTTTTGCTTATTGGCGTATAATGATATAATACCGACAACAATTAAAATCAGTAAGTTGCCCATTCACATTACTATCTATATAAAAATGAACCTTTGATAAACAAGGATTTAGAACAGATTAGAATAAAAAGTGCATCTATTTAAACATAAAATAGTGGCATTAAAATTTGTCCGTCTATATATATTTTGTTCTTTAAAAAAAAAACAATATACATGACAATGGTATGGGTTGAAAATGAACATGATCCAGGTATAAGTGAGATGATGTACCCATATATGCAATTGTATAACTATGACGTAGGTCATTTCTTGAGTATAAATATCACTGATAGACTTCATTGTGATTTGACAAATTGCTGTGTCATGACTATGTGAGCTGTGATTGATTCATTAGGTTAATTGTGTTCATTCTATCAATTACAACACTTATGCCATATTCTGTGCGTAAATAGTTTAATTATACAAAGCCAGTAGAACAAAAGCAAGTTACTATTTATACAGTGTATCCATAGCTTTATACAAACTATGTCTATTTTTAGATAAACGACCTCTCCTACGCTGCTGTTAAGGTTGGCTTGAAGTTACATCTAACACCAACAGCAGACACAGACTGTGAAAAAGGTATTAAAGAAAGCGCACAAATGCAATATCTATGTGATGAATATATACATGCCTGTTTCTGGCTAGTGACCAGGGATCAAAGTTGATTGAACTCAACCTTGCTGATATAAGTACAATGAATACATGGGATTTATAAGACGTTGGTGTTTGCTCTGATGATGATGTTGGATCCATAATAATGGACTTTGTACTGATTAACCATGTTCTCTCACTTGTCTATAAAATTGTAATGTAAATAATATGTGAAATTTCGAATGGCTTTCTAGTATCTTTTAATTGTAAATACGTCTTGAGTCATGTTCAAAAACAATGATGACCAATAGCAATAAGAATATAATCGAAAATTGAACTATATCGGATTGTATATGTGACGTATACTGTATTCTTTATTGTGTATATATTGTAAATAGTGTTTTGTAATTGCTTTTAGCCCTGAAGAAGTCCCAAGAGGGATGAAACGCGTTGGCAAGCAATTGTGTGGTGTTTTTAAAGGAACTAGTGATTTGCAATAAAAAGATTCTTTCCAACTACAATCAAGATACATGATTCTGTGATAATTTTTCTCTGGGAAGCCATTGTATTTTCATTACATTGTGTTATTGTTTAAGATGCTATACATTAGGATAATTATATAATACAAACGCTTATCCTTCTCCGATGCAGGGTCAATTTGTAACTCTTCTTCGGTGATGCGACGACAACGGCTGCGGCGGTGACACGCATCTTCGTCTTGAGTCGCACTTCCAGCTCCCAGCGACATGCAGTCTCTCAGAAGACCCATCTCAACAGCAGGCACTTCAATTCCCAGCAAGGGAAGACAGGGGAGCTGATTGGTGAAGTCTGTTGTTCCTGAGACTTCAGCGGGATGCAAGCTCTATCTCAAGCCCTTGGAGATGCTTTACAAGTTGATTTTAAAAGCACAATGTTCCTTTCTCCATACTTTGGCAGTCAGGCAACAACTGCAGGCCAATCCCCCAAACAGCCCTCAGCTTAGGGATTGTCTCTTCCTCAGTCTCTCTGGTTCCTCTCCTCAGCAAAGGTTCTTATTGTTTCCCAAAGTGATCTAAAGTTCTGGGGTCTGGGTCCCCCCTTTTATAGTTATTTTCTCTTCGTTCTCTGAAGGCAGAGAACCCTATGCCTAGTCCAAACCAGTTCTGGTCCGTCCTGGAGCACTTTGTTGACAAAACTCCTTCTTTCTTTTCACAGTGTAGGCCAGGAATATCAGACGCACCACAGGAGGTGGAGCCAGCATTGTGGAGGGAAAGCACAGCCCTATTCAGGTCCCAGGTGCAACTCCTCCCACCCATCTACATGCAGATCTCTCTATTCAGCCCTGTGCTGACTCATGCTGTCTCCTGGAATCCTCCCAGCCCCTGTCACTCAAACTCCAGACAAGGAATACACAACCTAGCAGAGGCAGGCTTGGATAGTTAGGCAAGAAAATACCTACTTTCTAAAAGTGGTATTTTCAAACACAGAATGTTAAAACCAACTTCACTAAAAGATGTATTTTATAATTGTGAGTTCAGGCATACTAAACTCGAATTTCTACCATGTTTCCCGAGTCAGTTAGGATTATAAGGTGTTGTAATCAAACTGCCCATTCTGGCCAACAGGGAACAGGTAGCCTTGCACAAGTGAAAAACGAAAATGGCTGTAATTCACTATCAGGACATGCCACACACACCAGGGCATGTCCTACCTTATACTTACAATGCACCGTGCCCTTGGGCCTACCTTAGGGGTGTCTGATATGAAAAAAAGGGAAGGTTTAGGGACTGGCAAGTGGGTGCACTTGCCCAGTCAACATGGCCAGACTGCACACAGGCTCTGCAATGGCAGGCCTGAGACACACTTTACAGGCTGCTTCTGTAGGTGGCACAACCAGTGCTGCAAGCCCACCAGCAGCATTTGATTTACAAGCCCTGGGCACACCCAGTGCAGTGTACTAGGGTGTGACAGGTAAACCAAACCAGCCAATCATGGAGTCACTAATCCATACATCAATTTACCATAGGGAGCACTTGCACTGTGGCACTGAATATCAGTGGCACAGTGCCCAAAGCATCTAACACCAGCAAAAACACATGAGGCAACAGCAAAAAAAGGAAGGGAGACCCACACCAATGGTACCAGGTCTAACAATGAATATAACGGTAATTTCCCCGCCATGCGGCCCAAGGCCTGCCAGGCCGCTATAGTAGTGTCAACAGTGTTGATCTCAGAGCCGGGTGTCTGTCGATGAGAGTGAGCCAGCATGGAGTATAAAGGAACAGGGTGTGCGTCTCGATCTTCCACTGCCACTTGTGGGATGAAATCATGCGAGCCGAACCAGTAGCGAGCATATTGTGTGTGAGCACACAAATAGGACAAATAAAGGTCAGGCACACTGAAGCTCCAATTTTTATAATCTAAAGTAAGTGTCTCCCAGTTGACACAAGCCTGTTTGCCACCCCAAATCAACCGGAAGAGCAAAGTGCGCACAATTTAAAAAAATTGTTTCGTGAGTGGAATCGGTATGTTGCTGAACAGGTATAAAAATTGAAGCAGTACGACCATCTTGATAAGTGCTGTTAGACCTGACATCCTTGGCGTGGGTTTTTCCCCTATCTTTTGCCTCTGCGACCCGGATTTTTTACGCTGTGCTGGATTTCGTTTTTGCTGGTTTAGATGCTTTGGAAACTCTGCCACTGCTAATCAGTGCCAGAGTGTAAGTGCTCCCTGTGTAAAATATCATATTGATTGGATATACCTGATTGGCATATCTGTATCACCAAGAAGTCCCTAGTAAAGTGCACTGTGTGTGCCAGGGCTGGTGATGACAGATGCTACTAGTGGGTCTGCAGCGCTGATTGCGCCACCCACATGAGTAGCCCTAAAATGGTGTCTCAGGCCTGCCACCGCAGGCCTGCATGCAGTCCCTGGACTGCCATGTCCTCCTGGCCAGTGTCCACACTGGCCGGGCCTAACCCTTCCCTTTTTGTGCACGTCAGTCATCCCTATGGAAGGCCCAAGGTACCCCCCTGGGCAGGGTGCAGTGTATGTAAAAGGTAGAGCATGTACTAGTGCAGGTACCATGCTCTGGTAGTGAACAGCGGCCATTTTGTGTGTTCACAGCTGCAAGGTTATCTTGCTCCATAGGCTAACATGGGGGAGGCTGGTGCCAATGGCTATCAGCCTACCTTCCCATAGGAACAAGATAAGACATGAGTGTTTGATATCCCTGAGCTCAGCATTTAATAACACATCTTTTAGGAAAGGTTGTTTTTAAATCCTGAGTTGGAGAACAGTACTTTTTAGAGAGTAGCTGTTCTCTTGTCTGACCCTTCTGTGTGCCTGGGCCTGCTTGTGGATTGACTGTCTGGTTTGAGAGTGACAGGGGCTGGGGATCCCCCAGGAGGTTGGCTGAGGCAGCCCTTTGCTGAATGACTGCATTTGCAAGTAGAGTGGAGGGAGGAGATAGCACCTGGGAATGAATAGGGATGTGCCTGCCTGCCACAATGCTGGCTCCACCTCCTGCTGGGCGGCTGACGACTCTGCCCCTCACTCTGAAAGGAAAGAAGAAGCCAGGAAAACAAAGTGCTCCAGCAACACCCAGAACTGGATCAGACCGGGCTCAGGACCCACTTGCACAAAGACTTCAAAGACTTTTTGGGGTATAAGTAAAGGACCCCTGACAACAGAAAATTAGATTCTACGTCCAAGAGGAACCTCTGCCAGAAGAAGGACCGCTGAAGAACTGAAGGAAGATTGCCTTGCTGTGTGCTCCACGGGCTGACCTGTTCTGCTGTTCAACTGAAGGAGAGAAGAAGGGCTTGCTGTGTGCTGTGCCCCTGCCTACTTGCAACTACTAAGACTTTGCTGTGTGCTGTGTCTACAACTGAATCTCCAAGGGCCTGAGAAGAGCTGGCCTCCTGTCCTGGAACCCAGGGTTAAAAGGTTCCCCAGAAACTGAACTACGCTATTAAGATCGCGCTGTACCGGCCTGGAGCGTAAACTTGCCAACGACTGCTGAAACTCCCGATCGGTGTGCGCATCGACACACGGCTTTTGCGAGGGTCGGAGGACTGTGTGGCCTCCCCTCGTGAATCCTGCCTTGCCCGGCCGTGTCCAGCACCCTCTAATCCCTGTTGCCGTAAGAGTTTGCACCGTCTGAGAGCCGCACATCGCCCCGCAATCTCGCCGTACCTTGCCGACGCTCCCGAGGCGAAGATCGAGCCCGCTGCCCTCTCATTGGTTGAGAGGATCGAGTCCCCTCACTAATGCCGCGCTGGGATTGGCCAGCGTCATCGGGACCTCCTGAGAAGCCGCTGCCCTCTCATTGGTTAAGAGGATCGAGCCCCCCTCGCTGAAGCCGCGCTGGGATTGGCCAGTAACATCAGGACGTCCCGAGAAGCCGGCAGAGTGGTGCCCGAGTCACCTGCGTGACCCGTCTTCATCGAAGGAGCAGCGAGTGCCTCCAGCGTGCCCCCAGCCTATGAACCCAGGAAGAGAAGGGCCGCACTGCCTTCCCGCCGCTCGTTGGATTGTCGAGAGCGGGCGGAAGGGCGGACGTGACAGGCCGGGGCTGTCAAGGAAGAATCTGCCCACGCTGAAGCTGCCGCTTAACGCGCACGGTGAGAAGAGCTGACTGGGTATTACAGCCCTGCTGTAATACCCCCTATGATAGCGAGTAGAGACTTGAGACTGTTCTTAACATAGAAGAAACTTCCTAGTAACCTAGTGCAACCATTAAGCTTATGTGCAATTACCCTATAAGTGATCGTCTTTTCTCCTGCTACACTAGATAAAGTTATATTTTTGATATACTCACCTGTGTGGTCTACATTTGTGGTGTACCGGGGGGGTCATTGTGGTTGTTACTTGCAAATAAGTTACACATTGCCTTGGGGATAAGCCTGTCTGCTCGAGCCAAGCTACCTAGAGGGTGAGCAGGGGTTATCTACTGTGTGTGTCCCTGTACCCTGACTAGAAGCAAGGGTCCCTATTTGGTCTAAGGTAGTTACCTCTGCCAACTAGAGACCCCCAGATCTAACATTGGTGGTCAGCGGTGCGGATCAGATCCAGTATTTGCACTTGACCTGCAGTGATTCTTTGTACATCACTAGTCTAGTTAGCAGCTACATATTGCACAAAATTTGAAGCCGACCTTTGGAAGATTTAGGAAGCATCATGTCTCTGAATGGAGTAGGCGAGGAGATGGAATTGCAATTTGAAGTAAAGGAGTTGCTCACATACAAAAAGGAGCAGCTGAAGCAATTCTGCAAGCAGCTAGGATGCCCAGTGAAGGGCAGCGCTAACAAAGAAGAGCTACAGAAAGCTCTAAGGGCCTGGTGGGAGGCCAAACATGTTGCGCCAGAGGATTTGACTGGAGAGGAAGGTGCACAGGAGCATGGATTTGGATCCAGTGATTTGCCAGTGAATAGGCCAGCGTCTAGGGCTGGCAGCACCCCTTCCAGTAGGGGCCTCTCTCCAGAGGAGCTGGAGGAAAATCAGAGGATTAGGGCCCATGAGATTGAACTTTTTAAACTCAAAGCTCAAGCAGAAGAAAGAAAATTGCGCCTTGACAGTGAGAAGAAGGCGGAGGAGAGGAGGAATGCTCTCGCTTTGGAAGAGAGGAAACTCCAGTTGGCTCATGAGTTGAGCATGAGGGAGCTGGACATTAAAGCCAAACAGGTGGAGTCCAGTCCTAATGGTGGCAGCGCACAACCAGTACAGGCAGGTAAAGTATACATACCAAAAGATCTGGTACAGAATTATCAGGGGGGTGAGGATATTTATGCATGGTTTAGATCCTATGAGCTTGCCTTGAAGATGAATGAAGTGCCTGAAAAGAGTTGGGGGGCAGGTTTGTGGAAGCATTTTGAGGCCTCTGGGAGGGATGTCTTAGCACCCTTAGAAGCAGCAGGTACCTTAACCTACCCCACTATGAAGGAGGCCTTATGCCTCAGGTATGGGCTTACACCGGAACAGTACCGCCAGAAGTTTAGGAACTTCAAGAAACTTGATTCAAGTACTTGGGTGGAGTGTGTGAGTATGTACACGCGTGCACTGGAAGGTTGGATAAAGGGCAGAAAAGTTACTGATTATGTGGGGTTGTGTCACTTGATTAGTTGGGAGCACTTGAGTAGTCTATGTGTTCCAGAGCTGCGCCAGCATCTTTTAGACAGCAAGTTAACTGATCCCAGTGAGCTTGCTAAAGAGGCAGACCGCTGGACTAGCACCAGGGTCAACAAAGGGGTGGTAAGTCCCAGCCAAGGGTGGACAGGGTCCCCAGCAGAAAGGTGGGGAGGACAAGGGTAACAGTAAGGAGTTCTCTAAAGGGCCCCAAAACAGTTCCACGGAAAAGGAGTCCCAAGCACCCAAGCCTAAGAAGTCTTGGCCCCATAAGGGCAGACAGGACAACAGACCTCCCCCTACTTGCTACGCTTGTAGGGAAGTGGGGCACATCGCCCCCAAATGTCCCAAGAAACCCCCGGCACCAGCTGCTGCTCCAGTCCCAGGGTTAGCTAGTGTAGCTTTGGGAGGGGATTTGGTTTCCAGTGGGGAGGAGGGATTAGCTATGATGACCCTTGTCTCTTTAGGAGACCAAGAGATGGTCCAGGATACCTTGATACCCGCTAACACTAAAAAATACGGGCAGAAGGTGACCATCAATGGGAAGGAGATAGAGGCTCTGAGAGACACCGGGGCCAGTGTGACATCTGTCCGGTGCCAGTGGGTGTCTGAAGAGCAAGTCATTCCCAATGTACTCCGCCCAGTAGTGGCAGCTGACACCTCAGTGCGCCTCTGCAAGATGGCGCATGTTCCCTTTACATGGGGGGGAGTCTCTGGTACCTTGGAAGTCTGTGTCAGTGATGCCTTGCCGGTAGTTTGTCTGTTGGGTAACGACCTGGAGAGTTCTCCATGGAAGGACGTAGAGCACAGAACTCACTTGGAAATGTTAGGTCTGCCAGCGTGGATCTGTGTATCCACACGTGCCATGACAGCCAGTAAGGGTGGATCAGTAGAACTGGAGCCTGGAACAATGGCCCAGGAACCTGCCAGGAGAGGAAGGGGCTGCGGGCGCCGGAAACCAGCCCCCACCGTTCCCACGGTCCAGGAAGCAGAAACTGAGGGGATGCCCTGGAACCTACAGGGGAACAGGTGGCCGAACTGGGGGAATTGCCTGAGCTGACCCATTGGCAGCAAGAGGGTGGTCCCTCCAGGGAGGAATTCTGCCAGGCTCAGAAGGAGTGCCCTTCTCTCATTGGTGTGCGGCAGCAGGCTGCAGACCAGGCAGCAGGCCTAGGGTCCAAGGAACATTTCATTTACTGGGAGGATGACTTACTTTATAGTGAGCCTAAGTTTGCTGAGCCCGGTGCAGCCCGTGTGCTGGTGGTACCCGAGCGCTTCAGGAACTTCTTACTGGGTCTGGCTCATGACGTGCCTCTCGCAGGACATCTGGGGCAAGACAAGACCTATCACAGGCTTGTCACCCACTTTTACTGGCCCCAGATGAAGAAGCACGTCAGTACCTTTTGTAAGTCTTGCCAAACATGCCAAGCCAGTGGTAAGAGCGGAGGAAAGTGCGTGGCACCCCTCCAACCTTTTCCTGTGGTGAGCACCCCTTTTGAGCGGGTGGGCATTGATATCGTAGGGCCCCTGGACCCCAAGACTGCCTTAGGCAACAGGTTCATCCTGGTCTTGGTGGCCCAGGCCACCCGGTACCCGGAAGCAGTCCCTCTCAGGACAATCACAGCCCCCGTGGTGGGCCGTGCATTGATGGGGATCTTTTCCCATGTGGGGTTCCCCAGAGAGGTGGTCAGAGAGGTGGTCTCCGACCGGGGTACCAACTTCATCTCTAGGTACATGAAGTCTCTGTGGGAGGAGTGTGGGGTAACTTATAAGTTCGAACACGTAGGAACCACTTTTAGGAACCTGTCCTGCTGCACAGCCAATTACTGGATTAAATGAATCCAATAAATCAAATTTTCAATTCCACCTTTATAGTATTTCCTTATTTTTTACACGTAAACTTTTTATTCTTTGCATTCTTCCTCTTCAATTTATTATACTCATTAGTCCATGAATGATGGTGTTAAAAAACCGGAGGACAGCGTAAATCTGCATATCACGACTTTATTTGCATGACCCAATGCATTTCGGGATTAATTTCCCTTCTTCAGGGGTATCTGCAATACAAGTATACAATTACTTCAATGTCACTTTACAATATTCCTTAAATACAATGCTCACCATAAAATGAATACATGTGAATTATATACATAGCCTACGCTCCCTCATTTGTAGAAAGAAAGGTTTGTTAACTGTTTACCAAATCCCACACTCTGACCTTCAAAACAAACGCTTCCCCACCCCAAATCAATACTAGTGAGGCAACCCTTCCGAATCACCTATCCCCTCCTCATACCATTACATCCCTTCCATTCCACACTGCGCTTGCCCAGATGAATATTTACCGTGATATGTGTGGTTGATTAAAAGCCAAGCTTCCGAGTTCACATCCTGTCTGCACAAGATGAACCCCCCAACGTCACGTCATTTCAGTACTGAGCCGGAGCTCTTTCCTTGCTCGAACCAGAAAGTTCCTAGCACTGCCGAAAATTCTTTTCTACTTGTACCTCCCCTTTCAATTAGCGCTAACGGTCCAGCACACGTGCATGAGCGGTAACCAAGCTATGGAACGGATTGTACCCGGTGGGGTTGCCACTGTCGAACTGCTACTACCTTTCCCAGAATGCCCTTCCTTTGTTGTCCTGTTCTTGACAAGAATCTCTCCCCACACCCGTAAACTATGTTCTTAAATCCAGTTAACAAAGAAGTGAATGATTCCCTGTGCACCCTTTGCAATGTGTGACAACCATTAAAGTCCGCTCAAAAAGGAATATTGTTTTAAAAAAAGTCTGTTTATCAGTCCATCTTCCTTGCAAGCCGTTCTTAGCAGATAACACTCCTCCTGTGATAGTCATCATGTTTGACGGTTCCCGGTGCTCTCCAGATTCCCGAATTTAAACGTGGGTGCAATCTCACATTGAGGACAAAAGTTCATTCAATAAAGTACATATGTAGTGAGATGCACACCGAATTATTTCATGTTTTGTAATCTTCTGCTTAACAATTCAACTAGGTAAGGCGTGCAAGCGCGGTTTGGGCCCTGTCCCCGTTGCGCAATGTAACAAGACTGAACACGTAGGAACCACTTTTAGGAACCTGTCCTGCTGCACAGCCAATTACTGGATTAAATGAATCCAATAAATCAAATTTTCAATTCCACCTTTATAGTATTTCCTTATTTTTTACACGTAAACTTTTTATTCTTTGCATTCTTCCTCTTCAATTTATTATACTCATTAGTCCATGAATGATGGTGTTAAAAAAACGGAGGACAGCGTAAATCTGCATATCACGACTTTATTTGCATGACCCAATGCATTTCGGGATTAATTTCCCTTCTTCAGGGGTATCTGCAATACAAGTATACAATACTTCAATGTCACTTTACAATATTCCTTAAATACAATGCTCACCATAAAATGAATACATGTGAATTATATACATAGCCTACGCTCCCTCATTTGTAGAAAGAAAGGTTTGTTAACTGTTTACCAAATCCCACACTCTGACCTTCAAAACAAACGCTTCCCCACCCCAAATCAATACTAGTGAGGCAACCCTTCCGAATCACCTATCCCCTCCTCATACCATTACATCCCTTCCATTCCACACTGCGCTTGCCCAGATGAATATTTACCGTGATATGTGTGGTTGATTAAAAGCCAAGCTTCCGAGTTCACATCCTGTCTGCACAAGATGAACCCCCCAACGTCACGTCATTTCAGTACTGAGCCGGAGCTCTTTCTTTGCTCGAACTAGAAAGTTCCTAGCACTGCCGAAAATTCTTTTCTACTTGTACCTCCCCTTTCAATTAGCGCTAACGGTCCAGCACACGTGCATGAGCGGTAACCAAGCTATGGAACGGATTGTACCCGGTGGGGTTCCCACTGTCGAACTGCTACTACCTTTCCCAGAATGCCCTTCCTTTGTTGTCCTGTTCTTGACAAGAATCTCTCCCCACACCCGTAAACTATGTTCTTAAATCCAGTTAACAAAGAAGTGAATGATTCCCTGTGCACCCTTTGCAATGTGTGACAACCATTAAAGTCCGCTCAAAAAGGAATATTGTTTTAAAAAAAGTCTGTTTATCAGTCCATCTTCCTTGCAAGCCGTTCTTAGCAGATAACACTCCTCCTGTGATAGTCATCATGTTTGACGGTTCCCGGTGCTCTCCAGATTCCCGAATTTAAACGTGGGTGCAATCTCACATTGAGGACAAAAGTTCATTCAATAAAGTACATATGTAGTGAGATGCACACCGAATTATTTCATGTTTTGTAATCTTCTGCTTAACAATTCAACTAGGTAAGGCGTGCAAGCGCGGTTTGCGCCCTGTCCCCGTTGCGCAATGTAACAAGACTGAACACGTAGGAACCACTTTTAGGAACCTGTCCTGCTGCACAGCCAATTACTGGATTAAATGAATCCAATAAATCAAATTTTCAATTCCACCTTTATAGTATTTCCTTATTTTTTACACGTAAACTTTTTATTCTTTGCATTCTTCCTCTTCAATTTATTATACTCATTAGTCCATGAATGATGGTGTTAAAAAACCGGAGGACAGCGTAAATCTGCATATCACGACTTTATTTGCATGACCCAATGCATTTCGGGATTAATTTCCCTTCTTCAGGGGTATCTGCAATACAAGTATACAATTACTTCAATGTCACTTTACAATATTCCTTAAATACAATGCTCACCATAAAATGAATACATGTGAATTATATACATAGCCTACGCTCCCTCATTTGTAGAAAGAAAGGTTTGTTAACTGTTTACCAAATCCCACACTCTGACCTTCAAAACAAACGCTTCCCCACCCCAAATCAATACTAGTGAGGCAACCCTTCCGAATCACCTATCCCCTCCTCATACCATTACATCCCTTCCATTCCACACTGCGCTTGCCCAGATAAATATTTACCGTGATATGTGTGGTTGATTAAAAGCCAAGCTTCCGAGTTCACATCCTGTCTGCACAAGATGAACCCCCCAACGTCAGGTCATTTCAGTACTGAGCCGGAGCTCTTTCCTTGCTCGAACCAGAAAGTTCCTAGCACTGCCGAAAATTCTTTTCTACTTGTACCTCCCCTTTCAATTAGCGCTAACGGTCCAGCACACGTGCATGAGCGGTAACCAAGCTATGGAACGGATTGTACCCGGTGGGGTTCCCACTGTCGAACTGCTACTACCTTTCCCAGAATGCCCTTCCTTTGTTGTCCTGTTCTTGACAAGAATCTCTCCCCACACCCGTAAACTATGTTCTTAAATCCAGTTAACAAAGAAGTGAATGATTCCCTGTGCACCCTTTGCAATGTGTGACAACCATTAAAGTCCGCTCAAAAAGGAATATTGTTTTAAAAAAAGTCTGTTTATCAGTCCATCTTCCTTGCAAGCCGTTCTTAGCAGGTAACACTCCTCCTGTGATAGTCATCATGTTTGACGGTTCCCGGTGCTCTCCAGATTCCCGAATTTAAACGTGGGTGCAATCTCACATTGAGGACAAAAGTTCATTCAATAAAGTACATATGTAGTGAGATGCACACCGAATTATTTCATGTTTTGTAATCTTCTGCTTAACAATTCAACTAGGTAAGGCGTGCAAGCGCGGTTTGCGCCCTGTCCCCGTTGCGCAATGTAACAAGACTGAACACGTAGGAACCAGGACAGGTTCCTAAAAGTGGTTCCTACGTGTTCAGTCTTGTTACATTGCGCAACGTGGACAGGGCGCAAACCGCGCTTGCACGCCTTACCTAGTTGAATTGTTAAGCAGAAGATTACAAAACATGAAATAATTCGGTGTGCATCTCACTACATATGTAACTTATAAGTTCACCACTCCTTACCACCCTCAAGGAAATGGGTTGGTTGAAAGGTTCAACCGCACCCTGAAAGGTATGATTATGGGCCTAGCGGAGCCCATGAGACGGAAGTGGGACGTCTTGTTACCATGCCTGTTGTTTGCCTACAGGGAGGTGCCTCAGAAGTCCTTGGGGTTCAGCCCCTTTGAGCTGCTGTATGGCCACCCTGTTAGAGGACCTCTCACACTGGTGAAGGAGGGGTGGGAGAAATCCCATGGGAAAACCCCCCAAGATGTGTTCAGCTATGTGCTGGCCATCCGCAACCAGACGCAGCGCTTCAGGAAGCTCGCTCAAGAGAACCTAGAAGCCAGCAAGGAAGAGATGAAAAAATGGTACGACCAGAATACCACTCTGGTTGAATTTCATCCTGGGCAGAAAGTGTGGGTGATGGCGCCGGTGGAGCCTTGTGCACTCCGTGACAAGTGGACTGGGCCATATGAGGTGGTAGAGCGCAAGAGTGAGGTGACCTACCTGATCAAAATGAAGACTCCTAGGCAGCCCCTGAGAGTCTTGCATGTGAACCGCCTCAAGCCCCACTTTGAGGGGTCTGAAGTGACAATGCTCATGGCTACAGATGATGGTGGGGAAGAGGATAGCGATCCTCTCCCTGACCTCCTGGCAGCCAAGGAGCAAGACGGGTCCGTGGATGGTGTGGTCCTCTCGCCCACCCTGACCCCAGAACAGCAGAGAGACTGTCGCCAGGTGTTGGGTCAGTTTGCCTCGCTGTTCTCCCTGACCCCAGGTGTCACCAATTGGTGCGTCCATGATGTGGACACTGGAGATAGTCTACCGGTGAAACAGAAGTTCTACAGAGTAGCTGACAAGGTCAGGGCCAGCATCAAGGAAGAAGTTTCCAAGATGTTGGCGTTAGGGGTAATTGAGCCCTCCAGCAGTCCCTGGGCTGTCCCAGTGGTCTTAGTTCCCAAGAAAGCTGCTACACACGGTGGCCCGCCAGAACTTCGGTTTTGCGTGGACTACCGTGGGCTCAATGCGGTCACCAAGACTGACGCGCACCCCATCCCCAGAGCGGACGAGCTTGTGGATCGGTTGGGAGCTGCCAGATATCTCAGCACCTTTGATTTGACTTCAGGGTACTGGCAGATTGCCTTAACTGAGGGGGCAAAAGAGAGGTCGGCATTTTCAACACCAGAGGGGCATTTCCAGTTTCACGTCATGCCCTTTGGATTGAAAAATGCCCCTGCCACCTTCCAGAGACTGGTCAACCGGGTACTGACCGGGCTGGAGCAATTCAGCGCCGCATACTTGGATGACATTGCTGTGTTCAGCTCCACTTGGGAGGAACACTTGCAACACCTCTGTGAAGCGTTGAAGGCTCTGCAGAAGGCAGGCCTCACTATCAAGGCCAGCAAGTGCCAGATAGGGCAGGGATCAGTGGTGTATTTGGGACACCAGGTGGGGAGCGGCCAGGTGGCGCCCCTACAGGCGAAGATTGATACCATTCTGGCTTGGGAACCCCCCAAGACCCAGACAGAGGTGAGAGCCTTTCTAGGACTCACCGGGTATTACAGGCGGTTCATCAAGGGATATGGCACCATTGTTGCCCCCTTGACAGAACTAACCTCTAGAAATCAGCCCAGGAAAGTGAATTGGACCGAGGCCTGTCAAACTGCTTTTGATGCCCTGAAAACTGCAATGTGCACAGCACCAGTGCTTAAGGCACCAGACTTTTCCAGTGAGTTCATAGTGCAAGCAGACGCTTCAGAGCAAGGTGTGGGAGCAGTACTCTCACAGATGGACGACGAGGGCGGGGACCAACCTGTAGCTTTCATTAGTAGGAGGCTACTCCCCAGGGAACAGAGGTGGAGTGCTATTGAAAGGGAAGCATTTGCTGTGGTCTGGGCCCTGAAGAAGCTGAGGCCCTACCTGTTTGGGACTCACTTCCGTGTTCAGACCGACCACAGGCCCCTCAGATGGTTAATGCAGATGAGGGGTGAGAATCCAAAACTGTTGAGGTGGTCCATCTCCCTACAGGGAATGGACTTCACGGTGGAGCACCGTCCCGGCACAGAACACGCCAATGCTGATGGTCTGTCCAGGTTTTTCCGCCTTAGTGATGAGAACTCCCAAGAGGGTGGGTAGTTCTCCCCACTTTCAGCTGGAGGGGACACGTGTTAGACCTGACATCCTTGGCGTGGGTTTTTCCCCTATCTTTTGCTTCTGCTACCCGGATTTTTGACGCTGTGCTGGATTTCGTTTTTGCTGGTTTAGATGCTTTGGACACTCTGCCACTGCTAATCAGTGCCAGAGTGTAAGTGCTTCCTGTGTAAAATATCATATTGATTGGATATACCTGATTGGCATATCTGTATCACCAAGAAGTCCCTAGTAAAGTGCACTGTGTGTGCCAGGGCTGGTGATGACATGCTACTAGTGGGTCTGCAGCGCTGATTGCGCCACCCACATGAGTAGCCCTAAAATGGTGTCTCAGGCCTGCCACCGCAGGCCTGCATGCAGTCCCTGGACTGCCATGTCCTCCTGGCCAGTGTCCACACTGGCCGGGCCTAACCCTTCCGTTTTTGTGCACGTCAGTCATCCCTATGGAAGGCCCAAGGTACCCCCCTGGGCAGGGTGCAGTGTATGTAAAAGGTAGAGCATGTACTAGTGCAGGTACCATGCTCTGGAAGTAAACAGCGGCAATTTTGTGTGTTCACTGCTGCAAGGTTATCTTGCTCCATAGGCTAACATGGGGGAGGCTGGTGCCAATGGCTATCAGCCTACCTTCCCATAGGAACAAGATAAGACATGAGTGTTTGATATCCCTGAGCTCAGCATTTAATAACACATCTTTTAGGAGAGGTTGTTTTTAAATCCTGAGTTGGAGAACAGTACTTTTTAGAGAGTAGCTGTTCTCTGGTCTCACCCTTCTGTGTGCCTGGGCCTGCTTGTGGATTGACTGTCTGGTTTGAGAGTGACAGGGGCTGGGGATCCCCCAGGAGGTTGGCCGAGTCAGCCTTTTGCTGAATGAATGCATTTGCAAGTAGAGTGGAGGGAGGAGATAGCACCTGGGAATGAATAGGGATGTGCCTGCCTGCCACAATGCTGGCTCCACCTCTTGCTGGGCGGCTGACGACTCTGCCCCTCACTCTGAAAGGAAAGAAGAAGCCAGGAAAACAAAGTGCTCCAGCAACACCCAGAACTGGATCAGACCGGGCTCAGGACCCACTTGCACAAAGACTTCAAAGACTTTTTGGGGTATAAGTAAAGGACCCCTGACAACAGAAAATTAGATTCTACGTCCAAGAGGAATCTCTGCCAGAAGAAGGACCGCTGAAGAACTGAAGGAAGATTGCCTTGCTGTGTGCTCCAAGGGCTGACCTGTTCTGCTGTTCAACTGAAGGAGAGAAGAAGGGCTTGCTGTGTGCTGTGCCCCTGCCTACTTGCAACTACTAAGACTTTGCTGTGTGCTGTGTCTACAACTGAATCTCCAAGGGCCTGAGAAGAGCTGGCCTCCTGTCCTGGAACCCAGGGTTAAAAGGTTCCCCAGAAACTGAACTATGCTATTAAGATCGCGCTGTACCGGCCTGGAGCGTAAACTTGCCAACGACTGCTGAAACACCTGATCGGTGTGCGCATCGACACACGGCTTTTGCGAGGGCCTCCCCTCGTGAATCCTGCCTTGCACTATCAACGGAGACCCTGAGGGCGGCCCGGCCGTGTCCAGCACCCTCTAATCCCTGTTGCCGTAAGAGTTTGCACCGTCTGAGGGCCGCACATCGCCCCGCAATCTCGCCGTACCTTGCCGACGCTCCCGAGGCGAAGATCAAGCCCGCTGCCCTCTCATTGGTTGAGAGGATCGAGCCCCCTCACTAACGCCGCGCTGGGATTGGCCAGCGTCATCGAGACATCCTGAGAAGCCGCTGCCCTCTCATTGGTTGAGAGGATCGAGCCCCCCTCGCTGAAGCCGCGCTGAGATTGGCCAGTGACATCAGGACGTCCCGAGAAGCCGGCAGAGTTGTGCCCGAGTCACCTGCGTGACCCGTCTTCATCGAAGTAGCAGCGAGTGCCTCCAGTGTGCCCCCAGCCTATGAACCCAGGAAGAGAAGGGTCGCACTGCCTTCCCGCCGCTCGTTGGATTGTCGAGAGCGGGCGGAAGGGCGGACGTGACAGGCCAGGGCTGTCAAGGAAGAATCGGCCCACGCTGAAGCTACCGCTTAACGCGCACGGTGAGAAGAGTCGACTGGGTATTACAGCCCTGCTGTAATACCCCCTATGATAGCGAGTAGAGACTTGAGACTGTTCTTAACATAGAAGAAACTTCCTAGTAACCTAGTGCAACCATTAAGCTTATGTGCAATTACCCTATAAGTGATCGTCTTTTCTCCTGCTACACTAGATAAAGTTATATTTTTGATATACTCACCTGTGTGGTCTACATTTATGGTGTACCGGGGGGGTCATTGTGGTTGTTACTTGCAAATACGTTACACATTGCCTTGGGGATAAGCCTGTCTGCTCGAGCCAAGCTACCTAGAGGGTGAGCAGGGGTTATCTACCGTGTGTGTCCCTGTACCCTGACTAGAAGCAAGGGTCCCTATTTGGTATAAGGTACTTACCTCTGCCAACTAGAGACCCCCAGATCTAACAAGTGCAATACGATCAGCCAGCGATAATGGGAGCTTCACACATCTGTCCACCTGTTGTTCTAACTTTGTATATGCAGTGCCATAATTCTCGTGGATAACGGTGTCAGGGTCTCTATGAACCCACACCCCCAAATATTTAACAGGGTCCGTGGACCACACAAGCGGAAACTCAAGCTCATGAGGCAGGGTTCTTTCTGTTAGCGGCACTACCATCGATTTAGCCCAATTAATGTGTAGGCCGGAGAACAACCCAAAGCGCATATATTCCCTTAAAACTGGTGCCATGATATCGCGTGGCTCACACATAAAAAGCAACATGTCCTCCGCGTACAGCAAGATACTGATGGGATGGTGGACAAATTGGAGGGATGAGGCTTGATGCCGCTGTCTAATAATACAGGCAAGGGGTTCTAGCGTGATCGCAAAAAGAAGGGGCAAAAGGGGGCACCCCTGGCGCGTCCCCCTGGTTATGCAGATAGGGTTTGACGTACTACCCTCTACCCGGATCCGCACCACAGGGTCAGTGTACAGCAGACCTATCCAATTGATAAAAATAGGAGGAAAGCTCATTCGCCGTAGAATATAAAAAAGGTAGCCCCATTCTATGGAATCAAAGGCCTTGGCGGCGTCTAACATGACAGCCGCTGCTTGGAACCCAGGATCGAGAATATGGAACATAGCAAAGAGCATGCACAAATTATGAGAGGTAGACCTGGAGGGAATGAACCTAGACTGGTCCGGAAGGACCAGGCCTTGCATGAGCGGCTGCAGCCTGGTGGCAAGAATTTTGGCCAATATTTTGGCGTCAGTGTTGATAAGCGACAGTGGTCAGTAAGAGTCGCAACGAGAAGGTGTTTTATCTTTTTTGAGTAACGTGATAATCAGAGCCTCCCGAAGGGTTGGCGGCAGTTGGCCAGAGTCATATGCCTCGGAGTACATTGCCAAGAGATGGGGGGGGTAATTCTTCTGCGTATTCCTTATAAAATTCACAGGGAAACCCATCAGGGCCAGGGGCGTTCTTATTTGGAAGGGTTTTGATCGCCATACGAATATCTTCTTCTGTAATTGGTTGGCTAAGAAAATCCCTTTGCCCATCTGAAAGCCACGCAAGGGCTATGTCTGATAGGTATGCATCTAGGTCCTCAGTGTCGGTCTCCCCCTGTGTGGTATATAAATCCACGTAAGTGGTTTTAAACTGTGCCAGAATCTCCTGAGTGGTGTAGTGATCCTGGCCAGCTGCTTCGGTGATCTTAGTAATAGTGTGCCGACCAATACGAGCTTTAATTTTGTTAGCTAGATGGCATCCCAGCCATCCACTCTCGACATAAGCGCGGGCTACATGGCATTTAGATATATACTTGGCCTCTTTCTCCACCAGCTCATTATATTCCAATATGGACTCTTTAATTGTCGCCAGTGTCTGAGTGCAGGGTGCATTCTCATAGTCACGCTCAAGACGCTGCAAGGTGGTTTCCAGCTTAGCAAGCTGTCCGCGCAAGTCTTGCAAGATGCCAGCTGGTGTGCCAATACAAGTGCCCCAAATAGTGGCCTTTAAAGCTTCCCAAAGGGTCGTAGAAATGTCAACCGACCCCTTGTTGCGATCAAAGTATTGCACTATAGCCTCACGAACACTTTCAACATAAAAGGAGTCCAGCAGAGCCTCAGGCCGAAAGCGTCAGGTGAATGATCTGTGAACAGTGCACGGAATTTGTAGGCGAAGGCAAACTGGGCTGTGATTGGATAGTGTGCGAGGCAATCCCTCTATCTGAGACACCCAGCCCCCCGCTTCCTCACTTAGAAGCCAGTAATCTAGCCGGGACCAGTTACCATGTGAGGTGGAAATGTGTGCCCTCCCGCCTCTCCATATTTCGCTGATGACATATATATATATATATATATATATATATATATATATATATATATATATATATATATATATATATATACCGACCCCCTCAGGCAATGCCCACCTTCCCTCTCTCCTTAAGTGAACACATGGCCACTCTAGTTGTAAATCCTGTTAAGGTTCTCCTCATTGGCGATTTGAACTACTGGTTCAATGATGTCTCGGGCGGGCCCATGCTGTAGAACTATCTGAGCTTCTCTCCAACTTGAACTTGGCCCAGCATTTATTCACCCCTACTCATGAAAAGGGACACACCTTGGATCAAATATGGTCCCACAATCTTTCACTATCGCTGCCTATAATCACCACTTTTATCTGGTCAGACCACCACTTGATAGAGTTTGCAGCTACTATCTGTGGTCATAACAAGCTCATTATATTGGCGGGAGGCATGACAAGGAAGTGGAAATCTCTAGATAAGCCGGCTTTCATTAACTCCTTGGCTTGCTCTTTACCTACCTTCAGCCCTGACGTCAATTCCATGGAAGAGAACATTTCTGAGTGGTTATTGTCGGCAAGTAATGTACACGTCCCCCTTGCTAAGTTTTCCCGCACGTGCCACTCAGATGCTCACAAATGGTTTACAATCAATCTCAAAAAACAAAAACTCGAGTTGCGCCAAAAAGAGAGAAAATGGAGACTAAGATATTCCATTGAAGATAAGGAGCAATTCTTGAAAGCTCAGAGAGAGTATAATAAAGCTATTGTGGACACTAAAGCAGCTTACTTTTCTACTCGAATACTAAATGCCCACAACAAATTAAACAAATCTTCAAGATAGTGAATGATTTGTGCAATGATGAGAGAACTTCGCCTACTCAGGCACCTACTCAAGAACTCTGCAATTCCCTGAATAACTATTTTTTGGGACATAATCACCACCATTAAAGCCAGTATCCCTTACACCATCAGCTTGGAACCACAGGAAGATATTTCCAGCAATCAATTCACATTAGACCCTCTTCCACCTATCTGTCCCAAAACACTATTAGAGCTCACGACCCGTGTTAAATCTGGGTCGCCCAATGATTGTTGTCCACCTTATGTCTTAAAAGACATCCTTTCCGTCTTGCCTCACAGTGTACTCCCTTTCCTTAATGAGTCTCTTGCTCAGGGCAAGGCTCCCAGCGCTTTTAGGAATGCGACGGTTGTTCCCCTTATTAAAAAACTAGGGGCCGACCCCACGAATCTCTCAAATTACCGCCCCATTTCTCTCCTTCCCTATCTGGCCAAAATACTGGAACCCCATGTGGCTAGGTGCCTGTCAAGCTTCATTGAATCATCAGACTACTTAGAGCCAAATCAAGCCGGTTTCCGACCGGCGCACTCAACTGAGGCAGTGATCCTTGCAGTCCTGGACACTCTCAGAGCAAATGTGGACAGAGGCGTCCACCAGGCTCTGGTGCTCCTGGATTTGTCAGCTGCGTTCGACACGGTCGACCATAACATCTTGTTGAACTGTGTCGAGCTGGCAGGCCTGCGAGGACCCGCACTCTGCTGGATTAAATCTTTTCTTGCAGATCGCACTCAAGCTGTAAGGCTCGGAAGTTTCACCGCCCCCAAGCTCACCTCCACATGTGGGGTCCCACAGGGCTCATCTCTCTCCCCGTTACGGTTCAATCTGTATCTAAGGCCTCTTATCCATTCGTTAAAAAACAGAAAGATCACCATTTTTAAGTACGCTGACGATCTTCAGCTTATTTTTCCACTGGACTCCCCTGACTCCGCTGCTGAGTTTCAGACTACCATGCTTCACATCCAACATTGGATGGATCTGAACCACCTGAAACTCTGAATTAGTGCTGCCTGGGAAGAGCGAGAGCTACTGGGGCCCGCACTACTGGCTGGCGGAATAAGGGCCACCCCCCCACTCCCTCCCCCTCGGTGAAAAGTCTAGGGGTTACCATCAACGCAGATCTCTTGCTCAGAGGACAGGTGGGAGCGGTGATCTCCTCTAGCTTCTTTCAATTGCGCAAAATTAAGAAAATCACCCACCTGCTGACTCATTCAGCTCTCATACAGGTGGTGATAGCCCTGGTCCTCTCGCGACTTGACTTCTCGAATTTTATCTACCTAGGCCTCCCAGCCTATCTACTACAACGCCTACAAATCGTCCAGAATCAGGCAGCAAGACTTATCCACAAACCAGACCCAGGCTGCTGAAACTTCACTGGCTACCGATGGCTCAACGGGTAGCCTTTAAGACTGGATGCTTAGCCTTTAGGGCCCTGTACGGCAAAAGCCCCAGATTAATCAATAGTATGATCATAAAGCACGCACCCCTGCGAAGTCTTCGTTCGGCCCACCTTCACCTGTTAACCATCCCCTCCTTCAAACGGAAACGGCAAGGAGGCTGCCGCTTTTCCTATCTAGCTCCTAAATTCTGGAACTCTCTCCTCCTGGCACTCAGGAGCTGTGACAGCCTCCTGAGCTTCAGGAAAACTTTGACAACCTGGTTATTTGAGCAAGCCTATGCATAGTCACTCTGCCACGACATTCCTCATGTTTAGCGCCATGAAACCTTCGGGTGTCCGTGCGCTTTAAAAGTTGTTATTAACATAACATAACATCAATCAGTCCCAGCTTGGCAATTCCCTCATTGATAACCTGGGCTGCCCCGGGGGACTGATCACCCTTGCTGCTCGACTTGTCTCTACGGGGGGTCTAAGTGTGTGTTAGGGTCACCTCCCCACAAAATTACAGCATCGGGCCAATCCCGTTGCGTGGAAATGATGCGCTCAAAGAAGGCGGGATCATCTATATTTGGGCCGTAAGTGTTTACAATCGTGATTAAACTGCCCGCCAACTTCCCGTGTACCATGGCATATCGTTCTACATCGTCGACGCAGGTTTTGATCTTCGTGAAGGGGAGGTTTTTCTTAAGGAGCGTGCGCACTCCATAGGAGTATTAGGTGTAGGAAGAGGCCAAACGGTACCCAGCCCACTGCTCCCCAACGTGAATTTCAGACCGGCGGGTTAAGTGTGTTTCTTGCAAAAGGGCAATCGTAACATCATGCCGATCCAGATCCGCTAAGACCTGGCAAATCTTTTTGGGTGAGTTAAGTCCACTTACGTTCCATGTTAAACAGGTGATTAAAGTGTGAGCTGGATGCAGAACTTTAGCCTGTTATACATTGAGCATAATTCCTCTGTAGTGAGTGATGGTACATATGCAATCCTCACAGCATCAATAAAAAGATCAGCCACATAAACGAAGCCTGCAAATCCCACCCACCCACCAACACCCCCCACCCACTTCAGCATCCTCAACATGCCAAAGCCATCCAAACCCTCCAAAACAATCCCTGAGTGCAACACCAAGAAAATAACCAGCTGTGGGGAATACCCATGAGGGAGCGCTGGAGTACAGTACCCCTCCCGGTGAAATGGGAGGTGGCCGAGCAAGTGTGAGAACAGTTCCTGGCCACTGTATTGCAATATCATAAAACAATACGAAAGTACCCACATTAATAATCATTGCGAGTTCAAACAATGAGGAAAATAACATCGATACAGGTCAAGTGCTTGCTTAATGTCTGCGGCTCACGTGTCAGAGCCCACCATAACAGAAAGGCTGATATAGTTCACCCCAGAAGTGAAACGAAACAGAGGTGCACACCATCCACAACTCACGTGACCTGGCTTTGTCATTGTTCATCTGCCATCTCATCGGAGACCCCACCGTCGCCACCAGCTGCAGTGTTGGGGGACCGGCTATGGCGAATAAGAGTCTTTGGAAAGTCTATCGCTGATATCTGGCTGGTAAAGATCATTGGCTTTCCATTGACTTCTATGCGCAACCGTGCAGGATCGAGTTACACTAAGGGCTAGCCTTGGTCCACAGGTTGGTACTTGTGCGGACACGTTATTGCACCGGGCTGAGGGCTTGTGAACTCCAAGAAACCCTTATAGGTGCTGAGTTTAGGCCCTGTTTTCTAAGACCATGTCTGCCCCTTTATCTTGAGTTTGTCTAAATTGGATTGGATCTCATCCTGCTGTGTCAGGATGTAAAGGGGTTCAGGTATGATATCATACTTGGCTAGGTTCACTGTGACTTCCTGTGGTGCTATAGTGTTGGGCCTGAAGTTTGGCATTTATTCAGCATGAAGATTTGTTGGGCGATACCTCCTTGGACAGGTATAGTCTGAACCCACTGCATGGGGTGTGAATGAGCAAACATAGCAGTAGTTGGGTAGATGCTTTGCTCCCCACTGAGATCATGTGTTGATACCAGGTGTTCTTTAATAGTGCGCTATGTAATCGTTGTATGTGGTGAAGTTCTATGTTAAACGGTTTAGATCCCGGGACACATGCTGGACCACTTTACCTGGTGTCCTTTGCTGAAATTTGACCTGTTCCTGTATGGTGACACGTAGCTGAAGAAACATAAAAGCACATAGGGCAAAAGACAATACACAGGTGAATATTTATAGTCGGGATATGAAAGAGTCAATGTAATGTCCGGGGGTAGCCCTAGGGGCGCTCCTATCTGCAAAGTGTTCGCAAAGTCCGGAGGAAGCCCTATGGGCGCTTCTGTCCCCAAAGCGTAAATAGTTCATATTAGAAAAAGGTTGTGATGGTGACTCCTATGATGGTTGTGGTAGTGATGAGTCCAAGCGAATATCTGACAAGTGGTACCATGACTCTTTCCCTTCGACCTTGACAGCTTTGGGAGTTGAAAAGACTACTTTGAAGGGCCGTTGAAACTTGCTTCCTTTCCACTGGCAATGAAAGTTGTGGATCAGGACTCGGTCCCCGGGCTGCGGTATGGTATAGAGTAGGCCCACGGAGGTGCGCACCGCCTTCTTTTGGGTAACCTGTTTAGAGAGGAGTCTGTAAGTTTTGGTCAGTTCAGAGAGATATAGATACATTTCATTACCTAAGGACTCGGAGCTGGACTCTGCGCTTAGTTTGGTTCTGCTCTAAGGTATTGGCTTCGGAATTGACCTACCAGTGACTAGCTGAAAGGGGGACGGTTAGATGGTGGTCTCTGCTTGGGCTGACCCTAAAATGACACTGGACACAATGTACACCAAGGGTCTCATTTAGATTTTGGTGGACAGGTTACTCCATCACAAGCGTGAAGAGTATTCCGCTCGCCACATTAGAAGTGCATTTAATCCATTGACAATTGTAGTAAGATAGACTGGGATATCTGTCACATTTGTGATGAAATAACCAGTCTGCCAAACTCCAAATCAATCTTCCAGTCTGCAACCAATGTTGTAGAGAGAGAACCAGTATTACAGGAAGGGGGCCTAGAAGCAGCTGTAGTCCCAGAGGCACTGGAAAGGGAATCTGAGTTTGAGGGAGTGGACTGATAGCAAATGAACCATGGATCTGTTGTGGCTACGCCCCAGAAGGGTGTTCCTTAGGATTCAAAGAACAAGCGTGCCCTTGGCATAAATCCTATGATGCTGCAGCATGAATGCAATACATGAGAGCGATTAAATGTTACAAGAAACTGATTAAAAGAGCCCATGTCGAATTATTTGCAGACAAATCAAAAACAACTGTAAGCCTTCTAAAGAAATCTCGTCTATTGTAAACAACCTTATTAAACCCACATCCAGTCCTGGATTAGCGGAAGCTTCTAACAGCCACTGCAACAAGCTTGGTCAATGATCTTTATCTTTACTTTGACAGGGGTGCGAAAACAGTCAAACCTGTCTCCCTTGACACAGGGACCTGCCACTCGCAATGGACTACCTTGGACCAATTGGCTCTACTTGACACAGATTCTATTTCCACCTTAATGCGTCAAGTGAAATCTGGATCTCCGAATGACCCATTTAAAGCTGATTATATTTTTAAATTTCAGTAGAGCATTACAACCATATTTCTAGAATTAGCCAAACTCTAGCTGAGCATTGAAAAAGTATCAATATCATGAAAACATGCCAAGGTTATCCCTTTTCTAAAAAAGTCTTCGCTAGATGCCACTCAGCCAGAAAACTATCGACCCATTTCTCTTCTGTCGTTTCGGTCCCAAGGTTGTGGAGCAACATGTAAACAATCTCCTAACCAAAATTTTAGAACATAATCAAATATTAGATTGTTCCCAAAATGTATTTAGATCACACAGCACCGAAATTGCTCTTTTAACAGTTGTTGAATACCTTTGCAGTACTGCAGATGCTGGCAAATCCCAGGCTCTGTACCTCCTGGTTTTAAGTGCGGCCTTCAACACTGTCTCACATGCAATAATTATAACTTCTGTCACTGACCTGGGGGTACAGGACAAAGGTCTGGCCTGGTTTACCTCCTTTTTAAAGGAGCGGTCCTTTAAATGTATGCCCCCCCCCTTGCCTCTTCCCAAATAGGACTGGCTCCTGGCATCCCTCTGGGTTCGGAGCTCGGTCCTGCCCTTGTTAATATTTCTGTCAGACCTCTGGCGGAGGTAGTGAAATCTTTTGGAATATGTCACTAGTGTTGTATGCTGATGACACTCAGCTATTTTTTCCCTTTCAGCAGTTGACTGGCTTTTGTGCCAAATATAAAAACTTTGTTGGCAAGATGGATGCATAACAACTGTTTAAAACTTAACTCCAAAAAAACAGGGCTCGAAGAGTACCCAGCCTAGCTGCAATTTTACATGCCCTCCAGAACACTACGCTTCGCCAATCTAAACCTGGCCCACATCCCTCATCATAGCAGAGCCAGAACGAGAGGTTGCTCCTTCCATATCTTAGCTCTGACTCGATGGAGTTCTATTACTCCTTACCTTAGAAAGATTCAATATCACCTACTGATCAGGAAACAGTGGAAGACCCGGCTCTTCTCCATCTGGGCTGATGATTTCGCCTCTCTGCTGCTGTGTTTGTTAGGATCCTTTTATGTCCCTAGCTGATATTGTCTGACACCTAGACCCTCACCTTCCCCTCAAGGCAGGAGGTCTCCAGGTGTTGTGCATTCTAAGGCTCTGCTCCCCTCTTGTAAAGGGTCAAAATGGTAACACCCATGCAGTAAGTGCCTTTATCAGCAGCGGCAATAAGAGACAGTGCACACTAATACCTAGCCCAGTAAAGACCTGAAACCGACCCAAATAAAGGAGCATGTACCTACATGTTCGCCTCCTCTGTATGTACCTCATAAGTATCTACCTGTGCACTTCCTCAGTTTTTATGCCCCGGGCGAGCTTCTCTAATTATGCTTGTGATCCTTGTACTGCCAACCATGGCGTTTGACTATCAGACAATTACCTTATGTCTGCTGTGTGCATCGAGTCACTCCCTTGCTTTAGCTGTCAATGAACCCTGCTGAGCGAGTACCCAGACATAAGGGAGTATGGAAGATGATGAACAGGGAGGAAGGTAAAGCTGAATGTAAGAAAGGTGCAACGGTGTAAATGCTGCACTCACCCTCAAGCAACAAACATCTTGTCCCACTCTGCCGATGCTCCATCCACCGACAGAGAAGCATGCTGGCACCAAACGTAAAACATTGGCAGAAACCATTGTAAGGTAGAAAAAGACAAAAAGCAGACACGTATTGGCAGCAGAGATATTGCAGGTATATTACTGCCAGTGATAGAATCTCTATTATAAATGCTGAAATCTTCCAACAAATGTGTGAACCATCCCTAGGAATGTGGCAAAGATAACTTAACAAACAGTAAAGTAAAGACAGGAGTTGGAACTTCAGCTGCTCAAGTGTGAACTGGCAAGTATTGTCAAGAAGAGTGTGAATGGAGCTACATTTGTTATATACTTCCTGAAGCGTTACGTTTATTATATACTTCCTGAAGCGTTACCGTTATTATATACTTCCTGAAGCGTTACCTTTATTATATATTTCCTGAAACGTTACCTTTATTATATACTTCCTGAAGAGTTTTCTTTGTCATATAGTTCTTGAAAGGGTTACTGTTGTTATACACTTCCTGAAACTGAAGTGACAGCAGCACATCCTGATCCATCTCTTTTTACACAATCCCTTCTTCTTTAAATAAAATGTTGGCCATGTGCATCTTCCTAAAGCTGTACCTTTAGCAAGAGGGCACTCCGTGAGTGCTCTTTCTGTACTAAGTTACTCTGTGAACACTGGAAAATCACCTCCTTTTCTGAATTAGGTAAGAGTGACATGTTCAATGGAAGATTTAGTTAAATATCTGTGTATGGTGAAATATCTCTTGGTAACTTTAAAAAATGGTAAAAAAGAGATGTCTTTTACAACTAGTTAAATATTGTGTATTCACATTCTCTTACATTTCCATTTAGTGATTTTAAATCTCTTTGCATCCCATAGGAAACCAGCCTTGAATGCTCAAATAATCGTGAATAATGAAAGTAATCGTCCAAATCTAAAAAAAAAGCAGTTTGAAAAAATGAGCTCCATTATTCAGGTAAAGAGCTGCACAGTCAGAGACTGAGGAACCCGCACATAAACTGATAGATCCTGGAAGAAGCAGTCAAGAGCAATTCAGTGGATGTAAGAGTCTGACCTGTGCACCTCCACGCAACAGGACTAAAAATGAACTCTAGAAAATTAAGGCAACAACACTGACAAACCACCTCCTGTATAAACAGGCCTCCAACCCCCAGCTTTGATCATGTGTTCGGTATGAGGTGGATACAGCATTGCTCTGCTTCCTGTAATGATGGCAGACCACCATTCAGCACACTAGGTGTAGAGTAAACTGTTTCTGGCCAAACCACAGGAGCAGGAGAAAAGCACAAGGGAATGGAGCCAGACAACTGAAGGGTAAAGGAAAGAGAGGGTCTCTCATCTACAACAGACTGTCCCAATTTGCATCAACCAGAAGGAAGACTAATCTTTTCTCGTAAACATGCAAAACCATTATGTAATCTAAAGACATAACCACCTACAAAGAAGCTTCACTTGCTGCAATTATAATATATGTAGTTGGTGAGTCTTGTATTTCTTTGTGAAATCAAGCATCCAAAATACCACACACATACAGGGAATGTGAGAATAACACAAGTGCTTTATCAAGCATGTTAGTTCCTCAGGAAACGCAGTCATGGGATGCAGACAAATATAAACCCGACCCAGAGACACTAACCAAGAAAGAAGAATCGTACACAAGCAGCAAGAACTTTAGTTTGTCATATCTACTAAAGAGCCATTAGCAAACACACACAGGAGAAGCAATGAGCAATTGCAATGAATGTGTGAAGAACTGTAGTCAGTTAGAAATTCTAAAAGATCATCAGCGAAAACACACATGGGAAAACCCATACCATTGCACTGAATGTGTGAAGAGCTTCAGTTGGTTATCGCAACTCCAAATACATCAGCAAACACGCACTAGGGAAAAAGCATACCATTGCAATGAATGTGGAAGTAGTTTTAGTGATTCCTCAAATCTCCGGATTCATCAGCGAACACACACAGGGGAAAAACCATTCCAGTGCAGTGAATGTGTGCAGAGCTTCAGTCGGTTATCACAACTCCAAAAACATCAGCGAACACATACTGGGGAAAAACCATACCATTGCAGTGAATGTGTGAAGAAATTCAGTCAGTTATACACCCTCCAGAGCCACCAGCGAACACACACAGGGGAAAAACCATACCATTGCACTGAATGTGTGAAGAAATTCAGTGATTTATCAGCCTTCCGGAAGCACCAGCAAACACACACTGGGGAAAAACCATTCCAGTGCAGTGAATGTGTGCAGAGCTTCAGTCGGTTATCACAACTCCAAAAACATCAGCGAACACATACTGGGGAAAAACCATACCATTGCAGTGAATGTGTGAAGAAATTCAGTCAGTTATACACCCTCCAGAGCCACCAGCGAACACACACAGGGGAAAAACCATACCATTGCACTGAATGTGTGAAGAAATTCAGTGATTTATCAGCCTTCCGGAAGCACCAGCAAACACACACTGGGGAAAAACCATACAAGTGCAGTGAATGTGGAAGTAGTTTTACTGATTCCTCATATCTAAGGAGACATCAGCAAACACACACAGTGGAAAAACCATTCCAGTGCAGTGAATGTGTGAAGAGCTACAGTCGGTTATTAGACCTACAAAAACATAATCGAACACACACTGGGGAAAAACCATACAAGTGCAGTGAATGTGTGAAGAAATTCAGTCGGTTATACACCCTCCAGAGCCACCAGCGAACACACACAGGGGAAAAACCATACCATTGCACTGAATGTGTGAAGAAATTCAGTGATTCATCAACCCTCCGGAGGCACCAGCGAATACACACTGGGGAAAAACCATACAAGTGCAGTGAATGTGGAAGTAGTTTTACTGATGCCTCACATCTCAGGAGACATCAGCGAACACACACAGGGGAAAAACCGTTCAAGTGCAGTGAATGTGTGAAGAGCTTCAGTCAGTTCTCACAGCTCCAAATACATCAGCGAACACACACAGGGGAAAAACCGTTCAAGTGCAGTGAATGTGTGAAAAGCTTCAGGCAGTTATCACAGCTCCAAACACATCAGCGAACACACACAGGGGAAAAACCGTTCAAGTGCAGTGAATGTGTGAAGAGCTTCAGTCAGTTATCACAGCTCCAAACACATCAGCGAACACACACCGTTTAAAAGCCATTTAAGTGCAGTGAATGTGTGAAGAGCTTTAGTCGATTAGAAAACCTACAAAGACTTCAGCAAACACATATTGGGGAAAACCCATATAATTGCATTGAATGTGAAAGTAGTTTTAGTGACCCTTCAACATTAAAAAATCATCAGCAAACACAATTCGGGGAAAAGCTATTCAAGTGCACTTAATGTGTGAATAGCTTTAGACTATTATCAGCTCTTCAAAGACATCAAAGAACACACACAGGTGAAAGACCCTACCACTGCAGTGAATGTGGAAGTAGTTTTAGTGACCCTTCAACATTAAGAAATCATCAGCGAACACACTTAGGGGAAAAGTCATTCAAGAGCACCGGATGCGCAAACAGCTTTAGTCGATTATCAAATCTACGAAGACATCAGCAAACGCATACAGGGGAGAAACCATACCATTGCAGTGGATTTGGAAGTAGTTGTGGGAAGGATTTTCAGAAAACTACAAGGATTAGTGATCAAACCTATAAACACCACACACTTGAATAAGTTTAACAAGCACAAACTGGAGAATATTTCTAGCTGATTTTGGTGTTTTGTCCTTTTGTGCAACAACCGGTTCAATGACAGCTGCTAGAGAACAACGTCCAAAGACACAAGAAGTAAAAGTAGGAAATTGTGACCTGTAACTGTGAGAGATGATGCTTGCAGTGCACAACATTTACATCCGAAGCCCTGACTCAGGGCAAATGTTGCTCATTCCAATCATCACATGCATCTGTAAATGCACCCACCCTAGTGGCACTTCCCAAGAGGTGTCCAGTATCAAGCTGGAGCCTTGGGAAATTTGCTGGCTCACCACTGACTGTAAATGATACACGGCCAGATTAATTGTATCTGAATATATTTTAGACCTTTCTTATTTACAGAGAATCACCCAACCAACTCCTAACTGGTGAAAGGACAAAATCCGTGCATGATGGCGAAATTATTGATCAGTGAGACAGCTGTTGAAAAGTTTAGTTCTTAATAGGTTTCTGAAAGCTTGACGATTAGGTAAAGATTGAATCTTGAGCAGTAAAGAATTCAGCTTTTGGAATCCAGAAATATCGACTCGCTGCTTTACATTTCTTGATCCTTGGCGCTGGAAAAGAAATCTGGATTCAGAAGTAAAGGAACACAAAAGATACTGAGTTTTGACACAAATGACATTCAGGTTTGCATTTACAAGCTTTAAGCCCAACCCTTTTAAACATCTATATCCAACCTTTGGCAGCAGTGTCCAGGAGCAGAGGATTAGCTGTGGTATCTTACACAGCTGGTGGTGGCATTATCTGACGACTCTAGGCAGGGTGCACTTAAGTTTCAGGAAGATTTAACAGCTATTGCAGATTGGATGACGGCCAATCGTCTTCAGCACAATGGCAAAAAATCAGAGACCTTGGTGGTGGGCAAAGACATCCATCTGTGAAGTGACCGCTGGTAGCCGTTCTCTTTGGGCCCTCCGCCGGCTCCTAAACCGGCAGTAAAAAATCTAGGAATCTGGATAGACTCCGCTCTTTCTTTTGAAACCCAGACTAAAGTAGTAGTCAGAGTTTGTTTCGGGCTCCTACGTGGGCTTAAACCTTTGCTGGGTTTCTTCGTCCCTACCATCCGTCAGGTAATCATTCAGGCCACAGTACTCTCTAGACTGAACTATGCGAGATCCCTATATATTGGGGCCAACAGGGCAGAGCTACTGAGGTTACAAAAGGCACAAAATGCGGCAGCCCAGGCCCTCCTTGGTCTGCCGAGAATCTGTTTCATCGCTAGTTCCATCCGCAAACTACATTGGCTGCCGGTGGAGAAATGCATCCAAGACTCTCTGTATTGCCCACAGAATCATGATTCTCCAATCTCCTGCTATTCTGGCTAGCCTCATGGCGTCCTATAGACCTACCCGTCAGCTGCGCTCCAAGGAGCAGCTTCTAGCGGTTGTTCCTCGGTTTAAGAGAGTACGGACCGGAGGACGCTCCTTCTGCGTTTCTGCTCCTAAGCTTTGGAACTCCCGCCCTGCACATATTAGAAACATTCAAAATCATTCTCTCTTTCGTAAAGCCATCAAAACTCACCTCTTCCCTGCATTATTGCCTCCTGGGTGTTCTTGGCTTGCTTATGGCAGTGACATTTTAGCGCTGGGACGCCCGTTGCTGGTGCCGCTGCGTGCTTTCTAAAACCCCTTAACATAAGATAACAAGCAAAAAGAAACCCTTGTTATATAAACTGCCAGTGAATGAATGGACATAAAAAGTATGTGCTGCCTCGTGAGCAAACAGTGAAACTTTGTGATGCAGTTGGGACGTCCTCAGACCACAAATAAGATAGATCGTAGCATTCTGAATCATCTGTAAGGTGCTTTTGTGTTGCTAGAGCTGCCAAATACACAGTGTTCTCATAGCTCAGCCTTGCCTAGAGGAAGAAGTTCTCCGATATAATATGCACATCAGAAGAAAGGATACATCTTCCGTAGCCAAAGATAGTAGAAACTAATGCTTTCCATCGAGGTCATTTTAACAAAGTGCTGAGTCCAGGACGTTCTTCCTGCTGCTCATCATCATCATCATCATCACCACCACCACCACCACCAAGGTGAGGAACAGCAACAAGACTGCTCTTCAGCACACCCATCCTTCTACATAAAACACTATAGGGGTTTGCTCCAGGGTCAAACTCACTGTACTTTCACGTTATCAGCAACAAGTTCTAAACTGGACAATTAATATTTAGGAACAAGTGGTTTGTACCACCATTAGTGGCATAATAAATTTGAAACCCAATACTTTATTAATCTGTGTAGGAGAGTAGGGTCTGCTATCCTATGGTCACCCCAAATTTTTGCTTTTTGCTTCACTGGTTTTTGACATATTGAGGCTGTGGGCCTGCCAATCAGACCCCCAGCCTGCTGTTCTCTCTACTAAATTAAAACTATGCACCCTAGGTGCATAACCAATTGGAAGTGGATCACCCTGTCAGCCCCTGTACCAGTGTACACTAGGTACCCAGGGCATTGGTGTACCCAAGGCCTGCCAAGGGCTGAAGCATGTATTATGCCACCCCAGGCTTGGCCTAACAATTTGACACAACTGGCTGATCACTCAGCTGGGGTAAGTTGGTGTAATCACCTCTTACTTAGGTGTAGTATACCTATACCTAACCTTAAATGGGACACCTGGTAACCTATAAGTCACTCCTATGGCAGGCCTTAACAATCCTGAAGGCAGAGTGCTTGGTTCCATGTGAGATGGTGCTCTGGCATGAGCTGAGCCTGTCTGCAGTGGTCGGAACAACTTCCTTCTACTGTTTCCAGATATCGTCATACCATATACTCTTAAGTGCATTATGAACCTCGCGGTTAAATGCTATCTTTGGTTTGGCTTTATCAAAACATGTCGAGTAAGGTGTCATACGAATTGGAATACTAACCCCTCGCCAATTCTGGCGACGGGGTTAGCATTCCACCCTTCTAGAGGGACACGACATGTACAGTACCTGAAACCCGGGTAAAATCAGACATAGCCTCAGCTCCACAAAATGGATGCTGCCACCACAGACACAAGTCTGCCCTCCTGCTGCTGGGAGTCCTTCCAGCTTGGGAGGTGTGGACAAAGGGTTTCCTTCCAGGGGAGGTGCGTGCACCACCCCAGACAGGATTTTGTGTATTGGTCAGGTAGGGCTTGAAAGAAACCAGACATGCCTGTGGCTCACAAGGAGCCTCGGTGCATATGCCAGTTCAAACCGGTCCTGGGGCACACCAGTCCCGGGCCTGGGGCGAGCTGGACAAAGGATTGGGGGTGTAACCACCCCCCTTCCTGGTCCCACCCATAGGGAGGGACCTAGCAGGTAGTCCGGCCCCTAGAATCCGCTTAAAGGTAGGAGCTGTGTCCTAAGACTTCAGACATCCTGAAATCAACTTAACACTAAGAAGAAGACGGGAACTTCGACGCTCTGCTGCACAGAGGACTGAAGCCAATCTCCCCTGTGGTCAGGGAGTGACCACCTTGCTAACGCAAGCACCATCCAGCGAATCAACGTCTGCTTTGCCGCCGCCTCCCGCCGGAGCCCGAGCCCACAGACTGACAAGACCTGGACCTCCAGACCTCTCACCGCCCGATCCACAGTCCCTGAAAAGAGGAGACCCGTGGAGGCACCGAGACACGTGGAGCCAGCCATCTTGGATCGACTACGACAAGCTGACAAGTGCAACAACCGAGGCTCCCTCCAAGTTGTGCTTTGGGATCTGAGAAGCCCAACTCTCGAGCAGCATTTGCACCAAAGGTGAGCCCTCCAGCATCTCCACGATCTGCGTGGGGCCCTTCTGCATTTTGCCACTCGACGCGCCTAACCGGTTGCTGGCCCGCTGGCTAGTGGCCATCTTGGCGACGAACTCTACGAAAAACACCGCTGGTCTGGTTGCTCCAGACTGGCCCTTGCTCCTCTCCAAAGGAGCAATCCCTCTGACCTTGCTGGTCAGAACCAACAGCTGATTTCCGAATCCTCCTACAATTGCTTTTGCCAAGGCTTGTTTGCTTCGACCAAGTCGCCGACACCGCCGACAGCGAGAGCCTGCGTGGGACAGCTCGTGAGCCGACTCCTGGACGTCGTCGACCTTCAGGGACCACGTGGCTGCGGAGACAAGCTACCCCTCATCACCTGTTTGCACCCGACATCGCCTGGTACCTACCTGGTGCCACGCCGGTCACTGGCTAGTGACTGTGAACACTGTCCCCTCTGCTTTCAGGTCTTCTGCAACTCCGATCCACCCTTGGATCCACCGCATCTCTCCCGGACCGACCGCCTGCAGCATCTTTGTCCCAGGCTCAACGGAACAGAAAGAAGAAACCCGACGCACTTTGAGGCCTATGCACCCGCTTCCTGTGGGTGAGGTAAAGCTGGTACTCCGGTGCCCAAGTGTAGTATTACATCTCTAGTGCCTGTGTTCCAAATCTTAAGTTCCTAGTCAACCCGGAAGATCTCCTTTGCAGTAACTTTGTACTTTTTACGCACCCATTGAAACCTATGGGAGCACGCGTGTGACTATTTGCTCTGCACACGCCACCCGTGGACCTCCTGGTCACTAACTGACGTTAGCTCCTTGTAGGCCCAGCGATTCTAGAGGCCCTAGGCCTTTTCCCTTTTCTGTTCGTGGTACTTATACCACTATTTTAGTATATGGTTCGAGTGGCCACCAGGGCCTATCCATATAAAGTGCAACTTCTGTGTATTCTGTGATAATCTTGCTTGACGATTTGTGCTCCTGTGCTCATAAAGAGACTAGGGGTTACTTTGAGAAATAAATACATATATATTTTGAATATATATCTGTGTGGTGTCCTTTCATTGGTATAAAAGGGGGTTGCATTTGGTAAAACAGCTGGCTTAACACGCTTCACGAGTTTAGCCTCAAAGACTGCTTAGCCTACGCTACCACTAGGGCAGCTAGTCCGAAAAGGTTGACTTACAACCACACCATAAGGGTTGCTTGGCATGGTACAAGGTGGTCACTTTAACTAGTGAACATCATATACCAGGCCAACTTCTCACAATCTGTATTAATGATACATATCCAAACACCACCCATGTATGGACACCCAAGAGCCTTTAAAAACCACACTACAGAGGTGTCTACCAGGATCAAACTCAATATACTTCAAAGTTAACATGAACTAAATTATGATACAGCAAGAGCAATCATGATGCTATGAAATGTACACAATGATGACTAGATTTTACATATTAATAAGAAATTTATGTTTTTTGATATGTAATAAAACAACACATTTATTTGCATTCATGGTATTTGACTGCTGATTGTATAGGAGATCTTAAATGTGATTTATTCCCTAAACTATAAAGATAATTTGTGATGTCAGCATGGAGCCTGGTTTATTTGGCAAAAGAGCGGTCAAATCTCGACAGCATGACTGCTTTCAGCAGGAGTCTGCCACAGGTGGCATTAGAGGGGAGTATTCTCGCCAGTGTGCCTTCTCTCAGAGTGAGAGGTGCTAAAAATATGTCTGTACCCTGGCACTTCTCTTGTTAATAATCCATAAAAATACCACAGAATGTTGAGTACTTGAAGGCAGTCTGCCATACAAGGGATTTAAACAGGAATTTGTCAAATACAAAATTGACTTTTTAATTTTTATTTTTGAGGTTCTTATATAGCGCTGCGTTATCTAATAATGTCTGATGGGTTTTCTTTGAGAGCCCTTTCTCCTTCGGAAGAAGTTTTCCATCGACATACGCAATTGGATTTTCGATGAAAGGCTGACAATCCGTCCAACTCTAAACAGGGCCGGTGGGTGGACTGGTGGTTTGGCTGGTATAAGGCTTAGTTGCATTTTTGATAGAGTGCCCTGTCCACCACATCCTGAATCCAGCCCGTCTTTCTTTAGTGATTTTTCTATTTTGAGTTACATTTGAAGACTGTCCCCCCTCATTTATAGTTTGACAGGTAATCCGGGGTCTGCCTGGGGAGCAGACATAACAAATTCCACTACCCCGCTGGACTACCGTCCACCATATTTAGTGATCTCCTCCAACCTGGCTATCCCTGTGTCTTCAGAGGAGCAACAGGAGCTTCTCTAAAAACACCTAAAGTTTGCTGAGTGGCTGCCATGTTTCCCATGTGTGCTCAACAGACTTTTTTGTTTTATTCCTTGTTGTAAAACGAGGCATTAGTTGTGAGGCCTGCACAAATAATGGGTGTACATTTGTCCTTCACTGAGAACCAAACACCCCATTGTAGCACTTGACTCTCAGAGGGTAGCGTTGCAGAGCACTCTAAGGCTTACTCTAGGGAGGTGGTGTGGGCTAGTAACCGCCATTTAAAGGTATGCAGAAATAACACTCAATAATTGATTGTCCAGTCTGTACTTTTCGTTATAAAAAGGAAGAGTATATTTATTACACACACACTACTCAATACTAAGCATCAATTTACAAATATACATAAGTTGTTGAAAATACTTCTTGACATTGCGTAAACACTCCCACCCCTCCCGCGGGGGGGCCTAGTACCGCCACTAACATGTGTGAACATCATCAGCCCGCAAATGCATCTGGTTGACCATAACCTGGAGTGGTGGCCCACCCATTATTTCAACAAGCACTTATAATGGGAACATCTGTCATGGTGACACATAACCCTGACTGAGAGCATCTCATACTAACCATACAGTATACATATTTCAATCACAGTGGCTGACAGTCTGGTTGTTCAACTAGCGCATTAGCAAGAATACATGCCTAAGCATCAATTGGAATGACAGGTACTTATCATATTAGGTAACATGATCAATGCAAGTCAATCACAGCCCCTAAAAGGCATTGTATTCATAATCACTTGATTATGAAATTACAACCAGCCACCATGCCAAGAATTCCTCGCAACATATTTCCAATTTACTTATTATTTCGCATATTGCATGTGACTTCCCATCCCCAAAGGAAACAACATTATGTAAATGCACCACTTGTGCAATTGCATCTTTACACCTCTAGGGGATGTCTCCACAAAGACAATCCATGTTCATCCTTTCACACCTATGTGCAGTCATAAGCATCAGCTCCCAGCTGCAGAACAAAAGTTCCAGCATTAGGAAGGCTTGATCAAACATGAGTAACCCTTGAGGGGTTCTTTCCTTCAATCCCCAGAGACTGAGGGTGGGGACGTTCTACTTTTGTGCTGCAGAGTCTGCGTTGCTCCTGCAGCTCCCCCTGCACCTTTGCCAACAAATAGTGGTGACCCCATCTTCCTGGGGCCACCACTTCAGGCCTTCCAAGGCCCTGCAAGGCTATATTGGACGCTTTCCACCCCATTTCTTGCATATCTGAGCAGCGGCTCTCCCGCTGCTCCAGGGAGTGCCGCACTGACTCCGATGGCCTCACGCCGCGTTTCCACTTTCTTGGGGCCCAGTCCCATACTGGCACCCCGCATCCAGGTAAGTTGGAGAGCAGCTCGGGTGGCCAGCCCCGCTGCTCTCGCTATCTTCCCAACTGGCCAGCACCCTTGCGTGCTGCCACAGGAGCCGGCCTGTCATTTTGGTCTGCTCGCTCCTGCAGGCAGACACGGACTCCGCAGCGAGCCGGGCGTGGCCTCAGGGGAGTGCGATGGCACTCCCCACTTATTCCCAGGGAACTGAAACTACCCCTACCCTCTGTCTCCATAGGAGAATAATGGAGTGTTCCTACAGTGAAACAGTAAATCTCACTGACTATCCCTTACATGTGTCTCCCCACATTATACGGCCTATTCCATGTCACCACCCAACTCTGCATAGTCCCTTTCACACCATTCTCTCTGTACCAGCTCCTGGGCTGCGCACAATAGGTATCTCCCCCACGCAGCCCTTACACGGGTGCACACACGTGTGCACCCGTGTCCAGATGTAACCAGTCCGGTGCCCCTTACCCTGGCTACAGCGTAGCAGCCTTATCTCACAAGGCAGACCCCATTGAAATCCACATGCAGTCCATTTCATCATGAGTTCGCTGTGGGTGAGTCCCAGCTTACGAGGCTCTCCCCCAGTAAAAGGTAAAAAATCAGGTGTTCGAATATTCGGGTGACTCAGATAGTCAGAACCACCTTCTCACACTCCTAAAGGGAGAGTTTGCTTTTTGTAAAAACAATAAATAATGTACTTGATACACTGAGAGCTTTCTACAAGGGAGTCTGGGTCCTAGTTTTTTCTGTTTGAGACAGCCAGTCTTTATATAATGTTCCTAAAGAGAAGCAAGTAATATCAAATGTTATGATATGGTAACATAGTCTTTATTGTGTTAAATGCCTGGCCTAAGAATCCCGTTCTCTCTGATAGGTCGATCACCAAATTGACCATGCTTTTGCTTTTCACACAGCAATCCTATGGATGCTTCGGCTAGGCAGTGTTCTCCTGGAATTCTGTTCTCAATTTCCAGCTGCGAAAAACATTTTTAACAGCAGTGGATTATTCTGCATTTCCTGAGCGACCAAATCTCTGTGTAGCTAGATCTCTTAAAGAGTAGGAAGCTTGAACATCGGGTCTCAGAATGCTTGGTTCTAAAATCCTTATTTACTTTAGGAAACATCATTGTCCTGTATCCTCTGCCATTCTTTCCAGATGGTTTACTTGGTCCATGAAACAATCTAAAATTGATAAAAACTGTTTAATGGGGTCATTCCTCTAGGGGCGCCATAGCTTCCTAAACGGTTGCAATAACAGAACATTCTGAGAGCTGCTAATTGGTTTCAGCTTCCACTTTCAAAACTTTCAAAAAATTAATTGTTCATGCTTCTTCTGTTATTAAGCAGCTTTAAAATAGCACAATGGTAGTCTCCAGTCTTGCAAGAAAATCTAGATTTTACCAGCGTCAATGATGAAAAATCCTAATTTCACTAAATACACTTAGTTGACTATCTTTAATTTTGTGGATAGTGGTTTGACTCTCTTTTATATGTATTGTCCCTCACTAATTAGTTCTCTGATGCAGTGGTTCTTAACCTGTAGTCCAAGGACCTCTGGGGGTCTGCGAGGCCTACTCAGGGGGTCTGCAAACGTTTTTACAAAATTAAATAATATTAAAATTAATAAATACAATTAATAAAGTATGTTTGAATGAAGAAGCAAAACTGAAAATTGTGAACCTTTTTCAATATTTGATTGTGAATTAAACAAATGATTTCAATATTTGAGAACTTGTTTCATGTATTCCTGTGTCTATATTTTTGAGTATTGTTTTGATGTCAAAAAAATAGCTTAGGCTGAGGGTCCCTGGCTTCCAATAATGACTGGATTGCAGTAATGATTCAATGGGGGGGCTTCAGAATTGAAAAGGTGACGAACCGCTTCTCTAATGTATTGTGTCTTTAACATTTCACTCATAAAACAGGCTATTTACGGAAATGAAAGAAACAGACTGGGAGAGCCAGTGACCTGCATGTACTTCAACCAACCCAGCAAGCATAACCCTACCGTCTTGTTTCAAACAGTATTACATCTACTGTTGGAGCCTTAAAAGAGGTTCTAAAGTATTTTGGGGGAGTACATTTTGTTTTATTTACATGCTCCACAATGTTAGGTCCAATTTATAGAGAAAATGTAATAGATAGCGTTCTGGAAGCAAATATATTTAATTAGAACAATCTTCAATCACAAAAATACAAATACATATATTACCTAATCATTGTTTACATGATTATATGGTTATCACAGACAATATTATTTTCCCAAATAGATAACTAGACGCACAACTGTTGTAAACTCCCAAAACGTTATCATGTCTGTGTTTGGCCAATATGCAGCATGACATTATCTTTCGTAGAACTCGTGAAGGCTTCAATTTATCCAAACAATAACTTTGCTACCACACAAGGCGACATACATCTGCTACCATCTCCATGATATCTGCCTTTCAAGGTCTGACAGTAAGTGTGAAAAATATACATGTGGTCTTGTTAGACATATTTTCATCGTGCTGGTTCATAGCAGTTATGTCTCGGATTAATGGAAAGTCCCCCAATGTAGAGTAAAAGTCAGTGTTTAAGACTAAAGGTACCTCATGAATTGACCACTGAATTAGGGAGGTCTTCGCCCCAGTTTATCGCAAGAGCTCTTGCCAGACGGCTGCAGCATCCGTTCCTATGCTGAGAGCCAATCAGAGAGGAGCAGAGCTAAGCCCAGCTGATGTGTGTTTTTCTTCCAAGGAAACACTCTTTCTCGACTTAAGTCTGATAGTCACAGCTTCTCCAATGTGAACAGGTATGCAGTGTGCCGAGTCCCAAGAAACATTATAGGCAAGTTAGGTACTCCAAACTCTCATAGTGTAGCACATAGAAGTAGTCTTCCAGTTGCTAAGCTCTTAGGAACATCCCATTCTTGTTAGAAATGTTCACATTATTCTTGCTGCTAGTAACATACATGAGTGCTGTTCTAATTATATTCTGTGTGGTTATTACTCATGTACTAAGCAACAGGATTAGACAGTTGAAATAAACACTTTTAAACATATATAGTGTCTTTTCTTAGTACAGTACTTGTGAGTGCAATGTTTACGAATAAAATTGGGTTTGAATTACCACTGCATCCCTGACCCCTTCACAGAACTGTTAGTAACCCAGAAGGCACGGACACCACACGGCACGTATGCCCAGTGGGGTTGTGTGGGGGGGGGGTATAATAACTTGGAATTCTGTTTAAGCGATGGAGCACTGAACTTAGTCCAGGCACCCGTGGGTGGGAAAGCCAAAGCCTATTGAGCTTGGCCAGAGCCCTAGTTTATGCAACACAAAAATATTGTTTACATGTTTATTGGGTTATCAAAAACAATATTTTCTATCCAAAAAAAGACAGATAGACAAACAGTTATCATATGTTTCACCTTGCTTCACATGAGACCGTGTCCTCAAGACTATAATACATACACAAACAAACCATTTTATAATTAAAACGTCAATTATCACTCAAAAGAGAGAACATGAAAACCATTCAAGATATCAAAACAATTGTAAGTGAGAATGACATCCCAAATATATAGTATAAATTCACAATAAATTTCCACACGATTATATTGATCACTTAATTGATATTCTTTTAAACCTGTGCACATTTAATTTAATTATTTTCTTAGTACAAAATCACACTAAAGGTTATGTCACAGGATTTGTCTCTGTTAAATATATAGCCATTCATATTTAATATTTCTCCATAAAGCAATTGATTTAAACAATAATATAGTGTGCTCAATCCCTAAATATCCACTTCCTCTTTAGAGTAGCGATACAATTATATTAAACGGAACAGTTTCATTTTGTTAATTTATCTCATTTAAATAAAAGGTCTTTGAATCTTAAAGAGATAAATCCTATACCTGTTTCTTATAGGTTAATTTAATTGACAATACTTGTGCTGAATCAATGTAAGAGTCTCAAACTTATATTGTATATCATTAATGATTGAATTATGTCTCAGCCTACGATTAGTGTAGATAAGTATACCTTTATTTAATGTACGCATTTATTGTCAGGATAACGTCCTCAGTCTTCCAACGAACACAGAATTATTATATTATCAAGTCTTTATTTCTGAACAACAAGGACAGCATTAAGACTATAAGTCACCTTAGTGGAGGAGTAATGCTGTCTTTAATAACATTGAGGCTCTCAGTGTCTGAAAAAAAACTTGGTAGGGTATTATGTATACTGAGGTGCCGATCACGATCCTGTAAAAAAATTCCCCGTACGACTCGTATCCGTTCTTTTTACCATACGAATCGTACAAATGCCGTAAAAACTGCCATGGGAAAAAGTCCATACGAATCGCAGTGGGAATTATTCCCCACACGTCCTTGGGTCGGAAAATGTGTCCGACACGTCCTCGGACGATTTACCGTACAAATGTGAAAAGTGAAGTCCGACCGCGGAAGTACGATCCATCCCGTGCGTCCGATGTTACAACCGTATGGAAAAAACACCATCCGCACCGAACTCCCATAGCAACCATGGAGACATGTGCCCGCATACGCGCCCAACACTCCCCCCAGCCCTCCCATGTACGAGTCGAATCCCCACCCGTGTATGTACACCCGTGTATGTACGAGACGTACCCCCACCCGTGAATGTATGGAGCGTACCCCCACCCCAACAGTGCATGTACGTACCTTACCCCCACCCCAACCGTGTATGTACGACCCGCACCCTCACCCGCGTACGTATGGAGCGTACCCCCACCCCAACAGTGCATGTACGGACCGTACCCCCACCCCAACCGTGTATGTACGACCCGTACCCTCACCTGCGTACGTATGGAGAGTACCCCCACCCCAACAGTGCATGTACGGACCGTACCCCCACCCCAACCGTGTATGTATGACCCGTACCCTCACCCTCGTACGTAGGGAGCGTACCCCCACCCCAACAGTGCATGTACGGACCATACCTCCACCCCCACCGTGTATGTACGACCCGTACCCTCACCCGCGTATGTATGGAGCGTACCCCCACCCCAACAGTGCATGTACGGACCGTACCCCCACCCCAACCATGTATGTACGACCCGTACCCTCACCCGCGTACGTATGGAGCGTACCCGCACCCCAACAGTGCATGTACGGACCGTACCCCCACCCCCACCCCAACTGTGTATGTACGACCCGTACCCTCACCCGCGTACGTATGGAGCGTACCCCCACCCAAACAGTGCATGTACGGACCGTACCCCCACCCCAACCGTGTATGTATGACCCGTACCCTCACCCGCGTACGTATGGAGCGTACCCCCACCCCAACAGTGCATGTACGGACCGTTCCCCCACCCCAACCGTGTATGTACGACCCGTACCCTCACCCGCGTACGTATGGAGCGTACCCCCACCCCAACAGTGCATGTACGGACCGTACCCCCACCCCAACCGTGTATGTACGACCCGTACCCTCACCCGCGTACGTATGGAGCGTACCCCCACCCCAACAGTGCATGTACGGACCGTACCCCCACCCCAACCGTGCATGTACGACCCGTACACTCACCCGCGTACGTATGGAGCGTACCCCCACCCCAACATTCTAAGTACGTAGCGCACCCCAGGCCCCAACACCAGCACCTTCACACAACATCGTGCATGTACGAGTCGTACCAAGCCAGACACAAGGACAGCACTGTACAACTAAATTCCCGAAGTACACACCGTACACACGCTAAAAACGCACGTACACAACCAGGACAAAGCAAAACAACACAAGAATACACCATTCGAATGGCACAAAGCCACAAAACATGTCCAACAAGCACAAAAACAACACATTCACTGATCTGCAACTGCCAAAATCCCAAACAGAGGCCCAAAACACAACCACTCCTTATAACACACCCACCCAAACTTCAAACACAGCCACACCCACCAATGGACCAATAAAAAGGGCCCACAGACACAAACCATGAGCCTTTGCAACAGACTCACTGCTGCCAGACCCCACAGACAACCTACAGCACCATACTTGAACCTTTACTACACCTTACACTAGCACACCTTCACACACACACCTACACAAACACCCCCTCATCACATTCACACACACACCTGTACAACCACACCCACACACCCACAACCATCCACACCCACACCCCCCACAACCATCCACACCCACACCCCTCACCATGCCCACTAACAAGAATCCAAAGTTCACTAGCCGAGAGTTGGAGGTCCTTGTCGATGAAATCCTCAGAGTCGAGCCACACCTCTTTGGAACATTGGTCAGACAGACCAGCATTTCAGAAAAAACAGCCATGTGGCAGACGATTGTCGATGCTGTGAATGCTGTTGCGGCCACCAGAAGGACCAGGCATGAATGCCAAGCCAGGTGGTACGATCTGCGGAGGAGGGTCCGAGCCAAAATGACCGACGACCACAACCAGGCCAACGTCACTGGAGGAGGGCCGCCCCGCAGACGCGTAGAATACCATCCCTGGGAGGAGAGGGTGATGGCCATACTGCCGGTGGTGGCAGTGGACGGATTAGAAGGACTCCGAGACCCGGGTGAGTACACAAACAACTCACCTCACATGGGGGGAACGTCATCCACAACCAAACTCACAAACAGGCACGCAACCACCCCAAGCTATCGCATGACTCAACCACACTCCATGAACACGCACATGCCACTGGCGCCACCATGCCCCATGCACCCAGCTGGACAATGCCAAGTCACAGGCCACAGAAAACACCAACACAAGACACGGTAAGCCGGATGGCGGGAGTGTGGGCCCCAAAAATCACATAGTGCAACTCAGAAGCAGACAACAATGCCCCCTGCCCATATGGCCTAGGTCACAGCCAGACAAACAGTGTGTCCCCACACAGGAAAGACTTGCCAGCAAATGGCGGACGCCTTGCATTAACACATGGGGGTGACGGCACGTGTTTGCCCATGACAGCAGCTAATGAACAGCCAACACTGTGAAAGAGTGGCAGCACACACCACCACAGCAGCAGCGCAGACACAGACACTACACCCAATGGGTGCCTGGAGATCAGAAACAAACTCACATCAACAAGCCAAGGGCCATTCAAAGATCTGCTAAAAGTGTGTGCCCAGGAAGCTGGGCTGAGGTGACAGAGGGTGACACACAGAGGGAGGGAGAGGGGGACAGAGAGGGAGGGAGACACAGGGAGACGGACAGAGGGAGGAGGCTGACACACAGAGGGAGGGAGAGGGGGACAGAGAGGGAGTGAGAAAGGGACACACAGGGAGCCCAATTCAGCCTTGGGGGGTGTGGGAATGTCTGCTCGTCAGCAGGTGGACTGCGTGCATGTAGACAAGGGTGGCCAGTGCCAGAACCCCCCCTCTTCTCCATGGCAAAACACAGGGCCATGTCTCAACCTGTGCACAACGCCAGCTACCTGCATTATCTAAGTGTGTGGAACCACTCCATGTGCCCACGTACAGTGCAACACGGAAGGCGCCAATGCATGGCTCGCCACACCTGCTCACTCCACTGCTGACTGCAGTCACAATTGACGCAGCAAGTAAGACTGTGCCACATATAGGTAAAGTTGAAAAAGCTGTGGCCAAAGGACATACCCATGCACAAGTGCACTGTGAGTGGAATGCAAGACATATCCAAATTCCCAGAGGAAATGTGCCAACTTAGAAACGAATGAAACATGGATGTTGCATGGAACAAAATTAACATTGTCTCTCTCACACACAGGTCAACGTCGTGGATCACCCCCCAACACTAGGGGGGAAGACTCACAGGACCCGGCTCGGCGGGATGACGGAGCCACCGGCAGCGACGACTCTCACCACTCTGTGGACGAACCCGACCACGACCAACCTGGCCCCTCTGGTGTCCAACGACCTGCAGCACCTGCGTCAGGTACAACTGGGCCAACCACCACCCCCACTCCTGCCACATCCCAGGAGACACCCAGGATCCCTGCCCCACCACCACAATGCAGCCAGGCTGGCCAGGAGGGACACGGTGTACCGGGCACCCAGGAGGAGGCAGGCGACAACGCCAATGCCACCCCTCAGGGGTCCCGGAGACCCGATGTGCCCACAAGGGCAGGCCAGGTGCAAGTGGGCAGGGGTGGTGGGAGTGGAGGACGGCGGAGGCGCGAGCCTGACTGGTTGGCTGCGGAACCGGTATATTCCCATGTCCGAAACATCCTGGACACATACCGGCAGGACACCACGGGCATGAGCCAGGTTGTGTCCACCCTCAACGAGATGAAGGGGACCCTCGAGGAGATCAAGACCCAGCAGGCCCAGCAACATGCAGAGCAACATGCCTGTCTACTGCGACACCAAGGGCGGATGGAGGACAGACAGGCTGAGCTCGTGACGGTGTTCACAGGAATTCACAGTGCACTCCGTCGGATAGCCGACAACATGGGCAACCCTCCCTGTGCCACCAGGCGTAAAACATCACCACCCACAGGGAGGGATCAGGAGGAGGAGGAGTCATCCGACGGAGCATCCCAAACATCGTCACGGCCTGCTTCTGAGGGTCCCCGCAGGAGGGCGGGTCGTCCACGGAAAAGGCCGTGAGGGTCAGCGCAACAGCACCATCTCCCAGGACACCTGGCCTGGCACCTGGCCTACTGGACCAACAGCAGCACAGCAGCAAAAGACATTCTCTGCTACATGGACTTGCTGGTCACTGTCTGACCAATGTTGACAAAGACTGTGGCATGGACTCTAAGGATTTTCAGTGGCAAGGACACCAACTCCCCTAGTGAACTTTGGATTCCACACACCCGGAAAGCCCCTCATGTCATACCCCCCCGCCCCCCACGTACCCCAACCAAAATAAAATGTTACACGATAAAGAGATGATGCCTACATTTTGCATTATTACCTTACATGTGTCTTGTTAAGTCTAACCATGCCTGAGTTCTCATTTGACTTCAACCATCCACACCCTGGGGCCTGAGTCTGGCACAGGACACACATGGGTCACAATGTATTAGGCAAGACGGACATGGAGCACCATACACACCCGTGATGGGCCCAACCAGCTGAGGGGGTGGCCGCACAACCGTGCCGACAGACATATTGAGTACAGCGACAGCCATGCGCAGTGGTCAGGGATCATGTGGAGTGTCCTGGGTGGCACCCAGGTATGTGTGGACAGGTGGCAGAACCCTGTCCTGTAAGCTTGAGTCAGGTGGATGCAGAGAATGGTGGCCTGGCCGACGTTGGATGCATGGGGATGGCACATGTCACAATACCCACACAGTCATGGACATCATGCACAATACACAGTCTAATCCCACACAAACAGCTTGCATCTTGCTACTCGACACATAGACACATAGCCACTATAACAGAAAACCATGCCAGACATGCCGGATGCACCGTGGCAACACACCAGCATTGACTGAGAATAGGCACCTTGGAGGCATAGTGACACCTTTATTATTCATGTCTTTGGGAATGCAGAGGCAACTCGGAGAACACATGAACAGGTCATGTGGAGTAACATGTGGGTCCAACACTGGAACCCCCCTTCTGCAGCACAAATGCGTGATAGCCATGGAACTGGCACACAAGTGTCGGCTAACAGCTAAACACCCCCTGCTGCTCACGGAGAGGCTGCCATACACCATTGATCCTCTGATGTGGAAGTCCCACACCATGTCAAGCCAATGCAAACCGTATGTGTCCGAGGGCAGTGTTACACACATTGATGCCATCATCACAATCCACTATCCCATCACAGATGACTGTCAACAAGTCTGACCATCTATTCAGGTGTACCCAGCAACATGTAATGTGTCCCATGGTGATGCGACATGTCTGCAGAGGAACCAAACATCGACAGGGGCAGTGTGCACACATCGTAAACAACTGCCACACCCAATACACCCCTGATGCATCCCTTACCCTAAGGAGACTTCCAAACTTGTCCGTGCGTGTAACGCTGAGTCAGCACACGATGACGTGTCCATGAGGAATAGCAGTGCCACAACAATGCAACCAGCAGACGGCATGCGCAAGTACCTGGGGATGAGTGACACACAAGAAGTCAGCCACAAAAAGCACAGCCACTTGCATGTGCATGTACTCGACACATGTAAGGATGACAACATGCTAGGTCACAATTATGACTGGGGAAATACAACCATCACTGGCACCATCACTCCAGTGACACATCCACACACACCTCTGACTCACGTGGCATACATGCAGATGGAAACACACATCGCAACACATGCCACACGGGGATCAATGCGTGCACACACAGACACTGGTACTCACCACTAAGCAAAGAAGTCGCGTATGAGCCGACTCCGGATGTCCTCTTTCGGAACCACATCTTCCACATCACTAGCCCCATTGCCAAGCCCTTCCTCCTCCACGGGTGGATGGTCCTGATCATCTTGATCCAGGATGAGTGGCACAGCTTTCTCAACTGCCATGTTGTGCAGCATGCAGCAGACCATGAAGATTTTGCAGACCTTCGCCGGGGCATATGGGAGGGCGCCGCCGGTCTTGTGGAGGCATCTGAATCAGCTCTTCAGGAGGCCAAATGTCCTCTCTATCACTCGCCTTGTCCGGCCATGGGCGGTGTTGTAGCGGAGCTGGGCCGGCGTGATGGGGTTGCGGAGAGGTGTGATCAGCCATGGCATGTTGGGATAGCCAGCGTCCCCTACATGGAAACCACATGGACATAAGTAGGACAGGAAAAGCTGTCGTGCTGGAAGTCTACGCAAAATACAGGACAGACAGAGTGTACCCACCAACAACACATGCTCGTTCGTTGCGCAGCTGCGTCATCATTTCAGGCACCCTGCTACGCCTCATGATGTAGGCATCGTGTGCTGATCCTGGAAAACGAGCACAGACATGTGAAATCACCATGTTGGACAGACACACCACAAGGGCATTGATGGAGTGGTAGTGCTTGCGATTCCTGTACGCCACCTCCTGTGCCTGTGGTGGTACCAAAGCCACATGTGTCCCATCTATGGACCCAATGGCATGGGGCATCCCACCCAGGGCATAGAATCCACGCTTGACCCCAGTCAACAGTTCAGGAGTAGGGAAATGGATGAACTCATCCAGGTGAAGCAACATGGCTTCTAAGAAATCATGCAGCACACGGCTGAACATGCTATGGGACATGCCACCAACATGAGCTATGGTATATTGAAAGGTACCCGTGGCAAGAAAATGTAGGGCTGCCATTACCTTCAGCTTGGGTGTCTGTGCCGTAGGATACCTGTGCAGCGGTTGCAGGTGTGGTGCCAGCCTCGCCGTCAACTCCTCAATCAACGGTTGGGGGAAGCGGTAGCACCGGATACAGTCATTCTCCCACATGTCAGCCAAGTCCGGAATTGCTCGGGGAAGAGGCGGCGCTCTGCAGTAATTTGGAAGTGACAAGGAAGAGTGAGTGCACTACAACCACAATTTTTTTGTACTGAGCACATGTCAATCTGTCAATACACATATGCGACATACGGAGTCAGGTATGTGCCACATGCCCTGGACACGTATGGCTGCCAGGTGACACTCCTACCAAGACCCAGCTACACACGGAGATTGTGAACCTCCACATGCCATGGCATGGGATTAGCTGTGTCCCAGTGTAAGTGAACAGCCAGACGCAACACAGGAGTGACATACATCAACACATCAGCAGAAGTAGGATGTCGATTTCAGAGACTGGTAGCGGAACACTAGAGCCACATGTCACACAACATCACACTAGGACAGCCCACACACCTTGCCAATAAGGTGTACATCTACTGACTCACCACACATTCATTGAGAGGTTGCAGACATGTCCTTGTTAAGCTACTTCGTGTCCCATGCATACATACGCACCTCACATCCGATACCACATGTGGCCTGGTGTGCGTAACAGTGTGCCATGTCCATCTACACACAGACACATGTTGGTTGCTGCAACAGCTGATGCATTTGAGGGAGCACCAACATCAAGCTAATGGGAACACCCCACACATACATGACATAGACACATCGTGCACCGTGGGTAGTCACATGTCTGGTGTGGTAACCCCTGTAGCGGGCATCAGGGGACACTTGCGTGTGTTGTTGACTGTGCCATGCCAGTGACGCTCATCCCAAGTGTGCAGTACGACATGCACACATGTCAAAGGAGTTAAGGGCATGCCTGGCACACATTGCACCGTCACACATAACATCTGTACACATCTCATCATACATCTGGTGCCCTCTCGACTCAGGAGTAATGTGCCACATCACAGCCTTTCACACCTGTGCCCCACACATGTAGTACTGCCCAGACAATGCCTTGATGTCCATCCATGTGTGGAAATATGGATTTTTCTGATCAGTTATGTCCCCTATCTTGGACCCCAACGGTTCCATGTATGAATCACAAGTACATGTATGTTCCCTCCAGTTCCAGTTATGAAGACGCAAATACATGTGCGTCCACCGTCAACATGTCCTCTGTCAGATCCGCCATGAATAGGCCGGATATTCCATTCCTAAGTATGAAAGGCCACCGGCTTTATATGGTTCACTTATGCCATTTTTACAGTCCAGGCAAGTAGGCCCTGATTCTGTCATCAAACTCTTCTTGCCTTCTGCCTTGGAAAGCTCCAGTCTGAGCCTGCATCTGTGACCATGAACTTTGTCTCATTCTCTGCGCGGCTCACGAAGCCTGACATCAGCCTGCTGCCTGCCAAAAACTGTATTTCACCTCCGAGTTATCTGTTTCGTTCTCTGCCCGATGCATTCCTGTCTAGCAGTTTAAGTAAACATTCTTCCAGCTACCGAGCAAAGGCTCGGCTTCTCTGTCTTTATGAAAGTAATTCATAGCCCTATTGCTATGGAAGATTTCCGCCCTCGCATCTAGTGTAGACACTTAGACGCTTGTACACGCACTAATGGTCAGTATAGTCAGTATAGAATAAGATTCTACTCGAAGAGACCTCTCTTTTGGATAACTTAGTTCTTTAAACATAGGATGTTAGATATGATTTGGGATTAGGTTGACTTGACCCTCCAGACTTCTGTCGCCACATGTAGAGCTAAATGTCAAGTCCCCTTCACCCCCTAGTTGCACGTCAATCACACGTCATGCTGCTGCGCGCGCACCTATGCCAAGTATAATCTTATAGATCCACCTATATATGACGTCATAACCAATTATGTTCCTTTTTACTCCTCATTACGCCCATTTTCGGTTACGCATGTGAATTATTATCTTCCTTATCAATTGTTACGCCTCCCGCATTTGTTTCATTGTAATGTATGTTCTATAAAAGCGATTTCTTGTCAATAATGTATGTACTTCACTTCCTGAACCTTCGTGGTGACGGAACTTGGAGCAACCGATTATAATCGACCATTGGAATAAAGCCCATTCCGAACCTCTAATACCACGGATTCTGCCTCTTATTTACTGAGCTATTTTATTATGTTTCTGTATCAAATTAAGTCCCGGTAATTAAATTATTTACCACATGAATGGCGCCCGAATAGGGACACTTTCTCATCTCACGCGCCGGCGGTGAGTTGCAGGCCCGGTCTCCTGCCACAGCTGGACGGACAATAACGCGTACCAGCAGGATTTCCTGTATCTCCCTCCGGTCAAGCGGGGGCGACTGAGGCTGCGATCAACACCCAGACGAGGCGGTGAGAAGTGCGAAGTATCCCGACCAGAGCCTAGCTGAGAGAGCAAGATCCGAGGTATACAGAGGCCCACCAGTTTCCGAAGTCCCAAGTCGAGTCCAGTCTCCGCAGTGTTCGAGTCGAGTCCAGTCCGGTTCAAGTTCAGTTCAGTTTCCGAGGCCTTCCGTTTCCGAGCTACCCGGTGAGTACCATTACTGGGGAGGCTTTCTGACGTGCACATAGTTTGTGCCGGTCAAGACGGGTTTGGGTACACAAATCCGGTCTGCACTGTTTCAGCAGTGTATCTGTACTGTTTAGCAGTATATCAAGTATATAATTCAGAATGATTCAGTTAATGTCGAGTATTATGTTTAGTGATTAAGTTTTCCTTAGATCGTCATCATTATTGATTGTTCAGGTAAATGTTAAATGTTAAATGTTTTAAGTACGTTCTGCATATTGTGGTGTGAATGACTGTTCATTATCGTGTTTACTGTATTAAGTTTGTTTAAAACCAAGTATCAGATCAGTTCTCAATATGCCGCTCTTCTCGAAATTAAGACAGATCACAACAAGAAAAGGGGTACTCGAAGAAGCCGTTCCTATTCCTCCTAGGGACACTCCAGGGTACTTCATGTATCATAAACATGGCTTAGACGCTATATTATTTCTTGATTTATGGGTAGACTACACCAAGGAATTACCAGAAAGTCAGAGGTGGCCCACAGCGGGGACCTGGGATGCAGAGTGCATCATGAAAGTCGAGGAAGAGTTATGGAAAAGGAAAGTCAGACAGTCACAGAAAGACGCCGTTGAGTTATGGCGTAAAGAATCTCATAGACGTACAGAAAAAGCACTCCGACAGGAAGAGAGAAATAGAGAGAATTCAAATAAAGTTCGAGAAAATCTATTAATTGAAGAAGGTACCCGAGTGAAATCAGAACAAGTAGACAGACAAAGGAATGCCCTTATGAATGGTATGTATCCCCTTCTGGCCGAAGGATTACCTAAGGCTACTCCAGAGATACCAAAAGACTTGCCACCCCCATTGTTTCCAATAAAGGTACATCCTAAGGGGCATCCTAGAACCGCAGAAGATGTTTTTCTTTCCTCATATTTAGATGACGCAGCACCCGAGTATGCTAATTCCGCCCCACATAGACCGCCTGCTAGGGAGGTTCAACGCCAAGACCCAGTACCGGTATCTCTACAGCAACAAATTCCGGCAAGCACATCTGTTTCTGCATCTGTTCCTACAGCTACTTCTATAGCTGTGTCCACACCTATAGTTGCTGTATCACGTTCAACGAACCCTTTCACACCCGATGCCCCAGATGGGGCTACGGGAGGTGCTGCCAACATTTTTTCTACGCCACCCAGAATAAATAAACTTACCTTTCAAGAGTCAGCACATTCACGTACCCCCAAACTCATAAATGCCCGTACGCTTAAGGAACTTCTTGTAGATTGTAGATATGACCCTGTGCCCGGCAAAGAGGACGAAATGATCATGGCATCATTGCGTATCAGACGAGCCGCAGTGTATTTAGGGAAGTTACCAGGAATGACTGCGCATCTAGATAATATATATCATTTTGTTCAAACAGGGCGAGATTCTGAAAGTATTAACAGAGCTATGGAATACCAGAAAGTGGAGATACAGGGGGAACTGTTACGTTTCCTCATAAATTGTGTGATCAGAAATCAAGACCGACCGGGGGTAGACCCGGAAGCAATGCAAATTCTTACCAGATGGAGCCAAAATATATCAGAAGGGAGACATGATAAGCAAAATTGTATAATAGCCATGTGCCGAAAGATCCGTAAAGAAATAGAACGCCTACACGAAGAAAGATTAGCGGTAGACCAGTTCGAACAAAGCGAGGAAGAAGGATCAGGACTGTCCACAGGACAGTCAGACACCATAGCCTATGTAGGTAGAGGAAGATCTTGTAATAATAATAGATGTCTTATTGACCCGATACATCCGATATGTCCAGATAATAACAGGAATTTCCAAACACCTATAATTAATATAAGGTCTAACGAGCATTCGTTCCAAGCCGCTGACAAATTACTCCGAGAACGAAGGGGTTATCATTTTCTCGATTCTATGGATGAACAAGATTTAGCCAGGTCAGCTGTCCATTGGGTTGACAGTCCCGGAAAGTATAGTGATGATACAGTAGCACGCACATTTTTGAATCTCACCCCAGATGAACAGCGTTTAGCTGGGATTTATATGATTCAACAACTCCTTATACTATATCAGAGCCAGCATTCGGATCCTGGTCCCTTGCCTGATATATTGACTGAATTACTCATGAATAGATGGAAAGGTTCAGGTAATAAATTAATTAAAGAAATACTAGAATCAAGAAAACAGTACATTCTTTTTGTATGCTCAGAACATGTCTCATTACCCATCAAGGAAAGAACCACGTATTACATGGACAGACAGAATCCCTTACGAGAAGTACACCCAATAAAAGGTGTGGCTCACTGGTTAGAGGCGGCAGATCCGCAAGCAGAGAATCGGCCAAGGACCAGGGTTCAATTCCCGACGCGGCAGGGTCGTGGACCAGCGTCAAAACGGACTCGATAATTCTCGCCTCGGTACCTACTCTAACCAGGAACACACTCCGCAACTCTGGGCATTAGCTTGCCTCATCTCCACAACGGCCCCCCACATTCGCCGGGGATGCCTGGTTTCACCTTGGAGATACCCAGGAGGGACCATCTCACAGGGATAGCCAGGACGGGTTCCCCAGCGGTCTACAGCGCCACGACGCCTCAGGGCAGCAGTGCGCTTTACAAGACACATACATTTACATACATTTACATAAAAGGCGAGGACAATGAGTTTAAACGCGTGTTTGTATATACGCCCATATCGAAAATAGAATTGTTAGAAATGAAGAAAGTGGTACCCAGTCATGACAAAGATCCAGCGGGTTTCCACCGAGAAATTAAAGACATGTTACTCATGGGAGAGTATACCTATCCTGACATTATGACAATATTAAAGGTATTGATGCCTGCTGGCATTTATGAGAAACTCAGGGAAAGAGAGTGGGAGGTAGGAGACCAAAAGATAGAATGGTCAGTATTAGAAGCAGAAGAAAAGGCCCGAACTGCAGGAGCAGGACTTGGGGATAAAACTAAAGCGCTACCAGGTTTATTAGTACAGGTACTGCCACGTTTATTAACTACGAAAAAGGAAGATTGGGGTACAATTTCAGCCTGTAAACAGAAGCAAGATGAAGACACTAGTGATTACTATGCCCGATTTGAAAAATGTTTTGGTATAAATAGTGGCATAAAAGCAAGTAGCGAATCATACCCACATCTGTTTGTGACAAAATTAGTAGAAAATGCCCTGCTCCAAGTAAAGAATAGAGTATTAAAATTCGAGAGTACCTGGCAAGGTAACACTCCATCACAAATGTTACAAATGTTACAGTACCATCACAATAGAATTAGAGAGGAACAAGAACATGAACACAGACGCATGAAAGACACGAAAATGAAAATGCTAGTTTCCCAGACAGTTCCAGCTGAAGGACATAAAAAGGGTACGACACATTCCAGTGATTCAACAGGACCTGTAAAAGGGACATGCAACTATTGTAAAAAGCCAGGCCATTACGTACACGATTGTCCAGTTTTGAAACATAATATCGCCATAGGTAATACTAAAGAAAGACCGCGGCCACCTAGACAGGATCAGAATGAACAAGGAGCCCCGCACCATGCACAGTCCATGCCAGCTCCACCACAGTCTATACAGTTTGTGCCGGCTGCACCAGCGCTGCCTGTTGCTGCCACACAAACCACGACACGACAACTGTACCAGACCGCACAGTACGACTATCCTGATTACCAACGATACGCATGAACCAGCCTAGAGAGGGAAGTTGACTTACCCCTTATCGAGATCCCTGTAGATCAAGAGGGACCTTATGTACATAGTGAATTATTAGGCCAAGACAGAAAATTTTTACTCGATACCGGGGCAAGTCGAACAACTATAAAACGTAGTGAAGTTCCAGGGGCACCCCTCTCAGGCTCACAGAATATTTCCCTTGGTTTTTCAGGAAAACCTATTGTTAATGAAGTGTCACAGCCTCTTCCACTTACGATAGGACCTTTGACCAGAACTACAGATTTATTGCTTACTAAATCATGTCCAGAAAACTTGTTAGGAATAAAAACACTGAAAGCTCTAGGAGCTATAATATGTTGTTCTCCGGAAGGAGTAAGATTGTTTTTACGTGATTTTAAAGGTCACTATGTGTCTAGAGACATGGATCCCCGACTGCAGACTTTACCTACACATCTATGGGCACAAGGCCCTACTGATGTTGGTACTACCACGAATGCGACAATACAAGTTACCACCAGATGCTGTAGTGGCTTTACTACAAATCATTGACGAGCTCATTGCCCAAGGAGTGGTTGTGGAAACAGACTCCAATGTATGTAATTCACCGATAATTCCGATTCTTAAACGAACAGATCCAAAGGCACCGCCAGTATATCGATTGGTTATTGATCTGCGCGAATTAAACAAATGCATTGTGCCACAATTCCCTGTGGTCCCAGATATCTCGTCATTACTGACAGCTATTGATTCCGAAGCAACATTCTTTACTGTAATTGATCTCAAGAATGCCTTTTTCAGCGTCCCAATAGATCCGGAAAGCCAATATTTGTTCGGATTTAGTTTAAATGGACGTAGCTTTAAATTCTCCCGCGCACCTCAAGGATTTACGGAAAGCCCCAGCATCTATAGCCAAGCGCTGAAACGAGAACTAGACAGTATCCACATGCCAGTTAATACTGCTTTGCTTCAATATGTCGCTGATCTGCTGATCACCGCGAGAAGCGAACCCGAATGTGAGAAAGCATCACTGACAGTTTTACAATTTCTAGCTGAAAAGGGGCACAAGGTGTCCCCTTCTAAGCTGCAATTCTGTGTCCAGCGAGTTGTTTATCTTGGACACTCGCTGTCCAAGGAGGGAAGGCAGCTTACACCCGACCGCATTCAGTTAATAGCTAACATGCCAATACCCAGGACACAAAAGGAGGTACGAGCTTTCATAGGCCTCACTTCATATTGTAGGCAGTGGATCCCTCAGTATGCATTTCTAGCAAAACCACTCATTCAGTTGACAACACAGGAGGCAGCCACATCGACTGTTCTCCCTTGGACACAGGAACATACACAAGCTTTTGAAAGCCTAAAGAAAGCTTTATGTCAGGCACCTGTTTTAGCAACACCATGTTACAGTAAACAGTTTACACTTTTCGTTACAGAACGCGAAGGTACTGCCTTGTCAGTACTCACACAGGAACAAGCAGGAGCACACAAACCATGTGCTTATTTTTCTAGTACATTAGATCCCGTAGCTCAGGCTTTGCCTGCGTGCCTGAAATCAGTGGCAGCGACAGCTTTAGCAATAAGACAGAGCGACGCCATAGTGTTAGGACATCCATTGACAGTTCAAGTACCACATGCAGTAGAGGTTCTTGTAAATAGAACGCAAACACAACACTTGACTATTGCGCGACTCACTGGGTACGAACTGACATTGTTTCAGCCACATATAGAAATCAGACGTTGTAACACATTGAATCCTGCCACACTTTTACCTGTAATCGGAACAGACCCACTAGCCCATGACTGTATTGAAGTTATTACAATAACGACGAAACCCAGACAAGACTTAACCGATGTTCCATTGTCAGACCCAGACCTGACATTGTATGTAGATGGTTCATGTATGAGAACAAGTACAGGAGAGTTAGTGGCTGCTTACGCAGTCACAACAGACACTGAAATAATTGAAACTGATCGCATAAATACCTTGTCAGCTCAAGCTGCAGAGCTCATCGCTCTGACACAAGCCTGTATTCAAGCCACAAATAAAAAAGTCAATATATACACTGATTCACGTTATGCATTCGGAGTTGTACATGACTTCGGCGTGCTGTGGCGAGAGAGAGGTTATTTAACTTCCCACGGTGCCCACATTCAGCACGGATCCCTTATCCATGCCTTACTAGATGCGATACATCTACCCACTGCAATATCAATCATGAAATGTAAAGCTCATACGAAAGTTACTGATATCATTTCTCAAGGCAATGATCTAGCCGACAGAACAGCTAAACAGACTGCTCAAACTCAAACATCCGACATGACAAAGACAATAGTCCCGACACCGACACATTGTATGACGGTTAAAGATCCTACTCTTGACGTAATTGACATACAGACACATGCTACACCAGACGAAATAAAGAAATGGACTGAATTAGGAGGGATCCAAACGGACCAAGGATGGATGATGAAGGAAAAGTCTGTGTGGTTCCTTCCTGATTCAATGGTCCAAGTTATAATTAACACTATACATAGTCCAGCACATCTAGGAGAAAAAGCTATGCTAGACAGCATTCAACACATTTGGTTCAATAAACATTTGCGAGCAGCAGCCAAACAAAAAGTTCGTACCTGTATGATCTGTTGCCAGTTCAACCCAGGAAAAAGCGTTCCCGTAGAACAGGGTGGATTTCATCCTCCTGATCACCCTTTTGAAGTCCTACAGATGGATTATATCCAGATGGAACGATGTCGAGGATTCAAATATGTTCTCGTAGTTGTTTGTGCTCTTTCCCGTTGGACGGAGGCATACCCGGTTTCAGATTACACTGCCCCGACTACTGCCAAACAGTTGGTTCGAGAATTCTTCCCACGATACGGTTTACCACGTGTTGTTCACTCAGATAACGGCCAGCCGTTCTCATCCGAATTAATGAAACATGTTTCACTTCTGTTAGGATATCAGTGGAAATTCCACTGTGTTCGACACCCCGAGGCAGCAGGTCTCGTAGAAAGACATAATCAGATACTGAAAATCAGATTGTCCAAAATATGCAGAGAGAAAGGTGTCGACTGGGTAGTAGCATTACCAGTTGCACTCTTTTACATGAGAATGGTAGCACATTCTCGAACAGGGCTATCCCCGTATGAGGTGATCTTTGGCAGACCACCAAATATGTGGGGGACGCCTATACCACGCAAAATAACTGATATTGACTGTAATATGCTGACAGATTACTTGGCTTCCTTGATGTCTGCACTACAATCTTGTCGTTCACAGGTAGCTGCAGCTTTTCCTGACAACACTGAGGTGAAACCCCATGACGTGGTTCCGGGAGACTTGGTCCTCGTGAGGAACTTTGATCGAAAGACTCAGCTGGAACCTAGGTGGAGGTCGCCTCAGCTGGTGTTGCTCACCACAAGAACAGCCGTGAAGATCGAGGGCAGAAAGGGCTGGGTACATTCAAGTCATATCAAGAAATTTCATGGACTACCAGCAGATGTGAATACCCCACCTCGTGTGACTTCACCCATTGACTCAAAACTTCCTTTTGTTGAACAAAGTAATTCCGAACACTATAAACTAAAGCTTAGGCCCAATCAGTCAAGCAATTTGATTGTTTAAGTCCTCTCCAAGGTGAAGCGGTTGAATTGTCTCTGACATGTATCCCTTGGACCTGAGTAGAGAAAACACCCGGAAAATGTTGAAACGACAGGCGTACTGTAAATCACTGCGTAGTCATTGCATAGTGACATTATTAATCTTGTTTTTCTTAAGTCTTTTAATAATTACTGCAAGTATATTGTTGCACATATATTACCCTATTTCTAGACATGTTTACAATGTTACTGCTGAACATTCTTTTAGTGAATTACCTCCGCTTGAGTTGTCTTATAGATTTGCGCTGCGCAATAACACGTTTATCAGTATGTTACATCATTCCCATCAGGTTAGCAATGCTACAAATTGCTGGATATGTGGCCGACTCCCTCCCTATCAGAATTATAAAGGAATTCTACCTCTCTTTCCATACCTGTTCACACACAACGGCTCCTGTGGAGCATGGTTTAGTTTGATTAATTCTCTAGATTCGAATTCTGCAGTTTATCAAGATAACTGGGTATGGGGAAATTTGAACCTAGTTTTGCTTAAGGTCTGCTACCCTAACAAGGAGGGACTTCTCCAGAGAACAGGAACTGATCTAGAAAACGAAGTGTATGGATTAGGTAATTTTACGCTTAATCTTATGATCCTAAATGTCGAATCCGAAGCTACTCCAATTTTGCCCGCTATGTCAATATTTCCAGTAAAGGGTGAACTATGTGTAAGGAAAAATGGTTCCATACATATGGGCCATAGTAAATGCACCACTGTAGTAGAATTTAGTGATCAAGGCAAGTCTACATTTAGAGCTTTCCGCCATTCTTATTTCATATGTGGTCAGACGGCATATGTACGTTTGCCTCTAGATTGGGATGGTACTTGCTATATTGGATTCCTTTTGCCACCTGTTTTTCTAGCTCCTCCTGATTATCACAGAAACACACATCTAGTAAATAATAGAGTAAGGAGAGATCTCCCAATAGTCGATTACACTGAAACAGCATGGGAAAAATACACAGATTTCAATAAAGGTCTCTTCCCCTATATAGGTACCGTTACTAATAGTAAGCTGATACGTAGATTAACTAGAACCCTTGAAGCAGTAGTGAACGAAACTATTTCCGCCTTAGGCAATTTAACAGAAGAGCAGTCTGCTATACGGATTGTTGTGCTTCAAAATCGTCTTGTCCTTGACGTCATCCTGGCCGATAGGGGCGGAGCTTGTAGGGTCATCGGATCAAGCTGTTGCATTTTCATACCAGAAAATTCGCCATCTGTATATAAAGCCATAACTCGCCTTCATAAGATTGTAAGCCAGATACACCAGAACCCAGGCACCTGGACTTGGTCCGGTTGGTTTTGGAGTGTATTGTCTACCTTTGGATGGAAGGTCCTATCTTTCCTAGGTATTGGCCTTCTCATATTATTCAGTTGCTGTCTATGTCTACAATGTGGACCAGCGATCTGTGGTCTGTGTGCCACATCGTGTATTCCACCACCAAGATTTCATTCGTCACGGAAGAAGAAAGAAGAACAAATGATGTTATATGAACAGATCAATGGATTGATGAAGATTGATATCTCTTAACGGGCAAGTAGGGGACAAGGAGGGAATGTGGAAATATGGATTTTTCTGATCAGTTATGTCCCCTATCTTGGACCCCAACGGTTCCATGTATGAATCACAAGTACATGTATGTTCCCTCCAGTTCCAGTTATGAAGACGCAAATACATGTGCGTCCACCGTCAACATGTCCTCTGTCAGATCCGCCATGAATAGGCCGGATATTCCATTCCTAAGTATGAAAGGCCACCGGCTTTATATGGTTCACTTATGCCATTTTTACAGTCCAGGCAAGTAGGCCCTGATTCTGTCATCAAACTCTTCTTGCCTTCTGCCTTGGAAAGCTCCAGTCTGAGCCTGCATCTGTGACCATGAACTTTGTCTCATTCTCTGCGCGGCTCACGAAGCCTGACATCAGCCTGCTGCCTGCCAAAAACTGTATTTCACCTCCGAGTTATCTGTTTCGTTCTCTGCCCGATGCATTCCTGTCTAGCAGTTTAAGTAAACATTCTTCCAGCTACCGAGCAAAGGCTCGGCTTCTCTGTCTTTATGAAAGTAATTCATAGCCCTATTGCTATGGAAGATTTCCGCCCTCGCATCTAGTGTAGACACTTAGACGCTTGTACACGCACTAATGGTCAGTATAGTCAGTATAGAATAAGATTCTACTCGAAGAGACCTCTCTTTTGGATAACTTAGTTCTTTAAACATAGGATGTTAGATATGATTTGGGATTAGGTTGACTTGACCCTCCAGACTTCTGTCGCCACATGTAGAGCTAAATGTCAAGTCCCCTTCACCCCCTAGTTGCACGTCAATCACACGTCATGCTGCTGCGCGCGCACCTATGCCAAGTATAATCTTATAGATCCACCTATATATGACGTCATAACCAATTATGTTCCTTTTTACTCCTCATTACGCCCATTTTCGGTTACGCATGTGAATTATTATCTTCCTTATCAATTGTTACGCCTCCCGCATTTGTTTCATTGTAATGTATGTTCTATAAAAGCGATTTCTTGTCAATAATGTATGTACTTCACTTCCTGAACCTTCGTGGTGACGGAACTTGGAGCAACCGATTATAATCGGCCATTGGAATAAAGCCCATTCCGAACCTCTAATACCACGGATTCTGCCTCTTATTTACTGAGCTATTTTATTATGTTTCTGTATCAAATTAAGTCCCGGTAATTAAATTATTTACCACACATGGACAAGTATGTCAGCCCTATTCCTTCCGGTGTGCTGCCTGTCACCACTGTGATGTGTGAAAGGCACCGTACATTCGCGCAGAGGGCCTGTGTACGTTCCCTATCACTATGGGAGTGCTGCCGTATGTGTACCCATAGTGATAGTGAGCGTATGCACGCGTGTACGGTCTGTATCACTATGGGTACGCATACGCGAGAACACCCATAGTGATAGTGAGCGTACAGGGGTGTGTACGGTCTGTCTCACTATGGGTGTTCTCGCGTATGCGTACCCATAGTGGTACGGACCGTACACGCATGCGTACGCTCACTATCACTATGGGTACGCATACGCGAGAACACCCATAGTGATAGTGAGCGTACAGGCGTGTGTACGGTCCGTCTCACTATGGGTGTTCTCGCGTATGCGTACCCATAGTGGTACGGACCGTACACGCGTGCGTACGCTCACTATCACTATGGGTACGCATACGCGAGAACACCCATAGTGAGACGGACCGTACACACGCCTGTACGCTCACTATCACTATGGGTGTTCTCGCGTATGCGTACCCATAGTGATACGGACCGTACACGCGTGCGTATGCTCACTATCACTATGGGTACGCATACGCGAGAACACCCATAGTGAGACGGACCATACACACGCCTGTACGCTCACTATCACTATGGGTGTTCTCGCGTATGCGTACCCATAGTGATAGTGAGCGTATGCACGCGTGTACGGTCCGTACCACTATGGGTACGCATACGCGAGAACACCCATAGTGAGACAGACCGTACACACGCCTGTACGCTCACTATCACTATGGGTGTTCTCGCGTATGCGTACCCATAGTGATACGGACCGTACACGCGCCTGTACGGGCCGTTGCTATGCATTTGGGGTGCCCTAGGGCCCCGGTAGGCACCGTACCTGTGTGTGAAACTCCAAATTACATAGGGGACACATGAGGGACAAGTATAAAGGCCTACATGCATGCTGGTTGTCATGGAGACCAAGTTTAAAGTTTGAATTTTTTTCTGCAGGTGCACAGCAGTAGTCAGTTTGAATGAATCTACATTGTTGCAATGTGGTTCTGGAGGTGACATCATGCTCAAGAAAAAAACACAATAAGAACCCACTGACTGTGCTAGGTTTGAAGGGATTGGAGGAAACATAGGATGCAAATGTGAGTGACCAATCACTCTGTACTCCTGTGCATGAAACAGGCCAGCAAGGCAGATATAAGGCAGCCAGGTCCCATGAGGGAGCACTTGCCTTCACATCTCTGGATTCTACGACCCAGCTGCTGCTACTGATTCCCTGGAACCATGTCAAGGTCTGTGGAGAGGGCACAGCCTTTCACCCTGGAGGAGAACCTGGCTTTGCTGGATGTGATCCTCCCACAGTACCCTATGCTGTATGGGCGACCAGGGTATCAGGTGAGTGCAGAGTCTACTAGCACAGACTGTGTCCCTTTTTTGTGACTGTGACTTCTGGCATTGTGTCCAGGTGTGACACACATGCTATGTACTGAGGGGGGTTTCAGGGGGGGGAATGCCTGATGTCTCCCAGCCAGTGCATGCTGTGGTGCATGTCTGCCGTCCTCACTTGCATTGTGTTTACTGTGACAATCACTGCATGGTGCATGCCACATACTGCCTGTCTTGTCCTCCTGGGAATGTAGCCTCTACAGTCCTCATTTGATTATGTGGTCAGCCCAGTGTGACAGGTGACTGTACCCACAGATGTGTGTTAGTTCTGTGTACCTGTGCTGAGAGTGTCCACATGATGTGTTCGTACCCTGGACATCGGTGTGTGTGTTAGTCCCCTGTCATGTGAGTGGGTGCATATGTGGAGTGTGGCACCCGGGCTGCATGAGGGATGGATATACCCTGCCCATGTGATGTGAGCAGGGAGCAGTGCTGTGTGTCTGACGTGCAGAGCCAGCCCCACACCTGTGAGCCCCCCCCGTCTAGTGGCACATGTGCAGAGTGAGATTTGTCGCTGCATTTGGCAATGGCAGGTGAATGTCCTGTGCCTGTGTGTGTCTGTGTACTCTGCTGCGGTAACGTCAGTGGCCTGTGGCATGTGACTGCTTAGAGGTGCTGCACATTATCCTGGTGTACCTTCCGATGCACAGTGTGAGCCTGGATCATTGATTGTGTCGTTGCCCTCATTCCACCTGTGTACTTTCAATGGCACGTACTGCTTTAGCCCTTCCCCAGAGGATCATGTCCCTTTGACAAAGGTGCAATGCGTTGGATGCATACCATGCCTTGTTGTAAACAGCAAAATATTTCTAATATGTGTATCTGTGACTTGTGCCAGGTGTATTGATGTAGTGTCACTTGTTCATCCTCACAGGTAGGCGCCTCTGCCAAGAAGCAGATATGGATGAACGCCGTCAGTGCCGTGAGGAGGACGGAGGGTCGCATACGGACCATACACACGCCTGTACGCTCACTATCACTATGGGTGTTCTCGCGTATGCGTACCCATAGTGATAGTGAGCGTACGCACCCGTGTACGGTTCCTACCACTATGGGTACGCATACGCGAGAACACCCATAGTGAGACAGAACGTACACACGCCTGTACGCTCACTATCACTATGGGTGTTCTCGCGTATGCGTGCCCATAGTGATACGGACCGTACACGCGTGCGTACGCTCACTATCACTATGGGTACGCATACGCGAGAACACCCATAGTGAGACAGACCGCACACACGCCTGTACGGGCCGTTGCTATGCATTTGGGGTGCCCTAGGGCCCCGGTACGCACCGTACCTGTGTGTGAAACTCCAAATTACATAGGGGACACATGAGGGACAAGTATGAAGGCCTACATGCATGCTGGTTGTCATGGAGACCAAGTTTAAAGTTTGAATTTTTTTCTGCAGGTGCACAGCAGTAGTCAGTTTGAATGAATTTACATTGTTGCAATGTGGTTCTGGAGGTGACATCATGCTCAAGAAAAAAACACAATAAGAACCCACTGACTGTGCTAGGTTTGATGGGATTGGAGGAAACATAGGATGCAAATGTGAGTGACCAATCACTCTGTACTCCTGTGCATGAAACAGGCCAGCAAGGCAGATATAAGGCAGCCAGGTCCCATGAGGGAGCACTTGCCTGCACATCTCTGGATTCTACGAGCCAGCTGCTGCTACTGATTCCCTGGAACCATGTCAAGGTCTGTGGAGAGGGCACAGCCTTTCACCCTGGAGGAGAACCTGGCTTTGCTGGATGTGATCCTCCCACAGTACCCCATGCTGTATGGGCGACCAGGGTATCAGGTGAGTGCAGAGTCTACTAGCACAGACTGTGTCCCTTTTTTGTGACTGTGACTTCTGGCATTGTGTCCAGGTGTGGCACACATGCTATGTACTGAGGGGGGGCTCCAGGGAGGGAATGCCTGATGTCTCCCAGCCAGTGCATGCTGTGGTGCATGTCTGCCGTCCTCACTTGCATTGTGTTTACTGTGACAATCACTGCATGGTGCATGCCACATACTGCCTGTTTTGTCCTCCTGGGAATGTAGCCTCTACAGTCCTCATTTGATTATGTGGTCAGCCCAGTGTGACAGGTGACTGTACCCACAGATGTGTGTTAGTTCTGTGTACCTGTGCTGAGAGTGTCCACATGATGTGTTCATACCCTGGACATCGGTGTGTGTGTTAGTCCCCTGTCATGTGGGTGGGTGCATATGTGGAGTGTGGCACCCGGGCTGCATGAGGGATGGATATACCCTGCCCATGTGATGTGAGCAGGGAGCAGTGCTGTGTGTCTGACGTGCAGAGCCAGCCCCACACCTGTGAGCCCCCCCGTCTAATGGCACATGTGCAGAGTGAGGTTTGTCGCTGCATTTGGCAATGGCAGGTGAATGTCCTGTGCCTGTGTGTGTCTGTGTACTCTGCTGCGGTAGCGTCAGTGGCCTGTGGCATGTGACTGCTTAGAGGTGCTGCACATTATCCTGGTGTACCTTCTTTTTTTTTTTATGTTTGAAAGCTTTATTAAAAAGTTGATGACAAAAGAGAGATATCAGCATAAATTGCAATACAGAAACTTAACATTGCTAATATCAGTATTAGAAACCACAAAGCATTTTTAAGAGAATTTTTAACATTGAGGGAGGTAATGGGAGGGAAGGATAAGGGAGGAAGGGAGGGGGAGAGGGAAAGGAAAATATAAAGATAATAAAATAGACCATACCATATCTAAAAATTACGACACATATTCAAATTGTAAAAGTCGTAGAAAGTCAGCGATGCGAAGTTACCATCATAAAACAAGCAGTAATATTAAACAAAACTTATAGTGAATAGCAAAAGGAGAGAGTTCGAGACGTTCAAGGAGGTTTAAAATTTTCTGCACTGAGACATATAGGTTTCTTTAGGGCCAAGCAGTCCAAATACGTGGTGAGAGGCAACCAGAAAAAATCAACATTACGAGCAGGTTTACAAGTGGAGGCAAAGGAAACGTCCAATCTGTGAAAGTGGCATAATGAATTCCACCAGCCTTGTAAGGAGATGGAAGCTAGAGATTTCCAGTTGGAAGAAATATGTTGGAAGGCAAGCGCAAGCGTGAGGTCAAAGAGACCGTGTAGATGAGCAGGGAGATTCAAGGAGTCAGAAAGGCTACCCAAAAAGAGAAATGAGTGTATAAAAGAGGAAGGAAGAGGGAAGATACGGGAGAGGCATGACCACACTTTCCCCCAAAAAATAGAGACAACAGGGCACAGAAAAAACATATGGAAAAGGTCAGCCTCAGAAGATGAACAAGTCCAGCATTTAGAATCGGAGGAGGGAGAAAAGCGGGATAAAGAAAGAGGAGAAAGGTGAAGCCTGTGATACAGATAAAATAAGGATTGAGTAAGAGAAGCAGAGCGGGAAATTTTTAAAGATCTGGACCACAACTTATCCCACAGAGCAATCGGCCAGGTACAACAAAAATCCGATTCCCAAGAAAGCTCCACCTTAGATTTGACACGATTAGGATTAGGAGATACAAAAGATTTATAGATGAGAGATGCTTTAGGGAGTGTAGCAAGAATATTAAGAAGAGAAGGAGGAGGTGACGATGATGATGAGGAGGGAAGAGAATAATAACGATCAAGGATAATTGCCATGAGGGTTGTGAATTTCCGCAGAAAGGAACGAGGGCACCGAAATAAAAGTTGAAATTGGGGAAAAGAGCAAGGGGATACACCGTCAAAAAGTTGGTTGACCCACATTATGCCCTTTACCCTCCATGCTTTCCAAAAAATAGGTCTATTTCTAAAAAGGATAAGAGAGTTATACCAAATAGTAGAACTTAAGAAGGATGTACGTGTGACCTCAGAGGGGAGAACCAAAGGACTTAAAAGAGAAGAGGTATGTTTAAATAGGGGGCAAAGAGAAAAAGGATTCCTGGAAGAGAATCGCATCACCTCGGCAAAGGAGAAGGGCAATAGTAAAGATTGCTCAATAAGAAGCCAGAGGGGCGTGAAAGGAGAGAGAGTTGATGAGATCCATCTCGAGGCCTGACGTAGAGAAAAGGATCTATGATAAAGACGGAAATCAGGAAAGTTAACCCCACCATTGGATTTAGGCTTACGGAGGGAGGCAATGGAAATTCTGGATTTCTTACCTTTCCAGAGAAAACGAGAAAGAAGAGAATCCATTTTTTTAAAGTAAGATGCAGGGATGTGAACCGGTAGCATAGAGAGGGTGTAAATTAAAATAGGGGCGATCATCATTTTGATTGAATCCAAACGACCCCACCAGGAGAGATAGAGGGGATTCCAGGCTGAGAGCGACTGATCAATCCTGGAAATAACTGCCGACAGATTCAATTTAACCGAGGATGAGATGGAATTGGAAAACAGGATACCAAGGTACTTAATCTTGGAGCTACTCCAGGCAAAACCAGTAGCAGAGAAAAGATGGGGAAGACAGGATGAGGTGAGAGGAAGAATTTCGGTTTTGTCCGAGTTGATCTTATAACCGGAAACCAAAGAAAAGGAATGAAACTCGGATAATAAGGGGGGGACGGAGGATTCAGGGTCAGAAATAAATAGTAAGATGTCATCCGCATAGGCAGAAAGTTTCAATTGATTAGAGCCATATGGGAAACCAGAAATGGAAGTGTTATTGCGAATGGAGGATAAGAAGGGTTCGAGAGATAAAACAAAAAGGAGTGGGGAAAGAGGGCAACCTTGGCGAACACCTCTCTGAAGATTAAAAGATGGAGAGAGTTGTCCATTCACAAGTACCGAGGCCTTGGGGGCAGAATATAGGAGAGAGACAAGGGATATAAATTTGGGACCAAAACCATGCCACCGCAATGAAGCGAACAAAAAAGACCAGTCAACCCTGTCAAAGGCCTTCTCTGCGTCAACAGAGATAGCAGCAAGAGGGGTTGAAAGTGAGGGAGCTTTATTTAGAACGTTAAGAAGAAGGCGAGAGTTGTCCGAAGTAAGCCTGCCCTTAACGAATCCGCATTGCTCTTTGCCAATGAGGTGAGGCATAAGGGGGTCTAGGCGCATTGCAAGTAATTTGGCAAAGATTTTGTAGTCTACATTGACTAACGAAATCGGTCGGTAATTTTTGCAAAACTGGTGGTCGCGACCTTCTTTGGGGATCAAACAGATGGAGGCATCTTGAAAAGTGCCTTCAGCCTTGCCAGAAGAGGAAAATGATTGAAAGAGGGCTAAAAGTTTAGGTAGTAGGATGTCTGAAAAATGCAAATAAAATTCCACAGGAAAACCGTCAGGGCCAGAGGTCTTCCCTTTAGTAAGGGCTGACAAGGCTGCAGAGAGTTCCTGAAGAGAGAGATCGAGATCAAGATCCGGAAAATTCAGGTGAGAGTTAGACGGTACAGGGAGCTTCTCAAAATAACTCTGAATAAGGGAAGGAGTGGGAGGACACTCTGGGGTATAGAGATTCTGATAGAACAATTGAAATTGCTCAAGGATTTCTTTGTCTTTGTGGAGAAGAGTGCCAGCAGAAGAATATATTGAGTCTATAAGAGTACGCTCCTTACGGGACTTGAGATAATTGGCCAAGAGCTTACCAGATTTATTGCGACCTCCGTAATACCGTGCACTACTGCGAAGGAGAATCGAAGAAGCGTTGTCTGTAGTTAATTTGTTGAACTCTAACTTAGCTCGCAGGAGATCCGGTGACATAAATTTATCAGAAGAAGTGTAAAACTGGTGCTCTAGAGTTTTAATATGAGCCAGGGAGGATTTCCGCTTTTGAATAAACTGTTTCTTCTTCCGAGAGACAAAGTCAATAATGAAACCCCTCGCGGAGGCTTTAAAGGAGTCCCACAGAGTGTGAAGAGAAATACTAGGGTCTGAGTTGAGAGAGAAAAATTCCTCAACGAAAGAGCGAAAAGAAGAAGAAAAATTGGGATCAGTGAGGAGTGTACTGTTAAAGCGCCAACGGGAAGGTTTAGGCTGTGGTGGGAGTAGGTCAAAATCTGTCACGATGGGAGCGTGGTCCGAAATGACAATAGGTTCAATGGAAGAAGACAGAACGTTCTGAGATAAAGAATTAGAGAGGAAAATATAGTCAAGACGAGAGAAGGATGAGTGAGGAGGAGAGAAAAAGGAATAGTCCAGCGAGTCAGGGTGTGAAAGGCGCCAAGAGTCAATAAGATGTGATTGTGAAATAGTATTAAGAAATTGTTTGTGGGGTTTATGTGGTGTGAAGCGGACTGTGGATTTGCGGTCGAGGAACGGGTCAACAATCTGGTTGCAGTCACCACCAAAAACAAATGATACATCCTTATATTGAACACATTTCTCTGTAATCAAAGGCCAAAAAGAACAATCTGCTTGTACAGGCCCATAGACATTAAAGACAGTCAAAGGAATCGAATTTATCAATAATTTAGCCAGTACCCAACGACCTTCAGAGTCCGTCTCCTGGGACACAACCGTACATTTAAGCCTCTTGTGACAAAGGATAGCAACTCCATTCTTTTTGTTGTCAGAGGGCGAAAATAAGACTGTACCCACCCAACTTCTTTTTAACTTCAGGGATTCAACATCATTAAGGTGAGTTTCTTGCAAGAGAGCAATATCTGGGTTGTAGGAGGCCAAATGGGACAAAACTCTCTGCCGCTTAATGGGGTTAATAAAACCTTTTACATTCCATGTAATAACTTTGAATTAACAAATAACATAGAATCAAGTAGGACAGAAGAAGTAAAGAAGAAGAGGCATACGCAAAAGACAAGTCGAAAAGGAGAAAACTTTGAGAAATATCGATGAAAAAGGTTGAGAAGAGAGGAAAAGAGGTGAATGGAAACAAAGGAAAATCGGAATTGATCAACCCGTACAGGGAAGAGAAAAGGATAAAGGAAACGGGAAAGGAAAATAAGTACAAGGAGAGACAGCACATATCCCAAAGGGACGACTGAGGAGAACATACCTGAGGGGAATACGAAATAGGACAACGGGGAAATGGCGACACTCAACGAGACAGATCCCCCAAGACGGGAGACCAGGCCGGACCGCACCGGAACATAGAACATAACCGAAGAGCCAGGTTGAGGGGGGGGCCGGTCCATCTAGATAAATGAATAAAGAAAAAGTAACATTTGAAAACATGAAAACATACTATGACGAACCAAGGATGAAAATGCAAATGTTGAAGGACAAAAACTGGACACAATTCTTATATAAAGGTATGAGGGAGTTTGAAGTTAGAAACATGTGAGTAAGAAAAACATATGTATAATCTAATACGTAGAATTAATAAACAGAGACAGAGGCAGGGACAGAAATGGATGACCTGTAAGGGAAGCAAAAGTTAGACATTTCAAGTAATCAAAAAGTGTAAAACAATTAAATAATCAGCCACAAGAAGATGAGGAGGTCTCCATAGCAGAATTAGAACGGGTATGAATGAAATTTTTGAGTTCAGCAGGATCCTGAAAGGTCCAAGTCTGATTCTGTAGCGTAACTTTGAAAGTGCACGGGTGAAATAAACCAAATCTAGCACCAAGGGACCTCAGCGGAGCTCGTAGGGACAAAAATTCCTTCCGACGAGAGGCAGTAGCATTTGAAACATCTTGGGAAAGATATACTCTCTGACCCAACCAGGAGATCTGACGCTTGGCTCTGGACGCTGAAAGGACAGAGAAAAGATCTGTGAATTTCAGAAAAAGGATAATGACTCCCCTTGGCCTGGTTGACGTGGATGAACGAGGACCAAGTCTATGCGCTCTCTGAATATTGAGGGAGGTGGTGGATGGCATGTCCAGAAGCTTCGGGAGAAAGGAGGAGAAAAAGAGCACAGGGTCGTCCCCTTCTAAAGCTTCCGGCAAACCATAAATACGGAGGTTGTTCCTCCTGTTCCTATTTTCCAACTCCTCCGTGTGTTGCTGAAGCGCCAGAACAGATTTTTCTAAGGAGGAAACTCTCAGGGAGGTAGAATGAAGGTCCGAAACCTGTTGCTCCACAACTGTAACTCTGTTGTCGATAGATGACCATTTCTCCTCAAGAAACTGCATCTTACTATTGGTCTCCTCAACAAAAGGCCGAAGGGCACGAATTTCCTCAAAGAGCATCTCCATGGAAATGGGGGATGATGGCTTCTCTGATGAAGACGCATCTTGTTTAAGGCGCTTAGAAGATGAAGCTGATGGGGGAGAGGATTTGTTTGAAGGAGACTGTGTTGAGGAGGAGCGGGGGAGGGTTACTCCCGCCATTGGTGCTACCTTGGTAGGAGAGTCCGTCGGTATATGAGGTGAAGAGGTTACCACAGGAGAGTTCCTCGAAGGGGTAAAGACGAACTTTGGATTACGTAGCTTGCCCATAGAAGCCAGTCAGAAGTGACAAGCAGCAAACAAGAGGCGACTGTGAGGAAAAGCCAAAAAAGTGAAGGGGTTCAGTCGCTTAGAAGTGGAGCAGTAATCCTAGGAGAGCTTGTGGAGTAAATAAAGAAATGTTCCAGAGTAAGCAGAGACAAGCCAGTGCCAAACTAAGCAAAAATGAAGAGTGCAGGGTCAGTAACCAACCAGGTCATGGACGTCCCCCGTCAGAAGCAGTGATGAGCGCAATCAAAAAGGGTGACAGGAACATAGCAAAGAAAAAGTCATTTATCAGAAACTACCTCATTCCATCCACGTGGGGCAGCCCAGGTTAGAAGATATCCAAGTGGCATGGCAGCGCCCAGAAAGGATGACACAGCAATCAGGAGGCGTAGAACCCCACAAAAAGAGCAATGTGGGGCAAAGGCATCCAAGCCGGCAGAAAGACGAGCATCGCGCCACAGACAAAATGGCGGCCGCTCTCTGAGGAGAGAATGAATGTGGTGAGAAAAGGGGCACCCCGGCCCTAAAAATGTGTCAAAAAGCGCTCACCAGAAGCGCGCTGCATTCCGACATAAGAATCCAGTGTCTGTGGCGGAAAAATGCTCTCCGGAGGGGAAACGGGATGACTGACAAGCTCCGGTGCGTCGGAGGTCCCGCGTCAGGCGGCCATCTTGGTTGGCGTCGTGGCCACGCCCCCCCTGGTGTACCTTCTGATGCACAGTGTGAGCCTGGATCATTGATTGTGTAGTTGCCCTCATTCCACCTGTGTACTTTCAATGGCACGTACTGCTTTAGGCCTTCCCCAGAGGATCATGTCCCTTTGACAAAGGTGCAATGCGTTGGATGCATATCATGCCTTGTTGTAAACAGCAAAATAGTTCTAATATTTGTATCTGTGACTTGTGCCAGGTGTATTGATGTAGTGTCACTTGTTCATCCTCACAGGTAGGCGCCTCTGCCAAGAAGCAGATATGGATGAACGCCGTCAGTGCCGTGAGGAGGACGGAGGGTCGCAAGCGGCGCCTGCCCCAGGTGAGGAAACGCTGGCAGGATATCCGGTGCTGGACGCGGAGGATCGCACGGGTCCTGCTGGGGGACTCACCTGAGACCCATAAGAACCGCGGACGCTGCCGTCTGACCCACATCCACAAGCGTGTGCTGGCGGTGGTATTTCCAGACTTGGACAGGTGCTTACGGGAGAAGCAGCAGCAGGAAGGGGGTAGGTACATGTGTGTTTGTTGTGTGTCACCAGCATATGTAAGTGCACAGTTGCATGGATACACTGCCAGGGTTTAAAGGTGCTGTGCAGATCCAGATACCCACAGTATAGCGTGCTCTCCTGCCTCCCTTCCCCTCCTTGCAATGTGTTCCCTGGTCTGTTTGTAGTCACTCCTTCACAAGGTTATGTAGGCTGGCACTTTCTCCACATGAACTATGCCTGTAGCATCATGTGTGGGGGTGGTGTGTTAGAGGTTTTGGGACCTTGCCTGTGCCCTGTCCAGTTCAGTACTTGTGGGTTCCATGTCAGTTGGCACTGATGCTGAGTCCAGACATGGGAGTTAGTCTCTCAAGTGTCATGCCTTACAGCACGCATGTCCTATGTTGTGGCCTGTGACATGATGTGCATGAGTGTGCGATACGCATAGTGCAGGGATGGTGGCGTGTGTTGCAGTCATTCCCATTCAGGACCATGGAGTTGTGTGGCCACTACTGTCCCCTGGGGCATATTTTCCTAGGTGCCATGTGTGTCATGACAAAATGTGGACACTCTCAGTGTCTACAGCATAGGTTGTGCTCTGTGCCATTGTCCCCTGGCACCATGTATATTGACGTAAAATGTAGTACAAGTGTCCACTGTACAGCCTGACCTGATTTTCCTTGTTCATACTCACGGTGGCCAGTGCCTGTGTGTCTTGTTACAATCATCTGATGCTGCCCATTTGTACATGATTATTTGGACAGGCGCACCTTGGGTATTTGGTGTCCAATCTTGCATTCATCCAGCCCATGTGTATTTCACCCAGACTAAGAGATGTAAGTGCTTCCTGTGTCTCAACAAATTGTCTCATGTAGGGGGTGGATGGTGCGGGCAAAGCCTACATGTCAAAACCTGATATCTCCTTGCTAGGTCTGGCCAGTGTGTGATGTTTGCCTGCACATGCACTCAAGGTGCGGTGTGCCAGTCATGGTGGGCATGTTTTCAGTATTACCTATGCAGCATGTGCCTCAAGTTCATGGATATGGTCCCTGCTCATCCCTATTTTTGCCAACGCTGTGTGGTGCAGATGCAGTGCTGGATTGTCCCCAGGGCCTGGCTCCTCTGTCAAACTCCATTTCATGTCATTTGCTATTGTGTCATGCTCTCCATAGTTTTTCAGTGGCATGGTGGGTCAACCAAGTGTGTGTTGCATGGCCTACATCTGTACCTTGTTTTGTAGATGTCACTGATCTTTCTTTTCAGGCTATGCACTGTAACCTATGTAGATTGGACTCATGTGACATATGTATACAGGTGTATGATTAATTGCTGTCTCTTCACCTTGCCCACAGCATCGCCGGGGGACACGGAGGGTGACATGAGCACAGATGGAGCGGAGGGACCGAGCACCAGTGCCAGCGGTGACATCGTGCCTGGCACATCGAGTGGAACTGAGGCGGAGGAGAGTGAGGCCGAGGACCTGTCCACTGGCACGACAGAATATGAAGCTGACGGGTCCGAGGATGATCTCTCCGAGTGGGCGGAGGCTGCACCAGCAGCTGACTGCAGCACAACATCTCTCCCCGCCCCCGCCATTGCCATCAGCCGCCTCCCACTTGCTCGTGTCCCTTCCCAGCGTGCCCAGTCACCGCATCTCTCCTTCCTGCCAGGCACCGCACCCCCTGCCCCTGTCTCCACTGCTGCCGCCAATGCCGAGTCTGTGGACATCCAGCGGCAGTTGCAGGTTGGTCAGGCTGCGATGCTTAATGTCCTCCATGGCCACAGCCAAGTGCTGCACAACATGGAGGCATACTTGGAGGGCATTTTCTTATCGCAGGCTGACCAATGCAACTTGCTGAGGTCCATTGAGTCGACACTGACTGCAGCAGTGGGTCTCCTGCAGCGCTACGTCCAACCCCCTACCCCGTACCCATCCACACTTCCCACTCCCATGCCTGTCCCACGTACACCCAGACGTCAGCATGCACCCATCACAACAGACATAGGCACCACACCAGCAGGGAAGTTCAAACGCACACCTCCTGGCACGCGCACACAGGGTGAAGTAGGCACACCAACTGGGTGGGGGGGCAAACGTAAGCCACGCAGCCAGAGTGGGAGTCCGCATTCCACCCAATCCACTCCCTCCAAATCCCCTCCCCTCAGCTCTCCTGGCCACATATCCGGCAAAGACTCCTTCATGGCCGCTCTGTCCCTGAGCCCCACGGTGACACCACCCCGCAAGCGGTCAAGGGAGTCCCCGGTCAGGGTGGTTGAGTCCCCCCCCTGTCCACACCCTCCCCCAGTGGCGCTGCGACCCATCCCTCCGCCCCCCCCCTCCTTGGGGCCTGTGGTTCCTTCGGGTGCAGAGGAGTCGCTGGAGGACCTTGCTAAGGTGTGCAGCGCAATCCTGGCCTCCGCCTTTGGCCCTGCCCCACACCCTGTGGTGGAGTCCTCCATCCCTGCACCCACGACGCCTACCCTTCGCCCTCATGTCCCTGCGGTGCCTGGTCCTTCCCCCCCACATGATGCCCTCCCCGCTCTGGAAGACGAAGGAGTCTGAGTGGGCAGGCAAGCTAGGGGACACGCGTCCCACTGTGTCCCCCACCTGGATGTGAACTTTTGATTGCCCTATGGGCATTGTACATTTTGAACTTTCAATGGACAAACACATTTTTTTGATGCTGAATAAAGCAATTTCTTTTTCCTTTGTACACTACTGTCTGTCTGGTATTGCTGTTGGTGGACCTGCCCCATCATTTTGGGTGGTGATAATGTGTTGGTTGTGTGGGAATTGTAGCGTTGTGCTGGTCATAGGGTGGATCCTGTTATCTGTGTGCCATCACAAGCTGTTGGCTACATAACTTTGTTCATGTACGCAGTTACTGCATGGTGTCATCGTCCCAAGGTGTGTTCCTTCCTCTGTGTAACCTGACATCTTCCCTGCAGGGTCTTTCCAATATGTGGTGCTGAGCTGTGTCTACATTAGCTGGGTGTGTGACGGACTTGTTAGACTTTGGCCATGCATGCTGAGCGATGTCTCCACCTGCATCATTCGTGGCGTCCTTGGTGGTCACTGTACTTGTGTATGTAGACTGTTGCCATGACTTCATGTGTACATGTTTTCTTTTTGGCGCTATGCATGTGTATACTCCCAGCCTCGCACACATGTGGTACATGTACTGCAGGATCTTTGTGCACCTGACTGACATTTGTGGGCATTGGATCTGTGGGTACTCCACCCTTTTCTTTGCAGGGGCACTGCTGTGAGTGTTAGGCACCCACCGCTCCTGTGACTGGGCACTGCTGGGAGGACTCTGCACACACCCCTCCTGTGTCTGGGCACTGCTAGGAGGACTCTGCACACACCCCTCCTGTGTCTGGGCACTGCTGGGAGTGATAGGCACCCACCCCTCCTATGTCTGGGCACTTCTGGGAGGACTCTGCACACACCCCTCCTGCGTCTGGGCACTGCTGGGAGGACTCTGCACCCACCCCTCTTGTGTCTGGGCACTGCTGGGAGGACTCTGCACACACCCCTCCTGTGTCTGGGCACTGCTGGGAGGACTCTGCACACACCCCTCTTGTGACTGGGCACTGCTGGGAGGACTCTGCACCCACCCCTCCTATGTCTGGGCACTGCTGGGAGGACTCTGCACCCACCCCTCCTGTGTCTTGGCACTGCTGGGAGGACTCTGCACACACCCCTCCTGCGTCTGGGCACTGCTGGGAGGACTCTGCACACACCCCTCCTGTGTCTGGGCACTGCTGGGAGGACTCTGCACACACCCCTCCTGTGTCTGGGCACTGCCGGGAGTGTTAGGCACCCACCCCTCCTGTGTCTGAGCACTGCTGGGAGGACTCTGCACACACCCCTCTTGTGACTGGACACTTCTGGGAGTGATAGGCACCCACCCCTCCTATGTCTGGGCACTGCTGGAAGGACTCTGCACACACCCCTCCTGCATCTGGGCACTGCTGGGAGGACTCTGCACCCACCCCTCCTGTGTCTGGGCACTGCTGGGAGGACTCTGCACACACCCCTCCTGTGTCTGGGCACTGCTGGAAGGACTCTGCACACACCCCTCCTGTGTCTGGGCACTGCTGGGAGTGATAGGTACCCACCCCTCCTATGTCTGGGCACTGCTGGGAGGACTCTGCACACACCCCTCCTGCGCCTGGGCACTGCTGGGAGGACTCTGCACCCACCCCTCCTGTGTCTGGGCACTGCTGGGAGGACTTTGCACACACCTCTCCTGTGTCTGGGCACTGCTGGGAGGACTCTGCACACACCCCTCTTGTGACTGGGCACTGCTGGGAGGACTCTGCACCCACCCCTCCTATGTCTGGGCACTGCTGGGAGGACTCTGCACCCACCCCTCCTGTGTCTGGGCACTGCTGGGAGGACTCTGCACACACCCCTCCTGCGTCTGGGCACTGCTGGGAGGACTCTGCACACACCCCTCCTGTGTATGGGCACTGCCGGGAGTGTTAGGCACCCACCCCTCCTGTGTCTGGGCACTACTGGGAGGACTCTGCACCTACCCCTCTTGTGACTGGGCACTGCTGGGAGGACTCTGCACACACCCCTCTTGTGACTGGGCACTGCTGGGAGGACTCTGCACCCACCCCTCCTGCATCTGGGCACTGCTGGGAGGACTCTGCACACACCCCTCCTGTGTCTGGGCACTGCTGGGAGGACTCTGCACACACCCCTCCTGTGTCTGGGCACTGCTGGGAGGACTCTGCACCCACCCCTCCTATGTCTGGGCACTGCTGGGGGTGATAGGCACCCACCCCTCCAATTTCAGGATATGTGCGCTTAGAACATACAGGGGTGTGGGTTCGCTCCATGCATACGAGGTGGGGGTACGGGTCGTACTTACACTGTTGGGGTGGGACGTATACGTACGCGGGTGAGGGTACGGGTGGTACTTACACTGTTGGGGTGGGGGTACGCTCCATGCATACGTGGGTGAGGGTACAGGTCGTACTTACACTGTTGGCATGGGGGGTACGCTCCATGCATACGGCAGTGGGGGCACGTTCCGTATGTACACTGTTGGCATGGGGGTACGCTCCATGCATACGGGGGTGGGGGTACGGGTCGTACTTACACTGTTGGGGTGGGGTGTACGCTCCATACGTACGCGGGTGAGGGTACGGGTCGTACATACACGGTTGGGGTGGGGGGTACGCTCCATATGTACGCGGGTGAGGGTACGGGTCGTACTTACACTGTTGGGGTGTGGGGTACGCTCCATGCATACGCGGGTGAGGGTACGGGTCGTACTTACACTGTTGGGGTGGGGGGGTATGCTCCATGCATACGCGGGTGAGGGTACGGGTCGTACTTACACGGTTGGGATGGGGGTACGCTCCATGCATACGCGGGTGAGGGTACGGGTCGTACTTACACTGTTGGGGTGGGGGTACGCTCCATGCATACGCGGGTGAGGGTACGGGTCGTACATACACGGTTGGGGTGGGGGGTACGCTCCATGCATACGTGGGTGAGGGTACGGGTCGTACATACACGGATGGGGTGGGGGTACGGTACGTACATACACGGTTGGGGTGGGTGTACGCTCCATGCATACGCGGGTGAGGGTACGGGTCGTACATACACGGATGGGGTGGGGGTACGCTCCATGCATACGCGGGTGAGGGTACGGGTCGTACTTACACTGTTGGGGTGGGACGTATACGTACGCGGGTGAGGGTACGGGTTGTACTTACACTGTTGGGGTGGGGGTACGCTCCATGCATACGCGGGTGAGGGTACGGGTCGTACTTACACTGTTGGGGTGGGGGGTACGCTCCATACGTACACGGGTGAGGGTACGCTCCGTACATATCCGTGCCCACGCTATGGAATGCTTGTGCGGGCCGTACACAGGCCTTTGCCACGTGGGTACAGCCGTCCCGCCATTGTTGGGGTGACGTAGGTGTGGGCGTGGTATGACTCGTACCCACGCTCTTAAGGCGTAGGTACGGGACGTACCTGTATTGTTGTGTTGCCGGTTCGCGTCGTCAAGCACTTCCGTTGTGGCGGACGCTGGCTTTGCTGGACACGCCCCCACCCCCTCGTAGTGACCAGGGCCTTGGGGTCAGGTATGTCCAGGGCATGTGTGCTGTGTGACTTTGGTGGGGGTTTTGTGGCCTGCCCCTGCCCCCCCCTTTCCCCCCTCCCTTTGTTGTTCTGACCTTCTGCGGCGTCTGCGTCGTAACCTGTAGAGGAGGTCGACTGCTATGAGGGCCGGGATGACACGTAGGTTCGGGTCCATGTCTGTCCGTCGCGTACAGGTACTCCTTGTTCGCGTCGTCCTGGTTTCCCCGCAGTTTTTGGCTGCCGTAAAATATTGTCCGTGCGGGATGACGTCGGTGCGAATCGTACTTCCTGGTTCGTGAATGGCAGGCTGCGTGCGTCCTGACGTCACATCGGCGCTTTCCCGGATCACATTTGTATGATTCTTTTCGTCGGTCGGGGTTTTGTACGATTCGTACGGAAATGGTATTTCCATGCGAATCGTACTTCCATGTTTGTATATTGTTACGACCGGGTACGCGTCGGAGGGAGAATATACTCCGTCCGACGGTTCGTACCCGGTTTTTACAGGATCGTGATCGGCACCCAAGTCTGTACCCTACATTGTAGGAAGAGAGAGAACCAGCATGACAGGAAGGAGGCCTAGGGGCAGCTGTAGTACTAAAGGTGCTGAAAAAGGCATCTGAGTTTGAGAGAGTGGACTGATAGCAAAGGAACCCTTGGACCAGCGGTGGGAACGCCCCCCGAAGCAAAGTGTTCTTAGTAGGCATGTATTTCCTATGCTTGACACATTAACCTGGCTATCCCCCCTAGGGAAGGGCAGTCTCTAGGGACTCTGCTTTCTGTGGCTCTGCTCTCCTATGGTAAAAGGCCAAAGTAGTAACAACCCAGTCAGTACGTGTCCACGCAAGAGTACGGAATCAGAGGAGACAGGAATGCACAGGATCAAAGCTATGACTGACCACCCGTAAAGCCCCATTCTGCCTGGTCTGGAGAGCACCCCATTGTGGCAAGCATTAATTATCAACAAAGAGCCATGCACACTGTCAACAGACTGCCTGCTAAATGGACTATTAGTCCCAGGAAAACTGTTGTCTGCTGGTGGAGGAGGAAGGGCCACATCTTCTACACGTTATATAGTGCCGGACTCTCAAATGCAGCAGTGGACGCCACACCTCTGCAGCTGCCTGGTAAAGGGACTACAAATCCCAGGAGACCTGTTGTCTGCTGGGGGAGAAGAAGGGACCGCATCTTCTACACGCTATATAGCGCTTGACTATGTCCTGCAGCGCAGGACGCCAAACCACTGCAGCTGCATGGTAAAGGGACTAGAAATCCCAGGAGACCTGTTGTCTGCAGGGGCAGGAGGAGGGACCGCATCTTCATCCTGCTTTGTAGCTCGTACTGTCTCCTGCAGCACAGGATGCCAAACGCACGTCTTCATTCAGCCTGAAACTGTTAGTTTAGCTGAGAGGCTGCTCTGCATTTCCCTCTATGCAGCCAGCTGCACAAAGTAACTTCACAGCTGGGAGCTCCTAAAGTAATTGTGAAAGAGACACAGCTCAGAGCTCTGCAGTCACGGACTGTCTGCACAACAAGTTGAGCTCTGTTCAGTTTCATGAAGCTGGCTCAGGCCCGCTCACCGCAGGGACCTCTTACGCGTGCCGTCACTTATATTTCAGGTTCTTTGCAGCAGTAAGGTCAGTTAAGATAATGGAAGGAAAAGATTGTGAAAGAACAGATTGCAATACTTTGTGAGCTTTTGAAAATATATTGAGTCCGTCAAACAAATGTAAGTTATCGTATAGCAGCCAAAGAAACCATATATCAGTTTATGAAAACCACTTTTATTACGCAACACTGTTGTCTCGAAAGTGTGCAAACATCAACCGATTTCACGGAAAGCAAAATCAAATAGTACAGTTAGGAAGAAAGCTCCGTGACGTGGCAAACACTGGCTGCGTCACAGCTGTTTATTTTCTTACTGCTGGTTGGTAGTGTGGGTGTTGGGGTAAGATGTAGCATTATAAGTATAGTTAGCTATGTAAGTATATATATTTAAAAGTAAAAATCTGTTGCAATTCAAGTCTGTAAAAATATTTAAAAAGGAAATTGGTTTTAAATGGTTGAAATAAATGTATGCGTCCAGGATGTGCATCTGTCAGTGACATACAGTCCCAGGGAGAGTTTAAAGTGTACGTGTGATTGAAATTAAGAAATAAACAAAGAATGTTGAGCAAAGTATTTAAAGTATGCGGTCTGGATGTGCATCTGCTAAGGGCAGAGTTACAAGGCAAGTTTAAAATATATACGTGAATATCATTAAAACAAAACTATTGAATGAAGTATTAAAAAGAGAAAAAAAGCCCCTGGTTAAGAAATACATTCACAGATCTCCCTGTGAGGCTAAAAGTGTTTGTAAGCAGACATCAAGGGAGCAGGGAAAAGTAGATCCCACAACCCAAACAGTGGAAGGACACACAAGTACCTTGGCATGCTTCAGAGAAGGTTGAAATTAACGGAGGATGACATGGCAGAATGCGCTGACCAATGAACAGAAACATACATATCGACAGACCTGATTCGGATACTCGTGATTTTTGAAGTAAAAAATGCCTTTATTTTATGTGTCACAAACACCCTACTAAAGGCCCACCAGTAAGCCCACCTGTATGTTGGTCACTGGATGTAAGGCTGTGACCGAATTATACCAAGTGATTCAAATGTAGAACATAGGAGGAAACATAGAGCAAACAATTCACTGAGGAGAAATGGGACAAGCTACGGGGCTACTCACAACTGGTCTCAAGAAATGTCACGTCCAAATGCTCATTTTTTATCTATCTGCATCAGAAGTGTCTTTGGCCGCACCGGTGACGTCGGGTGACTCTGGTCAGTGGTGACGGAGATAGTGTCACTCATAGTCGTTGAAATGTCACTCATAATTACACTGAAAATATGAAAATGTCACACATAGCAATGTGAAACCTTGGTAGGAATCATTGACAGAATATCCCCAACCAGAATATCGCCAACAAAAATATCGTACCCCAAATATCAATGTCTAGAATATCGACGTCATATCTACATATTGGTAAGCACAAAAATATCGTTGTTAAAAATATCGTTTTTAAAAATATTGTTTTTTACGTTTAAAAAATAATGTAAAATAAATTAAATAATACATATAAATAAAATAAACATTGTTGGAATTATTAGAAACTGTTTAAAATTATAACTAATACATATAATGTAAAAATAAATTAAACATATATATAAAATATAATATATATTTACTTAATAATATTAATTATTTTTATAAATTATAAATTCGTACAAACATATTAAAAATTATAAATGGATATATAAACACATACACCAATAACATAAAAAATAGCATATATATATATATATATATATATTAAATTACATTAATAACATATTTTTAATCTTTTTAAAATACATTTTGCACTACAATAACTTAAACAGTAGATAAAATATCGGATAGCCGAGAGGGTAAAATTACCACTCCAGAAAGTCCAACAGTAGGGATAATATTGGATAGTGGAATAAATAAAATTACTATTCCTACTCAAAAAAATGGAACAGTAGGGAAAGTGTTGGATAACAAATGTTTAAAGTTTACTATTCCTACTCAACAGAGTGCAAGAGTAGGGAAAGTATTCGATAGCGGAAGGCAATAATTTACTATTCCCACTCCAGTAAGTACAACAGTAGGGAAAGTGTTGGATAGCGTAGTGGTAAAAATTACTATTCCCACACCAGTCAGTGCAACAGTAGGGAAAGTGTTGGATAGCGGAGGAGTAAAAATTCCTATTCCTATTCAAAAGAGTGCAAGACTAGGGAAAGTGTTAGATAGTGGAGGGAAATAATTTACGATTTCCACTCCAGTGAGTAGAACAGTAGGGAAAATATTGGATAGCGGAGGTGTAAAAATTACTATTCCCACTCCAGTGAGTGCAACACTAGGGAAAGTGTTGGATAGCAGAGGGTTCAAATAAAAATTTCCAAAACATTAAATAAATAAAAAAATAGTACCTACCTTACAAAAATTAATTACAAACAAAACTATATAAAAATATTACTAAATTCCAAAACATACAAAAATAATTAAATATTTAAAATTAATAAAAATTAAGGGGGTCTATTAGGATGGCGGACGGAGGCCTGCCGCCGGGCCGGCATTGGACATCCGCCCGCGATCGCAACCCTGAAAACCGCCGGTCCCATTAGCATGGCGGTGTCGACCGCGGCGGTGAGAATCTCCGCCCGCCACTTTTCCGCCGGTACCAGTCCGCACGCATGCCTAGCGGGCGGAACTGGACCGCTACAATGATGCCGATCCATGGCCAGGCTCTGCCGGCATGATTATGATGCCGGCAGTAGCCAGCCTTTCCGCGGCGGTGGAACTGCCATGGAAAGGCATGCGGAGAATGTCTCCGGGGGCCCATTGCGGGCCCCCAATGTATTGGGGGTGTGTGTGGGTGAACTGGGGGGTACCATCATGTCCCTGTCTCCAAAATCCCCCCACCTATAATTAAGACCCACGACTCTATCTCCCGTTGCAACGAACTAGCTGAGTTCTTCTTTCAAAAAATAAATATAATATACTCATCATTCACAACCCCCAACTCAGAAGCTGTCACACCACAACCCACAAGCGCCATTGAACACCCTACGCAAGTTCACCTGAATGAATTTCCATTATTAGACCTGGAATCACTCAAATCTCTTGCACTTCAGGTAAAATCTGGTTCTCCCCTCGACCCTGCACCCCCTAAGATGATGAATATGGTCAACCCAATCATTTTTCCTACTCTTCTGGACTTACTCAACAGTTCCATTTCATCAGGGGTTGTCCCCCCGCCTGGAAACAAGCAATGGTGAAAGCATTGTTAAAAAACAACGAATCTCAACCCATCAGACCCTAATAACTATCGCCCAATCTCCCTGCTACCATGGGCAAGTAAAAGTTTGGAGAAGTACGTCAACCTCCATCTCACCAACTATCTTGAGGAGAACCTTCTACTGGACGCCACCCAAACAGGGTTCCGCCCTAGACACGGCACAGAAACAGCGCTGTTAGCCGTTACGGAAGAAGCGAGGAGGATCTTGGATCGAGGGGGAACAGTGGCAGTGGTCCTCCTCGATCTAAGCGCAGCATTCGACACAGTATGCCACAAAACCCTGTTATCCCGACTCTTCGATCTTGGCATCTCAGGAAACGCCCTCGACTGGCTGAGCTCATTTCTCAGCAATAGAACCTTCCAGGTCTTTGATGGCGATTCTTATTCTAAAAGTCGACCCCTAAACTGCAGTGTGCCCCAGGGCTCCTCACTGAGTCCCACGTTGTTTAATGTGTACATGAGGCCACTGGCGGGGGTCGTCCAAAAATACGGTATCAAAATCATTTCGTATGCGGACGACACCCAGCTGGTGGTTTCCCTGACACAGAAAAGCAGCGTGCTCCCTCAATCCAATCTGGCAGCATGCATGGAGGATGTCAAAGTTGGATGACAAAGTCATCCTTAAAACTCAACGGTGATAAGACCGAGATAATGATCCTCGGCCCTTCTCCTCCCACCACCCATTACCAGCTATGGCCCGCAAGTCTAGGACCAATGCCAACTCCGAAGGAAGATATAAAGAGCCTAGGAGTGTGGCTAGATAACAAACTCACACTAAATACTCAGGCAACAAAAACAGCTGCAACTTGCTTCGGGATTATCCGAATGTTGAAAAAAATCCTGCCAATATTACCCTTTGAAGCCAAGCAGGTGGTCATCCAGGGTCTCGTACAATCCAGGCTGGCCTTCAACAATGCTCTATATTTAGGAGCCCCAGAGTACGTGCTGGAAAAACTGCAGAGAACACAGAACTGTGCTGCCCGCACTCTTCTCCAGATCCCTCGCAGACAGTCAGCCGAGGCAGGGATCAGAACTCTCCACTGGCTCCCCGTCAGAGAGAGAATAAAGTTCAAAGCTCTCTGCATATCGCATCAAGCATTTCATAGAGCGAGCCCGGAGATTAATCATTCACTTCTCTCTCCTTACTGTCCCGGTAAAACCCTTCGCTTCACCAATGCATTTCTCGCCGTAGTCCCAAGAACTAAAAAAGCTAGAGCAGGAGGTAGGTCCTTTTCTCTGAACGCTGCCAAACTCTGGAACTCTCTTCCCTTCTCACTTAGATCCAACCCCACCCTCTTGCATTTCCGCAAAGAACTGAAAACATTCTTATTCAGAAACTAATCCCCCCTGCTCCCTCTTACTAATCCCCCCTGCTCTCTCCTTTTCCCCTCCTCAGAGTCTCTTTCCATTACCAGCGCTTGGACGCCCTCGGGTAGCAGACGCGCTCTATAAAACCCCCTCACTTCACTTCACTTCACTTCACTGTACAAGGTGGCAGGCACTGTGCAGTGCCTGTCACGCAGTGCAGTGACATGCATGACATGCTCCTTTTCACTCCGCGGCGGTGCTCCTGGCAGCAGCAACCGCTGCAATCTTAATCGCCAGGATCCGACCGCCGCAGTCAGATTTCGATTGCGGAGCATGCTAATTGGACCGGCGGTTATGCCGCGGTCCTTGGGGGCATTCTTTTCCCGCTACCATGGCGGTAGGGGAGAATGTCTGACCGCCATACTAATAGGTCCCAAAATACGTACATTATTTTATAAAAATTTATAAACAACATTTTACAAACAACTTTACTATCTTTAAAATAAAAATCTTTTCAAAAAAATATTCATTAATAATTTTGAATTAAATTACTTCACACCATATTCCCCTATAAACACACAAACAACTCATACACATTTTTACAGATTTAACATATTTACCATTTACATAATTATAATTTTCAAACAATGTATAATTAAATAACATTAAATAAATTACCACAAACAGCACTATAAATAGAAATATAAAATAAATAGTAATAAATAAAAAATATTAATTACTTTATTTTAATTTAATTACTTCCCACCATATTCCCATATAAACATACAACCCACTTCTTAACAAAATAACACTATTAACATAATTATCATTGTAATAATTATTACGAATGAATAACCCTTTAATAATTAATCATTAATAAATTAATCAAAATACTAATACATAAACATTAATAATTACTTTACTATAATTAAATTACTTCCCTCCCTATTCCCCTCTAAACCCACAACCCACTAATGAAAACAAATAAATAATATAATTCAGAATTAATCAATTAATAAAAATTAATAACCATAACTACAAATTGAAAAACGTCTTTATTATAATTAAATTACTTCCCACCCTATTCCCTTATAAACCCACAACCCGCTCCTAAAAAAAACCACAATTAATAAAAGTATCAATTAATGAATAATAATGAATTACCAATTAATAATTAATTGCTAATACATTCATTATAAATTAATTATAAATCCTAATTAATAAAAATAAAAAATTACTTTATTATAATTAAATTACTTCCCACCCTATTCCCCTATAAATCCACAACCCGCTACAGAGCTAACATACGCAAAAATTAATTAACATAAATTTATTATTGCTAAAAATTCAACACCTACATTAAACAAATTGCTATACTTATACAAAAAAATTACATCACATACTTTTAACAAACATACTAAAATACAGAACACTTATATAAATATCGATATTATTAACAATGATATTACTGTCTTCGATAATAAAAAAAACTATTTTTCGTACCTTACTGTCGATATTCTGTACCACGATATTCTTGATGTCGATATTCTTGAACCTCGATATGTAAAACTCGATAATATTGTAGGTTGATAATAAAAACTCGATATTCTGTCTGTTTACTCCTTGCTAGCTATGTATGGATAGTCTTTTAAAAGCAAATAACAGATATGGCACAAGTTTACATGAAGACGGATGAATGCTGGCTCGCTCTCAGGTACTTACTTCTACAACAGAACACTGGTGCTGCTGCAACAGACGGACCATACTACTCAGCATGGGGAGACACCCCCCCTCAACACAAACTCCACACAACTCACCCGGTACAATGCAGTGACACACACCTCATTGAAATATCAGCAAAAGATACCCCGTACTGGGTGCTGCTGTGTGAAGCACAGGGGCTCACTTGGGACTTGTAGCCAAACACCAGGATTTCACAGTCAGCCATCTTGCCATTGCTGTCACACCCCCTCACAGGGAAGCAGAGTCAAGAGGGAGGAAGCATGGGCATGCTGGGAAGGGGGGTGTAGCCAAGAGTATGATGAGAGTCACAGTCACAGACAATCTACACCCACCCACGTGGCCCAGCAAGATAAAACTGAACCATACTCGCCTCACAGGGAGTGGGAAGGGACTGACAAGATGTCTGACACTGGGCTCTGTCGTGGGGAGCACAAGGCCATACTGGGAAATGGCCAACATCATACATCAGGACTACACAGTCAGCCATCTTGTCATTGCTGTCACACCCCCTCACAGGGAAGCAGAGTCACGAGGGAAGAAGTATGGGCATGCTGGGAAGGGGGGTGTAGCCAAGAGTATGATGGGAGTCGAAGTCACAGACAACCTACACCCACCCACATGGCCCAGCAAGATCAAACTGAACCATACTCTCCTCACAGGGAGTGGGAAGGGACTGACAAGATGTCTGACACTGGGCTCTGTTGTGGGGAGCACATGGCCATGCTGGGAAATGGCCAACAACAATATCAAACTCTGTCTGTGACAAGCTGGGAAAAAGTAGTGTGCAGGCAGGCATCTGTTTGAAAAGTAGAAAATGTCATGTTTGTGAACCAACGATTCATGTAGAAACATAAATCACATTGTGTGACTCTTCCAAACACAGGTGGTGCTGGGCACCCAGCACCAAATGACGAGGATACCCAGTCCCAGACTCTGGTGGACACTGAGCTCTCTGGTCTGACTCTCACTGTCCTCTTCGGATGACGACGACCAACCTGGCCCCTCCGGTGTGACCCATCATGCAGCACCAGCAGCATCAACATCTGCCCCCCCTGTACCCATGCCTCCAGCATCTGGACACCGACAGGGCACCCCCGCCAACACGAACAGACCAAGGACAATCAATACCCACAGCACAGGGACACAGGACTCCCCGGAAGCTACAGCCAACACCACCAGCAACACCACCCAAGGGGTCCCAGTGTCACCTGTGCGTACCGCCGCTGGTCCTGCCCATGTGGAGAGGGGTGCTGGGAGGGGTGGGAGGCACAGGGCACACCTTGCAGAGGGGTCTGGACTGCATGATGACCCCCAACTGGCACGCATCTTAGATGCATACCAGGATAGCACCGGAAGATTTGGCCAGGTAGTGGGGATCCTCAAGGACATGCAACACGGGCAGGTCGCCCACCATGCCCGCATAGAGGCCAAGTGGGATGACTTCACTGCGGTGCATTGGGACATACTACAATGCCTCCACCAGATCAACACCAACCTGTCCACACACCCCTGTGTGCCCACAACATCTGTGGCAACACCATCTGCCAGCGCCACAGGGAGGGAGGAGGACTCTGGCGGAGAGAGTCCCCTGCACAGCAGAGGCCTGCACATGAGGATCCCCTCCCCCCGGAAGAAGAGGGGTCGTCCGAAGAAGGACATGTGAGAGGCAGATGTCCCAGCACATCCCCCAGGGCCTCCAAACCTGTTCTGGACAATGTTCTTTGTGCGCAACCCGTTCACCTTGTCCAATCGCACACAACTCGCCCACATGACATGGAGGGTTCATGTTGAGCTAATGTTTCAGATGACTGTGGACTTTACTCTGGACATTTCATCTACCAGCACTTCCAACTCCAATGTGAACTTTGGATTCCCAAACCACTGTACAGCACCCACCATCCTGTGCACTTCGCTCACACATGTTTGTAAATAAACTCACCAGTACACCATACTTGCCTCTGTTGTGATTCCAACTTGTCATGTTCAGGGAGATGTCGATCTGCCACACAACACAGTGCATGCCAAATACTGCAACAATGTGACCAACGTAAGGTGAGTCATGGGGATGTGACACATGTGAGGGAAACAAACCACTATGGCAGCACAAAACATACTCACCATGGCCATGTTACTCATCACACACAATGATGTTGACCTGAAACACATTGGCATGCACAGACACACCACCAACCCCAGTCAGTGGTAACAAGTCCACAGGTGAGGTATATTATTATTTTAAATCACAAGAGCGACCCTTATGTCCCTGTGAACCGGGTAAGTACGAAGTACTACAAACAACATTCACAAGGAACTCATTTAAAGATATTCATCTGTTAAATACAACATCAATGGTTGCTTTTGAGTCAATCTCGCACATGTAAGTCAAGAACAATAAAAAATGAAGATAAAGTGAAACCAAATCAATAATAATCACAATAATAATTACAATAAGCCCACACAAGACCTATTTTCTTTTTGAGATCTACCAAACCTCAGCCGAGGTCTTTGTTTAATGTACACTATTTAAATCACATTTAAAAACATTTTATATATACACAATACCTTTCTTTCTTACATTCGCAGTGCAAAGTGAACCCCAGTGAAAAAACCATAACCTTTTATAATGTGACCAAACAAGAGAAAACAAGAGTGTAAGAGGTTATTGGAAAATTATAGGGACAGATTATATACAATATGCAGTAATTCAGTCAAAGCTGTCTCTTATTCTGTTGTCGACGGCGTTTCGACCCACTTTAAATACCGGGTCTCATCAGGACTGTATTTCTGGGGACTGAAGAAAGAAAAAGGGGAATATAACAGTGTAGAACATACAATCGTCCGTATAGGATCCAGTATGTGAAAAGATATGGCGGATGAAGAATTACATCCAAACTTGGGCTTCTCTTCCTCCAAGAATTGGGATCAAATCGTACATCTAATATTTAGGGAGAATCGTAAAACCTTCGGATTCTCTAGGGTGTTCTTAACTCCTACTTCAGACTTATATTAGAATTCCGAGAGAGAAGAACAGATCTTCTTGGTTCAATGGTGACGCTGCTGGATACAGGTTCAGCGGCGTTAACCCATTAGTGACCGGTAATCCGGTATGTTTTTGCTCCGTATTATGTCCGTGGCTGAATCAATCTCGCTCACCAGGTGAGGTAAGCAGATGTCACTCAGATGTGGGAAGACAGACAACACACATAACAAAGCGTAGCACAGGTTCATTCCACATCAGCAACACGTTTATTCCACAATAGTTACACGGTAATTCTACGTAACAGTGGACACACGCTCCCAATATGTTGGAGAATGGAAGTCCAGGGATGTGTGGTACATTAGTTGATGGGAATTGTCAACTTTCATACTGGTGTTGGTTTCTGGGTGTTGGGGGTCAGTGTTGACCACACAACAGGCAAAGTACCCTGGGAAGGACAGACAAGATACAGTCAAAAGCACATGCACAAAACATGTTGCAAAACACCTACACAAACACTACTTAGCAGTACTACCCTATTGTGGAGTACACACCACCTGAATGGACACATCACAGCACGCATCCAGTCAAGTGGCACACAGACACACTCGGACAGCAACAGAGCTGGCTCAACACATTCCAGGCTACCTCCATACATTGACATAACAACCCTGGAAACTCACATTCAGGTGAAGAAGTTGTTGATGAGCTTGGAGCGGACATCACCATCATCATCACTGGCATCTTGGCCCAGGCCGGGATCCTCCACAGGTGCCGGAGGTTAGTCGTTGTCATCATCATCCTGGATGAAAGGCACCTCCTTCCGCACCGCCATGTTGTGTAGCATGCAGCAGACAAGGATTATTTTGCACACCTTTGCAGGCTCATAGGGGAGGGCCCCTCCGGTCTTGTCCAGGGAGCGAAAGCGGCTTTTCAGGAGGCCGAATGTCCGCTCAATCACCTTCCTGCTCCGACCATGTGCCTCATTGTAGCGCATCTCGGCTGGTGTGACAGGGTTCCTGAGGGGTGTCAGCAACCACGGCATGTTGGGGTATCCGGAGTCACCTACACACACAAAAATGAACAAGTAGCTGAGTTTTGTAGGAGTGCGGAATGCAACAGTGACAAACACCCACAATGAGAAACTGTCAGTACACACCGACAAGCCAGGCACGCTGAGCTGGCATCTGTGACATCAGCGTTGCAATGCGACTACTCCTCATAATGTAGGCATTGTGCGCCGAACCAAGGAACTGTGCACACACATGTGTGATCGACAAGTCAGCAAGACAGACCACCAGAGCATTGATAGAATGGTAGTGCTTCCTGTTCCGGTATGCCTGCTCATGTGCCTGTGGTGGTATCAGGGCAACATGTATCCCATCAATATATCCGATGACGTTCGGCATCCTCCCCAGTGTATAAAAGGCATCCTTAATTTCAGGGAGTTCATCTGGGCTCGGGAACTTGATATACAGGTCGAGGAATTGCAACATCACCTCCAAGACATCGCGTAGCACCCGACTAAACATCGTTTGCGACATACCACCAGTAGTAGCCACAGTGTACTGGAAGGTACCGGTAGCAAAGAAGTGCAGGGCAGCCATCACCTTCACCTCTGGGGTCAGTGCTGTAGGGTATGTCCGGCCAGGTAGCAGATGTGGAGCCAACTGTTCCGCCAACTCCGCAATCAGTGGCCTGGTGAAGCAGTACCATCTGATGCAGTCGCGTTCCTGCATGGTTGCAAGGTCTGGGAACGGACGATGGACAGCTGGTGCCCTGCAGTACAGAGATGCACAAAGGAATATTGTCAGTACATCCACCCATGTGGCCATGACCACGATTACTATCACATGCTAGTTCATGACATTACACAATGTACTGAGGTGTGTGCTGTTGGGCATGGACACATATGTCACCTACAAGACCACCACCTCACATCCCAATTCCACATGTCCACATGAGTCCCATGTAGTGCAATGGGCCAATCATCTGGCTGTGTCACCCAACCTATGTGCTGCTGCAACGTTAAAAAAACACACCCCAGTGACAATTGAGGCCTCATGTCTCCCAGGCATCACAGATCTTTGCCATGCAGAAACCCAGGCTTCCTGTATTGCCACATCAATACAGCAATGGACATGGCATAGCACGTACACACCACAAGGCAAGCGTTAGTCCCACAGGTAGTGGCCACTGTTGTTCCTGCTAGCCCTACATGTACGTCTCTTAGACACACACCCCATCAAGGTTGATGCATATACCACATGGATGTGGAGACTGTCACCCATTGGTAACATGTGATCAGACACATCTGAGACACAACATGCACACAGACTGTGGGTGCACATCAGTATTGTGGCTACAGGTCTCCCTGTGACGTACATGCCATCACTCCCAGGACTCCGGGTGTATGTGACATGTCCTAAACATATCCAAACTGACACTGTGGTAATGTGCACAACACACAAAGGATTCTGCCCCCATGTACACGTTCACAACCTGGGAGTGGCTGCACAAAGTGCCAGCCAAAAAAACAGCTGTGGCCCCCCAAACACCCAGGGAATGCAGCCTTACACTGTGTGGCCAATGCTATAGTGTGGCAGGTGTGCGCAGGTGTCCATGGCCAGTATATGTGTGTTGCATCCGTATAATAGTCACCCTAATGAGGTCCGACGCGAGTGACAATGCGTACGCATTGCACAGGTCATGTCCAAGCTGTGCGTACGCTTTGTCATTGAATGCAATGAGGTCCGATGCGGGTGACAATGCGTACGCATTGCACAGGTCATGTCCGAGCCGTGCGTACGCTTTGTCATTGAATGCAATGAGGTCCGACGCAGGTGACAATGCGTACGCATTGCACGGGTCATGTCCGAGCCGTGCGTACGCTTTGTCATTGAATGCAATGAGGTCCGACGCGGGTGACAATGCGTACGCATTGCACGGGTCATGTCCAAGGCGTGCGTACGCTTTGTCATTGAATGCAATGAGGTCCAACGCGGGTGACTACCATGCATACGCGTCGGACAGGCATGGTCCGAGGCAGGCGTGCGCCTTGGCCATTAAATCGTATGGAGACGGGTGCATGTGTACATTCAAAATACGCGTTGTGCAGTCAGTTGAACGAGCCGTGCGCACCCATTGGCTCTGGACTGTCATGGAGACGGATGAGGATTCAAAAGTTGTACGAGTTGTGCACTGTAAATTCAGTTGGATGCCTACAACAATGTTGCAATTTCAAGTGTTCCATGAAGGTGAAGATTTGAACGATGCGGAAGGCGTGTACGAGTCGTACTTTTAAATGGATTGGCCAGATTCATAGAATGCAACCGTGTTGGACCGATCACTTGCGACACATGGCACAGAGTCTGCCGCTGCAGCACAGATATATCGCTGGCTAGCCCCCAGGGAGCTCACTTGCCTGCACTACATGCTACTGGACCACATCCCTGCTACCACTGCTGCTGTCTCTGCATCCTCTGGCTCCTGTTATGGTACATACTCTGGAGAGGCCCCCAGCCTTCACTCAGGTGGAGAACCAGGCCCTGCTGGACGGGCTCCTTCCAGAGTACAGAAAGCTCTATGGGAAACCAGGGGAGCAGGTGAGTGTGCAGTCCACTGCCTTCCTAATTATGCATGTTGTCTGACTAGCAGTACTAGCAGTGTGTACACCAGTATCAAGCAGTCTCAATGACTGCTTTCATCCCCCAAAGTGTGTAGGTACATGCAATGAATAGTTTTCCTGCAGCTAAAGTGCATTATTGCAAGCTCAAACTATCCAGGCATTGTTAACATGTCAGACATGCATGTGCTTTTGCAATCCCCATGGTTGCACTACCTGTGTAATTTATTTCCCTTTGTGATGATGACATGTCTATCCAAATGTGTGCTGCAGCAATCTGGGGCATGTGAGTTAATTTACTTTTCACTTTGTCCTCCTTACAGTTTGATGCCCACCAGAAGCAGGAGATCTGGCTGACCATCGCCCGGGCTGTTCGTTCTGTGGGGGTCTACAAGCGCCGGATCCGCAACTGCCAGAAGAGGTGGCAGTACCTTCGGGCTGGACCCGGAGGATAGCTAGAGTCCAGCTGAAGCTGTCACCTCCACGCAGGAGGGGTGGACATCGGACCCTGACTCCCCACATGCTCCGGATTCTGGCAGTAGTCTTCCCGGACCTGGATAGGCAGCTGAAGGCCAGACAGCAGCAGGAAGGGGGTGAGTCCATGTCTGATCTGTGTAATATGTCCGACATGCAAATAGCAGTCTTTTGTCCTGCTCACACTTCCACGTTACGTAGCTCTTGTAGTCCCAAACTCAGATCCTTCATTCGTGTGATGCACCCTCCTCATCTGTTCCACAGGTGTGGCCCCTCCAATCTGTTGCTTGTGTCACTAGGGCACTGTGTCCCTGCAGTCAGCTATGCTTCAGGTACCGGTCAGCATCAGTTCCCGTGAATCTGTTGTGTGTTTCATGGGTGGGTCAATTGTTTAAACAATGCCTGAGATCTGACATGTGATCTGTGTGTGTTCTTGAGATGTGTACCAATTGCTGGTCTGAATCGCAACATGTGGCTGGGGTATTCCAAACAAACCCATGCAGCAGGGGACTCCAATTTAGGGGACTCAGGAGTATGTATAGCAAGTATGTCCCACTTGCTTAGCCACCTGACTACTGTCCAGGGCCAAACACTGTTTCACTTAGTCCTGGCCAGTCATGCCCCCTCAAGGGCATTTACAAACACTCTGTAATCCCACTCCTGTGTATGAAATTGCAGGTTGTGCTCAGTGACATGTGCCCTGAGTTGTCTGCCTCTGTGTCATCAGGGTGTGGCTTTTTGCTACGTACAACTGGGGTGTCCATGATTCAGAGGGTCAGCAAGACATCTGCAATGTGACTGTGTGAGACAAGATCTGTGTGACATATAGGTGTGTGATCATCTGACAGCGCACAATGGTGTATGCAACTGTGTCCTTCATGCAGCTGGGTTACATACATGGCAGATTGTGATATGTTAATGTACAGGGATTAGTGTTTGCTGATACTCATATGTCTGATTTGCATGATGTGGGGTCTTCTGGGTCCTGGATATGTTGTTTGCATGGGATGGGCAAGTGCACCAGTCATCTGCTGAGTTTGCTTTACCCCAGAGCTAGGATTGTGAGTCAGTGCATATTGTTGTCTGGATGCCCTGCCCCTGTGACAGGAGACAGTGTTGACTGACTTTCAGGGCATAACAGTGCCATGGCATTTAACTTGCTATGAGTGAGCCTACATTGTGTTCAAGTGTGCACCATGCACCCCATTGTGGCATTGACCATCAGGACAGGAGTACATCATAGTGTGTGTTGCTGGCATGCATCACAAGCATGTGGAATGAGTCTCTGCCCAACCCTTCATCCGGACACCTGTACTGAGTCAGTAGCAAGAGATGTGCTGTGTGTATAGTGACATACTCCTACATGTTCACTTGCATGTACAACTGATGTGTGGGTGGTGCATGGTGGCACATTGGGGTGTTAGCATCCAACATGCAACGGACATATGTGTGAAAGTCAAGGAGGGATATGTGTGCCATGGTTGATGTTGAGAATGACAATTGTCTTATCCTCAAAACACACAAGATGATGGATGGAATGTTGCACAACGGAAAAACATTCACCCCCAGTCACAGATCTGGGTTTAATCCATCGTTATTTTGCTCACCACGCCACCCCAGTTCAGACATGGCCATATGCAAATCAGTCTTGACCCTGTGCCTCATGGGAACAGTCCAGCCCGAACTGCCAAGCCATGTCTTCCTTGGACCGGAATCAAGCATCCTAGGACCGGTTTCTGGCTATCAGCCAGGATAGCTAGAATCCAGTGGCGTAGTGAGCACGGGACCCACGTCTGGGCATACCCTTCCCACATACGGTGAACAGCAAAACACACAAGATGATGGACGGAATGTTGCACAATGGCAAAACATTCACCCCCAGTCACAGATCAGGGTTTAATCCATTGTTATTTTACTCACCACGCCACCCCAGTTCAGACATGGCCATATGCAAATCAGTCTTGACCCTGTGCCTCATGGGACCGGTTTCTGGCTATCAGCCGTCATCAGCCAGGATAGCTTGATTCCAGTGGCGTAGTGAGCACGGGACCCACGTCTGAGCATACCCTTCCCACTCCGAGTGGGACGGGTATGCTTAGACGTGAGTCCCGTGCTCTCCATGCCACTGGAATCAAGCTATCCTGGCTGAAGAGGGGTGAAACCCCGAAACGGGTCCTAAGATGCTTGTTTCCAGTCCAGGGAGGACCTGGCTTGGCAGTTCGGGCTGGACTGTTCCCATGAGGCACAGGGTAAAGACTGATTTGCATATGGCTGGGTTCAAACGAACGGCATGGTGAGCAAAAAAACGATGGATTTAGGCCCAGATCTCTGTACTGGGGTGAATGTATGACATTGTTCTGCATTCTGTCCATCAATTGTTGTTTTTGCATTTGTCACCCCGAGTGAGACGGGTATGCTCAGGCGTGAGTCCCGTGCTCTCCATGCCACTGGAGTCAAGCTATCCTGGCTGAAGAGGGGTGAAACCCCGAAACCGGTCCTAGGATGCTTGTTTCCAGTCCAGGGAGGACCTGGCTTGGCAGTTCGGGCTGGACTGTTCCCATGAGGCCCAGGGTCAAGACTGATTTGCATATTGCTGGGTTCAAACTGGAACGGCATGGTGAGCAAAAAAACGATGGATTTAGGCCCAGATCTCTGTACTGGGGTGAATGTATGACATTGTTCTGCATTCTGTCCATCAATTGTTGTTTTTGCAATTGTCTTATCCTAAACAGTGTTCACACTTTGAGCTGTGTTCAGCTGATGATGCCAGGGCTTGCCCTGTGATGTGAGGCACTCACTGTGGTGTGTGCAGTCGGTGCAGGTGACTGATGTAGTTCTGTTACTTCCTATTCCTATCCAGATACATCCACGGCCACAGGAGGGGACAGCTCCACGGACCAGGAGGAGCCACAGAGCCTTACAGGGACAGAAGGAGAGGAGTCGTGTGGACCCAGTGGCACGGAGGGCGAGTGGTGCCACACAGAGGAGGCGTCAGCACCATCCCCCCAGCTGAGGGCCACAGCAGCTCTGAGGATGACTCCCTTGTGTAGGCGGGTGTCAGCAACCACCAAACCCCAGCTAGTGAGGCTGTCTCCACCCCCGCCACCACCACCACCACCCCCCTCCCATCGGCTCCCATCCCAGAGGTCCCTGTGAGCTCCTGTGTTTGTGAGCATGTCTCCTTTGTGCCAGGCACCGCACCCTCTGCCCCTGTGTCTCCTGCTGCCCTGAGTGAGGAGTCTGTGGACTTACTTCGACAGATCCATGTAGGGCAGACGTCGATGCTGATGGTCCTCCATGCACACACAGGTCTGTTGACACAACTGGTGTCATTCATGGAGGGCATTTCCTCGGGCATGTCTGCCCTACAGAGGACCAAACAGTCCGTGGCCTCCTCCCTGACGGCAGCAGTGTCCCTCCTCCAACAGTCCCGCACCCTCCTACCCCTGCACCACCCACGATTCCTAACACCCTACCTGTCCCAACCACAGAAACCCCCAAACCAAAGTCTAGATGTGCACACAAGCAAGCGCAGGGGGCTGATTCCACACTCACAGGGGCTGGTTTGCTGACACACACACAGTCATCCACAACCACTCCACAGTCCTCTGAGACCTCTCCCTCCCAGCCCCCTTCCCTTGCCTCACCTGCAACCCCATCCCCCCAGAAGCTCTTCCTCAGTGACCTTGGCCTCTTCCCCACCGACCCTGCAGATCCTGATTACAAGGGGAAGAGGAATTCCCCACACACAGTGGTCCTCACACCCGGACACACTCCCCCAGGTGCAGTCAGACCAAGACACCCACCCGCAAGTCCCCCCGGCGCCAGAAGAGCAAGACCCCCCGCCATCACGCAGCTCCAAGGCAAAGTCTCCGTCCTCCATCCCCCAGGCCACCACTCCAGAGGTTCCCCCACCACTCCCTGCCCCGGGTTCCCCCTCACACAGATACACCATCCCCAAAATGCTAAGGCCATCCCCCCCTAGCACTTGCTCTTCCACACCTGGTCAGACAGTTGGTGCCACTGATGTGGGGACCGTGTCCCTCCCTGCCCTGCCGACCTCACCTGTCCCCCATTCCGCTCCCATGGATGTAGGCACTGCTTTGGAGTCCACGACCACCCCGTCTGACTTGGGCACTGCAGTGGTGAGCCAATCCACTCCATCTGACCTGCCCACTGGAGTTGTGCCGGCACCCACCCCATCTGACTTGTGCCCCACAGTTGTGACAGCACCCACCACTTGAGTCAGCTCCACTGCAGTTTCAAGTGTCTCGCCTGCATCCACCACCTCTTCCCTGCCTCCTTCAGCTGCGCCCTGATCCTGTCCCTGTGGTGCCTGGCCTGCCCCCATGTATGCCCCTCCGAGGGGATGACCCCGGTCCTTAGCAGTGCAGGCAAGCAAGGTGTGACAGTTGTCACTCTAGTTCACTCCTTGGCATTTGGACATGGACTGGCCATTGTCCTTTTGTTTGCACAGACGTTTAGATTTTCATATACTGAATTTGACACTCTAGTTCACTCCTTGGCACTTGGACATGGACTGGCCATTGGCCTTTTGTTAGAACAGACGATTCACTTTTAATATGCTGAATAAAGCTTTTTTCTTTATCCCTGTGAACTTGATTTAGCTGTACATTATGTTGATGTTGTTTTACATGCCCTTGCACCTGTAATTTTTATTTATTTATTTTATTTATTTATGTGTTTTATAGAGCGCGAACTTGACCCGTTAGGGTATCAGAGCGCTTTACAGGAGAGCAAAGCAATATACAGACAGATTTAGAGTCGACCAGTTACAGCTCGAGTAGCAGTATAGTGCAGGAATATATAGGGTAAAGCGAAGCATGTATTTACAGTTTACGTAACCAATTACACAGAGCGAGAAACGCTATTTACAGAGTACATTTTCAATTATTCTGACCAGGTCCCAAGTTTCTGATGTTTCGGGAGACCCGGTAGTTAGAAGGGAGGTAGTGAGCCGCCATAGGTTGTGCCATAGAAGTAGTTGAGGTAGTGTTAGACAAGAAATTTGCCCATAAGGAAGGTTTTGGCATCCTTTTTGAAGCGAGTCAGTGAGGGGATTCTTCTGATGTCGGGTGGGAGAGAGTTCCATATTCTTGGAGCAGCCCCTGAGAAGGCCCGATTGTAAGTTATTTTTTTCCGAAAGCGTGCAGGTTGGAGCAGGAAATCTCTGGCGGATCTGGAGTTTCTGGTTCCTCCGGAGATCATGAGTTTCTGTGTCAGATATGCAGGGGAGTTAGAGTGTAAAGCTTTGTGCGTGATGCATGCTAGTTTGAGCGGTATTCTTGCCTCCAGGGGAAGCCAGTTGAGAACTTTCAGGTGTGGGGAAATATGATCGTATTTCCTTGTGCCGGTGAGTAGTCTGGCGGCCGCGTTGAGGCAGGCTTTAAGAGGTGCCAGGGAGATCTTGGGTAAGCCTGAGAGGGTTGAGCAGCCATATTCCAGTCTAGAGATGACGAGTGCTTGGACTGCCATTTTTAGGTCGGGAGCATCAAGGAAGGGTTTCAATTTCCTCAGGTAGCTCAGATGGAATCTGGCTGTTTTAGCCATAGAGTTTATGTGGTCCCTCATGTTAAGGTTGGTGTCAAGGGTAATTTCCAGGGGTTTAGCCAAATTCACAATGGTCGGTGGGCAATTTAAGGCTGTGATAGCCTTAATCCATGATTGAATCTCTAAGTTGGCATTGGGAGGGGAGATCAGGAGAAATTCTGTTTTCTTTGCGTTGAGTTTGAGTTGATTGGATGCGAGCCATTGGACGGTGAGTTTCAGGGCTTCGTTCAGGGAGAGAATCTCTTCGAGAGAAGGGGTTTTGATGTAGATCTGGGTGTCATCGGCGTACATATGATAGGAGATATTAGCTGCGCGCAATACTTCGGTAAGCGGTTCTGGGTAGAGGTTGAAAAGGGTGGGGGACAGGGTTGATCCTTGAGGGACTCCAACTGTGACCGGGGATGGTGATGAAAGGTTGCCATTAATCAGGAATCTCTGTGACCGGTTATGGAGGAAGGACCTAAACCAATCTAGAACAGTGCCATCTAATCCCATTCTGAGTTTGAGGCGTTCGAGTAATTTTTCATGGTTGACTGAGTCGACGGCCGAGGATAGGTCCAGGAGGATTAGGAGACAAGTTTTGCCTTGGTCGAGGGCTTGGAGGACATCATCCACGATGTGGAGCATGGTGGTTTCGGTGCTGTGCCCTGGTCTAAATCCGGATTGAAAGTCATCGAGGAGGTGGAATTTGTTGATGTGGTGACTTCGCTGCTGTTGCACACATGTCTCCAGCACTTTGACTAAGAGGGGAATGTTGGAGATGGGTCTGAAGTTGTCTGGGGAGGCTGGACCCAGCGATGGGTTTTTCAGGATGGGGAGGACTTGGCCGGCTTTTAGAGAGTCAGGCCTCGTTCCCTGCTGGAGGGAGGCATTGATTATTGTAGTCCAGCTGGGAATAATGGATTGGCCGACGACCGCAAGGCAGTTGGCAGGGAGCGGTTCATTGAAATGGTTGTTCGGTTTTAAGGTAGAAAGGATTTTGGAGATGAAGTCTTCATCATAGTCTTTGAAGACAGACCAGTGAGCGTGATTTTTGGGAGGAGCCTGTGGGTGCATCATTGTGGGAGGAGGCGGGTCAGGAGGGGGTTGGGGGTGTGTGATGGCGCTGAATTCGTTTCCAAGGGCCAAGATTTTGTCAGCGAAGAAAGAGGAGAATTCTTCAGAGGATATAAGAGATATGGGGGTTTCTTTAGAAGATTTGGCCAGTTTATTAGATTGGTGTTTGACCAATTCGAAGAGCTTGTGGGGTCTGTTCTTGGCTTTCTCAAGTTCGGTTCTGAAGAAGTCTTTTTTTCAGTTGAGAATGTTCCTGTTTCTGGTATTTCTGGCCTGGCGGAGGAGTTGTAGATGTGCAGTAGAGGGGTGCTGCCTCCAGGCTCTTTCAGCTTGCCGGAGGGCTCTCTTCTCGTTGTTAAGGGAACCCGTGAACCAGGGGTTTCTTTCTTTGATTTGGGTTCTTTTCAGTTTCAGTGGGGCGAGATCATCCAGGATGTTTGAGATGATCACAGAGTAGTGATCATTGAGGTCACTGACTGTTGTGAGATGCGAAGGGGGGGGGGGGAGGTTGGATTTACATCGGGCCACAAGTTCACTTCGGTCCAAGTTCTTGGTGTCTCTGATCCAGCGTTTAGGAATCGTTGGTTGCGGTGCTTTTGTCTTGTGGGTGCCAGGTAGATGGAAGGTGATGGCGTGATGGTCAGACCAATCGCATGGGTCAATAGAGATGAGCTGGACAGTTGATTCTTTGGAGATGATCCAGTCAAGGGTGGCCCCTTTTGAGTGAGTTGGTAGTGAGCAGGCTTGGGTCAAGGCTTGATCTTCCAGGAGGTCTTTGATGGCGTTGACATGTGGATCCTTGGAATCGTTCCAGTGTAAGTTAAAATCGCCTAAGAAAATATCTTTGGAGTTCGTGGGAATCTTAGCTGTGATGATTTCCATGAGGTGGTCGGTGAAAGAGTCGTTCGTACCTGCGGGGTGGTAAAAGATGTGAAGGTTGCATAGTTGGGTGGAGTTGTTGCAAATAGCAAGAGCAAGGTATTTGCAGGATTCGGTGGAGTCCGCCAGAAGTTCGGTGACGAGGAGGTTAGAGCGGTAGATGCAGGCGATGCCTCCTCCTTTCTGGTTAGATTGTCTGTCCAGCTTTGCGATGTTGTAGTTAGGGGGGAGTAGGAGGTCCAGGTATGGGGATGAGGAATCATTGAGCCATGATTCTGTTAGGATTGCTAAGTCGAAGTTTTTGCAAAGGATGAGATCAGCAATATCTGCGGCATGCTTAGCTGCCGATCGGCAGTTGATTAAAAGACCTGACAGGGAGGATTTGGGTGGAATTTCGGGGGTCTGGGCAGACTGGTGGACAGGTGCTAGATTGTTCATGACCACAGCTCTGTTGTGGAGGGTGGCTGGCCTGTTGGGGTTGATAGTGACCGAGCGGATGGGATGTTCACAATGTTGAATACTGATGTGTTGATGTGAGGTACTCCCTGTGCTCCATGAGATATGTATCCTATTCTGGTGGGTATCCATGTCATCCATTGCAGCTACCTGGATGTGTCAGGATCAACTATTTGTGTACATCTCTCTGTGAGCATTTCATTGGCATGGTCACATCTGTGGCTTGCACCCCTGCACATATGATGTGCTTTCCATTGTCCAATTTGTCACTTCCACATACTTTGTGCTCATCAACACTGGACCTACAGGTGTGGGCATCATTGTAATAGGAGCAACTGGGGCCTCTGTGCAACTTGCCAGACATATGTTTTGGTATGTGCAGATGACTTAGGGGAGACTCACGTACCCAGGCTGTTGTGACCATTTTGTGGTAACTGATGGCTGACTGACCAAGTGTTCTGCAGACATGAGTGGGACTTGCGGTGAATATGTTTGGCACAGCTGGGCTCCCACAGGAGTTGTGTCCCCTCAAGTTAGTGTGTTGTCCAGTGACATGGCCTGGGCCCATGGTGTGTGTTGTATGAGCAAGTGTGTGTGTCCACATCCCTGTTCATACACAGACAGTGTTCCCTTGATATGTTCCTGTTGTTGATGCTTGCTGAGTGGTACTGGGTTCATCCCACTACTTTTAGAATAGGCTACCAGATGTGCGGGTGCATGACACACTACTGTTAATTGGTGTATCATCATTGGGATTTGTCAGTTCTGAGTGGTGATGATGTTGTCAGACACAGATGGGACACAGTCAGTGTTCCTCAAGGCACTTGTTTGTTCGCAATATCATGTAGTTGTCCCTAAGTGATAGTTTTCAGTGATCGAGACATTTGTCTGTGTGTGTGACTGCTCCCACTTGTCGGGTTCACTGCTGCGATCCTGGCAGGTGTCAGCATGTGTGCCTTGTGTTTCTCCTTGGCATCTGCATTGTCCTGGGACTGTGGCTGGGATTCTGAAGGTTACATGAGCTTTGAGGTCATGGCCATGTACCACATAATGTGCAGTATGTCTGACATTCCCCAGGGTTGTAAACTGTCCTTGTGTGATGTGTCTGTGCACCTTAGTTCATCCCAACATTCCTGTGTTTGTCATGGGTGCATGTGCAATGTCACCTGTCCATGTGGGCTTCACAGATACACATTGTTGCAGTTCAGGGTGTGTGGTGTTGAGGGTGGACTGATGTGAATGTTTGCATGGATGGTCCCCTAGCTCCCGTTTGTCCATGGATGAGGGGCCATGCTGAGTGATTTGTGTTTGTGTATGTGTGATGTACGTTTGTGGCACAGGACACATGTCTGGGTTTCCCAGTTTGTACGACAACTGCCTTTGTCATCACAGTGGGGTGTCATGCATGCTTGTGTCACCCCACTGTCTGGTCCCTGGGGGTAGTGGTGTTGTGTGTCAGTCTCTTGCTGTGTTAGTTGTTGTTCATTCCAGCTTGTGTCACATGTGTCTGTTGTGCTCCCTCTCATCTCCAAATGCCTGATTTCCCACTGAGGGTGTCCCAATGATGGGTTACTTTTGTGTGGCACTGTGTCCACATCTGTGTCACTGTGGTTCAGCCCCCCCCCCCCCACACACACACACACATGTTGTGTCCGATGTGCAGTGTGAGTTTGCCTGTTTGTGTTTGTGCAGCTGCACCAGTGCATTGGTATTGCTGTTGTGGGCCTTTGTCTGGATGCTGTTTCTGTGATTTTGCATGCTGTCCCTGTGAGTAATTTCACAACATTGTGCACATTCATCCTGGTTGTTGGGTGCCATTGCTGGAATGGAATGTGAGTTTGTGAGCTGACACCTACAGCCTACACATGTTGTTTTGATTGGTGTGTCTATTTTCGAGATGTGTGCATGCTTGGTGATGGTCACTTCTGCTGTTGTGTCATTGTACGCTGTATGCATTGTCAGCCCCCATCATGTGTGGTGCTTGTCTGCACATGGCCGAGAGTGTGTTATGTTTTCACAGCACTGTTAGCCTCACCACATCTCTGTGTGTATGGGACACAACCACTAGTTTGCCCCAGAAGTGTTTGATGTGTTGGGAGCAGGGATCATACATGCTGTTTGTTATTTGCAGCTTTGACCATGATGACACTTACCTTTTGGTCACTATGATGAGGGGGGTTTGGTCTAACCCTGGGCGTAGTTCGCGTAGCCGCGCTACGCGAAGATGTTCTTGCACTACGCGACCTTCGCGTAGCTTTGCGAGCTTACGTAGTTGCTTGTGGCGCCCGTTCGCGATGGCTTTTTCTTGTTCGCGAGCGCGGTGAGCATGTTCCGGGAGCTGTTTGCATGCTCTGGGGATATATCTTGCGATCTTACCCATGCGGTCGCCAATGGGCGCGGCCATCTTGTTTTTCTATTGTCCCGCCCACTCGCGATGCCTTATTTCCTGTTCCGGGTCGCGGATAGCGTGTTCGCGATGTGCATTGACGTGTTCGGGAGCGCATTTTACTTGTTCGCGATGAATAGTACATGTTCGCGAGAAACATCGCGCGAACTTACCCACGCGGTCGCGAATGGGAGCGGCCATCTTGTTTTTCACTCTATGCTATGGTTCTGGGCCTACTTTTGTATCCTCCCTTTATCTTCGCAATCCTTTGTCTTTAAAGTATTTTACTTTTTTTAGTTATTATCTATCTCTCTCTTTGCTTAAGTTTATATTTTGCATTTTATTTCTACTTTTACTGTGTTTTTGTTACTTTTATAAAGTTCGCTCTATCTTCTTCCCCCTAACTTTTTTTTCCCCTTCTAACTTTTCTTTTCCGCCTCCCACCCACCCCAGAACCATGGCCAAGGGCACACCAAGTCCGAGTGCCAAGGGCAAGGGACCTGCAGGAGCAGAGAAGGTCCGCCTGCCTTGCGGCAGAATGCGTCCTGCAGGGGTGCAGGCCCTGCAACTGTTTGGGGAGGAGGAGGTGGCCGCACTTGTTTTCTTCATCCAGCGCCACCTCCCCTTGACCTTGGCAGCAGGCGGCAGGCCCGGCTCCGGGTATGCTACCCAGGAGCGGCACCGTCGGTGGGCGAAGGTGCGCCGGGCCGTGTTCCGGTGCTCTGGGGTCCGGCGCACCCACAACCAGCTAGCCCAGCGATGGTCCGACATCCTGGACCGAGAGCAGGACCTGTTGGACCTGCTAGGTGTTGAGGTCGTCGGGCTTGGTGAGTAACTTATTGTGTATATTAAATTTGCTGAACAACAAGATTACTGCTGCGTGCCAAGCGTTGCTGGTAAATTACGTTCCAAAAAGCAAAATGTTCTTTGATTTAAGGACCCAGGTGCTCGGTGGTACTCTTACTTGTTTGCAACTTAGTTTGCGCTAGCTTGTGCTGCTGATTCTGCTGATTATGTAAGAGTTTATTTTACAGAACTGAAGTTAGTTAATGCGATTTGCTAAAGAGACTCTAGTACTTCCATTGTCCTACTGTGAAATAGTGGTGGATGGATATTGGATACTAGGTTTAGTTTGTTAGTATTAGTTAATTGTTTTGTGCGGTCTGCGTGACGCCTCCTCTGTCACCGAGTGCTGCTTCAGTGCTTACCTGCGTCGAACCTTTTGCACTTTGTTTAGTGAGTGGTAGGCTTAGCATGGTCAGTCAGTAGCAGAACTAGATCAGAATCATGCAACCAACCCTCAATTTGTGGTATGTATGTATGCACTAATGTATGCATTTGTCCTCAATCTCAACTACGCATTTGATGGCTGAAAAAAATGGTAATGCAGACTTAGTGAACAATTGGCCCGTCTGGAATAGGTGGTGTAGGTCAGGTGGTACTTACTAGGCTTCGTATTGTAATCTGAATGATTATGGAACACTGTAGTGTTCATAAATAATTAGATGATCCGTGAATGCAGGAAGAAGCCAGTAGTCGATCCATGATCTGATTAGATAGGTCAATTTTATTGCAATTGTTATTTCCTAAGATGTTGTTTTACTTATTTTTCAAAATGATTTATTATTATTTGCTGCACAGCAGCACTCCTTAATGTTTGTCTCTTTCTTTATTATATTTTGCATGATCATCAGCACCACCCAGGGGCAAGAAGACGGGGGTCAGAGTCGGCGGGGGAACCAGAGGACCGCTCCTCTACCGAGTCTCCTGCTGCTGGCCCCAGTAAGTCCTCCAGTGGTTATATTGACATTTATATTTCCCTAACTTTTACTGCATCTTTTTTTTCCGAACTATAAATTATGGTTCCACTTTCTAATTCTATTTTTTACAAAAGCTTACTTCTTTGACCTTGACTATCTGTTTCTAAATTCTGTTTATCCCTGCCTCTAACTAAGTTGCTTCTAACTGCCTCTGCTATGACTCTCTGTACTACTACTACTACTATTATATTACTCTGTCTGTAGCGAAGCTTGCACAGTTGCCCACTCTTTATAGAAGGTTTTCTTTGGAATAATAAAACTCTGATTGACCAATAACTCTAGCCACTGTGTCCTGTCCTTTGGGTTGTCCTCTTCAAGTCTTCTCAATGTTGAGGGTTTGACAATTACCACAAACAAAATGGCCAACCAGATATTTGACTAGTATTTTTGATCGGATAGTACATACTACTCTTGTCTAGTGATTCCGCAGAGCCACATACAGAACTATGCACAACAAAATAGGATGTTGCTGATGGGAGGTTGGACCTTACTGATCACACCTCAGTCCAAAGAACACAGGATCCCCTGACCGACTAGCTATAGTGTCTCACATTAGGGTCCCACTCCCGACCCCCCCTTGAAGAAGATACACAATGTTGATGATGACTGAGACAGACAACCCAGAACATAACACCATTTTGCTCCCTCACTTGTGTAAGTCCACCCCACCACACCAAATACCACAGAGTCTATGTGTAAGTTCAAAAGGTTTATTTAAAACAAGTATCAAACTGTGTACATCGTTAATATGAAATTTAATCTTCTACAGCCATAGTCAATAAATAAGCCAGCAAAAAGCCTAAGATTAAAACAGTAAACATTTACAAGTGCATGACAACAAGAACCAGAGCCAAGATCTTTAGAATTCTGGAAGACCCCTCACCGTAGAACGTAGAAATACTGGTTACATGACATCATCTTGCATCATCCTAATATTTTCTGTAAATCTCTGGTTTGTAGAAGCGAATCTTCCGCCTATTATATGAGAAAATTGCTGCGAGTTAGCCGTTAGATAGTATACTGGTGAACGCAAGCATTTTGCAGTCATGGCAAAAAGTGTAACATGTATGTGATGGCTAAGCAATATGAACTAAACAAACTCAATAAGTGTTTTTTTTTCCGATCTCTTCACTTGTACGCAACAGTCAAGTGGCCTCAAAGGCATCTACTGCACATGTCAATAAGCTGGCAGGTATAATTAAATATGCGCCAAAAGAGTAGTAGTTGACATGATGAATCTAAAAGGGTTACACATAGCTCAGGCTAACTTTCAAAAGAGTAGAGTAGGACTAGATGACCCTAGGAAGTGGAACCATCCATATCACTACTACTGTCTGTCTACTGACTGTACTTACTGTCTAGTGCTGATGTATGTTGTATTAACTTTTTTTTCAATGTTCCAAGTGAACACTTAAAATAGGGGGAGGTTTCCATGCATCTAGAAATTTGTGATGTTTTTTTCTAGGCACACTACCATCCACCAGTGCCGTCGGGGCCAGCGATGCGGCCATTCCAGAGGGGGCAGGCGAACTGGCGGCACCTGGTCCTGCAGGAGAGACAGGGGGTGATCCAGCAGCAGTGGCTGGCGGCGGTAAGTTATATTCATTACTTCTTGACATTACTACTAGATGGAAGTGTGTTCACCATTTCACTGTACTGTGCAACTTATTATTATACAACGGTTGAAGAAGACACCCTTTACTTAGCATTAGCAGCGTGAGTAGATTAACCAATGTTCTCTTCTATTTGACTCCAAAATCAGCTATGAAGGTTTTATGGAGAAGACAAACTCAGATCAGATGACCTTGATGGATGTGTTGAACAAAGAGGGAAAGAACTAAGGGTGGAAGGACGGGCGAGATAAATAATATGACTGACTGGCAGAGAAGGATATGTTGTTGGAAACATGCATAGGTGGCTGATAGTAATCAGATCAGATGCATGGGTTGTTGAAGGATGGGTGGAAGGTGAAAGAATGCCTGCCTGGGTGGGCGACACAGTATGGGTGGATAGTGCTAGATAGCAAAAATCAGCGTTGTTTGGTTCAAATTCAAAGCCAAGGCAAGGAAGGAGCGGAAGCATGGGTGGTTGTTGGTGAAACCAACTAAGTATGAGAGATATAAAAAAGAAGGAACGTTTACTTTAATGGATGTATGCCTGGATGTACTATCATCAATAGACAGTATAGGTGAAAAGTGTCACTGGAGATTCTTACTTTGAAGAAAATTTAAAAGAAACTGCGCGACAGTAGCAACGCCTAGGGGAATATAGGTAGTATTATCAGAATACAGTACACTTGCAGTAGTTTGCAAGCACGTCATATATATTTATATATATATATATATATTCACTGAAAAAACCGTAGGTTTCAGGGTGTTATAGTTAGCTGGACTTTTCACTTGTACAAAACCATTGAAATTCCCCCGTTATAGTTAGTTCAGCTAACTATAACTCGCGTGCCCGCAATGCACTGCTGATGACGTCACATATTACATCACTCATGACATGGTCAGTGACATCACTCATGACATCACTGATGACATCTCAAATGACATAACTGATGACATCATCCAGTGAATGTGTGTTTTTCTGAAAATTAAATATGTTTTATATATGTATATCTCAAGGTCGATGGAAGAATAAATGGGTATATAAGTGTCTAAATGGATGATTTGTTTTTGAAAAATTGATTGTGTAACTGACTGATTAAGTGTATCATAGTGAATACATGGCTTAGTGAGTAATGTTTAAATATGTAAATATCTGTATCAATCTCTCACTTTGTGTATAAGTGGCTGCATGGGTTGGTGAGTAGCTACATGGGTGTCTATATAGGTTATTAGTTGGTTTTTTGAGTATCAGTCTGAGTGTCTGCATGGTTCGGTGGGGGGTATTACGTAGTGCATAGGTGCATGAATGAGTGACTCACTCTTTGTATGTGTTGAAGACAGCATGTGTGCAGGACTGTATGGGTGGATGAGTGTGTGTATGGGTGTGTTAGTAAGTGAATGAATGTCTCAATAGTGTCTTTATGAGTAACAACATATGTTTTAAACTAGTATATGTGACTATTGGTGTATATAAGTGAGTATATGTGAGAGTGAGAGATTGAAAGAGTTCCTGTATGAATAAGTATGTGTTTCTATAAGTGATTGTTTAAAAGACTAAGTATGTGTAAGTTTCCGTAGAAGTAAGTGTGGTGGTGTGTGTATAACTGTATATGCAAGTAAATGTATGTTTGATTCTTTATTAGCATCAGTGACTATGTGTGTGAGTAACTCTATGGATGAGTGGCATTGTGTAACAGGATGTATAGGTGTATGAGTACATATGATGAGTGAGTACATGTATGAGTGACTGTATAGGACTGTTGGTGAATGAGTGGATGTGTATGTGGATCTTAGAATTACTGAAGAGGTTGTTGTAACTGGTATTGGTATGTCCATTGTTTTGAAAAGTTTAGTCTCTATTTTTGAATGTGTGTATCAAAGGTTATATTAGGGTGAGAGGAGGTCTGCCACTCTATCACAAGGATGATTTCATCAGTGATGTCATCAGTGATGTCATTTGAGATGTCATCAGGGATGTCATGAGTGATGTCACTGACCATGTCATGAGTGATGTAATATGTGACGTCATCAGCAGTGCATTGCGGGCGCGCGAGTTATAGTTAGCTGAACTAACTATAACGGGGGAATTTCAATGGTTTTGTACAAGTGAAAAGTCCAGCTAACTATAACACCCCTGAAACCTATGTTTTTTCAGTGAATTTCTGAGGTTTTTTAAATGCTAATTCCTAACTATAACGTGCCTGAAACCTATGGTTTTTTCTGTGAATTTCAAAGGTTTTTTAAATGCTAATTTCTAACTATGCCTACAGAGATAGGACATGTGAAGAAAGGAGAAAAAATGCACAGAAAGAAAAAAAAGAAGTGCAGAAAGAAGCAACAGAAGTCCTCAAAGACGAAGAAAAGTGCAGGAAGAAGGATAACGTGCAGAAAGAACAAAAAGAAGAGCAGAAAGAAGCCTTGTTGCAAAATCATCCTTTACCCTCAACTTTTTCAGACGGATACTAGTGGTAACTGAGTCTGACTAACCAGTCCTAGAGCCAGTGCTATGTTAAAAGACACTTAGAATACAGTGAAAACCCCTACATACACTAGGGAACATTATGCGTTGGGGTCCCCCTGTGATTAGCATGACCTCCTCTGTAAGCCCCAAGTATATAATAGGGCAGGGGGATTAAAACTACCTCTTAAAACAGGCCACAGGGCGTTTTTGCACACATTAACTCAGGCCCGTCCCCTCCCTTCACCACTGTGTAAACACGCCCTGTGTCCGTTTTTAGTTGGGAGATTAAGTTCATTTGAATCCTGAGGGTCCCTAGGGTCCAACTAGCCCACTAGGTACCTCCAGTAAGTGCCACAGAGCTGCGTTGCAGAGAGGTGTAAAAAGTGGCACGGCCTGGACCACCTCTCTGCAATGCAGCTCAGTGGCGCTTACTGGAAGCACTTGGTGGGCTAGTTAGCCCCCAGGGGCCCTCAGTATTGAAGGAAAATTATATCCCCAATTTAAAACGTGCCATAGTGCATGTTTGCACACGTCACCTCAGGCCCCGTCCCCTCCCTTCACCACTGTGTAAACGCGCCCTGTGGCTGTTCTAAGTTGAGAGATTAAGTCCCCTTGAATCCTACGGGTCCCTAGGGTCAAACTAGACCACTAGGTACCTCCAGTAAGCGCCACAGAGCTGCGTTGCAGAGAGGTGTAAAAAGGGGCTTGGCCTCAGAACACCTGTCTGCAGCGCCGCTCCCTGGCGCATACTGGAGATGCCTGTTGGGCTAGTTGGCCCTCAGGGACCCTCAGTATTGAAGAGGAATTAATTCCCCAACTTACAACTCACCAGGGGGCGTGTTTGCAGAGTGCTGCAAGGAGGGGGCGTGGCCTCCGGCACGATGCCAGTCTTTTATTTATTTTAAATTTTTAAGAAGGGGGGCTGTGTGGTTCCCCTTCTTATTCTAATTTATTGGCCCTGATGACCCCATCCCCCAGGGCCTGTCTCCTAATTATATTTTTTTGACCCCAATCCCCAGGGCCGGCCACTGTTTTTTATTATTTTTAAAAAATATATATTTATAGACACACCTAGGACATGCTGGACAAACCTTACGTACCTATCACCATGACGATTTGCGTGATATTCATTAAAAGGCGACTATGCATACAATGAATCCACGTGGAATGTATTTACACCACTAGTGAAGCTCTGACATGTCTGATGCCCTACCGTGCCTAATCCCGGTAGACACCCTTGTCGTTTATTTATACAAACATGGGTAGCTATTGACGGGCACATTTAATACACATGCACACCAAGCCATTCAAAGGGGATTCGACAAAAATTCGACCAAAACTATGCAAGAAACCACCCTCACGGTTAATAAAACACACATCCACTGCCGGATGTGTAATACTTTTTATTTTACTCTCTGGAAAGGGGACGAACATCACTTGAGAGTCACAGCGCGCTCCTGGCAGAGCCCAATGCTGTGTTACATCCACCATTGCCTGCTGAGTGCCACACACCTCTGTGTTGTATTCCACTAGCTAGTGCATATGCTATGACACTCTCTAGCCCACGGGTACTCATAGTACGGCCCGCGGGCCGCTGGCGGCCCGCCCGCCCTTCATCGGCGGCCCGCGGACCCTTGCATACAGTATGCAAATTCCTTCCTGTAAACAGAGAAGATGGCCGCAGGCGCATACGTAGTGAATACGTATTCAGTACGTATTCACAACGTTTGCTCCTGCGACCATCTTCTCTGCTTATCTCGCCTCTGATTGGCCTGGGCCGCTGAGACGTGACGTGACGTCACACACGGCACCCGGCGCGAAGCACAAGCCCTTTAAAAGTCAGCTGTAACTAGCGCTTTTACAGCTGACTTTTAACCCCTTCAGCGCGGCGCGGATTCCCGTGCCACGCTGAAGGTTCGTTGCGCGGGCGGGCTCATGACGGAACGGTTCCGTCATGAGCACAGCCCAACCGACGCTCATGACGGAACCGTTCCGTCATGAGCGTCGAAGGGGTTAAAGGACCTTTGAAGAAGCTTCCAGTGTCCGTGGCCACGTCGACCTCCTCGCAGCCCGCAGCCCCGGGGAGGATCTTCATTGCAGCCGGATTCGACCTCCTCGCAGCCCGGGGGAGGATCTTCATTACAGCCGGATTCGACCTCCTCGCAGCCCGCAGCCCCGGGGAGGATCTTCATTGCAGCCGGAAAAACTCCGATATCCGTCAAGCTGCAGGTAAGTGTATGTAACGGTTGTTACCGCTTCTGTTTTGCCTGGTGCTGGCTTCCTGGGAGAACCGTGTTAGAAAGTTTATCATGCTTTTGAAGCACCTGCTGCAGCGTTTCTTTCCGCAGGCAATTACCAGGCCTCTCATAAATGGTCATGATAACTCGTGCGATTAATTATCTTCCTGGAGAGAGATCAGCATTTTGTATCTTAAGGTTTTTACTTTTCGGTGAAGTTAGTGCACAGGGTTAACATGCCTGCTGCATAGAACGTGTTTCAAGTAGGGGGGCGCTAGAGGGCGCCGAACCAAGATGGCCGCACAAGAGTGAGGCTCCCGCCAGACCGGGCGCTTACGCGATCCTATCTACCATCCTGACCAGGCTTTCCCTTGCCTCACCTCCACGGCTGTGTCCGCAGTGACGTACGCTGCTCCCCGATACCCTCAATGTCTCTGGAGCTGGCCGGTGTGCGGAGATATTCGCCGGAGTTCCTGCGGCCGAGGGAGAGGGCACATCGGCGGCCGGCGAGCTGCGGGAGGCACGATCCACTTTAGCCCGGGGCTCCGGGGCCTTCGCGACTCTGGACGGCCCCGACCGGCGAGGCTGCAAAAGACGCCGGAGGATCGACTGCAATCCCTACAAGGTACAGTTGCTTCGCAGCAGGCGTGTGGCGACATCTCTGGGGCTGTGACGAACCGAGGGGCCCTCCGCCCGCTTGGCCTCCGCTGGCTGAGGCCTACACCTGAGACGCACGCTCGCAGGCTGCCGCCGCCCCCATTTTGGATCTCCGAGCGCTGGCCTGGGGGCTATCCTGCCCCTCTCCCTCCCCCACAAGCCTCTACGTGGGGAGAGACACCTACCTGGGACCTGGCTGCCGGATCGCGCCGGAGGGGACTTCGGAGCGTGGCTCTGTCGGCGCCTGCTGTCCTGCATTGACCGGCTGCATGGGCTGGGGAGCCGCATCGTCTGCTCCCCCCCCTCATCGGCGACTGTGACTGCGTGGAGCCCCTGACCCGCCATATGCTGCCGCAGAGGTCACGTCCGTGCTAGCCCGGCCACTCCTTGCTGCTGGCCTCCACAGGCCCACTATCTGCTATCCCGTGAGCGTGGGGCCCGGAGACTGTTGCTACCCCCCCCCCCGTTGCCGGCCTCCCTGGTCGCTCACTCGCTTGGGGGCTGCCCCCCTGGACTGGCCGCCTCCCTCATTTCAGCGATCCTCGAGGCAGCCGCACCACCCCTGTCCACTCGCGGGGCTGCGGCCTGGCTTGGACGGAGCCCCCTCGCCTCGCCTGGACTGTTGTCGGGGTGACCGGGGCGGGTTCGTCCGCCGAGCGCCATGGGGCGCAACGACGCGCGACAGTCCAAGCTATCATTTGATGCCAAGAAGGCCCCCGCGCCGGCGTCCGAGCCTGGCCCGCCCGCCGCTGCCCCCCCAGACGAGGACTGGAAATCTCTCCTGCTGGGATTAAAACAAAGCCTAACAACCATAGACTCGAAAATTGACACCATCACTACCAGGCTGGATGGTGTGGTGGCCAGACTGGAGCGACACGATACCCGCATCAAGGAGACGGAGGATAGGATCTCCACACTGGAAGACGATGCCGCCTCTGCAGGCCGACATGTTTCCCAAATGGATCGTCTCCTCAAGATCATTGCGGATAAGAATGAGGACCTAGAAGCGAGGTCCCGTCGCAACAATGTCCGCATCCTGGGCCTTGCGGAGACCACCAACACCAGGAAGATGGAGGTCTTCATCGAGAACCTTATGGCCGACCTGTTCGGGCGAGAATCCTTCTCCCCTCACTTCATTGTGGAGAGAGCCCACAGATCCCTTGCTGCCCGCCCCCCCCGTGGCGGCCAGCCCCGGCCCATAATTGCACGTTTCCTAAATTACCGAGACCGGGATGTGGTGCTCCGACGTGCGCGAGAAATGGGAACGGTGCCCTACTGCAACACTACGCTGTCCTTCTTCCCCGATTTCACTGCGTCGGTGCAGGAGGCCCGCCGGAAATTTGCTGGCGTAAAAAAGAAGCTGCAGGCCCGGGAGATTCCGTATGCAATGCTATACCCTGCTAAACTGAAGATCTCACACCAGGGCAAACAATTGTTTTTTCAGCAGCCGCAGCAGGTGGAAGACTTCCTCAGACGGCAACGCGGGGATTCGGCTGGTGGGACTGCTGGGCCGCGGTCCTCTCGGACGCCGTCGCCCTCGCCGATGGAGCAGCAGGACTGAACATATCGGGGATGCTGTTCCCCCCTCTAACTCACGCTGCTGTTGAGACAGCACTTGCCCGACTGAATCAACGTCACTCCTGGTGAGGTACCTCTCTTTGTTTCATGACAATATCATTTGGCTTGGTCGTTGTTGTAATTTGTGCCCGGTCGCCCACCTCCGTCCCACTTTGAGGACCCGGGGTGACTCTGGGTCCCCGTGGGTGCAAGTAGGGAGGTGGTTGGCAGGTCTGGCGCCCCTAGAGTACGATCCCCCCAATGGGCGCACCCCAAAGTACCCCTTTCCTCATCAAGGCAGGGGTAGTTGCTGTATTTTTTCTGTTTGTTGGGTTGGGATGGATGGGAAGGGGAGGGGACGGGTGGGTATTGTTTACCCGGCCAGTTGGGGTAGCCGGCGTGGGTGGTCGAATGATTTGTTCTGCATCTGGCTTAGTTGCCTCCTCAGTGCAAGATGCGGGTGGACGGGTGGGGGAGGTAGTTCAATGGGGTTTTGTTATGGAGTTCGTTACTAAGTGCTACGAGCAATTGCAAGCTGTGAGAGCATGCCACTTATGCCTTTACACGTGGGAATGGGGGACTTAACTGATAAGCGCCCTGCGCAGACCTTTCAGTTGCTTTCCTGGAATGTGCGCGGGTTAAACAACCCGAGGAAGAAGAGGCAAGTCCTTAGCTACCTGACTCGGCATGGAGTGTCAGTCGCTATGCTCCAAGAAACGCACCTACACCCGGGGGTGAACCCCCCATTTGCGTCTAGGTGGGCTTCGACCAGGGTGTTCTCGTCATACTCGAGTTACGCGAGAGGGGTGACCATACTAGTGAGACGGGGGATGGGGTTTACACTGGCAGGCTCTGAGGTGGACTCTGGTGGTCGGTACTGCATCGCTTGGGGGACACTACACTCGCATACGATATTGTTCGCCTGTTTCTACGGCCCCAACACGGATGACCCTTCTGCACTCCTCACTATGTGGGGTAAGATTCAGTCCCTAGGTATTTCCCACATTATATTGGGGGGCGACTTCAACACTGCACTCAGGCCTGGGATGGACAGGTCGCACCCGCTAGCATCGCACTACACGCACACACAACGCGCGCTACTGAACATAGTGGACGAGCACCGTTTAATTGATGCTTGGAGGCACTTTCACTCCGCGCTCCGGCAGGGCACCCACCACTCCGCAGTACATTCCACCTGGGCGCGCATTGACTACGTCTTCCTTTCATCTGGCCTCTCCCCTTGGTTGAGTGGAGCACTCCATCTTGCCCGCACATTCTCTGACCACTCTCCGGTCCTTCTGTCCCTGCGTATTCCCCTCGCGGTCTCCCCATACCTGAGTTGGTGACTGAATCCAGCACACCTCACAGACTCGTTGTTTCACGCGGAACTTGAACAGGACATAAAGGATTTTTTTGAGCGAAATGTGGATTCCGTCTCCAGCCTTACTACAGTCTGGGAGGCGTTCAAAGTTACCGTGCGGGGCTGGTGCATAGCTAAGGGAGGCGGGGTACTTAAGTTTCTACGCGGAGAGTTAAGCAGGCTCGAGGCCGAACTCCGTCAGTTGGAGACCGAAATGGAGCGAAATGGGCGAGAGCCCGGCACAGCGGCACAGATGCGAGAGAAGCTAAATGAGTACACGGAAGCCGCAGCCAAGGAGAGTAAGTTTCTGGGGAGACCCTATGTCTCCCGAGTGTACGGCGAGGGCGACAGACCTGGCAGGGCACTGGCCTCCGCGACTCGTTCCCCCAGGTATAGCAATTATGTTACCGCCTTGCTGGATGAGCATGGTACCCCACAACGGGATCTTGCTGACCAACTCAAGGTCCTCACGGACCACTACACTCGGCTCTACTCCTCCCACAGGACCGCTCCGATGGTGTTGCATGATTACCTGGACGACACCGCGCTTGCATGGCTGCGCCCCACACAGCAGCAGTTCCTCCATCATCCACTGGAACTAGATGAGATAACGGACGCAATCATGTCCATGAAGTCGGGAAAGGCGCCAGGGTCGGACGGGTTACCGATCGACTTCTACAAAGCCTACAAGCATGTGCTGGCCCCCATTCTACAGCAGGTGTACTACTCTTCATTAGAGGAGGGATCCCTGCCTGCCACGATGCGTGAGGCCCTCATAACGTCTTTGCTAAAACCTGGTAAGTCGCCGGAATATTGCGACTCCTACAGGCCCCTCTCGCTGTTAAATACAGATGTTAAAATATTAGCGAAGGTCCTGGCTACTCGCCTTAATCTCCTGATGGAGCGTCTCGTGCTCCCTGACCAGGCCGGGTTTGTTCCCAACCGTGCAACTTCTCACAATTTGCGCACTCTCCAGGCGGTGATACAGGATATTGACCCGAAGAGCGAGGCGGCCGCGGTCTTTCTCGACGCCACTAAGGCGTTCGATTCCCTTGAGTGGGATTACCTCCTGGCCCTGCTGGAACGGATGGGCATGCCCTTCAATTTCCTGGACTGGATCCGACTGTTGTACTGCCGGCCGCAAGCAATGGTGCTGCTCAATGGTGCCCGCTCCCCCCCCTTCCTGATTCACAGAGGGACCCGACAGGGATGTCCCCTCTCCCCGGTGCTGTTCGCACTTGCCATAGAGCCCTTGGCAGCCAAGCTTCGGCAACATCATAATCACCGGTCTCTTATCTACCCTGAGCGCCAATTGCTCATTGCACTATATGCCGACGACATGACTCTTTATGTGCATAAGCCGCGCGAAAACTTGAACCCTCTGCTGCGGGAGGTCACTAAATTCGGGGCCATCTCGGGGATTCAGATAAACTGGACGAAGTCCGCCCTGTTCCCCTTGACAGACAACACTACACGGTTCCCTCTTGATTATCCCCTGGTGTGGGAGCAAGAGGAGATCAAATACCTGGGCATCCAGGTGACTAGAAATCGGGAAGCCCTGATTCGAGCCAACTACGGGACTGTTGTGGACAAACTCACGGACAAAGTCTCCCAATGGATCCGTCTCCCATTGTCGATGGCGGGACGGATCTCACTGATTAAAATGGTGGTCCTCCCTAAACTGCTGTATCTCTTTACAAACATACCGTATAGTCCAGGCGCTTACTTCTTCCGTGCCCTCAACTCTCAGCTATCTCGACTTATCTGGGGAGGTAAGCAGGCCCGACTCGGTCTGCGAACCCTTATGTTACCTTATCACCAAGGGGGGTTTGATGTCCCCAATTTCCAGCGATATTATGATTGCGCACAAGGTCACTTTGCCGCTTATTGGCTTCACCCCCCCCCCTTTATGGCTCACTTGGCAGTCGAAGATGGGTATATGAGGCCGGAACAACCTTCCGGATACTTGTACACGTCAGCCCGAATAGAACACAGAGACCCCACCACGGTCGACTGCACTGTCCGTGCCTGGAAACGACTGGCGGACCACATGGGAGTGAAATTCCTATACTCTCCACGTATGACCTTGGCCCACGATCCAAGGGTGAGTGTGGCCCGTGAGGAAATTGGCCGTAGAATGCTCGCAAAGCTTGCGGTGCACACCTGGGGAGATCTGTACCACCAGGGGAGTTTCCGCACGGCTACACACTTCTTTAGAGACACCGCTCCTTCCGTTATGGATACCTTTCTCTACATTCGGCTCCGGCAAAATATCAAGGCAGTCACCCCCGACTTTCCCAGCGAGCCTGACACTATGGCGCCCCTCCATGCCCTACTGCAGAAGGGGATCCCGACACATGTGGTTTCCATGTTATATACTCACGCTCAGGCTAACTCGTCCCCCCCCACACTCCGAGCGCGTAATGACTGGGATTGCGATTTGGGGGAGCCACTTTCGGACGCCCAGTGGGAGGAGAGCTGCTCCCATACCAGCGCGGTGACGGGAAATGCCCGCCTCCGCCTGGTTCATTTTAAATTTCTGCATCGCCTCTACTTTACACCCGCTAAACTGCACCGCTTCGGACTCCGGGACAATGATTGCTGCTTGCGTTGCAGACGGCCGGGGGCGGACTTCATGCACCTGGCGTGGTCCTGCCAGGCAGTTGCCACCTATTGGGGGGAGGTGTTCACAGCCCTCACTGCAATGATTGGGGTAAGCATTGCTCCTTGTCCTAAGATTGCCCTGCTGGGCCACTCCAGCCACGCGGTTAAGACGCACCGGAAATTCTTCGCGATGGGCCTTCTGCTGGCAAAGCGACATGTCGCTTGCAGGTGGGGGCGGGGGCGAGCGCCTAAGTTCAAAACCTGGCTGGATACGATGACAACTTGGCAGGAACAACTGCACAACTATTCAGATCTTCTGCCTCACAAATCGCGCCCCAAGGACCTTTGGGGTCCCCTCACTGCGTATCTGCTAAAAATACAGTTCCCAGACGAGCCCACGACAGGCGCGAGTCGGGATGAGCCTGTGGAGGGTCATCCTACCTCACCGGCTCCGGCACCCACTCCGCTACCAGCTTACACTGGCTTGGACCCCTCCCCTCCCGCATTTATATGCTACGCGGCCGGCCCGTCTGGGTTGTAGGCGACATGCTGTGTAAACCAGAGATTGCTTTTCAAATGTGTTCAATGATGCCCCCCCCACTGCATGTTGTCGCTGCCGGCCTGATCACTCAGGATGTAGGCGTACAGCTGTGTACTATTTATTCATGCTCAATAAAGGTTTTAAAAAAAAAAAAAAAAAGAACGTGTTTCAAGTAGAGTACAGAGTGCGTATGATGTCAACAGATCAGCAGATTACTGCTTTTAAGGGAAACATCCTTTTGTTACTTGCAATTTATAATTTAAAGTCCTAATATAGAACAGCGAGCTATTAACTTTCATCCCAGAACGGCATACACTCAGCAAAGTATACATTATTAGAACATTGATTAATGTTGCAAAAAGGGTTAATTTGGCTGGAAATCGATTCTTATTATTACAGAAAACTCCCAACTATGCTGTTTCTTTCTCGACTCTGCGTGTGTGCTTCTCCACACCAAGCACTCTGAAGGTGACTGAGCGGGAGGGGCTGACGCTTCAGGAGCAAGGGCATCTATTCAGCCCTGAATCACGCTGTCTGCAATTTAGAGGGGCCTCACACATTCCTTTTCTGCCCAGGGCCCCAAACATCCTAGAGCAGGCCCCGATTACCCCGAGGCAGCACATGTTTTTCTTCACAGAGCTTAATTACTGTCACTAAATTGTAAGCAACCCTTGGTTCTTCAAACATGCAGTCTATAATGTAATTTAAAAAAAAGAAATGGCACAATCACGCCCACACTGATTAACAAACTATTGTGTATCTGTTGTGACAACTCACTGCACACAGGAAGCAGGATGTTGTGAAAGGGGAAGTTGCTGCAGCATATCAGAATGGAACGTTGCCTGCTTTAATGCTTCTTCTCGTCCACCGCAGCGTCTTCTCGCCCAAAGCCTCTTCTCTGTCTGAGGCCCCTTCTTCGCCACTTGGATTAGGCCAGCAGCAGCTCCATCACCACATCTGCCTCCATCTTCACGACCAGCTTGATTTCCATCATCCTGCAACACCAGCTCCACCCGCAGGTTGATCTTTGCACCCCGAGAGGTAAGCACAGCATCCTATTTTAGTAGGCAATGTGATGGTCTCTCATCTGTTTCTCCAATTGTCTCTTCCTTACTTTCCCGGACTCTTTCACCCTGTGCCTTTTCTCAAGTCTCACCATCTCTCTTTCTCCCCACCTGTCTCAGATGCTATTGTAATAATGTTAGATCAAAACAGGAACTCGCATATGAGAAATGGGAGTGGTCTCACAGACATTACTTGCAGTAATATTAGTGCGCTGCTGCTGTGTTACAATATTGAAAACACTATTACTAGCCATGATTACAAAATGTAAACACAGTTTTTTTTTTTTTAACTAATAGGACATCTCTTTTCTTTGTGAAGTGAATGGTCCTTGATTGATTGGTGCATTTTGGTTGATCCTGTTTTAAGGTAGCTTTGTGGGAGACGTTGAATGTTTTATGGATTAAAGTCGTGGCACCTTTGCCTTGCATCCTTGTTTTTACTTTCAGCTAGCTGGAGATATTTAAGAATGCAGCAAATCAGCTGGCATAGACGGCAAAGTTGAGCTACAATGTTTTGTTAAAATTGTCACATCAAGCAGCAGATGATGTATTATGTGTCAGATATGGCAGGGCCCACTGCAGGGGCCTGTGTTCTATCTCATGGTCACAGGTACAAATCCTGGCGGGTCGTGCCTTTCATCCATCTGAGGTTGATAAAATGAGTTGGGTAGAAATAAACATCTGTTATTCAGCGCCAAGATACCTATGGGTGAACTTGTGCTTATATATACGTGTGTGTGCATGCTATTTATTTCAAATCCCTATTGAGTGACACATTTCCTGCATAAACCACTGGCTTTAGGAAAGCCTCCTGTTTTTCTTTTACAGGTTTACCCATTACTTTGTATGTTTAAACAAAACATTACTTTGGTGTTGCTCACAGATCTGTTGCGAGAAGTGGTGTTGGTCCATCGGTCGTGACGTGGTGTCTGTCCATCGGTCGTGGGGCGTGTCGGTCCATCGGTCGTGTCGTTCCATCGGTCGTGTCGGCCCATCAGTCATGGGGCGGTGTCGGTCCATTGGTCGTCCGGTGGAAAATCAGATTCGTGGTCCTTGTTACTTTTTGCATAGTAACAAACTAGCTGGAGAGCTCTGCAGTGGCCTACAGCCCAGTTTCCAAGCCCTGCAAACGACCCAGATTGATACAGAGCGAACGAAGGACCTTCCAGGAAGCATGGGAAGAAGAGTACTTGTTTGTAGAATGCCCAAAGGAAAAAGCCACCTGTTTGCTTTGCAAAGAGAAAGTAAATGTTCTGAAGAGGTATAACCTGGAACGGCACTACAAAACGCGGCACTCTGGATACACTGCGAACTTCCCACTGAACTCAAAACTGCGATCTGCAAAAGTGGCATCGTTGAAGCAAGCTCTTTTTTCCCAGCAGAAGATCTTCCTTTGCCAGATGAAGGAATCTGAGGCTGTAACAGAAGCATCTTTCAAAATATGCTACTTGCTTGCCAAACATAAAAAACCATTCTCAGATGCAGAGCTTGTGAAGCAATGTTTCCTTTCAGCAGCCGAAATTTTATTTGACAATTACACTAATAAGGCCAGCATTTTAAAGGAAATCGGTGCATTGCAGCTATCGGATTCCACGTGTGCACGCAGAATAGAGGCAATGGGACAAAACATCCAGGAGCAGGTGATCAATGCAGTGAGAGAGTCTCCGTTCTTCAGCATTGCCATGGATGAGTCCACAGACATAGGCGATGTGGCCCAGTTATTAGTTTGGGTGAGGTATCTGGACCAATCGCTTCATCCTAAAGAAGAGCTCCTGTGCCTTTTACCACTGAAAGGGCACACAAGAGGAGAAGATATACTGGACAGCATGTGCAACTACTTTAAAACAAATGACATACCACTGAATACTCTTGTCAGCATAACAACGGATGGGGCTCCTGCCATGGTAGGCCATGACAGAGGCTTCGTATCTATGCTTAAAAAGAAGCTCATAGGACAGACTGTGATAGACTACCACTGCATTATTCACCAGGAAGTATTGTGTGGAAAATTAAAGCATGGAGAACTGAATAATGTCCTAAAAGGTGCAGTGAAAATTGTTAATTTTATCCGTGCCAAAGCTCTCAACCATAGACTTTTTAAAGCAATGCTGCATGAATCTGAAGCAGAATATACCGACGTCTTGATGCACACTGACGTGCGTTGGCTAAGCAAAGGGAAGGTTCTGGAGCGGTTCATCGCATTGCTTCCTGAAATTGAACTCTTTGTTAACAGTAGAGGCCAATAGTTCCCAGAACTAACGGATGTGAAATGGCTTATTATGCTCCATTTTCTTTCAGATATTTTCACACATTTTAATGCTCTTAATTTGACCCTGCAAGGTAAACAACAGCTTGTGTACTCCCTCATGAATGGTATTTATGCTTTTGAAAGTAAGCTTGTGCTATTCAAAGAACAACTGGATGATAGTGACTTCACCCACTTCCCAAAACTCTTAGCTGTGATGCAGAGGTTTCCAGATGCACAAGAAATTCTGTCAAACCTAGACATTGGTGCATGTCTTGAGGAAATATCTGGGGAGATCAAACGACGATTTGCTCAATTCCGAGCCCTCACCCCTCTGTTCAGGCTGGTTGAAAACCCCTGGATGGTGAGTGCATGAAATCTTGACGTTGTTGCCCTTATTGGCATGGAAAGGGCTCAAGCAGAAATAGAGCTCATTGACATGCAGCACAATTCAGCCCTCGAAGCATCTTTTTTGGGGCAAGCACCCAAAGAATTCTGGAAAATTGTGCCCCCTGACAAGTTTCCTCTTCTTTTTACAGTGGCCCAGAAGGTAATTTGTATGTTTGGGTCAACATATGCTTGCGAATGTTCATTTTCCACAATGGGACTGTTGAAGAGCAAACTCAGAAATAAACTTACAGACATACATCTGGAGCAGCTTTTAAGGCTTGCCGGTTCCAACTTGGTACCCGATTACAGAAAACTAATCGGTGACATGAAATGTAAAATAAGTTCGTAGTGTTTGTCTTTAACATATCTATTTTTGGGACTCTGAAGCCTGTGCTGCACTGGGCATATGCTGAATATCCGGTTACTGAAAATTGCCATGCAATCCCACTCAAGATTGCTATTGTCTGCTAATAAAAAAACATTATAAACATGTGCTCCATGTAGTTACATCTGCTTTGGAAATACAGCATTGTCTAGTAATGTTTTGAAACGGCAGTGATTTCCCCCCCCCCCATAGCCCCGCCCCATTGGCCCCGCCCCCACTGACCCCGCCCCCAATGACCCCGCCCACACCAGTGCAGCCCTCGGCCAGAAACCACACTGTAAATTTGGCCCCCGAGAGAAAGTTTGTGAGTACCCATGCTCTAGCCCATGTGCACTGTAACACCCCCCCCCGTGAATATGTCATGCCACACTTGTATTCGCACGGGTTATATTGCCCCATCTAACGTGCCTTCCTCGATGCCTATGTTATAACGCACAGTGCTATGCCATACATATTACAATCTGGGATCCATATCTTTGTCACAGTGCATATGCAACGTTACACTCCCCAGCACATATTTTATATTACAACTTTAGAGACTAGTTAGGTTACACAACACTGCCCTGTGCATATTACACTCCAAGGCGCATATCGCATAGCATGCGCTAGTGCCTGTGCTATCTTGCGCTCTCCAATGAATCTGTCATTGCGCACAATGTATTGCATATTAGATTTCACGCCCGGTTCATCTTATATCACACTTTTTGGTGCATAGTTTATACCATACACTATATCTAGTTTTCATTTTCAATCGTGCTTTCAGGACTATGTTCTACATAACACTGTGTTCACCTACCCTTTTCACGGGCATTACATTTTGCGATAGGGGGTGGAGGGTCAGGGGGTGTTTCTGCCAAGTGAGCCCGGAGTCACAGTCACAAACGTTCTCTTCTTCCTGAATAAAAGTGAGATTATGCTGCATACTTGTTCATATTTTAAGTAGTTCGCACAGACACACGTTTTAAAAACAATAAAGTTCCTAATACCCACCTTCTCTGAACAGTTCGCTTGCTGCCCCATCCCCCTCCTCCCTATCCTCTGTTGTGTGAATCCATGGACTAGCCTCCTCCCTCCTGCCATGCATGGTCTGATGTGCTGCCACTGCCCTCAATTTAGTATGCTGTACCAGTCCACTCCTCCTGCCCTCCATTGCCCAATTCTATGCCCCATCATTGACCTCCTGCTTAAACTCTGTGCTTAGCTTGCTGCCCCTATTCTCCTTCCCCCTGCCCTCCGATGTCTTTGTGCATGCCCCTGCTCCATCCTTGTTCCATGGACCTGCCACTCCTATCTACTCTGAGTGTTCTGTTGAGCTGCCACTCCCCTCCCACCTGCCTAGCATTGTCAGATGACTGTAACCTGTCCCTGCCACCTCCACCCTGCCTGTCCACATGCCATGCCCCTATCCTCTTCCTCCTGTCCTACATGGTCCATTGTACTGCCACACCCTTCTGCCCTCCCTGGTCTGTTGTGCTGCAACTGCTCCTCCTGCCTGCCCCGTGCGGTCTGTTGTGAGGCCCCTTCCCCTGAACTTTCTTGTCTGTGCACAGGTCCTGACCCTCCCTTCTATCCTCCATCGTCCTTTGTGCATGCCCCTGCACCCTCCTTCTTGCCCATCATAGCCATTGTGCTGCCACTAACCCTCCCACTTGCCATGCATGGTCTTCTGTGCTGCCATGGCCTCTCCCACCTTCCCTGTGTGGTCAGTTAGCTGCCCCTGAACCCCTCCCACCTTCCCTCCATGGTCTGTGTGTATGCCATCACAGTCTCACTGTTGCTCTTCATGGTGTGTCTTGCTTCTAGTGCCCATCCTGCCTGACCTCCATGGCTATCTTGCTGCTCCTGCCCTGCCCCCTTGCCCCCAGCCCTCTGTTTACATGTGCAGACCCCTACTCCCTCCCTCCTGGCTTGTCTGTTCCATTGTAATGCCCCTGATCCGTCCCTCCTGCCCTTTATGGTCTGTTATGCTGCAGCTTTCTCTCCTGTCTGTCCATTATGGTCAGCTAGCTACCATTGCCTCTTGCCCCTCTGTTCTCTGTTGTCCATGTGCATGGTCCTGTCCCCTCCCTCTTGCTTTCTATGGATTTTTGTGCTGCACTCCCGTCCCGCATGCCCTGTGTGGTGTATTGTGCTGCTGCATACCCTGATGCCTGCCCTGCAGGGTCATTTTGGTGCACCTCTCCATGTCCCTCCTGTCCTCTGTTATCCAAGTCCATGTCCCTACCCCATTTCCTTCCATGATCCAATGTACCATACTTGCGAACATTTTGAACTTGGTAAGAGGGAGATTTTGAAAAAAAACTGGGGTATTGATTTTCCCCTTTGAGTTACATTGAAAAAGAGGAGATTGTAGACAGCAGACAGATCAAATAAAGCCCATTTGAGCTTAAAAACATTGGACGTTTCCTGGCTGAATCGGGTCTGATGGCATGTATGGTTGTACTACCATTGCCTCTTCCTTCTGCCCACAATGGTCTATTACATTGCCACAGCCTCTCTTGCAAGTCCTGTAGTGTTGGTTTGGTGCCCCTGCCCCCCTTTCCACTGCCCTCCATAGTCTGTTGTGCTGCCACGGCCCTTCCTGCCTGCTCAGTGTGGTTAAATTGTTGCCTTTGCACCCTCCTACCTGCCTTCAATTTTCAGAGTCCGTGCCCCTGGCCTGGAGCATGGGTGGGCAAGCAGAAGAAGATCCTTGCCCTGCCTTAGTTGAAATTCAATTAGTGTTGCTTTCACCACATCTGCCCCAGCAAGCGTGTGATCAATTGGTGTACATTTAATGTAGTCATCACATCACACCTCAATATAAATCACACAGCCCGGGGGAAGAGGGTTAGCGATTGATGAATGGATGGGAAGTGGGGTTTTGGGAAAGGTTTGAGAAAGAAAAACAGACAGTATGCATGGACACAACAAAAGTAAAACACAATCTTGTAAGACGACCATGATCCATTATCAAAGAAATCAAAGTATAAAGTGAGAAAAAGCAAATGCATGCATGCTGAGGAAGAGAACTTGATGGTTAATGATAATGAGTTGTACTTACTATAACTACTATTACCCAATGAGACAGTACAGTCAGGGAAGAAATTGAAATTTGCCTTGCCTGTCTGCCGCCCTCAGAGCGCAGACCGAACCCAATTACATGCTGTACCGGGCTTACTTTTATTTTTCAAGCTAGCAAAGCAAATTAAAAAATAGTTGTAGGGATCAATTACCAAACAAACCACAACACACAGTCGTAATGATTGAAGAGAAAAAAGCAATCAAATTTTTAAAGACGAATGATGAATGATACTAAAGTTACTGTATTATCCTGGTCCAAATGTGGAGTTGCAGCATTCTCGTCATTCCTCTTGGTCCTCCCTTCCATGGACACTCCGCACATCAATCTTGGGTACCACTGCCTGCCTGATGCGGATTGGTAAGATAAGTGTGAGTCGTTTCTCCCACTATAGCACAGCTTAAAGGCCGGCCTGTAAGTGTAGATGGAAAAACAAACAGGGTATTGAAAAATTACTGCATTTAAAACAATAAACTCAATTACAGTGGAGTGCAAGACGAGAAGACAACACTCTGGATAGAACACTTTCAGACTGAGGCAGCTTGGATAGGATACATAGTGTCTACTCTACAGCATTAAGGTACAACAACAACGGGACAGGACTCAGGAGCCAGCACAGCCACTGAACAGGAGAACCGCGGCACAGGCCAGGCACCCTACCCCCCCCCTTACTTACATTTTGACCGAGCCAGAGAAATGTCATATGCACTGCAGCAACCTAGCATTTTCCAAATGAAGTGACTAAATCAATGCGCTACTGTCCCTCATACCACTACACTCTACTCCAGTCCACACGACTACACGGACATCTAGCCTCGGTCTGCTGTGGTTCTTGTTCAAAGTTGTTTACCTTTTAAGTCAGGGCATGAAACGCAGTTATTCCATCAATTTTCTCCGATCCAACTGACTGTGTGCAAAGATAGTATGCTCAGCAGCATCATGATGATGACCGTGTGGTACGTATTATTTTCCAACACCAACTCAGTCTGTAGTGTCTGATTACGTTTATAATATATTCCATATTACAAAATTGCAACGGATATTGGCCGGCACCTGCAGTGGTAGGAGTACAATGTGGTTATTATTAAACAACAAGGAAACATTATTAACTGTCACCACACCTGAGTCACTTTTACTTTGTCGATAAACTAGTATAGTTCTACTTCATGCACAATTATTTGTAGTCAGCCAGCATCCAATGCAATGCATGCCACCATCATTCACAATAATCACTCATTACCTGTCTTGGTGTTCTCTTTGGCTGTCTGATCTGATGCCTGCCTAGCCTTCTGGCAGTCAGTGATGAGTTTCTTTCGGCTTGGAAACAAAATGGAATATAGCTGGAGTCACGTTTCACTTCTTATGGAGGGACTGTTAGAGGCAACATGTATTGTACTATTCTCCATCTCCATCCAATGTCTGGCTTGCTTGAAATGTACTTAGGGAGAGTAAGGAAGATGGAGCAGGACCCTGAGGAGTGGAGTGGACAGTTATGCACAGACGTGCAACTCCAATAGGGAAATAAAAAGAGGAGACTATTGATGGATTTGTTGTGATTAGATTTTGAACCCGAAAAACAGATACACTGTCACACACAAATAAAGGAAGGGAGAACAATTTGAAAGCCTAGTTGTCAGGGAAGAGGAGCTTGTTCTCAAACTCTGGTGGTTCGGACAGAGGTACGTCTAACAACCCTCTACTTATGTCATCGAAGTCGCTCTCCTCTTCCTGCTGTGATTCATGTATTTTGTACTCCGGTGGTATAAAGTGTTGATTCATTTTGATCATGGTTAACCTCTCAACGCTTTTGGGTGAGAGACTGGCCCTTTTGACAGTAACAATGGCACCAGCAGCACTGAAAACACGCTCTGAAGAGACACTTGCAACAGGGCAAGCCACATACTTTATCGCCAGCCTGCTGAGCACTGGCCATTGGCTTCTTTTCCCATACCAATACACCAATGGGCTTTGCTCCAGGAAGACCTCTGTTGTGTCATCTAGATAGGCCTGAACCATCCGCTCAATGTTCAGGGGTGCTCCGATTTCCTGGGCCTCTTTTGCCTTTGCATCATTCATGGACGTACAATACCCTTTCCGTAGAAACCAATCACCTGCCGTTTTTTTGAATGTGCCAGATGATCCTGTTGGTGCTGTTGATGTTATTGCTGGCAGTGTTGTTGACTGCTGGGAGGCAAACGCACTGCTCTTGGACTCTGAAGTAGAACTTGACTCTGGGAGCCCTGCAGTACTTTTTCTGCCCTGGGGGGGGGCGGGCCTCTAATTAATATCCTTTCGTTTTCAAAGTCAGTGGCTTGCTCAGCTATCAAAGTTTTGTACTGGGCAACATCCACTTCTGAAAAAGGAATTACTTCATTACTGCGCAGCAATAATTTGTAACGTGGATCCAAAATTGAGGCAGTAATGTAATGTGGATGTGACACAATGTTATTTTGAATCCTTGTATTGTCAGATAAGCGAGCGACTAAGCTGTCTGCCAAATAATATGCGTCTACTTTGTCATCCACACCTGCGTACATTTCTAACACCTCCTTCAGCTCTTGCTCTAGCATGTACAACAATGGGATAGCTTGGCCCATGGTACAGTCCTCCCTGCTCACTTCACGTGTGAAGACCTCAAAAGGAAGTAACATCTCTGTCAGGCATTTGACGAGGTCCCATTGGGCAATCTCAACTGTCATGCCTTTCACAGTAGGATCCCCTGACCTTTTCATGACATTAGCATTAAGTGGTATGTACTGCTCAAACAGACGCTCAAGCATGTGATACGTTGAGTTCCAACGTGTTGGCACCTCCTGGATGAGTGCTTTGACTGGCGTTTTATGCGCACGTTGAATGACCCTCAGCTGCATCCGGGCTTTAAAAGAATGGTTGAAATGTGTGCATATTCTTCTGCAGGTGATCAGTAAGCTGCTGACTTTGCTTTCATTTTTCAGAAAGTCCTGAACAACAATGTTAATGCAGTGTGCCAAACATGGCACCCTGAAATAGCCACCATCTTTCATGGCCCTAACTACATTACTGCCATTGTCGGTGGCAACAAAACAATGGTAAGCCCTCTTGGTCGCAGCCACTCAAACTCCTTGCTGTTAAACTCATCCAATATGTTTGCAGCAGTATGAGATTTCTCCATAGCAAATATGGCTACAGTTGCATGTTTGCGGGTGTCTTTAAAAATCTCAGCGGTGTCAACAACACCGTCAGATATCTTATCTTTAACATCCGAAAAAGAGACCCAGTGTGCAGTGATGCACATGTAATCATTATCTTGGCAACTGGTCCACATGTCTGTTGTCAGGTGTATACTCTGAACAGCACTCTGTTTTAAGGCTTTTCCAAGCAATTCCAGCACGTCGTGATGTAGTGCTGGAACAGCAACTCTTGCGAAATAGTAGTGGCTGGGAACTTTCCATTTTGGGCAGATGGTGGTCACAAATTCAAGAAAACCCACCCCTTCAACAAAAGAAAAAGGGAGAAGGTCCAGTGCTAACAGTTTAGCCAGCTTTGCATTGTACAAACGTGCTATTGGGTGGTTGCGTTCGTACTGCTCCTCTGGCCTACTAAACATGCTAAGAATGGTAGGCTGCATGGTATTCCTTCCTGTGGTCAACGTCGCACTTTTTGGGCCAGCAGTACTCCTTGGTGTCTCAGGCTGACTCTTACTCTTGTGCCAATGAGATGTGGCTGAGGATGTGGGCGTTACCACTGCAGTGCTGGGGACAGGGCTACTTTGTGTACCACTACCACAGAGAATGTCTCCCTCTTCTTCCTGTGCCACCGTCAGCGGACTTTCTACTCGTTTATGCCCAACAGCAATGGTTCCAGTTTTGATGAGCCTAAGGTGCTCCTCCCACTGGATTGCGTCGTGTTTTTTCAGATAGGTCATTTGGCCTCCGGTACCATAGTTTGTACCAAGCTTACCACGACTAACAGAGGTATGACAAACGGAGCATATAGCAATGTTCTCCTCCTTTCCGCTAACCGTAAAGAAGTCCCACACTGGGGAGCTTAACTTTTGTCTCCTGCTGGAGGTGCCACTCCCACTTCCAATGCCGGATGAACTGGAGGGTGTGTCTTGAATTTGACTCTGTGCAGTACCACTAACCACTTCTGCTGAGGTGGTGCTTGTGCTGGATGTAGGACGCTGCCGGCCCTTTGCTAATGTAAATATGGAAGCTGGAGGTTGTGTTGGTGTTACCTGTGTTGGAGGTATGCGTGCTACATCCCTCGCAGCCATTTTGGATAGTGTAAAAATGTTGGTCCCATCTCATCCGGCCCGGGAGTGATGTTTGTGATGACTGGCTCATCATCATCATCATCATCATTATCCTGCTCTTCTACATCAACATCCATAAGTGTAAGGCTTTCTGGAACCTTCCTTTTCCCATGCCTGCTCTTGTGATGTGTTTTCCTCTCAGACTCAGTTTGTGGCTTCCAAGTGACATGTAGATCATCAGAAGGGGGGCTTGGTGAAGAACTTGATGTTCTAACCCTCCTTTTCCTTGCTGGGGATTTGGAAGCCAATGGAACTTCTAAAGGAGTGGCTTCCTCTTCTTCCTCTGCATGAGGCTCAATTTCCTGAACTGCCCCTACTTCTGGAGGAACTACAGGCGGTGGTTGCGGCTGTTGACCACTTATCTGCTGTGTTCCCTCCTGCGTTGATTGTGTACTACTTTGAGATAGCGATAAGTTTCGTTCAGGCTCAACATCACTGCTTTCCACCATAAGGCTGGCTACCTCTTCTACATTCATCTGCTTGGGCCTGGGTTGGTGGGTTGGGCCCACTGATGTGGAGGTGCTGCCCCCAGCTTGGCCCTCCGACACCGCTGCTGCAGGCGTCATTTTTGGTGTTCCAAAAAAGGTTTTGGGAGGCACACCAGACTTAAGTAACACTTCCTTCTTCTTCTGCTCCTTCTTCTCCATGGCAACTTTCTTGGTACCGGAGAACCTGCTACCTGCTTTCTTTGGGGGCATCTTCTTCAGATGTCAAAACAGAACTCAGTTGCACAAGTTGCAGAGATGCCTGGTCAGGTCACACACGTCACGTCAGCAGGACGTCGGTCTGGCACCACAACGGTGGATGATGATGACACCTCCTCTGTCTTTTGTGCACCTAAAATCAAAAAAGCCAGAAGAACATCAGTCAAAAGATCCATAATATAATATATAACTTATTAGTGTCTGGTGGATGGTCACAATTATTAAATTGTATGAAGTCAGTGAACAACAACAGTATAGCCAGCCATTAAGAGACTGACAAGGCCAGGGAGCCTGTTGTATTTGTACTGTGTACACTCAGGAATAAGAATAGCAAATAACAAAAACATAAATGTAGTCTAGCGTGTTTGCCCTAAATAAAAATGTGTGCATCTTATGGGATGGATGCAGCATCAGGGAGCAACACAACGAACATATACACAAAAACTAAAAGCATTTATTTACAACACCCAAAAAGTGAAATCTACCCCCGTAAAAAAGTAAAGGCCACATTTTACAATTGAATCCAAAGCCATACATGATGTTGAAAGTTAACGCACAACACAAAAACAGTTGTTTAAATTCCATGCACCTGTGATGATTGATGAGTAGTACACCTGGGCCTACTGTACGACTAGGCCACAAGCTTGGAGGCCTATGCGAAAAGCACAATGCCTGCCTCCACAAAATGGCTGCCACACATGTTCAGGCCACCCACCACAAATAACCAAAAAGTGATTACAAAGGACAGGAACAGGAAGTTGTAGTGTCTGTGGAACTTACTTCCTCTCATAAAAATATTTTCAAAAAAATAAAAGCTTCTCCGTGCTCCAAACCTACAGCTGAATGACAAGCTGAGGAGTTTTTTTAGCAAAATGCACACAAAAGCGTTTTCGAGAAGAATTTATGTTGCTCGTGAGATATTGTTTGCCAGATTGCAAATGCTGCGTGTTCGGGATTGCGAACTGTACAAAAAAGCTTTATCGCGTGCGCGAACACGCATATTGAGAGCGCGAAAATGCGTTGTCGCGCTGTGCAGAGTTACCAAAAGTACGCGAGCTGAATCCTTAGGGTTACCTACTGGCTAAAAAGCCCTATTTCTTTAACACACACCCAAAAAATGCTATTCCACCCCAAAAAAACACCTTTTGCAATAAAATCCAAAGCCATCCACGGTGTAAAAAAAAAAAACCCAACAGACAACACAAACTAGAAATTTAAATAACGCACCAAAGCTTTGAGGCTGACTACCTCTAGGCCTACTGGCAGACTAGGCCACAAGCTTGGAACAGAATGGCAAAAGCAAGCACACTGCTTGGATGGCTCCACAAAATGGCCGCCACACACCCACAACAACAAGAAATGGAAGACATCAATGTACGCCTATGGCAAAAGCACAATGCCTGCCTTCCTAAAATGGCCACCACACACATGCTCAGGCCACCCACCACAAATAACCAAAAAGTGATTACAAAGGACAGGAACAGGAAGTTGTAGTGTCTGTGGAACTTACTTCCTCTCATAAAAATATTTTCAAAAAAATAAAAGCTTCTCCGTGCTCCAAACCTACAGCTGAATGACAAGCTGAGGAGTTTTTTTAGCAAAATGCCCAAAAAAGCGTTTTCGAGAAGGATTTATGTTGCTCGCGAGATATTGTTTGCCAGATTGCAAATGCTGCGTGTTCGGGATCGCGAACTGTACAAAAAGGCTTTATCGCGTGCGCGAACACGCATATTGAGAGCGCGAAAATGACGAAAACTGCAAGTCCGCGTTGTCGCGCTGTGCAGAGTTACCAAAAGTACGCGAGCCGAATCCCTAGGGTTACCTACTGGCTAAAAAGCCCTATTTCTTTAACACACACCCAAAAAATGCTATTCCACCCCAAAAAAACACCTTTTGCAATAAAATCCAAAGCCATCCACGGTGTAAAAAAAAAAAAAACAGACAACACAAACTGGAAATTTAATAACGCACCAAAGATTTGAGGCTGACTACCTCTGGGCCTACTGGCAGACTAGGCCACAAGCTTGGAACAGTCAATATAAGCCTATGGCAAAAGCACAATGCCTGCCTTCACAAAATGGCCGCCACACACATGGCCAGGAGGACACAACAACAACAAGCATAAGCCAAGGGGAACAAAGAAAAGAAATGCAGGCCTTTATGGAAAAAGAAGCACACACTACTAACTAAACTACCACCACAAAATTGCCACAAGCCACATGGGCACTCACAGTCACAACAGGCCATGGAAAACAATGAACTGAAGCAGGCCTATAATATATGACCGGACAAAGGAGGCCTGCTAAACAACACAGCTTTAATACAAAGATGAAAATCAACTGGGCTACGAAAGGATTGGAAAGAAGTTACACATCAAGCACACACATCCAACAAAGGTATTTCACACACACTCACACACCAACAGTGAAATACACTACAGCCACATTTAGCATTTCAAATAATCCTACGCCATCCATGCCCTACATGATGTTGACAATTCTACAGACACCACGAACCATGGACCCATGGGTACCCTACTGGCTGAAATTGCAGAGAAAAACAACTAGGCCCCTATTGAAAGCACAGGCCACCCGCCACAACAATAATTTTAAAAAACAATGAAAAACCCAGAAAAATGTAGGTAATACAAGCCCCAATGAAACAAACACACCAATTCTCCAACTTACTTGTAGTAATTAGTAAATTACATCTCAAATCAAAAAGTCCTCAAATAAATCCAATCCAATGGTATGATGCAGCGGACAGACACAAAAAGTGATCCTTCCAGCTCCAAATCCAAATGAAAGTGAACAGCACATGCACAAAGCACTGGGAGGAGCCTGCTGGACAGGAACAGGAAGTTGTAGACTCAGGGGCACTTCCTTCCTCTTGAAAAAAAGAGTTAAAAAAATTAAAGGACTTCTCCTTACACAAAAGACTACAGCAAAATCACAATCTGAGGAGTTTTTCTGAGCAAAATGATCATTTTAGAGAAGGTTTTATGAAGATCGCGAGATATTCTTCGCCAGATTGTAGTTTTTGCATGTTCGGGATCGGGATCTTACCAAGACAGCCGCCGGAAGTCAGCTTGCGCGCCCGAATGACGTGTTCGCGTTTGCACACTCTCGCGGGCTTGGTCAGCCATTTTACAAATCTCGTGGCGCTCGCGAACGGACAGAAAAGCAAGTTGGCGATCGCAGAATCACGGTAAGACGTTACCGCACGCGCGAGAATGAATATTGAGCGTTCGAGGAAGCGAAACTACTACGCTACGCGCTAGTTTGCGTAGCAATCTGCAACTTCGCGCTCTGTGTGAAGCGCGAAGTTGCCTAAACTTCGCAAGCTCCGCGAACGGAGCATAGTTCAACGCCCAGGCTTAGTTTGGTCACCATCACCACAATGCTCCACATCTGCTGCATTTTGTGAGCCCCCACTTAACTTCTGTTCTACACAGTGAGGGGGTGTTCTTTTTACATTGCCACAGTGCTATGGTGATGCTTGCCTTGTGTATGTCACACTCATGTGTTGGTCACACATGTGCTGTTACTTACATTGTATGATCGTAGCCGTAATCACTGTTGTGGGCATTTGTCACAGACTACACACTGTTGTCATGATGTTATGGGGGATGTATTTTGCGGACATATCTGATGTTGGAGTATGCTGGATGTGTTGCGCATCACCCATCCTATGGCTGGGGGTGGCAGGGGTGATGGGCAACACCAGCCATATGGGTGTGGATGGCAGTAGTGGTGGGCAACAGGTCCCCTATGGGTGGGGGTGGCAGGGGTGATGGGCAACAGGTCCCCTGTGAGTGGGGGTGGCAGTGGTGATGGACAACAGGTCCCCTGTGAGTAGGGGTGGCAGGGGTGATGGGCAACAGGTCCCCTGTGAGTGGGTTGGCAGGGGTGATGGGCAACATAAGCCCTATGGGTGGGGGTGGCAGGGGTGATGGGCAACAGGTCCCCTGTGAGTGGGGGTGGCAGTAGTGAAGGGCAACATAAGCCCTATGGGTGTGAGTGGCAGGGGTGATGGGCAACATCAGCCATATGGCTGGGGGTGGCAGGGGTGATGGGCAACATCAGCCCTATGGCTGGGGGTGGCAGGGGTGATGGGCAACAGGACCCCTGTGAGTGGGTTGGCAGGGGTGATGGGCAACATAAGCCCTATGGGTGGGGGTGGCAGGGGTGATGGGCAACAAGTCCCCTGTGAGTGGGGGCGGCAGTAGTGATGGGCAACATAAGCCCTATGGGTGTGGGTGGCAGGGGTGATGGGCAACATCAGCCCTATGGCTGGGGGTGGCAGGGGTGATGGGCAACAGGTCCCCTGTGAGTGGGGGTGGCAGGGGTGATGGGCATCATAAGCCCTATGGCTGGGGGTGACAGGGGTGAATGGCAACATAAGCCCTATGGCTGGGGGTGGCAGTGGTGATGAGCAACAGGTCCCCTGTGAGTGGGGGTGGCAGGGGTGATGGGCAACATTAGCCATATGGGTGTGGATGGCAGTAGTGATGGGCAACAGGTCCCCTGTGAGTGGGGGTGGCAGGGGTGATGGGCAACATAAGCCCTATGGCTGGGGGTGGCAGGGGTGATGGGCAACATCAGCCCTATGGCTGGGGGTGGCAGGGGTGATGGGCAACAGGTCCCCTATGAGTGGGGGTGGCAGGGGTGATGGACAACAGGTCCCCTGTGAGTGGGGGTGGCAGGGGTGATGGGCAAGAGGTCCCCTGTGGGTGGGGGTGGCAGGGGGATGGGCAACAGGTCCCCTGTGAGTGGGGGTGGCAGGGGTGATGGGCAACAGGTCCCCTATGGGTGGGGGTGGCAGGGGTGATGGGCAACAGGTCCCCTGTGAGTGGGGGTGGCAGGGGTGATGGGCAACAGATCCACTATGGGTGGGGTTGTTTGTGGTGCTGGCCATGCAACCCCCATGGTGGGCTGTTCTTAGTGTCCAGGACGTGGATCCCCTGTGTGTGTGTGCCATTTTGCAGGTACGTGTCGTTTGTTTGTGTTGTAGGTGTCTGACTTACCGCCTGCGCCGTCGGCGTCGGTCCCTGATCCGGTCATAGATGTAGAGTACTGGTATGACCTGCGCGATGGGATTCATGATGTGTTCGTGACGACACGCTGCTTGTTGCTCCGTCTCGTACCCGCTGCAAGCTGGTCCGTCTCATAGCCGTGTATTGATTTGTGGCGCGAATCGTAGCTGAAATGCTTGTTTTCTGGATGCTGTGACGTCCCGTGCGTGACGACCCGTCCGGCGCGTAGGAAGTACGCATCGTACTTGTCATGCCGGAAACTGCTATGGATACTGCTTCCGGGCGACTCAGTTCATCTTTAGGAGTTACGGCTCGGACGGAGAATGGGGCTTGATTCACAGCCTACGTGTCAGTCGTGTTTTTGGCAGTTATGCGCATCGTACTAACTCTACAGGACGGACCGGCTCCGGGTACGTGTCGGTTGCACGGTAAGGCTACGGACAGCTGTCTGACCGGCCATCGGAATCGGCCCCTATATCTGAAGGGGGAGAGGTGACATCCCTACTCTGACCTCTCCAATTTATGAATGCAACACACACAAAGGAGTGAGAAAGTGGATAATAAAAGGTGGCACGTGCTCAGTGAGAGAAAACTGCCCTCACAAAATTGTTACTTGCTTCTTCATTGGGCTTGTTTACTAACACCCCTGCACAGACCAATGCATGGGGTAGAGCAAAGGGGAGGGGAAAACAATAACAGTTTGGGATCACCGAATAAATGTGCAGCTAATGAAAGTTAAAACTAGCTTGGATGTGTACCCACTCGAAACTTTATTCCTGGGTCATCTGGCTAGTTTTTAAAACGTGAAGGATGGTGGTGACAGAAGAAGATTAAGATTCCTTCACCCCTCCTTACTGCCAAGGAGTCAACATATTTCTGCCGTTTAAATCATGACCACAGTGTCGGGTCACACCAGCATTCATCAGGACTCTCCGGATCCCAAATTGTAGTACCCTGTGATCCTGGCTTGGGTATCTATGGGATGCATTCCTTCCAACATGGGATTCCCTATTTCACGCAAACTTCGTGATCTGTGGGAAAAGCACACGGAGGGGAGATCATTTTTACTAGATTGCCATTTGATCCTCCACAAAGTATCAGGGAGTGGAAAATCCAAACTCCTGGGTGCTTCTTCCCTCTTTGCACCTCATCCACGCACCACCTCAAAGCTCACAGTACCCTATTGGTATAATACTTCAAGCATCGCATCCAAATCGGACTAATCATTTATCATGGAACAGTATCCACGCCACATAACACTCAGGAAAACGCTTTTACCATCACCGAAATCCGTTTCAATCAAATGCACCCACTAATGCTGTGCAAGAAAATCACTCTCACCAAGTTTCACCAAGCGAATCGCTAGAACTAGCGAGGGGTTGAGAGGGATCTTCTGTAGTCAGACTCTATAAGGAGATAAAACATATACATAATGCTGTTATTGTAGTGAAGGCTGCGCGTTACACACATATATACATTGCTAAGTTAGCATAACCGCGTTAGATGCTAGAAAGCCATCTTGCTGCTTTTGCACACGACACTACAGTTACATGTTATTATTTGAAAACTGCTTGCTCGCCTTTTCTTCACATGAGAACTGTCTGTTGTTCACATACCTAGCTATGAGCTGCGACCTTGGTCTGTACACTGTGTAGAGAAACAGTCTGGGTCGCTAGACAATGCATGTTTTCGAGTTCAGGTTGATCGACCAACTATTTAGCCATAACAGGCATGCAGCTGCAAATACCTGAAAGTCGAGTGCTTTTAATATTACCGGCTGCATGCATTTACATTCTTAAGAAGAGCTTTCACTGGAGAAGACCCTTCTGCTCCTGTGATGTGATTACACTAAGCTGATCTTTACGGTATGGGGTTCCCCATTTAAGCCTAGAGACCTTCTATTAGTATATAATACTAGTTTGCTAGTGAAGGGAAGGTGGTTGTAACCCACTGTCATTTATATTATGATTTCTCCCTTTATTTTCTATTGTATTGTAACAATGCTGATGGTTTTGATATTAATCGTTTGCCTGCTTATGTTAGCCAAAGTACTGCATATTAGGACACGAGGTTTATAAAATAAACTCTTTAAATGTTACCGTGTCTTTGTTTACTCTTGTTGTGGACTGATATGAGAATAATAACGAACGGTTATTTCTGATTCCCACCATTCCTGAGAGTGATCTAAGTCGCTTGTTCTGGGTTGTCTATACATTGGGACCGCCGTACTAATACGGATAACGAATTGGACACTGATGCTGGTCGGATACGGGGTTCTGGGTTCTGAGGTGAGTTTCTGGTACACCACAATTCACCGAGGTCCTGGTTTTCTGTGCATAGTTCTGTGCAAGAGCAGAATCCCTGCAACATGGCGCACCTAACGTTTGGTCTATTGAGTTGAAGCGCCTTAGTAGTGCTTATATTAGTCCACGACTCCCTCATTCTTGTTTCCGGATAGCGGGAGTGACGGATTTTAAACCTACCTATTATTAGACTAATAGGTTCTTTAAAGCTTGATCATTATAAAGGTTTTCTGAACCCATGTGCTACTGATAGAACTCGTTGTTGTTTTCTATTTTGTGTCCACATGGCGATATTGCGGCACATAGCCGTACGCCTCTGCGATGTCATTTGACGACGTATGGAGTGCCGGACGATGGTATGGCAGTGATTTTCGTGGTAGGTGCCGATGCATCCTTTCCCTATGAGTTGTTTTACTCTTGGGTCAATTTGCCGGCAGCGGGTGACGATGGTACGTTTAACTCCTATACTGCCACAGCGATGCCTGCCAACTACACGCCATACAGGACACAAGAGATACCTATTTCTGCCTGGCAGCATCGAATTTGGTTCATTGGCGCCCTTCCCCAAGCGGTTATACCGGTGAGAATGGGCCCTTTGTCAATTGAAGGGGCCACATGGCCGGTATTAGCCGGATTTACGCCTCATCCTCGTTATCTTCAGGTAACGATGGCTGAGTTGCGTGTACTTCACACTGCCCTTATTGGAGTACATAGGGCCTTGGTGCAGTACGTGTCACGCAACATGCAGATGGGGGCACCTGCTGTTGAGGGACAGCCAACCGACCACCACGCAGTGGTTATAAGCCCGGTTATGGTTAATTCAACTATGGGCAAGCGCCCCCAGAATATGGATGATTACCCTTATTGGCTTGCTGAGAAATTTGACCAACTGGAAGCGGTTTATCCGAACACAACTCCTGTGGAGAAACACAGGATACTTACCATTAGTTTGCCGAAAGACTTGGTCCTAGATATGACCGATTGTGAAAACTGGGGCAAGGTCTTTGCCGCGACATACTCGAAGTGCTTCGGCACTCCGTCTCTGTCTGTACTGCCCTACGTTATTATACGTGTTCAGGAGAATAACGGTGCGGAGGCGGCTGTAGAATTGGGAATGCGGCTTGTTGGAGTGTTCGATGTGGTTGCTACCATGATACTGGGCAACCTCAAAGGAGATGCTATGCAATTCCAAGTCCTTAATAAATTGGACGCGGTGGACGACGAAGACAAGCCGAGGGAGTTCGCGAAAATTATCGCGAATGCCTATAAACAAGTTGGTCATAGCGCTTTAGGTGTTAAACCTGCTGTGAAAATTCCTGATTTAATACAACAAACAAAGGCGGACTCTTCTGGTAAGGACGACCGCCCTAATTTTCCAAAACAAAATTGGCGGGGAAAGAAACAGGGTAAGCAGCAACAGAAACAGGGGTCTCGTCCTGCCTCTCCCGTACAGTCAAGTAGCAAACTCACATATGATCTGCGCGATCGATCTACTATTAAGTCACCTGATCGATTTCAGGTTTCTGAACAACGTTCTCCTCGTTCTTCACAGGAAACATCAGCTTCACAGTCCGGTGGCGGAGGCGGTGGCAAAGGTCGGGGTGCCCCACAAGGACGTGAGCAATCCTGCCAGACTGACGGCAAAGGCAAGCAGGACGAGTTTGCACGTCAACGACCCCTGTTTCAGAAGAAGAAAGTTGCTGCGCTAACAGCAAGGTATGCCACAGATAGTGCGGACACAGCTTCGGAACCTGACATGGGCACTAACGCTGCTAGACAGCGCAGCGGAAGTTACAATAGTGCGACGAGCGCTGCATCCATATCTGGAGGTGTCAGCAACTGACACGTTTGTTACTGTAGAAACTGCGGACACTAGAGTGGCTCCCCCTGATAGACTATATAACATAGTCCTCTTAATTGAAGGTGACATACAACGCACAATAAAAGGGATTTTTTGGGATCATCTGACCACTTCTTATGATATACTCCTAGCGGAGGCAGACTGGCCCCCAACTTTCATTTTAAATGCTTCTAGAGGGGAGGAAGTAATCCTCCCGTCCTTTGCGCACACAATGCCAAAGGATCACGCTGAAAAGTTTGCTGAGGAGTGGGCTCTGGTGCAAGCACCAGCTTTGTATCGTTCTCAGGTAGGTTGGGATAAATTGTCACCCAGCCATGAGATCCCATTGCGATCTATGCCCCAGCCACAACCCCAATATCCCATGCGTCGCGAAGCTAGATCTCACGTCGCTGACATCCTTGAACAATTGGAATATCAGGGTGTTATTGAAACATGTGTGTCACCTATGAATAATCCTTTATTCACTGTGACGAAGCCGGATGGGTCGTACCGGCTAGTTTTGGATTACCGGCATTTAAATTCGCATTGCCGGACATGCGCGGTACAGAATACCCACAGTTCTGCTCTCGTCGATAGTCTCGTGAGAAAACGGTTTAAAACCACACTTGACATTTCCAATGGCTTTTATAGCCACAACTTGTCCTCTATTAGCAGTCAGTGGACTGCGTTTACCTCGGGCGGCAAACAGAAACAGTTTATAAGACTAGCCATGGGCTACATGCGCCCGCGTAGTCTCTCTTTTGGAGAACATAGACCCGGATGCGTACTCATACGTAGACAATATTTATCTCACGGATGATGAGTTGTTGCTGCATCTGTGTCGCGATGATCGCATTATTGTTATGTTTGCAGATTTCGGATATAAATGCAACTTTGCGAAGTCTCACATTGCAGAGTATATAGTGTTGTTTTTGGGCTACGAGCTCAATAATGAAGGTCGAGGTTTGGCTCCTCACTTTCTGGAGAAGTGCGCATGCCTGCGTGCTCCTACAACATTGAAAAAACTACAGTCCTTGCTGGGCTTTCTGAATTTCGGTCATACGTATATTCCTGACTATGCCCAGCGTATCAAGCCGCTTTATGCCTTGGTACAACCTACTTTTTCCAAATCATGCTGGCAGCTAGAGCATTCAGCTATCTTGCAATCTTTGCAGGCTGATCTTCTTGCTTCTAAATACTTACTGACACGTGACAACCGCACTAACCTGGTGATAAGAATTGTGCCTGGCGCAGTGGATTTCACGTACTTAACGTTCAATGAGGGCGATACCGTCCCCATTGCATACAAATCACACTTGTACACTTCTGCTGAACTGCGCTTTTCCACTGTCGAAAAAGTTCTGACGGCGGTGCAGATGGCGATTCTCAAAGAGCGAGCGCTGTCGCAGGGAAAACGCATGTTGGTTGTGACACCATATCCTGCCCTTGAGGCGGTGACTAAAGCAAGTGTACCTAATTCTAAAGCTTTGCATCCACGGTGGATACAATGGGCCACTTCCTTGACATCGCCAGATGTCACCTATATCTTTGATGTCTCATTGCAGACTCAGGAGTACTTACAGTATGAATTCGTTCATCCAGCTCCTCTGTCTTTGCGCCCGCTCGAGGATTACCATTGTGTCATTTACACTGACGGTTCGGCGCAACCGGCGATTGGATCAAAGCATGCCTATTCAGCGGCCTGCGCAATCGTGGTGGGTACTTTCGTAAATGGCGATTTCAAATCTGATGTCGTGCATACGCAGTCATTAGGTGATTGTACCGCACAATTGGCAGAGCTACGGGCTATGGTGCTTGCACTGGAGTTTGCTGATCCTCGGGTCACTACTCTTATAGTGAGTGACTCGTTTTATTGTGTTCAGTCATACAACGAAAATCTACATTTTTGGTCTCAGAATGACTATAGTGATTCCAAAGGTAGCACAGCTAAGCATAAACTGCTTTGGGTTCGAGTGGCGGATCTTAAGGACCGTCTGCCACTCGTGAATGTTATTCACACTCTTGGTCACCAACGGATTGGTGTCCATGCTATCGGCAACAGCTTGGCTGACGAGGCAGCAAAAACAGCAGTGGCGACATACTTAGTAGCAGCAGTTACAAGATCCAAAAGTGAGATTGATGATGACATCTTGGCAGCCATTGCTGCATCAGAGAAGGGAACAGATTACCCGAGAGGTTTCCCTTCTCGTTACCATTATCACTTAAGCCTGATAACGTCCTGTTAGTGAGGATTAACGACGTTGGTGACAGATTGATTCCCAACGCGGACTGCAGACCATCTCTGATATTAGCAGCTTACGAGGGCGTGGCCTCTGCCCATGCCGGCGTTGCAGCTACTATATCTCTGCTACAACAGCGTTACTGGTGGTACGGTTTATATAAACAAGCGCAAGCTTATGTTCCTGATTGTGACATTTGCCAGCAGATTAAACCTTCGACTGCTGTGCGCCCACCACAAACTCAGTTGTACATATTTAATAAACCACTTGGGTGCGTTTATTTAGATCACTGTGGTCCTTTTTCCTCAGACTCTGCATACAAGTACATCTTGGTTGCAGTGGATTTGTGCACACATTTTCTATGGGTGTAGCCACAAAGAAGTGCTGATTCACGTACTGTCATCGGGGATTTGCGTGTTTTTGTGGGAAGTTTTGCATGTGGTACCTTTCATTCTGATCAGGGCCCTGCGTTCGCCTCTAAGGCGTACAAAGAAGCCATGAGAGATTTGGGGGTCCAAGTCAAATTTTCATCTCCATACCGACCTAAGGGTAATAGTGTGGTGGAGCGAATGAACCGTGACTTAAAGCAGTCATTGACAGCTAGGGTTTTAGGCACAGGCCGGAACTGGCTAGCCCATTTGTATAACGTCCAACGTGCACTTAATAATCTCCCTAGAAGGTCTCTGGGTGGGCGGACCCCATATATGATGCTCTTTGGCATAAGAATGTTTGTCCCAGACCTTGATGGTCTAGACATGGCGGCGTCAGCCGCACCCTTTGACGTAGATGAACACTGTGCTGTATTGCAGACTCTACAAGAAGCCAGAGACAGTCTATCGAAGGAACACTTGCCCTCCACATCTGATGCTGCGCTACAGATTCCGGTAGTCGGTTGGCTACCTCGAGTTGGTGATCTGGTCCGTGAGAAGGTGGAGAACAAGAAGGAGTTCGGCCCCTCTTATCGTGCACCGGTTCCAGTGCTTGGCGTGCAGGGTACAAGAACATTCATTTTACCTCCACTTCCTGGTCGCAAGGATAACAGGTACATCTCTATTGACAATGTCAAGCTACAGCGAGTGGCCGATTCTTCTTAGTATGACTCCAGCGGTTTCTTGCCTTGCGATGCTACGAAATTCTGTTTTGGCTCCAGCTTCTAACACCTTGCCTGATGTTGCCATCGAGATGCATACAGTTGCTGATCCTTTGTTGATACCACCCGCTGGTGGTCTACCCGAAGAGACTGAGTATGCTTATCCTACGGATGTCATGTTACCTGTTTTGCAATCCACCGCAGTTGACCAGTCACGTTTCTCTTTTGACACTAACTCAATGACTTCCAGTCCCCCATCAAAAGTTTCGAGATTTGTGGTCTGGTTTAAGCTTAATCTTTTGATTCCCCCTTGGACATACATTTGGCTGGTGCTCATATGTATTTTTATGTTCATGTCCATTGGATTCGTGGTGGTGTTTTTTTAACTTGTGAATGGACACTACCTGAAAGAACGATCGACAATTAGACTAATTGATGGAACTTTGGCCCCCCACTCCTCCTCACACATCATGAAGAGGGACCAGACTTTTGTGAATATTTTGGCCTGGCCCGTGTTAGACGGGATTGCGTGGGATGCTGTTAAATTCCAAATCCATGGTCCTACTGAAGTTATAAATGTGCCAAATGTATTTCGTGTTTCTATGGGTGATGTGGTTAAACAAAACATCCGCTCTGATGATTGGGACGTTCAGGCCATAGAAGCACTGTTTTCTGATTTGAAATATTATGCTGCATTTGATGCTGAAGATTTGTATTTAGATACTACTAATTATGATGAACAATTCTGTTATCAACATTATGGCAATAATTTCCTTCACAAAGCTAATACATTTAGAAATGTTGTAAATTTTACCCAATGGGAACATTGTCCAACAACAGTTGTAGGTAGCTCGACCACCTTGATAGACAAATTTACGTATTTTTCTGATTTCAGTGTTTCCAAGCCTGCCTCGTTTTATTTCAAAGTGACGGCTGAGTCTACCTCTAAAGTTAGGCTAACACACACGAAATTGCTGTATTCCAAGTCCTTTATGGATAGTTTGGCAATCGAAGGTTATGACCTGTGGAAAGCTACTATTGATCTTAAATCGGTTTGGGGTTCTAAACCGTGGCAGGTACAAGGAACAGAGGCTTTGCATCATGCCTGCCTAATCCTGAACCACATGTTGTTTTTGAATTCGACAATTTTTCAGACCACCTGTTTTGGATTGGCTACTACTAAAAATCTGAATTCTCCCTCTACTCCGGATCTGGGTGCTTATCTTGGTTGGGATAATCATACAGATCTGTCCCTTGATGCTTTGCAGTCATACACCTCTAATACATCTTTCAATATTTCCAAATTAGATTCGGAAGGGTGGTTATCATGGCAGACGAGTTCAGATTCCTGTCAACACCGTTTTCTGGGTTTGAAACGTGGTTATACTGAAGTTCGGGTGGACCCCCGTTTTGAGTCTTCTCATTCTGTTACGACCTAATCTGTAGGGAAGTTATGTCAATCTTGGCTGCAACATTCCACCTTGGCATCTGTTAAAATTCATTTATCTAAATTACATGCCAAAATTGATTTGAATGATTTTGTTTTTAAAGACCTGTGGGTGGCAGATCCAAAAGATGGGTATATGCTATTTATAACGAAGTTTGGAAGTTGTCACAAATTGAAACTGCATCCAGATTACGTGCTATTGATCAAGCCAATATGGAAAAAGTTCTGGCTGTCATAGATAATAGCATTAACACCCTTTCTTCCAGAATTTATACGTTAGATAACATTGTTTCATCTGTTGTCGATATTGTGCAGGATGATATGTCTGTTTTATTCCATGGTCAAAACCAATTGCATTCTATAATGCAGTTTGCTTGGACATTACAAACGTTAAAGGCAGGGAAAGTCCCTTGGGATTATATGAATACTTTGTCTTTATTCCTTCCATTCAATTTAACTGCTAAACAGCAATTCATGTCCATGAAGGATGCAACATATTCACTGTTACACATTGAAAAATTGGAACCTTTACCGTTCTCGGTGGCTGAATTGAATTTGGCTGTGTGGCTTATCCGCGGGTTGATCACGTTACCTTTCCCCTTGTTTAAGTTTAGTTCATGCATGAAACATTCTGCATTAGGCAGATATGAACAACTTGGTACTGCCTTCCTGCATGAGGTTTGGTCACTTCCATTTACATACAGGTGCATGAGAGAGGGTAAAGAGGTCTATTTGAAAGGTGAGGAATGCACTTCCACACCTGATCATTCTGTAGTTTGTAGGCACATTCAATTGCATGGCGCGTGCAATGTGCATGCTCCTAATTTAGCCTGCATCCTAAAGGGGATTCCAGTGCCAGTTATTACTCCATCGTTCACGCTGCTTGCTAACGGAAGTTATTTGCTTTTAAATAATGAAGCTTGCTGTGGAATGCTGGTGGGAATTCCCTACATTGTAACTGTCTCACAGAGAGTAGCTTGTTGTAAGAATGTCCTTTTCCCACCCCCGCATGGGCGGCTGGATATATCAATCTGGCCTTCCATTCCAACCTTGAAAGCAGAGTTCAATAAGATGAGCAGAATAAGGGCACTATTGTCTCAAAAAGAAGTCGCGTTGACTCCTTCACGTGAAACATTTGTCCTTCATGTAGCGAATACACGCACTGAGGTGCATGCGCTTTTAAATACTGATCTCCCTCTACATTTTGGCACTCTGATTCACACTATCTTCAATGCCTCGTCAACAACAGGCTTGGCTCATTTTTTCAAAATTGTGGGCTCCGGCCTCGTGACCTCCTTCCAGACTATTCTTGGTATGATCCCGGCATTTTTTCATTCTATTTTTTCCAGCGTTTTCGGCGGTCTCCCATTGATTCTCGCCCTTGTGGCTGGGGTGCTGCTATTGGTCTGCCTGCTACGCAATGGCTGCACGATTTGTGTCACACGACAGCCTGCCTCGGCTGCTCCATCTTCGTAACCGGATTCTTGAATACTATGGTACATTACCACTGGCAACCTTGAGTTTGGCCTATGGATTGTCCTTCCGGTTTTCATACTTTACATGCGTGCAACCTGTTTTTCATTGCCTAGACTGTCCCTTCCAATGGGCTCTGGATTTGTGCTTGTCAAACTCTGTGTCTCCCACCCCGGATTATGATCGACTAATGAGCTCCTTAGTGGCTCATGAGTTGGACTGTTCTGGTGTCAGGATTATGGCCTGTGGAGCGGCACATGGAGTCCTAGGGAATTGGGACTACGGTACGGCTGCATATGACTTCCTGGCGAGGAGTTATCTTGCAGAAAACGCCAGTAGTCCACTGATGGTAATAGAGGCACCTCTAGTGGAGGAACATGTCTGTTCATTTCCCTTGTTGAACTGGATGGCGGAAACATTTACTGATCATGCCAACGATTTCCTCTTGGAAGCTGTGGCTACTTACTGTGCGTACACGTTCATGGATTAATTGGGAGGTCGTCTGACTTTCCGTTTTTTTTTATTGTTATTATTTAAAAAAATTCCTTTGTCATTTGGGCTCTTCGAGCCTTGACATTGCTTTATCGATTCATATATTTTTCCCTTTTCTAGGTTTTTTTCTTCGAACTTTCACACATATATACATTGCTAAATTAGCTTAACCGCGTTAGATGCTAGAAAGCCATCTTGCTGCTTTTGCACACGACACTACAGTTACATGTTATTATTGCTTGCTCGCCTTTTCTTCACATGAGAACTGTCTGTTGTTCACATACTTAGCTATGAGCTGCGACCTTGGTCTGTACACTGTGTAGAGAAACAGTCTGGGTCGCTAGACAATGCATGTTTTCGAGCTCAGGTTGATCGACCCACTATTTAGCCATAACAGGCATGCAGCTGCAAATACCTGAAAGTCGAGTGCTTTTAATATTACCGGCTGCATGCATTTACACACATTCTGAAGAAGAGCTTTCACTGGAGAAGACCCTTCTGCTCCTGTGATGTGATTACACTAAGCTGATCTTTACGGTATGGGGTTCCCCATTTAAGCCTAGAGACCTTCTATTAGTATATAATACTAGTTTGCTAGTGAAGGGAAGGTGGTTGTAACCCACTGTCATTTATATTATGATTTCTCCCTTTATTTTCTATGGTATTGTAACAATGCTGATGGTTTTGATATTAATCGTTTGCCTGCTTATGTTAGCCAAAGTACTGCATATTAGGACACGAGGTTTATAAAATAAACTCTTTAAATTTTACCGTGTCTTTGTTTACTCTTGTTGTGGACTGATATGAGAATAATAACGAACAGGTATTTCTGATTCCCACCATTCCTGAGAGTAATCTAAGTCGCTTGTTCTGGGTTGTCTATACATTGGGACCGCCGTACTAATACGGATAACGAATGGGACACTGATGCTGGTCGGATACGGGGTTCTGAGTTCTGAAGTGAGTTTCTGGTACACCACAATTCACCGAGATCCTGGTTTTCTGTGCATAGTTCTGTGCAAGAGCAGAATCCCTGCAACATTATAAATAGGCAGGATTATTTGATATGTATAAATGGGGAAAATCAATAAATCTGGAAGAAACTCATAGTGCCATTTCACACAGTCGTAGGGGTCATGACCACTGAAATAATGCCTGGATTAGTGTGGAAATGTTCCAGTTCACGATATAAATGCGTATACCACCACACGTAGTTAAAATTGAAGTAAGCGATCACTTATATACTTTGTCGGTATAACTGCCCACCCAGTATAAATGTGGAATATCAATCAATTCAGAAGCAACTCATAGTGTCATTTCACACAGTCGTAAGGGTCATGACCGCTGAAAGAATGGCTGGATTACAGTGGAAATGCTCCAGTTCACGATATACATGCGTATACCACCACACATAGTCATAATTAAAGTAAGCGATCACGTATTTACTTTGTCGGTGTAACTGCACACCCAGTTCCGTAATCTATGTCCACATCTTGTAGATGTTCCGTCCCACGGAACCCCACCCCTAGCTCCTTACTTCGTCAAGGTGGGTACACTTCCTGGACATTCTCCAACTCTCACTGTGTAGGTGGCGAGTTGCTGTCCTCCTCCTACCCTAAGACGGGAGAAGTTCGGGTCACGTCGGGGACATAGGAGTCACATGATCTCGACGTCTATGGCATCATGCGTCCGGTCTTCAGATCTATCCTGTGATTTTTTTTACAGGTTATTGGAAAGATAACTTTATTGAATGCTTGTCTATTTCTCAAGGTTGCATGGCGATATAAACATATATGCCCCTAGCGCGTTGTAGATAAATTATGATCGGCTTGAAGCGTGAATGTAATATTCAGATTTCCTTTGGGAGGAAAGTTGTTTCTGGCTGGGGGTCACCCCTCTAAGGGTACGATTCCGATTCCGGATGCAAAACGTACTGACTGACATGGACCGTGAATGGACACCGACCGACACAGACCGGCGACGTACGACCCGCGCAGTTGGATGCAACGTGTGTGAATTACAACCCACCCGTACGGAACACAAGCTGCACGACCGAACAGTTCAGAAATCATTAATTCGCCTGTATACTGACCGGGAATCGTACCGACCGACAGGCATCAGGAATGGACACGACCGAAACGTACCTGTGCAGCACGACCCGCGTAGTACGATGCAATACGTGTGAAATGAGACCGACTCGCATGGATTACGATCCGGAAGACTGAGACATACAGAAAACAGTGACTAGCAAACAATAGACCCCTTTGTGTCCGACGTGTACGCCAACATAGAAACACAGCAGAATGTCAGTGTGACAGACCTCGTGCGAGCCACTGGCAGCGTACGACCCTGTCAAAGAACGTCTCCATCATGCCCAACAAAACCAAAGGAAATAAGATAAAAAAGGACCAAAAAAGCAATGACAAAGCCAATAAATGAAAACAAAAAAATAAAGACACACCCTCACCTCTACCTACATAAAGGCCGAAAATCCCTACCATGATCCTTTACAGACATAGGACAGCAGACAACACCACCACACTGCAGAGACACACCACAACTCGCACACCACACAACAACTACACCATTTGCACCACTCAAAAACTAAATCACATATTCACTGACAAACTCACAGCCACCACACTCACTCACACCCTCACACACACATCAATGCCCACAACCACCCAGCACCATGCCCCCCAAGAAGAATCCAAGGTTCACAGATAGTGAGTTGGAAGTCATGTTCGACGAAATACTCAGAGTAGAGCCACAGTTGTTTGGCACGATGGTCCAACAGACACTCATGTCAAAGAAAACAAAGATGTGGGAGAGGGTTGTCAACAAGGTTAATGCACAAGCACCCTGTCTGCGCACAAAGGACGATATACAGAACAGGTACTATGATGTGCGCAGGATGGTCAAGAAGCTCACCGACAGGGAACACACCTTGAGCAAGCAGATTGGCGGCGACCCTCCTGCAAAACCAACACACTTCAGGTCCTGGGAGGAGAAGTTGCGGGCCATCCTACCACCGGAGAGCATCCATGGATTAACAGGAATACCAGAGCCTGGTGAGTACACAACCAATATACTCAATATCGTGCGACAATACACATATATCACTGTCAAGGGGACTGTGAAACCAAGTACTGTCAGCAAAGCCATAGCAACAGAAAGGCAAGTATCCTGTGACGTGCATGCCAGTTACACAAACACAATACCTGCCATCCCACAGTAATATGGGACTACGTCATAACATGTACAGACCTAATAACAAATACTGTAAGGCATTACCATAAATCACCAACAAACACTGTCATCCATTTTGCCACCACTGTCACACTACCTCACAGGGAAACTAAGTCAAAAGGAAGGAAGGTTGGGCTGCTGGGAATGTGCATGTAGCAGAAAGCATGATGGGAGTTGCAGTCACAGCCAACAGTCCCCCTCACACATGGTCCCACAAGCTCCACCCCAAACCATGCACATCTCACAGGGAGTTGAAAAAACTGACAAGATGGCTGAGAATGGGCTCTGCTTTGGGGAGCACAAGACCCTGTAGGGACTTGGGCCCAAACAAGCAAGAGGACACCACTGTCAGTCATCTTGCCATTGCTGCCTCACCCACTCATCACAGGGAAGCAGAGTCAAAAAGAAGCTAGGTCAGGTATTGTGGGAAGGTGGGTTTAGCCAAAAGCATTATGGGAGTCGCAATCACAGCCAACAGTCCCCCAACTACATGTCCCAGCAAGCTTACACTGAACCATGCCCACCTCACAGGGAGTGCAAAAGTACTGCCAAGATGGCTGACACTGTGCCCTGCTGTGGGGAGCACAAGACCCTGCTGGGACTTGGGCTCAAACAACAGGACACCAATGCCTGACAGCCTGAAAGGTAACTTACACTCCCTACAATGGAAGCATGCTGCATAGTGGGATATCTGGACTGGGGGAGGAGGACCGCCAGCCCTGAGTACATCTACCAGCAGCCCCTGTCACACACACCCCTCCCACCAACACTAAAACACACACCTTGGATTATGCTCCACAAGAGAGTGAGTGAAAAGTCACTTCCAAGATCTCTGACAGTGGGCTCTGCTGTGGAGAACACAAGGACCTGCTGGGAATTGTGCCCAAACAAACAACAGGACACCACTGTCAGTCATCTTGCCATTGCTGTTTCAATCACTCACAGGGAAGCAGAGTCCCAGGAAGGAAGGTTGGGTATGCTGGGAAGGTGGGTGTAGCCAAAGGCATGATGGGAGTTGCAGTCACAGCCAACAGTCCCCCACCCACATGTCCCAGCAAGCTCACACTGAACCATGCTCAGCTCACAGAGAGTGCAAAAGTATTGCTAAGATGGCTGACACTAGGCCCTGCTGTGGGGAGCACAAGGCCCTGCTGGGACTTGGGCTCAAACAAACAACAGGACACCAATGCCTGACAGCCTGAAAGGTAACTTCCACTCCCTGCAATGGAAGCATGCTGAATGGTGGGATATCTGGACTGGGGGGCTGAAGACCACCAGCTCTGGCTACATCTACCAGCAGCCCCTGTCCCACCACCACCAAAATACACACCTGAGATTATGCTCCACAAGGCAGTGAGTGAAAAGTCACTTCCAAGATCTCTGACAATGGGCTTTGCTGTGGGGAGCACAAGGCCCTGTTGGGAATTGTGCTCAAACAAACAACAGGGCACCACTATCAGTCAAATTCCCATTGCTGTCTCAATCACTCACAGGGAAGCAGAGTCCCAGTAAGGAAGGTTGGGTATGCTGGGAAGGTGGGTGTAGCCAAAAGCATGATGGGAGTCGTAGTCACAGCCATCAGCCCTCGTGGCCCAGGAATAAGCCCATGCACCATGCTCAGCTCACAGGGAGTGGAAAATTACTGCCAAGATGGCTGACACTAGGCCCTGCTGTGATGAGCACAAGGCCCTGCTGGGACTTGGGCTCAAACTAACAACAGGACACTACTGCCTGACAGCCTGAATGTAAATTGTGACTGCCTGCAATGGAATCATGCCACATGGGGGATTACCTGGCCTCTGTGGGTGAAGGAGGTCCTGCAATGACTCCAAATGCCATCAAGGCCACCTCAAAACACACCTTCTCAGCCAGAACAAATAGCACCCTTTGAACCAGTCACTCCGAAAGTAAATGCCTTGACAAGAAGGCTGACAAATGGTCATGATGTATGAATTGGCTACAAGTCACACCTACTCAATGGCCAACTCAAACACCTTTACACTCACAGGCATTGGAACTGTAGGTATCCTCCCACTGTCTGGAGATGCAGTGTCCCTGGGGTGTCCCCTGACCTGGCTGTGAAGGTGTGTCTCGTAGATGACAATTGGGGAGATGCAGACATAGTACATAGCACCAAGCACACACAATGTCACCTGTACATTAGTGACAGTGGACACCTGACAGTGACTAGAATGGACACACCGATATAGCTGACACTGTAGCATGGTGTAATTCCCAAAAGGTTCACTTGTGAGCTGCATTTCAATCCCAAATCGTTCTGCGTTGTACGCATCATTCACACAACACATCACTCACTGTCATAGACACTCTAAACACAATGATTAACCTGGACTGCATTGGAGGAGGCATGCAATTCACAGCAGCAGAACTGCAACACACACACCTCTGGCTATCACTGCCATGAGCATGGAAAAGCAAGAGAGCTGCTCTGCCCAATCCCTTTTACCATGGATGAAATAGACAAGATAAAAGACGTTAGCACTGACAAAACTCAGCACCAACATCATTTGTTACGGTAACACCATGACTTGTATGAAATGAGATGTGAACTAGGAACACAGACAACCCAATAGTAGCTCACATTAGATCTCAGGCATACCGGACTGTGACCATGTTCCACAGACACACCAATGTGACGCACAGTGCGAAGGAAACATTGCCACCACACCTGCTCCAAGCTTGCTACATACCCTAAGTATAAGTGTACGTATGTCATTGTTAAAGCACAAATGTGGACAGGGATGATACAGCTGTGTTAGGCATGTGATGGAACTTGAGTAGCAATGACCATGTACAGACAATTGATCAATACAAGAGCTGGTCATGCACACAGCTTGACGTGCACATCGAAATGCCTCAGGTTGCCATGACAAAGTGCTTCAACAATCTCAACCTCTGTCTGTCACAACTTAGAACAATGCAATGTACAGACTCTCATAATGATGTCCAGTGGCAACTGTCATGTGTGAAACGTTGATGTTGGTAGAACCTTAACGTACATTGTGTGCCTCCTCCAACCAGAGGGGATGCTGGGGACATAGCAGGACCTGAAGAAGAGTCCCAGTCCCAGACACTGTCGGACCCTGAGCTCCCCGGTGTGGATCAGTCTCTGTCCTCTTGGAACGACGACCACGAATGACCTGGTGTGAGTCATCGTGCAGCCCCGGCAGTAGGAACATCAGCACCCCCTGCAACCACTCCTGCCACATCTAACAACAGACAGAGTACCCCTGCCGACACGGACAGGCCGAGGCCATAGACCAACAACGTAACAGGTACATAGGGCACCCTGGAAGCAACGGACAACACCACCAGCGCCAACACTCAAGGGGGCCCAGTGTCGCCTGTACCTACCACGGCAGGTCCTGCATGTGTGGGTAGGGGCAGTGGGAGGTGGCAGGCAGAGGACACGGCCTGTAGAGGGGGCTGGACTGCATGATGATACACACCTGGGACGCGTACCATGAAAGCACTAGCGGTTTTGGCCAGGTAGTGGGGATCCTCAAGGACCTCAAAGAATAGCAGGCTGCCCATCATGCCCGCTTGGACTCCCACATGTCCCAGGTGGAGACACACATGTCCCGCATGGAGTCCAAGTGGGACAAATTGAATGATCTAACAGCAGTGCATAGGGACATACTGACATGCCTCCGCCAGATCAGCTCCAACTTGACCGCACCTCCCTGTGCGTCCACATCTGTTGCCACAATATCCGCAACTGCCACAGGGAGGGAGGAGGACTCTGGCGGAGAGTCCTCGGCACCGCAGCAGCCTGCACATGAGGGTCCCCCGAGAAAGAGGAGGGGTCGTCCGAAGAAGGGCAAGTGAGACGTTGATTGCCATGCATATCCCCCAGGAACTCCACACCTGTTCTTGATATCATCCTTTGTGTGCAAACCATTTAACCTTGTCGACTGACACCCAAATCACCCACTTGACATGGAGGGTCAAAGTTGTGACAATGCCTCAAATTACAGTGGTTTCTGCTCTGGACATTTCATCTAGCAACACTACCAACTCACCTGTGAACTTTGTATTACCATCACACTGTACAGCACTTCCAATTCCGTACACTATCCTTGTACATGTCTGTAGATAAAATCACAATCACACAATACTTGCCTCTGTCGTGATTTATACTTGGTTTCTGTCATGGCGATGATGATCTGCTAAAGAACAGTGTGCAGGCAAACTACTACAGCAATGTGAACACCATTATGTAAGTCATGGTAATGTGACACATATGAGGGAGACACACCACTAGAGCAACACACCACTAGAGCAACACAACACATACTTACCATGTCCATCTAACTCATCGCCTACATTGATGTTGACAGGAAATACAGTGGAATGCACATACACCACACCCATCCTGGGTCAGTGGCAAGCAGCCCACAGGTACAGGATGCTAATGACTGTCTGATGTGTGGAAACAGATGGAGCACATCCCAAAGTGAAGCACAGGTTTTTTAAAGATTCACAACATGAGAATTCCACAACTGATGCAAGGTAACCTCGCGTGACAGTGATAAAAAATTAACCAAGTAGTAAACAATGAAAATCCAGGGGTGTGGTCGGCACATCATTGGTTGGGACAACGACTACTTGCACTCTGGAACAAGAATCTGTGTGTTGGGGTTCAGACCTCACCATAAAGCAGCCAACGTACCCTGTGAAAGGCAGACAGAAAACACAACCAAAAACCCAGATTTACAGCATACAACTACAATATACATGCCCAAAACAAAACCCAAACTACGTACACTCAACCTATCGATCAGGTAAACACTGTTTGGGAGTGCAGACTACCTTAAAGGACACATCACAGCAAGCATCCTGACAAGTAGCACACAGCCTCACTCAAGCACTACCAGTGCACCACCAACATATATCAGGCAAACACAATACTTTGACAACACATCACTGTATACTGACATTCATGTGAAGAAGTTGTGGATCAGCTGGCTCCGAATATTACCCTCACCCTCATCATCACTGGCATCATGCCCCAGGGCAGGATCCTCCACGGCTGGCGTAGGTTGGTCATCGTCATCTTGAATGAGAGGCAACTTCTTCCTCACAGCCAGGTTGTGTAGCATGCAGCACACTATGATGATTCTGTACACCTTAGCAGGTGCATATGGGAGGGCCCCTCCTGTCTTTTTCAGGCAGCGGAATCTGCTTTTCAGGAGTCCAAATGTCTGCTTGATCACTCTCCTGCTCCGACCATGTGCCTCATTGTAGCGCATCTCCGCCGGTGTCACAGGGTTCCTGAGGGGTGTCGGCAACCACGGCATGTTGGGATATCTGGAGTCACCTACATAAAGACAATTGCACATTAGATGAGTATGAAAAGAGGGTGTAAATCAACTTTAGCAAACACACACAATGGTAAACAATCTGTACACACCGACAAGCCAGGCACGCTGGTACTGCATCTGTGACATCATCGTTGGGATGCGACTACTCCTCATGGTGTAAGCGTAGTGCGCTGAACCTGGGAAACGTGCACACATGTGAAATGGTCATGTCCGCCTGACATACCACCAGAGCATTGATTGAGTGGAAATATTTCCTATTTCGGTATGTCTGCTCATGTGCCTGGGGTGGTACCAAAACCACATGTGTCCCATCAATGGAGCCAATGACATGTGGCATCCTTCCCAGTGCATAGAAGTCACCCTTGATGTCAGCGAGTTGTTGTGGTGTTGGGAATTGGATGTAGTGGTTGAGGAAATGCAACATCGCCTCCGACACATCTCGAAGCAGACGGCTGAACATGGTCTGTGACATCCCACTAGCAATAGCGACAGTGTGTTGGAAAGTACCGGTGGCAAAGAAGTGTAGGGTTGCCATCACCTTCACCTTGGGGGTCAGCTCTGTAGGGTATGTCCGGCCACGTTGCAAGTGTGGGGCCAACTGCTCCGCCAATCCTTCAATCAGTGGCCCATCATCTGACATCTCAGCTCTACAGGTCCACACAACAAGGTCCATGTTGTGCTGTGATAAATCTATGGGCTCTGTCACAGTACATCAGTATGAGTGTCACATACCAGACACACACCACAGTGACTAGTGAGGACAGATGTCTACACCACATCACAGGTTTTTGACAGACACACACCGAAGAGTCAGGGTGTATGTCACATGTCATGTAATCACACCCAGAAGAATTCAGCAACTTCCCTGCAACATACTGGCGACTGAGCTGTTAGAGTACGCGAAGGTGACTCCCCCCGTATCCGAGCTGGAACTCATCATATCTGGAGCCGCCATTATAGCAGCCCTCGTCTCCCCGCCCAAGTTCCCCCATTCTGGAATTGCGGCTAATGAGGCTCTATTTAACAGGCATGTTATTTAAGTCCTGATGATGATCCGCTCATCCTTCAAACGGATCGAAACGCAGTCGACACCCTAATACACCTTATACGCAAAAAACCTTTCGTTGATTCCGCTGTATAGGTGTTTTGTAGTGATTTGTTCTTGTAACACTGTATATCCTCCTTGTGTAACAAACCGGAAAAGCTTTGCCTGAGCCCCCTGTTCGTTTTCTCCCTTGTTTATGTACTCTACTGGCTAAGTAGGACACAGGATTGTGTCCCATTTTATGTATGATATTTTTATGACTATATCCTAAACCTACGAGTAAATATCAGACCTCTGTCCGGCTGGACAAGTCCACTAAATATAGCTACGATTGAGTCTATATTCATTCCTTTTGTTTCCATTTCACTTTCTGGAGACCACTGTTGTTGAAAACTTTGATATACTGTGTCACAGGCTGTATTGTTGTTGGTGTGCCCATGGGTCCCTGGCAAGCTATGGTGAGTGCCAGACTTTGCACATTGCCTGCAATGGGGACTGACGCAGGTGACAAATTCAAAAGACGCGTCGCACACCTAGGGAATGAGGCGTGCACACGCTTTGCACATTGACTGCAATGGGGACTGACACAGGTGACAAATTCAAAAGACGCGTCACACACCTAGGGAACAAGGCGTGCACACGCCTTGCACATTGACTACAATGGGGACTGACGCGGGTGACAAATTCAAAAGACGTGTCGTACACCTAGGGAACGAGGCGTGCGCACGCCTTGCACATTGACTGCAATGGGGACTGACGTGGTTTTGACCCTTGTACCATTCGTGTGCTGAAAAATCAGTTGACTCCCTACAACAATGTTTCAAACTCTTTGGTGTCATGGATTTGAATTTTTCTAACGATGCAGAAGGCGTGTACAAGGCGTGCAATGCGATGGATTGGCCAGATTCATAGGATGCAAATGTGTTGGACCTATCGCTTTGGACGCATGGGACAGAATCTGATTCTGCAGCACAGATATAAGGCTGTCTGTTCCTCTGAGATCTCACTCGCCTGCACTACATGCCCCAGATTGCATTCACTGCTACCACTGCTGATGTCTCTGCATCCTCTGGCTCCAAGAATGGCACATACTGTGGAGAGGGCCCCAGCCTTCACAGAGGAGGAGAACAAGGCCCTGCTGGACAGCCTCCTTCCGCAGTACAGCAAGCTGTATGGGAAACCACGGGAGCAGGTGAGTGTGCAGTCCACATCCTTTTTCATTGTGCATGTTGTCTGACTGGCACTAATGGCATTGTGTACACCAGTGGCTAGCATGCTCACTGAGCAGTTGTTACCCCTAAAGTATGTAGGTACCTGTAGTAGACAGGTACTGTTCAGGAAAAGTGAATTTTTACACGGTTATAATACTCAGGCAATGTTTCCATGTTGTCAATGCAGAACAGCTGAAATTCACCATAGTTGCACTACCTGTGTACATCATATGCCCTTGTGATAACGACATGTATATCCAACTGTGATGCACAAAATTGTTGCATGTGTGGTAATTGACTTTTATCCTTGTCATCCTAACAGGCTGATGCCCATCAGAAACAGGAGATCTGGCTGACCATTGCCCGGGCTGTTCTATTTTTGGGGGTCTACAGACGCCGCATTCGCAACTGCCAGAAGAGGTGGCAGGACCTTCGTGGCTGGACTTGGAGTTTCGCAAGAGTCCAGCTGAAGCTGTCGCCTCCTCGCAGAAGGGGCGGACGACGGACACTGACACCCCACATGCTCTGGATTCTGGCAGTGGTCTTCCCTGACCTGGATGGGCATTTAAAGGCCAGGCAGCAGCAATGAGGGGGTAAGTGCATGCCTTTTCTGTGAACTGTGTCTCACATGCTCTTTGCGCTCCTTCATCCTGGTTACACTCCCACATATCTCCTGTCTGCTTGAACAAGAGTCATGTGCCTAAATTAGGTCATGGCCCATCCTCTTCTGATACACAAGTGTGGCCCTTTCAGTCTGTGACTTTTGTCACTTGGGTTGTGTGTCCCTGCTGTTGTCCAATCTTAAGGTTGTAAACAGCATCTGCTACCGGTGCATTGTTTTGTCTGCATGAGTGAGGCAATTGATTGCCATGTGTCTGCACATTGTCAGAAATCAGACATGTACTCTGTGTGGGCAATTGATATGCTTTGGCTCACCATATGTGTCTGGGGTATATACCACACAGCCATGCAGCAGGTGAGACAATGTTGGGGCCACAGAAGAATGTACATCATGTGTGTCACACATGCATGTACACATGCCTAGTGTTCAGGGTAATCCCATGTTGCACATGGACCTGGACAGGTATGCCTACTCCGGACATGAAGTACACTCAGTTCTTCTACTCCCGTGTGCCAGCCTACATTTAGTGCATTGTGAAATATGCAATCTGGTGTCTGCCTCTGTGTCATTGTGGAGTGGCCTAGCTGTTTAGACTCCTGGGGTGTTGAGCATTTTGTGTTGGGCAGCTAGCTGAGATGTGGCTGTTGGATCATCACAATGAGGTAAAACATGGGTGTGTAATCACTTGACGGTGTCTAATGGTGTATTCTACATTAAAGTGCAGGCAGCCTCAATTAGTTTGCATAACACTGTAATGTGATCATGTTTACAGACTGGTGCTTGCAGTCACTCAACTGTCGCAATTGTATTCCGTGGGATCATCAGATGCCTTAAGATGTGGGTAGCAGTGGGGGAACATGTGTACTTGACAGCTGCAGGGCTTCATTCCCCAAAATAAAAATGTTTGTGACACAGTGCAGACTGTTTGTTTTTGGATGCACTGCGCCTGTGACTGAAGCCAGTGATGACTGATTAGCCAGACTGGTCAGTGGCATGGTAAACCACTTGCTAATGTGTATCCTGAAGTAATGTCAGTTGTCCAGCATACACTCAATTGTGAGATTGACCATCAATACATGGGCACATAATGGTGTCTGGTGAAGGAAGCATATCCATTTTACTGACAATGACTTTGGCCATCTCTTATCCTGACACATGTACTGAGTCAGTGGCAGGAAATGGGATATGTGTGTACTGACACATTTCAATCCCAATTCCTGCAGTTCTGAGATATGTCTATGTGGTGCATGTGTGCACATATAAGTAGTGGCATACTACATGCACCAGACAGATGGGTCCATGGAGGGGAAGGATATGAGGGGCATGGTTGACTGGCAGACTGACAGGTGTCTTTTTCAAAATGTGTCCTTTTTGCAATATTTTGCAAATGATGCAAAGGCGTGCTCTGTAATGTGCTGTACTCACTGTGATGTGTCAGGTGAAACAGGTGACTGATGTGGATCTGTTTATCCTGATTGTTTGCAGGTACATCTACGGCTACTGGAGGAGACCAAGATGAGCCGCAGAGCCAGACTGGGTCCGCTGCAGAGGAGTTGGAGGAACCTAGTGGCACAGGGTGAGGGGAGCCACACTGAGGAGACCTCAGCTACGACTACCTCGGCTAAGTAACACAGCATCTCGAGTGAGGACTCCCTTGTGGAGGCGGGTTTCAGCAGACCCCAGACAACACCTAGCGAGTCTGTGCCTGCCACCACCACCATCTCCACCCTCCCATCTGCTCCCATCCCAGATGTCCGTTGAGGCCCCCGTGTAAGGGAGCATGTCTCCTTCGTGCCAGGCACCGCACCCCGTGCCCCTGTCTCCCCTGCTGCCCTGAATGTGGAGTCAGTGGACTTACTGAAGCCGCTCCATGTAGGGCAGACAGCGATGCTGAGTGTCATCCATTCCCACACTACTCTGTTGACACAACTGGTGTCCTTCATGGAGGGCATCTCATCAAACATGTCTGCCCTACATTGGACCATTCAGGCCATGGACTCCACACAGACATCAGCAGTATCCCTTCTCCAACAGTCCCTCACCCCTCCTACCTCTGTCACATCCACAATCCCCACTACCTTACCTGTCCAACGAACACACACACCAGCACCGGCACGCACCATAATAGACACAAGCAGCACACAGCCACGCAAAACAAAATCCAGAGCCACAGGCACGCACACTCCGGGGACTGATGGCACACACACAGGGGATGGGTCACAGACGCCCAAACAGACATCCACGAGCACTCCGCAGTCCTCAGATGCCTCACCCTCCAAAACCCCTTCCCTTGCCTCACCTGCAACCCCCGCTTCCCAGCAGCTCTTTCTCTGTGACCTTGGCCTCTTCCCCATCCATCTTCTGCAACAAGGGGAAGAGGAAGTCACCACGCACAGAGGGAAGTTCCCCTGCCACACGGACACCCTCCCCCATGCACACGGACACTGAGACCCCATCCGCATGTCCCCCCGGACCAGAAAGAGCAAGACCCCACCACAATCCTGCAGCTCCACCACACAGTCTCTGTCCTGCAGCCCCCAGGCCACCACTCCACAGGTCCCCCACCACACCCTGCTCCTGGTTCCCCCACACACCGATACCACATCCCCAAAATGCTTAGGCCCTCCCCCCTACCACATGCACTTCCACCCCCACCTCACACGCTCAGCCTGTTCCTGCCACTGGTGTGGAGACCGTGTGTCCCCCTCTGTCCTGCCCACCTCACCTGAACCCCATTACACTCCTTTGGAGATTGGCACTGCAGTAGAGAGCACATCCACCCCGTCTGACTTGGGCACTGCAGTGGAGACCCCGTCCACACCATCTGACCTGCCCACTGCAGAGGTGCCGGAAACAACACCGTCTGACTTGAGCTCTGCAGTGGTGACGGCACCCACCACATCTGACTTGGGCCTTGCAGTGGTAACGGCGCCCACTGTGTCAGACACCTCCACTGCAGTTGCCAGTGACACTCCTGTACCCACCACCCCTCCCCTGCCCCATTCTGCTGTCCCCTGATCCTGTCCCTGCGTTGCCTGGCCTGCCCCTATGTATGCCCCTCAAAGGGGAGAAGTCCCCTGGCCGTAGCAGTGCAGGCAAACAATAGGTGACAACTTGTCACATGTCACCCTGGTTGAATGTTGAAATGGACTGGCCATTGGCCCTTTGACATTGTGGACTTAACTTACCAGTTACATGGATTTATGTGTTTAATAAAGCCACTTGTTGTCATCCAGTGTTGTTGCATCTAATGTACATGATGTTGATGATGGGTGTCATGGACTTGCTGTTGTACTGGTGTTTTAAAGGTACAACAGAACGATTTGTTGATGTGATGGACTCCAAGTGGTCCACGGAAAATGTGTACTTTTCTGCTATGTAGCCATGACATCCTTTGCTGCAATTTCAGGGTGTAATGATAGCAAAATGTTGGGACTAGGATTTTCTTGTTGGGTTTGCTACTTCACATCTTTGGCATACACCATTGCACATATGCTGTGCTTACATTTGTAAGAAGGAGCAACAATTCTCAACAGGTATTATTACGCTAGACAATTAAAATTGTATGTCCAAGACATTAGACCGAGGGGAAAAAGGAAGACTCTTTGAAGAATTTTTTGAAGAATGTATTTAAATCAAAACATCAGTTGAGCGTCATTCGTGGAAACAAGAGAAAGTAATTTTTTACAGTTGTATCAGCACTGTAGAAATACATTTTTGAGAAAATAATAAATAATAACAACCCAAATTGTACTTGGTGCCGGATGTGAAAGTGAAAGTGGCGACACAAGTGACAATTGTGAAAAACAGCGACGGCGGCGCAAGAGAAGTGACAAATAATGTACAGTGAGAACAATTTCATATAAAATATACTGTGGTCGAGGAAATAAATTGATTATTTATGGTAATTCAAGACAATCGTTTTGAAACGAGAAAACCACAAGAGAAATGTTGCGCGATTAATGGCGCTGAACGGTCGACGGCGTTTCGATCCTTTAGGTTAGGATCATCTTCAGGACCGGGTTGTTTGATTTATAAACGGTGCTGTACAGGGGGCAAGAACAGAAGGGCGTAAGGACAGAGAGGGGGAAGGTATGAGGAGAGGGAAAGGACCACAGTGGGCCCGAGTGCAAGGCGAGTTGTATTTGAAAAAAGCAAGGTAAAGGGGAGAAAAAGGGAGAAAGGACGTGGTGGAGTAAGGAAGAAATGAATTAACCTGAGGGGTCGTCGGACAGTCACGAAGGAGGGTCCGCGTCGGAAGGAGAGCGTTGTGTGCTGCAATAAAGGGGGGAGAGGACAAGGTTAGGGTGAGAGAAGGACGAAGGGGGGACGAGGTTCAGGCGAACCGGAGTGCGGGTTACCTGGTGATGTTCGTCAAGTTAATCTAGAGACGCGGGGCGCGTCTGAGGTTGAACGTCGCCGGGCGGTGAAAGGATCTTCGGGGCATAGCCAGGTCCCGTCAGAGGTACTCCTAAATACAAAGGCCAATAAGAAGCGATCCAGGGACATGAAGTGGTGAACTAAATAGGAGGCCATCTACAAGTAGTGAGGTACTTACTGGGAGTGCGGAATGAATCCGGAGCAGATCAGGGGTGCAGCTTGACTTCGTGTGGCAATTCGAGTGGGGAGGCCTTGGCGGGGAAGTGTTGAAGTCAAAGCCGATGGGATCACGTGAGCGCGACTAGGGGGCGGGGCTAGCTGGCTAATTGGGCCCGGGGAAAGACTAGAAAGCGGAAAAGGGAAGAGGTGCGCGCGGGAAGAAGGGTACAACTCAGAGAAGACAGACTAAGGTAGAAAGATAGGTCATGTGTGAAAAGCATTTGAAGATGATAATACATTTGGAGACAATGATTTATAACACAATGCACTACAATAATAAGAGTGATTATACATTGTGATTGGTAAAGGGAGGGGACAAAGGAAAAAGGGAGGGAAGAGGGGAAGAAAAAGGGGAAAAAAAGGGGGGGAGGGGGGAATAAAGGCGAAAACATAACAATGAACACATTATCTCAGTTATGGAAGTAAGTCACAGGGGTGCGAAGGGTCAGGACAAGGTTCAGAGTAGAATGGTGCTATTCCATTCATCAAGTGTGTTCAAGCCAGCATGGACTGAGTTACAAGTGGAAATCCATTTACATTCGCATTTATTGAGGAGTGCTTTGATGTCGCCCCCTCTCAGCGGTAGTGTAGGTTGCTCTATTACTTGCCAAATCATATCAGTCTCGCAGTGGTTTTTGAGAATGTAATGAGAAACCAGGGGCGCAGTAAGGACCTTGCAGTGGATTCTACTTTTGTGTTGGATAATCCTTTGCTTGACCATTTGGGTGGTTTGTCCGATATAAATGAGGTTGCAAGGGCAGCGGACAGCATAAATCACATTTTGAGATTTGCAGTTGGTGAATGTTTTGAGTTTGTAGGTAAGATTGTCGGTTTTAAATTCTTTAGTATTGACTGTAAGGTCGCAGACACTGCAAGACGAACATTTATAGTGTCCGATGGCAGGAGGTAGGCCCCACATGGACGTGATAGTGTTTATTTTGGGGTCTGTGGTGGGCCATGTAATGGCATGTACCAGATGGGTAGCCAAATTATTCCCTCGTTGGTATGAAAACAGTGGAGGTTGGTCGAAGGTTTCAAAGGGTTGAAGTAACTTCCAGTTACGCTTGATGATTTTGTTGACTTCGTTGCTGCAGGGACTGAACTTGGAGACAAAAGGAATCCTCGTCATAGATTTTTTGGGTTGTGGCATGAGTAAATGTTCACGGTGGCAGTACCAGGCTCTCTTGCGGGCTCTGGTAACTAGGCATTTAGGGTAGCCCCTATCAAGAAGTTTCTGGATGAGAATGTCTGATTCTCTGAAGTAATCTTTGCGCCACTTACAGTTCCGGCGGATCCGTAGAAATTGCCCATATGGGAGGCCATCTCGGAGACTGCGTGGATGATAGCTGGAATATTGAAGTAAAGTATTTCTTTCAGTCGGTTTCCTGTATAAACTTGTGCCAATTTTGTCATCTTCCGCGTGTATTAGAACATCCAGGAAGGGCAGGTCATTGGATTTGGACTCATGGGTAAATGTGAGATGGGCCTGAGAATGATTCAGCCATTGAACAAAGTTCTCTAGAGTCTGTGTTGAACCTTTCCAGAGGAGGAGGACATCATCAATGTAGCGACGCCATAGGGTAATTTGGGTGATAAATGGGTTTTTTGTGTTGAGAATGAGGGTCATTTCCAGATTGTGGACGAACAGGATGGCAAAATTAGGAGCAAAGCAAGCGCCCATAGAAACTCCCTTAATTTGGAGGTAGAATGTATCGCGATACAGAAAATAGTTGTTTTCTAACGCCACTTGAAGTAGATCCATGATGAATTCCGTGGGAATTAAGGTGGGTCTCGGTCTGGATTCGAGTAAAGTTTTGATGACCTGTAGTCCCTCTTTGTGGGGAATGTTAGTATAGAGAGATTCAATGTCTAACCCCACCATCAGGTCAGTTTTGGTGTCAAAAGGCCGGTCCTCTATAGTACAAATGAGGTCCATGGTGTCTTTAATGTATGTTTCAGTGGATGGAACAAATTCTTTTATAATGGCGTCAATGTATTTACCCAAGGGTTCGAGAATGGAGCCACACCCCGAGACGATGGGACGGCCTGGTGGGTTGATATTGTCTTTATGGATCTTAGGAAGGATGTACAGGACTGGCGTCCTGGGGTTGGGATTGTTGAGAAACAGGTACTCTTTCTGGGAGATAATATTCTGTGATTTGGCTTGTTCCGTGAGGACATTGATTTTGTTGCGCAGGTCCGGTAAGGGGTCCTTGGTGAGGGGTCGGTAATGAAGGGTATTTGAAAGTTGTCTTTTGATTTCAGTGTCATATTTTTCAGTGTTCATGACAACGATGCCTCCACCTTTGTCTGCTGGTTTGATTATAAGGTCGGTTTGTTTCTTTAAGTTGAGAAGAGCTTGTTTTTCTGCCAATGGTAGGTTGTAGGGAACAAATTCGAAGCTACGTTGGAGGGTCATGATTTCACGTAGAACAGCTCGTTCAAATGTCAGGATTTCCGGAGGCATGCAGGAGGAAGGGGGATTGAAGGAGGAAGGAGGGTGAAAGCGGGGTGCGGTGGGAATAGGGGTTTGTGGTTTATCAGAGAAAAATTGTTTGAGTCTGATTCTTCTGAAGAATAGTAATAGACTGGATTGTAGATCCAAGAAATTGGTACGTTCGGTAGGCACGAAACTCAGGCCGCGACTTAGAAGGGTGGTCTCTTCGTGCGACAGGATGTGATTAGAGAGATTGAAGATGGGTATGGATGTGGGGTCCAAGGAGGCCTGGGCAGGTGTTTGTACAGTAACTTGGTTGTTCACCATTGGTAGTACCTGTTGCGTGTTTGTCTTTCTCCTGAGAATGGAGGTTGGTATCGACGGTTGCCCCGTGGTCGGGAAGGGGGGCGACCCTGACTGCGGCCGCGTCCTAAAAAACCTTGTGGTAAAAGTGGTGGGGGTCTGTTGGTAGTTGTTGAAGAACTGGTGCCCTCACCCGGGTCTGATTCTTCTAGTGAACTATTCGAGGAGTTAGAAAAGGTAATCTGTTGGTTATTACGGTATCGACCCCAATTGCGAGTCCTGGGTGGGATGTAAGGAGTGTTGAAGAATTCGTCGCGTAGATATGGGTATGTTTTTTCAACGTTGTAGAATTTTATATCTTTCTCAATCTTGGTAACTTTTTTGTTGAGTTCAAAGGTGTTGAAAGTCGCGATAGTAAGGTTGATTTTTTCTAGGAGACTTTTTGCATCTGTGAGAGATGAGTCAGCTAGTATTAATTGTTCCAATTCTGCAATTTCTTCTAATTCTTTGCGGCTATGTTCAATGGCGGTATCGATGCCTAGCACCATCCAGTGGCGTGAGCAGGTGGTAGCTAGATGGCTGAAGCCAGTACGGAATTTTGGGTCATTTACAAATATGGCTGGGATATTTCTGATTTGCAGACCAACTGGGATCACACCTGTTTTAAGGTATTCCGTGAGCATACGGGCGTGAAGATCAGTTCTGATTTGTTTTTTCTTAAGTTTTTCAAGTTTGTCTAGCAGGATACGGGAGGAATTGGGAGGGGTGGTTGTGGCTGAGGTAGTGTTCACTGGACGCGACGAATTCTTCAACACTCCTTACATCCCACCCAGGACTCGCAATTGGGGTCGATACCGTAATAACCAACAGATTACCTTTTCTAACTCCTCGAATAGTTCACTAGAAGAATCAGACCCGGGTGAGGGCACCAGTTCTTCAACAACTACCAACAGACCCCCACCACTTTTACCACAAGGTTTTTTAGGACGCGGCCGCAGTCAGGGTCGCCCCCCTTCCCGACCACGGGGCAACCGTCGATACCAACCTCCATTCTCAGGAGAAAGACAAACACGCAACAGGTACTACCAATGGTGAACAACCAAGTTACTGTACAAACACCTGCCCAGGCCTCCTTGGACCCCACATCCATACCCATCTTCAATCTCTCTAATCACATCCTGTCGCACGAAGAGACCACCCTTCTAAGTCGCGGCCTGAGTTTCGTGCCTACCGAACGTACCAATTTCTTGGATCTACAATCCAGTCTATTACTATTCTTCAGAAGAATCAGACTCAAACAATTTTTCTCTGATAAACCACAAACCCCTATTCCCACCGCACCCCGCTTTCACCCTCCTTCCTCCTTCAATCCCCCTTCCTCCTGCATGCCTCCGGAAATCCTGACATTTGAACGAGCTGTTCTACGTGAAATCATGACCCTCCAACGTAGCTTCGAATTTGTTCCCTACAACCTACCATTGGCAGAAAAACAAGCTCTTCTCAACTTAAAGAAACAAACCGACCTTATAATCAAACCAGCAGACAAAGGTGGAGGCATCGTTGTCATGAACACTGAAAAATATGACACTGAAATCAAAAGACAACTTTCAAATACCCTTCATTACCGACCCCTCACCAAGGACCCCTTACCGGACCTGCGCAACAAAATCAATGTCCTCACGGAACAAGCCAAATCACAGAATATTATCTCCCAGAAAGAGTACCTGTTTCTCAACAATCCCAACCCCAGGACGCCAGTCCTGTACATCCTTCCTAAGATCCATAAAGACAATATCAACCCACCAGGCCGTCCCATCGTCTCGGGGTGTGGCTCCATTCTCGAACCCTTGGGTAAATACATTGACGCCATTATAAAAGAATTTGTTCCATCCACTGAAACATACATTAAAGACACCATGGACCTCATTTGTACTATAGAGGACCGGCCTTTTGACACCAAAACTGACCTGATGGTGGGGTTAGACATTGAATCTCTCTATACTAACATTCCCCACAAAGAGGGACTACAGGTCATCAAAACTTTACTCGAATCCAGACCGAGACCCACCTTAATTCCCACGGAATTCATCATGGATCTACTTCAAGTGGCGTTAGAAAACAACTATTTTCTGTATCGCGATACATTCTACCTCCAAATTAAGGGAGTTTCTATGGGCGCTTGCTTTGCTCCTAATTTTGCCATCCTGTTCGTCCACAATCTGGAAATGACCCTCATTCTCAACACAAAAAACCCATTTATCACCCAAATTACCCTATGGCGTCGCTACATTGATGATGTCCTCCTCCTCTGGAAAGGTTCAACACAGACTCTAGAGAACTTTGTTCAATGGCTGAATCATTCTCAGGCCCATCTCACATTTACCCATGAGTCCAAATCCAATGACCTGCCCTTCCTGGATGTTCTAATACACGCGGAAGATGACAAAATTGGCACAAGTTTATACAGGAAACCGACTGAAAGAAATACTTTACTTCAATATTCCAGCTATCATCCACGCAGTCTCCGAGATGGCCTCCCATATGGGCAATTTCTACGGATCCGCCGGAACTGTAAGTGGCGCAAAGATTACTTCAGAGAATCAGACATTCTCATCCAGAAACTTCTTGATAGGGGCTACCCTAAACGCCTAGTTACCAGAGCCCGCAAGAGAGCCTGGTACTGCCACCGTGAACATTTACTCATGCCACAACCCAAAAAATCTATGACGAGGATTCCTTTTGTCTCCAAGTTCAGTCCCTGCAGCAACGAAGTCAACAAAATCATCAAGCGTAACTGGAAGTTACTTCAACCCTTTGAAACCTTCGACCAACCTCCACTGTTTTCATACCAACGAGGGAATAATTTGGCTACCCATCTGGTACATGCCATTACATGGCCCACCACAGACCCCAAAATAAACACTATCACGTCCATGTGGGGCCTACCTCCTGCCATCGGACACTATAAATGTTCGTCTTGCAGTGTCTGCGACCTTACAGTCAATACTAAAGAATTTAAAACCGACAATCTTACCTACAAACTCAAAACATTCACCAACTGCAAATCTCAAAATGTGATTTATGCTGTCCGCTGCCCTTGCAACCTCATTTATATCGGACAAACCACCCAAATGGTCAAGCAAAGGATTATCCAACACAAAAGTAGAATCCACTGCAAGGTCCTTACTGCGCCCCTGGTTTCTCATTACATTCTCAAAAACCACTGCGAGACTGATATGATTTGGCAAGTAATAGAGCAACCTACACTACCGCTGAGAGGGGGCGACATCAAAGCACTCCTCAATAAATGCGAATGTAAATGGATTTCCACTTGTAACTCAGTCCATGCTGGCTTGAACACACTTGATGAATGGAATAGCACCATTCTACTCTGAACCTTGTCCTGACCCTTCGCACCCCTGTGACTTACTTCCATAACTGAGATAATGTGTTCATTGTTATGTTTTCGCCTTTATTCCCCCCTCCCCCCCTTTTTTTCCCCTTTTTCTTCCCCTCTTCCCTCCCTTTTTCCTTTGTCCCCTCCCTTTACCAATCACAATGTATAATCACTCTTATTATTGTAGTGCATTGTGTTATAAATCATTGTCTCCAAATGTATTATCATCTTCAAATGCTTTTCACACATGACCTATCTTTCTACCTTAGTCTGTCTTCTCTGAGTTGTACCCTTCTTCCCGCGCGCACCTCTTCCCTTTTCCGCTTTCTAGTCTTTCCCCGGGCCCAATTAGCCAGCTAGCCCCGCCCCCTAGTCGCGCTCACGTGATCCCATCGGCTTTGACTTCAACACTTCCCCGCCAAGGCCTCCCCACTCGAATTGCCACACGAAGTCAAGCTGCACCCCTGATCTGCTCCGGATTCATTCCGCACTCCCAGTAAGTACCTCACTACTTGTAGATGGCCTCCTATTTAGTTTACCACTTCATGTCCCTGGATCGCTTCTTATTGGCCTTTGTATTTAGGAGTACCTCTGACGGGACCTGGCTATGCCCCGAAGATCCTTTCACCGCCCGGCGACGTTCAACCTCAGACGCGCCCCGCGTCTCTAGATTAACTTGACGAACATCACCAGGTAACCCGCACTCCGGTTCGCCTGAACCTCGTCCCCCCTTCGTCCTTCTCTCACCCTAACCTTGTCCTCTCCCCCCTTTATTGCAGCACACAACGCTCTCCTTCCGACGCGGACCCTCCTTCGTGACTGTCCGACGACCCCTCAGGTTAATTCATTTCTTCCTTACTCCACCACGTCCTTTCTCCCTTTTTCTCCCCTTTACCTTGCTTTTTTCAAATACAACTCGCCTTGCACTCGGGCCCACTGTGGTCCTTTCCCTCTCCTCATACCTTCCCCCTCTCTGTCCTTACGCCCTTCTGTTCTTGCCCCCTGTACAGCACCGTTTATAAATCAAACAACCCGGTCCTGAAGATGATCCTAACCTAAAGGATCGAAACGCCGTCGACCGTTCAGCGCCATTAATCGCGCAACATTTCTCTTGTGGTTTTCTCGTTTCAAAACGATTGTCTTGAATTACCATAAATAATCAATTTATTTCCTCGACCACAGTATATTTTATATGAAATTGTTCTCACTGTACATTATTTGTCACTTCTCTTGCGCCGCCGTCGCTGTTTTTCACAATTGTCACTTGTGTCGCCACTTTCACTTTCACATCCGGCACCAAGTACAATTTGGGTTGTTATTATTTATTATTTTCTCAAAAATGTATTTCTACAGTGCTGATACAACTGTAAAAAATTACTTTCTCTTGTTTCCACGAATGACGCTCAACTGATGTTTTGATTTAAATACATTCTTCAAAAAATTCTTCAAAGAGTCTTCCTTTTTCCCCTCGGTCTAATGTCTTGGACATACAATTTTAATTGTCTAGCGTAATAATACCTGTTGAGAATTGTTGCTCCTTCTTACATACCTACCCACCTCTCAACGTGGTATATGGGTTATACTCCTGTTGTTATATACAAAAACGTGCTTACATTTGGGCACATAGTAAGATTCCCTGACTGGGCCCATCTCCACTGGACAGGCAGGTTTGTGCATCAATGGGACACAAGTCATCTGTGTCATCAGTGCAACTAACTTTACATGTGTATTGTGTATGTGCAGATGACTGATGGGGCACTCCCGTACACAGGCTGCTGTGACCAGACAGACACAATAACGATTTTTTGGATATCAGCATCAAGACTTCAGAGGAACACCTGTATACCACCCTATATAGGAAACCGACAGAACGGAACACCTTGCTGAGGTACACAAGCCATCACACCCGAGGACTCCGCAACAACTTGCCATTCGGCCAGTTCCTCCAGATCCGGAGGAACTGCTCACTGAAAGATTTTTTTCATGAATAAGACACCTTGATTCTCCACCTTCTTGAGAGAGGCTATTCCAAAAGACTTGTGAAAAGATTGCGCAAAAGGGCATGGTACAACAACAGAGAGACACTGCTTACTCCAAAACACCACCAAACTGAAAACAACCGAATGATCTGTGTAACTACATTCTGCACTAAAAGCGATGACATTAAAAGGATCATTAATGGACACTGGGGTTTAATCTCGGACGACTTGAAGGTTAGTGATCCCCCTATGCATGCTTTCAAAAAGGCCAAACACATCAGAGACCATGTGGTCCACTCACTGTTGGATATGCCGCCCAAAGAATGTGGAACCTACCTGAAATAGTGGGTCACTATAAATGTAACAAATGCAAGGCGTGTAATATGACCATGGAAACTAAAACCTTCTGCTACAAACACCACACTATCGAACTCAAAGCACATACAAACTGCAATTCTAGTGACGTCATCTATGCTATCCTCTGCCCATGCAACCAGTTGTACGTTGGACAAACATGACAAAAGATTAAAACACGAAATCTACAACACTGTAGCAGAATTCGATGTAAAACAATAGGAGCTCCTCTGTTACAGCATTTTACTAACCTCACACACACACACCTGAATCAATAAAATGGGTAGTACTTGAGAAAGTATCCCTGGGACAACGTGGTGGGGATCTTGACCCCATCCTCAATTTGAGGGAGTGTGAAATGGATGTACCGTCTGGACACTGTGACTAATGGCCTGAACGAGCTGAATACCACCAACACGCAGTTGGCAGGTCTTTCCAATGAATAGTGCACTTTGTTTTATGCTCATTTCTGTCATGATCTATAATGTTGTGGTTTCAAATCTAAATCTACCGCACACATGAAATTAGGTTCTTGCCCTTTATTGTCATGCCTCATACATAATGTGCATATGCTAATCAACCCTGCATACTCCCTAGTTCCTATGTATAACCATCAGAAACACACCAGCAACTGTTCATAAAAATCTTGCCCATGTTTTTGTATTGAATGTCACCATAACAAGCATTTTATCTGTTACTCGTTATTCATCAAGTTGTACAGCTTGCATATAACACACAACCACTAGGTAACCCGATCCATCTGTAACACACACATCAGTGTTTTCACATTTCATTCACGCTGAGTGCCTATGTCGTCAATCACCGCTTGCTACTGGCCCTTCGACTGACGAGCCTCTGTGGCAGCACCCAGCGGCTGCACCTCGCGGTGAACGTATGCGGTTACTTCCTGCTATATCTAGCTCAGACACCGGCATTCGCGATTACCGCTGATTCGAACACACGTCGATCAGGTAAGCATTCCCCATTCACTTGTTATCACCCTGAAATTCCAATAGATTTTGCACCAGTTCGCGGGTCATGAAGCATCCCGGGATTTTTTCCAAGTGTTATATAGTTCCCATGCTGTTTTTCTTCGTCCGAGCTCCGATTCCCATCGGAATCGTGTGTTCACTGCCACATTGTATGTTTTAGGTTACTACTATTACAAGACTCATACTGCCATCTAATGGCCTACGAGTTTTTCCACAAGGATTCTGGCAAGGTTTTCTCGAAACCTATCCCCCGAGCACCGATTCCAATCGATATTGTGTACTCGCTGTCATATCTAATACGGACACTCATTGCCACATAACTGCTTACGTATGTCTTTGTATAGAGCATTCAAGGGTTCTCCTCCTTTACAACGTGGTGCGCCAAACGCCTGGATTTGGCCTCACTCATTTTTTTCCAAAGGCCAAGCAATTAGCCAACTGCCACCCAAGGGACCACATTTCATGTTCGTATGGGCTTCTCTCTCTCCCTCCCACCCACAGTGTGTGACTCTAGCGCCTAGAATAGACTTCAGATGAATAGCGCTGCTACACAATTCACCGTGACCAGGTACTGACTAGTTCTTTCTGAGCCCCAATACCCCACCGGTATAATGGGCATCCAACAAACCCTTTCTCCTAAGTCCCCTGTACTTAGCCTGACTATATGTTTTCCCTTTAAGTAGTACCCTGACAATCCTCTCTCTCTCCTTTAGAGCGGGTACCGATTGATTCCATCACACGAAAGATTCTTCAACCTCGTGTGCTGCCGTTAATGACAAAGCTACATCTGAGCTCCTCTTCACCTGGATCACACAGTGTCAACACAAGTAGGTTAAGTGATTCATTGCCCTGACCATTCACCCATGTCTCAGCATCGTTACTCATCTTACACACATTTATGATTGTTGACAGGTGCTCTTCTCAGTCCTGATGAAGACCCCACGTGAGGACACAAATTAAACCTATACCTCAAGGGGGTCGAAACGTCGACAACATACAACCACTATACAAACTCAAAGGACTGACTCTGATAAACAATATGTACACTTGAGCTATGTAAATATTTAACTATTGACCTACATTAGGCTGTAAAGGTTGTACCCTATACCACAATGATGTTTTTATGTCACCATACCTTTACACTGTCCCTCACTCACTGAGTCACCACCACCTACCTGACTTCTCCCTTTCTCTCTCACTCAAAGAGCACTATATATTTCTATCGTACTGAAATTGATTGGAGCAACTGCGTTGCCATTGACAAATGCTTTGACTTAATATCGCATTTGATGCATTTCGAGCTTTTTTCTGAATCAGTTTGTTAAATATGGTTCAGTAATCACAAGAAGCAATGAGTGGTGAATGTTCATGTGTAAATTTCGTTATTGATAACTGCTATCATGACCATTTCTTGATTGTACTGTACTAATGACCCAAGTCATAGCAGTTTTATGTGGGTTTCCCCGTTAAAACTCAACGCTATTATTATGTCCACACTCACTTTCTGGTCACTGTAGTGATGTGGGGTTTATACCTCATTACCACAATGTTCCTGATGTGCTGGTGTTTTGAACCCTTAAATCACCATTTGGTCACTGTAGTGATGGGGGTTTTAGACCCCATTACCACAATGTTCCTGATATGCCGATGTTTTGAACCCCACAATCACCTTTTGGTCACTGTAGTGATGGGGGGTTTAGATCCCATTACCACAATGATCCTAAAATGCTGGATTTTTGGACACCACAATCACCTTTTGGGCACACATTGCATGTTCACTGTCAGAATCTGTGTTGTGGGCCTTTTGCACATGCACACACATACAATCTTGCCAAGATGGTGGGGGGTTTGCTTAGTCACCCTATGTGTGTGAATGCTGGTGGTGCTGGGCATCCAGCCCCCTATGGGTGGGTATGGTTATAGTGCTGGGCATCCAGCCCCCTATGAGTGGGGATGATAGTAGTGCTGGGCATCCAGCCCCCTATGAGTGGGCATACTGGTAGTGATGGGCATTCCCTATGAGTGGGGGGTACTGGTGGTGCTGGGCATCCAGCCCACTATGAGTAGGGGGTACTGGTAGTGCTGGGCATCCAGCCCCCTATGAGTGGTAATGCTAGTAGTGCTGGGCAACCAGCCCCCTATGAGTGGGTATGGTAGTAGTGCTGGGCATCCAACCCCCTATGTGTAGGGGGTACTGGTGATGATGGGCATCCAGCTCCCTATGTGTGGGGAACTGCTGGTGGTGAGGACCATGCAACCTCTGTAGTTTTGCTGTTGCTGGTGGAAGGGATGTCCCCCCCATGTTTGTGTAGCATTTCGCGTATTCGTGACATTTGTTTGCGCGGGTGTCTGACTTACCGTCTGCGATGTCTGTGTCTGTGAGAAAGTGCCATCTTTCTTGCATGGTATGCTCCCACTTTTTGCTGAATTGCTGATGTACTTTGACTGAGTGTGCCCTGGGCTCCTGCCAATCAGGTGCCCAGGGCCTGTGTTCCTTCACTAAAACTGTATTGAAACCAAAACCCAATTGGCATCTCTGGCCACATGTCAGCCCCTGGTAAATGGTACCCTAGGTACCCAGGGCACTGTGACCAGAGAAGGCCCCTAAGGGCTGCAGCACTTATTGTGCCACCCTTAGAGGCCCTGAACCCTGACACACACACACACTGCCTCTGCAGGCTGAGTTTCTTGGTGCAGAACAAAACAAAGAGTCAACATGGCACACATCCCTGTGTGCCATACCCACAACACACTGCCCTGGCATACCTCTGTCACCCCTCTAGCTGGGTGCCCTATGCCAGTGGTGTGGGTACAGGCGCATGAGCCCTGTACCCGTACAGTACCCAGGTCCATTCCTGGGCACTGTAAGTGTAGTGCTACCATTAAGAGTATATGGTGCTGGGAAGTCGTCATCACGAAATCCACAGCACCATGATGGCTACACTGAAGACTGAGAAGTTTGGTATCAAACTTCTCAGCACATTAAATCCCCACTAATGCCAGTATGGGATTTAATGTAAAGTGCACGACAGAGGGCAACTTAGAGTTGCCCCCTGAACCTAACCCACAACCCACGTCCTGACTGAGAGGCTGCCACCCAGCAGACATGTTGCTGGACCCCTGGGTAGAGAGCCATCCGCTCTCATGGGCCTGCAACAATGCACATCATGGGGCGAGGTGCTAGGCCTCCTCCCCCAGGATGGACAGGGGAAGCTTCAAAGGCATGCCGCCTTTGTGAGGCTCTCCAGACCACTTGGTGTACTCAGCAACTGGTCCCCACCGGTTCTGACCCCCAAACCCAGGTGAAGAAATGGGGTGTGCCAGCCTCTGCCAACCCAACCCCTCAGGTGGGGGAGGCGAGGTAAAGCACAACTCCGGGTGTTGCGGGGATTCTGCTCCTGCACAGAACTATGTGCAGGAAATCAGGACCTCAGTGAATTGTGGTGTACCAAAAAACTCACCTCAGTACCTAGAACCCCTATCCGACTAGCATCAGTGTCTCATTCGTTCTCCGTATCATATCGAAGCTACCAATGATTAGACAACCCAGAACAAGCGACTTAGAATACTCTCAGGAATGGTGGGAATCAACAACACCTTTTCGTTATTGTTCTCATATCAGTCCACAACGTGAGTAATCATAGACACGGAAAAGTTTAAAATGTTTATTTTTAACTACGTGCTCTAAGGTGCAGTACTTTGGCTAACATAGGCAGACAAATTATTAGAAATAAAACCATCAGCGTTGTTACAATACCATAAAAAACAAAGGGAGAAATCATATTATAATGATAGTGGAAACAGGTCCTATAATACCTGGTGTACCACCCTCCTCTAGCTAATAAGCTAGTTTATAATAATAATAGAAGGTCTCTAGGTTTGAATGGGGAACCCCATAACTCCAAGATCAGCTAAGGTGAATCACATCATAGGATCGGCACTGCTCTCTGTGTTTGGAAAGGTTTTCTCCAAGTGTGTGTGAATCATGCATGCAATGCAATATTAGGCACCCGAGTTTCAAATATTTGCAGCTGTGTCTAGAGCGTGGGCCAATCAACCGGAATTCAACAGCATACATTGTTATTTGACCTTGACGGTTTCTGCACACAGTGTTCAGACTAAGGTCGCGGTGCACGTCTAGAGATGTGAATAACAGACCATTCTAATGTGAAGAAAAAGCAAGCGAGCAGTTTTACTTATAATAACAGCTACCTGTAGTGTTGTGTGCAAAAGCAGCAAAGTGGCAAGATGGCGTTAACATCTAAAATGCTTATGCTAAAATGCTTATGCTAACATAGCAATGTGTGCAGGCAAAACCCTGTCTTCACTACACCCTCCCTTGATCGGACCACAAACAAAATAGGGAAGTAATGTTGGAACGCAGAGTTCAAGTTCGAGTGAGACAGAACCAAGTTCATATATTGCTAATCCGTATAATTGGTAGTGAAAGTTCGAAAAGTTTGTTGGGAAAAAAGTAAAACACAAAAACATCACTCAGGGGCGATACACAGTCCATTTTGGAGTTAAAAACAAAAATTAAAAACAATTTGAGTTAGTACGTGTGGAAGATGGACAACTGCCAATCTAATCCATGAATGTGTAGGCACAGTATGTTGCAACAGCCTCCAAGAGGAAGTCATTGTAATGCTCAGTAAATGATTCAGCCATCCAATTTAATAAAGTAAATAAACATACATGTTCTTCGATTACCGGAGCTTCTAGCACCATCAGATGACAACTTGCGTGTTCTTCAAGATAACTTTGTGCCAGGAAGTCATGGGCTGCTGCATATATATCCCAATTCCCTAGGATTCCATGCGCAGCCGCACAGGCCAAAATCCCGATACCAGAACAGTCTAACTCATGAGCCACTAAGGGACTCATCAGTCGATCATAATCAGGGGCAGGAGACACCGTGTTCGACAGGCACAAATCCAGAGCCCATTCAAATGAACAATCTAGGCAATGGAAAACTGGTTGCACGCAAGTAAAATATGAGAACCGGAAGGATAATCCATAGGCTACGCTCAAAGTGGCCAGAGGTAGTGTTCCATAGTATTTAAGCATCCGCTCGTAAAGTTTGAGCAGCCGGAGCAGGCTGTCGTATGACACATACCGTGCAGCCATTGCGGAGCAAACAAATTAACAGCAGCATACCAGCAGTCAAGGTGAGGATTAACGGAAGCCGGCCGAAGACGCTGGAAAAAATAGAATGAAAAAATGCCAGTACCACACCAAATATTGTTTGGAACGAGGTCACAAAGCCAAAGCCCACATCTTTGAAAAAATGTGCCAAGCCAGTTATTGACGAGGCATTGAATATAGTGTGAATCAGAGCACCGAAATAAAGGGGGAGATCAGTATTTAAAAGAGCATGCACCTCGGTGCGGGTGTTAGCTATGTGAAGGACAAATGTTTCACGAGAGGAAGTTAGGACGACTTCTTTTTGAGACAATAGAGCCCTTATTCTGCTCATCTTGTTGAACTCTGCTTTCAAGGTTAGTATGGAAGGCCAGATGGATACATCCAGTCTCCCATGCGGGGGTGGGAAAAGCACATTCTTACAACAGACTACTCGTTGTGAGACAGTTACAATGTATGGAATCCCTGCTAGCATCCCGCAACACGCCTCATTATTTACAAGCAAATAGCTACCGTTAGCTAATAACGTGAAAGTTGGCGTAATTGCTGGCCAAGGATTTCCCTTTAAAATACAAGCTAAATTCGGTGCTGGAACGTTGAAAGCACCATGCAATTGGATGTTCCTACAAACTACTGAATGATCAGGTGTGGAAGAGCAATCCTCTCCATTTAAATAAACGTCTTTACCCTCTCTCATGCACCTGCATGTAAATGGGAGTGACCAAACTTTGTGTAGGAAAGCTGTACCTAGCGGTTCATATCTGCCTAAGGCATAGTGTTTCATACATGAAGTGAACTTAAACAATGGAAAAGGTAGTGTGAATAACCCATGGATAAGCCACACAGCTGAGTTCGATTCGGCCACAGAGAAAGGTAAAGATTCCAACTTTTCAAAATGCAATAGTGAATATGTCTCATCCTTCATGGACATGAACTGTTGTTTATCAGTCAGATTAAACGGTAGAAATAAAGATGAAGTATTCATGTAGTCCCACCGAACTTTCCCAGCTTTCAACGTTTGTAAAGTCCAAGCAAACTGCATTATAGAACGCAATTGATTTTGACCATGGTATAAGACAGACATGTCATCTTGTACAATATCCACAACAGATGAAACAATATTTTCTAATGTGTAAATTCTGGTAGAAAGAGTGTTAATGCTATTATCAATGACAGCAAGCACTTTTTCCAAATGTGCTTGATCAATAGCTCCTAATATAGAAGCAGCTTCTATTTGAGATAATTTCCAAACTTCGTTGTAAATAGCATACACCCATCTTTTGGACCTGCCACCGACAGGACCCTTAACAAAATCATTCAAATCTACATTATCAGTCAATTTGGACAAATGAAGTTTAACTGACGCCAAGGTGGAATATTGAAGCCAGTTTTGACATAAGTTTCCTACGGAATAGGTAGTAACAGAATAGGAGGTTTCAAACCGGAGCTCTACTCTAACCTGTGTATATCCAGGGATTAGACCCAGAAATGGATGTTGACATGAATCTGAACTTTTCTGCCATAATAACCATCCTTGAGGATACAGGGTGGAAATATTAAATGATGTATTAGTAATCAGGGACTGCAATTCATCAAGGGACATATCAGTGTCATTATCCCAGGTTGGATAAGCGCCCAGATCAGGAACAGGAGGAGCGTTCATCTTTTTAGAAGTAGCCAATCTAAAGCAGGTGGTCTGAAAAATAGTAGAATTCAAAAATAACATATGGTTCCGGATAAGGCACGCATGATGCAAAGCCTCAGAGCATTGCACCTGCCAGGTTTTAGAACCCCAAACAGATTTAAGATCAATTGTATCTTTCCACAGTTCATAGCCCCCTATAGCTAAGTCATCCATAAAGTATTTCGAATACAATAATTTAGTATGGGTCAATCTAACTTTGGAAGCTGACTCAGCAGCCATTGTAAAATAAAAGGCTTCAAGTTTAGATACACTGAAATCAGTAAAATATGTAAAAAAAATGTACTAGGGTTTTGGAGCTGCCTTCAATGGGAGCTGGACAATGTTCCCATTGTGTATAATTAACGATATTCCTAAATGTATTCGCTCTATGTAGGAAATGATTGCCATAATGTTTGATAACAAAATAACTCTCCATAATTTGCTGAGTCTTAATACTAATCTTCAGCATCAGAAGCGGCATAATATTTCAAATCAGAAAAAACAGCCTCTACGGCTTAGACATCCCAATCATCAGAGCTTATGTTCTGTTTCACAACATGCCCCATAGAAACACGAAGTACATTGGGGACATTAATGACCTCTGTGGGGCCATGAATTTGAAATTTGACAGCATTCCATACAATCCCATCTAACACAGGCCAGGCAGTAATATTAACAAAAGTCTGGTCCCTCTTCATGATGTGTGATGAGGAGTGGGGTGCCAAAGTTCCATCAATTAATCCAATTGCAGAGCTTTCAGGTTAAATAGTGTCCATTCACCAGACGGAAAAAGACAACCACAAATCCAAGGACATGAACAAAGATATAGATATGAGCACCAGCCAAATGTAAGTCCAAGGGGGAATTAAAAAATGTCTTTTAAACCAAACAGCAAAAATAGAAATTTTCGATGGGGCACTCGATTTTGTAGAGTTAGTGTCAAATGAAAAACGTGACTGGTCAACTGCACTTGTTTGCACACCAGGCAACGACACATCTGTGGGATAAGTATACTCAGTATCTTCATGGGGACCACCAGCCGGTGGAATCAATAAAGGATTAGTAACTGTATGCATCTCGATGGCAATGTCAGGCCTGTTGGTATTTGCTGGAGCCAAAACAGAATTTTTCAGCATCGCTGGACAAGAGACCGCTGGAGTCATACTAAGAAGAATCGGCCACTCATTGTAGTGTGACATTCTCAATGGAGATGTACCTGTTATCCTTGCAACCAGGAAGTGGAGGTAAAATGACTGTTCTTGCACCCTTCACGCCAAGCACTGGAACGGGTGCACGATAAGAGCGGCCGAACTCCTTCTTGTTCTCCACCTTCTCATGGACCAGGTCACCAACTTGAGGTAGCCAGCCGACTACCGGAATCTGAAGTGTAGCATCAGTTGTGGAGGGCAAGTGTTCCTTTGCAAGACTGTCTAGAGTCTCTTGTAGATTCTGTAACATAGCAGAATGATTATCCATGTCTAGACCATCAAGGTCCGGGACAAACATTTTTATGCCAAAGAGCATTTCGTATGGGATCCGACCACCCAGAGACCTTCTAGGGAGATTATTAAGTGCACGTTGAATGCTATACAAATGGGCCAACCAGTTCCTGCCAGTACCTAAACCATAGCTGTCAAGGATTGCTTTAAGTCATGGTTCATTCGTTCCACAACACTATTGCCCTCAGGCCGATATGGAGACGAAAATTTGACTTGGACCCCCAAAGACCTCATGGCATCCTTGTACGCCTTAGAGGCAAACGCTGGACCCTGGTCCGATTGGAGGGTACCACATGCAAAAATTCCCACAAAGACACGCAAATCCCTGATGGCAGTTCGAGCATCAACACTCCTTTGTGGCCAGAGCCATAGAAAACGTGTGCACGAATCCACTGCAACTAAGATGTACTTATACGCAGTATCAGAGGAGAAAGGACCGCAGTGATCTAAATAAACATACCCAAGTGGTGTACAACTGTGTTTGAGGTGGACGCGCAGCAGTCGAAGGTTTAATCTGCTGGCAAATGTCACAAGTAAGGACATAAAAACAATTCTGTTTATACAATCCGCGCCACCAGCAACGCTGTTGTAAGATAGTAACAGTCGCTGAGACGCCAGCATGGGCTGAAGTCATACCTTTGTGAGCGGCTGTTATCAAGGCTAGTCTGCGGTCTGCGTTGGGAATCAACCTGTCACCAACGTCGTTAATTCTCACATAGAGAACTTTATCAGGACTTAAATGATAAGAGTATTTAGAAGGGAAACCTTGAGGGTAATTACACCCTTCTCTGTTGCAGCAATGGCTGCCAAGATGTCATCATCAATTTTACTTTTGGATCTTGTAACTGCTGCTACCAGATATGATGCCACTGCTGTTTTCGCTGCTTTGTCAGCTAAACTGTTGCCAACAGCGTGTACCCCTAAGCGCTGGTGACCATGAGTATGAATTACATTAACGAGAGGCAGACGTTGTTTAAGTTCTGCGACTCGAACCCAAAGCATTTTATTTTTGATTGTGCTACCTTTGGAATCACGATATTCATTTTGAGACCAAAAGAATAAATTGTGATTGAAAGACGGTACATAGTAGTATGAGTCACTCACAATAAGAGTAGTCACTCGAGGATCAGCAAACTCCAGTGCAAGCACCAGAACCCGTAGCTCTGCCAACTGGGCTGTACAATCACCCAATGTCTGCGTATGCACGATATCAGACTTGAATTCTCCATTTACAAAAGTACCAGCCACTATTGCGCAGGCCGCTGAATAAGCATGCTTAAAATCCGTCGCCGGTTGCGCCGAACCGTCAGTGTAAATGATACAATGGTAATCCTCAAGCGGGCACAAGGACAGAGGAGCTGGATGAACAAATTCATACTGCAAATACTCCTGAGTCTGCAATGTTATGTTATGTTATGTTAGTTGGGTATTTGTAGAGCGCACGGCTACTCCCAGGAGTGTCCCGGCGGCAATGAGGCATCAAAGATGAAAGTGACATCCGGAGACGTCAAAGAAGTGGCCCATTGTATCCAACGTGGATGCAAAGCTTTAGAATTCGGTACAGTGGCCTTCATCAGTGGCTCAAGAGCAGGATACGATGTGACAACCAACATGCGTTTCCCTTGCGATAGCGCTCTCTCTTTTAGAATCGCCATCTGTACTGCAGTTAACACCTTCTTGACGGTGGAAAAGCGCATTTCAGCAGAAGTGTACAAGTGTGACTTGTAAGCAATAGGGGTGTGTCCCCTTCATTAAATGTCAAGTACGTGAAACCCACTGCGCCAGGTACAATTCTGATGACCAGGTTTATGTGGTTATCATGTGTCAATAAGTATTTAGAAGCAAGAAGATCAGCCTGCAAAGAGTGCAGTATCGCTGGATGTTCTGGCAGCCAACTTGATTTGGTAAAAGTAGGTTGCCCGAAGGCATATTGCGGCTTGATACCCTGGGCATAATCAAGAATGTAAGTACGCCCGAAATTTAAAAAACCCAGCAAAGATTGTAGTTTTTTCAGAGTTGTTGGAGCGCGCAATTATGCGTACTTCTCCAGGAAGTGAGGTGCTAAACCTCGACCTTCATTGTTGAGTTCATAGCCCAAAAACAACACTGTATACTCTGCAATGTGTGATTTTGCAAAGTTAGATTTGTAACCGAAGTCCGCAAACATGACAATGATGCGGTCAACGCGACACAGATGCGGTCATAATTCGTCATCTGTGAGATAAATATCTGTTGGAAGGTGGAATCTGACTATATGGTTGCCCCCACTTTTTTCCTGGTGTTTTGCTTGTTTATGACTTAGTTGGACTGGGATCCTGCTATTCAGGGCCCCAGTCTATCTGCTTTCTCTGTAAAATGGTTTCCATGTACATTAGGTACATATCTAATTGGATTCTGGAGTGCCTTATAAGCCCCTAATATATGGTATACTATGTACCTAGGGCATAGGTACCTCAGAGGCCTACCAGGGGCTGCAGCATGTATTATGCCACCCCTGGGAAGCACTCCAAAATGGCACCACAGGTCTGCTACTGCAACCTGGGTAAGGGTGTGCGAGCACCCCTTACTGTGGTATAGGCTACCTATATCACTACCTTATACAGACACATATAAACCTATAAGCCACTCCTATGGCAGGCCTTGACAATCCTGAAGGCAGAGTGCTTGGTTTTATGTGAGAGGGTGCCCAAGCATGAGCTGAGCCCCTCTGCAGCATTCGGAAATACTTCCGTATGGCTGTTCTGTTCTGTTCAAAAACTGTGGAACCTGTTGCAGCTCCAATACCGGCAGCACTGCCACTAATTCCATGAGTCCAATCTATTAAATCCTGATATTCTTATTCTTCTTATACTTTTCCATTAATCCATAACTTTTTACTGCCATTTTTGAAATATCTTCAATTCATTTTACTCATTTCAGTCCAATGAAAGATCGTTCATTCAAACACAGGAGGCCAGATGGTATCCAAATGTCACGTATTTTATTCTTTCGGGATGAAATCCCTTCTTCAGGGATATCTATAATGTAGAAAATTCATGAATATTAACATTATAGAACTTCAACTCATCTTTCAATAATACACTTCTTGTATTTTTTGTGAAAACATGTGTCGATAATACATATTCAGTAAATCACCCCACTTATTAAAGCCACACCATTGTGAGCGCAAAATAACACCCATTATTTGCTGAAAAACGTAAAATAATCTGTGACCTTGCATTTTTAACCCTCCCAATCCTAGCAGCCTTCGCCTTACTTTCACTGATCCTCCTTCCGTATAACCAACCCATTTCCTCTACTTAAACAAAAAATGTTTAAAATGCCCAAAACACCGTGACTAGGCAGCAGTATTTTGGGCATTTTAAACATGGGCTGCTAGGATTGGGAGGGTGTTGAGGACAAATATAAGCACTACTAAGGCGTCTCAATCATAAGACCAAAATGTTAGGTGCGCCATGTTGCGGGGATTCTGCTCATGCACAGAACTATGTGCAGGAAACCAGGACCTCAGTGAATTGTGGTGTACCAAAAAACTCACCTCAGTACCTAGAACCCCTATCCGACTAGCATCAGTGTCTCATTCATTCTCCGTTTCATATCGAAGCTACCAATGATTAGACAACACAGAACAAGCGACTTAGAAAACTCTCAAGAATAACTTTTCGTTATTGTTCTCATATCAGTCCACAACGTGAGTAACCAGAGACACGGAAAAGTTTGAAATGTTTATTTTTAACTACGTGCTCTAAGGTGCAGTACTTTGGCTAACATAGGCAGACAAATGATTAGAAATAAAACCATCAGCGTTGTTACAATACCATAAAAAACAAAGGGAGAAATCATATTATAATGATAGTGGAAACAGGTCCTATAATACCTGGTGTACCACCCTCCTCTAGCTAATAAGCTAATTTTATAATAATCATAGAAGGTCTCTAGGTTTGAATGGGGAACCCCATAACTCCAAGATCAGCTTAGGTGAATCACATCACAGAATCAGCACTGCTCTCTGTGTCTGGCAAGGTTTTCTCCAAGTGTGTGTGAATCATGCATGCAATGCAATATTAAAGGAACCCGAGTTTCAGATATTTGCAGCTGTGTGCTTGTTGTGTCTAGAGCGTGGGCCGATCAACCTGAATTCAACAGCATACATTGTTATTTGACCATGACGGTTTCTGCACACAGTGTTCAGACTAAGGTCGCGGTGCACGTCTAGGGATGTGAACAACAGACCGTTCTCATGTGAAGAAAAAGCAAGCAAGCAGTTTTACTTATAATAACAGCTACCAGTAGTGTCGTGTGCAAAAGCAGCAAAGTGGAAAGATGGCGTTAACATCTAAAACGTTTATACTAACATAGCAATGTGTGCAGGCAAAACCCTGTCTTCACTACACAGGCTCTCGCCATCTTGAGGATGGGGAGCCCTACCCAATCAAGACTAGGCTCCTGCCCCCCTCCCACTGGAGAGTGGCAGGATAGGGGGTGTACTCACCCCAGGAAAGGGCCCCATTGCTCCCTGACCTTTCCCTACCTGTAACACCCCTAAATTTAGTTTTTAGGGGCACCCTGAACCTTCCTTCCTCAGATCCAGATTCCGAAACTACCAAGAAGAACAAGAAGAAAGAAGACCTGCCGTGCAGCTGCTAACAAGAGGATGACACCAACTGACTTGGCCCCAGCCCTACCGGCCTGTCGAACCTCGAGCCTGCTCCTGCTCCTGCTAAACCCCGGCATCTCCAGTGGTCAGCAACCTCAAAATCCCCGTAGGACCTGACTGCCTTGCTCATCTAAAGACTGGGACTCCCACGAGCAGTGGTTCTGCTCAAACAGCAACAACCCCTAGTGCCAGCCAGGAGCCGCGAATCCAGCACACTCTGCACCTGCCGAGCCCGACCTGTGCCTGAGTGAACAAAGACCATGAGGACATCCCCGTGGCGACTGTGACCAAGAATCCAGCACCCAAGCACCCTCCGTGACGCTCCTGACGATGCCTGCAGCCTCAACTCCAGGGACCCCCCAAACGCAACCAGCAGAGGGTAAGATTTCCCGATGCCAAAAGACAGCCCTGCACCCTGCACCCTGTGGCCCCCTGTGCCCAACTCCTGGGTGCCTATCTAACCTACAGCTTCCCAACTTACCTCTCGAAGTGGTGGTCGCACCTGAAGAATCTCCATCCCCGAGCTTGCAGCTTTTGTTCATCACACAGCTTTTCCGGCCTGTGCCTGAGTAAACAAAGACCACAAAGACGTCCCCCTGCAACTGTGACCAAGAATCCAGCACCCAAGGACCCTCCTCGACGCTCCTGACGACGCCTGCAGTCTCAACTCCAGGGACCCCCCAACCGCGACCAGCAGAGTGTAAGATTTCCCGATGCCAAAAGACACCCCTGCACCTGGCACCCTGCGGCCTCCTGTGCCCAACTCCTAGCTGCCTACCTAACCTACAGCTTCCCAACTTACCTCTCTAAGTGGTGGTGGCACCTGAAGAATCTCCGTCATGGAGCTTGCAGCCTTTGTTCATCACACAGCTTTCCCATTGAAATCCATTGAGCGCCCGACGGCTCAAAAGCACCCTGCACCCAGCCGCCCGAGTGCCTCTGGAAGTGCAGCATCTGTTCTATTCTACTTCCCCACTTGCCCTGTGTAAGTGACCAGGAGCTCAGCTCCCACAGCCGCGTGGCCTGCCTGGTAGCAGCCACCAACCAAAGGCCCCCTACCCACCATAGGCTAACATTGGTCCTACTCTCTCTGCACCTGGCTGCCCCTGTGCCGCTGAGGGTGTAACCACTGTACCTACCTGAAACCGGGAGACCCCTGAGTCTAACCCCAGAACATTAACACTACCCGTCGAGTATTTACCTGAAAGCCGATAACCTACATTTTCTCCATAGGGTAAAATTGACTGGTTTCTTCTGTGTCGAGTTTTGAAACATTGAAATATTCACTAGAAATCATCCGATCAACGAAAATGAAATTACTCACCTGTTACTAGGAGAGATCCCAGTGCTGGATTTTGGTGCCCAGCACTGACCCTAAAAAGTAATTACAACTGTGATTTTCAGATAACCTGATTTTCCCCCATAGGATAACATTGCCTGGTTTTCACCAGAAATTCTTTGAAGTGTCGATTTTTGCAACTTTGCAATATTCCTTAAAAATCGCCTGTTTTACAAAAACGATTTCTTTCAACTGTTTACAGGAGATGCACCAGGGCTGAATCCAGGATCCAGCCCTGAGTAAGAAAAACCGACATAAAGTAATTGTTATTACAGTTTGCTTAAAATTCCCATTGAGCTCAATGTTATTATTGTGTTAGGATTGTGTAGCATATTGCAACAACTGTATCTATTGCGTTGAAAAGTCTATTGCTTATTGAAAGTATACAACTATAGCATCTCAGTCTGAGAAAGTATTTTTATTCCTGCTTGTAGTTCTAAAATTAAACAACAATATATTTTTACCTACAAACCAATTAGCTTAGATTTCAATTCTTGAGTGTGTGAGACCATTTGCTGCCTGAATGTGTACAACAAATGCTTTACACTGTCCTCTGATACTGCCTTACTGCTCGACCAAGCTACCACTTTAGAGAGTAAGGTTATATCTAACTTTAACCTCTGCCAAACCTCTGGGGAATGTGGACTCTGAAATGAAATGAAATGAAATGAAAAGTAAATTTATATAGCACGGTTGCTGCCCAGAGGCGTCCAAGCGCTAGAGGCCAGAGTGAGTTGCTTGCCAGAGGAAAAAAATAACAGGAAGTTAATGAGGGGCATTAAACAAAAAAGTCTTCAGCTGTTTTCGAAAAGAGTAGAGGTTGGAGTTGGACCTAAGATGAAGATGAAGAGGAAGTGAATTCCATGTCTTAGCGCCGTTGTAGGCGAACGTCCTGCCGCCAGCTCTTACCTTTTTTATTCTGGGGACTATGGCCATACATGCCTGGCTAGAGCGGAGGTTTCTGCTGGGTTGGTACTGTTTTACTAGGTCCCGGACAATCATCGGTCCTGTGTCCCAAAAGGCCTGGTGAGAAATACACATGGCCTTAAAGGTGATTCTTTCTCGCACTGGTAGCCAATGCAGCCTGCTCAGTCCAGGTTTGGCTGACTGTCTGCGCGGCAGCTGGAGCAGTGTGCGAGCCGCACAATTCTGAACTATCTGTAGTTTGCGCAAGGTGTGTTCCGGGGCACCGAGATAAAGGACATTGTTGAAGTCTAAACAGGACTGAATCAAGCCTTGAATGGCCACCTGCTTTGCCTCCACAGGTAGAAGAGGGAGGACTTTCTTCAACATCCTAAGAAGTCCGAAGCAGGTAGCCGAGAGTTTAGTAGCCTGGGTGTTAAATGAGAGGGTTTTATCAAGCCAAACCCCAAGGCTCTTAATATTGTCCTTGGGTATAGGGGGGGCACCTAAACAAGGGGGCCACAAGGAGTTGAAAAAGGTGGGATTTGTGGGGCCCAGGAACATCAGCTCAGTTTTGTCCCCATTGAGCTTAAGGGAAGAGGAAGTCATCCATCCCTTTACCTCCTCTAAGCATTTTAATAGCCCACCTGAAGATGACAGGCCAGGCTCCTGCGCCAAGGAGACCACTAGCTGGGTGTCGTCCGCGTAAGAAATTATTTTAACCCCAAACGGACGGACAACCTCAGCCAGTGGTCTCATGTAGATGTTAAAAAGCGCGGGGCTTAAGGAGGAGCCCTGTGGGACTCCACACCTCAAAGGTCTGTTCGTGGATACTGTATCTCCATCAAAAACTTGGAAGGATCTGTCACTCAAAAAGTATTTGAGCCATAGCCATGCTCCATCAAGTATTCCGACACTCGAGAGACGGCTCAGCAGGGTGTCGTGGCTGACCGTATCGAATGCCGCACTTAGATCAAGGAGGATCACTGCCACTGATCCCCCTTGATCTAAGATTTTTCTGGTTTCCTCAGTGACTGCCAGTAGGGCAGTCTCTGTTCCATGTCTGGGTCTGAAACCCGTCTGGGTGGCGTCTAACAGCTGGTTATTCTCGAGAAAATTCACCAGATGGAGGTTGATGTATCTCTCGAGAATTTTGCTCACCCATGGAAGTAGAGAAATCGGCCGGTAATTACTGAAATCAGTGGGGTCCAGATTAGGTTTTTTTAACAGAGCCCGAACCATGGCCCGCTTCCAGGCAGGAGGAACAGTACCAGAGATGATGGAGGCATTCAGGAGGTCCATGATGGTCGGTAGGATAACCTGAGATGCCAACATCATGACTTCTGGAGGTGCTGGATCACACGGAGACCCAGATTTTACCTTGCGGGCTATAGAATCCAAAGATTCAGGGTCTAGTGGAGGAAAGTGATTCAATGTTATCAAGGATTGAGATGGAGTATCCCCCAAATTTGTCTGGCCCTGAGCTATGGAAACCATTGCTATAGAGGGGAAAGATGAATAGATTTTATTAACTTTCTGGTGGAAAAATTCTGCCAAGTCATTGCAGTGGGCTGTTGTTTTGTCCTGATGCATGCTAGAAGAGGGAAGTTTAGTAAGATTTTTCAATATTTGAAAAATTTCCTTAGGCTTGCACTTGGCTTGTATAATTTTATCAGAAAAGTATACAGATTGGGCAGATTTGACCTCGGTTTTATTGATTTTAATTGCCTTTCTATATTGGGCTTTTCCTCCAAAGAGTAGTCTAAACGCCACCGTCTTTCTATTTTCCTGCAGTGGCGTTTCTTTTCCCTAAGCGCCTCTGAATACCAGGGCGCCGTTTTTTGAGAACGTTTCAACGTGATTCTACCCAAGGGGAGAGTGGCTTCAAGGGATTGTGCGATCCAGTCTTCAAATTCCTGATTGGCCAAACATGGGTCCTCATTGTAGGAGGGCTGGTCAGTCGCTAGTCTACTTGCCCAGGCATCGACAGGTAGCCGCACCCAAGATCTGGCATTCCTTACAGTGGGTCTAGAGGTAGTGGCTTGAGTGTGGTCCAGGTGAAAGGCACAAGTAGATAGTCAGTCCAAGGGAGGGAAATAGGCGGCCCGGCCACAAGGTCTGTACAGTTACTGAACACAGGGTCCAGTAAGTGGCCTTTAATGTGAGTAGGTGCTTTCACTCGTTGGACTAATTGTAGTGCAGCTAGATCATCTACAAGTGTCATAGCAGTGCGGTCCAGAGTAGTATCAAAATGAAAATTAAGGTCCCCTAGCAGAGTATAATTAGAGGCAGTGCTAACCCGTTCAGCCACAATCGACGGAAGAAGATTGTGAAACTGTTTAGGGGGTCCCGGGGGGCGATATATGACCGTGCCTGAGAAGCAGTTGTTAGGGGAGAATTCCAGACTGAATGCTAAGCTCTCGCATTCTGGAATTACTTCAGAAATGACTCGACAGTGGTATTGCTCTTTATATATAATGGCTAGGCCTCCTCCTCTCCCTTCAGGACGATCCAGCCGAGTAATTTGGAAGCCTGGAGGGAGGACTGTCACTAAGACAGGATCAGAGTCCGACGCAAGCCACGTTTCAGTGAGAAAAACTGCATCTGGCATGCGTTCCTCTAACTAAAGGGCAATTTCCACCCTATGTTTTGGCAGGGACCTGCAATTTAGCAAAAACATACAGTAATCCTGTTTCACATCCCGAACCTGAGTAGGTTTGAGGATTTGTTTACACCTCGGACAGATCACTGGAAGCTCCGTAGCGTGATAGAGGTGCGAGCAACAATCGGTTCCCAAAGACCTCATACTAAGCAGAGCTTCCGCGCTATAATGCCTGACATATTGTGGCTGAGATGTAGGGGGCATGGCCCTCGGCCCTGTCCAGGCGCAGACGGGCGCAGACGGGCTTGCCTTAGGCGCGCCCGTTGCGCTCGTCCGCTGCGCGTCCGGGAAATGCACATATTTTATAATATGCGGGAGGGGGCGTGGCCTGTGTGCTCCGGGGAAATGGCGGCAAGCAAAATAATAACCCGCGGCAGCGCTAGAGTCCGCTGCGCGGGGATGCCCAGGGAGAATGACTGGTAAGTTAAAACACACAATATTACACCCAAATGTTTAAAAGCTAGCAAGCGTTTCTCCCGGCTTCCGCCTCAGGAGATTAAAAGTCCGCTGATCGCGCTTGTACTCAGCGCGCCTTAAGTACCTTAGTGCGGGGGGGGGGCGTGGCCTGACGGTAGTGGGCGTGGCCTGTGTGCTCTGGGGAAATGGCGGCAAGCAAAATAGTAACCCGCGGCAGCCCTAGAGTCTGCTGCGCGGGGATGCCCAGGGAGAATGAATGGTAAGTTAAAACACACAATATTACACCCAAATGTTTAAAAGCTAGCAAGCGTTTCTCTCGGCTTCCGCCTCAGGAGATTAAAAGTCCTCTGATCGTGCTCGTACTCAGCGCGCCTTAAGTACCTTAGTGCGGGGGGCGTGGCCTGACGGTAGTGGGCGTGGCCTGTGTGCTCCGGGGAAATGGCGGCAAGCAAAATAGTAACCCGCGGCAGCGCTAGAGTCCGCTGTGCGGGGATGCCCAGGGAGAATGAATGGTAAGTTAAAACACACAATATTACACCCAAATCTTTAAAAGCTAGCAAGCGTTTCTCCCGGCTTCCGCCTCAGGAGATTAAAAGTACACACTGAACCTTATTTTGGTGCAGTATAAACAGAGCCACTTTCTTACATTGGTGGATCAGCGGTGGGATACACACTTGCATTTGTTGGACTACTTGGTTACCATCTGATCACACAACAGAACTCTTAAATTGCCTTTAGAATTCAGATTCTTACAAATTGGCATTTTTTCCAAATTACTAAAAGTCTTGTCAGGGCCTTCCTTCAGTCCCTTTAGAATTTTAGAAAAATAAAAGTCACTGTAGTCAAGGGTAGGGGGGTTAGAACTGTTTGGTTAGAATATCTCGAAAGAACCCAGCTATTAGTGAAAACAATAACATGCAGGACCTGGTTGAGGAGCTCGACCTCACACCTTACTTACACTTGTCTTTCAAGGAGTTAAGGTCCTTATGAATAAATGAATGAAAGGACATTTATAGAGCGCATGGCTACTCGGGAGCATCCCAGCGCTAATAGCATTGCAGTTCCGACTATACACAGCTTTTAGGGGAATAAATAGGATTTGAGTTGTTTTCTAAAAGTCAGGTAGTTAGGTTCCAGGCGGACATTGGTGGGTAGATGGTTCCATAGTTTGGCAGCATTGACTGAGAAGCGACGTCCTCCGCTTCGAGTTCTTTTTATTTTTGGAATTGCCGCCAGTAGTTTATTATCTGACCTGAGAGATCTATTGGAACGATAGGGGTGAATAATGCTGCTGATAATCTGAGGGCCTTTGCCTGAGAGAGCCTTGTGCATGATACAAAGGGCTTTAAATTGGACTCGTTCTTGAATGGGTAACCAGGGTAGTGCTGACAGTGACGGTTTAGCAGAATGGCGTTTGGGGGTGTTCATAAGCAGGTGTGCAGCACAGTTTTGAACTATCGGTAGTTTCTTTATAGTTTTGGCTGGGGTTCCTAAATATAAGGCGTTCACATAGTCCAAGCGTGACAAGACCAAGGCTTGGACCAGTATCTTTTTAGCTGAAAAAGGAAGTACGGGGAGGATCTTTCTTATCATTCTTAGGATTCCAAAGCAGCAAGCTGCCACCTTGTGTGCTTGTTCTATGAGATCTAGCTTAGAGTCAAGCCATTTGCCTAGACTCTCGATGTGTTCCTTCGGGGCGGAAGGGGTCCCCAAGCAACTAGGCCAGAAAGACCTTATAGCCATTGAGGTAAAATTACCCAGGAGCATGAGCTCAGTCTTAGCTCCGTTTAGCTTCAAGTAAGATTCATCCATCCAACTTGACACCTTTTCCAGGCACAGTGCCAAATCAGAGCCTGTATTTTCTTTTTGATTTAGTGCGACCACCAACAAACTTAAAAGTATACCAATGGGCCTGCATCCAACCAAAGAAGGGCTCCAGGAGCGCCTGGCTGAGTATGCTAAGGACCACCCCTCTGAACATGGCGATGACCAGTCAGAGGAGGAAAGGGAGGAGGATGAGGGGGATAGTGACCCCCTTCCAGTCATCCCTAGGGAGGAAAGGGCCCCCATACCCTTGACTCCAAGATTCAACCCTTGGAGACCCAGAGGCCACACAGGTGACTTAGGCTTCAGTGAGGACATTGGGAATAGCCCCAATGAGAAGGGCAGCTTTTTAGCAAAGCTGGCCAAAAGATTGGATCTAGAGTCCAGACTCCTGGTTCTAGAAAAATAAAGAAAGGAGATGGGTTTAACACCCATCAATGGTGGAAGCATTACTAAAACTAAGGACAGGGAGGAAACCTCTGATCCTAAAACCCCAAAGGGACTGTTGCTAAATTTGAGGAGGGTGCTGACATCACAAAATGGTTCACAGCCTTTGAGAGGGCTTGTGAAATGAGGAAGGTGAAGAAAACTCTCTGGGGGGCACTCCTGTGGGAACTGTTCTGTGGTAACTGCAGAGACAGGCTTCTGATCCTCTCTGGGCCAGATGCAGGGTCCTATGACCTCATGAGGAAGACTCTGATTGAGGGATTTGGACTCACCACTGAGAGTATAGAATTAGATTCAGGGGGGCTCACAAAACCTTGACCCAGTCCTGGATTGATTTTGTAGACTACTCAGTTAAGACTCTGGATGGTTGTTTAACTGGACACAATGTGCATGATTTTACTGGACTTTACAATTTGTTTATGAAGGAACATATACTAAGTAATTGCACAAATGAAAAGTTGCATCAGAATTTGGCAGACCTAGGTCTAATTTCTCCCCAAGAATTGGAAAAGGCCCCAAAAACCTGTACAGGGGGGTGGGTCCCAAACTACTCTCTATGTACCTCAGCCCTAAAGGGGGAAGAACTTTGATCCCTCAAATGCCTGGTGTAACAACTGTAAGAAGTTGCGACACTTAACTGTAGATAAATCTTGCCCCCACAACAAGTCCCCTAAGGCAACCAGTACAGCTACACCTGGGGTGGCAAGTCTACAGACGGGATCAACAGTGTGCCCAGAGCAAATCAGGATGCACACGGAAGCAGTTCTAGTTTCTGAAGGGGAGGTTGAATTTGCCACTGTAGCTGTGTGGCCACCCAACTTAAAGAAATACTTACAATACCCTTGGGTTAATGGAACTAGGCTAGAAGCTCTGAGGGATACAGGTGCCAGTGTCACTATGGTGAGAGACACACTGGTTTCCCCTGAGCAATACTTGATTGGGCGTACTTACCCAGTCACCAACGCTGACAGTGTTACCACTAATCCTCCAATGGCTATGGTGACATTAGGCTGGGAGTGGGGAGTTACTGGCCTGAAACAGGTAGTGTTCTCTCAAAAGTTACCAGCTGCATGTCTGCTTGGCAATGACCTGGAAACCTCAGCCTGGGCTGAGGTTGAATTAAAAGCCCATGCAGCCATGTTGGGTATCCCTGAATTGGTGTGTGTGCAAGCAAGAGCACAGAGCAAAAGAAAGGGTGAAAAAGTAGGATTGGAGCCTGAAAGTATGGCCCAACCCACCAAGAGGAAAGGTGGGCTCAGCCTGTGTGTGCGTGACATGGTAACTCACGGAATCCATACCGCTGGGCTGGTGAGCATATGACAATTCTGACCAGCTTCTCCAAAATGGCAAGTCAGGCGTGGCCAACTCTGGGTCCGGGAATCGATCCTCATCCACATTGCTGTGATGCGAGCGGCGAAGAGGACCTGAGCTACCATTAATTTGCCCAACACCCTGACAAATGTTAGTGAACACTTCCTCAAATGCCACACACTCGCAACGCTGAGGGTAGGACTTGCCGGCAGCACTGCAGGTTTACCCCGTGACTCAGCCCCTTACTTATTAAAATGTCTCATGGCTTCACAATTATATTTTAATCATGTAAGTAGCCAAGTCATTGTGGCAGTCAGAATCTCAGCTATAATGAATGATTTTTATTTTGCTACTGTGAGTTGTCAGTGAGTGTGTTTTCAAATACAGCAGCCTGCCAGGCTGAGACCTAGACTGCTGTTAGCTGACTATAATTATGAAGGGTGAGGCAGCGGAATTCTGTCTCGGGCCTCTCTCAACCTACAAGACAGGACCCGGGAGAGGGTCGCCGGGCCAGTGATGTTCCTCCTTTGCCTCGTTTGATTGCCATCAAAAAGCCTAGGGCCCAGTGGGTGTACTAAGGCTGGTGAAAGCTGGAATGACTAATTGCTTTTCTGCGGGTGTAACGTTGTTTTGAGCTCCCCGAACACCGGCCCGTCCTCCCAACAGGTAGCCGAGGCTGTGGCAACATGTCCCTAGTTCAATTTCCTACCTGCCCTGGCCCCTGGGATTGTTGCTGTCGCCTGGCAACACTAGTACTTTGAAGCTGGTGACATCCACCAGGTCAGAGAGCTCCTCTCTCGTCCAGCGGGCCTCCTGATTCGAGACACAAATCACAGCAGTCCGCACAAATCCTTATGAATTACACCATTTGTGCTGCATGTGTAATACAGAAATAGACAAACAGGTTTAGCTCCATCAGTCGATATCACAGAAACTGCTTTACACCATGGCATGCATGGCGAAAATTAATGGTGAATATTCGTGTATATTCACTCCTGGAGACTGGATGTGACGGTTCTTTAAGTAGCCAGCAGAGGGCGCGCCTGCCTGCTGATGAAATCCACTGTGCACATTCTATGAAATGGAGAAAGGTTTCCTGTTCCTAGTCAGCGGTAGCAGAGACAGTACAAGCAGCAGATGTTGACATCATTTCCGGCCTCTCCCTCTGTGTCCAGCCAGCTGCAGAGGAGGAAGGACGCCCTGTCTCTCTGTGCTGTCATCTTCATCTTCAGACCCTCATAGACCAAATCTGCACCTGCCCCACCCCAGCCATAGGAGGAGGAGAGAGCCTGGAAATGTCTGCACAGGTTTCCGCTCAGGTAGGAGATTGTAAGCACCTTGTGCTGTGTTTGTAGAAATAGACTGAATAATCCTTGAGGAAATGTCCTTCAGGAGCCAGGGTCTTCTATCCAGGGACCTCTGGGGGGGCTTTGCGTCTGGCGCTGGGGGTGTTTGTGGTCATCATTTGCTTTAAAGAGAGGATCTGTACACTGCACTGCATCTTAATGCACTGTGAAAAATCTGTGCACACTGCACTTCACTGCGAGAAATCTGTGCATGCTGCACTGCATCTAACTGCACTGTGAGGAATCTGTGCACTGCATCTTACTGCACTGTGAGGAATCTGCACGCTGCACTGCATCTTAATGCACTGTGACAGATCTGTGCACACTGCACTTTACAGCACTATAAGGAATCTGTGTCACTACAATGCATCTTACTGTACTGAGGAATTTGTGCCACTGCGCTGCATCTTACTGCACTGTGAAAAATCTGTTCACATTGCACTGCATCTTAGCGCTCTATGAGAAATCTGTGCACACTTTTTGCTCGGCTCTCGCTGTCAGTTTGTTGACTTGCCCACCTGTACCCCTGTGTCAGAAGCATGTCCACCAGGCAGCTGAACGTCAAGGCTCCCCTGCTGCCCCTTTGCCCCTGTTTTCATATCTCCGTCTAGGTAAAACCTCAGTCATTGCAATAGTTTTCAGTGGCATAGGTTGGCTTATAGCATTATCTGCTGCAGAGGTTGTGTGTCTGCTGCAGGGATTGTGTGTGTGTGCACTGACCTTGGGTCTGCCAGGTAGGAGGCCTTTCAAGCAGTGGAACATACATGTCTGTGTTTTTGATCTACCTCTGCAGGTTGGATGTGTGTGCATGTGAACAGGGTAAAGTTGTCTTTGCAGGCTGTGTGTGTGTATGAGGCGTATCTACAGTGTGTCTTTTTGAAGTGTGTCTGTCTTAGCAGATGTTGGCGGGACTGTCAGTCACTCTGCTTGGCCTTTCCTCTCTGTACAGGAATCTTTAGGATCACTTGCTGTAAGAGGGTCTGCTCTCTGCAGAATGGTCAGGTACTACTCGGCACACAGCAGACGTCACATGTTTAGTTCTGGTTCTTCCACATAATTTGGAAGAATTAGGCAGCTTTGAGTGAGACTTCAGCACGACTTCCAAATATGTGAGTGCCCACAAGCACCCAGGGCTGCTTGTATGACAATGCTGCAAGGGGTTGCTGCACTCTCTCATCAACGGTGTGTTGGTGAGGATTGTGCTAGGATATGAAGCCTACATTAAGGACTCCAAGAGACTCTTATAGTCATTCTGCTCTAGTTGTCACTTCAGCAGGAAGGGGAGAACAAGATGAGCGAGCAGAAAAAGCAAGAAGAGGCCAGAGAAGAGAAATAAGAGGGATACAGAGAGAAAACACACGAAGGGTGGAGAAAAGTAATTAATAGATATCTGCCAAAATACGAAAGAAAGATAATTGTACGGGAGGGAATGAGAGTTCTAAAAGATGGCCTGGAAAAGAAATGTAATGAACATTATTTATAAATTGCCAATAGTTGAATTATATTTTCAGAGCTGAAAATGTGATTTAAGTTTGACGTGAATTTGAGTCTTCAAGGGATATAGGTGTAATGTGCTGTTTAGTGGTACCAATACTTGAACCAACTTTATAGCTTTGGAACTGGGATTTAATCCCAATCACCAAACGGTATAAATGAACCAAAGTGAGGGATCAATGTATTTTCGGGTTACCAATCTCATCTCTAGTGAGATAGTTAAGAGGTCCCAGGTTCCAACCGTCCTCCTTAATAAATGTGTTTATGCACATACTGCACAGATCTGTGTTACCTTTGTATCAAACTTACCAATCCTAATAAATTCTGCTGGAGGTGGCCCTTTCTAGGGTGCTTTCACTCAACTTTTTTTTTGCTTTTGTCCCTCCTGGTTTTCCGCTGATCTATGTAATAGCCTAAGGACTTTGATCGCTTTTTACACTGCCATTCAGTGCCAAGGTGATGTGCTTGTCATATACATACTGGTGATTAGTGTACAGATGATTGGCTAAATTGAGTTAGCAGCAAGTACCTTGTCTAGAGGTAAGACATATACCTAGGGCACCTCCTGCGTGGGCAACAGAACTGGTTGTGCCACCCACGGAGGTAGCTCTTTAAATGTGCCACAGCTTTGCCATGACGGGGCCTGTGTGTGCAGGTTACTGTTCCTTGGCTTGGCATTTAAGAAGACACTTGCCAAGGTTCTGCATGTCTCTTGCTATATCCGAGTACTCCCTGGGGACAGGGTGCGGTGTCGGGAAGAGGTAGGGCATCTGTGTGTGCGCTACATACACTGGTAGTGAATGGCACCGAGTAGTGTGTTTAGTACAGTAGGGCCTGCTTCTCGAATTAGATTGGCCTGAGGGATCCGTGGAAAGTCTATTGAGCTGGACTTCCTGCATTCAGAAGAGTGTCAGTATAGTGTTTGATATCAATGAGTTCGTAATGGCGAACCAGCTCTGGTGGTGCGAGTAAATTTGACATTATGATGGTGGAAATACCACTTTGGGAAAGTGGGAATGCCTGTACTCATGGCTCTGTATGCCTACCTGCCTGTCTCCATTTCACAGCTGGCTGCTGGGGGAATGGCTACATCTGTGTATTTCTGATAAGACAGCCATAAACTAGGGGCCCAAAGGATACTCTAGACCTCTCACTCTGAGGGGCCTTCCTGTGTTGGTTAAGAGGGGGTGGAATTGGCACCTGCATTCCAAGTGGCAGGGTTGTGGCCCCACTAAAGATACTGATCAAGCCTCCCAGGGTAGGATGTCAGACATGACAACATTTAGAGAGGGTCCGTGCATTTCAAAGGTGGCCTTTTGAGCTGATCTCATCTTCATAGGTCATTGTGGGTATAACCACCGGGGCCGTGCCTTCAGGAGTTAAAGATGCTTTGGGGATTGGAAACTGTAGGAGAGTAGGATCTGCACTTATGTTGCCCCCACTTTTTTCTGATGTTAACACTGGTTTCTGGCTATAGACTGGCTGGGTCCCTGCTAATCAGGGCCCCAGTCTCTCTGTTCTCTCTAAACAACTTGGAGTGCATATAAGATGCACTAGTGATTGGATACTGTGGCACCTTATGAGCCCCTACTATATGGTACCTTAGGTACCAAGGGTATAGGTACTTCACAGGCCTACCAGGGGTTGAAGAATGTATTATGCCACTCCTGGGAAGCAGACTAAATCTGACACCACAGGCCTGCTACTGCAGCCTGGGGGAGGTAGTGTTAGCACTCCTTACTGAGATATAGGTACCCTATATCTCTACCTGCACACACATAAAATCCTATCAGTCACCCCTAAGGCAGGCCCTGTCAATCCTGAGGGCAGGGTGCTTGGTTTCCATGTGAGGTGGTGCATTTGCCTGAGCAGGACCCCTCTGCAGCTCTCAGTGTCTATTCTCTGTGGCTGTTTGTGGATGCGGTTAAACCATATACTCTTAAGTGCATTATAACCTCGCGGTAAAAGGCTAACTCTGGGATGGCTGCATCAAAACATGTTGTGCTTGGTGTCAAACGCTTTGGAATCATACCCCCACACCAGTAACTGGTGTGGGAGTATGATCCCACCCTTCTAGAGGGGTAGACATGTACCTACTGTGGAAACACGGTAGAATCCTGAAAGAGCCCTGGCATCACAAAATGGATGCCACCAGCGCAGACACTGGGCTGCCCTCCTTCTGCTGACCGAAACTCACAGTGGAGGAGGCCCAACAATAGGCATCCTGTCACAGGGAGGTGTAACCACCTTCCAGACAGGATTTAGTGTATTGGGGCTGGGTGGGTGCACTCCTAGAGTGCTTTGAAGTCCTGCACTGGGGGAGCAGTAGGCTCCTCTGTGCATATGCCAGCTCAAACCGGTTCAGGGGCTACCTGTCCCTGCTCTGGCGCGAAACTGGACAAAGGGAAGTGGGTGTAGCCACCCACTCCCTGACCCTCCCAGAGGTGGGGTCATAGAGTTAGTCCTTCCCTTTCCTTTAGTATAAGTTAGGGAACCCTTGCCATTGCAAACTAGATATCCCTGGACGACGCCCTGAAGAAGAATCCTGGACCTTCGACGTTCCACTACCTCTAGAAGACTGAAGAATCTCCCTTGGAGTCAAGGAGTGACTCCCCTGCTTGGCAGGCACCAAAACTTTGAATCAATGGTCGCAAACTTTCCCCCCTCCCGCCGGAGTCCGAAGTCCCTGCAGCCCCGGTAGTGGATTTCCTGACTTCTCCAAGGCCATCGTGAGTCCCCAGCGAAGCTGAGGCAAGTAGACCCCACGAGTGACAAGGAACAGCAATACCCGGGTACCATGCACTATTGTCGAGTGCAATCCCTTCACGACGTTCTATGAACTTGTGCATTGGACCACCTGTGGTCCAAGCCTCCTGCAGGATTTCCACCGAAGATCAGAGGCCTACCTCGTCCCGAGTGACCGTGGGCTCCCTGTGAAGTGAATCCTCCCGAGGCGTCTTCGCGATCCCTTGCCGGTTGGCTTGTGGGTCCCCTGGAGACTTTTCTAAAAAACAAAAGAGCTCCCCTGTTTGCTCCAGGCCTGCCCTGACTTACCTTCGCTGGGTGAGTCCATCAGACCTTGCTGGTCTGCACCACTGACTTTTTACACTTTCCACGAGACTTGCTGTTACCAAGGCTTGTTGGCTCCAATCTGGTCGCCGACACCGCAGTAAGCTGCAGACTTCGTGGGACACGCCGAATACAACTCTTGGTCATCGTCGACGCCTCCTGGACCTCGCCTGTGATCACCTGAAATCACCCGACTACTGTGGGCATCCAGCTTCCTCGCCCCAGGTCACTGGCAAGTGACTTTGAACACTGTCTCCTCTGCTTTCAGGTCTTCTTTCTTCTGAATCCAGCCTTGGATGCCACCGGACACTTCTTCTGTCTTCACAAGCAGCAAGTCTACTTTGGCTCCCATTGAAAACGACGCCGCGACCCGACACCAAAAGACACCTATGCACCCGGCTTCCCTGGGTGAGGTAACTCCAGCACTACGGTGCTCCTGTGTGTGGTGGCTCTTGAACTACTTACCCTGTACGTGGCTTGCTTGTAGACTCTCCCGAAGTATCCTAAAACTTTGAAATTCCAACCGCGACTTGCTCCATTGAAGTCTATTGGGATCCGCAACTATGTTCTCACACTACATGCGTCTCCCGTGGGCCCTTTACTTACCTGCCTTGGGTGGATTAGTGAGGCCCCAGCGCTTCTGAAGGTCCTAGGCTTTGTCCCTTCTCAAGTCGATATTCCTAAACCTCTTTTTTAGTATATGGTCTGGTACGCCCCTAGGGCCCCAGCCATATTTGTGCTTAACTTGTTGTGACACGTTGATTTGTGCATAGGTTCCTGACTTCTCATCTCATAAAGAGATTAGTAGAGTGTGTCTAGTAATAAATATATATATATATTTTATATATATACCTGTGTCCTTTCATTTAGTGATTCAAGAGATTATATGGTAAAACAAGCTGCTTTACATTACTCTGAGACTTAGCCTGAAGGCTGCTCTCCACAGCTACCACTAGGATAGCTTTCTTTAAAAGGTTGTCTTAAACCTATCTACCATAAAAGTCGAATTGTACTGATGCAAGGTGGCCCCTTTAACTAGTGACCAGCATATACCAGGCCAACTTCTCACAGAAACATACTACGCTGGTTCAACGCTGGAACATCAACAAGAAGAACTATTGGGGTGGGGGGCTGCAACTGGATTATCTGCAGACTTGTGGTGGCCTGGGGTTTATTGTGCTATAGGAAGGGGACTATCACTTGGTGGATTTTACCTGGATGTTTCTGGCCTGCAGCTAATTACCAACTGTCGTGGCCCGGGTCCCCAAGCACTCTCTAAGGGCTTGTTGACTGGCCTCCTGTCCACGAGTTCCTAGGGACAGAAAATATCTCCCAGTTTCCACAAGATCTTAAGGACCGCGCAGAGTTCGGCGTAAACAGGTGGAAGTGATTGTCGGTTGGGACGTGTGCAGTGATCAGACTGTGCCGAAGACTGAGCTGGTGACGTTCAGTGGCACACCTGGGGTGGCAGTAGCGTGAGTTTGAGGAGTGTGGGGGAAGTTTGCTGAGTCCGATGGGCCTGAGATTACAGCCGGAAATCTCTGCTAGTTCACATTCGTTAGCGTGTGGTGTCCGAGCAGTGTTGAGAGAAGTTTGCTGAGTCCGCAATATCCAAGCTGGCAGCATAGACTGTGTCCGACCTCCAGATTGGGAGGACGACAGTGCCTGACATCGCGGCCTCAGTCTGAGGTCACCAGCTCCCTCTCCCCGGACCCACGCCACAAAGTACTATGTTGTTAAGGATAGCGTGACTGGAGGTCTCGTCGTGCCTTGTGTGCACCCACGACTGGCTCCCTGGAGCAGCTGTAGCTCCCACCTCTGCCAGAGGCGAAATCATTCTCCAAATTGGGAGCCCGCCAGCTTCTGGTGTTGCAGTCGTTTTCCTGCGGGGAGGATAGTGATCCTGCATTTGTGAAGGGCCACTGGGGGCCTGAGGACCTAATCTGGATAGACAAAAACACGTAACTGTTTCTTTCCACTTTAGGTGGTTCCTTAATCTAATCAAAGTGTCGACAGCAGGGGCAACGTGTATCGTTGGCTGGTGTAGTTTGAGTGGCTGATGGGCTAAGTCACAAGGTGTAGAGAGAACCTGTTATTTCTTGACCATTACAAGTATAAGGAGTACGCGATAATGGGAATGTTGTGGTTTATGCTAATGTGTAAGCGGAAAAGTGGAATACCTCTTCACAGCCTAGATATATGTTTCTGTCGCTTTTAATGTGGAAGGGATTGATTGTATTGGGAACACCTCTGGGACGTATACACATAGGTGTATGTTGCTTACAAGGGTGAGGGGATAATGGTGCAAGCGAACACCCAGGACAATTAAATATATGTTAATGCCGTTCTGCTGCTAATGGAAAAGTTAGAAAATTTCATATACCTGTAAAGTATACATCCAATGTGTATGTCGTTTTGATTTCAATGTGTGTGTAATACAAAGACCAGTGTTGTATACATACCGTGTGGAGTCTTTTTGTAGCGTCCACAGGGTGTTGCGGGGTTGAGGGTTGTGCCAATACCTTACACTTTGACCCTGAGGATAAGCCTGACTGCTCTGTGCCAAGCTATCCAAGGGTGAGCATAGGTTATCAGACAAGTGTATCGTACTCATCCTATCTAGGACAGTGGATTCTGCCTGGCTTCGATGCATCCCAGCCAGAAACCGCTGGCTCTAACAAATTCCTAATAATAAATAAATTAAGCTGCACCAATTTTGCACCCAAGACCAACTTTTTTTTTTGATAATCAAGTTTATTGGTTTTAAAGAACAAATCACAAAAATACATTGGTAGCGAAATCAAGCACATTATTTGAATAAAATGCATTGCAGTAGATTGAACCATTTGCCCCATATCGTGCCAAAAAGCTCGGGACAGCCCCGGGCCTCAAAATGGGGCTCCTCTTGAGTTCCACACCAATCCACCCCATCTCCATTTCTGTATAGTAGGGGACTTGCCTGAGACCAGATTGCCGCTATATCGCGCTTCGCTACTGCCACCGCTGTTCCCAGGAAGCGCTTATCGGCCTGAGAACCATCAAGGCCATCAAACACACCCAGGTCCAAACGTAGTGGGTCATGGGGTACCGTCCACCCCAGGGTCTGTGTGAGTTCCAGTTCCAGCCCCCTTCAAAATGGTGCAAGGACAGGGCATTGCCAGATCATGTGGTAGAAGTCCGCAGGGGCATGATTGCATCGCGTGCAGGTTGGGGAGGGCCGCATACGGGTGCTGTATAGGCGCGCAGGAGTGAGGTAAGCGGTATGGAGGTAATAGAGTTGAACTAGACGCAACTTGGAGGAGGTCGTCAGGGTTTTTGGGGCCATGAGAGCATCTCTCCAGTCCGCGTCTTCTAGGGGCCCAACCAACCCTCCCAGCGGGCACGTAACAAGTCTAGGGACGTGGGGCCATTGTTCACTAGGGAGCGGTAAATCCGCGACACCCCTCCTCTACCCAGGTTCCCCATCATCACTTGGATCTCAAGGGGGCTGAATTCAGGGAAGGAGGTGGGAGACTGAATATGTACTCGAAGGACGTGCCTTAGCTGTAGGTATTTATAAAATTGGGAGGAATGGAGGGAATATCTCTGCTGTAAATCTGCAAAGGATGTGATGTGGTCCCCAACCCAGACGTCCCCTAGTAGCGAGATCCCAATGTGGTCCCACCGACGGAAGTCCCAGAGAGACGAGGCCTCTTTCAGCCAAACACCACACCACAAGGACATCTGCCTGGTGAGTTTCCCGTCCCATTTCGTGTGGCGCAAGGCTGTGCGCCAGGCTATGAGCACCGTTCGGGTGACGGGGGAAGACCTGCGGTATGGGGGACCCATACAGGTAGGCCTGGAGTTGTGGGAAGTCCAATGATCGTAGCTCCATCCAGTACGCCGGGTCGGACCATCTGCTTGCGAACCAGTCGTGAATCACGAAGAGTCTCGTGGCAAGATAATAGAGGTGGAGGTTGGTTACCCCCATGCCCCTGTCGTAGGGAGGTATGCGGCTGGGTGCCAGGGACATTAGCGGTCTTACGCCCCCCATAAAAACCGGGTGAGGGTACTGTCAATTTCAAGAAACCAGCTCCCCGGGAGGTGAAGAGTAATGGTTTATAAGATATATAAAAAACGGGGGAGATCCATCATTTTAAAAAGGGCACTTCTGCCAAGGGGGTTGAGAGGGAGGGAATGCCATTTCCTGAGGTCCGCCTTGGCCTTGGTAATATTCAGGGCCCATTCGAGTTCTGGAAGGAGGGTGTCCCACAACCCCAGGTACTTTAATGACTGCCTGCGCTGGGGAATGGTCGTTTGCCAATCGAAGCAAGCCCGGGGCGGGTGGAGTGGAACCAGAGTGGATTTCGGCGGTTTGAGCCGGAGGCCGGAGACCCGTTCAAAGGCAGAAAGGGCGTCCAAGCACCGTGGGCCAGAGCTCTCGGGGTCCGCCAGGAAGAGGAGAACGCCGTCAGCGTAGAGAGTGATCTTATTGACCTGATGGTGGTCCCAAGCCCATCCTCGGATATGGGGGTCCTGACGTACGAGAGAGGCCAGGGGCTCCATCGCTAACGCGAAGAAGAGTGGCGAGAGCCCCTCTGGATGGGGAACGTCTCCGAGAGCACACCGTTAATTAGGACCCTCGCCTCAGGACTGGAGTATAAGACACGGATGAGGCGCCGAGACGGGGGGCCGAAACCCATCACCTCCAACACGTCTCCCAAGTAGCTCCAGTCCACCGTATCAAATGCTTTTTCAAAGTCAATGAAGAGGAGGGCCAGATACGGGGTGAGATGATGGCGGTGTGCAAGGGCGAGGTGGAGGCAGCGTATGCAATGTCACGTGCCCCGGGCAGGCATAAAACCGCATTGGGCTGGATGGACCAAATCGTGTAAATGGGGGCGGAGTCGTTGAGCCACGACAGTGGCAAAAATGATAACCTCGGTGTTTTTGAGGGAAATGGGGCGGTAATCCGCACATGCAAGGGAAGGTGGCTGTGTCTTTGGGAGGACCACAATAGTGGCTATGTCTGTCTCTGGGGGAAAGGACCCCAGGTCCGCCACATGCTTAAACAATTCCACCAATTGTGGGACCAACATGTCGCGATAGGTCGCATAGTATTCTTGGGGATAGCCGTCCGGCCCTAGCGTCTCTTACCGGTGTGCGGAAGCGAAATGTCCCCATGTATCTCCTCCGGGGTGAAGGGAAGGTCCAGAGTCTCTGAGACCATCTGGGAGAGGCAGGGCAGCTGGGTCCTGGTTTAGGAAAACAAGGCTTGGGCAATAGCCCGAGAGGTAACGTGGTGAACGCCGGTCCCATCGCGGATCTCTGGAATAATGCGGTTGGCTTTGGGGTATTAAACTAAATTATGTAGTAATTTGCCATTTTTATCACCCCAACCGTACACGCGTGCCACGGAGGAGCGCCATAGCAATTTAGCGGACTCCAGTGCGATCTGACAGATCTCTTCACGGAGCAGTGCAAGCTGCCGAGCGGAGTCATCGCTTTCAGTATACCCCTGGGCCGTCTCCAGCTGTGCAGTTTGGGCCCCCAGCTGCACAAGGCGGGCAGCCTGTACCATGCACTTCGCGTGGACCAAACCTCTAGCCGTCCCCCGTATAGTGGCCTGGCCAGCCTCCCATAATGTTCCCGGCGAGGAGACCGAACCCGTATTAATAGAAAAATAGTGCTGCAGTTCCTGCCCGAGGGATTTAACGAATTCCGCATCCTGCAGAAACCAGGTGTTCATCCGCCAAGCCGTTCGAATGCTAACAGTGGAGTTCCCGAGACGAAGGGAAGCAGGCGAGTGGTCTGAGATGCCTCGGGGCAGGATGGTAGCCCCGGGCATCAACTGACAGTCAGGGGCAGGCAACAGGAGCAGGTCGATACGAGAGTGAGTATGGTGGGCCGCCAAAGTGTAGGTATATTGATCCCGACGGGGATTCCACACCCTCCATGCATTGCAGAGACCCAGGGCAGAGGACCAGTCAGATAGGCAGAGGCAAGACAGGACGCCAAGGGAGTACCTGTCGTGTCATGGGAGGGTTGCATAACGGCATTGAAGTCGCCTCTGATGACCGTCAGACCCTGTGGAAAGGTGGAGACTACGAGTGTGAGACGGCGAAGGGCAGAGGTGGGATGTATACACACAGGAGATTAAAAGGATGCCCTTCGATCTTGCCTGTCAGGGCCATGTAGTGGCCTTGTGTGTCCGTCTCAGCCTGCGCCAAGGTAAAGGGAAGCCCCTTACGAAGCAGTATGGCAACCCCCCGGGAACCCCGTGTGAAACCAGAGTGCCAGAGCCTGTCGAACCCATACCGGGCGAGGAAGGTGCAGTGAGTGCCCAGAAGGTGTGTTTCCTGTAGAAAAATGATATCAGGCGTGTGTCTCCGGGCGCTGCGAAGAATAGAAGTACGTTTTATGCGGTCTAGTAGGCCGTTGACGTTCCACAATAGAATGTGGAGGGGTCTATTTAAGGTGGACGTCATCTGGGTGGAGAGTGTGTGGAAAGAACAGCGCAAGCGGACCCGGGTCCTAGGGGAGGCACCACCCCGTGGCCGGGACCTTTGGGTGAAATTTGTGCGGTCTGTTAAGTCTCATGTCGTCAGTGGTGTGCGTGCATTGATAGCTACCAAGAAAAACAAAGAACGGTGGCCCGTAGGCAGCCAAAAACAATAAACTAGGAGACAATGGTCTTCCCACCCTCCCATGCCCCCAACACCCCCCACCCTACACTTCCGAAGATGAAGCATCTGTCGCCCTGAAAAGTAAACACCTTAAAACAACAACACACAAATGAGTCTGAGTGCTAAGCTAAAACGGTTAGCGGAACATGGACGTGGCAGAGATGGACCCCTCCATGGAATCGGATAAAAAAATGTGTTAACAGCTGCAATTACATTTGGAACAGATAAGCAACAGAGAAGTCTAGGAGCTGAGATGAGGAACAGTTCGAAGAACGTGGTCGCAATGAAGATGGAACGCTCCTGCTGTATGGATGTGGTAGCGATCTCAGCTACAGGAGCAATTTGGGAAACAGATTAAGGATCGCCTGCCTTGGGCCCTGAGTTCAAACTCACTCGTCGTCTCCAGCGGTTCACTCCCCACTCACCAGGGGACCATTGGCGGAGGCCGAGCCAGGAATCGCCACCTCCCTCGGGACAGCCCTGGGCGGCCAAGACAGGGCTCCGGCGTCACCGCAGTGCAGGGCGGCCAGCAGGGCGCAGGCCCGGCGACCACAGAAGTCAGTGCAGCAGCAAACGGTGTCAGGGGGCCTTCAGGGGTGTAGGGCCTCAGGTGAACCACCGCGACCCCCGGGAGGTCGATTTAAGAGGTGCGTGGGCGCAATCCCCCGCAGGCCCAGTTCACACAGATGGGCCGTGGAGAAAGCAGCCCAGGCGCACAGAAGAGGTCGGGTTGCCGGTGGGGCGGGGGAAAGGAGTCTAGGCCCGTCTCGTCTCTCCTCTCCGCTGCCCGACAATGAGAGACATTCTCGGCAGATCAGGCCGAGCAGGGACCTGACATGCTATCACCCAAGCCGCTGGGGCAGGACCGCCAGCCGGCCCAGGGACTCCCCCACCTCCAGCGCTCACATGGCCAGAACGGGCCGAAACTGCAGGGGGGGAAGCAGGCCCCAGACAGTCCCTCAACGCCAAATGCACCCCCAGATACCGCGGACTCACCGCCAGGGCGATCCAGGCCCTCTCTGGAGGTCCGCAGGTAGGAGCAGCAGCCGGTCGAGAACTCCGTCTGCGATCTTCCGCAGGAAGGGCAGGCCTCGTCTCGTGGCCCCAAGCCCCAGCACCCCCTCTCCCCACGCAGACCTCAGCCAGCTCCGGAGAGAGGAGAGCAAGGCCGCCACCTCAGAGCCACCAGGGAGGCCCCGAGGGACGGATCAGTGGAACGCAGGCCGCCCGGCTCAGAATTGGGTCGCCGAGGGGGCCGCCATCTTACAGCTCACTGCCGCGGGTAAGGGGCCAAAACAAGGCAGTGGGGGCTCCAATCTGCCCCAAAGCTAGACCAGAGCACAGCAGTGAGGACAGGGGATCTCTTCTTATGGCCAGCAGGATCCGATGGCAGCTGTTAACGGGCAAATGCAGGGTGGATGACGGAGGGGGTCCGGAGCACTCTTAGAGTGCGACCGCCATCTTGACGCCTCAAGCCACCCCCCCCCCCCCAAGACAACCTTAATATGTCCCAACTCCAGACATGTTTTTGAGGAATCTTGCTTAACTCTAGGAGTGAGGAGGAGGCTCTGATGTGTTGAGGGAAGTCGTTCCACACTGTAGGAGTGATATATGAGAAGAGTTGTCACCGGATCTGTTTCTGTGTAGGCGTGGGTGCGCACTCAAAATATCGAGTTTTTTTATCGACCTACACTTGTATCAAGTTTTAAATATCGGAGGGACAGAATATCGACTGTAATAGTAAGTAATATCGAATTTGTTAATATCGAAGTAAGTAATATCGTTTGCAATAATATCAATGTCAATAATATCGAGATTTATATTAGTGTTATGTTTTTTAGTATGTATTTTATATGTATGTGTTTAATATTTTTTGTTATGTTTTTTATTTATTTTTAAATATATGTATTAAATGTTTAGAAGTTATTAATTTTTTTTAAAGTACATTTTGCGTTTTAGTATTGTAGCGGGTTGTGGGTTTATAGGGGAATAGGGTGGGAAGTAATTTAATTATAGTAAATTAAATACTAATTTTTTGAAATTATTAATTATTTTAAATTAAATTTTGCGTTTTAGTTCCGTAGCGGGCTGTGTGTTTATAGGGGAATAGGGTGGGAAGTAATTTAATTATAATGAATTAATTATTATTTTTTATTTATTGGTATTGATAGTAAATTTATGCTTAATTAATTATATAATTGGAAATTAATTATCAATTGATTAATTGATAATTATATTAATTGTGTAAATATTTTTATGGAGCAGGTTGTGGGTTTATAGGGGAACAGGGTGGGAAGTAATTTATTATAATTAAGTAATTTTTTATTTTTTATTAGTATTGATAATTAATTTAGTTTTTAATTATTTATTAATTGATAATAAGTATAATAAAATTTCTATTAGGAACAGATTGGAAATCATTATTATAAAAATTCACCAAATAAAAAGAAACTCTTCTTTTATAAAATACAACTTGATAATTAGAACTACTAGTTGGTAAGACCTTAAAGCTCCTTCCAGCTGCTACGTTAAGCCCAATGAAAAGTCTCCCCGATGGACGGGCCGGTTTGTGATGGGATGCCGCTACGCTAATGCAATGGAACCCCTCAATATGCAAGTCATGAGTGGCCCAAGTCTCCTGGAACATAACTACATCCTGTTCCTTAACTAGGCGCAACCAATCCTGGTCACCAATCTTAGACTGCTACCCTGCTACGTTCCAACTTAGGATATTCAAGTCTGCTCCAATACTGCTCTTGATTAAAGATGACTTGTCATTGGCATTATAAGTTAATACCATAGTAGCTGGAGAAACCGTCTTAATTCGGAGTGACTTATCATTATGGGTTGGTACTATAGTAGCAGGAAGGTCCACCAAATAGAGCAGCTGATGCTGTTGGTCTGTCATTAATGGTGGTTGTCAATCCTATGCATCTAAGCTGGAGAGTGCTTTAAACCTGTTGGTTCGCAAAAGGAGGACGTAAGTGTCCCTAACAGGTTTAAAAGGTGGCTTGTAAAAATAGCCCAAGGGGAGCGCACTAATACAGGTATTTTGTGTGGAGTGATGCTCAAAAATATTCAGTAAGGGGTGAACCATATGAGGTCTGCGAAAATTCAAAACAATACAGTCACCGTTTATATACTTGGCTGAGTGACCAACCCACGCTACTCTTCTGGCCATAAGAATGTCATTCATATTAGAAGGGTGAAAACCCTTATATTTACAAAGCCAGTCTACAGACTTATTACGCAGGTCTACCCAAGACTCCCTTTGATCCTCCACTAAAATAGGGACGCCAGCCAACACCAGCACATAGGGAGAAGAGGCAGGAGGTAAGCTTAACACATCAGTATTTGGCCTCATACGGGCCTTCCCAAGACTGCTAGAAGTATCCTTTCTTGCACTCAGGTCACTTGCGGGGGCACTAGTCCGTGGCTGGGTGGAATTACTGCTTCCTGGGACATTAACTGTATTAGGTTGGGGAGCGTCCTGTCTTCCCCTCTGCTCGCAAATAAGTTGTGGCGCTGGAAATACATTTAAATTGCTGCAATTTCCTGACATCTTTGTTCAGGACAAGACTAGATTGTGGCTCATACCCAAGTGTACCGCCCAGGGGAATTGAGGAGATTCCTCCCCCACCATTGTTATGAACAGAGTCCACCTTCCTCCCCCTCAGGTTGGCCAATTCAGAGTCCAAATGCTCCAATTTCACAGGTGTTGTTTCCAAAGATCAACACTTTGATCTTGTCAGTGTTGAGTATGAGACAGTTCAACTTCATCCTAGTGGCTACTTCCATCATACAGGCAGTGAACGTGTTCCTTGAGTTGTGGATTTTGTCCGAGAGGGACAGTATTAGTTGTGTGTTGTCAGCGTAGGAGAGGATGTTGATGTAGTAGGTCTGTATGGCGTTGGCCGGTGGGGTTATGTAAGTGATGAATAGTGTTCTTCTGAGGAGTGAACCTTGAGGTGCTCCGCAGATGAGATTTCCAGTTTCCAAGGAGTATGACGTCCGGTTGACTGTCGGAGTTGTTTTTATCTGAAAGGAGCAGATCAGTCGCATGCAGGTTCTTGAATCTCGATCTTGTGAAGGAGCCAGATGAGGATGAGATGTGGTACCATGTGACACGCTGCCAAGAGGTACGATAGGAAGACTGCCTTACTCTCCCCTCTCTCTAGGATCATGCGAATGGCATAGGTAGGTTCAATGAGCTTTGTTTCTGTGCTCTGGTTGGGCCTGCATCCAGATTGGGTGGCATTGAGGAGCTGGTGGTTGACGAGGTAGCTGGTCAGACACTTCTTGATGGTTTTCTCTAGGACTTTGGCCATGTATGATAGGAGGGTGATCTGTCAGTAGTTGTAGAGTTTGGTGAGGTCCTCAGAGGGTTTCATCACCAGGGCTGTGACAGCTGCCTGCTTCTGGGTTTCTGGGAAGACAGCCGCATTGATGGAGTCATTCAGGATGGGAGTGAGGACTTCACTGATGGTGGTTAGACCTTTGTTGAGAGTGTGGTGCGGGCATGGGTCTTATGGGGCCCCTTAGTGGATGGTCTTCATGGTTGCAACAGTCTCTTTTGTGGAGATGGTGTTCTACATGGTCAAGGTCCATTCTACTGCTGAGATTGGAAGACTGGCTGCAAGATTGCTGGGGTCAAGTTGAAAGTTGAAGTTGAAGTTGGCGTATGCGGATGTGATCTCCTTTCAAACGAAGTTACAGAGAATTTTGCAATGGGTCCTGTAAGGGATGATGTTGTTGGTGGTGGCTGCAGCACCGTGAATTTTCTGACTATGAAGAAGATTTATTTGTTGCTGTTGTTGCTGGCTTCGATGCATTGGGTGTGGGCTGTTCACTTGGCATTTCAGACATGCTGGTGGAAGCATATCAGGACAGATTAGAAGACTTCATTGTCTGCGGTGTCTTGGATCATTCTCCACTTGCTTTCCAGTTGCTTGCAGTGCTGCATCACAATACAGAGTTCTTCTGTATACCAGCTGGCTTGCTTTTGTGATCTTGATTTTTTTTCGTGTGCTTGAGGGGGCCAGGTTGTTGGCGCAGGTGGTGATCCATTCATTGAAGTTTTTGATGTCTTCCACTCGGTTGCTGCTGTGCTTTAGGATGCGTATGGAGAGGGCAGAAGCCCAGTCCTCCTCTGAGATGTTCTTCCAGCAGCGGCGGCCTGTCCAGAGGTGGTGAGTCTCTTGTGATCCATGGTGGTGAGCTTGAAACTCAAAAGGGTGTTCAGGGAATAGACGTTGATTTGTAGACTCTGATGCTGTTTAGTGTGGAGAAGATAGGGTCCAGGAACTGTTCGGGGGTGTGTGTGGGTGGGTCCGGTGACGTGCTGAGTAAGGTTGAGGTTCCTAAGGCTTTTAAGAAGGGTTTTTGAATTTCAGTCATTACTGTCATCTAGGTGAAAGTTCGGGTCTCAAAGAAGGATGAAAGTGCTGGAGTTGATGGTAATCTCTGTAAAGTTATGATAAACGAGGAACACGTTGGTATCATTAAGTATGGAGGTTTATTCATAACACCTCAGCCATCAGTCACCAGTCTGCAACTGAAGCCATGAGAATCCTTTACTCACAAACTGTGTTCTACGTTCTATAGAATCTATACTATGTAACAGGGAAGGAGGAAGATACCACACACCTCCCTTCTAATAAACATGAAGAAGAAATATACAATTACATATTACAGATCTAAGTAACAATCCTTAGCATGAAACAAACATTAGAAGATTTAACTGACATAGTCTTTCAAATGTGAAGGTAAGGTAGTCTTCCGTCCACTTCTCCTTGGTTCAGCGCACACCTTAGAATGACTTAAATCAGATTGATTATTACTACCACAAAATTTATCTGGAATTGTTTTGAGAATTACAACACGACTAAGATTCCAAATCCTCCCATCTTGTAATTTCACAGCATTTTTAAAACATTTAACAACACGGAAGGTTTAGTAAATTTGGACCAAGACATCGTCCCCACCGGTGCCTTAACTCTAACAATGTCCCCAACTTTAGCATGAAACATTTTAACATTCTTCCTTTTATCATAATTTATCTTGTTTTTTACTTGTAACCTTTTCTCCTTTTCTTGCCAACTACCTACACTGTTGTCTTTGATGCCTTTACCCCAAATAATCCAACTTGGGCTTAATTTCGTATTAGGAGTCCTCCCTTTAAATAGTTCAAAAGGTGATTTACCAGTAGAAATGTGAGGCGAGAACCGATGGGCTAGAATACATTTCTGTAATTCATCTTTCCAACATAAAGAATTAACTCTTGATAGTTGAATGTTTTCCTTTACCACCCTTTTAAACCTTTCTACTGTGCCATTCGTTTCTGGATGGTAGATTGAGCACTTCTTATGTATTATCCCACATGACTCTAAAAATGTTTCCATCTGTTTTGAACAAAATTGAGGACCATTGTCCGTTAAGAAAGTTTTCGGAAAACCTTCTCTTCTGAAAACTTCTTTTAAGAAAGAAATGACACTGTTGGAAGTCACCTCAGACACACTTGACACTTCTACTCATCTTGAATATAAATCAATAAGGACTAATAAATAAGGTGTGGTGTCTTCTCCAGAAAGTGGACCCACAATGTCCATGGCCACATCTTCCCAAGGAGCATTAGGTAGAGATCGACAAACCATGGGTAAAGTTCTCGGAGAAAGAACTTTATCACTAACTTTACATAGTAAGCATTCTCTCACTTCACGTTCAACTTCCAAATCCATACCACCAAAAACTAGATCTTAACCTTTCCTTAGTTTTTACTATACCAAGATGACCTTGATGAGCTTCCTCCATTAACTTCTTTCTTAAAGATGTAGGAGGAATCAATTTTTCCCCTCTCAATAGGACATCATTGTCTATTGACAACTCATTTCCAATCATTCGCCAGACTTTTGTTAAAGACGTATCACAAATATTACCAGATTGAATCATGTCAATAACTTTTACTAACTCTGAGTCATTTCTTAATTCCTCTTTCCATTCTTTCTCATTAATTATACCACAAGTTATTTCACATACTCTTATTTCATTTTCAACATCTTCTTCACCTATTTGATCTTCATCAACAATACTGACTACACGAGACAAACAATCCGCTGTTATATTCTCCACTCCTGGAAGGTGTTCAACCACAAAATCAAAGTCCTGCACACCAATCACCCAACGTCTTATCCCTGAGGATATAAAATCAAGACCTTTTTTAAAAAAAAACTTCTCTAAGAGGTTTATGATCCATGCACACTTTAAAATGAGTCCCCCAAATAAAATTCCTAAATTTATTCAGAGCCCAGTAGATAGCTAATGCTTCTTTTTCTATAACTTCATAGTTTAGATCTGCACCTCTCAAACTCCTAGAAGCACACGCAATTAACTGTTCCTTTCCATCTCTATACTGTTTAAGAATTGCTCCTAAGCCTTTCGAACTGGCATCTGTTACTACAGTTGTGTCTTCACCAGCAATGAATGCCTGTAACTTTGGTGCATCCCTCCAATTCAATTTTAATTCTTCAAACTCTTTTTGACATTCTTCTGACCAAATAAATTCTCTATTTTTTACAAGTGATTCTCTCATTGCAAATGACTTACTTGACAAATTATTGATGTATTTTCCATAAAACTCAACCATGCCTAAAAATAAAACTACTTCTTCCTTATTTATAGGAGCACCCAAATTTACAATGGTATCAACCAATTCTTTTTTAGGAATCACACCCATGGAAGTGATGCAATGTCCTAGATAGTTAACTTCCTGTACAGAAAACTTACATTTCTCATATTTTATCTGAAAACTTCTTTTTCATTCCAATTTCTAGTCTTTCTGTTACACAGACCTACATCTCTCTATTATCAAAGTCAAGAGAAGCCTTTTCCCATTTTTCTTCTGTATTTTACTTTGGGACTGCTGGCTTTCGATAATTCACTTTGTCGTTAATCTAGAAAGACATAAATCGGCAAGTTCACTGTAATTCTTCCAAACAGTTTGAGGACACTCTGTGCTGAATGCTTCAATCTCTGTCCCAATGAGAACCGCATTTGTTTGTGAACTTCTGAGGGGAAAAAGAAATTGGGGTTTTCCCCACACGGGGTTCGGTCCATTTGATGGTCACCTTTTTCAGATAGCAACCGTTGTATCCTTTCTGGTAATTACTCGATGTCTGGAATACTACGTGGAATACACATCCAGTCTCCTGTTATACCATACTCTTTACCAAGAGACTATAAACGGCCAAAGTGTTCCCCAGTCACACTGAGGACGGATAGTTCCCCTTCTAACAATGCTATGATGTGACTGGCTGTGGTGGCAGCAGATTATTCGTCAGGGTACCACTGTGTTCACTTGCACCCCTAAGGGGAATACTGCTGGCTGAGAATGGGGAGGGCAGGTATGTGTCTGTCTGGCTGTTTGCTGTTACATGCTGGTTGTCCTGTGTCCCTGATGTGCCTGACAATCTGACCACTTCTATTGTTTTGGCTCCCCTACCTGATACTGGAAGTAGGTGGGAGAGGTGGTGGGGGTGATCTTGAAATCCCTTTCATTGTAAGAGCAGTTTTCCTCTGAGCTCAGTGACATCCAGCTTCCTCCTTTTTCTGACAATTTGAGCTCTGTGACTTTATCAGTCAAACGCCAATTAAGAAGAAAGTGACCTGGAGCAGTTCTGACTCACCTTTGAATTGCTCAGCCCAGAAAGGAGCAAGCAACACCTGAATGAAAGAAAACTCTGGAAGATCTGCATGAGGAACCTCCTGACTGCAGGTGGCTGCAAACCGGTGAGCCACCACAAACCACAGGCTCGTTCCAGCCCAGCTGGCCTCTGAGCAACAACAAGCCGTTTCCTTTTGCCTTTTTCAGCCCGTTTTTCCCCGCCGCTGCTGCCCACGCGCCCCTCTCCCCCAGCATGACCAGTGCGACCTGCCCAATCCAGCTCCCCTCCCCACTCCTGCCACAGCTGTCCAACCCTCCCCGACCCCTACTTAATGGTGGCCACTGTGGGGACAGGCGAGCAAGACCACTGACTCATTATCAGTGAAATTGCTGTCCCTCCCTCGCAGCTCCATTAAGTGAGGTCTTCCCCCGAGCCCCTGCACTCTCGAGTGTTGGTGTTCGAGGCCCTCCTCCACCCGCAGGTTTCACCTGCGCCTCATCCCTGGTGGTCCAGTGGACCTCTGTCTCCATTCTCTCGCTCTGTTTTTTCTCTCCTTTTTCACTCATTTTTTTCCCCTCACTTCTATCTCCCACCTTCACTCTCCTTCTGGGTCTTTCCTCCGATTTCTGTTGTTTTCCCCTCATTTCAAGCTCCACCCCAGACGTAGCATTCTTTACCGAAACCTGGACCAACACCACCTCGGGACCGGACATCGCCATTCCCCAAGGATACAAGATCGCCAGGAAGGACCTCCCCACCCACCCGGGAGGAGGAATCGCCATCGTCCACAAATCCACCCTCCGCCTGAGCACTCTCCCCGACGAGCCCACAGACCTGATGGAACACCTTCACTTCAAGATACTGGCCAGCCCTACCTCCACCCTCCGAGGAACCCTCATCTACCGACCCCGTGGAATCCGCTGACTTTTTGCCAACTCCATCACGGACATCATCTCCCCGCATGCCATCGCATGAATTGCCATCGCGTCCACCAACTACACCCTACTGGGAGACCTCAACTTCCACCTCGACAACCAACTGGACCCCAGCACCACATCCCTCCTGGACAACCTCCACAACATTGGACTCCGCCAGATCGTGACCGAACCCACGCACTCAGCAGGACACACCCTCAATCCCCTCTTTACAACAAGAAACTCCATCACCTTCAGCCACACCATCGAACTTCCATGGACTGACCATCGATGCGTCCACTTCAGCTTCGGGACACCCACCATCCAGAGACACCAACACCTGCTCCCACAAAGAAACTGGACCAGAATCACCGACAACCAGCTAACCTCATCACTCAGCAACTCCACCCCAACCATCACAGAAAGCGACGACCCCAAAACCTGCCTCCCGAACCCTGCACAGATGAATCTCCAACAGCGCCAACACCACAGCCCCCCTCAAGAAAAACAACAACACCCACACCAAGAAAGCTAGATGGTTCACCACCGAACTTCGAGAGTCCAGACGCACTTGCCGCCACCTCGAAAAGGCCTGGAGGAACACCAAATCCACAGAAGCCCACAACAACTTCAGAGCTGCCACCAACGCCCACCACCAACTCGAGGAAAAAAGCGATTGAAGACAGAATCTTTACTCATGCACACAACAGCAAAGAACTCTTCAACATCATCAAGGAGTTCGCCCAACCCACCAGCGAGTCCACCGACATCCCTCCCTCACAAGACCTCTGCGACAATCTCAGCACCTTTTTCCACTACAAAATCAAGAGCATCTACGACAACTTCGACGAAGACAACCAACACCCTGAACCCTTACCAACCACCCCCCTGAAGCCAGCTTTCGACAACTGGACAGCCCTCAGCACCGAAGACACACTGAAGACTATGAAGTCAATCCACTCCGGGGCCCCCACGGACCCCTGCCCCCACCACATTTTCAACAGAGCCACCGACACCATCGCACCCATGCTCTGCCACACCATCAACCGCTCCCTGGCAACCGCCTCGTTCTCCGACGACTGGAAACACGCTGAGATCAACCCCCTCCTGAAGAGACCCTCGGCGGACCCCACCGACCTCAAAAACTACAGACCCATTTCCCTGCTCCCGTTCCCAGCTAAAGTCATTGAGAAAGCCATCAACAGCCAGCTCGCCACATTCATCGAAGAGCACAACATCCTCAACTCCTCCCATTCCGGCTTCAGAAAAAACCACAGTACGGAAACTGCCCTTCTCGCCATAACAGACGACATCCGCACCTTACTGGACAAAGGAGAAACAGCAGCCCTCATCCTCCTCATCCTCTCAGCGGCGTTCGATACAGTCTCTCACCGCACCCTAATACGCAGACTCCACGACGCAGGGATCCAAGACAAGGCCCTTGACTGGATCCACTCCTTCCTCTCTGGCAGAACGCATCGGGTCAGACTCCCCCCTTTCCTCTCGGACCCTACACTTACCACCTGCGGAGTCCCCCAAGGGTCCTCGCTCAGCCCTACGCTCTTCAACGTCTACATGGCTCCGTTCGCCCCCATCGTCACAACCTACGGACTCAACATTGTGTCATACGCAGACGACACCCAACTCATCCTCTCCCTATTCAACGAACCCAACACTGCCAGACACAACTTTTGAGAAGGCATGGAAGCCGTCGCCAAATGGTTGAAAAATAGCTGCCTACAACTAAACACCAACAAAACGGAAGTACTCATCATGGGCCCCAACCCCAACGCCTGGAATGACACCTGGTGGCCCCCCGCCCTCAGAAGCCCGCCCACCCCCACGGACCATGCATGCAACCTGGGAATCATCCTGTACTCAGAGCTCAAAATTGACTGCCAGACCAACTCCGTCTCGTCCTCCTGCTTCACCACCCTCCGCCTCCTACATAAGACCTTCAAATGGATCCCCCTCGAACACAGAAAGACTGTCACTCACGCCCTGGTCACCAGCAGGCTCGACTACGGCAACGCACTCTATGCTGGAATAAACAAAAACCTCACCCGCAAGCTACAGAACATCCATAACGCCGCCGCAAGACTGGTCCTCAACCTGCGAAGACACTGCCACATCTCCCAGCCCCTGCGCACACTCCACTGGCTCCCCATCGAAGCTAGAGTCACCTTCAAGATGCTCACCCACGCTCACAAGGCCCTCCACGACACCGGAACAGCATACCTGAACAGCCGACTCAAATTCCACGCACCCCAAAGGACCCTACGATCAGCCCAGCTCTCCTACGCTGTAGTCGCCTGCACCAGAAAGACCAGATCAGGCGGCCGCTCCTTCTCCTTCCTCGCGGCCAGAGCCTGGAACGCCCTCCCTCTCCACCTCAGACAGACATCATCTCTCCCCATCTTCACAAGAAACCTCAAAACCTGGCTCTTCGACAGACCCCCTCTTTGATGGACAGGAACCTGCAAAACCCCCCTCCCCCAGCGCCTTGAGACCCTCACGGGTGAGTAGTCGCGCTCAATAAACACCTGATTGATTGATTGAAGCATCATCCAGGGCAGTGGTGCTGTAGAAACACATTTTCTATCGGCCGTTCTGTGACCACAGGTGTTATGGCATTCGGGAACCAAGAACAGACTGATAGATGTGAAACAGACAGACAAAGCACAAGCCATCAGGACTGCATTAGTAGCAGGATAAAACATATTGTCACAGCTCTCCTGAAACAATTATGACTTTACAAGGGACGGAATAGGTTGAGGGGCCAAAGATAGCTCAATTTGGATATGCTGCCTAAGTTCACCAAAGGGCCTCCAGTCACATCTAGCCCTCTGGAAGGAAGGAATATGACGCTGGACCCGGGCGCTGGATTGCAGAAGCGACATAGGAGTGTGGGCCATCAACACATCAGCCAACGAGGTTGGACTGCCTTTGCACTCTGTAAAAGACCTGATGAGTACGACAGAGAATTTTAAAGTGGATCAGCTTTTTGCCTGCAAGCCACTGAAGAAACATGATGAAATGTCTGCATCCCTAACTCTAGCATTATTGGTATATTGTGACTACATTGTAGTCTTCCCAATGCAGTTTCCAGCAAGCCGAGGTAGAAAATAAAGGCTCTTACCCCCTCCACTTGTTTAGGTCTGTGGTGGAATGGCAATATCATATCATGATCCACGGTTGTAAAATGCAAGAAGAGCAAACCTTTGATTTTAAGGATGGAAAGTTAAATGTGGTGACCAGGTTCTTAATCTTTTCAGCTACAACCGGCATGGGCCAGTGGTCCAACATCCCAGCTGATGTAGTTCCACCAATGACAAGAACTTCTGTTTTAGCTCTGTTCATCTGAATACATTTAGTAGTCATCAGGACATGAATGACTTGTCAAGCAGCCCCCAGATGACTGATGGAATTGTCAGAATCCTGGTCCAGTGTAAGGAAGAGCTGGCATAGGCTCACACTTACCCCTCAGTGCTGCCACAAACAGATGAAAGAGAAAGGGTGTAGCATAGCCCCTGAGTTGTCAGTTATATTGCTGAGCGGAAAAGCAACGTTCTGAGAACCCCCAAACTGATAGGAGCAGAATGATTGGAAAGTCTGCCTGCAGTGCCTTCCATCGAGGGATATTCGACCAAAAGCAAGTGTTTGACAGTCTCTGAAGCAGTTTAGAGAATGAACTCAGTCCTTAAACTTCCTACACCACTAAAAACAGCGACTACAACTGGAAGCGTTTGAGGCACGGCAGCAGAATCCTATTCGAGTGGACTCCATAGAGGGCACTGACTCAGCTTTGCCATTATTTACAATTGAGTACCTTGCAACTACCAAACCAGGTGAGGTCTTAATTAGTCTAACCCTGCACTACGTCTTGACTTGATACCAAGCACTGGGCCTTGATAAACTGAACACAGAGCGCCCAATCTGTAAAAAGATAAGAGTAAACACTTATAGTGGAAATGTATTCCATTTTGGTGACATGCCATTTTCCCAGTGCATATTGTCATTTCCTCAGTTTCCCTTTGAGACACCCTTGTACACACCGCAATGTTTGGTGGTTGATCCATTTGCCTTCCCACCATGGTAGGAGAGTTACCCCAGCATTCTGCTGAAGTAAAATCAAACATTTTCCAAGTTGTGAAAAGTTCAAACTGTCAAAGCAAACCATGCATGTGTAATCCTGTGCATATGTGGCCGGAAATTATACAGTGTCAAAACATTTACACCTCACAGGTATTCTTTTGTGGGTCGCTGTCAGGGATCAGCAGATCCATCAATGCCTTTCTGACTGGACACTGGGATGCTTGGTGCCATAAAACTAACTTTGGTTGGTCCTTTTGTGTCTTACATGTTTCTGTGAGCAAGGAGGGAGTTTTAGAATGTTTGTAATTTGAAACGCAGTCGCAAGGACTCAGGCTCAATGAGTTGTCCAGTTTCTATTTGGCACCAATTTCCTATTGACTAATTTTGTTTACAAACGTAGGAGGAGCCACTGAGTCCTAAAGACTTCTGAGAACATCGAAGCGCTATCCCCGAGGTTATCATTCGAAATGGGACTCAATGTTATTTGAGACCCCAATTCGTGCTCCTACACACAGTAAATGTTTTTGACTTTGTATCTCCCCAAGAGGATCCCGACATCTTCTGTATATTTTTTATTGCTCCTTTTTGCACCTCTTGGTGACAGTCAAATTCTTCTTTCACGTTGTAGCTGTTGTTGGACATTGGCCTTATTGCGTGTGGTTTGCTATGTTGTGCTGTGTCTGATTTCTAACCTGTGCCAGAGAATTCCTTGACTGCTTGACCTTAATACTTCGAGAGTCATTTACTCACAGAAAGTACCCTGGGTATTTAGTTAAAGTGCTGTAGCATTGGTGTCCCTGAAAGCACTGTGCCTGCCTGTAATAGTGCCACGTCACCACTGACTGATCACGAGACCCCAAGAAAATGCTTCTCTTGCTCCTGCACCTGACAGCTCCTGCCTGAGAGTACCCAGGTGGAGTGTTCTGCTGGGTGTGTTCAGCTGTTCTGGTCAGGACGTCTTCCTGCTCAGGACTTCTTCCTGCTTCTGTTCTTTGCGCTGCACTTGGTTCCTTTGCAGGTTTATTTTCACAAAGATGACCTCTCTGATTCCAGCAGGTCACAGGACCGGCCTTTCTTACCATGCTGTAGCCTCTTCTCGCACTTCTTCTACTGCCCTTACCAGAGCTTTTATTGTAGTTTGTAACTTTTCAAGCCGCTAGGCTCACGGGCTCCGTTATACTTTTCATGTGGCCATTGGTGTCCAGCGTTCAACTGTTCTCCACACACACAGGTTTCTTGATCATTTCCAGAAGTCTCAGTATTCCAACTCTCACCAAATGTCTCAACTCCTCAAAGGTCACAATAATGGAAATATTTCGTAGCTGCCATTATTTACACCGGCTCTTGATCCGAAGTCACTGCAGGGACATTATTCCAATTCTAGAACAGGATACAGTGTCAGCAGGATTTACTACTAAAACTGAAATCTGCCAAACTACATATTGTAAAGTCATATCTAAGCGTACACACTTGACTTTTATAGCTATTGCTGTGAAATGGGTACCATAAAGTCTTAAGCGAGGTTCATCTTCTTGAGAGAACTCTAATCCGTGAGAACATTATCCCTATTGATGTGGTCTATCTCAGAAGTCCACATGTTGCTGCATGTGCTCTCTATCAGTAATCCAGCTGTTCCTCCCTGTGTCTTGAGCTGTTTCTTTGCTTTTGTGGTTGTTGATCTCCTCTTTGGAGCCAGACTAGTGAGCGGAAGGGTTATCTTCCAGTGCACTTGTGAAAGAACTTAACAAGGTGTGGCTGCAGGACTCGAACTTCAAGAGTTTGGACATTTGCAGAGATTCTGTCACAAAGACAATCTTAGCCTAATTTAATGACAAAAACATGAAGCTTGATCCGTCTGTAGCAGCAGCCGTAGATGTATCTGTTGGAAGGCGGACCCCGAGGAGTCGGCGAGACCACCAAGGGGGGGCCCTCACACTGTACGAAGTAGCCGAGCGCTGCCGAGAAGTCTCCTGAGAGATCCTTCTCCTATCACGTACTAGCACAGTAACACCACCACACAGGACTCAAGGAGGTTGTCTCAAGACAAGCAATTCTTTATCAGCAATAAAAAGGTTACGAGGTCAATATTTACACAAAGGGATCGAGGGATCCACCAAAAGTCTCAGTGTCTCTTTGGAATGGTAGGGGTAGCGGGACAGTCTTTGGCAGGAGTGCGGTACGAGGGTACCTGGGGCCCAGTTCTTATACTCAGCTGGAGGACCTCCGGATCTCGGAGGGGTCGAGCCGCGACGGCGTCAGCAGGGCTCTGGCGTACAGTTCGGGGAGAGCCGCGATCAGATCAGCAGGGCTCTCAAGATGGTTTCTGCTCAGCTCGAGCCGCGACGTCGTCAGCAGGGCTCCGAGGGAGGTTTCAGCGAGGTTGGGCCGCGTCAGCGTCAGCAGGGCTCCGATGTTCCAGGTGGCTTCAAAGTGTTCACAAGAAGGAGCCGCGACGCAGTCAGCAGGGCTCGTGATGGTTCCGACAAGAGTTCTTCTCCGTAGGGTCAGCCGCGATTCAATCAGCAGGGCTCTCGACTCCGGGATACAACTGCCGATCTGTGGCGGGGTCGCCCCAGATATAGGTCTCGAGCCCTTTGATGTCTGGACCCAGGCGCCCGGGGGGGGCGGAGAGGCAGGGTGGAGGTGGCCAGACGCCCAGCAGGAGAGGCGCCAGGCCCAAGGGAGTTGCAGGGCGATCACACCTCGAGAGGTGAGGACAGTTGGGGGTCCCATCGATACTGTCCTCCGCCGGGGGCGATGAATGGTTCCTGCGGCACCCCCTGGCCAGTTCGTGTTGCCTCGATGTCGGGGCTTCGCTGGGGTCGAGGCCGGGTTGAGCGGGGTCGCGCTGGCCGGTGCACAGAGTCACGTGGATGCCAACAAGATGGCGGAGCCACGAGGGGTATGCGACCTCGTGCAGCTCAGGATGAAGGGCCTCGGTGCAGTTCAGAAGGGTGGCCCGTGAAGGCCGGGGCGGGGAACGGGCACAATCCACGGGGTTAGGGACCACGCCACGAGGCCGGGTCCAACAGGCGTCCCCCCCCAGCCGAAGGCATGGAGAGTCACCCATCTCCTTGGGGATTCTCCTCGTCAAGGCGGAAGAAGCGGGATAGGCCGCCGGCGTTGGCGTGGTCATTGCCGGGCCGGTGTTCAACGTCAAAGTCCAACCCTTGTAGCGAGATGGACCATCGCAGCAGCTTGGGGTTCTCGCCCCGCATTTGCATTAACCACCGCAGGGGCCGGTGGTCGGTCTGGACCCGGAAGTGGGTACCGAAGAGGTAGGGCCGGAGCTTCTTGAGGGCCCACACTACAGCGAAGGCCTCACGCTCGATGGTGCTCCATCGTTGCTCCCGGGGCAGTAGTCGTCGGCTGATGAAGGCCACTCGTCGGTCGAACCCCTTTTCATCGGTTTGGGACAGGACGGCCCCGATCCCATACTCGGAGGCGTCCGTCTGCACCACAAACTCCTTATTGTAGTCAGGGGCCTGCAGCACCGGGGCCGTACACATTGCTGTCTTTAGGGTGTCGAAGGCTGCTTGGCAGCGGGGTGTCCAGTGCACCTTCTTGGGCTGCTTTTTGGACGTTAGCTCTGTGAGGGGGCCAACAATGCTCCCATAGTCCCGGATAAACCGCCGGTAGTATCCGGTGAGACCCAGGAAGGCCCGGACAGCGGTCTGGGTAGTGGGGGGTTCCCAGGCCTGGATGGAATCTATTTTCGGTTGGAGAGGGGCCACCTGCCCGCTCCCCACTTGATGGCCCGTGGCCGATCTGGCATTTGCTGGCCTTGATTGTGAGCCCGGCCCGCTGGAGGGCGGCCAGGACGGCTTTAATGTGAAGGAGGTGCTCTGCCCAGTGGTTGCTGTACACGGCAATGTCATCTAGGTAGGCCGCACTGAAGGCCTCAAGCCCGGCCAAAACCTTGTTCACCAGTCTTTGGAAAGTGGCCGGGGCGTTCTTCATTCCAAAGGGCATCACCCGAAAGTGGTAATGCCCATCCGGGGTCGAAAAGGCGGATCTTTCTTGGGCGCCGGGGGTGAGCTGGATTTGCCAGTACCCGGCAGTGAGGTCTAGCGTGCTCAAGTAGCGAGCGGCCCCTAGGCGGTCGATGAGTTCGTCGGCCCGGGGTATAGGGTGGGCGTCCGTCTTGGTCACTGCATTCAGGGCTCGGTAGTCCACGCAGAATCGCAACTCTGGGGGGTGGCCGGGAGCTGCGGCCTTGGGCACCAGGACGACAGGGCTGGCCCACGGGCTGTCGGAGGGTTCGATGACCCCCAGGGCCAGCATCTTCGTTACTTCGGCCTGGATGCATGCCCGCACTCGGTCGGGTACCCGGTAGGCTCTGTGTCGCACGGGGGGGGGGCTCTCCCCGGTGTCGACGTCGTGGACGCACCAGTGGGTCACCCCCGGGGTGAGGGAGAAGAGAGCTGCGTAGTCCCGCAGCAGTTGCTGGCAGTCGTTGCGCTGTTCCGGAGTCAGGGAAGAGGCGAGTTGGACACCTTCGATCGATCCATCATGGACGTTGGACTGCAAGAGGTCGGGCAGGGGCTCGGAGTCGTCCTCGCCCCCCTCGTCGGTCGCCAGTAGGAGGCTCAGTTTGGTCCGGGCAAAGTGGGGTTTTAGCCTGTTAGCATGTAGGACCCGGAGGGGGTTCCGGGGGGACTCCAGGTCGACCAGGTAGGTGACGGGACTTTTCTTCTCCACTACCTTGAAGGGCCCGGTCCACTTGTCCTGGAGGGCGCCGGGTTCAACCGGGGCCATGACCCATACTTTCTGACCTGGCTCGAATTCTATGGTAGAGGAGTTCCGATCGTACCACCGCTTCATGTCCTCCTGGCTGGCCTCGAGGTTGGCTTCGGCCATGGCTCGGAACTTGCGGGTCTGGTTTCGGAGGGTCAGGAGGTATCGGTAGACGTCAGGAGGGGCGCCTTGGGGCTTCACTTCCCAGCCCTCCTTGACCAGGCTGAGCGGTCCGCGGACCGGGTGTCCATACAATAGTTCAAACGGGCTGAACCCCAGGGACTTCTGCGGGACCTCCCGATAGGCAAACAGGAGGCACGGCAGCAGGACATCCCATCTCCGCCCGAGGGGCTCTTCCAGGCCCTGGATCATTCCCTTTAATGTTCTGTTGAACCGCTCAACCAGTCCGTTCCCCTGCGGGTGATAGGGGGTTGTGAACTTGTATGTGACCCCGCACTGTTGCCACAGGGACCGCATGTATCTGGAAATAAAGTTCGTGCCTCTGTCGCTCACCACTTCGCGGGGAAATCCCACTCGGGAGAAGATCCCCATTAAGGCCCGGCCTACCACGGGGGCCGTTATAGTTCTTAGCGGGACCGCCTCCGGGTACCTGGTGGCGTGGTCCACGAGGGCCAGGATGAAGCGGTGGCCCAGGGCGGTCTGGGGGTCCAGGGGCCCCACGATATCGATTCCGACCCGTTCGAACGGGGTGCTGACGGCTGGAAAGGGTTGGAGGGGGGCCTTGACCCGACCCCCCGTCTTCCCGCTGGCTTGGCAGGTCTGGCAGGACCGGCAGTGGTTGTCCACGTCTCTCCGCATCCGGGGCCAGTAGAAGTGGGTCACCAGACGGCTGTACGTTTTGTCTTGCCCCAAGTGTCCGGCGAGGGGCACATCATGTGCCAGGTTGAGCAGGAACTCCCGGAAGCGGAGGGGGTCCACCAACACTCGGCTGGCCCTGAGTTCTGCCACTTTTTGCTCACTGTATAGCAGGCCCTCGGCCCAGTAGACCCAGTGGTTGCCGGTCTGGTCCCCGTTGGTTTGGGCGGACGCTTGTTGGCGGACCCCTTCGAGAGTGGGGCAGGACTGCTGCTCTTGTTGGAACTGTTCCCGGGTGAGGCCCCCTTCGTGTCGCCATTGTGTCAGCTCTGGTAGGGCGCACGGGGAAGCCATCTCTTCGGGGGAGGATTCACTAGGTCCAGGGTCGCTGTCTGCCTCCTCCTCGCTGCTGGCGGGAGGGGGTGCGAGCCCCTCGGGCTGGGCGGCCCCGGAGGCCGAGGATGAGCGGGGGGCCCGGGCGGTCATGGACCAGGTGATGGCGCAGGCCCAGTCAGATAGTCCCAGCATTCGGAGGTGCTCTCGTCGCTCTACTTGAGCCCAGGGGGAACTCTCCAAGTCGTTCCCCAGGAGGCAGTCGACAGGGGCGTCGTCGCGTACCGTCACCTTCATCAGGCCCGTCACCCCTCCCCACTCGAAGGGGACCAGGGCCATCTGGCACAGGCTTTCACTGTTGTCGGCCGTCCGGACGGGGCACAGCACATTCGGTAGAATCTGTTCAGGGGTCACCAGGTGGCAGCGGACAGCGGTGACACTGGCGCCGGTGTCACGAAGGGCTTCGGCCCGTTGTCCATTGACCGTGACCTGCTGCCGGTACTTCTGGGTGTTGCTTGGGATGGGGGTGCAGGGTACCATTTCTCGGCTACCCAGGCAGACCAGGGACATGGCTGCCGGCTCCCATTCAGTGGTCCCTCGGTCGAGGGTCTCCTCTTCCTCTTCTCCTTCTCCCAGGGCGGCGGCCGCCAGCTGTCGGGGCGGGGGCCCGCCGGCCCCGTTTCTTCGGTTCAGGGGGCAGACCGGATCGCTGGCATAGTGTCCGGTTTGTTGGCAGCCGTAGCACGTTACTGGTGGCCGTGGTCCGGGTCTGGCTGGGGGCGCCCCCCTTCGGGCTAGGCTCGGGGAGAGTTGTTGCTGCGGTGGCCCTCGAGGGGGGCTCCTGGGGGCCCCGGCGGGAGGGTCTCGGTTCCTGTTCGGCCCTCCCCCTCCACCGCGTTGGCGGGGAGGTCCGGCGGGGTTCCTCTGGTACTCCCCCATTGAGTTCCGGGGGACCCGGGAGTTGACCTATCGATCGGCCTCAACGGCGAGTTTTCGCGGGTCAGTCATTTTGCTGTCGAGGAGGTGCTGTCTCAGTTCCACGAAGCAATTGTTGGAGAGATGTTCCCACACGATGAGGTCGACCAGCTGCCCGTAGGTGGTTACTTTGCTACCTTTGATCCACCCTTCTAGGGCCCGACTGAAAAAGTCCACATATTCCACCCAGGTGGTACCCGGGATTTTCTTGCAGTCTCTGAACCGCTGGCGGTACATTTCCGCGGTTAGCCCGTAGCGGGTGAGCAGGGCCTCCTTCATGTGATCGTAGGAGGTCATCACCTCCTCCGGCAGCTGGAGCAGTGTGTCTCGACCCTCACTCAGGAACCGACCCCACAGGCCCGCGCCCCAGTCTTTTCGGGGCACCCGATGAGAGGCCATGGCCACCTCGTAGGCCTTGAACCATTGTTGGATGTCGTCATTCTTGTAGTACTCCTTGACGACCTCTTTCGGGATATGTACCTTGGTCTCGGAAGGCGGTAGAGTGTCTCTAGTACTGGGGGCGTCGGTCCCTCCGTTCTTGGCCTTGATTTCGAGTTCCTTGAGACTGCGCTCGTGCTCAAGGGTCAGTTTCTTTTCCTCCAACTCCCGATGTCGTCTCTTCTCCTCTATCTCCTCTTGAAGCCGTAGCTGCTCTAGGGCCAGTTTCTTTTCCGCCAGCTGGAGTTCGCCGTCCAGCCGCAGTCGTGCGAGCTCTAGCTCGTGGTTCCGGACCTTCTCCCGCTCTCGTATTTCTTCTTCAGAGAGGCCGGTTTCTAGGCTCTTTCTTCCTCCGGTTGCCGGAGTCAGTGCGGTTGATGTGGTCTCAGTCAGGGGCAAGGGACCTTCTTCCTGGGAGGGGCCTGCCCCGGCCTCCAGCCATGACCTCAGAGCTTTCTGCATCTCCTCTTTGGTCCCTAGGCCGGTGGTTGCAATGCCTTTGTCTTTGCAGAACTGTTTTAACTCTTTGTGCGTATATTCTTCCAGCTGTTCGGGCTGGAACTCCATTGTCGCGTTGTTTTCCTGGCTGCTCATGATTACTGTTCGTTTGGATGGGTAGCTAGTGGGTACTGGCTGGTACGTACTGCGTTCGGCTCGGATCCCGTCGCTGGCCACCAAATGTTGGAAGGCGGACCCCGAGGAGTCGGCGAGACCACCAAGGGGGGGCCCTCACACTGTACGAAGTAGCCGAGCGCTGCCGAGAATTCTCCTGAGAGATCCTTCTCCTATCACGTACTAGCACAGTAACACCACCACACAGGACTCAAGGAGGTTGTCTCAAGACAAGCAATTCTTTATCGGCAATAAAAAGGTTACGAGGTCAATATTTACACGAAGGGATCGAGGGATCCACCAAAAGTCTGTGTCTCTTTGGAAGGGTAGGGGTAGTGGGACAGTCTTTGGCAGGAGTGCGGTACGAGGGTACCTGGGGCCCAGTTCTTATACTCAGCTGGAGGACCTCCGGATCTCGGAGGGGTCGAGCCGCGACGGCGTCAGCAGGGCTCTGGCGTACAGTTCGGGGAGAGCCGCGATCAGATCAGCAGGGCTCTCAAGATGGTTTCTGCTCAGCTCGAGCCGCGACGTCGTCAGCAGGGCTCCGAGGGAGGTTTCAGCGAGGTTGGGCCGCGACAGCGTCAGCAGGGCTCCGATGTTCCAGGTGGCTTCAAAGTGTTCACAAGAAGGAGCCGCGACGCAGTCAGCAGGGCTCGTGATGGTTCCGACAAGAGTTCTTCTCCGTAGGGTCAGCCGCGATTCAATCAGCAGGGCTCTCGACTCCGGGATACAACTGCCGATCTGTGGCGGGGTCGCCCCAGATATAGGTCTGGAGCCCTTTGATGTCCGGACCCAGGCGCCCGGGGGGGGCGGAGAGGCCGGGTGGAGGTGGCCAGATGCCCAGCAGGAGAGGCGCCAGGCCCAAGGGAGTTGCAGGGCGATCACAGCTCGAGATGGGAGGACAGTTGGGGGTCCCATCGATACTGTCCTCCGCCGGGGGCGATGAATGGTTCCTGCGGCACCCCCTGGCCAGTTCGTGGTGCCTCGATGTCGGGGCTTCGCTGGGGTCGAGGCCGGGTTGAGCGGGGTCGCGCTGGCTGGTGCACAGAGTCACGTGGATGCCAACAAGATGGCGGAGCCACGAGGGGTATGCGACCTCGTGCAGCTCAGGATGAAGGGCCTTGGTGCAGTTCAGAAGGGTGGCCCGTGAAGGCCGGGGCGGGGAACGGGCACAATCCACGGGGTTAGGGACCACGCCACGAGGCCGGGTCCAACAGTATCCATGAGAGGATTCTGGTCCTGGTACTTAACCAGGGTTAATCACATCATACACCTTGCTTCTCGCTCAACCCTTCATTGGCCATGGTAGACGTGACATTAATTTCCACCTCATCTCGGGCACTCCATGTCATCCCCACTGGATAGCCAGCCTGTGCCAACCAGCACCAGGAGAATCTCCTCATGCTCGGGATACTTCCTCCCAACTATAGTCCTTTCAGCACCTGCTTCCTTCAGGGTAATGATCCCCCTCCCTTTGAGGCTAGCTCACAACACAGACCCCAAGATATTTGGATGGATGCACCTAGGGACAGCCGTGTCCCCTTCCAAAATGGTGATTGCTGCTAGATTGAGTCCAACAGGGGCCCATAACCCAAGTCAACACACTCACTATAATGGGTGCTGCTGGGACATGTCTGTCACCTGACAGTTCTTTACTGAATGCCCCCTCAGTGTGACCCCTGTGGCAAGTTATCCCTTTGAGCTTGAAAGAATATTCTTTTCCTTTTGTACTGACTTGAAATCCAATTCCTTTTTCGACTGTGTCATACCCCTGGGAATGTTATACGGTTCCTATGAATTAAGTAGGACTTTGTATTCTGGACAACATAAACGCCAGAATATGGGAATTCGGTTCACATGTATCATCAGGAATTGTTGGCCTGGTTCCTAACTAGTTCACAGTGCCCCATCTGAACCCCTTAAACTTATTTAGGATACCAGATGGTTAAGAGTTTCTTTACCATATCTGCCTGCACTCACTCCAAAGAGGCCTCGGGTAAATGGTGTGAAGAACTGGCAGGTTTTTTCGCATCCAAAGTATTCAGGCAAGCCTAGGAGTAGGCAGAATACCGGCTACTGATGTAGAAACTCCAAATATGAAGTTATCTGTAAGCAACCCAAAACTTAGCTCCTTCAAAGCCATCTCTTTGAAGGCTCTTGAAACTTTAAAATCAGTCAGGCTCCTTGATTGACCCATGGCCCCTAAACTGCTAGCTGCAGGGGCTGATATCATTAATCCACTGGTCAATAAGGTTCTTAATTCATCTCTAGTAACAGCCACGGTTCCTAGAGTTTGGAGACAGGCAATGATTCTACCCCTTTTAAAAACACAACAGCAGATCCTGCCACCCCCATCCCACTACAGGCCCATTTCCCTGCTGGCGGCTTTTCCCAAGATACTACAGAAGCAGGTAAATGGACAACTGTAGAAATATGCGGAGATTAAGGGGCTTCTCCACCCGAGTCAATCAGGCTTCAGGGCCCAGTACAGCACAGAAACGGCTCTTGTAGAGGTATCTGAATTTATTAGGGGTACCCTGGACACCGGGGGTATAGTTGCACTAATATTATTGGATCTGTCGGCAGCATTCGACACAGTCCCACATGCTCTTCTCTTACAGCGTCTTCAGGAGATAGGAGTGACCGGGTTAGCCTGGAGCTGGTTAAAATCCTTCTTAGAAAACAGAAGCCAACACATGTGGATTCCCCCCTGCTCTGCAAGTCGTCAAAAGGTGGATACAGCTGTCCCTCAGTGATTGGCGTTGAGCTCTCCACTTTTTAATATTTATCTCACCCCACTGATCCAGCTAGCTGAAAAATTAGGAGCAAAAGTGATCTCCTACACAGTTGCCACACAGTTGTTCTTCTCCTGGAGTAAGGAAACAGATTTGGAGAGCTCTCGTGTTGAAACCTGTCTTACCACAGTCTTTCATTCGCTTGCAAAAGTGCAATTGAAATGTAATGAGCATAAAACTGATATTCTCTTCTTTGGGGGGGAGGGGCAGAAAATGCACCCCTGCTGGATTCCCAACAGATCCGATAAAAGATTTGGGAATTTGGTTTGATAATACGCTGTCATTTGTTCCCCAAATTTAACAGGATGGTTGGAACCTGCTTTGGAATCATGAGATCTCTGAATAAATTTCGGACTCTCTTACCATTCCATTCCAAGAGATCAGTCATTAAGGCATTGATCACATCCCGTATTGACTATAGCAATGCCCTTTATGTAGAACTTCCGGAATATCTCCAGGACAAACGTCAGGTGATCCAGAATGCCGCAGTTCGACTCCTGCTCAATCTCCAAGACGGTCGCACATCAGGCTGCATCTTTGGGATCTCCACTGGCTGCCCACTAGGGAGAGAGTGAAATGCAAGTCTATGGCACTGGTTCATGCAGCCCTGTATGGCAAAGGACCTACTTACTTAAGTACCAGATTTAGCATCTACAACCCGCCAAGACAGCTTCTAACTACCAAAACATTTCTGACAAGGACCCCTAGGGTTCGCAGACAGAGAACAAGAAGTAGATCACTCACTTTTTTGGGTGTGGCGGCTTGGAATCAGCTCCCTCTGGAATTACGTGCTATAAGCGATCCAGGACTGTTTAAAAAGAAGCTGAAAATCTGGTTCTTCTTGGTAAACTGAGCTTGTTTTCTCTCTGGTCTTCAGCCTGTACCGCACCGGGACACTCCCAGGAGTAGCTCTACACAACATAAGTATCCTATCATATCATATCATATCATGATATCAGCAACCACGAACATGACCACTCGTTTACAAGAATGGTGAAAAAGATTAACACTGTGGCTCTCCCTTAGTTTTGCGTTTTAGACATTTTTATGCTTTCCCTGCTCACTGTGCATAGCCACATATAACACATTTGTGTTTGCGATATTATTTTAAGTATATTCTGTGCATGTTGTTAGTTATTCAGGGACTCTTTGTGGGATTTCATCTACACATTTTTTACAAGGTCGTCTAGAATACATAACAACTTGGTGTACTGGACAAACTACTGTTCTTGTGCTATTGGACCTCACAGCCGCATTCGACACTCTGTCTCCTGCCATTCTAACATCTCGGCTTAGGGAGGCAGGTGTCACTGGCTCGGCCCTGAGTCTCCTCAACTCCTTTCTCCTTGATAGGGAACAGAGAGTGATGCTCGGCAACCACCTGTCCCCAGCAAAGTCTTTGCAATGTGGGGTGCCACAGGGGTCGGCATTAAGTCCGACCCTGTTCAACATCTACGTGGCCCCCCTTGCTAGGCTAGTAAGATCGCAGGGGATGGAGGTGGTATCATACGCCGATGACACCCAGATCATGGTCTCACTCACTCAGTCCTCTGTCATAACATCTGCCTTTAGCTTCAGGTCCTGTATGCAACACGTTGCAGATTGTATGGTTACCAACTCCCTGAAGCTAAATGGCGACAAGACTGAGGTCTTGATCTTTGGGAAGGACCAAGATATCTGGTCGAGTGAGTGGTGGCCCTCCTCTCTTGGCACCTGCCCCACTCCCTCTCAATCTGCCAGAAATCTGGGTGTAGTGTTCGATACTTCACTCTCGATGTCCTTACAGGTGAACCGGACTGTTTCGACCTGCTGGGGCGTGATCAGGACGCTCAACAGAATTCGCAGCTATCTGTCTCTTCAAGCACGCAAGCAGATTGCAGTCGCCCTTGTTGGTTCCAGGTTGGACTATTGCAACTCTCTCTACATGGAATCCAACAAGGGCCTCAAACATCGACTGCAAATCGTGCAGAACGCTGCTGCACGTTTTGTCCTGGATCTTTCCAGGGCCTCTTCTGCTACTGCTGCGAGGAGAGACCTCCATTGGCTGCCTATTCAGCACAGAATTTATTTCAAAATTCTGTGTCTGACCTATAGAGCACTCGAGGATGGATCTAAAGGCGCTATCAGCTCCCTGCTTACCCGTTACCACCCCACAAGGTGTTTGCGCTCTTCGGGACTATTCCAACTTGTTGTCCCTCGTTTTAAGCTCACCAGATGGGGAGCCAGGGCTTTTTCAGTTGTTGCTCCACAACTCAGGAACATATTGCCGATGGAGATGAAGACTTTACCCTCTCTAGCGCTGTTTAAAAAGGCCCTAAAAACGTGGTGCTTTTCTAGAGCTTACACAGGTTGAGCTGCAGGGGCTTTGTTATGAGCTGGATTTGGAATTAGGCGCCTTGACGCCCATTGGGCTATGTTTGCGCATGATAAGATCCCTTTTATTATTATTACTGTTTTTTCTGCTTGTTTAGCAACAGCACCTAATATTTAGACATAACACGGCCGCACAACTGCATCTCCAGCACAATAGTGTTATCCTATAAATGGCGTTCTGTCCCCTTGGATGCAGAGACGCGAATTCAAGCAGAGAAGACTGTTCTGGAATGACAGCAGTGCCTGACATGCAACCCTGCGTAAACTACGTTTACACTCATGATGTGGACCACCTAATAATCAATTCAAATAATCTTTATTTCGGTCAAAGACCCTCAAAGGTACAAAATTACAGACAGGAAATATCAAGTACAGGAGACAATAATAAAAAACAGATTATAAATATTATGTTGTACAAATTATTTAAAATGGAGAATTTAGGTAAAAAGTTAAAAAAGATACACAAGAGTAATTCTTCCTGGATAAGCAGCGAAAAAAATAAATCTCACGGAATTATAAAAAGGATTTTCTCCTACGCCACATGGCATTGATAAAACGTGAGACCGAGAAGACTATAGGCGTAGAGGTATTGGTTTGTAATATTCTGAGTGCCTGTTTGTAATTGCTGACCCCAAGATTTCTGCAAGGTGGAACAAGCCAGCGATGTCTTTAGATTAAAAAAATCAGACGTGAGTGAGCCCAACCCAGGATTGCTTAGGATGGTCGTGATACTGCACATACGATGTAAATTAACCAAATCGGCGCGAGACAACTCCGCACAAGATAAGGCAGGATTAGTCCAAAAACCTGGGATGCCCAGTCTCAAACTTGCATTCTTTATAAAGGCAAACCAGGGTAATTTATGAGTACCCACGAGGGCCAAAAGCTCTTGGGTTTCAAGTCTAAAGTGCAACAACTCAGGGGTAACCCAAAGTCTACGCCAATATAGTAAGGGTCATAAGGTGACTACTTGCTCGATGGATCGAATACCCAAGTCCATTCTAATAGGTTTAAGGGGGGTGCTAGAGGGTAGGGCCAACAATGATCTGAAAAATGCATTTTCAGACCTATAGATGTCAGTTATCGTAGAGTGGCCTCACAGTTCTGCACCATACAAAATAGCACCACGTGCTTGGGCCCTATATATTTCCATGATGGAAGCGACAGGCTTAGTGGAGGACTCTCTGTGGAGTCTTAGTATGCCACCTGTGGTTTGGACCAATCTTAATTTTGCTTTGGCCAGTTGAGGGCCCCACTCCATTCTGTCAGTCAGAGTAATGCCCAGATATTCAAACACAGTGACCCTATCCAATGCTGTACCATTCAATGAGGGATTGGAACATCTGGTTTTTGGTAGTATTACAGACCATAAATGTAGTCTTTTGGGTGTTATTCTCCAACCCCCTTATATGACAGAAGTTGACAAAACTGTCCAGGGCACGTTGAATACCCATAGGCGATTTGGACAGTAAGAGGGTGTCATCTGCAAACATTAATGCGACCACCTGATCATTAAGTAATTTTGGGGCATCAATGTCTTTAACCCCTTTCAGGTGGGTAATTAGTGCATTTGCAAAGAGACAGAACAGAGCGGGGGCCAAAACACAGCCCTGTCTTACTCCTCTTGAAACTGGGAATCTTGTTGTTAGGGCACCTCGTTTACCACTCCTGACTTGTGCAAAGTTGTCCAGGTGCAGCCGCCTAATGATGTTAAGAAGGTTGGCGGGGACCCCCATGTCCTCCATCACTGCCCATAAAATTTGACGGGGTACCAAGTCGAAGGCAGATTTAAGATCTACAAAAATTAAAGTGAGGCTGCCACCCTCTATTCTAACGGTTTTCCAGTATAAAAGTTGGAGCCTAAGTAGCTGGTCAACCGTAGAAGTCTTATCCCTAAAACCTGCCTGATAGCAACTGAGAATCGACTGGTCCTCCATCCAAATCTGAAGCCGATCGAGTATGATTCGTGCAAAAGTTTTTGGCTTACATCAATCAGGCTGATCGGGCGATATTTGGCCTGAAGTAAAGGGGATCCTTTTTTAAAAACTGGAATAATCTCTGCTCCCACCCAGGTATCCGGTAATTTAGCACCCATAATTATAGCGTTAAACAAAAGACAAAGCTATGGAACCCAAATCGCCATTTGAACCTTATAAAGGTCACCAGGGATGTTGTTGAGCCCAGGCGCCTTACCTGCAGGGAGCCTTTTTATAGCAGATTCAACCTCCACTAAAGTGACTCTAAAATGAGAAGCTTCGATGGATGTGTGTGTGGAACTAGGAGAAGAACATTCTAGTGCGTTCTCAGCATTCTGGGGCAGGAGATGGGAGGAGGGAATGAGAGAAGAGTTGGATACAATTAGGGGAGAATACAAGCGTTGGTAGTGCTCGACCCATTTCTCTGGTGCGATGTTGGGGTCGTCTGCCATACGGCCAACCCCACTACCATTTCTGATTATAGACCAAAATTCCCTCATATCCCTGTTTCCGAGTGCAGATTTTATAGCGTCCCATTTGCTGTTGTCCCAGTTCTGTTTAGCCTCATTTAACACTGACTTGTAGTGCAATCTCTTTTGCCTTATCAATGGTCTATTCAGAGATTTGATAGCAACCAAAAGTGCCCCCTTTGCAATCTTGCAATTATGGTCGAACCAGGTAAGGGGTTGCTTGTTCTTCCTTGGTTTGGCCAGTAGTGGGTTAAATATATCAGCAAGAGCAGACACTAAGCCCAAATGAATGTGGTATGCCTGTTGGGTATACGAATCCTGGCCCTGATCTAAATAAGCAGCTAATACTGAGAGTGCCTGGTGAACAGCTTGGTATAGAGTGGTCATTTTGTCAAGAGACCTTTTCACCGTAGGCCATTTAAGCCTTCTTCTATCATTTGAAAGGAGAGGGGTACCACGGGTGACGGGTCTTTCCTCTGTAGTTAAGCCCATCTCAGGGAGACTTAGATCAAGGACGAGGGCATCATGGTCACTATCATGACGCGGCAAAATCATGAAATCTATAACTCTAGGCCAAGTCCTAGTCTCTACCAAGACGTAATCAATACGAGAGGACAGGCCAGGTCGATTAAAAGTTGGTCTACCCTCCAAATCAGATTGTGAGCGACCATTGCAAGCTCTCAAAGAATATGCCAAAGTAATAGAGTTCAACTGGAGGGCAAGAGGTGTCCATGACTTAATCGGTGGGACTTGAAGGTCAGGAATGGACCAAAGTGAGTCCTCTTCAGAGGTAATAGACTCTGCAATGCCCGGCAGGGGTTCATACTGACAATTAAAATCACCCGCAATAATCAAAATAGTCTCTCCCTGTACTGTTGGAATAAATTTGTCTAAAATATCTAATAATGGCGATTCTTTACCCGGCTGAGTGGGCCGAGAATAGACATTAATAAGGGTCAGAGTGAATTTGGAAGGAAAGGAAAGTCTAACACATTGTAAATCAGGAGAAAGAGTATCTACTTGGGACACAGAGCAGCCTAGATGGGAACCAATTAGGATAGACAAGCCCCCGAAAGGTCTACCCCTCTCAGCAGTTTGAGCCAGGTTGTTAACAGATAGAAAACCCAACCTGGAAAAATGCTCTCTAAGCCAAGTCTCCTAGAGCAGGCAGACATCAAACTGGTCGATAAAAGAACCCCAATCTGGTAGGTCCATCTTGTTACGGAGCCCCGCTACATTCCATGATAAGATGGAAAATTTGTTAGCATTTGCTGATGATTCAGGGATTTTAGTGATAGGGGATCTTATCTCCACAAATATAGGAGAGGGAGGTGTAATTGCCTTGTCACTCTCAGATTTAGTGCTACCATTCACCGTCAGGGAGCCTACAGGGGAGGTAGGTAAAAAATAAGGGGAACCCCCGGGAGCATCAGACCTGCTTGTGTCTAAGTTTGAAGAAATAACAATAGGGTCTAAGATGGTTCTGGTCCCCAGGTTACTAGTCGGATGGAAAGAATAGGTGGATGTAACAGGAAGACCAGAATGGAAACCACCAACCTTAGCCAATGGGCCTAAATGGTTATTGCCTAGTGACGAATCGACTGGCCTGATGAGTCAATCTACTTCCTCCAATGGCGTGTATCGATTTGAAACAGGCAAGTTGAAATGAGTAGAATGGTGTTGCAGGTTGGCAGGTAAAGGCTGCATAGCCGAGGCTCTTCCTTCAAAGTTAATTAAGGGCTGGGGGGCACCCATCCTCCGGGGGCAAGGATAAAAGAAATCGAGAGAGAGAGCATGAATTTTCACAGAGAAATCCCTGGCCGTCAAATATTGCATTATTATTCTTCGAATGGTTTCAGGAGATCTAAAATTTATAATCACACAATCCCCAGGAAGCGACTTATGTGTGGGGCCCACCCAGGCAACCCGCCTTACCATCAAAATGTCACCAGCCATGCTATATGGGAATTGTTTGTTTTTGGCCAGCCAGTACAAACTCTTGTTGCGTAGTTCCAAATGGGATTCTCTAATACCATGCTTCAATTCAGGCAATCCTGCCAGTATTAATACATAAGGAGCAGCTTCCGGGGGTAAGTTGATTGTGGGAAGGCTGGTTTGTGGGGGCAGGTGGCTAACCCCCCCTACATTCCCTGAGGAAGATAACGAAAGACTATTAGGGATTTCAACTGCATGCCTGGTTATAGGAGGATCTTGATTAACTAATTGAGGTACGGGCAGTGGATGTTGTTATGTAAAATAAGAGAAGATGGACCAACCAGTCCCTGGCCATCAGTTGAAGTAAGATCAAGGTTATTACTAGGAACTGCAGGATTTAAAGGAAATCGAACATGAGACAAATTGGAAGCTACGTGAGGCTGCAAGGTCGGGGGTGGTGGTAAGTTCTGTAAAGTCAAAGGCCCATGATTTAAGGTGGGGGCTGTATGGATGGACCTAGATTCCGAGCTAGGATGGACCTGAGATGAGTTATTAATAAGCATGGTATTTTGCAGATAGAGTAGGACGGGGGCAATCTCTTCCCTCACCATCAGTCGACACTTAGCAAGTAGATCCGCAATTAGAGCGTGAGCCCAGGGAGGGTAAGACTGAGATGGGGGAGATTTGGGAGAGATGGACCTCCCTCTTGGTTTCTTCCCTTTGGACCCCCCTTGGGTAACTAGTTTTTTCTTCCTGGATTTAGCGATGATACCCTCAGTTACAGGCACAGTATTTAAAAATGTAGGCGGATCAAGGTTAATAAGAACCTCATTTTGGTCACAGTTCAAATCTATGGAGTTCGCACGATCATACGCGTGAGATTGGGTGAGATGAAAACAGTCCGGAGTGATTGAGAGGCGTCTTTCAGTCTGTTCAATTTCAGAAGTGACGACTCCAATCGCCTTCTGAAGCATTAAATCAATAGCAGTGGGCAAAGGTAGTGAAGGTAGATTAGACTTTGGGCCAGGGCGCTTTGCTGCGCAAGCACGTTTCCCCTGTATACGAGAGGGAGGGGCTTTGGAGGCCATCACAACCCAGGAACAATAGCAGCTAATCTGATTACAGTTCAGAACCTTATAAGTGATGAACGAATAAAATATTCAAAAATCCGGGGGTTAGAGGGTTGGCCCAGCCCAGGCACCTCCAGGCAGTGACGGGCAAGGACGGGCCCGCCCTTGGCCCGGGCTTTGCCCGGGCGAGCCCGCGCGCGTCCCGCGCTGCGGGAGGCACTCGTCGCTTAAGTGGGCCTCTGGCGCCCACTGGTGACACCCAGCGCGTTCCGCGCACAGCCCCCTGGGAAGTGGAGTTCAGCTCCAAGCCGTTCCCCTCACGGCGGTGACACAAGTTGTATGAAAGCAAAACAGCTCTGCAGGGGGTGAAAGGACTGAGGCAGCGGGGGTGGAATCCAGCCGTTCCCCTCACGGCGTATGCAGGTAGGCGTATAGCGCGTCGAGAATATTAACTTGCAACTGAGATTACAGAATACTCACAGACTGGGATGTGTGTGGCACAAACCACGGGGGTGGCCCAGCGCTGCCTCCTCCTGTCTCCGACGGGTACAGACGGGCCACCCTTGGCCCATGCTTCGCCTGGCGCGCCCTCCTCCTGGTTGGCGATTGACAGCGGCTCCCGCAAAGTGGGTGCCGCGCTGAACTTTTAAGTGCCTCCGGGCGCGGGATAATGGCGGCAGCGCCTCCTGGCGCGGAAGTATGCAGCAGGGCAGTGTGGGATCTGTGGTCCTCCTCCTGGTTGGCGATTGACAGCGGCTCCCGCGAAGCGGGTGCCACGCTGACCTTTAAGCGCCTCCGGGCGCGGGATGATGGCGGCAGCGCCTCCTGGCGCGGAAGTATGCAGCAGGGCAGTGTGGGATCTGTGGTCCCCCTCCTGGTTGGCGATTGACAGCGGCTGATATAGTAGTATTTATTGCCCCCACTTGATTTCGCTCAACTCCCCTTCCTTCCTTACCTCCAAACTCCCCTGTCTGTAATCGGAGGAGGAAGGGAGGAGAAGGACCCTGATGTTTTTCTACCCCTCGGTGCACACAAGACGGTAGCACACAGGACGGAAGCAGTAGTTACAAAGCTGCGGGTCAGAGCCAAACCCAGTACTGGATCTCTCTGAGAAGCCCTGCGGGGGGCGATAGGGAGAGGGCTCTCACCGTGAGCTAGGCGCATCAGCAGGGGGCGATCGCTGTAGCGTAGTGGTGCGGTCGTATAGCCGTGTAGCGCAGAGACAAGCAAGGCCAGTGATAGCAGCGAGGGCAGTGGAGCAAGAAGAAAAACCAAACCCGTTTATGTTCAGCTGTCCTCGATGTTTGGGTAATACGTGACAGCAGGGCTTATCGGAGCTCAGCAGGACTCAATGGGACTCAGCGGGACACAGCAGTGGGACTCTGCAGGCAGCAGATAGCAGACAGACATTTCTCCCCCATCCACGCTGTAAGAATCCTCAAGCGTCCAACGCCATCAGAGGTTCGGGGAAGACCGGAAGACCGGAAGCTGGAGCTCGGAGCAGGACGCTCGGAGCGGACCACCTAACTAAATACACCAGGTCTGGGGTCTTAGACCAATCACAGAGATCGCAAATATATCCCTATGCTCATATAGTAAGGGAAGAACTAGACCGATATATAATTTTCCATGGTTGGGATGTTTGTCCTATACAGTCTGGTAGTAATTCTAATTACTTTTAGTTGCATCTGCCTAATGATTGCAGCACATTTGCTTCAAAATAAAGTACGATTGTTTCAATAAATGTATTGTAAACTTTCTTTGTGTCTTTCTTATGTTTACTATGAGCATGCATGAGTGAGTAAGAGAGTAATGAAAGAAGAGGACCCATTTCCACTCTTCCCTTGGGATGGACGGTCATCTTTGAGGTTGCTGAAATCACCTGTTACTCTGGGAAGATTAGGAGTTCAGGTGAGGCACTGTGAGCTAGCAGGATTGGGCCGACAGGTCATGACATTGTAGAGAGACTCAGTCCCCATACACTGTCGTCCTAACACACAGTTCTACATTACCAGCGGAATCCGTGCAACAGGTTCAATCATTATAACATTACTATGTGGTTATATGACTATATTATTCTACTCCTACCTAAGACTACCTATACTATTGTTATGTTATGTTATGTTATTGTGATTTATATAGCGCGCGATTACCAAATAGGTGTCCTGGTGCTGTCCATTACTCCCTGATCCAAGAACCGGAATTATTTATCAAATAGCCAAGTCTTCAGCTCCTTCCTAAATTGCAGTAAATTTTCCATGCATCTCAAGCGAAGAGGCAATCCGTTCCACAACTTGGCTGCCCCCGTATGAAAAGCTACGGCCTCCCCAACTAGCTTTTTTTATGATGGGGACCGTGATCAGACTGGCGTCTGAAGAACGGAGACGCCGGGCCGGGACATACCTTTTGAATTGCTTTATGAGGAAGTCTGGGCCTTCTCCGTGTAGGGCCTTAAAGACCAGACAAAGGGACTTAAACTGGACCCTACACTTTATTGGAAGCCAGTGTAGGTCTCGAATGGCCTTTGATATGGGAGAGAATTTGGGGATGCCAGTTAGGAGTCTGGCCGCCGCGTTCTGCAGAAGCTGCAATCTGTGCAACAGGATTTCCTGAATGTTGAGGTATAGACTGTTGCAGTAGTCCAATCTGGATGTTATCAGGGCCACTACAACAGTCTGCCGATGCTCCTGAGGAAGTAGGAACAAAATCTTTTTCAACATTCTCAGGATGTAGCCGGTTTTAGAGGCTACCGTCTTTACCTGTAAAGCCATGGATAGTTTGGTGTCTACCACCATTCCAAGGTTCTTTACTTTATTTACCGGAGTGGGAAAGGCCCCCAGTTCCTGCGGCCACCATGCAGGGGTCCAGAAACTAGGGTTGTTACCAAACAGCATAACCTCTGTTTTGTTAGAATTCAACCTGAGGCAGTTGCTTGCCATCCATTGGGCCACTTCAGACATGCAAGATTGAAAATTCTGGTCCATCCCTAGTTCGCGGCCAGGATGTAAAGACACAACGATTTGCGTACCATCCGCATAGGAGGTGACATTAAAACCGTGGTTTCTGATAATAGGCGCAAGGGAGGAGACGTAGATATTGAACAAGGTGGGACTCAGCGAGGATCCCTGTGGGACCCCGCAAGGCAGCGAAAAAGGTTGGGAAGAAAAATTTTCCAAAGATACTATTTGGCTCCGATCAGAAAGAAAGGAGTTTAGAAGATCCCATGCCTTTTGCTGAATTCCTGCTTTCCTAACTTGGTCCATCAACAAACCGTGATGGACCGTGTCGAAAGCAGCGGATAGATCCAAAAGGATCAAGGCTGCTCTACCTCCCTGATCCACCGCGGACCTGATCTGTTCCGTAGCCATTATCAGAGCGGATTGGGTGCTGTGACCTTCCCGGAATCCGTGCTGAGAGGCGTCCAATAATAATGTGTTCTTCACAAAGGCTGTGAGTTGTTGGTTTATTGCCCTCTCTACTAGTTTAGCTGGAAATGGGAGCCGAGAGATGGGCCGGAAATTATTTGGGTCTGAGGGATCTAAACTAGGTTTTTTCAAAAGAGGGAGGATAGAAGCCTTTTTCCAAATTACTGGAAAAATCCCTCCATCAAACATGCCGTTAAAGATTGAAGTGAGGTGGGTGGCTATAGGCAATGGAGCCAGTTTGATGACTTTCAGCGGACATGGGTCCAGTGGGGACCCGGAGTTGACCTTGGCTAGTAGCTCCAAGGTGTCCTGAAGGGTGAGATGTCTAAACTCCTTAAGGATAGCGGGAGATGGTGTCCCACTGGTCTCTGTCTCGTCCTCCTGATCCTTCATAGTAAGGTCACTAAGACCAGTAAAGATAGTGTTAACTTTGGTCAGAAAAAATGATGCTATTTTTTCGCAAAGCTCTGTACTAGCCGGAACAGAGGCAGGTTTTACTGAGGACAGCTTATTAATGGTAGAGAAAAGCTCTTTTGTTGAATTTTTTGCTGCTAAAATCTGAGTGGCATAGTGCTTTTGCTTGGCTTCCCGTAACATTCATTTATATTTGGCCAGACTTGCCAAGTATAACATTTTTTTCCCCCTCCGTATATGCCTTCCTCCATTTGCGTTCCAAGCTCTTACATATACATTTTTGCAATTTTAGTTCGCTTGTATACCAAGGGGCTGAAGGCACCGTTCTAGTAAAAACCGCTAATTTGGGTGGAGCCAGATTTGCACAAGCCTGGGTAAGCCAATGTGTATATGACAAGGCCGCCTCCTCCATATTGCTGGAAATGGGTGTAAGAGAGGTGGCAAGTGCCCTAGATAAGGTCTCAGCTTCCACCCTGTTCCAAGCTCTGACTTCTTTGCACACTGTTTGGTGTCGCCCATTAGCTAAGTGGGGTGTGGGTGTGATGTTAAACCGGACTCCCGCAAGGTCTGACCAGGCCAGAGGTATTAGAGCTGAAAAAGCTAATTCTGAAATGTTGGAAAAAACCCCATCGAGGGTATGACCAGCCTGGTGGGATGGGCCCGTTACATGTTGAATCAACTCTGCAATTTCCATAATATTGAGGAGTCGTACTGTGTCTGGATCATCTGCCCGCTCAAGGTAGAAGTTAAAATCCCCATAAATGGTATGCGAGTTCCCCAGCAAGGCATCCTCTAAAAGGGTACCCAGTGAGGGAAAGAAAGGTGATTTAGTACCCGGGGGTCTGTAAATAAGGGTGCCTTTAAAGGAAAAATGACTTGTTAGTCTCAAGTTGAATGCGAGTGCTTCGCACGCTGGCAGCGACAGTGCTTTAAATGTTCCCTGCACTGAACTATGATATAGAATGGCTAAGCCACCTCCCCTCTTATTAGATCTATGAAGAACCTCACAGAAAAAACCCGGGGGGGGTGGCTTGCACTAAATCTGGACCGGATGCCTCGTCCGTCCAGGTTTCTGTGATAAAAGCAATTTTAATATCTAAGTCCACCAGCAGTTGAGAGCATTCCGTACTGTCTTTAACCAGAGATCTGGCGTTTATTAGGATACAGGAAAAAGTCTCTAACACCTCATTAGTCAAGAGACTCTCCTTAGTCCTGGTTTTGATACCGTCGGACCATATCGATGGTAGAGGCATAGAGCAATTGGGGCAGGTGCCAGGGGACCGAGCGTATCCAATCTCTGCCGCTACGCAAGAGCACTTGAGCTTACTCCCCCTCGAATTTAACTCCATCAAGGAGGCTCTAGAATAAACGAGTCGTTTGTGATCACCTGAGAGCATTTGAACAGGGTGTAGGGCGCTGAGCGCGACCTGGGCGCGGACGGGCTTGCCTTAGGCAAGTGGGAGTACTGTATCACAAAGCCAGCCTGTGTAGAACAGGTTATCGTCCATCTATTTTTTGCCATCAGTCTTTGTGTGTGTGTTAAATTATAAGGCAAAACCATTCTGTAGCATTTAGATATTTCCAAGGCACATGGTTGGATTTTAAAGCCTGCAATTTCCACTCAATTACATAATCAATCTCAGTTGACTGTAAGAGAGACATGTCATTAAGTATAACATTGAATGCATATGATACAATATTATTTTAAGAATATATGTGAGTTGACAATGTAGTCATGTCGTCGTCCTCAACAGCCAATGCATTTTCCAAATGAATCCTGTCAATTTGTCTTACGTTTTCAGCAGCTACCACAGTTCATTGTAAGTGACGTATATATGAATCTTTTAGAATGTGGTGACCTAGGACCCAACAAGAAATCTTGTAAATCCATTTCATCAGAAAGGAAAAATAGATGTTCCTTAACTACAGATAATGTGGAATAAAGAATTTTCTAGGTAGCGCGTCAAGAATTTTCAATACTATTAAGGACACGGAGGCGAGGATTATGCTTCTCTTTACTTTACTGACATAAACAGCACCCAATACACTTTAAACTAGCATAACCCCGGAAGGACAACCCCCTCCATAGTATGCACCAATCACATAACGCTCATTGGTATAAATGTCTGTGACGCAATGCTTCTTCCTCTCTCTTTGCAAAAACCTTCAAACACAGTTCTTAAACGTGACCCTAGAACCTTGAACTCCGCCGATTCCTTCATCGATTTGAACCTGAACTTAACCACCGGAACTTCTCCTGATCCAGATAGGATTTCTCCATGACTCCTTAAGAATGTATTTCCAACAAGAATACGGGTGGGTAGAAACTCAACATCATAGTACATAACATAATATAAACTCATATTTGTCAATATGAACAAATCAAACCTCATATTTTATAACACTGTTTCTAGAGTGGGATAATCCTTGCTTCTGTGTCCTTAATAGAATTGAAAATTCTTGACGCGCTAGCTAGAAATGTTTGTATTCTATGTCAGTCCACGGAGGCTTCAGATTATGCTAGTTTAAAGTTGCTCCACCACCGCTGTTGGTTTATGATAAAACGTCTTGAAAGTAGATTCAGCTCATCACAAAGAGGACTGGCTCCTGGCGTCCCTCGGGGTTTGGAGCTCAGTCCTACCCTTTTTAATATTCACATCAGACCTCTGGCGGAGGTACTGAAATATTTTGGACTATCTCACTAGTGTCGTATGCTGATGACTCTCAGCTAATTATTTCCCTGTCGGCAGAGTCAATTGGCTTTTGTGTCAAATTTTAAAACTGTGAATCAGCATTGGCCAAATGGATGCACGACAACTGTTACAAACTTAACTAAAAAAAAACAGAGATCCAAGGAGTACCCAGCCTAGCTGCCTGGATGCAATGTCACATGCCCTCCAGAACACTACGCTCCACCAATCTAAACCTGGCCCACATCCCTCGTCACAGCAGAGCCAGAACGGGAGGTTTCTCCTGGAGCGTTACCTTTATTATATACTTCCTGGAGCGTTACCTTTATTATATATTTCCTGAAGCGTTACATTTATAATATACTTCCTGAACAGTTTTCTTTGTCATATAGTTCTTGAAAGGTTTACTGTTGTTTTACACTTCCTGAAACTGAAGTGACAGCAGCACATCCTGATCCATCTCTTTTTCCACAATCCCTTCTTGTTTAAATTAAATCTTGGCCATGTGCATCTTCCTAAAGCTGTACCTCTAGCAAGAGGGCGCTCTGTGAGTGCTCTTTCTGTACTAAGTTACTCTGTGAACACTGGAAAATCATCTCCTTTTCTGAATTAGGTAAGAGTGACATGTTCAATGGAAGATTTAGTTAAATATCTGAGTATAGTGAAATATCTCTTGGTAACTTTCAAAAATGGTAAAGAAGAGATGTATTTTACAATTAGTTAAATATTGTGTATTCACATTCTCTCACATTTCCATTTAGTGATTTTAAATCTCTTTACATCCAATAGGAAACCAGCCTTGAATGCATAAATGATCATGAATAATGACAGTAATCGTGCAAATCTAAAAAAGAAACGGTTAGAAAAAATGAGCTCCAATATTCAGGAAAAGATCTGCACAGTCAGAGACTGAGGAACCTGAACATAAACTGATAGAGCCTGGAAGAATCAGTCTAGAGCAATTCAGTGGATCTAAGAGCCTGAGATGTGCACCTCCACGCAACAGGATAAAGAATGACCTCTAGAAAATTAAGGCAACAACACTGACAAACCACCTCCTGTATAAACAGGCCTTCAACACCAGCTTTGATCATGTGTTCGGTATGAGGTGGATACAGAATTGCTCTGCTTCCTGTAATGATGGCAGACCGCCATTCAGCACTCTAGGTGTATTATAAACATTTTCTGGCCAAACCACAGGAGCAAGAGAAAAGCACAAGAGAGTGGAGCCAAACAACGGAAGGGTAAAGGAAAGAGAGGGTCTCTGATCTACAACAGACTGTCCCAATGTGCATCGACCAGAAGGAAGACTAATCTTTACCGGTAAACATGCAAAACCATTCCGCAATCTAAGGACATAACCACCTACAAAGAAGCTTTACTTGCCACAATTATAATAAATGTAGTTGGTGACTTTTGTGTTTCATTGTGAAATCTGAAATCAACCATTCAAAAATACCACACACATACAGAGAATGTGAGAATAACACAAGTGCTTTATCAACCATGTTAGCTCTTCAGGAAACGCAGTCATGGGATGCAGACAATTATAAACCCGACCCAGAGACACTAATCAAGAAAGAAGAATCATACACAAGCAGCAAGAACTTTAGTTTGTCATCACTACTAAAGAGCCATCAGCAAACACACACAGGAGAAGCAATGTGCAATTGCAATGTATGTGTGAAGAACTTTAGTCAGTTAGCACTCCTAAAAGATAATCAGCGGACACATACAGGGGAAAAACCGTACCATTGCAATGAATGTGGGAAGAGCTTCAGTTGGTTATCACAACTCCAAAGACATCAGCGAACACACACTGGGGAAAAAGCATACCATTGCAGTGAATGTGGAAGTAGTTTTAGTGATTCCTCACATCTCAGGATTCATCAGCGAACACACACAGGGGAAAAGCCATTCCAGTGCAGTGAATGTGTGAAGAGCTTCCGTCAGTTATCACATCTCCAAACACATCAGCGGACACATACAGGGGAAAAACCGTACCATTGCACTGAATGTGGGAAGAGCTTCAGTCGGTTATCAACCCTCTGGAGCCACCAGAAAACACACACTGGGGAAAAACCATACAAGTGCAGTGAATGTGGAAGTAGTTTTACTGAATCCTCACATCTCAGGAGACATCAGCGAACACACACAGGGGAAAAGCCATTCCAGTGCAGTGAATGTGTGAAGAGCTTCCGTCAGTTATCCCATCTCCAAATACATCACCGAACACACACTGGGGAAAAGCCATTGAAGTGCAGTGAATGTGCAAAGTGCTTTAGTTGGTTATCACAGCTAAAACGTCATCAGCGAACGCACACAATTTAAAAGCCATTAAAGTGCAGTGAATGTGTGAAGACCTTTAGTCGATTATAAAACCTACAAAGACATCAGCAAACGCATATTGGGGAAAACCCATATAATTGCATTGTATGTGGAAGTAGTTTTAGTGACCGTTCAACATTAAAAAATCATCAGCGAACACAATTCGGGGAAAAGCTATTCAAGTGCACTAAATGTGTGAATAGCTTTAGACGATTATCAGCTCTTCAAAGACATCAGCATACACCCACAGGTGAAAAACCCTACCACTACAGTGAATGTGGAAGTAGTTTTAGTGACCCTTCAACATTAAGAAATCATCAGCGAACACACTTAGGGAAAAGCCATTCAAGTGCACCGGAAGCGCAAAGAGCTTTAGTCGATTATCAATTCTACGAAGACATCAGCAAACACATACAGGGGAGAAACCATACCATTGCAGTGGATTTGAAAGTAGTTGTGGGAAGAATTTTTAGCAAACTACAGGGATTAGTGTTAAAACCTATAAACACAACTCACTTGAATAAGTTTAACAAGCATAGACTGGAGAATATTTCTAGCTGATTTTGATGTTTGGTCCTTTTGTGCAACAACTGGTTCAATGACTACGTCCAAAGGCACAAGAAGGCAAAGTAGGAAATTGTGACCTGTAACTGTGAGAGATAATGCTTGCAGTGCACAACATTTACATCCGAAGCCCTGACGAGGGAGAAATGATGCTCATTTCAATCCTCACATGCATCTGTAAATGCACCCACCATAATGGCACTTCCCAAGAGGTGTCTGTAATGGGCCCTCAAGGACGGACGCTAGACGAGATCGATGTAAAGAAGGCTTTATTGCAATGGGTTTTCGTTTAGCCCGGCTTGTCAGTCTTTCGCTAGCAAAGGCCGAGGGGTCCGTGGTGCTCCTGTACCCCTGCTCTTAGTGTCCACTCGCCTCTGGTAGGTCAGCTGCACCTCCGGTCACGTTGTCAGCTCGCCGGTGGTTCCGAAAAGTAAAGAAAAGACAAGGGAAGCTATTAGCCTCACTAATAGGCAACAATGTCCTAATACCAGGGCCTGGAAGTGAGGAATCACCGTAACTGTGCAGGACAGTATCTTCGTGTGTATCAAACAATAGTGAGGGGTCGGGGATGCCACAAACAAAATAAAGGTGACTAAACAAAACGAGGGACGGTTCTCTTAACGAGGGTGCTCCCGTCGTCCGACCCAACCCGCTACCCGGTCCCGTACCTGTCCTAGCCACGCTCCTCCCCTGGGAACGTGGCATGGCGCTTCGCCGGATCTGGAGCCTCCTGGCCTCTCCGCTCTCGAACCTCCTCTCTCTCCGGGTGCTCTCTCCCTTGCGTCTGTCTCTTCCTCGTCCAGTTCACTACTCCGCTCGTCTCCTTCTCCTCTCCTGGGATCGCCGTCCGTCCGCTTCCTGTTTCCGTCCTCTTTTTCCGCTTCCAACGCCGTGACGTCCCGTAGGGGCGGGGTCTGATTCCCCAGGTCTTCCCAGTTAAAGGGCACCACTCCTGCTATTGTGTCCCGGAGTATTCCTTCGGTTTCTGGCGCCCATTCATCCTGTTGAGAGGGGATTACAGTAGGTAAACGCGATATCGGTGTCCACCAGTCCGTACCTACACCCTGATCCGTATGCTCTGTCCCGTCACAGTGTCCAGTATCAAGCTGGAGCCTTGGGAAATGTTCTGGCTCACCACTGACTGTAAATGATTCACAGTGAGATTAATTGTATATGATTATATTTTAGACCTTTCTTATTTACAGAGAATCACCCAACCAACTCCTAACTGGTGAAAGCACAAAATCCATGCATGGTGGCAAAATTATTGATCATAGAGAGAGCTGATGAAAAGTTTAGTTCTTAATACGTTTATTAAAGGTTGACGGTTAAGTAAAGAATCTTGAGCAGTAAAGAATTCCAGCTCTTGGAATCCAGAAATATCGACTCGCTGCTTTATCTTTCTTTTTTTTAAATGTTTATTAAAAAAAATCTGATTATAAGACAATAACACTGGTCATCGGCATAATATGTAAACATGCGCAAGTAGACATCAGCTGTGTATCTAGTCAGCAGCAAAGGAGAATCAAACAATATTAGTGTGCACCAAATCATTATCGTGGGCCCCATCTTCCCAGTCCAACCATATACCCAACCATATAAGATCATTGTGAATCGGAGAGCGAGAGTCCTTAGTGTGTAAGCCAAGGCTTCCATATTTTCCAAAACATTTTAGGGCTGCCCCGTGCTTTATAGGTTGTCTTCTCTCCCAGCATATACATGTCTATGCTCTCTCCATTCAACAAGAGATGGAACTGCCGCGGCCCCCCCACGCCCTAGGTATGTCTCGTTTCGCGACCACCAACCCTAGCTGCAGCAAGACCAACTTAGGTTTAGCGAGGTCAATATCTGTGGAGATTCCCAGCAAAACAAACGAGGGTTGGAATTGTTTCCCCCAAAACATTTTCCATCTTTCCCATCAGAGTCATCCAGTACCTTCTGCTTTACATTTCTTCAACTTTGCATTGGAAAAGAAATCTGGATTCGTAAGTAAAGGAACACAAAAGAGTTTTGGCACAAATGATATTCAGGTTTGCATTAACAAGCTATAAGCCCAACCTTTTTTAACATCTATATCCAATTTCTGGCACAAGTGTCCAGGAGCAGAGGATTAGCTGTGGTATCTTACGCGGATGACACACAGCTGGTGGTGGCATTATCTGATGACTCTGGGCAGGGTGCACTTAAGTTTCAGGAAGATTTAACAGCTATTGCAAAGTGGATGACGGACAATTGTCTTCAGCTCAATGGCAACAAATTGGAGATCTTTGTGGTGGGCAAAGACATCCATCTGTGGAGTGACCTCTGGTAGCCGTCCTCTTTGGGCCCTCCGCCGGCTCCTAAACCGGCAGTAAAAAAATCTAGGAGTCTGGATAGACTCCCATCTTTCTTTTCAAACCCAGAGTAAGGTAGTAGCCGGAGTTTGTTTCGGGCTCCTACGTGGGCTTAAACCTTTGCAGGGTTTCTTCGATCCTACCATCCGTCAGGTAATCATTCAGGCCACAGTACTCTATAAACTGAACTATGCGAGCTCCCTAAATATCTGGGCCAATAGGGCAGAGTTACTGCGTTTACAAAAGGCACAAAATGCGGCAGCCCGAGCCCTCCTTGGTCTACCGAGAATCTGTTCCATCGATAGTTCCATCCGCAAACTACATTGGCTGCCGGTGGAGAAATGCATCCGAGACTCTCTGTATTGCCCACAGAATCATGATTCTCCAATCTCCTGCTATTCTGGCTAGCCTCATGGCGACCTATAGACCTACCCAACAGCTGCGCTCCAAGGAGCAGCATCTATCGGTTGTTCCTCAGTTTAAGAGAGTACGGACCGGATTACTCTCCTTCCATATTTGTGCTCCTAAGCTTTGGAACTCCCTCCCTGCACATATTAGAAACATTCAAAATCATTCTCTCTTCCGTAAAGCCATCAAAACTCACCTCTTCCCTGCATAATTGCCTCCTGGGTGTTCTTGGCTTGCTTATGGCAGTGACATGTTAGCCCTGGAACGCCCCGTTGCTGAGAAGCTGCATACTTTATAAAACCCCTTAACATAACATAACAAGCAAAAAGAAACCCTAGTTTTATAAACTGCCTGTGAATGAATGGACATAAAAAGTGCTGCCTCGTGAGCAAACAGTGAAACTTTTCAATGCAGTTGGGATGTCCTCAGGCCACAAATAAGATAGATCGTAGCATTCTGAATCTTCTGTAATGTGCTTTTGTGTTGCTGGAGCTGCCAAATACACAGTGTTCTTATAGCCCAGCCTTGTATAGAGGAAGGAGTTCACCGATATAATATGAATATCAGGAGAAAGGATACATCTTCAGTAGCCAAAGATAGTAGAAACTAATGCTTTCCACGAGTTCATTTTAACAAAGTGCTGAGTCCGAGAAGTTCTTCATGCTGCCGACCATCATCACCACCACCACCCAACCAGTGAGGAACAGCAACAAGACTGCTCTTTAGCACACCCATCCTTATACATAACACACTACAGGGGTTTGCTCCAGGGTCAAACTCACTTTACTTTCACGTTACCAGCAAAAAGTTCTAAACTGAACAAATTATATTTAGAAACAAGTGGTTTGTACGGCCATTAGTGGCATAATACATTTGAAACCCAATGCTTTATAAATCTGTATTAATGATACACAACCAAACATCTAAACACCACCCATGTATGGACATCCAAGAGCCTTTAAAAACCACACTACAGAGGTGTGTACCAGGATCAAACTCAATTTACTTCAAAGTTAACATGAACTAAATTATGATACAGCAAGACCAATCATGATGCTATGAAATGTACACAATGATGACTAGATTTTACATATTAATAAGAAATGTATGTTTTTAGATATGTAATAAAACAACACATTTATTTGAATTCATGGTATTTGACTGCTGATTGTACAGGAGATCTTAAATGTGATTTATTCCCTAAACTATAAAGATAATTTGTGATGTCAGCAAGGAGCCTAGTTTATTTGGCAATAGAGCGGTCAAATCTCGATAGCATGACTGCTTTCAGCAGGAGTCTGCTTCAGGTGGCATTAGAGGGGCCTAGTCTCAATAGCATGACTGCTCTCAGCAGGAGTCTCACGCAGGTGGCATTAGAGGGAACTATTCTCGGCAGTGTGCCTTGTCTCAGAGTGAGAGGTGCTAAAAATATGGCGGTATCCTGGCACTTCTCTTGTTATTAATCCATAAAAATACCACATAATGTTGAGCACTTGAAAGCAGTCTGCCATACAAGGGATTTAAACATGAATTTGTCAAATACGAAATTGACTTTTTTATTTTTATTTTTGAGGTTCTTATATAGCGCTGCTTTATCTAATAATATCGGACAGGTTTTCTTCGAGAGCCCTCCCTCCTTTGGAAGAAGTTTTCCATCGAAATACCCAATGGGATTTCCAATGAAAGGCTGACAATCTGTCCAACTCTAAACAGGTCTGGTGGGTGGACCGTTGTTTGGCTGGTATAATGCTTAGTTGCATTTTTGATAGAGTGCCCTGCCCACCACACCCTGAATCCAGCTAGTCTTTCTATAGTGATTTTTCTATTATGAGTTACATTTGAAGACTGTCCCCCTTATTTATAGTTTGAGAGGTGGCCCAGCGTCTGCTAGAGGAGCAGGCGTAACAACTTCCACTACCCTGTTGGACTACCGTCCACCATATTTAGTGATCTCCTCCAACCTGGCTATCCCTGTGTCTTCAGAGGAGTAACAGGAACTCCTCTAAAAGCCTATTTTTCTAAGTAATTTAGTGAATTTAAGTGTTCTAAAAAACATAAAGGATGGTGTGGAAAAGCAAGCACCTGCTCTTATATATTGGAAGGGCAATATTTTTGAAATTGTAAAATACCCCTCACACACTGAAACCTGATTCAGTGTCATGCTTCATCATTGGGGTCTTCATGTCCCTCTACGGGACGGGGCGTGCTACGACCTACGTAGACGCGGGAGCACTTTTATTCGTGATTATGTGTAGTGCGTGGAGTGGTAGGGTCGTGAAAGATATGTGAAATAGTTTTAAAATTCCCTGGCTAGTGGACAAAATAACTTTATTGCCTTCCCTAGCTGGAAATAGTAAAAAATGGGGAGGTGTAGATGGTGTACTATAATGAGTCACTGTCTACAGGATCGACATGTTTCAGAAGCCATCCCCCTGGCTTTCTTCCTCAGGACCAAAAAAGGACGATCCCTACGTCACCTTTATCGGCGGTATAATATTATTGTTGTACATATGCCTGCCGGTCAAAAGTACTGTTCTCTGTACGCCTTACTAAGGCGATAAAAAGATATACCAATCGTTTATTGTAGTCTCTGAAATGGAAAAACACAAGGGATAAACAACTTAGCTTATTATTTATCACACGTTGTGTTCACATCACCATCTTGTGCAAAGTATCGTGGTGACTAGCACTGTGATATATTTCTCTTGTCGGACACAACATTTTTATGCCACAAGTGAGTGTTGTGCAACCCAATAGTGAATCTCACTCACTTGCAAGAATTAAAAAACACTCCTCGTCTTGGTTGTTAAAATATTTACATATCACTCAGTTTACACATTCATTCATCTCCCTTTCACACATCATTGTGGACTTTTTTAAGTTCACCGCGTCCCACATGTAGTAATTAAATAAGCATGCATACATGTGAGCATTCATTCGTCAGAAATCATACTCTCACATCGTTTTGTCAAGATTTAGTTGGTATACATACATCCGTGTATTAACGTTGTTGCCCCATGAGCTGGCACGAGAGGTTAAAGGCACCTGTGTTCAGACACTGCGTTTTTTTTAAAGAAAAACGGATATAAACAACTGATTCGGCGTCGTACTATGAATATGATTGTTGTCATCGGCGGTTGGCTTCTTTAAAGACTAACCATCGTCCTACTTACATGCTGGAGGTAGCGCATTCAACCAGGAATTACCTTCTCGTGGCTCGCCGGAACATAGTTTAGATGTTTTCAAAGCCTGGCTTTTAACTCGTTTGCCGGTACATGAAAGCGCGCCAAACCTTGGAAATCAGGGGAGGGAAACACTAGACTGAGCATTTCACAAAATGGCCACCGCTACTGGGTCTGTGCAGAGGCCTTATCGTGACCCCACTTCCTGGTTGAGTGTTCTGTGTTGGTCAAAGACAAGAACACTAGACTGTGCTTTTAAATATAAATGGCCGCCACCCATTGGAACTCGAGGGGGCCTCTTGTGACCACACTTCCTGTTGAATCGTTCGTGTTGGCAAAGATTGTACTTTAAAGGAGGAGCCAGAAAAATTGTTGTAGGTGGCGTGTTTACGCGCTAATGATGTCAAAAATATGCTAAATATATCTGAAAAGGATTATTGAAATATTGGCAAAAAAACGTTGGCTGGTAAATTTTAAAAGATCACCATATGATGGCTGATTATGGAAAAAAGGTTTATAATAATGAAAACCAAATTGTAAAAATGTTAGTATATTTCGCAGGAAAATAGTAGGTAGTGGATCTCCAAGGAATAAAGCTCAAAATCCGCCAAGGAGATAATGATCAGTGTTAGCCAACCATATATCTTGTATCACAAATGTGCTGGTATATAAAAATACAAATAATAGGTCTTTCTTTCTTTAGTCAAAAGAATACCTTAAAAAAGGGGACTATTAGTAGCTGGTATTGACAGATACCCTTTCTTGATGAGATGCATTATTAGATATGCACAGGTTAGAGCTGATTCCAAGGGATGTCATCATTCAAGCCTTTCTCATGTGTTCTCAAGCGGAACACCCATCATTGTTCTTTTTTGAACAAATACCTGTCATTTTGGATTTGTTTGATGACTGTCCAGGCAATGTCTTCCCACTTGTGACCCTTTGCCAGAAAGTGGGCCACCATTTTCGTGGTGTTTTTTGCTTTTGATGTTACTTTTATGTTCTCCTATCCTTATCTTGACGGAGTGTGTGGTCATGCCCATGTACTCTAATAGACATGGGCAGGTGATCAGATGAGGTCCTGACTCATGATGAGGCTGCCGGGGATGGCCCGGTTGTGGTGGAGAGAGACCAGGTATGCGAGCCGCCAGGACCTCAGAACCCCCTAATAGGTAGTATTAGGAGTGGTGTTATGCCTCCCTTGGGCGGGGTAGTTGATGATCACCTACCAGTATCATCCTTAGCCACCACCAGTCACGATAATCCCCTACTGAGAGACGGTATTTTGCCCGACAGTACATGTCCTAGTGTGGGAAACACAAAATGCATGTCCATATTGTCATGGAATGTGGCAGGCTTACCTAACAAATTAGCTTGTCCGGAGTGGGGTACTTTTGTGGACAATAGCGATATATGTGTATTCCAAGAAACCTGGGCCAGGGAGGACCAACATAGAGTGGGCTTTGCGGCATGTAATATCGCCGCACGGTGGGGAGGAAAGGGACGCCCATCAGGGGGCCTTACAATCTGGGTTGGGCTACATTTCGGCTGCTCGGGCGAGATCATCCCGATTTACTCTGATGACATTCAGTGCGTTCTCTTGTCCTGGCCAACCCCCTACAAACTTGCCATCGTGAATGTCTACTCACGGCCGACAAGTGTGTCAAATGAGTCCAAAACAATTCAAGAGTTGTCATCCTTCCTCGGTTCCCTTAGTAGGGATATACATTATTTGGTCGCAGGGGACCTAAACTGTCACTATGAGCCACTTCGTGGCCTAAGTGAGGGAGTCCTGACGGGCGAGGACGAACACTGGGGAATCCCGCCATGCCACTCCCCACATCCGAAGTCCTGGTCCCCACTGTCCATCCAGATCACGACCCTAACTTTGAATAACTCTATCAGGGCCTGTAATGGTCGGACGCCATCTGATACTCCGTCAAAGTGTACCTTCAATAAGAGGGGACACAAATCAAGACTAGACTATATTATGGTGGAGACATGCTTATGGTCGAAGGTTGTTGACTTCGATGTAATGCCTAGGGTGGACAGCGACCATAATGCACTAAGCCTGAGGATAGAGTGCCCACGGCCTAGAGCAAATGAAAAGGAATCTGGCCCGGAGGTGGTCGAAGGGCTGACTATAACGAATAATAGACGCATAGTCAAGTGGGAAAAACTGGTGGTATCACGAGACGCACTGCCTAAATTATATAGCGCAATTTTACCCTATTTTATGAAGGTGGGCTCTTTAAACTCCCAGCCTCTGGCATTAGACTTTAATGATAACATGCAGTGTGTGTATCAGGACCTAGTAACCTGTTTAGCGGAATTTTTTAACCCCCCTGGCTCTAATAGGAGGCGCAGGGTGCCTGCATCCACATGGTATAATGCCTCATGCAGGAAGGCAAAATCAGAGCTCATTGTGGCCCTTAAAGATGGGAGAGACAAACCACAAATTTGCACCCTAAGATCACAATACACAGAAACAATGAACCTCGCTAGGGAGGAGTGGGATATGGAGAAATGGTCCAACCTCTCCTCCTCATTGGATTTGAGAGATGCACGCAGATTTTGGGCAATAGTTAGCACAGGGTCAGGAGAGCCTAGATCTGCAATAGAACCCAATATTGAGGCGGGGGTCTGGGAGCTCCATTTCAAGACCTTATATGCGGCAGTTACAGGTCTAGAAAGTCCATTGGCACACACACCTAGACTGGGGGCACAAGATGACCATGAGTGTACAGTGGAGGAGGTCTACATTGCCATAGGGAAGTTGGCCATGGGTAAGGCTCCCGGTTTAGATAGACTCCCCGGTGATTTATTTAGGGATCAACCGGCGATCTGGGCCCCTTACCTATGTGCCCTTTTCAACGCAATCCTGCGAGGTATGGAGGTACCGGGTACTTGGTTGGGAGCAGAGATTGTCCCAATCTTCAAGAAGGGCTCTCCTCTGCTTCCAACCAACTACAGGCCCATTAGCCTCATTGACGTTCCCCAAAAAATCTTCTCCCGTCTAATCCTGGACCGCTTACAGGAGTGGACGAGGAGTTTGATATCCTCAGTCCTTATCAGGCCGGATTTAGGAGGAACACATCGACCTTGGACCAGAGTTTCCGTCTTACAATGTTTTTCTGGAAGACAGTAACACTAGAGGGTGGCAGCCTCTACATGGTCTTTGTGGACCTCCGGTCCGCGTTCGACTTAGTACCCAGGGCCAAACTATGGGCGGTGCTCTTGGAAATGGAAGTTCCCAACGCAATACTGACGGTGCTGATTAGGCTGCATGCACAAAACTACGCACAGGTCAGATGTGGGAGGGAGGGGGTGCTGTCGTCCCGGTTTCCAGTTTGCAGGGGGGTCAGGCAGGGGTGTGTCCTGGCCCAACCCTGTTCTGCCTCTATGTGAATGGAGTTATATCGCATCTGGACGCGGTTCCCAATAACGATGCACCCAGATTGGCAGGCAGGAGGGTGCCGGCGATAATGTTTGCCGATGACACCCTCCTGCTTTCCAAGTCCCCTATGGGGATCCAACGAGTGTTGGACGGCTTCACAGACTTTTGCAGATGCCGCGGACTGGAAATCAATGCTGATAAAACTAAATTTATGATTTTCAGCCCCCCGGCATCGACCCTCCCAACACCGATCCTGGGTTCGGTTAGACTGGAGAGGGTACAGACTTTCCAATATCTAGGGGTGACGATCAATGAAAACCATTCCTGGGGCCCCCAACAGGCGAAATCACAACTTAAACTCTCCCAATTAGTGGGCAGCATCCTCAAAATGTCTAATACATCTACAATCAAGCCAGTGAGCCCCGCACTGGAGATTTCCAAAGTGAAGGCGAGGGCATCGGCTCTCTATGGTGGGGAACTCTGGGGGTACACCTGTAGGCCCGAAATTCATAACGTGGAGAACAAGTTTATGAGGCAGCTACTTGTACTCCCCCCAAAGCACACCCCTCCTTCCGCTGAGACTGGACTTAGGACTGAGTTTTATTCAGGATGAGCTAGCTCTGAAACCGCTTAGGTTTTGGCGCAGGCTATGGATAACTCCAGAACTGTCCAATTATAGGCTTGAATTAAAGAATGTGTTGAATCATGGTAGTGCAGCGAAAATCCCCTGGCTTGCATTTGTGAAAAAGGAATTGGGGAAAATGGGACTATCGGACCTCTGGTATGAGCCAGAACAGGCATGCAGGGGGGTTTCATGCAAAACGCTTGCAAAGTCCTGGAGCTAGGAAGTTATACATCCAATGGAGATTCGCAACACTACCACTAAGGTCTAGTGGTCTACACCAACGAGCAACTCTTGCCCTGGATGCGGTGCGAATAAGGAGGATGAACTACACATCCTCTTTTTTTGCCCTGCTTACAGAAAAGCCAGAAAGTACTGGTTGATACCCTTGTGCAAGAACATGGGCTTTGATAAATGTTGTGTTGCAATGAGAGTCTTTAAAACTGACACTTCACCGCACATAGTTTTCGCACTCTCAAAGTTCCTGCTAGCTATGTGGTCCAAGAGATGTTCTCTCATGATAGCGGCACCCGGGGGTGATTGCATACCATGACTGCATACCCTGCTTGATAATCTGATTTTATGTAATGTTTATTTTATCTCCTGTAGTCTTATACATGTTTTAACCGTTTTAACTGTACTCTTTTATGACTGAAAAAATGTCGAAATAAAGATCAAATGATGATGAGATAGACAACATTTTTAGAATTGCAAGTAGAGAAACCTATCTGGTCCCACCTTGTTCCATCCTGGAAGAATATTTATTTGCTTTTTCTGGTCAGTCTACATACATTGCACATTCCACATGGATGGTGTCCAGAGACCAGTGGTAATAAAGTTGTTTGCATGGTATGTTCTCTTCCTTTGTCTTTTGGTCTGGTATGTATCACCATGTCTCGACTGCTCTTCGCTCTTCTGTGTGAAAAGATAGGCTTTGGTAGATTCATACCTCCGCTATTGAGAATACACCAATGTTTGTTCACAATTTTAGTAATTTCATTGGAGTTCGTATTGAAAGTTGTGATACACACTGGACGATTTTCCTCCTCTTTCTGGGGTTGTGGTTCCAAAAGGCGGTCTCTGCAATTGTTTCGCGCTCTTTTGTATGTCTTCTCAATCACCCTCCTAGGGTATTGGCGTTTCTCCAGTTTCTTTTTGAGGTCGACTGATTGTTGTTTGAAATCTTCAATTTCAGTGCAGTTCCTACGCAAGCGTTGGAATTGTCCATATGGGAGGTTGTCGCGAAGATGTCATGGGTGAAAGCTTTTGTACAATATTAGGCCGTTTTTGGAGGTCTTCTTCAAATGGGTGGTTGTTACAAGTTTTCCTTCTTTGGCATGAATGTTTAAATCCAGGAAAACTAATTTCTCATTTGAAATGGTGCTTGTGAACTTCAAGAACTGGTCTTGGTAGTTGAGCCACGTTAGGAAGCGTCTGGCCGTTGTCTCATCACCATCCCAGATGATCAGAATGTCATCTATATATCGTTTCCATATATGTATGTGGTCACGGAATGGATTGCTGGAATTAAGGATCTTCTGTTTTTCCAAGTGGTGTACATAGAGAACAGCTATGCTGGGAGCAAATGTGCTCCCCATGCTGGTCCCATGTTTTTGTAGCTACAGTGTGCCACGGTATTCAAAAAAGTTCTCTTTGAGTGCTAGTTGCCAGCACTCCATGATCACATTTCTTGGTGTCTGGTAATCCCAGTCTGTGTCGAACAGGACGTCCTCTATGATACCTAAAGTCTTGTTGTGGGGAAGACCTGTATACAGGCTTTCCACATCACAACTGATCAGTAGTTCTTTCTCTGGGTTAAATGATTTCCCTTCTAAACGTATCAGGACGTCTTTAGTATCTTTTAGATACGTCGAGGTATTTTTTTAATAGCAGTCATAAAAATGCATCCGCAAATTTTGAGACCAGTTCCAAAATGGATCCAATACCAGATACTATTGGACGACCCGGTGGGGAGTCCAGAATTTTGTGAATTTTTGGTATGGTGTAGAGGTAAGGTGTTTTTGGTGAAATTATGGTTAGAAATTCCCCTTCCTTTTTTGATATCCACCCATGTGATCGTCCTTCTTCCACCATACTGGCTATTTTTACCCGCATCTGTTCAGTTGGATCTTGATTGAGGATTTCATAATTACTTTCGTCATAGAGGAGGCGTTTGCACTCCTGATTTTTCTGCTGATTGTATCACAATGGCCCCTCCTTTATTGGCTGGTTTTATTACCAAATCAGGGTTATTCGCCAGTTCTCTGAGTGCCTCGCTCTCTTCTCTGGTGATGTTATGGAAAACCTTCTTGGTTGCCGGATCCATCTCTTCCAGTTCTTTCATGAGAGCTTTTTCGAAGGTGATGAGTTCTACAGGTAGACTCGCTTCGGGTGGGATGAATGCTGATTTTGGTCTCAAACTTGTGTCTCCATCTTGCTGGTCACTTTTCTCTTTATCTTTAAAGAAAACTTGTAACTTCAGTCTTCTCATGAATTCTTTAATTTCTTTGCAGAGTTGGAATTTATCCAACTTTGCCGTTGGTACTAAAGCTAGTCCCTTTTCGAGGACTTGGATCTGTGCTGGTGTCAGGATGTGGTTTGTCAGATTGACCACGAGATTCATTTCTTGCTCGTTGAGGCCCCTGTCATACTCCTTGTTGCCATCCTAATCTGCTCCCCGTCTTGTGGAGCCCAGTGCACGTTGTCCCCTCTCCGGTTCCTCCCTTTGTTTCTCCCTTGGCATGACCCTAAAAAATGAGTCTGTTCGTAGATGGGGTAGTCTAGTGGAGGATAATTCCATTGTTGGTATGCCCCTTGTGGGTGTTGGTTTACTGGAGGGCGTAGGGGATGCATGGGATACGGTGGTGGACCTTGGTAGTGGCCCCAGCCCTGATGGTCATGGAACCATGGGCGTCTGTTGTTGCCCCTCCCACCTCGGTATCGTTGGTATTTTCCTCTACTTGAGTCAGAACCGAAGGATCCTGAATCGGATGAGTCATCGTCTGTTGTCATTTTGTGACAGTTTGATTTCTTTAATAGCTCCTCTAAGAGCACCTAAAGTTTGCTGAGTGGCTGCCATGTTTCCTACGTCTGCCCAACAGGCTTTTTTTGTTTTACTTCTTTTTGTAAAATGAGGCATTAGTTGTGAGGCCTGCACAAATAATGGGTCTACATTTCTCCTTCACTGGGAACCCAACACCCCAATGTAGCACTTGACTCTTAGAGGGTAGCGTTGCAGAGCAGTCTAAGGCTTACTCTAGGGAGGTGGTGTGGGTAGTAATCACCATTTGCAGGTACGCAGATTTAACACTCAATAATTGATTGTCTGTACTTTTCGTTATAAAGAAGAAGAGTATATTTATTACACACACACTACTCAATACTATGCATCAATTTAAAATATACATAAGTTGTTGGAAATACTTCTTGACATTGTGTAAACACTCCCACCCCTCCCGCGGGGGGATCTAGTACCACCACTAACATGTGTGAACATCATCAGCCCCCAAATACATCTGGTTGAACATAACGTGGAGTGGTGGCCCCCCCATTATTTCAACAAGCACTTATAATGAGAACTTCTGCCATAGTGACACATGACCCTGACTGAGAGCATCTCATACTGACCATACAGTATACATATTTAAATCACAGTGGCCGACTGTCTGGTTGTTCAACTAACGCATTCGCAAGAATACATGCCTAAGCATCACTTGGAATGACAGGTACTTATCATATTTGGTAACATGATCAATGCAAATGAATCACAGCCCCTAAAAGGCATCATATACATAATCACTTGATTATGAAATTACAACCAGGCACCATGGCAAGAATGCCTAGCAACATATTTCCAATTTACTTATCATTTCACATATTGCATGTGACTTCCCATCCCCAAATGAAACAACATTATATAAATGCACCACTTGTGCAATTGTACCTTTACACCTCTAGGGGATGTCTCCACAAAGACAATCCATGTTCAGCCTTTCACAACTCTGTGCAGTCATAAACATCAGCTCCCAGCTGCAGAACAAACGTTCCAGCATTAGGAAGGCTTGATTAAACATGAATAACCCTTGAGTAGTTCTTTCCTTCAATCCCCAGAGACTGATGGTGGGGACGTTCTACTTTTGTGCTAGGGTAGTCTGCGTTTCTCCTGCAGCTCCCCCTGCACCTTTGCCAACAAATAGTGGTGACCCCATCTTCCTGGGGCCACCACACGCTGAAAACGAGCAGGTTTTCCCTTCAGGCCTTTCCATGCCCTGCAAGGCTATATGGGGCGCTTTCCACCCCATCGCTTGCATATCTGACCAGCGACTCTCCCGCTGGTCCGGGGAGCGCCGCACTGACTCTGATAGCCTCACGCCGCGTTTCCACTTTCTCGGGGGCCCAGTCCCACACTGCCACGTCCACATGCTAATTTTTTATCTGCATTAGAATTGTCTTTGGCCACGCCGGTGACGTCGGGTGACTCTGGCCAGTGGTGACGGAGATAGTGTTACTCATAGTCATTGAAATGTCACTCATAATTACACTGAAAATATGAAAATGTCACACATAGCAATCTGAAACCTTGGTAGGAATCACTGACAGAATATCGACGACGAGAATATCGACGACAAAAATATCGGACCCGAAATATCAATGTCCAGAATATCGAAGTCATATCTACATAATAGTAAGTACAAAAATATCGGTAAAAAAATATTGTTGTTAAAAATATCATTGTTAAAAATATTGTTTTTTTTAATGTTTAAAAAATAATGTTAAATAAATTAAATAATACATGTAATTAAAATAAACATTGTTAGAATTATTAGAAACTGTTTAAAATTATAACTAATACATATAGGTGCCGATTCCGATCCGAGAATTTTTTTTGCGTACGACTCGTATCCGTATATTTTCACATACGAATCGAACAAGTACTGTACAAACTGCGAAGTACGATTCGTACGTGAAAAATACATACGAATTGCGTCGGGAAAATGGTCCGAGAGGGAGCCGTAAATTTTTACGTCCGAATAGCGTCGGGAAAAGTGTCCGATAGGGAGCCGGACATTTTTACGTGCAAATCGTAAAACAGAAGTCCGAGCGCGCAAGTACGATCCGTACCGCCCGTCCGAATACACAACCACATGTAAAAGGCCTCATACGGAGCGAACGCTGTAGCACACATGTACAGGGTAAACTTGTACAGCCCCCCCTCACCCCGCACATGTCAGCACCGTACCCCCGTATGTCAGCACCGTACGCCCCCCTCCGCACCGCACCCCAACACCGTAGCACAGCCCCGCACCTGTACGCCCCGTACCCCAGGACCGTACACCAGCCCCCCACCTGTACGCGCCACACCCCAGGCCCGTCTCCCAGCCCCGCACCTGTACGCACCGTACCCCAACACCGTAGCCCAGCCCCGTACCTGTACGCACCGTACCCCAACACCGTAGACCAGCCCCGTACCTGTACGCACCGTACCCCAACACCGTAGCCCAGCCCCGTACCTATACGCACCGTACCCCAACACCGTAGCACAGCCCCGCACCTGTACGCACTGTACCCCAACACCCTAGCACATCCCCACACCTGTACGCACCGTACCCCAACACCGTAGCACATCCCCGCACCAGTACGCACCATACCCCAACACCGTAGCACAGCCCCGCACCTGTACGCACCACACCCCAGGCCCATCTCCCAGCCCCGCACCTGTACGCCCCGTATCCCAGGACCGTACCCCAGCCCCCCACCTGTACACGCCGCACCCCAGGCCCGTCTCCCAGCCCCGTACCTGTACGCACCATACCCCAACACCGTAGCACAGCCCCGTACCTGTACGCACCGTACCCCAACACCGTACCCCAGCACCCTCACCCAGCATCGCGTATGTACGGACCTTACCTACGCGAAAAATACTCGTACAGAACCAGGACACTGTAAAACAGCACAAGGAGGGTCAATTCAACACCACAAAACACGTCAACATGACAAAATGCATGTCTATGACTAACCTGGCACATCCAAACAGGCAAACAGAGGCCCTAAATCACAACCACCTCTTATAACACACCCACCACAAATTCAAACCCAGCCACACCCACAAATGGACCAATAAAAAGGGCCCACACACACAACCCATGAGCCTTTGCAACAGACCCACTGCTGACAGACCCCACAGACAAACAACTGCACCTTACTTACACCTTAACTACACCTTAACTTACACACCTTCACACAACCTCATTCACAAACACCCCCTCTTTACATTCACACACACACCGTCACATTCAGACCCACACACCCACAACCATCCACACCCACACCCCACACCATGCCCACAGACAAGAATCCAAAGTTCACAAGGGCGGAGCTGGACCTCCTCGTCAACGAAGTCATCAGAGTCGAGCCACAGCTGTTTGGAACATTGGTCAGACAGACCAGCATAGCCCAAAAAACAAGCCTGTGGCAGAGGATTGTCGATAAGATGAATGCTGTTGCGCCCATCCGAAGGACCAGGCATGAATGCCAAGCCAGGTGGTACGATCTGCGCAGGGCAGTCAAGAGGAAAATGAACGAGGAATACGCCCAGAATAACATCACTGGAGGTGGGCTGCCCCACAGACCCGTACATTACCATCCCTGGGAGGAGAAGGTGATGGCCATGCTTCCGCCGGTGGGAGTACACGGAGTCGAAGGAGTCGCAGAGCCTGGTGAGTACACAAACAACTCACGTAACATGGGGGGAATGCCAACCACACCACAAACACACCAAATGCACGCAACTTCCCCCAAGCCCACACCGCACACAACCACACTCAAAAACCACGCTCATGCCACTAACGTCTCCATGCCCCATTCACAAATAAAGGCAATGCCATGTCCCAGGCCACACCAACCACAAAGCCAAGACTGGATGTCTGGGATGCGGGGAGGGTGGGGCTCACACAACACATTGTGCAACTCAGAAGCAGACACCAATGCCCTCAGCCCAGATGGCCTAGGTACATACCCATGCATCATGCCCAATGCACAGGGACTGGCAAAGTACTGACAAGGTAGCTGACACTTGGCCCTGCTGTATGCAGCACAAGGCCCTCCTGTGACCACTGTACACTCAAACACCAACTCCACAAGCTCAGATATCTAGCACAGGAACTCACACTCACTGTCATTCCAGCATGCACCATGAGGGGATAGACACATCACCTGGGAGACCCAATGACACACAACAGCAGGCCCGGTCACACACCCCCCCTCACACAAGCACACACCCCCGGGGCAGGCAACGGATCTACCCACTCCCACAATGGACATGTGACACTATAAGACCAATCCATAGCCAAATAAGCATCCTAGCCCAAAATCTACTGGTCAAACACTCAGGAGAACATATCAATCTGTCCCCCGCAACATACCCATCCACAAGTGTACATTGAGACGAATGCTAGGCACATCCAACTACCTAGGGGAACTGTGACAACTTGAATATGTATGAAACATGGATGTGGCATGAAACAGCATTAACATTGTCTCTCTCTCACACACAGGGCAACGTCATCGACCTCCCCCCAACAATGGGGGGGAACAATCACAGTCCCAGGCTCAGCGTGAAGATGATCCCACCGGCAGCGACGACTCTCACCACCCCGTGGATGACCCCGACCAACCTGGCCCCTCTGGTGCCCAAGCCCCTGCAGCACCTGCGTCAGGTACATCTGTGCCAACCCCCACCCCCACCCCTGCCACATCCCAGGAGACACCCAGGAGCCCTGCTCGCACTGAACAACACAGCCAGTCTGACCAGGAGGGACAAGGTTCTCCGGGCACCCAGGAGGAGGCAGACAACCCAGCTAATGCCATCCCTCAGGGGTCCCGTAGACCCGATGTTCCCAGAACAGCAGGCCAGGCTCGTGTGGGCAGGGGTGGTGGGAGTGGAGGCAGGCGGAGGCGAGAACCTGGCCAGGCAGCTGAGGGAACCGGTATGTCACACATACGCCACATCCTGGACACATACCGGCGTGACACCAGGGGCATCAGCCAGGTAGTGGCGAGCCTCACAGAGATGAAGGGGACCCTCGACGAGATGAAGAACCTGCAGGCCGAGCAACATGCCAGTCAACAACAACACCAAGGACGGATGGAGGCAAGGCTGGCTGAGCTCCTGGCGGTGCAAACGGACATGAGCCGTTCACTCCGTCGGATCGCCGACAACATGGGCAACCCTCCCTGTGCCACCAGGCGAAGACCAGCACCAGCCACAGGGAGGGAGGAGGAGGAGGAGGATTCGTCCGACGGAGCATCACAGACATCGTCAAGGCCTGCATCTGAGCGTCCCCGGAGGAAGGTGGGTCGTCCACTGAAAAGACCAAGAGAGTCAGCGGACCATCCACATCTCCCAGGTCACCTGGCCTGGCACCTGGCCCTATGGTGCAACAGCACCACCTCACCAAATGACATTCTCTGCCACATGGACTTACTGGTCACAGTCTGACCAATGATGACCAACACTGTGGTCTGGACTCTGATGACTCCAACTGACAAGGATGCCATCTCCCCCTGTGAACTTTGGATTCTATGCACCCGGTAGAGCACCTTACTTCATCTACCAAAAGACTTACCCCACCAAAAATAAATACTTTATTTTGTCATGAGATGTTGCTGTCATTTGGCATTATTCCCCAACATATGTGTGTGTAAATGTCAAACTATGCCTGAGTGTTGAACTAACTCCACACATCCATACCCTGGGATCGGAGTCTGGTACAGGACACACATGGGTCACAATGTATCATTCAGTGCCGACATGGAGCACAATACTCACCTGTGATGGCCTCAAGCTGCTGAGGGGGTGCATTCAATACTGTGCCAACAGACCTATTTGTAAGAGTATCATTAAGGCGTAGAGGTCATGCCTCATTCGGAGGTTCCCGGGGAGGGAGTCCCAGGTATGTGTTCCCAGGTGGGAGAACTATGTCCTGCATGCTGGAGTACGGTGGATCTGAAGAATGGTGGCCAGGTCAAGGTTGGATGCACGGAGATGGCACTACGGGTTCTCGGATGACAGTGGTACAAGGTTGGTGTTGGGTCGGGGTTGTGGCCTGCCTCCTGAGTGTGGGTGGGGAGTCTGAAGGTCATCCTGCAGCACACAGTGATCCATTGCAGCTATCTCTGCTGGACGGTGATGTGGCTGGGGCGCGGGATGTTGCAGCTGAGGTGTGCAGATGCAGCCTGGATGTGGACAAGTGTCCAGGGAGTTTGGATGTGGCTGCCCCGTAGAGGGCAGGGCAGTATTTGACACGGATGTTGTCGTGGACCTGGGGGATGGTCCGTCTTTCCTTGGAGTGGATCTATCTGGAGATCATGTGCATAATGCAGAGGGTGTTGCAGTCTGAGGCACAGATGCTGGTGATTACCATGGCAAATGTGAGCAAGCAATCCATGATGCACACCATCTTGTGTGCATGGACACTGGGTGCTTGTGCGGGGCTTCTGCGGGTGGGACACAAGCAGTTGACCCAGCTGTAAGGGGACAATCCTCAGATGTTGACCTCAGTCCTGTACAAGTCCAGCCTCAGGTGGCTGCTGTGCTGCCATTTATCAATGGATCTCATGCAATCTAGAATATTGGAACTGGCAATGTCTGCGTCCTTGGTGAGGGTGAGGAGCACCTGGCTGTCAATGGCATACGAGTTGATGATGAGGTTGTGTGCGCATGTGATGGTGGAGAGGGGGGTCCTGGACACATTGTAGATTGACACGCTGAGAGATGATACCTGTGCCATGTGCCTCACAACGACAGCATACTACATGCAGAAGCCTTGAGTCCCACTCCCATCGCCTTGCCGGGGTACAGAGCCGGTGGGGAGTAGGAGGGACATGACCTGGTGGGTGTGACAGGGCCTGGAAGGCGTGGCAGCGCTGTGTAGGCAGTCGGAGTTGCACACTCATCATGTGTTGTGCGTGCGCTTAGTGTATGCCTGAGAGCTGGCGGCAGATGTGTGGATGGACATTGCTTGGAGGGTGGCTGCAACATCAGACTTTAGTGTGATGTGGGTCATGCAAGGACATGGGGCTCGTGCAATGTGCACGTTGCATGTGCAGACGGTCCAGCCTTTGGCACCGCATGGCCGCAACTGTGGCATAGACAAGCTGATGACAGCCAAATGAATGGGTTGATGGAGGAAGGGAGGAGCATCTTTGATGTGTGTGTGTTGCCAAATCAGGAAACTTCGTGTGCCCTTGCTGCAGTGGCTGCAACAGCAGGCGGCATGTCCTGGGAACTATGCCACAATTTCCACACAAAGACTAGGATGTCAGAAAGGACTACTGCAACAGGTGTATGTCAAGGAAGGAGTGACCGGTTTTCAATGGCACACCCAGAGACAAAGGATGCACAATCCCCAAAGATGACTGACACCGGATCATGAAACTGAAGGCCAAGCTGCGCACAGGAAACACACCCCAGAAGGTGTTGACGGCCCGTTGTGGGGACCAACATACCAAAACACATACACAGCCATGGACGTCATGCACAATAGAGAATTAAATACATGTAGAACAGCATGCAGGTTGCTAATCTACACATAGACTCATATGCACAATCCTTGACAACCATGCCAGAGATGGCGCATGCACAGTGGCAAGAGACCTGCATTGACAGAGATGAGGCACCTTGGAGGCTGAGGAACACCTTTATTACTCAGGCTCACACCTATGGAAATGCATCAATATTAACAGACTCGCAGGTCTTTTGGATTAACATGTGGGACCTACACTGGACACCCCCTTCGCACCACAGATGCTGTCAATCCATGGGAGTGGCACACAAGTGAAGGGGGTGAGCCAAACATCCCCTGCTGCACACGGAGAGGCTGCAATTCCCCATTGAGCCTCTCATGGGGATGTCCCGCAATATATCCACCCGTAGCCTCCCGTATGTTTCCGAGGGAAGTTGTACACACATTGATGCCTTCATCAAAATCCACAATCCCATAACAGATGACTGTCACGAAGTGTGACTATCAATTCATGTGAGTCATGCTACATGTCATGTGCCCCATGGTGAGTCAACATGTATGCATAGTAACAAAACCTGCACAGGAGCAGTGCCCACACATTACAAACAACTACCACACCCAAAAAGCCTTGCTGCAATCCTTACCCAAAGGAGACTTCTCACCATGTCCGTGCATGTAACACTGATTCAGCACACGTTGCATTACTCATGAGGAATAGCAGGAGCACAACGATGCCACGAGCAGACAGCATGCGCAAATACCTGGGGATGAGAGACACACAAGAAGTCAGGAAAAACAGTCATCCGCATGCATGGTCATGTACTCTACATGAATAAGGTTGACACCATGCTAGTTGTCAATTGAGTGTGTCAGCTAAAATGTGTGGAATGACATCAGCACTCGAGTGACACATCAGCACACACCTCAAAGTCACTTAGCATACAGTCAGCTGGACACACACATTGCAACACATGCCACACAAGGCTCCAAGCGTGCACACTCAGACCCAGGGACTCACCATTATGAGAAGAAGTTGCGTATGAGCTGACTCCGGATGTCCTCCTCCTCCTCCTCCTCCTCCTCACTTGCCTCGTGACTTAGGCCATCATCCTCCACGGGTGGATGTTCCTGCTCATCGGGATCCAGGATGAGTGGCACAGCTTTCTCCACTGCCATGTTGTGCAGCATGCAGCACACAAGGAAGATTTTGCAGACCTTCACCAGTGCATATGGGAGGGACCTGCCGGTCTTGTGGAGGCAACGGAATCGGCTCTTCAGGAGGCCAAACGTCCTCTCAATCACTCGCCTGGTCTGCCCATGGGCGTTGTTGTAACGGTGATCTGCAGCTGTTCTCGGGTTGCGGATAGGCGTCACCAGCCATGGCATGTTGGGATAGCCAGAGTCCCCTACATGGAAACATCATGTAAAGAAGTGGGTCAGGACAGAGATGCCGTCACATAGTAAGATACCGCTGAATACTGGACAAACGGAGTCTACCCACCAACAAGACATGCTCGTTCGTTGTGCAGCTGCACCATCATTTCTGGCACTCTGCTACGCCTCATGATGTAGGCATCGTGTGCTGACCCTGGAAAACGTGCACAGACATGGGAAATCACCATGTTAGCAAGACACACCACAAGGGCATTAATGGAGTGGTAATGTTTACGGTTACGAAAGGCTACCTCCTGTGCCTGTGGTGGTACCAAAGCCACATGTGTCCCATCAATGGACCCAATTACATGGGGCATCCCTCCCAGGGCATAGAACTCACCCTTGATACCTGTCAACTGCTCAGGAGTTGGAAAATGGATGAATTCATCCAGGTGCTCCAACATGGCTTCTAAAACATCATGCAGGACACGGCTGAACATGGTCTGGGACATGCCACCCACATCAGCTATGGTCAATTGAAACGTACCGGTGGCAAAGAAATGTAGGGCTGACATCACCTTCATCTTGGGGGTCAGCGCAGTCGGATAACTGTGTCGCGCTTGGAGGTGTGGGGCCAGCCTGTTTGTCAGGTCCACAATTAACTGTTGGGGGAATCTGTAGCGGCGTATGCAGTCACGTTCCCTCATGGCAGCCAAGTCTGGCATTGGTCGGGGGAGAGGCGGTGCCCTGCAGAAATTTGGAAGGAATAACGAAGATTGAGTACATTACTACACCAATGTCAATGAACTGAGCACATGTTCAACAGCTAATACGCATATGCTACATACAGAGTCTGGTCTGTGCAATACATCCTGCACACGTATGCCAGCCAGGTGATACTCCTACCAAGAGCCAGCTACAAACGTGGATTGTCAAGGTCTACATGACATGCCATGAAAGTAGCTGTGGGCCAGTGTAAGTGGACAGCCAGACACATTACAGGAGTGACATACATCCACATATGTGCATTTAAAGGATGTTATCTCATACAGACAGCTGCCGGCAAGCTAGACGCACAGGTCACATGTCATGGAAAAAGGACAGACCACACACTTTGCCATGAAGGGGTACATGTCAAAAATGATCACACAGACATTGAGACTACGCAGATATGTCCTAAGCTCGCAAGTCCCTGTTCGATGCATACAGACACACGTTGCTTGTTATTCCACATGTCCACATGTGTCCTGGTGTGCGTAATAGTGTGACATGGGCATCTACACACAGACACATGTTGGATGCAGCTACAGCAGATGCCGTTGACGGAACACCAACAGCAAGATCATGGGAACACATGACACACACATGACATAGTCACATCGGGGCACGCTGGTAGTGAGATGTCAGGTGTCATCATCCGTGTACCTGGCATCAGGGGACAGTTGCGGGTGTTATTGACTGTGCCATGCCAGTGATGCAGTGCTTGACAAGTTTTAACTACATGCACACATGTAAAAGGTGTGAAGGGGAAGTGCGCCACATAGTGCCCCATCACACATGACATGTGTACACAGGTCATCACACAACTATTGGGTTAAAACATGAGGAAACATGTGCCAGCTCACTGCCTGACACACCTAGGCCCTACACATGAAGCACTGCACTGACAATGACTTGATGTCCATCCTTGTGCGAGTCAGACACCTCCATTCCTTTCCTGTGTGCCTCCTATCACCAGTGTAAGCTGTGAAACGCACCGTATACACGCTCTGAGGGTGTGGGTACGGTCGTATCACTATATGGGGTTTGGGTAGGAGTACGCGTGTGTGTACGGACCGTACACACTGGTCCTATCCCTATGGGAGTGTCGCCGTAGGCGTACGCCATGGAGATACGGCCCATACACACGTGTGTAGGGCCCGTAGCATATGGTAGTGTTGGCGTAGGCGTACGCCATAGAGATACGGGCCGTACCCACGTGGGTACGGCCCGTAGCACTATGGTAGTGTTGGCGTAGGCGTACGCCATAGAGATACGGGCCGTACACGCGTGTGTAGGGGTCGTATCCCTATGGTAGTGTTGCCGTAGGCGTACGCCATAGAGATACGGGCCGTACCCGCGTGGGTACGGCCCGTAGCACTATGGCGTACGCCTACGGCAACACTACCATAGTGCTACGGACCCTACACATGCGTGTACGGCCCGTAGCACTATGGCGTACGCCTACGCCAACACTACCATAGTGCTACGGGCCCTACACACGCATGTACGGCCCGTAGCACTATGGCGTACGCCTACGCCAACACTACCATAGTGCTACGGGCCCTACACACGCGTGTGCGGCCCGTAGCACTATGGCGTACGCCTACGCCAACACTACCATAGTGCTACGGCCCCTACACATGCGTGTTCGGCCCGTAGCACTATGGCGTACGCCTACGGCAACACTACCAGAGTGCTACGGGCCGTACACACGCGTGTACGGCCCGTAGCACTAGAGTAGTGGTGCCCTAGGGGTACGTGTGAAACGCACCGTACCTGTGTGGGGATTTGAAATTTACAATGGGGACACATAAGGGACAAGTATTAGGGCCTACATGCATGCTGGTTGTCATGGATACCCAGTTTGAAGATCAAATTTTTCCATCATGTGGCCTGGAAAAAGCAGTTGGCCACATTATGCATTGTTGCAAAGTGGTTGTTGACTTGACATGATGCTGAAAATTTGAAAAAATGCTAATGCTGTCACTGGTGTATGTTTAAAGGGATTGGAGGAAACGTAGGATGCAAAGGAGTCTGACCAATCACTCTGCACTCCTGTTACTGAAATAGGCCAGCAAGGCAGATATAAGTCAGGCAGAACCCATGAGAGGGCACTTGCCTGCACAACCTTTGATTCGACACCACTGCTGCTACTTGTGATTCCTCTGGCACCATGTCGCGGTCTGTGGAGAGGGCCCAGCCATTCACACAGGAAGAGAATGAGGCGTTGTTGGACGTCATCCTCCCACAGTACCCCAGCCTGTATGGTAGACCAGGGGAGCAGGTGAATGCTGACTCCGCTACCTTTGACTGTGCCCCTTCTGTTTTGTGACTGGCACTTCTGGCATTGTGTCCAGGTGTGACAGACATGAAATGTTGTTTAGAGTGGTTCATGTGTGCACTTCTCACTTGCATTGTGCTTACTGTGACATTCACTGCATGCCACTCGCAAAAGACGCTGCCGCTCTTATCACTTGGGAGCCCTGAAAACAGTGCCTGCGCTACAGGAGTAGCAAAAACATCGCATACTGCGCTGCCAGGACGCCGGTAATCACTGCGTGGTTCCAGAGGAGGGAGAGGCGCTGGCCCCGGGACTGCGAGGACCAGCATACAACAGCTCCAGCTGGTCCTCTTCCCGCGAGAGCCGCGCCCCCTCACAGTGCCACGCCCCCACAATTTATTCCATCTTAAAAGCGATTACCGGACCGCGTATCGCGGGACGCGCGCGGGTCGCAGCCCGGGGCGAAGACCGGGCAAAGAGCGGGCCGTTTGAGGCCGTTCGAGAACGTGAGAGTCCGGTCCGGCCCACCCCCTTAAGCTCTATACTCAGGACATTCAAACTAAGGTATCTATCACTTCTCTGACTGTCCCTACAAGCCAATAGTCGCCACATAAAGTTCCCTCTACACTCACTTACCTGGAAAATGAATACGAGATCAAGCAAGCAAAAAAAACTTAAAACAAAAAATGGGATAGGAGAAAAACCGCTAGGCCCAATGGATGATTTCCTCGCCAAAGCTAACACATTCATTGACCAAAGTTTAAGTCTAATTGAGGGGAGGGTTTCAACCGAACTTGCAATAGCACGTCGATCCTCAATGGGACTATTAGCAGCCGCAAGAACTCCAGACATACAGCCACTGCCTACTCAAACTTCTGTGGCTGTAAACAGACTTAGCCTCCCAAACAACGTAGACCTTTCAGCTTCCCAATTCAGCGTAACATTTACAGAAAGCGACCTAGAAAAAACCCCAGACATCTTCCCTGATTCAACCCCCGAAGAAGTAAGGCAAACGAGAGGGAGACGGGAGGGAGCCATAAAGAAAAGGAACGCTAGGAAAAACTTAATCCACACTGAAAATACCAAAACAACTGAGCACGTAGTTCTGGTTGGTGATACAGACTCAGCAGTATTGCCTCATCACTCTGTCCCCCCAAATAACAACATAGTAGTAACACATCAGCCACCACAAGACCTCCATGACATCACTATTCCAGAACCCCCAAGCACACAACAACTAGGCAAGGAAAGAGAAGTAGCGAGACTAATCAAAGAGATAGCTTCCCTTCTAAATTCCTATTTTCGCCCTTTAGAAACTAGACTCAGTAACATCGAGGGTCAACTAACAAAAATTTCCGGTTCTATTAAACCTATACCCTCTCAAGCCCTTTCAAAATCAGTCTTAAATCCCACTACTACTCTTCCTACACTTAAGCAACCTGTAACCTTACCTCTTCCGCGCACTAAAAAACTACCTACAGTAATACCCCCAACAGTATCAAACACTTCCACTGTAAAAAACCCAATCCCCAAGCCCCTGATCATTCCCCCACAAACTAATCCCCTATCTATATCAATAGCAAATACCCCAATCATAGGTTCATCTGCTTCTAATACCCCTGTCACAACAAACACATATCCAACAAAAATAAAAGGACCCCCGAAAGGGCTTATTGATCAAAGACCTACCTTAAACATGCCACCTGAGGCATGCCCATATGTGGTAGTCATGACAGGGGTCCCCGAACTCACAGGTGAGGGGACGGAACCCAACTGGTCACTGAAGAATAAAGTCCAGTACTGGCTGAACACAAACCGCCCTCTCCCGCCACCCTGGAAAAGCAGAATAGCATCAGTCAGTAGGACCTCGTGGGTGGGCCATAGGAAAAAAACTATTCGGGGAGACTGCATTGTAATCACCTTCGAGGACCCCAGTATAGCGAAGTACATCTGCTCCCGGGAACACATTAACGTCACAGGGGGTATCGCGACAAGATCACTGTCATACTTTTATACAAAAAGATATAATAACAATAATCACTTACGCGACATCGATAACATCTGGCGGAAACCTATTCCACAGCCGTGGGAGCTAGAGGTCATTGGACCAAAACTACCGCCGCGACATAGTGACCTTGATAACCCCTGGTGGCCAGTAAATCAGAATCACCAGCAAGGAGAAGTCCCGTGGCAGATTATGGGCCCACAAAACAGACCTAGAAACTGGGAGCAGTGGGAGAGACCATCCCACCAACCATATGGATTTAATTATAGAGATACCACCAACGGGCGAAATTGGCCAGGCATACCGACTACGAATCGGTTTAGTGGCCTGGAAATGGTCGATTGACCAATAATTAAATCCCCGGAGCCCCCACAAGCAACCTTGGCTCCATCCATCTCCATTCCAGCCGCTCTACAATCGAAAACCTTAGCCTTAGACAACACATCCTTACAGCTTCCTGTGATCTTTTGGAACGTGGCTGGTCTCCGAAATAAAATAGAGGACGGTTCGGCCGCTGGTTTCTTGAAAGAGGCCCAAATCATTTGCTTACAAGAAACCTGGGCAACGATGCCCTTACACCTTGAGGGATACAGGACATTTACATCCCCTGCACTTCCTAGTATTTCAGGTAGACCTAAAGGGGGACTGGTAACCTACCTAGCAAATACAATTTCCGACATGAAGATCGTCATGGTAGACCTTTTATCAAATTTCCAGATCCTCACCTTCATAATTGGGAAAAAACTCCTCATCACATTAATCAACATATATAACAACCTAGCGGATGACAATTTCTTGAACGTTCTTTCGCTAATCCAAGAAAAAATAACCGAACACTGGCACCCCAAACAGAAAAGCGGAAACGCCCGTATAATTTGGGGAGGGGATTTCAATTTACATCCCTGCCCCAACAACGACACCTGTGGAATGGTGGACGAATATGAGAACCCTATAGTCCACTTTATACATTCAGGAGTAGGGCCAGTCATGAACAAAATACTTTCCGATCTGGATCTGCAAATTATAAACCCCATTCAACAGCGAAACAACAAACTAGAACCCACCTACAGAGGAAGGGGCCACGAGACCACTGTCGACTACGTAATAGTCTCAGAAGGCTTCAAAGATCAAATTAATAACTTCAAAATTTTGGAAAACAATTTGAGTGATCATTCTGCCTTAAACATAAATTTCCAAACAAACCAACCAAGAACACTAATGGCAACTATAGCAGAATCTCTAACACAGAACAGGTTAGAACTGGGAAAAATCAACGGATATGCCATCAAATGGGAAAAAGTGGACCCCAATATTCTCACAAAACAGTTAGTTAAATCTACCTATAATAATATTCTGATTTGCCTCGATCCTCATGCAGAGCCGAATCAAATCGTGGAAAACTTTAAGATAATAACAGAGCAAGTCAGAAAACTACTGACTAAAACACCGAAACAAAACAAAATAAGCTCCACAGGTTGGTTTAACCGAGACTGTACCAAGGCACAGACTAACCTGAAGAAAGCTCTCGGAAATCCAAATAGAGACAAAACAAACATCCAATCTCTTCGTCGGGAGTATAACACCGCCAGAAAAGCAAGGAAAAAAGAACTGAAACAATCTTTGTGGAATGCTTTGCACAAGAGTGCACTTCTGAAAGATAGCCAGACATTCTGGAAAATAGTTAAATCTCCCTTGCTAACGGACCTCAACGGCCCAAAAATAGATGTGGCCATTGACGAGGATTCGTGGGTGAACCACTTTTCAAAAATCTTCAAACTGACATCTATGAGCGAAGAACATCATTCTAACATCAACCCAGTAGTCTACCCAATCTTAATGGATGTCGAGTTGCAGGACTTGGAAATGGTGTTATCATTAAGTAAGAGTGGGAAAGCCCCCGGCCCAGATGGGGTCCCAGTCGACTTATTTAAACACCTTCCAGACCTCTGGGCACCAATACTCACAAGAGTTTGCATAGCAACAACGAAACTCGGCTTGTTAGAGTCATGGTCATCTTCCATTATGGTCCCAATCTTCAAGAAGGGGGACCGACAAGACACTAAGTGTTATCGACCAATTTCGCTCCTCGACTCCTTGGGCAAATTAGTTGGCAGAGTTCTTCTTGAAAAGCTACAGCAATGGGTAGAAGACAAAAACATCCTCTCAGATTTACAGTTCGGGTTCAGGGAGGGCTTTGGAACTGTCGAACAGGCCCTAAATCTAAGCCTGTTAACATCAAAATATACCCATGCTAAACCTGGTTCCATCTACATGGTATACGTGGACTTGTCCTTCGCATTCGACTGCGTTTCGCACGCGAAACTCTGGTCACTGTTGAGCGAAATGGGGGTAGACCCCCCTCTTTTGGACTTTCTGAGGGAGCTATACAGTGAAGCCACGGCGAGAGTGAGGTACGGGACAAAAGGAGAATTGACATCACCATTCAGGGTAGAGCGGGGAGTGAGGCAAGGCTGCGTCCTGGCCCCCTTCCTCTTCTCTTTGTACACCAATGGCTTAGAAGAGTCTATGTTGAGAGGGGGGAGAGACCTCCCTAGAGCAAAAGATCGCTTGATCCCCGCCCTGCTCTACGCGGACGATGCAGTCATTTTAGCACGTACCCCCATTGAACTGCAGAAATCCTTATCCAAATACGCAGATTTTATGGGTGCCTTGGACCTGCACATTAACGTTAAAAAAACTTTTGTCATGGTAGTTGGTGGACCAAGAAAACCAACTAAGTCCATCTTTCTGAAAAATCAAAAAATTGAAAAGACCTCGCAATATCCATACCTAGGCATTATGATCGACGACGCCCTAAACTGGAAAGCGGCGGTCGAGGCCAGGAGACTTCTCTTCAAACGAGCAATCATGGCATTAATGAAATTCTCCAATAAACTCGGGAAAAGACCACCAGTAGAATTGCTACAGATTTATGCTGCGAAGTGCCAAGCTATCGCACTATATGGTGCAGGGATCTGGGGACATACACCGACCGGCTCTATACAAAAAGAGGAGAATATCTTCATGAGATTCCTTTTATTCACTCCAAGATGCACCTCCACCTATGCCTCACACATAGAACTGGGAATCCCATATATCGAAGATCTAATGAAAATCCAACCCCTTTTACTTTGGAGGCGAGTTTGGCTGTCGGAAAAAAAATAGCCTGACCAAAAGCATTTTGCACGACTCTATGGAGCTGGACCACGCTCACAAAATACCCTGGCTCTCTTACGTAAGACATTTTTTTTCCGACCTGGGCCTACAAAAATATTACCACACGCCAGAAAATTTGAAAGAAATATCCAAAAAAGAACTGAAATTAGTTGCGTTGAGCCATTTGGAATCCCTTAGAATGACCTCGCTGATTACGAAAAAATCTGTTACTCACGCAATCATGACACAGCAGTCCCCGAAAATCCAGCCATATTTGACTCTGGAGATCACAACTTACGAAAAGATGCTCCTAACAAGGTTCAGAATGAATCTTTTCTTCAGACTAGTGACATTTCCCGAAAAAAACAACTGGAACACTCAGACGGATCCGTGCCCATGTGACGATCTCTCCCAACAGTCCACCATGCACACAATATTGTTTTGCAAGTTTTTCCATACCCATCGAAAAATCTGGCTAATCCCTTTACTAAAAAAATGGGGCTACAGACAATGCCGTCCAGCTATGCTGGCACTCCAAACTTTGGACTCTGAATGTACTGTTTATCACATACTGAATTTTTTAAAGTGTATCATAAGGCACAGAAATAACCTGTAAAACTGAGGACTAATTCGCATACCATCTAACCGTCTACATTCCCTCTTTTTTAACTGTATATTCAATTATTCTTTTTAAACAAATTTTACTGTGAATATTTGTATGTTATGATATCTTTTATGGTTTTGCAATGCTAAAAAACCGAATAAAGATTATTATTATTATTATTATTACACTGCATGCTGCATGGCACATTCAGCATAGCTAATCCTCTTGGCCCTTCTTGTTCTATAGTCCTGAGGTGATTCTGTGTTCCCCCCGTGTGACAGGTGACTGTACCCACAGATGTGTGTGAGTTGAGTGGAGCTGTGATGAGAGTGTCCAAATGATCTGGACATTGATGTGTGTGAATGTTCCTTGTCATGTGGGTGAGTGTCTATGTGGGCCGTGAGATCTCTGGAGGGTCGCAGTCGGCGCCTGGCACAGGTGAGGAAACGCTGGCAGGACATCCGGTGCTGGACCAGGAGGATCGCCCGGGTCCTGCTGGGGGACTCACCACCACGCCCCCACGGCAGGCGCCGGCGCCTGACCCACCAAATGAAGCGTGTCCTGGCGGTGGTCTCCCCGACATGGATAGGCGGTTACAGGCGATGCAGCAGCAGCAAGGGGGTAGGTACATGTGTGTTTGTTGTGTGTCAGCTTTGGGAAGTGCCCAGTCGCATGGATACACTGGCAGGGTTAATATGTGCATTGCATTTTCTGTTCCCCAAAGTCATCTGCTGCTGTTCTTCCTCTTTTCCCCCCCTTGACATGTGTTCCCTGGTCTGTGTGTAATCACTATTGCACATGGTCATCTAGGCTGGCGGTTGATCCAAGTGCACATTGCTGTCTGCATCATGTGGGGGTGGGGTCGGAGACATGTGTTGTTACCTTGCCTGTGCCCTGTCCTGTTCAGTCATTTGGGGGTCCATATCAGTTGGCACTGATGCTGAGTCTCAACATAGGAGTGTGAGTGTTCAAATGAACAGACTTGCAGCATGCATGACCGATGTTGTGGTCTCAGACATGATGTGCATGAGTGGGAGATATGCATAGTGCCGGGACGGTAGCTCATGTTACAGTCAGATAATTCCAGGACCATGGAGCAGTGTGCCCACTTCAGTACCCTAAGACACCCTTGCCTCGGTATCATGTGTGTCATCAAACACTGTTCCCATTCTCAATGTGTTCAGCATCGTTTTCCCTCTGTGGCATTGTTCCCTGGCCTCATTTGTATTTATCTAAAGTGTGCTACATGTGCCCATTGTACAGGCTGACCCCATTTTGCTTCTGCATCCTCACACTGGCCAGTGCCTGTGTGTCTATGTACAACAATCTGTTGAGGTTTTGTGTCACAAATATGTGTTGGCAGCCTCACGAGGTGATGAAGAGTACATTTAGGATTTCCTGATGCACTTTTTAGTAAACCCAGATTGAGAGGTGTCACTTTTTGAGCTGTCTCAATCACATTGTCTCAGGTATGGGTTGTTTTTGCGGGCAAGGACTACATGTCCATACCTTATGTCTCCTTGCAAGGTCTGACCAGTGTGTGATGATTGTCTGGGCAGGCACTCAACGTGCAGTGACCCAGGCATATTGTGCAGGGTGTCATGTTTGTGCTTTGCAGCATGTGTCACAAGTTCAAAAACATGTTTCCTGCTCATCCATTAATGGCACGGGTGTGTGCTCCAGATGCTATGTGGTTTGGTCTGTGTGTGCTGACATCTGTGTGGACATTCTTCGTTCACATCAGGGTGTCTCCTCAGTGCAGGTGCTCCTTATTCCAACACAATTTCAGGACCATTTGCTAATGCATTGTCCTGTGTCTGGACATGTGCGCCACTCCACATGACAGGTAGTGTGTCAGATGTGTTGCCAACTGTGTCATCATGGTACGGATGGCCATGTGACAGGTGGCATGTTTTAAGTTGTTATTCAAGAAGGCATGTGCCCTGGCACTCATTACACTTGTCAACAGGTCCCAATAGTTTATATGCTTCACTTTGATTTTTGTGAAGGACAATGATGTGCATGCATGACAGATGTCTCCCAAGGGAGTGCACAAGTACCTCTTTTACACTTTTGTGGAACATGCTGGCACAATTAGAACATGGTCTCATTGCAGGCCAAAAGTTGTTTAGGATTCATACATATCCATGTTCCCACAGTGTGTTAGCATTTGGGTTAGTCCTTGGTTGTTGCTGAAGGCAACTTACCGGTGTCAAGTCATCCCGACCACCGTGGTGCCATGTATGTGTACTTCCTGATACCACATTTCTTCTTAACATTGGCTTCTTGGCATTAGGTGGGCAGCTCATACTATGACTGTGTAAATGTAGTTTTGTGTGCACCTCCTTGTGTGACTTCTGATATTCATGCACATGTGTGTTCTGTTCCACAGGTGGGACATTCACACATTCCAAATATGTCAATTGTGTAAATTTTTGTGCTTCCCAATGGCTCAGATAGTATTACATTTGCTTTTCTACAGTACTCACAGGTCTATGAGTGTGGGGACCCCTTCAGCATTGGCGTCTGTTATTTGGCATTGGGTGCACCAATACTATTTCGTTCACAGTGACCAGGAGGTAGCATGCCGTCATGGTCTGCCTGTGCTCCACTGTTCACAGACACTAGCTTCTCTGTATAATTGGATATCCAGTTATTTGCTGTGGTGTCCTGATTTTCATTATTTCAGGGGGCATGTTGGGTGAACCAACTGGGGAGTGCAGGGCTTACATATGTGCTGGGTATTCTAGATGTTCCTCATGATGCTTTTCATGATATGCACTGTGACCTATTTAGTTTTGACTCATGTGTCAGATGTACACAGGTGACTGATTATTTCCTGTCTCTTCACCTTGCCCACAGCATCATCGGGGGACACCGAGGAAGACACCTGCATGGACGTGGAGGAGGGATCCAGCACCAGTGCCACCACTCCTGGCGAGTCGGCAGCATCAAGTGGCACGGAGGGCGAGGGGAGTGTGGCGGAGGACCTGGGTAGTACCACCACCGACTACGACGCAGACGGGTCCGAGGCTGAACTCCCTGAGGGGGCGGAGGCGGCTCCAACAGCTGGCAGCAGTACTACAACTGTCACCGCTCCCTCCATTCCCATCACCGCCCTCCCACTTGCTCTGGTCCCTTCTGTCCGTGTAGGGCAACAACGTGTCTCCTTCGTGCCAGGCACCGCACCCCCTGCCCCAGTCTCCCCTGCTGCCCTCACTGCCGAGTCTGTGGACATTCAGCGGTAGTTGCAGGTTGGGCAGACATCGATCCTGACTGTCCTCCATGGCCACACCAGACTGCTGACACAGATGGTGTCGTACATGGAGGGCATGTCATCAGCGATGTCTGACCAACGGATGTTGCTGAGGTCCATGGACTCGTCACTGACGGCAGCAGTGAGTCTCCTGCAGCGCTTCGTCCCCCCACCTACCCCTGCGCCATCCACACTTCCCACTCCCATTCCTGTCCCAAGCACACACACCTTCCCAGGCAGGCACCACACCAGACACAGGCAGCACACCAACAGGGAAGGGCAAGCGCACACCTCCTGTCACGCACACTCAGGGGGAAGAAGGCACACCCACTTGGTCTAGGGCACACAGGCAGACACAGTAGCAGTCCGCATGCCTCACTCCCCAGTCCCTCCGATGTCACTCCCCTCGGCTCTCCTGCCCCACAGTCTGAGAAGGAGACCTACTTGGCTGTGCTGGGCCTCAGCCCCACTGTTTCACCTGTGCGCAAACGGGCAAGGCACTCCACGGGTAGGGGATTAGAATCCCCCCCCTGTCCACCACCTCCATAAGTAGCGCTGCGACCCATCCCTCCGACCCCCCCTCCTTGGGGCCTGTGGTTCCTTCGGGTGCAGGAGAGACGCTGCAAGATCTTGCGGACGTGTGCAGCGCAGTACTGACCTCCACCTTTGGCGCTGCCCCACCCCCTTTGGTAGAGTCGTCCGTCCCTGCACCCCCAACACCTGCCCTAAACCCTCCTGTCCCTGCGGTGCCTGGTCCTTCCCCACATGATGCCCCCACTCCAGTCGATCAACCAGAGGTATCTAATGTGCAGGCAAGCTAGGGGAGACGCATGGCCATGTGTCCCCCCCCCCAGGACTTTGTGTCTGGACTGGCCTATGGCCTTTGTAAATAGTGTCCTTTTCTACTTTTTGTTTTCATGCTGAATAAAGCATTTTGTTTTTCCTTTGCACACAATTGCTTTTCAGGTATTGATGTTGGTGCTGATGCTCCATGAGTTGGGGTGGTGATCATGTGTTGGGTATCTGGGAAATGTAGTAGTCTGCTGCTCATGGGGTGGACCCTGGTATCTGCGTGGCATCACAAGGTCTCTGCAATGATTCTGTGGTCGTGTATGCTCTTTGTGTTTTGAGATATTGTCCCAAGGAGTGTTCCTTCCTCTGTGGCACCTGACATATTCCCTGCAGGGAGTTGCACCATTGCTGTGCTGACCTGTGTCTACATTCCCTTGGTGGCTGATGGATCCCTTCAACTATGTCCATGCCTGCTCAGCAATGTGTCCGGCTGCATCGTCTGTGCCATCCTTGGAAGTCACTGTACTTGTGTATGGAGTATGTTGCCATGCCTCCATGGGGAAATGGTCCCTTTTCCGCACTATGCATGTGTGTACTCCCAGCCTAGCACACATATGGTACTTGTTCTGCAGGGTATTTGGTCACCTGGCTGACAATTGTGGGCATTGCATCTGTGGGAAGTCCACCCTATTCCTTCCATGGGAGACAACAACTTGGTGGCTGTGCCAGCACCTGTACATTCCTATCAGTCCTGGAATGTGCGTGACAGTGTGTGTTCCCTTTGGCTCTCTTAGTTTAGTGGGTTTCACATGACTATACAGTCTTGTGACATAATCTCAGTGTGTGTATTGTGCAGCCTCCGCAAGGGGTGGGTATGCATGTGTCATTTGTCATCGCACCCACATGTGGTGTGTCATGCAGTGGGGGAATGACATCCATCCTCATGGGAGTGGGACACTGCTGTCAGTGATGTGTTGATATGGCACTCTCATCATAGTCGCACATTGGGGATGCGTTCATGGACCCATGGAGTTGTGGTCATCTGAGGATGATGCACCCACCCCTCATATGTCTGGGCACTGCTGGGAGTCCTCTGCACCCACCCTCATATGTCTGGGCACTGCTAGGAGTGACATGCGCCCCCCTCATATGTCTGGGCACTGCTGGGAGTCCTCTGCACCCACCCCTCATATGTCTGGGAACTGCTGGGAGTGATATGCACCCACCCCTCATATGTCTGGGCACTGCTGGGAGTGATATGCACCCACCCCTCGTATGTCTGGGCACTGCTGGGAGTGACATCCATCCTCATGGGAGTGGGACACTGCTGTCAGTGATGTGTTGGTATGGCATTCTCATCATAGTCGCACATTGGGGATGCGTTCATGGACCCATGGAGTTGTGGTGATCTGAGGATGATGCACCCACCCCTCATACGTCTGGGCACTGCTGGAAGTCCTCTGCACCCACCCCTCATATGTCTGGGCACTGCTGGGAGGCCTCTGCACCTGTTAAATGGTAGCGTCAGTTTCAGTCGATAACCTTTCAAGTATTGCCCGGCGGTAATCGCCTCTTATACCATTCGATGATTAACCAACAAAAGAGGCAGGCGCCGGAGACTGGAAGGCAGGAAACAAAGTTTTATTCCGTCGGAGCAGAACACGTCAGATCGGACAGCAAGGTATCGTCTCAAGGTGCTCTAACCGCATCTCTGAGGCCTGGCCTCTTATACACAAGTTTATTGCTTTATTACACGGTTTATGGTACATGGCACATTCTTGAGATTACTTTGATACATGAAAGAACATCCTCGGAATCCCCACTTCAAGCTCGTTCCCACACATATCTACAGTAGAAGACCCCACCCTACCCACAGTAGGAGATGGCTATCACACAGCTGGACATTCCGCCAATTCCCGGGGGTGTGTGCGACTGGTCGGGTCTCAGGGGGTGGGGGCCTTGACCTACTGTAATCCCTTTGATGTGAGGTGTTTCCCTTACAGTAGGGGCAATAAACTGCATCCGCAGGGCTAGGTGATGGCCTGGGATCGGTTCGGACAATCGGGCGCAGAGGAAGGAGGTTATCAAAAGGATGTATGACCGTGTATGGGATGAAAGGAGGTGTTGGTCAGGCGCGGGATGTGGTTCCATGGCAGGGTCGCGCAGAAGGAGAGGGTTTATGGCCCATGTATGAGAGAGCGGGGGTGGTCAGCATGCGGGGGGGATGTTCGCAGCGCCAGAGGGGCGCGCTGGCGATCGGCAATGAGCGGGGAGAGGGGCCATGGTGCCTAAAATGGCCGCCGTGTGTTTCTGCGTGCGGCGCTGGAGAGAGACAAGATGGCGCAGATAATGTTCAGTTACGAACTAAATTTCCACAGTCCTCCCTTTTAACATATCTCGCCAGCTTGTTTAGTTCGGATCTATCACCATAATACCACGTACTTCTACCTCGTACAGAGCTTTCATATGTTCTGCTTCAAAGTTCAGAGTCTTAGGGCAGATGCAGTTCGTGAAAAGTGAACATAGAGGTGGCAAGCATTGAATCCCCAGGCAGCATCCACACAGTACCACAATCGGTATTAGGATAAACGTAAACAACCTCCACCCCCAGTCCTTTATTGTGTCCCAGAACCAACTCCCAAGCGACCATCCTTCTTGTTCCTGATGAACCTCTGTGGAAAGTCTGTGGAGGTGTTCGATCGCCTTGTAGACTGAGGGTGAGTTATCCGGTACATAGGTACAACATCTGGACCCAATGATGCAGCATGCTCCTCCACGATCAGCCAGAACCACGTCTAGAACGAGGCGGTTCTGAAGAGCTACCAGGCGGACGGCCTGAAGCTCAGCGGTGTTGTTGGTGAGGATGCCGGCTGTAATGTTCATTGTGGTTTCGACTGCCTGGGTTAGGTGCCGGATGGCACGGCTGTTTGCCATTGGACCCCACAGTGGAACAAGTCCCTTTACTGCATCCATGAACTGTGCTCCAGTGGAGTCGGCTTGTACAATGTCCTTTGCACGTTTCTGCCGGTGATGGTTCGCTGGAGCCACATATGTTGGAGGAAGGATAAAAGAGATGTAGCAGGTGCCTCCCCAACCTTTCGGAAGCCAGGTGTAGGCCTTAGTACCACAGACGAAGTACATATTTGGGGAGGTAACAAAGGAGGGTGGGTCAACTGAGTCCAATGTTCGGGTGATGAGACAGGAACTGTGGCCTACCGGCTGTGTTCCTAGGCCTTCGAGGCACACCAGACCTGTGATGTTGACGACGGATAGGGCCACTGTTAGGGTGGCGGCCGTTCGTTTCCGGAGGTAAGAGAAGGTGGGTCTGGCTGGGTTGTTGAACACCTGCATTTCAACTCGCTCCTTGGCAGGGATGTCCATATGGAAAGAGGTGTTTGATCTCAGAGGACAAAAGAGGGCAGAGGTTTTTCCAGTTTGGTTCAGCCAGAACCCATGATAGAAGTGCGACACAGTTTTGCCGGAAGTGGCACTGTCCTTGTAACTTTCTTGCAGGAGGATTAGCCAAGCGAGGCAGGAGCCATGGACAGAGAAGGGCGAAGGGATGAAAGGGATAGAATGTCCAGTGGCATGTGGTAGCAATCCACAGATCCAGCAGTTAGTGGCATTGGCGGCAAGATTGTGTTGGTGGAGCAGTTGCACAAAAGAGTTATTCCAGAACTCCTTACGTCTTTCTCGGAGTTGGGGTGAAAGTGAAATCAGATGGTGTTCTTTCATGGTGGTGGGTTGAGCAGTGGTCAGCAATGTCTTATGAGCAGGTGCGTTTTCTTCCATGATCCAGAAAGTGACCATGAGAAGGAGGCAAAGGAGAAGGGTGATAAAAAGTGCAATAGTCTTTGAGCTGTGCATTTTGTCAGTCTTTGGGTTTTTGTAGTGGATTTTCGGACGTCCGGTTGCTTCCATCATCTTCATGTCGGGCGCTTCCATCACCTTCAAGGGACTCGGTAGCGGGCAGAACCACAGACTTTGTTTAGTTTCTCTCCTGGAGGCCTTTGAGGTGACTAGGCTACCGCTCTGAGATTTCAACTTAGTTCGTGGTCTGCTTAGCCGAAGTTCCCTCCTTTCGTCGTAGGTTATACCCTTCTTTGGATGGCACAGTGGGATCGGGATATTCAGTCAATTCAAGTGTCTCTGTATTCGGGTAGCAGCTCAGGGATGGTCGGTCTTTGTCCAGAAGTTCCTCTTGGGCGGTGATGTTGTCGGTGGTCGTCAGGGTCGATGATACCTTCTTGCAGTGGTGTGCATGCAGCCAATTACGTTTCCCCTCCACTTGAAGAGCTGTTCGGGTGGTGATCAGGACTTGCAGGGGGCCCGTCCACCGGGGCTCCAGACTCTTGGTGCGCTGGAAGTTGCGCACTAGGACAAAGTCGCCGGGTTGGATGTCGTGTCCGGGGCCCCTGGAAGCATCGGGAATGGCTTGCAGCACCTGCTGATGGATAACAGACAACGTTTTAGTTAGATTGTACAGATAGTCAGACATGAGGACGTCCGGGACGTCGTGAATGGATGCTGGTTTTGGTGCAGTCCAAAGGTTCATGGGTCGCCCGAAGACGACCTCGTAGGGGGTTAGGTGGTGTTTGGTAGGAGTGGAACGCATTGATAGCAATGCTAGTGGGAGGGCGTCTGGCCATTTCAGTCCTGTGGTGGCAACTATTTTGGCTAGTTTGAGTTTCAATGTGGCATTATGTCGCTCAACCAAGCCTGCAGATTGGGGGTGGAAGACCGCATGAAACTTCTGTTTTACACCCAACCCTTTTAAGATGAGTTGGATAACTTCGGCTACGAAGTGGGGGCCTTTGTCGCTCCACAAAATTTGACAAAGGCCGTAACGGGGGAAGAATTCTTTCAGTAGTACTTTTGAGGTAGTCATAGCAGTGTTGTCGCGGGTTGGGTAGGCTTCCACCCATTTGCTGAAGGCGCACACAACGACAAGCACGTACTTCAGGGTTTGGCACCTTTCTAACTGAATGTAGTCCATCTGTAGGACCTCAAAGGGGTGACTAGGAACCCCAAACCCTCCCCGCGGTACAGCAGTTCCTTTACCAGGGTTGTGTTGGAGGCATATCAGACATTGTTGGACTAGGCGTTTAGCTGAGTCTGGGATTTTGTCGTTGTGCCAGACTTTGGAGATGAGTTCAACCATGGGGGCAGACCCTATGTGTGCGGGGGAGTGTGTCATGGTCAGCATGGGAATCAGGTATGAGTCAGGTAGCAACCATTTGTTCGTGTCTCTAGTTCGCCAGCAGCCTTCATCGTCTTTCAATCCCACCCGTGCTCATTCGGTCAATTCGTGTGGTGAGCTGGCCAATTGTATGTCTCTAATGGTTTCCCTAGCATCCTTCCATTTTTCAGTTTGTGACCTGGTCACGTACATGCGTGTTGTTGACCTATTCTCGGCTGTGGTTCCGGCAGTGATGTCAGCCAGTGCATTTCCCTGTCCTATAATGTCCGTCACCCTTTTGTGTGCCTGGCATTTGATCACAGCTAGCCGTGTGGGGAGGAGGACAGCTTCGGTCAGAGCGTAGACTAGATCTCCATGTAGGATGGGTGTGCCATGGGAAGTCAGGAATCCCCTCTCCTTCCATAGGAGCCCAAAGTGGTGAACCACCCCGAAGGCGTACTGGCTGTCGGTGTAAATGTTTGCGGTTGTCCCCGCTGCTAGGATGCATGCTCGTGTGAGAGCGATCAGTTCAGCTGCCTGTGCGGATCGCTGTGTGATGCGGGCTGTCTCAACAACTGTCCGGGCCGTGGTGACTGCATAGGCGGCTGAGGTGGTGCCGTCGGGGAGCTTGATGCATGAGCCATCTACCCACAGCTTTCCGTCAGGATCTAGGAAGGCAGTATCTCGGAGGTCAACCCTACTCTTGGTCTGTTCGTCGGTGAGGGTCACACAGTCATGTTTAGGGGACGCATTGGGGTCATTGTCAGGGAGAGGTAGCAGAGTGGCTGGGTTCAAAGTGGTGCATCGTTTCAACGTGATGTGGGGTGCAAGCAGAGCCAGTTCATAACCGGTCAGTCGTGCGCTAGTCAGGTGTTGATTCTTAGTCTGGTTCAGGAGGGTGTCAACTGCATGGGGTACTAGCACGGTGAGGGGGTTTGAAAGCACGATCCCCTTACTTTGTCGGATAGAGACAGCAGCGGCGGCTACCGCTCGAAGGCAGGCGGGCAAAGCTCTGGCTACAGGGTCAAGAGTGGCAGAGAAGTAGGCACAAGGGCGTTGCTTGGGACCTATGGACTGGGTTAGAACAGACAACGCGCATCCCTCCCTTTCGTGGGTGAAGAGGGAGAAAGGTTTAGTGTAGTCTGGGGTTCCTAGGACTGGTGCTGAGCAAAGGGCATCTCGTAATTCTTTGAAGGAGGATTGGCATTCGGGTGTCCAGGGGAGGGGGAAGGGGACATCTTTAGCCAACAGGGAAAGCAGAAGTTTTACAATAAGACTGAAGTTTGGCAACCACTGTCGACAGAAGGAGGTGAGGCCTACCAGAGACCGCACTTGCTTCTGAGTTTTGGGAACAGGGGTTTCTAGGATGGTCTGAATTCGGTCAGGTGTAAGCTTCCTCCCATCTTTGGATAGGAGGTGGCCTAGGTATGTCACTTGGGGTTTGCAGAATTGCAACTTCTTCCTGGAGACCTTGTGACCGTTCTCCGCGAGGAAGTGGAGGAGGTGGATGGTGGCTGTGACTGCAAGCGGAGTGGTGTCGGCCGCCAAAAGAATATCGACGTACTGTATTAACACCACTCCGTCCGGTAGTTGAACTGCATCCAGTTGTCTCTTGAGGGCTTGGCTATATATGCTGGGACTCTCAGTGTAGCCTTGTGGTGCCCTACAAAATCTGTACGAACGGGCTTTTAAGGTGAAGCCGAAAAGGTAGTGGCTGTCTGGGTGGATGGGGATGGAAAAGAATGCGTTCTTCAGGTCAATGACGGTAAAGGTAGTGGCAGTGGACGGAATCAGGGTGAGGATGGTGGTGATATCTGAGACTACGGGGTACTGAGGTATGACTACTTTGTTAACCTCTCGTAAGTCGACAATGATTGCGGTATGCTTTCTCATCTCCCTCGCCTTGCTTCTTAACAATGGGTAGGATAGGGCTGTTGCAAACATTACTAACTACTTCTTCTACCACTCCTGCATCGACTAGGGACTGGATGATTTCCACCAACGCCTTCTCGCCTTCGGGCGATATCCGATACTGTGGAAGCTTTGGGAGCACTGCGTCCGGTCGGACAGTTATGTGTACAGGGTCGATCACCATGCGTCCTACGTCTGAGTCGGTTTTAGCCCATAGATGTGTGGGTAACGTGTCAAGTAGGGACAGGTCAGCATCGGTTATGGAGAACATACGTCGTGCGAGACAAGGCCTGAACAGATCTGGGTTATCGTGCAGTATGACTCGAACTCCGTCTGGGGAACATCTGATGGTAGCCCGGAAATGTTTTAGTAAATCAAGACCCATAATTGCGTCGGGGGTGTTGGAGGAGAGCAGAAATGTCGTGTCAGTGGTGTTATTTTCCAAGTCAAAGGAGATTGGTGCGGACAAGGGATTAGTGGAGGGCGTTCCATCAAAGCCTATTGAGGTTACATGTGAGCCAGACAAGGGTGCCCTTGGGATCAGCCGTTTAGATAGCGCACTACGTGTCGCCCCAGTATCTACCAAAAATGGAGACTTTGTGCCCAGGACCTTAGCAGTGACGCAAGGACCTTGCTGGTCAACACGGAGTTCGACTGGATCCCTTCCTTGCCCCTGGCGGTCCTATGCAAAGTCATGGGTGTTTTCGTAGTCGGACTGCTGGCACTGGTTCTGTCGGGGGCGGTCGAAGGTGTTTGGTCTGTCTGGCCTGTCGTGGGTGGTGTCGTTCGTGTACCTTCGTCCCTGTCCTCTATTTCTGGGGCTGTTTGCTATGTCTCTTGTGTCCCTATTCTTGTTCATATCCAGAAGGACCGGGCACTGGGATTTCCAGTGTCCGAACCTTTTACAGAACGCACACTGATTCTCGTCTAAGTCCCTGCGTCCAGCGTAGGATGTGGGTGCAAGGTCTCTAGGGGGTAGTTTTCTAGGAGCAGTCGGTTGGTAGGTTCCCTTCCTATGGTCACTCCTTGCAACTGTGCGATCATTACCCTTTCCTTCAGCTCCTTTTTCTTTCTCTCGGACGCCCTATTGTTCTCATTCTTTTGGTGTTCGTAGTACTGGGCCATCTGGAGGATAGCCGCGGGTTTGGAGGCTGCCCAACTACTCTCGCTGGTCTGTAACTTCTGGGAGACTTCTTGTGACAGACCCTTCACGTAATTCTGGACAAAGAGGTGATGTCCGGTTGCAGTGGTCATGTCCTGGCCACTATAATCGGAAAACACTGTCTCGAATCGAGAGAAGTATTCGGATACATCCTCCTGGGGTTTCTGGCGGCAAGCCGTCACTATCGACCAGTTTACCTTCCTTTCTGGGATTAGGGTCTTTAATTTCTGAACAATCTTGTCTGGGAGTTCCAATATGGCCTTTAGAGGTTTCTGTCCAGGTTCTCGCTGCTTGTCTATGGTATCGAGTTGTACCCAGGTATATCCGAACGGCTCAGCGTGGTCGACTTTCCGGATTTGCTTCCACACATCAGCCGGCAGACATAACCCGAAGAACAAATCGATATCCGCCAAGGTCATTATAGTTGAACCTAAGGCCGTACCTAGTTCTGTGTAAAAGGCAGTCGGGTTCTTTCTTAAGTCGGGTAGGGTTTTTCTAAAAGTCAGGATGTCTTGTCGGTCCCATGGCTGATAGACCCAGTTATATACAACCCTTCCCTTCGCATCTTGGTGGTTGATGTCATCGTGTGTTCCCTGACCTCGTGGGGGGACCCAGTAAGGAGCGGCTTCCTTGATGGGCATCATGGTATCAGCTTTTCCTGCCTGGGGTTCAGTCGCTATGGGGGTTTCTGTCTTGGTCGTCTGCCTGTGTTCTTCAAGATGTCGGAAGACTTTGTGTGTACGTGTGAAGAGGTCCGTTACATCGCCCTCTCCCCCTTCCCCAATATCAACCTTTCTATACAAGGTTGTTAAGCCTTCGGGACTTCTATCCTGGTACCTATCCTCATAGGCATTCAGAGTGTGATAACAAAGTCGTACGACAAGGTGTCGTCTGTGGTTGTCGGCATACGAGTTATACATATCTGTCACATATTCCTCACTTTCCTTACGTTCTACTAGTGTTCTCACTACCTTATCGATTCCGGCTCGTTCACCCTTTGTTAGCCGATTCATTCTGGCGGAATCTTTCTTTCTCGTTTCGGGGTCATCTAACGTTGTTGCTAACGTTGTGTTCAGTACAAGAGGCTCGGCTGGCGCGGAGGCCGTGAGGACCGAGGACCTGGTACTGCTTTCGCTTGCGTTCGGGGGTTGTGGATGCTGCACTATAGGTTGGGAGGGAGCGTATGGAGGGGGCATGTAGATGATCGGAGGACCTAATAGCAATTCATCGTTCGCCCGTTGCTTGGAAGGCAACTCAGGGTAGAGCGTAGAGGGGGTCCTAACAGGGCACTGGCCTGACGTTTCAGATTCTTGTTTTTGTTTAGCTTCCTTTCTCTCCTTTATTTATTCCTCTAACTTTCTAGCGGCAAGGTGAGCTGCCTTTCGTAGTTCTTTTTCTGCCTTTACTTCTTCTCTCTTTTTCCGTTGCGTTGTTTCTTTGCGCCACATGCCGATACTGTCGAGCATAGTGGGCGTCGTTTTATTGCTACGTAGAGCTATTTCTAGCGTTTCTATTTTATGGTCATCAAAGGATCCCATCAGTGGCCACTGACTTTCGGAGTCCTTCTTTGTATATTTATGCCATAGTTTGCTATAAGCTACAGCGACTAGTCCATATTTAGTAAACATGTCCTTATTAGGGGTGCCTTCCAGTGGAGCCGGATGGTTCATCTCTAATAAGCGGTCCGGGCAGAACCAACTACCAATCAGTAGGCCTGGGCAAAAATTTCGTTCCGTTCGCGGAAATTGCGATAATTTGACATTTTTGCGTTCCGCGGAGAGCGCGAAAATGTCAAAAATTCCGGTTTCCGCAGCTTGGCGATAATTTGTTTCTTGCTCGCGCTGTAAAATGATACATTCTCGCGCGCGCGCGATCGCCTTACCTGAATCCCTGCGTTCGCCGACAAGTTTTCTTGATCCGGTCGCGTTCTCCATGAGATGTTGTATTGTTTTTAGCCATTTGCGCTGTCTCGCGACAGTTCGCGCCCGCAGTGACGTCATGCGTCGCGCGATCACGTCTTTCTTCTCGCGATCATGCACCGCGAGAACAACTCAAAACAAGATGGCCGCGCCCGCAAGCAACCACATGGGTAAGTTGGCGACCCGCAACCATGCAGAAAATCTCGCGAACATGCCGGAAAAAAACTTCCGCATCTTTGCGATATTTCTGCTTGTTTGCGATAATTTTAAACATTCTCGCGATAATTTGCGAAGGTTAATTCCGCAAATTCCGCCCACCCCTACCAATCAGTGGGGAGAAGATAGGCATGACGGGTTACAACGGGGACAAAAGTCTGCACTACCTATCTTTTCACTGCTTGCAAAGACTAGACAGAATATCTCTATTCCACGTTATTTGTAAGCAGAGAATACCTCCAAAGAACCAATATCGAACAACCAGTGTTCGGACAATCAATCAGTGGGGAGAAAAATAGGCACGACAGATTACAAAGGGGGACAAAAGTCCGCGTTACCTACCCTTCACTATCTGCAAAGACTAGACAGAATATTTCTATTCTACGTTGTTTGCAAACAGAGAATATCTCAAAAAGCACTATTCGTCAAAAACAATCAATGTTCGGACAATCAATCAGTGGGGAGAAAAATAGGCACGACAGATTACAAAGGGGGACAAAAGTCCGCGTTACCTACCCTTCACTATCTGCAAAGGGAGAGAGAGTATTTCTACTCTTCCCCGTTTGTAGGCTGCGAATATCTCAAAAAGAACAATCAAATAAGCAATACTAGTATTTTCAATCAATCAATCAATCGTTTCGCAATTTGTAGTGTTACACGACCTTACCCGGACCGCATGGACAGTTTCTCGTCTTCCGCCTCCAGCGCCCGATCGTCCTCTACTCTCCGTATTTGCCGCGGCACTCCTGATGGTTCCCAGTCAGGACCGTAGATCACTCGAGAGAGGTCTGCTCAGAACCAGTGAAGTTCGGATGATCGGCTGCAAGACGAGGGTCTATCGGGCAGGAGCTCTTCCCGATCGTTGCAGTCGTTCACTCTGTCGTCGGGACCTCTTTCTTTGGATCCACGTGTCGCTGATGGGCCCCACGTTTGGGACGCCACTTGTTAAATGGTAGCGGCAGTTTCAGTCGATAACCTTTCAAGTATTGCCCGGCAGTAATCGCCTCTTATACCATTCGATGATTAACCAACAAAAGAGGCAGGCGCCGGAGACTGGAAGGCAGGAAACAAAGTTTTATTCCGTCGGAGCAGAACACGTCAGATCGGACAGCAAGGTATCGTCTTGAGGTGCTCTAACCGCATCTCTGAGGCCTGGCCTCTTATACACAAGTTTATTTCTTTATTACACGGTTTATGGTACATGGCACATTCTTGAGATTGCTTTGATACATGAAAGAACATCCTCGGAATCCCCACTTCAAGCTCGTTCCCACACATATCTACAGTAGAAGACCCCACCCTACCCACAGTAGGAGATGGCTATCACACAGCTGGACATTCCGCCAATTCCCGGGGGTGTGTGCGACTGGTCGGGTCTCAGGGGGTGGGGGCCTTGATCTACTGTAATCCCTTTGATGTGAGGTGTTTCCCTTACAGTAGGGGCAATAAACTGCATCCGCAGGACTAGGTGATGGCCTGGGATCGGTTCGGACAATCGGGCGCAGAGGAAGGGGGTTATCAAAAGGATGTATGACCATGTATGGGATGAAAGGAGGTGTTGGTCAGGCGCGGGATGTGGTTCCATGGCAGGGTCGCGCAGAAGGAGAGGGTTTATGGCCCATGTATGAGAGAGCGGGGGTGGTCAGCGCGCGGGGGGGGGGGATGTTCGCAGCGCCAGAGGGGCGCGCTGGCGATCGGCAATGAGCGGGGAGAGGGGCCATGGTGCCTAAAATGGCCGCCGTGTGTTTCTGCGTGCGGCGCTGGAGAGAGACAAGATGGCGCAGATAATGTTCAGTTACGAACTAAATTTCCACACACCCACCCCTCATATGTCTGGGCACTGCTGGGAGTGACATGCGCCCCCCCCTCATATGTCTGGGCACTGCTGGGAGTCCTCTGCACCCACCCCTCATATGTCTGGGCACTGCTGGGAGGCCTCTGCACCCACCCCTCATATGTCTGGGCACTGCTGGGAGGCCTCTGCACCCACCCCTCATATGTCTGGGCACTGCTAGGAGTGATATGCACCCACCCCTCATATGTCTGGGCACTGCTGGGGGTGACATGCACCCCCCCCCCCCCTCATATGTCTGGGCACTGCTGGGAGTCCTCTGCACCCACCCCTCATATGTCTGGGCACTGCTGGGAGGCCTCTGCACCCACCCCTCATATGTCTGGGCACTGCTGGGAGGCCTCTGCACCACCCCTCATATGTCGGGGCACTGCTGGGAGTCCTCTGCACCCACCCCTCATATGTCTGGACACTGCTGGGGGTGACATGCACCCACCCCTCATATGTCTGGGCACTGCTGGGAGTCCTCTGCACCAACCCCTCATATGTCTGGGCACTGCAGGGAGTGATATGCACCCACCCCTCATATGTCTCGGCACTGCTGGGAGTGATATGCACCCTCCCCCATTGCTCTGTCCACTGCTGGGAGTCCTCTGCAGCCACCCACTCACCCACCCACCCACCCACCCGCCCCCTTGGTGCAGTACACTGCTGTCCTGTGCATACACACACACACCAATATACTGCATATATGCTGCAACAGGCCCTATGCCAACATTCATGGCGTGTGTACGCCTTGTATCCATTCTGTTGCGGACCCTAACCCCGCATTCGTAGGGTGTACGGGCCGTAACCACGCTGTGAGGGCGTGGGTACGGCGCGTACCCCTCCATCACCACTCCAATGGTGATACGGCCCGTACCCACGCCCCCACAGCGTGGGTACGGCGCGTACACCTCCATCACCACTACAATGGTGGTACGGGCCGTACCCACGCCCCCCAGAGCGTGGGTATGGCCCGTACCACCATAGTAGTGGTGACGGGTACGCATCCACTTCCGTTGTGGCGGTATGTGGGATTGGTGGACACCCCCCCCGAAGTGACCAGACCATGGGGGTAAGTTATGTGCAGGATATATATGTTTTAACTTGGGGGGGGGGGGTTTAATTTCCTGACCTCTATTGGGTGTTTTTTTACCCCCCCCCCCCCCCCCCCCCCCCGACGCGCCAGACTATTATCCAGGCAGCTATAATGTCCAGATTGGATTATGCCTGTTCCCTGTGTTTAGGGACAAACAAGGTCGAGATTGCTCGGCTACAACGGGTTCAGAACGCAGCGGCCAGATCACTGATTGGCTTGCCCATGTCCTGCCCGGTGTCACCCACAATCCACCGGCTTCACTGGTTGCCGGTGGCCAGGAGAATCGAATTTAAGGCCCTTTGTATTACTTTTAAAGCCCTAAAATTCAGCACTCCTGATATTCTGGCCAACCTGGTTACTCCCTATGTTCCTACACGCCAGCTCCGGTCACTTGGACAGCACTTGGTGAGGGTCCCTAGGTTCCAGACGAGTGCGGGCAATAGGCGTTCCTTCCGCAGCAGGGCAGCCCTCCTTTGGAACTCACTGCCCACTCACATTCGAAGCCATACTAACTATTTGACATTCAGGAAGGCCATAAAAACACACTTATTTCCCAACGTGTAGCTCCTGTCTCCCTCCGTGTTAGTCACCTTGCTGACAGCGCCGGGACGCCCCTTTGCTGGGGCATCTGTTGCGCTATACAAATGGCAGTAACATAACATAACATACACCAATAACATAAAAAAATAACATCAATATATATATATATATATATAATAAATTAAATTATTAAAATATTTTGAATCTTTTTTAAAATACATTTTACACTACAATAACTTAAACAGTAGATAAAATATCGGATAGGCGAGGGGATAAAATTACCATTCCCAGTCCAGAAAGTGCAACAGTAGGGAAAATATTGGATAGTGGAATAAATAAAATTACTATTCCTACTCCAAAAAATGGAACAGTGGGGAAAGTGTTGGATAGCGAAGGTGTAAAAATTACTATTCCTACCCAATAGAGTGCAAGAGTAGGGAAAATATTAGATAGCGGAGGGGAATAATTTACTATTCCCACTCCAATTAGTACAACAGTAGGGAAAGTGTTGGACAGCGTAGGGGTAAAAATTACTATTCCCACTCCAGAGAGTACAACAGTAGGGAAAGTGTTGGATAGCGTAGGAATAGAAATTACTATTCCCACTCCAGAAAATACACAGGGGTCGATTCCGATCCGGGCCAGACAGCTCTCCGAGAGCTGTTCGTAGCCTTACCTTGCCACCGACTCGTACCCTGAGCCGGTCCATCCTGGCGATGAAGTACGATGAGCATAACTGACAAAAATCCGACCGACACGTAGGCTGTGATTCAAGCTTCATTCTCCGTCCGAGCCGTAACCCCGAACGCCAAACCGAGTCGCCCGGAAGCTGTATCCATAGCAGTTTCCTGCCAGACAAGTACGATGCGAACATGATATGCGCCAGACGGGTCGCCACGTACGGCACATCACAGCATCCGGAAAAGAAGCACATCAGGTACGATTCGCGCCAGAACTCAATCCACAGCTACGAGACAGACCAGCTTGCAACGGGTACGAGACGGAGCAACAAGCAGCAAGTACGAGACGAACACATCATGAATCCCATCGCGCAGGTCATACCAGTACTGTACATCTATGACCGGATCAGGAACAGGCGCAGATGGTAAGTCAGACACCCACCACACAAACAAATGACACGTACCCGCAAAATGTCACACACACACACAGGGGATCCATATCCTGACCACTAGCAACAGGCCACCATAGGGGTTGCATGGCCAGCACCACTACCACCCCCACTCATAGGCCCTATGTTGCCCATCACTACTGCCACCCCCACCCATAGGGGACCTGTTGCCCAGGACTCCTGCCACCTCCACCCATAGGGGACCTGTTGCCCAGCACTCCTGCCACCCCCACCCATAGGGGACCTGTTGCCCAGCCCTCCTGCCACCCCCACCCATAGGGCTTATGTTGCCCATCACTCCTGCCACCCCCACCCATAGGGCTTATGTTGCCCATCACTACTGCCACCCCCACTCATAGGGCTTATGTTGCCCATCACTACTGCCGCCCCCACTCATAGGGCTTATGTTGCCCATCACTACTGCCACTCCCACTCATAGGGGACCTTTTGCCCAGCACTCCTGCCACCCCACCCATAGGGGACCTGTTGCCCAGCACTACTGCCACCCCCACCCATGGGGACCTGTTACCCATCACTACTGCCACCCCCACTCCTAGGGGACCTGTTGCCCAGCACTCCTGCCACCCCACCCATGGGGGACCTGTTGCCCAGCACTACTGCCACCCCCACTCATAGGATGGGTGATGCGCCACACATCCATCATACACCAACATTAGGTATGTCAGCAAAATACATCCCCCCCTAACATCATGACAACAATGTGTAGTCTGTGACAAATGTCAACAATAGTGATTATGACTTTGAACATACAATGTAACCATCATCACATGTGTGACCAAAAGCTGAATGTGGCCTACACAAGGCAAGCATCACTAGCACTATGTCAATGTAAAAATAACACCCCCACACTGTGTAGAACAAGTTAAGTGTGTGGTTCCAAACTGCAGCAAATGTTGAGCATTGTGGTGATGGGGTCTAAACCTCCTCTCATCACAGTGACCAAAGGGTAAGTGTCATCATGGTCAAAGCTGCAAATGCCAAACAGCATGTATGATCCCTGCTCCCAACACATGAAACACCCTTGGGGCAAAGTAGTGGTTGTGTCCCATACCTACAGAGATGTGGTGAGGCTAACAGTGCTGTGATAACCTAACATACTCTCGGCCATGTGCAGACAAGCACCACCCATGGGGGCTGACAATGCATACAGTGTACAATGACACAAAAGCAGAAGTGACCATCACAAAGCATACACACATCTCAAAAATAGACACACAAATCAAAACAACCTGTGTAGACTGTAGGTGTCAGGTCACAAACTCCTGTTCCATGCCAGCAATGGGACCTAACAACCAGGATGAATGTGCAGAATTATGTGATATGACTCACAGGGACAGCAGGCAAAATCACAGAAACAGCATCCAGACAAAGGCCCACAACAGCAATACCAATGCACTGGTGTAGATGCACAAACACAAACAGGCAACCTCACACAGCACATCTGACACCACATGTGTGTGTGTGCCTCAGTATCCCCAGGTAACTACACAACACATGAGGGGGGCTGAAGCACAGTGAGACAGATGTGGACATAGTGCCATACAAAAGTCAACCATCAATGGGCCACCCTTAGTGGGCAATCAGGCATTGTGAGATGAGAGGGAGCACAACAAACACATGTGACACAAGGTTGAATGAACAGCAACTAACACAGCAAGAGACTGACACACAACAGCACTACCCCCAGGGACCAGACATTGGGGTGACACAAGCATGCATGACACGACCACTGTGCTGACAAAGGTAGATGTACAAACTGTGAAACCCAGACATGTGTCCTGTGCCACAAACGTGCATCACACCTACACAAACAGAAATCACTCAACATGGCCCGTCATCCATGGACAAACGGGAGCTAGGGGCCCATCCATGCAAACATTTACATCAGTCCACCCTCAACACCACATACCCTGAACTGCACCAATGTGCATCTGTGAAGCACACATGGACAGGTGACATTGCACATTCACCCATGACAAACACAGTAATGATGGGAGGAACTAAGGTGCACAGACTCATTACACAAGGACAGTTTACAACCCTGGTGAATGACAGACATACTGCACAGTATGCGGTACATGGCAATGACGTCAAAGCTCACGTAACCTTCCGAATACCTCCCACAGTCCCAGGTCAATGCAGAAGCCAAGGAGAACCACAAGGCACACATGCTGACACCTGCAAACATTGCAGCCCTGAACCGGACAAGTGGGATCAGTCACACACACATACACATGTCTCAATCACTGAAAGGTACCACCTAGGGACAACTACATGATATTCCGAACAAACAAGTGCCTTGGGGACCCCTGACTGTGTCCCATCTGCGTCTGACCACATCATCACCACTCGGAACTGACAAATTCCAATGATGAATCTCCAAATAACAGTAGTGTGTCATGCACCCACACATCGGGTAGCCCATGGCAAAGTTGTGGGATGAACACAGTACCACTCAAGAACAGAAACATATCAAGGGAACACTGCCTGTGTATGAAAAGGGATGTTGACACACACACACATGCCCACACAACACACAACATGGGCCCAGGCAATGTCACAGAACAACACACTTACTTGAGGGGACTCAACTCCTGTGGAAGCTCAGCTGTGCCAAACATAGTCCCAGCAGGTCTCAGTCATGTCAGCAGAACACTTGGTCAGTCAGCCATCAGTTACCACACAATGAAGGCTCTGGTCACAACAGCCTGGGTACGGGAGTCTCCCTTAAGACATCTGCACATACTCAATACATATGTCCAGCAAGTTGCACAGAGGACCCAGTTGCTCCTACACCAATGATGCCCACACTTCCATATCCAGTGGATATGCGCCCAATGTCAGGGAAATAGACAAATTGGACAATGGGAAGCACATCATATGTGCATGTGTGCAAGCCACAGATGTGACCATGCAAAGAAATGTTCACAGAGATGCCCACAAATTGTTAATCATGACACACCCATTTAGCTGCAAAGGATGACATGGATAACGACCAGAATAGGATACATATCTCATGGACCATATGAAGTACCTCACATCAACACCTCAGTATTCAACATTTGAAATCCAGCATTACAACTGCAAGGTCATTCTAAACATCATCAACATAATGTACAGCTAAATCAAATTCACAAGGAGAAAGAAAAAAGCTTTAATCAGCAATTTTAAAAAGCACAGTCCTTTCAAAACAAAGGCCAATGGCCAGTCCATATCCAAATGACAAAACGTTAACTTGAGTGACAACTGTCACACGTTGCTTGCCTGCACTAGTAAGGACAGGAGACATCCCCTCGGAGGGGCATACATGGGGGCAGGCCACGCACCGCAGGGACAGGATCAGGGCGCAGCAGGAGGCAGTGAAGGGATGGTGGATGCAGGAGAGTCACTGGCAATTGCAGTGGAGCTGACTGAAGTAGTGGCTGCAGTCACAACTGTGGGGCACAAGTCAGATGGGGTGGGTGCCGGCACAACTTCAGTGGGCAGGTCAGATGGAGTGGACTGGGTCCCCACTGCAGTGCCCAAGTCAGACAGGGTGGTCGTGCACTCCACTGCAGTGCCTAACTCAATGGGAGCGGAATGGGGTTCAGGTGAGGTTGGCAGGACAGAGGGGGGGACACGGTCCCCACATCAGTGGCACAAACTGTCTGACCGGGGGTGGAAGAGCAAGTGGTAGCGGGGGAGGGCCTCGGCATTTTGGGGATGGTGTATCTGTGGGTGGGGCGGGAGTGGTGGCCTGGGGGTTGGAGGACAGAGACTTTGTCGTGGAGCTGCGGGGCGGGGTTTTGCTCTTCCGGCTCCGGGAGGACTTGCGGGTAGGTGCCCTCAGTCTGACTGCGCCTGGGGAAGGGTGTCTGGGTGTGAGGGGCACACCCCTCTGTGTGTGGGGACTTCCTCTTCCCCATGTAAGATGGATCTGCTGGGTCGGTGGGGAAGAGGCCAAGGTCACAGAGGAAGAGCTTCTGTGGAGATGGGGTTGCAGGTGAGGCAAGGGAAGGGGGCTGGGAGGGAGAGGTATCAGAGGACTGCGGAGTGGTTGTGGATGACTGTGTGTGTGTCTGCAAACCATCCCCTGTGAGTATGGTATCAGTCCCCTGCGCTTTCTTGTGTGCACGTCTAGACCTTGGTTTGGGTGTTTATGTGCTGCCCGTGTCTGTGGGTTTGTGAGAATGTGCAGGTCTGTGTGTGTGCTTGGGACAGGTAGGGTGCTAGGAATCGTGGGTGGTGCAGGGGTAGGAGGGGTGTGGGACTGTTGGAGGAGGGACACTGCTGCCGTCAGGGAGGAGGCCACGGACTGATTGGTCATCTGTAGGGCAGACATGCCCGATGAAATGCCCTCCATGAACGACACCAGTTGTGTCAACAGACTGGTGTGTGCATGGGGGACACTCAGCATTGATGTCTGCCCTACATGGATTTGTCGAAGCAAGTCCACAGACTCCTCACTCAGGGCAGCAGGGGACACAAGGGCAGGGGGTGCGGTGCCTGGCACAAAGGAGACATGCTCCCGAACACGGGAGCCTCCGCGGTCCTCTGGGATGGGAGCCGATGGGAGGGTGGTGATGGTGGCGATGGGGGCGGTGGCGGGGACAGCCTCACTAGCTGGGGTTTGGTGGCTGCTGACACCCGCCTCCACAAGGGAGTCATCCTCCGAGCTGCTGTGGCTCTCAGCTGGGGTAAATGGTGCTGAGGACTCCTCGGTGTGGCTCCACTCACCCTCCGTGCCACTGGGTCCCTCCGACTCCTCGCCTTCTGTCCCAGTCAGGCTCTGTGGCTCCTCCTGGTCCATGGAGCTGTCCCCTCCTGTGGCCGTGGATGTATCTGGATAGAATTTGGAAAAAAGAGAACAACGTCAGTCACCTGCACTCACTGCACACACCACAGTGAGTACAGCACATCACAGGGCAAGCCCTGGCATCATCCACTGACCACTGCTCAAAGTGCTCACACTGTTTAGAATAAGCCAATTGTCAGTCTCACCATCAACCATGGCACTCATATCCCTCCTGGACTTGCACCCATATGTCTGTTGCATGTTGGATGCTAATACCCCAATGTGCTGACATGCACCGCCTACACATTTGTTGGACATGCAAGTGAACATGTAGGAGTATGTCACTATACACACATCACATCTTTTGGCACTGACTCAGTACAGTTGTCAGGATGAAGGGATGGGCAGAGTCTCATTTCACATGCTTGTGATGCATGCCAGCTACACACACTATGATGTTCTCATGTCCTGATAGTCAATGACACAATGGGGTGCATGGAGCACATTTGAACACAATGCAGGATCACTCATATCAAGTTAAATGCCATGGCACTGGCATGCCTGGAAAGTCAGTCAACACTGTCTCCTGTCACAGGGGCAGGGCATCCAGACAACAACAGTATGCACTGTGTCACAATCATAGCTCATGGATAAAGCAAACTCTGCAGCTGACAAGTGCACTTGCCCATCCCCTGCAAAGAACATATCCCGGACCCAGAAGACCCCACATCATACACAATAGACATATGAGTCTCACTCCCTGTACATTAGAATTCTGTCCGGCACCCCAAGTTCAAATTGATCTCACCTGTCATACATCAACTCCACTGGTTGCCTATCAGAAGCCGAACCAAATTTAAAGCACTGTGCATTGCGTATAAAGCGATCAACAACACAGGACCAGAGTTTCTAAAAAAAGCACTACGCCCGAGCAGACCTCTGCGCTCCTCCATAGCGCACCTACTTACTGTCCCCCGCACTAAGAAAACATCCTGGGGAGACCGAGGTTTCACAGTTGCCATAGCCAGACTTTGGAATACCCTCCCACTCCACATTAAAACCAGTCCCACCCTCATGACATTTAGGAAGCTAGTAAAAACCTGGCTCTTCAATCAGTAAGTCACCACACTCAGCTGCTTTCCTCCTGATTTACTCCACAGCGCTGAGACACCCCAGGGTATTTGCGCGCTATACAAGTCGCAAAAATAAATAAATAAATAAGTAAATTAGCACATCACAGTCTGCTGTGCATGAAACACAGCTGCATGAAGTGCACAGTTGCATACACCATTGTGCGCTGTAAAGGGATCACACACCAATATGTCACACAGGTCTTGTCTCTCATAGTCACATCGTAGATGTCTTGCTGACCCTCAAACTCATGAACACCACAGTTGTACGGAAAAGGAAGTCACACCACAATGACACAGAGAGGCAGACACCTGAAGGCACATGTCACTAAGCACAACCTGTAAGTTGATACACAGGAGTGGGATTACAGAGTGTTTCTAAATGCCCTTGAGTTGGCATGACTGCCCAGGTCTACGTGAAACAGTGTTTAGCCCTGGACAGTAGTCAGGTTGCTAGGCAAGTGTGACACACTTGACATACATATTACTGAGGCACACAAAGTGGAGTCCCCTGCTGCATGTGTTTGTTTGAAATACCCCAGCCACATGTGGCGAGTCAGACCAGCAATTGTAACACATATCAAGGGCACACACAGATCACATGTCAGATCTCAGGCATTGTGTAAACAATTGACCCACCCATGAAACACACAACAGAGTCACGGTAACAGATGCTGTCCGGAAGGTGAAGCATAGCTGACTGCAGGCACACAGTGCCCTAGTGACACAAGCAACAGACTGTAGGGTCCACACCTGTGGATCAGATGAGGAGGGTGCATCACACAATTGAGGGACATGAGTATTGGACTACAAGACCTACATAATGTGGAAGTGTGACCAGGCCTAAAAGACTGCAATTAGCATGTCAGACATAGTACACAGATTAGGCATGGACTTACCCCCTCCTTGCTGCTGTCTGGCCTTCAGCTGCCCATCCAGGTCCGGGAAGATCACCACCAGGATACTGTGCATGTGGGGGGCCCGGTGTCCGCCCCTCCTGCGAGGAGGTGACAGCTTCTGCTGGACCCTTGCGATCCTCCGGGTCCAGCCCCAGCCCCGAAGGTCCTGCCACCTCTTCTGGCAGTTGCGGATCCGGCGCTTGTAGACCCCCACCGATAGAACTGCCCGGGCGATGGTCAGCTATATCTCCTGCTTCTGGTGGGTATCAACCTGTGAGGATGACAAAGGTAAAAGTCCATTAACACACATGCCCCATATTTGTGCTGCACACAGTTGTATATACATGTCGTCATCACAGAGGCAAATGAGTTACACAGGTAGTGCAACCATGGAAAAGGACAAATGCCCTGCATGTCTGACATGTTAACAATGCCTGGGAAGTTGAAGCTTGCACAAATGCACTTTAGCTGCAGAACACATGTTCATTGCATGTACCTACACACTTTGGGGGATGAAAGTACTCAGTGAGTATGCTTGACACTGGTGTACACACTGCTAGTACTGCTAGTCAGACAACATGCACAATTAGGAAGGCAGTGGACTGCACACTCACCTGCTCCCCTGGTTTCCCATACAGCTTGCTGTACTGTGGAAGGAGCCCGTCCAGCAGGGCCTGGTTCTCCTCCTCAGTGAAGGCTGGGGCCCTCTCCAGAGTACGTGCCATAGCAGTAGCCAGAGGATGCAGAGACAGCAGCATTGGTAGCAGGGATGTGGTCCAGTAGCATGTAGTGCAGGCAAGTGAGCTCCCTGGGGGCCAGCCAGCCTTATATCTGTACTGCAGAGGCAGACTCTGTGCCATGTGTCCCATGTGATAGGTCCAACATGGTTGCATTCTATGAATCTGGCCAATCCATGGAAATGTACGACTCGTACACGTCTTCCGCATCGTTCAAATCTTCACCTTCATAAAACCCTAGTAATTGCAACATTGTTGTAGCATCCAACTGATTTTCCAGCGCACGACTCGTACAAGTTTTGAATCTGCATCCGTCTCCATGACAGTCCAGAACCAATAGGTGCGCCCGGCTCGGTCAACTGACTGTACAACACGTAGTTTGAAAATACACATGCACCCGTCTCCATACGATTCAATGGCCAAGGCGTACGCCGGTCTCGGACCATGCCTGCCCGACACGTATGCATGATAGTCACCCGCGTCGGACCTCATTGCAGTCAATGGCTAAGCGTACGCATGGCTCAGTCCTGAACTGTGCAATGCGTACGCATAGTCACCCGCGACGGACCTCATTGCAGTCAATGGCTAAGCGTATGCACGGCTCGGTCCTGAACTGTGCAATGCGTACGCATAGTCACCCGCTTCGGACCTCATTGCAGTCAATGGCTAAGCGTACGCACGGTTCGGTCCTGAACTGTGCAGTGCGTACGCATTGTCACCCGCGTCGGACCTCATTGGTGTGACTAGTTGACGGCTTCAACACACAATTACTTGCCAGGAACTCAGGTGCACACCTACCACACTACAGCATTGGCCACACAGTGTCCCATGGCATGTTAGGCTACATTCCTTGTGTGTTTGGGGGGGGGGGGCAACATTTGGTTTGTTGTTTGGCACTTTTGTGCAGCCACTCCCAGGCTGTGCACGTGTTCATGGGGACAGAATCCTTTGTGTGTTGTGCACATTACCACTGTGATGTGCAACTGTACAGTTATGGGCATGAGTCATGGGAACAGTTTCACGTTGGATATGTTTAGGACATGTCACATACACCTGGAGTCCTGGGGGTGATGGCAGGTACGTCACAGTGGGACCTGTAGCCACAATTCTGATGTACACCCACAGTCTGTGTGCATGTCGTGTCTCAGATTTTCCTGATCAAATGTGCCCAATGGGTGACAGTCTCCACATCCATGTGGTTTGTGCATTAACATTGATGTTGTGTGTGTGTCTACGAGACGTACATGTCGGGCCTGCAGAGACAACAGTGGCCACTACCTGTGGGACTCACGGTTGCCTTTTGGAGTGTACATGATACGCCATTTCATGCCAGTCTCCATGTGGCAATATAGGGACCCTGGGTATCTGCTTGGCAAAGATCTGTGATGCCTGGGAGACATCAGGCCTCACTTGTCACTGTGGTGTGTGTTTGTAACGTCACAGCAGTACATAAGTAGGGTGACACAGCCCAATGATTGGCCATTGCACTACATGGGACTTATGTGGACATGTGGAATTGAGATGTGAGTTGATGGGCATGTAGGTGACATATGTGTCCATGCGCAACAGCACACACCTCAGTACATTGTGTATTGTCATGATGCATCATGTGATATTTTGCTTGGTCATAGCCACATGGGTGGATGAACCGACAATCTTCCTTTGTGCATCTCTGTTCTGCAGGGCACCAGCTGTCCATAGACCGTTCATAGACCTTGAAACCATGTAGGAACGCGACTACATCCGACGGTACCGCTTCACCAGGCCACTGATTGAGGAGTTGGCGGAGCAGTTGGCGCCACATCTGCTACCTGGCCGGACATACCCTACAGCACTGACCCCAGAGGTGAAGGTGATGGCAGCCCTGCACTTCTTTGCTACTGGTACCTTCCAGTACACTGTGGCTACTGCTGGTGGTATTTCGCAAACTATGTTCAGTCGTGTGCTACGCGATGTCTTGGAGGGGATGTTGCCTCTCATTGACCTGTACATCAAGTTTCCTAGCCCCGGTCAACTCACTGAAATAAAGAATGCCTTTTATACACTGGGGAGGATGCCGAACGTCATCGGATCTATTGATGGTACACATGTGGCCCTGATACCACCACAGGCACATGAGCAGGCATACTGGAACAGGAAACATTTCCACTCCATCAATGCTCTGGTGGTATGTCTTGCAGACATGTGTATTACACATGTGTGCGCACGTTTCCCCGGTTCTGCGCACCATGCAAACATCATGAGGAGTAGTTGCATTGCAACGCTGATGTCACAGCTGCCAGACCAGCGTGCCTGGCTTGTCGGTGTGTACTGACTGTTTACCATTGTGTGTGTTTGGCAATGTTGTATTCCACCCTCCTTCAAAACTCTGCTAATTGTTCAATTGTTTGTGTTTAGGTGACTCCGGATACCCCAACATGCCGTGGTTGCGGACACCCCTCAGGAACTCTGTGACACTAGCCGAGACGCGCTACAATGAGGCACATGGTCGGAGCAGGAGGGTGATTGAGCGGACATTTGGTCTCCTGAAAAGTCGCTGCAGCTGCCTGGACAAGCCCGGAGGGGCCTTCCCATATGAGCCTGCAAAGGTGTGCAAAATTATCCTTGTATGCTGCATGCTACACAACATGGCAGTGCGGAAGAAGTTGCCTCTCATCCAGGATGACGATGACCTGTGGAGGATCCAGGCCTGGGACACGATGCCAGTGATGTTGATTAGACAAAGCAAAGAAGTAACGCTTGGGGGCTGGGCTTGGTGTTGTAACGAAGAAACTGTACTGTATTGCATATAGTTATTTGGCGATTTTGCACATGAAACAGTGGAAGCGGGCTGTTTTTAGCTCCACTGTTAGCACTTTATTGTTTTATGCTGTTAAAAAGATAGAACTTTAGTTTGGTTTAAATAAAATTCGCTCCCCTTACCTGGGCGACCTGCTCGGCTGAGCCTTCCGTCGCGCCGAGGGGGTCAGCGCTCTAGTGTGCAACCCTGTGGCGGCTATATTACGCCATGCTGGAGCGACCGTGCAACGGGCGCGCCGGCGGCACGCAGAAGGCAAGCTAGTCTGCGCCCGTCGCCGCACCGTCTGCGCACAGCGCCAGGAATTATGTTGCTCCAGCTCAAACGAACGCCTGAAGACACTTTTAGATATCGCTACACTGCAGAACAGCTGTGCGCTATAGGTAAGCGCAGCTCTGCACCAGGTGCATCGGTTTTAAGTCATTTGGTGGGGACCGGCTTCGAACCATTACAGGTGGAAGCCTTGATTTGTGGCCTCCTTAATGTAAGGTCACTCCCTAAACATGCTACTGAAATTCAATTGTTAATTGATTTGTATAATTTGGATGCCTTGTTTATGACAGAGACCTGGACAGAGCCGGGCCTGGATCTTGAGTTGGGGTTAGCTTGCCCTGTAGGATTTAAAGCTTTTCACAAACCAAGATCCAGCGGCAGAGGGGGCGGAACCGGGATCATAAATAAAGATTCCTGGGATTTCGCGCCGCTGGACATAGATGTGATCATGCATATTGAAACCTTAGGCTTCTCTCTGAAAGATAGGTCTGGGCGTATCCTAACTGGCATGGTCTGCTATCGACCCCCTGGTGTAATGTGTGATCAGTCACAACAGTAGTTACTTGATGTGATTAGTAATTTGTCTCTCACTCACCACAGACTGTTAATATTGGAAGACTTTAATCTTTGGCCCAATGAGAAGATGGCGACAGCTTATAACAACATTATTCAATCTTGTGCTAACCTGAATCTGCCGCAATTGGTCCTGGAGGCAACCCAAACTGCAGGACACGTATTAGATTTGGTATTTTCTGGGGACAACTTGGTGGCCATGGACGGAATTTTACCAGTGGGTTGGTCTAATCACCATATGGTCAAATTCCGAGTGACGCTTTTCCATAGAAGTAGGCCTTCTCCCCGGGAGTAAAGGTGTGCCCTGGGCAGGGACTGGAAGGCCTTACTGAGGAAAGCCCGAATAGCGCCGCTTCTTGGCCTTGACTCCCTTTTTGATCCGGGGAAGTCGGTCGACGAGAATTACTTGGCTCTTTGCAGGCACTTGACGGATACTATCGATCTGCTTGCCCCCTTGAAGAAGATCAGGAAACGGGGGAAACCCTCTGCCACATAGTTCTCGGAGGATTTAAGGAGCTGTAAGGTACAATGTAAACGAGCTGAGAGACAGTGGAGAAGGCATTACACGGATAACGATAAAGTTATCTGGAAGGATTGTCTAGCCAGGTATAAAAAAGCCATAGTGGCTACTAAGGCGACTTATTTTGCGGATCTTATATTAAAAGCACCAAACAGTGTTAAATGTGTTTTTAATATTCTGAGAGATATTACTAACCCGGACTGTATCAGTAATAAGGTAACTCCGTCGCAGGAGTTATGTGACGGTCTAGCAGTCCTCTTTCAGGATAAGATTAAAGAAATTATTGAAGGCTTGCAACCAGATTCCCTGTCGGTACTAGTGTTGAGGAAGAGCCAGTGCTAGTCAACCTATCTCGTTGCAGGGCCACTGGGATGAAGCTGCCAATGTAAGGAACTTTCCTTGATCACTGGGCCCTTCCCACAGAGGAGGAGTTCGTTAGGGTGGCAAAGGCTGTGTTCTCTGGCTCGCCGCTGGATCCCATTCCTCAGAAATTCTGGAAAGAGTTGGGCTCTGAGATCTTTCCACAACTCTACCAGATGTGTATCCAATCACTCAGTAGTGGAGTAGTTCCGTCCTGCTGAAAGGAAGGAAGCGATGGTCTCACCCCTTTTTAAAGAAACCTTTATTGGATCCCACTTGCTATGGGAATTACAGACCTATCTCCCTTTTGCCATTTCCAGTAAAGATAGTGGAGCATTTGGTGAGCCAGGCGCTCTCTGGTTTCCTGGAAGGTAATAATAAGTTGGAGGAAAATCAATTTGGTTTCCGACCCGGTCACGGGACGGAGACCGCATTGGTCACCGTGTTGGATGATCTTCGGATGCGAGCGGACAGGGGTCAATCTGCAACGTTGGTATTGCTAGATCTGTCTGCCGCATTCGACACGGTTAACCATGACATTCTATTGCTAAGGTGGGAGTGAAAAATCTGGCTCTGCAATGGCTCCGCTCTTACCTGTCAGGTAGACGGCAGGCTGTGTTTCTGCCTCCGTATCAATCAGCTTTTTTTCCTAATGAGAATGGTGTCCCACAGGGATCTTCAATTAGCCCTATTTTGTTTAATGTATATATGTGGCCACTGGTGGAGATTATTAAAGCTAATAACATCAGTGCGGTCAATTATCCTGGTGACACGCAATTGATTGTATCCTTGGAGGGGGACCACGCGGACTCCCAAGAAATGTTCCATAAGTGTATGACTGAAATGGTGTCTTGGCTGAGGAACAACGCTCTGCAATTTAATAATGCCAAAACAGAGATTTTGCAAAGTGCCGATGGTTCTACCATCTAATTTCTGGCCTTTTCCCACGGATACACCTTTGGTACCTGTGAAGACAGTGCGTAATTTGGGGATCAGCCTGGAGTCACATGTGAATAAAGTAGTCACAAACTGCCTTTTGATTATTAGAGGCTTACGCAAGGTGATACCACTTCTACCCTCTAAGGTAAGAGGCACAGTAGTCAGGTGTGTTGTTCTCAGCCGCCTGGACTACTGCAATGCCTTGCTGCTTGAGTCTCCTGGCTATTTGGTTCTGCGGCTCCAGCGTATCCAGGCAGCAGCAGCAAAGCTTGTCTTAATGAGAACTCGTAATGCATCAACTGCTCAGGCACTAGCGGAGCTGCACTGGCTCCCGGTGAGACAAAGAATTTCATTTAAGTCTTTGTGCATTGTTTTTAAAGCTCTTCATGGGCTTGGACCCAGACCGCTGCAACGTAGGTTCAGCTGGTATGTACCTACACGCAGCTTGCGCTCCTCGGCAGCTAATTTGGTTAGGATCCCAAAGATAAAAAGAACTACCATGGGGGGGGGGGCGAGCGTTTAGCGTTGCAGCTGCGCGCCTGTGGAACAGTCTTTCACTAGAGATGAGACAGATACAGGATTTGTTGCTGTTTCGCAAGCAAGTTAAGACCTGGCTTCTTCCCAGAGCGTAATCAGCTGTCTTGCCTAGTTTGCAGCTGTGTTTATTTTTTTGCTGTGTCTTAGCGCCAGGATGCCCGTAGGGTTACAGTGCGCTCTACAAATGAAAAATACATACATACATACATGATGAGGGTGACGTCCGCACACAGCTAATCAACAACTTCTTCATCTGAATGTGAGTTTACAGGGTTGTTATGTCAATGTATGGAGTTAGCCTGAAATGTGTTGTGGCAGCTCTGTAGCTGTTTGAGTGTGTCTGTGTGCCACTTGACTGGATGCGTGCCGTGATGTGTCCATTCAGGTGGTCTGTACTCCACAATAGTGTAGAACTGCTAACTTGTTCCTGTGTCGGTTTCTTGTGACATGTTTTGTGCATGTGTATTGCATTTCTCTCCTTTTCCTCCAAAGAGATCACAGGTATTTCTCTCCTGTTCTGCTGTGCTTTTGACTGTGTCTTGTGTCTGTCCTTCCCAGGGTACTTTGCCTGTTGTTTGGTCAACACTGACCCCCAACACCCAGAATCCAACACCAGTGTGGGAGTTGTCAATTCCCATTAAGTGATGTGCCACACACCCCTGGACTTCAATTCTCCCACACTTTGTGACCGTGTGTCCACTGTAACGTACAATTACCTTGCAACTGTTGTGGAATAAACATGTTGCTGATGTGTAATGAACCTGTGCTATGCTTTTTTAGGTGCGTTGTTTGTCTCCCCACATCTGTCTGACATTTGCATACCTCACTTGTGGACTTGGTACCACTGACCGTGGATAGGTGTTGTCTCTGTGCATACCAATGTATTTCACGTCAACATCATTGTGTGTGATGAGTTACATGGACATGGTGAGTATGTGCTGTGGTGCCATAGTGGTGTGTCTCCCTCACATGTGTCACATCACCATGACTCACATAACGGTGGTCACATTGTTGTAGTATTTGGCATGCACTGTGTTGTTTAGCAGATCAACATCTCCATGACACATGACAAGTTGGAATCACAACAGAGGCAAGTATGGTGTACTGGTGAGTTTATTTAAAAACATGTGTGAGGATAGTGCACAGGATGGTGGATGCTGTACATTAGGTTTTGAATCCAAAGTTCACAGTAGAGTTGGAAGTGTTGGTAGCTGAAATGTCCAGAGTAAATTCCACAGTCATCTGCTACATTGGACCAACATGAACCCTCCATGTCATGTAGGCGAGTAGTGTCAGATACGACAAGGTGAACGTATTGCGCACAAAGAACATTGTCCAGAGCAGGTTTAGAGGCCCTGGGGGATGTTGTGGCCACACAGGGAGGTGTGGACATGTTTGTGCTGATCTGGCGGAGGCATACCAGTATGTCCCGATGCACCGCAGTAAGTGCATCCCACTTTGCCTCCATGCGGGCATGGTAGGCATCCTGCTCCTGTTTCATGTCCTTGAGGATCCCCACTACCTGGCCAAATCCTCCGGTGCTATCCTGGTTCGCATCTATGATGCGTGCCAGTTTTCGGTCATCATGCAGTCCAGACCCCTCTGCAAGGCGCGCCCTCTGCCTCCCACCACCCCTATCCACATGGGCAGGACCTGCGGCAGCACGCACAGGTGACACTGGGACCCTTTGGGTGGTGTTGCTGGTGGTGTTTTCTGTAGCTTCCTGGGGGTCCCGTGTCCCTGTGCTGTCGGTGTTCTGTGGCCTTGGTCTGTCCGTGTTGGCGGGGTGCCCTGTCTGTTTCCAGATGTTGGAGGCGTGGGTACAGGGGGTGCAGATGTTGGTGCTGCTGGTGCTGCACGATGACTCACACCGGAGGTGCCAGGTTGTTCGTCATCATCCGAAGAGGACAGAGACGGATCCACATCAGAGAGCTGAGTGTCCACCAGAGTCTGGGACAGGGACTCCTGTTCATTTGGTGCTATGACCCCAGCACCACCTGTGTTTGGAAGAGACACACAATGTAAGTTATGTTTCTACAGGCATCAATGGTTCACATAGATTACATTTTCTACTGTATGTCCAGATGCCTGCCTGTACACTGCTTTGTCCAGGGTTGTCACGGACAGAGATTGATATTGTTGTTGCACATTGCCCAGCCAAAATGAAGCATTTCAATGTGGATGTCGAAGTGTGTGCATGCCCAGCTCATGTATAGATATGTCTGTACATGACCATTACTACTCAAGGGCCATAACGTTGCTGACACAGGTGTGTCATGCCTGTACACATGTGAGCTTTAACAAGGACATACGTTCTATTCCACTGAGGAAATGTTGTAAGATTGGGGCATGTGTGGTAGCAGATTTTGCTAGTCTTTGTGTGCCACATTGATGTATTGGTACGACATGGCCACAGTCCGGTATGCCTGTGATGTCTTTGGAGGAAGTGTTTTTTTACAGTGTTCCTAGTTCCCATCTCATTTCATACAAGTGATGATGTCACCATCGTTAATGAGTCTGGTGCTGAGTTTTGTACGTACATATGTGATTTGACTTGTCAATGTTCTCCATGGTGACATGGATTGGGCAAGGTAGCACTCTGGCTTTTCAGTGCTCATGACAGTGAGGGCCGGTGGTGTGTGTGTTGCAGTTTGGCTGCTGTGAGTAGCATGTCTCCTCCAATGCAGTCCAGGTTAGACCTTGTGTCTACAGTGTCTATATAGGTGAGTGGTGTGTTGTGTGAAGGATGCATATGTTTCAGTACGATGTAGGAGTGGAATGCAGCTCACAATAGCACTGAGTGTGAATGAGACCATGCTATGGTGTCGGCTATATTGGTGTGTCCATTCCATTCACTGTCAGATGTCCCCTGTCAATGATATATAAGTGAGTTCCTGTGTGTTTTGTGCAATATACCATACATGGCTCGCCAGACTTGTCATCTGCAAGACACACGTCCACAGCCCGGCCAGGGGACACCCCTGGACACTGCATCCCCAGACAATGACTTTGAACATATGGCTGCTATGGCTGTGTGTGCGACCGGGTTTTGTTTGGCCAGTGCATATGTGTGATTGTCAGCCACATCATTTCTCAGGCCCAGTGTCAGACACCTTGTCAGTCCATTCCCACTCCCTGTGAGGCGAGCATGGTTCAGTGTGAGCTTGCTGGGTCATGTGGGTGGGTGCGGAATGTCTGTGACTGCAATTCCCATCATGATCTTGGCTACACCATCCTTCCCAGCATGCCCATACTTCCTTCCTTTTGACTCTGCTTCCCTGTGAGGGGGTGTGACAGCAGGTGCAAGATGGCTGACTGTGCAGTCCTGGTGTTTGTTGGTGCCCAGTTCCCAGCAGGGCCTTGTGCTCCCCACAACAGAGCCCAGTGTCAGACATCTTGTCAGTCCATTCCCACTCCCTGTGAGGCAAGCATGGTACAGTGTGAGCTTGCTGGGCCATGTGGGTGGGTGGGGAATGTTTGTGACTGCAACTCCCATCATGCTCTTGGCTACACCCTCCTTCCCAGCATGCCAATACTTCCTTCCTTTTGACTCTGCTTCCCTGTGAGGGGGTGTGACAGCAATGGCAAGATGGCTGACTGTGAAGTCCTTGTGTTTGTTTGGCTACAAGTCCAAAAAGAGCCCCTGTGCTTCACACAGCAGCACTCAGTACGGTGTATCTTTGGCTGATATTTCACTAAGGTGTGAGTCAATGCATTCTACACGGTGAGTTGTGTGGGGTTTTTGTTGTGGGGGGTGTGTGTCTCCACATGCTGGTAAGTATGGTCAGAGCTGTCAGTCCTTCTTCCCACCCGGCCAGACATCCCACCATGAAACGTGCTTCCATTGGAGGGCGTGCAAGTTGTCTTTCAGGATGTCAGGCAGTGGTGTCCTGCTTCTGATTGGTGCACAAGCCCTACCAGGCCCTTGTGCTCCCCACAGCAGGACCCAGTGTCAGCCATCTTGTCAATCATTTTCCACTCCCTGTGATGTGGGCATGGTTCAGAGAGGTCTTGATGGGCCAATTTGGAAGGGGAGCATTATCTGTGACTACAAACTCCATCATGCTTTGTTGTAGGGATTCTGCGTATGCACAGAACTATGCGCAGGAAACCAGAACCTTAGAGAATTGTGGTGTACCAGAAACTCCCCTCAGAACTATGAACCCCTTATCCGACTAGCTTAGTGTCACATTCGTTATCCGAGATTTAGCTCGGCGGTCCCAATGTATAGACAACCCAGAACATGCGACTTAGTTATTCTCAGGAATGGTGGGAACCCGAAATACCCGTTTGCACATATATATCAGTCCACAACAGAATAACTAAGACACAGTAAAGTTTAAAGAATTTATTCATAAACCTCGAGTCCTGTTATACAGTACTTTGGCTAACATAAGCAGACAAATGGTTAAGATCATTACCATTAGCATTGTTACAATACCATAGAAAATGAAAGGAGCGATCATATTAATAATGACAGTGGAAAACAACCACCCTCCTTTCTCTAGCAACTAATAAAATATTATTAGACTATTAGAAGGTCTCATAGGCTTGCATAGGGGACCCCATACCGTATAGATCAGCTTAGGTGTATCACATCAAAAGATCAGCTCAGTGTTCTCTGCTTCAGCTCTTCTATCGAATGTGTCTAAAAACCTGCTGCGCTGTAATATTAAAGCCTACGACTTTCTGGTATTTGCAGCTGCGTGCATGTTATGACTAAACAGTGGTACGATCACCCTGAACACAATCAGCCGGCACCGTCTAGTGTCCTAGGACAGTTCTTTACTCGATGTACAGACCAAGGGCACTAGCAACTGTTAAGGATGTATAAATAACATTCACTTGAGACAAGAGCGAGTCTGCATTTCTCAAATGAATAACATGTAACAACAGTGTCGGGTGCAAAGGCAGCAAAAGCAGCAAAATGGCTGTCTAACAGCTAACGTGATTGAGCTAACTTAGCAATGTAAAACGAGGAGTGGCCTAAAACCACGTGACATCCCCCTTTGATCGAACCAAGGGAACCACCAGGGGCGTATATTTTAATAGAACGCAGAGTTCACGATCAATGATGCAGACTAAAGAGCTTGAAACGTGAGTGTTCAGAAAATGAGAGAAAAAAGTTTCGAAGAGAAAAATATATAAAAACACAAGCCATCGTCCATAGAGGCCAACGATCGTTTGTGAAAAAATGCAACTCCACATGACTTGCCACCAGACATTGTGAGCACAAATGTTAGTCTAGGAAAGTGTAAGCAGCGTATGCAGCCGCAGCTTCCAGTAGAAAATCATTGGAGTCATCCGCAAAATTGTCTGTCATCCAATTCAGCAAAGAAAAAGAACACACGTGTTCCACAGGGAAATGAGTATCAAGCACTCCACGTGGACAAGAAGCAGGCATCTCGATGTATCTTCGTGCCAGGAAGTCAACTGCTGCCTTCTCGATATCCCATAAACCAAGGACTCCATGCGCCGCACCCAAGGCCATAAACCCGACTCCAGAACAGTCAAACTCATGAACCACTAAGGGATACATCAGTCGATCAAAATCCAGGTCAGGTGACACCAAGTTTGACAAGCACATATCAAGAGCCCATTGGAACGGACATTCGAGACAGTGAAAAACAGGCTGCACACAAGTGAAAAACGGGAACCGGAATGATAATCCATAAGCGACACTCAAGGTAGCCAGTGGTAAAGTGCCATACGATTCCCACATCCGGCTACGCAGATGGAACAGGCTGAATCCGTGGTCGAGTAGCGCAAGTCGTGCATCCATAGCGTAGAGCGCAGACCAACAGGAGTATGCCAGCAATTAAAGCGAGAATCAGAGGAAACCCTCCGAAAACACCTGAAAAAATAGAATGAAAAATAGCTGGTATTATACCAAAGATAGACTGGAAAGACGTCACAAGGCCAGAGCCTACAATTTTAAAAAAAATGGACCAGACCAGTCGTGGAAGAAGCATTGAAGATAGTGTGTATTAATGTGCCAAAATGCAGGGGGAGGTCAGTATTCAAAAGAGCTTGAACTTCTGTGCGAGTGTTCGCCACTTGAAGGAGAAATGTTTCACGGGACGAAGTCAACGCAACCTCCTTTTGAGACAAAAGAGCCCTTATTCTGCTCATCCTATTGAACTCTGCTTTCAAGGTTGGAATCGTCGGCCAGATGGATACATCAAGCCGGCCTTGTGGGGGTGGGAAAAGCACGTTATTACAGCATATTACCCTTCGTGAAACCGAAACAATATAGGGAATTCCAGCTAACATCCCACAGCAAGCCTCACTATTTAAAAGCAGATAACTACCATTAGCAAGCAGCGTAAATGATGGCGTTATAACTGGCACAGGAATGCCCTTCAACACGCAAGCTAAATTAGGGGCATTCATATTACACGATCCATGTAATTGGATATGTCTACACACTACGGAATGATCAGGAGCAGACGTACACTCCTCACCCTTCAAATAAACTTCTTTGCCTTCTCTCTCACATCGATATGTAAATGGGAGAGACCAGACTTCATGCAAGAATGCAGAACCAAGTTTTTCATATCTGCCCAAGGCGTAATGTTTCATGCACGAACTAAACCTATACATAGAAATCGGGAGAGTGACCATCCCATGGATGAGCCACACTGCATAATCAGACTCAGCCACTGAAAAAGGCAAAGGCTCTAACTTTTCTATATGCAGTAGTGAATACGTAGCATCTTTCATGGACATGAATTGCTGCTTTGCTGTCAGATTAAATGGGCGGAATAAAGAAGAAATATTCATGTAATCCCAAGGTACTTTCCCCGCCTTTAACGTCTGCAAAGTCCAAGCAAATTGCATAATCGATCGTAATTGATTTTGACCATGATATAACACAGACACATCCTCCTGGACAATATCTACAACAGATGAAACAATGTTATCTAATGTATATATTCTCGAAGATAAGGTGTTAATACTATTATCTATTACTGCCAATACTTTGTCCATATTGGCCTGGTCAATAGCACAGAGCCTGGAAGCAGCCTCAATCTGCGACAACTTCCAAACCTCGTTGTAAACAGCATACACCCACCTTTTGGATCTTCCCAATGCGGGACCTTTAACAAAATCATTCAAATCTATTTTGTCATGTAAACGGGACAAGTGAATTTTTACAGAATCCAATGTGGAATGTTGCAGCCATGTCTGGCACAATTTACCTACCGAGTAGGTAGTGACAGTGTGTGAGGACACAAAACGAGGGTCTACTCTATCCTGTATGTATCCGGGAACCAACCCCAAAAATCTGCGTTGACAGGTATCCGAACTTCTCTGCCATACCAACCAACCTTTAGGGTCAAATGCACTAATATTGAAGGTGGAATTTGAAATAAAAGATTGCAACATAGCAAGGGACAGATCTGTGTGATTCTCCCAATCAGGATAAGCACTCAGATCCGGGATCGAGGGAGAAGTTAATTTTTTAGATATCGCCAATCCAAAACAGGTTGTCTGAAAAATTGTTGAATTTAAAAATAACATGTGGTTTGGGATGAGGCAGGCACGATGTAAAGCTTCTGTTCCTTGTACTTGCCAAGACTTAGTGCCCCAAACCGATTTGAGATCAATATTATCTTTCCAAACGTCATACCCTCCAATTGCCAAATCGTCCATAAAGGACTTAGAAAACAACAATTTAGTGTGTGTCAAACGCACCTTTGAAATAGGTTCGTCCTTAAGTTTAAAATAAAAGGATGCATTATTGGACACACTGAAATCTGAAAAATATGAACATTTGTTGACCAAAGTCTTTGAACTACCAACCATCGGGGCAGGGCAATGTTCCCACTGAGTAAAGTTGACTAAACTACGAAATGTGTTAGCCCTATGAAGAAAATGAGTACCATAATGTTGATAACAAAACTGCTCTGCATAGTTTTCAGTATTCACATACAAATCCTCAGCATCAAATGCGGCATAGTATTTCAAATCAGAAAACAGTGTCTCTATAGTTTTTACATCCCAATCATCAGATCGAATGTTCTGTTTTACCACATCACCCATAGAAACACGATATACAGATGGTACATTAATCACTTCCGTGGGCCCATGAATTTGAAATTTAACTGCATCCCATGCTATTCCATCACGGACAGGCCAGGCGGTGATGTTCACAAAAGTCTGGTCCCTCTTCATGATGTGTGACGATGAATGTGGGGCCAAAGTTCCATTAATTAATCTAATTGTAGAACGTTCATTCAGGTAGTGTCCATTTATGAGCCTAAAAAACACCACCACAAAGCCAATGGACATGAACAAAAAAATGCAAATGAGCACCAGCCAAATGTAAATCCAGGGGGGAACCAAAAATTGTCTCTTGAACCAGGCAAAGAATTTTGAAAATTTGGAAGGGGCAGTGGAAGTCAATGATTCAGTTTCAAAGGAAGAATTAGACTGGGGAATTTCTGATGAATGCAAAAGGGGCAATGGAACATCAGCAGGATAAGAATACTCAGCATCATCGGGCAAATCACCATCCGCAGGCGATACAGCAGAATCAGAAAGTACTTGCATTTCAATGGCAACCTCAGGCACGATATCAGATGGTGGCACCACAACAGAACTGCGCATCATTGAAGGGCAAGAAACTGAAGGTGTCAGACTATGGAGTATCGGCCACCCTGTGTAGCTTGACATTGTCAACTGAAATGTACCTGTTGTCTCTGTGACCAGAAAGTGGAGGTAAAACAACTGTACGTGTACCCTCAACTCCAAGCACCGGCACTGGTGCACGATAAGAGGGGCCAAACTCTTTCTTCTTCTCCACCTTCTCACGGACCAGATCACCAACTCTGGGTAGCCAGCCGACTACCGGAATCTGAAGTCCAGCTTCGGACGCAGAGGATATGTGCTCTTTTGCTAGAGTGTCTCTTGCTTCTTGAAGATTCTGTAAGACAGTACAGTGGTCATCTAAGTCAAAAGGCGCGGCCGCCGCCGCCATGTCTAGACCCTCAAGGTCTGGGACAAACATTCGAACCCCGAAGAGCATCATGTACGGGGTCCTCCCACCCAGAGACCTTCTAGGGAGATTATTAAGTGCACGTTGGACGTCATACAAATGGGCTAGCCAGTTTTTGCCAGTACCTAACACCCTGGCTGTCAATGATTGCTTTAGGTCACGGTTCATTCGTTCCACAACACTATTGCCCTCAGGCCGGTATGGAGACGAAAATTTGACTTGGACCCCCAAACTTCTCATAGCTTCTTTGTACGCCTTAGAGGCGAACGCAGGGCCCTGATCAGAGTGAAGGGTTCCACATGCAAAACTCCCTATAAAGACACGCAATGCTTTGATGACAGTCCTGGCGTCAGCACTCCTGTGTGGCCACACCCAAAGAAAACGTGTGCACGAATCCACTGCAACCAAGATATACTTGTACGCAGTGTCAGAGGAAAAAGGACCGCAGTGATCTAAATAAACACACGCTAGTGGTTGATTAGATATATGCAGCTGCGTTTGTGGTGGACGCGCCACAGAAGACGGCTTTATTTGTTGGCAAATACCACAATTGAGGACATAAGTCCGCGTATGTTTGTACAAACCGTACCACCAATAACGCTGCTGCAACAGTGACACAGGTGCGGACACTCCGGCGTGCGCAGACGCAACACCCTCGTGCGCAGCTTGCACCAAAGCAGGCCTGCAGTCTGCATTGGGAATAACTCTATCCCCAACATCATTAATCCTCACTAACGGGACGTTATCAGGACTTAAGTGATAATGGTATCGAGAAGGGAAACCTCTAGGGAAGTTTGTCCCAGTCTCTGAAGCAGCAATGGCTGCCAAGATGTCATCATCGATCTTACTTTTGGATCTTGTAACTGCTGCTACCAAGTATGTTGCCACTGCTGTTTTAGCTGCCTCGTCAGCCAAACTGTTACCGACAGCATGGACGCCAACTCGTTGGTGACCAAGAGTGTGAATAACATTCACAAGGGGCCGACTGCCTTTTAGTTCAGCCACCCTAGCCCACAGCGTTTTATGCTTCACTGTGCTACCTTTTGAATCACGAAATCCATTCGCGATCCAAAACATCAGATTGTCGTTGTAAGACTGAACACAATAGTAAGAATCACTCACTATAAGAGTTGTGACTCTATGATCAGCAAACTCCAGTGCAAGCACCAGAGCACGAAGCTCCGCCAATTGTGCGGTACAATCACCCAAAGTCTGCGTATGCACCGCATCCTGTATGAATTCTCCATTCACGAAAGTACCAACAACAATTGCGCAAGCCGCTGAATAAGCGTGCCTTGATCCAGTTGCGGGCTGCGCGGACCCATCAGTGTATATGACACAATGGAACTCCTCCAACGGGCGCAATGTAAGTGGAGCCGGATGAACTAATTCATACTCCAAACTCTCCTGAGTCTGTAGCCCTGCGTCAAAGATGTATTCGACGTCAGGCGAGGCTAAGGAGGTCGCCCATTGTATCCACCTTGGATGCAAAGCTTTAGAATTCGGCACACTTGCTTTAGTGACTGCCTCTAGGGCAGGAAATGGTGTCACCACCATCATGCGTTTCCCCTGTGATAGCGCTCGTTCTTTCAGGATTGCCATCTGAACTGCTGTCAAAACCTTTTCGACAGTGGAGAAACGCATTTCAGCCGAAGTATATAAATGAGATTTGTAAGCAATGGGGACCGTGTCGCCTTCATTGTATGTTAAGTACGTGAACCCCTCCACACCCGGTACAATTCTTATGACCAGGTTTGTGTGGTTATCACGAGTTTGTAAATATTTCGCAGTAAGAAGGTCAGACTGCAAAGAGTGCAATGCAGCCGAATGCTCTGACAGCCAGCAAGATTTGGTAAAAGTTGGTTGTACCAAGGCATATAGTGTCTTGATACGCTGGGCATATTCAGGAATGTAGGTACGACCGAAATTCAGAAAGCCCAGCAATGATTGTAGTTGTTTCAGTGTCGCAGGGATACGAAGGCGTGCGCATTTCTCAAGGAACTGCGGAGCCAAGCCGCGGCCCTCAATGTTGAGTTCGTACCCCAAGAATAATACTGTGTACTCGGCAATGTGGGACTTCTTAAAGTTAAACTTGTAACCAAAGTCCGCAAACATAGTAATTATGTTGTCCACGCAAGCAAGGTGTGGAAGCAACTCGTCGTCTGTTAAGTATATGTCATCAACGTACGAGTATGCCTCCGGGTCTACCATCTCTAAGAGAGAGACCACACGGGCAGCAAATACCCCAGGACTATTCTTATAGCCCATAGGAAGCCTTTTGAACACTTTTTGTTTACCACCCGAAGTAAAGGCGGTCCACTCATAACTATGAGGGGATATGTTATGGCAATAAAAGCCATTGGACAAGTCGAGTGTGGTTTTGAACCTCTTTCTCACAAGACTATCGACGAGAGCCGAACTATGTGTATTTTGCACCGCACAATTCCGGCAGTGCGAGTTTAAGTGCCGGTAATCCAAAACTAGGCGGTACGATCCGTCAGGCTTCGTCACAGTGAATAAAGGATTATTCATGGGTGACACACACGTTTCAATTACTCCCTGATATTCCAATTGTTCAAGGATAGACGCGACGTGAGACCTAGCTTCCCGACGCATAGGGTATTGAGGTTGTGGCTGGGGGTCGGACCGCAATGGAATTTCGTGGAGGGCAGAACATTTATCCCACCCCACCTGATTACGATACAACGCAGGTGCTAGCACCCGTGCCCACTCCTCGGCTAACCTCCCAGACTCCTCCTTGGGCACTACGTGTCCAAAAGAAGGAAGAATGACTTCTTCCCCCCTTGGAGCGTTTAGAACGAAAGCCGGGGGCCAATCTTTCTCCGCCAATAGTATATCATAGGTGGTCGTCAGATTATCCCAAAATACCGCGTTAATTTTTCGTTGTATGTCACCCTCAATAATGAGGACTACTTCAAATAATCTCTCAGGGGGGACTACGCGAGTATCAGCAGTTTTTACTGTCACATAGATTTTAGTTGCTGTCGCCTCCAGAAATGGACGCAGTGCTCCCCGCACTACTGTAACTTCCGCCGCGCTGTCTAGCAGCGTCAGCGCCCATTTCATGTTCAGAAGCTGTGTCCGTACCATCTGAGGCATACTTCGCTGAGATTGCAGCAACTTTCTTTTTCTGAAACGGAGGACGTGGACGTGCAGAATCTTCTTGCTTGCCTTTTCCGTCCGCCTGTCGGGGCTGGTCTCGACCTTGGGCACCCCGGCCTCTCCCACGGTCTCCGCCACCAAAGTGTGAAGCTGTTGATTCCTGTGAAGAACGAGGAGAGCGCTGGTCAGGAACCTGAAATCTATCAGGTGACTTAATACGAGAACGATCACGCAAATCATAAGTGCGTTCAACATACGCCTGAACAGGAGAGGCAGGACGAGTATCCTGTTTCTGTTGCTGTTTATCTTGTTTCTTAGCTCGCCAATTTTGTTTTGGAAAGTTGGGTTTATCGTCTTTTGTAGACGAACTCACTTTAGTGTGCTGTACTACATCAGGAATTTTGATGGTGGGTTTCACGCCTAGTGCACTACGTCCAACCATCCTATAGGCTTTTGCAATAACTTTTGCATACTCCCTCGGCTTATCTTCTTCCGCAATTAGTTCCATCATGTTTCCCACTTGAAACTGCATGGCATCTCCTTTGAGATTTCCCATAATCATGGAACATACCACATCAAAGCTGTCGATAAGCCGCATTCCCAACTCAATAGCTGCTTCCGCACCATGATCCTCCTGGACTTTTTTGATAACGGAAGGTAGTACCGACATAGACGTAGTGCCGAAGCACTTTGAATAGGTCGCGGCAAAGACCTTGCCCCAATTGTCACAATCGACAATGTCTGGGACTAGTTCTTTCGGCAAAGTAATAGTGAGTATCCTGTGTTTTTCCACAGGACTAGTGTTAGGAAACACGGCTTCTAGTTGATCGAATTTTTCTGCAAGCCAATAAGGAAACTCATCCTTATTCTGGGGGCGCTTGCCAACAACCGCGTTTACCATTACAGGACTGATCACCACCGCATGATGGTGATCAGCCCCATGTCCCGCAACTGCAGGTGCCCCCACCTGTACAGTGCGCGACACATACTGCACTAAAGCCCTATGGACCGTAATCAGGGTTGTGTGTAGTATACGTAAGCTATCCACACCTACCGTCAGGTAGCGTGGATGAGGTGTATGTCCGGCCAGCACCGGCCAAGTAGCTCCTTCAATTGACAAAGGACCCAGTCTCGCCGGGGTGACCGTGTGGGGGAGGGCGCCATTAAACCAAATAGTGTGCTGCGAGGTAGAAATAGGAATTTCTAAAGCCATATATGGGGTATAATGAAGAGGCACCTGCGTAGCAGTGTATTTGTGGAACGTTTTATCGGTATCTTCCACAGCCTCAAAGGTAACCGAAGAGTAAAACAACTCATAAGGGTAAGTGGCACTTGCACTTACGACAAACACCTCCGCCATCCCGTCATCAGGCACCCCATACGTCCTCAAATGAGCACGTAGAGACACCCTACTATGAGCGGGAATTTCTACCGCCATTAGGACGAAAAAGAAGATACAACGAGATCTTCAGTAGCACTTGGGCTTAGATTAGTGTAACCTTTTTTATTATCCAGCTTGAAAGAACCTATAGCCTAAAACCTAGGTAGGTTAAACCGTCACTCCCGTTATCCGGAAACCAGAGTGAGGGCGTTGTGGACTAATAAAAGCACTACTAAGGCATCTCAGATATTAAGACCAAACGTTAGGTGCGCCATGTTGTAGGGATTCTGCGTATGCACAGAACTATGCGCAGGAAACCAGAACCTTAGAGAATTGTGGTGTACCAGAAACTCCCCTCAGAACTAAGAACCCCTTATCCGACTAGCTTAGTGTCACATTCGTTATCCGAGATTTAGCTCGGCGGTCCCAATGTATAGACAACCCAGAACATGCGACTTAGTTATTCTCAGGAATGGTGGGAACCCGAAATACCCGTTTGCACATATATATCAGTCCACAACAGAATAACTAAGACACAGTAAAGTTTAAAGAATTTATTCATAAACCTCGAGTCCTGTTATACAGTACTTTGGCTAACATAAGCAGACAAATGGTTAAGATCATTACCATTAGCATTGTTACAATACCATAGAAAATGAAAGGAGCGATCATATTAATAATGACAGTGGAAAACAACCACCCTCCTTTCTCTAGCAACTAATAAAATATTATTAGACTATTAGAAGGTCTCATAGGCTTGCATAGGGGACCCCATACCGTATAGATCAGCTCAGGTGTATCACATCACAGGATCAGCTCAGTGTTCTCTGCAACAGCTCTTCTATCGAATGTGTCTAAAAACCTGCTGCGCTGTAATATTAAAGCCTACGACTTTCTGGTATTTGCAGCTGCGTGCATGTTATGACTAAACAGTGGTACGATCACCCTGAACACAATCAGCCGGCACCGTCTAGTGTCCTAGGACAGTTCTTTACTCGATGTACAGACCAAGGGCACTAGCAACTGTTAAGGATGTATAAATAACATTCACTTGAGACAAGAGCGAGTCTGCATTTCTCAAATGAATAACATGTAACAACAGTGTCGGGTGCAAAGGCAGCAAAAGCAACAAAATGGCTGTCTAACAGCTAACGTGATTGAGCTAACTTAGCAATGTAAAATAAGGAGTGGCCTAAAACCACGTGACAGCTTTTGGATACACTCACTTCACCTGCATACCCACTATTCCTTCCTGTCAGTCAGCTGCACTGTGAGGTAGTGTGTTTGTGGTGGCAAACTGTCTGGCAGTGTTTATTTGGCTTTGTGCCACTGCCTTGCTCTATTTGTTTGTAGGCTGGTACATGTCATGACACAGTTCCAAGTCACTATGAGATGGCAGGTATTGTGTTTGTCTGACTAGCATACACATCTGGGGAAGATTATCTATTGGTTACTGTGGCTTTGCTAACGGTGCATGTTTTCACTGTCCCCTTGCCACACAATATTGAGCATGTTGTTTGTGTACTCACCAGGCTGTGGTATGTCTGCTAGACCATGGACACTCTCTGGTGGTAGGATGTCCCGCACCTTCTCCTCCCAGGCCCTGAAGTATACAGGTTTGGCAGGAGGGTCACCGCCAGTGCGCTGACTCAAGGCGTGATCTTTCTCGATGAGTTTCTTGACCCTCCTGCGCATGTCATACCACCTGTTCTGGATATCGTCCTTTGTGCGCAACGTTGGTGCTTGTGAATTCACCTTGTCCACAGTCCTCGCCCATATCTTGGTTTTCTGTGACATGGGGGTCCTTTGGACCAATGTACCAAACAAATGTGGCTCTACTCTGATGATCTCATCTACCAGCAATTCTAACTCATCATCTTGAACTTTGGGGGCATGATGATGGGTGGTGGTGGTAAGTGATGTGTGTGTGAGGGTGCAAGTGAGAGTGGGTTAGTGTTGGTTTTGCTAGCTGTATGTGTGGGTGCTTTTGGTGAGGTGCTAATGGTGTGAAAGTTGTGTGATGGGTGAGTTGTGAGTGTGTCTGTGGTTGCTGTGTGAAGGCCGTTTTCTGCTGGCTGTTGTCTCTTATTTGCAAAGGATTATGGTAGTGATTGATGTCCTTTATGTAGGTGGACTTGTGGGTGTGTCTTTGGTCCAGGTTTTTCTTCCTGATATTTATTGACTTTGTCATTGCTTGTTTGGTCCTTTTTTTGTCTTTTTTCCTTTGGGTTTTCTAGGCATGAAGGAGACGTGATCAAAAATTAACCAAGTGGTAAACAGTGAAAGTCCAGGGGTGTGGTTGGCACATCATTGGTTGGGACAATGACTACTTGCACTCTGGAACAAGGATCTGGGTGTTGGGGTTCAGACCTCACCACACAGCAGCCAAAGTACCCTGTGAAGGACAGACAGAAAACACAATCAAAAACACAGATTTACAGCATACAACTACAATATACATGCCTAAAACAAAACCCAAACTACGTACACTCAACCTATCAATCAGGTAACTGACTTTGGTGCACAGAGCACTGCATAATAAGGGCCCTCTTTATATTCAAAAGAGGTTTGCCTTCTATGTCCCAAATAGAGTGCTGCGGTCCGCCTCCCTGCGACGGCTGGCGATTTCTCGCTTTCGCAGTGCTCGTTTGGGTGGCCAGTCTGTTTCAGTTAAAACAGCCATTGCATGGAATTCCTTGCCTCTGAAGCTTCGAGTCATTCAAGATCTTAGGCTTTTCAAAAAACAATTGAAAGCTTTTCTATTCTCAGGTGTGCTTTAATGGATTTCCTACAGGGTTTCGCTGTCAGCCTCCGTGCCAGGACACTCTTGAGTATTAGTGCACGTTATAAGTATTGTATAACATAACATAACGTAGACACTGTTTGGGAGTACAGACTACCTGAAAGGACATATCACAGCAAGCATCCTGACAAGTAGCACACAGCCACACTCAATCAGCACCAGTGCACCACCAACATATATCAGGCAAACACCATACTTTGACAACACATTACTGTATACTGACATTCATGTGAAGAAGTTGTGGCTCAGCTGGCTCCGAACATACCCTCACCCTCATCATCACTGGCATCATGCCCCAGGGCAGGATCCTCCACGGCTGGCGGAGGCCGGTCATCATCGTCATCTTGGATGAGAGGTAACTTCTTCCTCACTGCCAGATTGTGTAGCATGCAGCACACTATGATGATCCTGCACACCTTAGCAGATGCATATGGGAGGGCCCCTCCTGTCTTGTCCAGGCAGCGGAATCTGCTTTTCAGGAGTCCAAATATCCGCTTGATCACTCTCATGGTCCGACCATGTGCCTCATTGTAGTGCATCTCTGCCTGTGTCACAGGGTTCCTGAGGGGTGTCAGCAACTACGGCATATTGGGGTATCCGGAGTCACCTACATAAAGATTGCACATTAGATGAGCCTTAAAAGAGGGTGTAAATCAACTTTAGCAAACACACACAATGGTAATCAGTCAGTACACACCGAAAAGCCAGGCACGCTGGTACTGCATCTGTGACATTATCATTGGGATGCGACTACTCCTCATGATGTAAGCGTCGTGCGCTGAACCTGGGAAACGTGCACACACGTGAAATGGTCATGTCCGCCTGACATACCACCAGAGCATTGATTGAGTGGAAATGTTTCCTGTTTCGGTATGTCTGCTCATGTGCCTGTGGCGGTACCAAAGCCACATGTGTCCCATCAATGGGGCCAAAGATATGTGGCATCCTTCCCAGTGCATAGAAGTCACCCTTGATGTCAGCGAGTTGTTGTGGTGTTGAGAAAAAGATGTAGTGGTTGAGGAAATGCAACATCGCCTCCGACACATCTCAAAGCACACGGCTGAACATGGTCTGTGACATCCCTCTAGCAGTAGCGACAGTGTGTTGGAAAGTACCAGTGGCAAAGAAGTGTAGGGTTGCCATCACCTTCACCTTGGGGGTCAGCTCTGTAGGGTATGTCCGGCCACGTTGCAAGTGTGGGGCCAACTGCTCCGCCAATTCTTCAGTCAGTGGCCCAGTGAAGCGGTACGGTTGCATGCAGTCACGTTCAACCATGGTTGCAAGGTCAGGTAACGGTCTGTGGACAGCTGATCTTCTGCAGTACAGAGATGAGCAAAGACAGTTTGTCAGTTCCCCTACCTATGTGCGAGTGTTCACGCTGCATAGCACATGAACCACATGACAGAACACAAGGACATGATGTGTGTGCTGTTGGGTATGGGCACACATGTCAGATACATGCCCATCATCTGACATCTCAGTTCTACAGGTCCACACAACAAGGTCCATGTTGTGGGCTCTGTCACAGTACATCAGTACGAGTGTCACATACCAGACACACACCACAGTGACTAGTGAGGACAGATGTCTACCCCACATCACAGGTTTTTGACAGACACACACACAGGGACCTTGTATTGCCACAAGGACACCATCATGATGTAGCGTCTCATGTACATACCAGAATGCACACATGACACACACATGAAGTGCCACCTCATTTGTTTGCAGCTCATACATGGATGTCTGTGACACACAGATGCAACATCAACTCACATTGACACAACACATGGATGAGGTGACCGTTTGATATTGAGCATATGAAATCAGTCATCTGCGAATCACCTCTCTCACTGCTTGCTAAATTTTCATTTTTACTTTTGTGAAATGACAATATGCATTTTAGCATGTAAAGCCAGAGACACTTGTTATTTTACCAAAAGTATATGAGGTTTCTGTTCTATTAATTGGGAGTCCGAAAATTCCGCGTAGTAGTACTCCGCTAACTACGCCCACCCTTACTAACAATGGATGACCTTCATTCTCTGAATCCAGTCTTCATTAGGATCAATAGGCGGTCCAACAATAGATGACCTTCATCCTCTGAATCCAGTCTCTTTTAGAGTCGATGAGCGGTCCAACAATGGATGATCTTCATTAGGGTCTGTAAGCGATCGAACAATGCATGACCGTCATCCACAGAATCCAGTCTTCATTGGGTTCTATGAGCGGTCCAACAATGGATAACCTTCCTTCTCTGAATCCAGTCTTCATTAGGGTCTATGAGCAGTCAAACAATGGATTATCTTCATCCTCTGAATCCAATCATCATTAGGGTCTATGAGCTGTCCAACAATGAAAGACCTTCATCCTCTGAATCAGTCTTCATTAGGGTCTATGAGTTGTCCAATAATACATAATCTTTATCCTCTGAATCCAGTCTTGATTAGGGTCTATGAGCGGTCCAACAATGGATGACCTTCATCCTCTGAATCCAATCATCATTAGGGTCTATGAGCTGTCCAACAATGTAAGACCTTCATCCTCTGAATCAGTCTTCATTAGGGTCTATGAGTTGTCCAATAATACATAATCTTTATCCTCTGAATCCAGTCTTCATTAGGGTCTATGAGCGGTCCAACAATGGATGACCTTCATCCTCTGAATCAAGTCTTCATTATGGTCTATGAGCAGTCCAACAAAGGATAACGTTCATCCTCCCAATCTAGTCATCATTAGGGGTCTATGATGACTGGTCCAACAATGGATGACCTTCATCCTTTGAATCCAGTCTCCATGTGTCTAAGGGCAGTCCAACAATGGATAACCTCCAGCCTGTGAATCCAGTCTTCATTAGGGTCTATGGGTGGTCCAACAATGGAGGACCTTCATCCTCTGATTCCAGTCTTCATTAGGATCTATGAGCAGTCGAACAACGGATGACCTTCGTTCTCTGAATCCAGTCTTCATTAGGGTCTATGGGTGGTCCAACAATGGAGGACCTTCATCCTCTGATTCCAGTCTTCATTAGGGTCTATGAGCAGTCACACAACGGATGACCTTCGTTTTCTGAATCCCGTGTTCATTAGGGTCTATGAGCGGTCCAACAATGGATGACCTTCGTCCTCTGAATCCAGTCTCCTTTAGAGTCTATGAGCGGTCCAACAATGGATGACCCTCATTCTCTGAATCTAGTCTTCATCAGGGCCTATGAGCGGTCCAAAAATGGATGACCTTCATCCTCCAAATCCAGTCTTCATTAGGGTCTAGGAGGGGTCCAACAATAGATGACCTTCATCCTTTGAATCCAGTCTCGTTTAGAGTCTATGAAAGGTCCAACAATGGATGACCTTCATCTCCTGAATCCAGTCTTCATTAGGGACTATGAGCGAACCAACAATGGATGACTTTCATCCTCTGAATCAGTCTTCATTAGGGTCAATGGGTGGTCCAACAATGGATGACCTTCATCCTCTGAATCCAGTCTTCATTAGGGTCTATGAGCGGTCCAACAATGCATGACCTTCATCCTCTGAATCCAGTCTTCATTAGGGTCTATGAGCGGTCCAACAGTGGATGACCTTCATCCTCTGAATCCAGTCTTCATTAGGTTCTATGAGCGGTCCAACAGTGGATGACCTTCATTCTCTGAATCTAGTCTTTATCAGGGCCTATGAGCGGTCTAACAATGGATGACCTACATCCTCTGAATTCAGTCTTCATTAGGATGTATGAGCGGTAGAACAAAGCATGACCTTGATCTTCGGAATTCAGTCTTCATTGGGGTCTATGAGGGGTCCAACAATAGATTACCTTCATCCTTTGAATCCAGTCTCGTTTATAGTCTATGAAAGGTCCAACAATGGATGACCTTCATCTTCTGAATCCAGTCTTCATTAGAGACTATGAGCGGTCCAACAATGGATGACTTTCATCCTCTGAATCAGTCTTCATTAGGGTGAATGGGCGGTCCAACAATGCATGACCTTCATCCTCTGAATCCAGTCTCCATTAGGGTCTATGAGCTGTCCAACAATTGTGGAAATGTGGATTTTCCTGATCAGTTATGTCCCCTATCTTGGACCCCAACGGTTCTATATGCATGTTACAAATACATGTATGTTCCCTCCAGTTCCAGTTTCTAAGACGCAAACATATGTGTGTCTACCGTCGACATGTTCTCTGTCAGATCCGCCATCAATGGGCTGGATATTCGATTCCTAAGTATGAAAGGCCACCGACTTTATATGGCTAAGTTACTACATTTTTACAGTTCAGGCAAGTAGGCCCGATTCTGTCCTCAAAGCCTTTCCCTGCTCTCTGTCTCTGACAGCTTCAGCTTGAGCTCGCATCTGTATCCATGAACTTTGTCCTACTCCCTGTGCAGCTAACGGTGCCTGCCTCGGCCAGTTTTCGCCTGCCTGCCAAGAAGCTGTATTTCACCTTCGAATTATCTATTTTGCTCTTCAGCCGATGCATTCCTGTCTAGTGATTTAGGTAAACATTTCCTTTAGCTCACAAGCAAAGGACTCAGCCTTTCCGTCCTCCTGCAAGTGATTCATAGCCCTGCTGCCATGGAAAGTTTTCTGCCTCTCGCATCTCATATAGACACTTAGACGTTTGTGCACGCACACAGTCAGTATAGACTAGATTCTGTCCGAGAGTCCTTCCTTGTGGATAACATAGTTCTTTAAACATAGGATGTTAGATATGATTTGGGATTAGGTTGACTTGACCCCCCAGACTTCTCGTCTCCACATGTAGAGCTAAATGTCAAGTCCCTTCACCCCCTAGTTGCACGTCACTCACACGTCATGCTGCTGCGCGCGCATCTATGCCAAGTATTATCTTATAGATCCACCTATGTCTGATAATCCTAACCAATCATGTTTCTTTTATTCCTTATTACGCCTAGTTTCGATTACGTACCTGTTTTGTCACTTTTCTTATCAAATGTTACGCCTTCTACATTCGTTTCATTGTAATGTACTTATTATAAAAATGCATGTCTGTCAATAAAGTGTTGTACTTCACTTCCTGAACCCTCGTGGTGACGGAACCTGAAGGCCGCGACTCGAGTCGGCCATTTTTGATGGAATAAAGCCCATTTAGAAAACCTCTTATACCACGGATTCTGCCTCTTGTTATTTTGAGCTATTTTTACTTTATTTTAAGATTCCGTATGAAATTCAGTCCGGTAAAGAAGATTTTATTTACCACATAATGGCGCCCGAATAGGGACACTTTCTCATCTCACGCGCCGGCGGTGCGTTGCAGGCCCGGTCTCCTGCCATAGCTGGACGGACCATAAACGCGTACCAGCAGGATTTCCTGTAAGCTCCCTCCGGTCAAGCGGGGGCGACTGAGGCTGCGATCAACCCAGACGAGGCGGTGAGAAGTGCGAAGTATCCCGACCAGAGCCTAGCTGAGAGAGCAAGATCCGAGGTATACAGAGGCCCACCAGGTTTCTCGAAATCCCGATGTCCAGAGGGTCCGCTGTCCGCAGTCATCGAGTCCTGTCCATTCTCTGAGGCCTTCCGTTTCAAGGAGCTACTCGGTGAGTACCATCGCCGGGGAGGCGTGTTGACGCGCACATAGGTTGTGCCGGTCAAGACGGATTTGGGTACACAAATCCGGTCTGCACTGTTTAGCAGTGTATATGTACTGTTTAGCAGTATATCAAGTATTCCGAAGTATGCAGTTATTGTCAAGAATTCAGCGTGGTGATTAGTTAGGCAGACTGTCATCATTGTCGGTCATTGTTAAATGTTTAATGTTTAATGTTTTCAGAAATGTCTTGCATATTGTGGTATGAATGATTGTTCATTGTACACTGTTCATTATTGGGGTTTTTTCGTATTAAGTAAGTTCAAGAGTAAGTATCAGATCAGTTGTCAATATGCCGCTCTTCTCGAAGTTAAGACAGATTACTACCAGAAAAGGGGTGCTTGAAGAAGCAGTTCCTATTCCTCCTAGGGACACTCCAGGGCATTTTATGTACCATAAGCATGGCTTAGATGCCATATTGTTTCTTGATCTATGGGTAGATTATACCAAGGGATTGCCGGAAAGTCAAAGGTGGCCCGCAGCGGGAACCTGGGATGCAGAGTGCATCATGAAAGTAGAGGAAGAGTTATGGAAAAGAAAGGTCAGACAGTCACAGAAAGACGCTGTTGAGTTATGGCGTAAAGAATCTCATAGACGAACAGAAAAAGCACGTAGACAAGAAGAGAGGAGTAAAGAAAGTTCAAATAAAGTTCAAGAAAATCTATTAATTAAGGAAGGTATCCGAGTGAAATCAGAACAAGTAAATAGGCAAAGAAATGCTCTTATGAATGGTATGTATCCCCTTCTAGCCGAAGGACTACCTAAGGCTGCTCCAGAGATGCCAAAAGACTTGCCACCCCCATTATTTCCAATTAAGGTACATCCAAAAGGGCATCCCAGAACCGCAGAAGATGTTTTTCTTTCCTCATATCTAGACGACGCAGCTCCCGAGTATGCTAACGCCGCACCACATAGACCGTCTGGTGTAGGGGTTCAACGTCAGGATCAGGTATCTGTCCCCGTGCAACAGCAAGTCCCGACGCAAGCGTCAGCAAGCACATCTGTTTCCGCATCTGTCTCCGCAGTCGATTCTACAGGGGTGTCGACACCCATAGTTGCTGTGTCACGTTCAACGAATCCATTCACACCCGACGCCCCAGATGGGGCCACGGGAGGTGCTAGCATTACCTTTACACCACCTAGAATAAATAAACTTGTCTTTCAAGAGTCAGCACATTCTCGTACACCTAAATTCGTAAGTGAACGTACGCTTAAAGAACTCCTTGTAAATTGTAGATATGACCCGGTGGTTGGTAAAGAGGACGAAATGGTCCTGGCATCATTACGTATCAGGCGAGCCGCAGAGTATTTAGCGAGGTTACCAGGGATGATTACGCATCTAGATAACATATATCATTTTGTTCAAACAGGACGAGATCCAGGATGTATTAACAGAGCTATGGAATTCCAGAAAGTAGAAATACAGGGGGAACTGTTACGTTTCCTCATAAACTGTGTGATCAGAAATCAAGACCGCCCGGGGGTAGACCCGAATGCAATGCTTATTCTTACAAGATGGAGTCAGAATATATCAGAAGGGAGACACGATAAGCAAAATTGTATAATAGCCATGTGCCGAAAAATCCGTAAAGAAATAGAGCGTATTCATAAAGGAAGATTGGGGTGCAATCACAGCCTGCAAACAAAAGCAAGATGAAGACACAAGCGATTATTATGCTCGATTTGAAAAATGTTTTGGTATAAATAGTGGTATAAAAGCAAGTAGTGACTCATATCCACATTTATTTGTGACAAAATTAGTGGAAAATGCATTGCCTCCAGTGAAGAATAGAATATTGAAATTCGAGAGTACCTGGCAAAGTAACACTCCGTCGCAAATGCTACAAATGTTACAGTATCATCACAATAGAATTAGGGATGAACAAGAACACGAGCATAGACGCATGAAGGATACAAAAATGAAAATGCTAGTTTCTCAGACAGTACCAGCAGATGGTCACAAAAAGGGTGTGACACATTCTGGTGATTCTGCAGTTCCTGTAAAAGGAACCTGCAATTACTGTAAACAACTAGGCCATTATGTACACGATTGTCCAGTCCTGAAACGTAATATAGCTACAGGTATTGCAAAAGAGAGACCACGATTAGTTAGACACGATCAGAATGAACAAGGAACTATGCAGCATGGACAGTCCATGCCAGTTCAGCAACAGTCCATGCCAGCCTCACAGCAACCCATACAGTTTGTGCCAGCTGCACCACCGTTGCCTGCTACTGCCACACAAACCACAACACGACAAATGTATCAGACTGCACAGTATGAATACCCTGAGTATCAGCGTTACGCATGAACCAGCCTAGAGAGGGAAGTTGACTTACCGCTTATCGAGATTCCTGTAGATCAAGAAGGACCTTATGTACATAGTGAATTATTAGGTCAAGATAGAAAATTCTTACTCGATACAGGGGCAAGTCGAACAACCATAAAACGTAGTGAAGTTCCAGGGGCACCCCTCTCAGGCTCTCAAAATGTTTCCCTTGGTTTTTCAGGAAAACCTATTGTTAATGAAGTATCACAGCCTCTACCACTTACGATAGGACCTTTGACACGAACTACAGATTTATTGCTTACTAAATCATGCCCAGAAAATCTGTTAGGAATTAAAACTCTGAAAGCACTAGGAGCCATAATATGTTGTTCTCCGGAAGGAGTAAGGTTGTTTTTACGTGATTTTAAAGGTCACTATGTGTCTAGAGACATGGATCCCCGACTACAGACTTTACCAGTACATCTATGGGCACAAGGCCCTACGGATGTTGGCTGCATGAACATTACACCCTATCGAGGCACATTGAAAGCAGGAGTGGTACTACCACGAATGCGACAATACAAGTTACCGCATGATGCTGTAGTGGCTTTGCTGAAAATCATTGATGAGCTGATTGCCCAGGGAGTAGTTGTAGAAACAGACTCCAATGTATGTAATTCACCGATAATTCCGATTCTTAAACGAACTGATCCTACTGCCCCACCAGTGTACCGATTGGTTATTGATTTGCGTGAACTAAACAAGTGCATTGTACCACAATTCCCTGTGGTCCCTGATATATCATCATTGTTGACAGCAATTGATTCCGAAGCAACATTCTTTACTGTAATCGATCTCAAGAATGCCTTTTTCAGCGTCCCAATAGATCCGGAAAGCCAATATTTGTTCGGATTCAGTTTAAATGGGCGCAGTTTTAAATTCTCACGCGCTCCCCAAGGATTCACAGAAAGCCCCAGCATCTACAGCCAAGCACTGAAACGAGAACTTGACAGTATCCACATGCCAGTCAATACTGCACTGCTTCAATATGTCGATGATCTGCTGATCACCGCGAGAAGCGGACCTGAATGTGAAAAAGCTTCTCTGACAGTTTTACATTTCCTAGCCGACAAGGGGCACAAGGTGTCTCCTTCTAAGCTGCAATTCTGTGTCCAGCGAGTTATTTATCTTGGTCACTCGCTGTCCAAGGAGGGAAGGCAGCTTACACCAGATCGCATCCAGTTAATTGCTAACATGTCAATACCCCAGACACAAAAGGAGGTGCGGGCTTTCATAGGCCTCACTTCATATTGTAGGCAGTGGATCCCTCAGTACGCATTTCTAGCAAAACCACTCATTCAGTTAACCACACAGGAGGCAGCCACATCGACTGTTCTCCCTTGGACTCAGGAACATACACAAGCTTTTGAAAGCCTAAAGGAAGCTTTATGTCAAGCACCTGTTTTAGCAACACCATGTTATAGCAAACATTTTACACTCTTTGTTACAGAACGCGAAGGTACTGCCTTGTCAGTACTCACTCAGGATCAAGCAGGATCACGCAAGCCATGTGCTTATTTTTCCAGTACATTAGATCCCGTAGCTCAGGCTTTGCCTGCATGCCTGAAATCAGTGGCAGCGACAGCTTTAGCAATCAGACAAAGCGATGCCATAGTGTTAGGACATCCATTGACAGTACAAGTACCACATGCAGTAGAGGTTCTTGTGAACCGAACACAAACACAACACTTGACCATAGCAAGACTTACCGGTTATGAACTGACATTGTTTCAACCACACATAGAGATCCGACGGTGTAATACATTGAATCCTGCTACACTATTACCTGTAATTGGAACAGACCCACTAGCTCATGATTGTGTTGAAATCATTGAAATAAAGACGAAACCTAGACAAGACTTGACAGACGTTCCATTGTTAGATCCAGACCTGACGTTGTATGTAGACGGATCGTGCATGAGAACAAGTACAGGAGATTTAGTGGCCGCGTATGCAGTCACAACAGACACTGAAGTTATTGAGACAAATTGTATAAATACTTTGTCAGCCCAAGCAGCAGAACTTATTGCTCTAACACAAGCCTGTATTCAAGCCACAAATAAGAAAGTTAATGTATACACTGACTCACGTTATGCATTCGGAGTTGTACACGACTTCGGCGTGCTGTGGCGAGAGAGAGGTTATTTAACCTCCCATGGTGCCCACATTCAGCACGGACCCCTCATTCATGCTTTGTTAGACGCAATACATCTACCCACTGCTATATCGATTATGAAATGTAAAGCACACACGAAGGTTACTGATATCATTTCTCAAGGCAATGATTTAGCTGACAGAACAGCTAAACAGACTACTCAGAATCGCACATTAGACATGACAAAGCCAATAGTTCAGACACCAACACAGTGTATGACAATTAAGGATCCCGCACTTGACGTAATTGACATACAGACACATGCCACAGCAGAAGAAATAAAGAAGTGGACTGAACTAGGAGGGATCCAGACAGATCAAGGATGGATGACAAAGGAGAAATCTGTATGGTTTCTCCCTGATTCCATGGTTCAAGCCATTATAGCTACAGTTCACAGTCCAGCACATTTAGGAGAGAAGGCTATGCTAGACAGCATTCAGCACATTTGGTTCAACAAACATTTACGAGCAGCAGCTAAACAAAAAGTTCGTACCTGTATGATATGTTGTCAGTTTAATCCAGGAAAGAGTGTTCCCGTAGAGCAGGGTGGATTTCAGCCTCCTGACCATCCTTTTGAAGTCCTCCAGATGGATTATATTCAGATGGAACGTTGTCGAGGATTCAAATATGTTCTCGTAGTTGTCTGCGCTCTCTCCCGTTGGACAGAGGCGTATCCCGTATCAGATTACACTGCCCCGACTACTGCCAAGCAGCTAGTTCGAGAATTCTTCTCACGGTACGGTTTACCACGTGTTGTATATTCAGATAACGGCCAGCCTTTCTCATCCGAATTAATGAAACATGTCTCACTTTTGTTGGGATATCAGTGGAAATTCCACTGTGTCCGACACCCCGAGGCAGCAGGTCTCGTGGAACGACATAATCAACTTTTAAAAATCAGACTGTCTAAAATATGTCAGGAAAAAGGTGTGGACTGGATAGTAGCTTTACCAGTTGCGCTATTTTACATGAGAATGGTAGCACACTCTCGAACAGGGCTATCCCCTTATGAGGTGATCTTTGGTAGACCACCGAATATGTGGGGGACGCCTATACCCCGTAAAATAACTGATGTTGACTGTAATATGCTGACAGATTACCTGGCTTCCTTGATGTCTGCACTACAATCTTGTCGTTCACAGGTAGTCGCAGCTTTTCCCGACAACACCGAGGTGAAACCTCATGATGTAATTCCCGGCGATTATGTTCTCGTCAGGAATTTCGATCGGAAAACCCAACTGGAGCCAAGGTGGAGGCTTCCTAAGTTGGTCCTGCTGACGACCAGAACAGCTGTGAAGATCGAAGGGAGAAAAGGCTGGGTGCATTCCAGCCATATCAAGAAATTTCATGGACTTCCTCCTGACACAAACAGTACTCCCCGTGTGTCTTCCCCCATTGACTCAAAGCTACCTTTGGCTGAGGCCAGTAGCACCGAACTCTATAAGCAGAAACTCAGGTCCAGATCCAAACTGTCGGACGATTTGATTGTTTAAGTCCTCTCCAAGGTGAAGCGGTTGAATCTGTCCCGACATGTATCCCTTAGGTCTGAATGATGTAGAGTCCAGAATCATAATGAAACGACATGCTTATTGTAAATTACTGTGTAGCCACTGTATTGTGACTTTATTAATTTTGTTTTCCTTGAGTTTTTTAATAGTTACTGCAAGTATATTGTTGCATATGTATTATCCTGTTTCTAAACGTGCTTTCAATATAACTGATGAACATTCTTTTAGTGACCTACCCCCACATGAGTTGTCCTATAGACTTGCGCTGCGCAATAACACATTCATTAGTATGTTACATCATTCCCATCAGACTAGTAATGCCACCAATTGTTGGGTGTGTGGCCGACTCCCTCCCTATCAGAATAACAAAGGAGTTCTGCCTTTCTTTCCACATCCGTTCACACACAATGGCTCCTGTGGAGCATGGTTTAGTTTATTAAATTCCATAGACCCAGACACAGCAGTTTATCAACAACATTGGATATGGGGAAATCTGAATCTAGTTTTATTCAAAGTCTGTCACCCTAATAAGGAGGGTCACCCCAGTAGAACAGGAACTGATTTAGAAAATGAAGTGTATAAATTAGGTAATTTTACGCCTAATCTTATGATTTTGAATGTCAAATCCGAAGTTGAACTAATTCTGCCCACTATGTCAGTATTTCCAGTTAAGGGTGAATTATGTGTAAGAAAAGTTGGTTCCATACACATGGGCCATAGCCAATGCGTTACTACAGTAGAATATAGTGATCAAGGTAAATCTTCATTTAGAGCTTCTCGCCATTCTTACTTTATATGTGGTCAGACTGCATATATGCGTCTGCCTCTAGATTGGGATGGTACCTGTTACATAGCATTCCTTCTGCCACCTGTTTTCCTAGCTCCCCCTGATTATTATCGAAATGTTCATTTAGTACACAATAGAGAGCGAAGAGATCTCCCAGTTGTCGATTATACTGAGACGGCATGGGACAAGTATGTAGATTTCAATAAAGGTATCTTTCCCTATATAGGTACCATATCAAATAGTAAGCTGATACGTAGACTAACCAAGACTCTTGAAGCTGTAGTGAACGAGACTATAGCCGCCCTAGGCAATCTGACAGAGGAACAATCAGTGATGAGAATTGTTGTTCTCCAGAATCGTCTTGTCCTTGACGTCATCCTGGCCGATAGGGGCGGAGCTTGCAGGGTCATCGGATCCAGCTGCTGCATATTCATACCAGAAAATTCGCCATCTGTATATAAAGCTATAACACGCCTTCATAAGATTGTAAGCCAGATACACGAAAATCCAGGCACTTGGACGTGGTCCGGGTGGTTTTGGAGTGTGATATCAGCCTGGGGATGGAGAGTTCTATCCTTCCTAGGTATTGGCCTTCTCATGCTCTTCAGTTGTTGTTTATGCCTGCAATGTGGACCAGCGATTTGTGGTCTGTGTGCCACATCATGCATTCCATATCACAGTTCTCGTTCAAAATGCCGGAAGAAGAAGGAAGAAGAAATGATGCTCCATGAGCAAATCGATGGAATGATGAAGATTGATATCTCTTGAAGGGCAAGTAGGGGACAAGGAGGGAATGTGGAAATGTGGATTTTCCTGATCAGTTATGTCCCCTATCTTGGACCCCAACGGTTCTATATGCATGTTACAAATACATGTATGTTCCCTCCAGTTCCAGTTTCTAAGACGCAAACATATGTGTGTCTACCGTCGACATGTTCTCTGTCAGATCCGCCATCAATGGGCTGGATATTCGATTCCTAAGTATGAAAGGCCACCGACTTTATATGGCTAAGTTACTACATTTTTACAGTTCAGGCAAGTAGGCCCGATTCTGTCCTCAAAGCCTTTCCCTGCTCTCTGTCTCTGACAGCTTCAGCTTGAGCTCGCATCTGTATCCATGAACTTTGTCCTACTCCCTGTGCAGCTAACGGTGCCTGCCTCGGCCAGTTTTCGCCTGCCTGCCAAGAAGCTGTATTTCACCTTCGAATTATCTATTTTGCTCTTCAGCCGATGCATTCCTGTCTAGTGATTTAGGTAAACATTTCCTTTAGCTCACAAGCAAAGGACTCAGCCTTTCCGTCCTCCTGCAAGTGATTCATAGCCCTGCTGCCATGGAAAGTTTTCTGCCTCTCGCATCTCATATAGACACTTAGACGTTTGTGCACGCACACAGTCAGTATAGACTAGATTCTGTCCGAGAGTCCTTCCTTGTGGATAACATAGTTCTTTAAACATAGGATGTTAGATATGATTTGGGATTAGGTTGACTTGACCCCCCAGACTTCTCGTCTCCACATGTAGAGCTAAATGTCAAGTCCCTTCACCCCCTAGTTGCACGTCACTCACACGTCATGCTGCTGCGCGCGCATCTATGCCAAGTATTATCTTATAGATCCACCTATGTCTGATAATCCTAACCAATCATGTTTCTTTTATTCCTTATTACGCCTAGTTTCGATTACGTACCTGTTTTGTCACTTTTCTTATCAAATGTTACGCCTTCTACATTCGTTTCATTGTAATGTACTTATTATAAAAATGCATGTCTGTCAATAAAGTGTTGTACTTCACTTCCTGAACCCTCGTGGTGACGGAACCTGAAGGCCGCGACTCGAGTCGGCCATTTTTGATGGAATAAAGCCCATTTAGAAAACCTCTTATACCACGGATTCTGCCTCTTGTTATTTTGAGCTATTTTTACTTTATTTTAAGATTCCGTATGAAATTCAGTCCGGTAAAGAAGATTTTATTTACCACACAATGCATGACCTTCATCCTCTGAATCCAGTCTTCATTAGGGTCTATGGGTGGTCCAACAATGCATGGCCTTCATCCTCTGATTACAGTCATCATTAGGGTCAATGAACGATCTAACAATGGATGACCTTCATCCTCTGAATCCAGACTTCATTAGGGTCTATGAGGGGTCCAACAATGGATGACCTTCATCCTCTGAATCCAGTCTTCATTAGGGTCTATGAGCAGTCGAACAATGGATGACCTTCATCCTCTGAATCCAGTCTTCAATAGGGTCTATGAGCAGTCCAACAATGGATGGCCTTCATCCTCTGAATCCAATCTTCTTTAGGGTCTATGAGCGGTGCAACAATGCATGAACTTCATGCTCTGAATCCAGTCTTAATTAGGGTTTATGAGCAGTCGAACAGTGCATGACCTTCATCCTCTGAATCCTGTCTTCATTAGGTTCTATGAGCGGTCCAACAATGGATGACCTTCATCCTCTGAATCCAATCATCATTAGGGTCTATGAGCTGTCCAACAATGAATGACCTTCATCCTCTGAATCCAGTCTTCATTATGGTCTGTGAGCGGTCCAACAATGGATGACCTTCATCCTCTGAATCCAGTCTTCATTAGGGCCTATGAGCGGTCCAACAATGGATGACCTTCATCCTCTGAATCCAATCATCATTAGGGTCTATGAGCTGTCCATCCTCTGAATCAGTCTTCATTAGCGTCTATGAGTTGTCCAATAATACATAACCTTTATCCTCTGAATCCATCCTTCCTTAGGGTCTATGAGCGGTCCAACAATTGATGACCTTCATCCTCTGAATACAGTCTTAATTAGGGTCTAGGAGTGGTCCAACAATGAATAACCTTCATCCTCTGAATCAAGTCTTCATTATGGTCTGTGAGCGGTCCAACAATGGATGACCTTCATCCTCTGAATCCAGTCTTCATTAGGGCCTATGAGTGGTCCAACAATGGATGACCTTCATCCTCTGAATCCAATCATCATTAGGGTCTATGAGCTGTCCATCCTCTGAATCAGTCTTCATTAGCGTCTATGAGTTGTCCAATAATACATAACCTTTATCCTCTGAATCCATTCTTCCTTAGGGTCTATGAGCGGTCCAACAATTGATGACCTTCATCCTCTGAATACAGTCTTAATTAGGGTCTAGGAGTGGTCCAACAATGAATAACCTTCATCCTCTGAATCAAGTCTTCATTATGGTATATGAGCAGTCCAACAATGGATAACATTCATCCTCCCAATCTAGTCATCATTAGGGGTCTATGATGACTGGTACAACAATGGATGACCTTCATCCTTTGAATCCAGTCTCCATGTGTCTAAGGGCAGTCCAACAATGGATAACCTTCAGCCTGTGAATCCAGTCTTCATTAGGGTCTATGGGTGGTCAAACAATGCAGGACCTTCACCCTCTGATTCCAGTCTTCATTAGGATCTATGAGCAGTCGAACAACGGATGACCTTCGTTCTCTGAATCCAGTCTTCATTAGGGTCTATGGGTGGTCCAACAATGGAGGACCTTCCTCCTCTGATTCCAGTCTTCATTAGGGTCTATGAGCAGTCAAACAACGGATGACCTTCGTTCTCTGAATCGAGTCTTCATTAGGGTCTATGGGTGGTCCAACAATGGAGGACCTTCATCCTCTGATTCCAGTCTTCATTAGGGTCTATGAGCAGTCGAACAACGGATGACCTTCGTTCTCTGAATCCAGTCTTCATTAGGGTCTATGGGTGGTCCAACAACGGAGAACCTTCATCCTCTGATTCCAGTCTTCATTAGGGTCTATGAGCAGTCAAACAACGGATGACCTTCGTTCTCTGAATCCAGTCTTCATTAGGGTCTATGAGCAGTCAAACAACGGATGACCTTCGTTCTCTGATTCCAGTCTTCATTAGGGTCTATGAGCAGTCAAACAACGGATGACCTTCGTTCTCTGATTCCAGTCTTCATTAGGGTCTATGAGCAGTCAAACAACGGATGACCTTGGTTCTCTGATTCCAGTCTTCATTAGGGTCTATGAGCAGTCCAACAATGGATGACCTTCATCCTCTATATGTGGCCCTATATTCTCCCACAGGCCCTATCAATACTTATCAGTGACTGACAGTCATATCTTCCAGCCCTGGCAGCCATTCCCTTGAAGTCCACACTGACCTGTGGCAGACAGAAGATATAACTGAGACAATGTAGAGGTTGTGCCTTTGCACTGTGATCTTCATAAACACGTGAGGTATATTATATCCACCGCACTCTCAGCTGGTTCAAAAGTAGAGTTGACCGTCGGAACAGGCGTCTGTTAAAACACCTTCAGTCAAATCGATCGAATTCGCAAAGCCAGCCGCAACCAAAATACATTCATAAGTATTGCAAGAGACTAGGCTGGCGGTGGAGCAAGAAAGACAACAGAGTATTTTCCCACCTCACCTTCGGGTGTTTGTGCCCCCTGACACTCCTTTCACCTGCTTCCCAGCCCAGCCCCCTCATTGGAAATCCGCACCTTCTTGCCTGACAGCAAAGTGCTGTCTGTCCAACTTCCAGCATGTCACAAGGCCAGAAGAGTCCATGTTTCCTTTCTTTGGGGAAGGGCAGTTTGATTTCACAGATAAACCCCAATCCCAGTGAACATCAGGTATATATTACAGTTGTCTTTTTCCTCCAGACAGCTCCCTACAGCTGTTCATTTGCAGCAGTGATGTTTTCCTCCATAAACATGCTGGGTGTTGTCCTGGCTTTTGTGCTCATCTGGTGCTCGTGTCAGCTTTTGAGTTGCATCTTGAGACTGTCTTGTGACATCATGAGCATGTCTGATCCCGTCAGCAGCGTGTGACACAGTTGCAATCTATTCCCTTCTGCCTTTATCCCATAGAGTATCTGGCTTGCAGCCTGGATGGCACCATTTTGAGTGACCACTGCCACCTGGTTTTTAGCCTGCCCCTCCGTGCCCTCATTGCACCCCTTTCGAAATGTGTACCCTGGTCCTCTGTCGCATCGTATAGGGATCTGCCCTCTTTCTCATCTTTTTAACATTTATTTATTACCTTTGGCAGCACAGTTTTTCGGTTTAATCTTTTTATATTTTCCCTCGTGCTGATTGGTTTATTCGTGTACACCGATTACTTGTAATCATTGCTAATATGTTGGCCATCTGGTTCTCTTACTATTAAATGCCATCTTGGCAGGAATGTGTGACACCCTGTTGAAGCTTAAACATTCGATAAGACTTCCATATGAACTAGTAGTTCATGATCTGCAACTGGGCACACCACCATCTCCAGTACCAGTCGTGAAGACCCCTGTAGTGCAAATAGATTCAGCAGTGACCTTTGCAGCTTAGATTGAGACATGAATGCAAAACAGCTACTTTCAGCTAAACCCTCTCAAGCAAATTCTGCACTTCTTGCTAAAAAACGATTTTAAATGCCAACATTTATCCAAGTTTCAATGAGTCTTTTTCTAAATATATATGAGGATGTCTAAAGCCCTGCTTGGGAGGGACCAGTAATTCAGATTGCAGCAGCTTCAGTCTTGCCAAGACTAGGTCACCAGAGCCATGCTTGCACAGCCTTTGCTGATCAACACAGATTGCTGGCGAGGAAGCAAACCAGGGAGTAGATTTGCAGAGGGAAGCCCTTCTAAATGTGTTCTCTATTCTACAGTTTGCAGTTTCTGCCTTCAGACCCCCCCCCCCCCCACATTGAATACTCCTGCAGGTCCAGTCTGAACTGGACACTTTCTCTCCATTGTTCTCCTCCGGCAGGGGTGGATGCTTGCTCTATTCACCCTGGAAGGGATGTCTCCCATGTTGCTAACCTCCTGAATCTCTCAGACTGTCCTACCGATGTCACTTCCTTTCTTCCATGCTTTGACGCTGTCCCGAGCTCCATTTTACTCACAAGAACCTTTACCAAGTGAACACCGACGTCTCCTGCCCAGAGGTCCGGGTCTAAACTTTGAGACAATTGTGAGGGGCAGATGTCACTTACCGATGCCCACCACGCCTGTCTCTCTGTGGGTCTTTGGCTCTGGGCATGACTTTATATATTCCAAGTCGGGCAGCTCATGCACCCTCTATCTATTAAAGAGAGGGGGGTTCATCTCTTCAAGAAAGCAGGGGGGCGCAGGCCCTGGCCCTGTTCAAGGTCTCTGGTTTTGTAGGGGTCGAAATCCCACTCTGGAGCGCCAGCAGGCCCCGTATGGTCATTCCTTATGGGATCCCCGCTGGTGGACCCCCATCTCCACTGTTCACTACATTTGCTGCTCCTAGCGGCACCGTCTGTTTTGTCAACATTGCCCTGGCGCCGCCCCTGGTTCAGCTGAGAGCCTCCCTGCCAGCGGTGCCAACACTGGGTGCCCTCCCTCCCTCCCTTGCGCACTGTCACACCCCTGACGTTGCTGCTGGTGCTGACTTTCAAGCCAGTCGCGTTGATGTCCTCGCCTCTGGCACCAAACCACGAGTCCATAAGGTCGCGAGCTCCATGAACACCATACACTTGCTGCTTGGCCCGGACTTGGAGCATGAAGACCTTCAAGAGCACCAGAGGATTCTCAGATAGTTCCATTGATACCTCCCCTGAGCTGGAGTTTTTGGACCCATGTCTGCCCCTTCCCCTGGAGCCAACACAAACCACTCCTTTAGAAAAGTGATAGAGGTTCTAGAGTTGTCATTGCCCACATCAAAACTAGGGACAACATTCTGGCCAAAGTCCTTGAGCCTTTTGACCACACAGGTAGGTATGCCCACTGGGTATGGGATGATGGCAGAGGTCTTGCTTGCTGTCAAGAGGAATGACACACCAGCTTGGTGTAGACCATTCAGGATGGCCAGAATGCGGCCACATTAATTAAGCAGTTAGGCCTGGACACTACCGACTGCATTGGAAGAGCTGTCAGAATGAGCGCAGTGCTCCAGCACCACGTATGGATGAGATTGATGGCCCTTTGACAAGTCTCACATGTTTGAGGTCAAGAGGAATGACACACCAGCTTGGTGTAGACCATTCAGGATAGCCAGAATGCGGCCACATTAATTAAGCAGTTAGGCCTGGACACTACCGACTGCATTGGAAGAGCTGTCAGAATGAGCGCAGTGCTCCAGCACCACGAATGGATGAGATTGATGGCCCTTTGACAAGTCTCACATGTTTGAGAAGGCCAACTCCACCCTAGAGCGCTTTAAAGACAATAGAGCCTCTGCACGCTCCTTTGGTGCCCTCACCCTTGCAAGGCAGTATCCTCAATAAAGGGGCCCCATTTGAGGCATCTTCAGAGGCTTTGCTTACAGGAAACACCGAGGTCTCTGGTCAGGTAGGGTATTGAACACACAGCTCCCAGGCCCACAGGAACAGCACACCTCCCCGCCATCAGGCAGCCACCTCAAAGTCACTTTAGTTTGCCCTTAGCAGCACATGGCCACCAAGTGGGAGACCGAATCGGTCATTTTCTTCTATGGGTCGAGGACCACAACATCCGAAAGGTGGGACCTGCAGATAGTGCAACAGGGTTATGCTCTGCCATTCCTTTCCAACCTGCAGCCTCTTCCACTTGCTCCAGAGTGTATTTTGGAGTAAAACTTCTTCCTTTTCCTGCAGAAGTTTATGTTGTTTTAGGAAAATGAGCCATAGAGAGGATCCCGGCCACGGAAATCTGAACAGGCTATTACTCCTGTTATTTCCTTATGCTGCAAAAGTGCAGAAGCTTTCATCATATTTTAGGTCTTTGGCCTCTCAAATTCTTCCAATGGAGGGACAAATTGAGGATGCTCATGTTGGTCCAGGTTCTACCTGCCGTGGATCCAGGAAACTGGATAGTTGTGGTGTACCTGGGGAATGCCTGTTTCACTGTTCCAGTCTTGCAGGCCCACAGGGGCTACTCGCAGCTCAAGGTAAGCCATGAGTATTTACAGTTTGCCATGCTCCCTCTCAGCCTCACCAGTATCTCTCAAATGTTCACTAAGGTGATGGCAGTAGTTGCAGCATACCTTTTGGAAGTCTAGCGTGCCACTCTTCCCCCTACCTCAACGACTGGCTTTTGAAAACGGGCTCGCCACAGTCAGTCATTGACCACCTTCAGACAACATTATCTCTGAGCCTCAGTGTGCTGAATCACCCTTGACTCCGCAGAGGCTCCCTTTCGTCTGACCTGTCTTAGATGCAGTGTGTTACTGGGCCTGTCCTCCAGATTGGAGAGTGTGCTGAGTCACCCTTGACTCCGCAGAGGCTCCCTTCCATCTGATCTGTCTTAGATGCAGTGTGTTACTGGGCCTGTCCTCCAGATTGGAGAGTGTGCTGAGTCACCCTTGACTCCGCAGAGGCTCCCTTCCATCTGATCTGTCTTAGATGCAGTGTGTTACTGGGCCTTTCCTCCAGATTGGAGAGTGTGCTGCGTCACCCTTGACTCCGCAGACGCTCCCTTTCGTCTGACCTGTCTTAGATGCAGTGTGTTACTGGGCCTTTCCTCCTGATTGGAGAGTGTGCTGAGTCACCCTTGACTCGACAGAGGCTCCCTTTCGTTTGGCCTGTCTTAGATGCAGTGTGTTACTAAGCCTTTACACAAGAGTGGAGAGTGTGCTGAGTCACCATTGACTCAGCAGAGGCTCCCTTTCGTCTGGCCTGTCTTAGATGCAGTGTGTTACTGAGCCTTTACTCCAGATTGGAGAGTGTGCTGAGTCACCCTTGACTCGACAGAGGCTCCCTTTCGTTTGGCCTGTCTTAGATGCAGTGTGTTACTAAGCCTTTACTCCAGATTGGAGAGTGTGCTGAGTCACCATTGACTCAGCAGAGGCTCCCTTTCGTCTGGCCTGTCTTAGATGCATTGTGTTACTGAGCCTTTACTCCAGATTGGATAGTCTAGTACATTCAGATCCCGATGTGTGAGCCAAGGTCTTTTGTCTGAGTGAGGGGTGGGTCTGATGCTTCTTGGACGATTGGCCCTTCTGCATCTTGCCCTTTGGCCATGCCAGGTGGCTTATGCAGGCTCTGATGGGGGATATGAAGTCTGGGCCCAGCATCAAGGGATCCTGTCGGATTATATCCAGGTTTTGAAGGAGACTGCAAAGACTCTGCAGTTGTGGCTGCTCAAACGTAATTCGACCGGCGACAAAGCCCTTGTGCCTCCTGACCCAGATCTGATGGTGGTGACAGACGCATCACTGTTGGGTTGGAGAGCTCATCTGGTAGAGGTGGGGATCAGAAGAATCTAGTCTCCAGCAGAGGCCTGTCTCCACATCAACTTGTTGTAGTTGTGGGTCCTTCGCTTGGTGCTGAATGCCTTCTTGCCATTCATCAAGGAAAGGCTTGTTCAGGTCCTCTCAGACAACACCACCACCAAGCAGCTCACAGTGGGGTTAGAGGTTCTGTGCCCTGTACCAGTAGGCCCTGCGCCTTTGGAACAGGCTGAATCGTCAAGGCATTTCCCTGATGGTACACCTCCTAGCAGGATCTTTGAATGCCAGGGCAGACCAACTTGTCTAGTGATGCGTAGCGAATCCTGAGTGAAAGTTACAGCCAAAGGTGGTGAGGGCATCTTCCTGCAGTGGGCAGAACCCTGAATCAATCTCTTTGCTACAGCTGAGAACATTCAATGTCAGCACTATTGTGCACCAGAGTTCCCAAGAAGCCTCTGTCTCAGAGACTCATTCTGCCTGGAGTGGAGCGTTGGACTCCTGTATGCTTTTCCACCGCTGCCTCAATTTCTGAAGAAGATCAAGAGCTACAGGTCCCAAGTCATCCTAGTGGCTCCGGATTTGGCCAGGAGAGTGTGGTACCTCAAACGTCTGGGAATGAGCAGTTTTCCTCCGATCAGACTGTTGCTTTGGTAGGATCTTCTTGGGCCTGCACAATCTACACCTTCATGCGTGGAGATTAAGCAGTGTGAAGCATCCTGTATAATAAACCCAGCACTCAGGAATGCTATTTTAAGAAGTTTATTCCAAGAAAATTATTCCCATCCATCAACAAGCAGACAGTCAAGTAACTGAATCAGATCAGAGCCTTTTCATGCATAGAACTCAATGACATCAGTAAGATTCTATTTTAACTTAGCATGAGGCCTTAGAAAGATAAACATCACAATAACAATATAGGTGAAATGCCACACATCTCCCTTCCTTGAAAGTGAAACTAAGTATGAAAACATGAAACAAAGATGTTAACTTAAACATAATCTGAAAGATAACTAGGTCTCTTTGTTGACCTGGAAGAGCTTCTAAGACAATTAGAATCATTGACCTCATCAGTCTTAGTGTGAGAGAAAGTATAATTTCCATTAGATAAATCCACATTTTTGTCATGTTTTAAATTATCTCTAACCACAACTACTCTATTTAAGTTCCAAATGCGATGGTCTTGTGTTTGAATAGCTTTATTAAAAATTGTGATCACCTTGATGGGTTTCATGAATTTAGACAAAGAGCTTCCTAACATACCAGGTCGCTTAATCATGACCCCTACTTTCACTTCAGTTTTCTTTACAAAATTCTTAGCATCAAAATAGGATTTCCTTTGTTTAGCCTTTTCTTCTTCAATTCTTTGAATATCCTTACTATCACACACACTTTCCTTTCCCTTCAACAATTCATACTTATTATATCAATTGTCAGGTTCCTCCGTTCCGATGTCCCCGGGGCTGTGTTGATGCTCTAGGGGGGCCCACCTCTGGATGACCCCAAGTCCGGCGTGTGTGAGTACACGGACTTTTGGGGTGATCGAGCGGGGGAAGGAAAGGATGGGGACGGCAGGGAGGGAGATCTGAAAAGCAAAGAACACAAGACACCTATGAGACCCTGGTCTGAGTAAACTGAAACACTTGCGTTATCTTAACATCAGCGTTTAGCCAACCTAAATGCCCCCTCACCTGTAAAGTAAAAGAAGGTACGTCATAGACATATATGGGAGAGCAAGAGGCAGTGACCAGTGGACTCAGGCAACTAGTACAAATACAAAAGGGAGAACAGAGGTATAAAGCATCGCCTTAGCGCCAGCACAGGGAACAGGACATTTCTGCAGAACCTTATGTTACATGTACCCACTTGCGTAACCTTTTTATGTTCTAAGCCACTGGAGGTATCACCACCCTGTCTGGACGCTCTCTCGTATGTCTGCATAGAAATAGAAAAGAAACAATGATGAGGACTGGCGGTGGGGGCTTGTCTGATCGCCCGACTCACTATGCCAGCAATTCTCTAAGCACCACCGTACTCCCCTCATTCGTTACAGCACTCTTGAGGGCGTACGATTTGTGATTCACACAATACTAGGTTCCCACAGGCTGCATCTAGTACCCATAGGAATATAGTTCCTTCGGTTCTCCCACACTCCACGAACTGGCTTGTTCGTATGCGAGTATTCACGGTACGTGGACTTTGGTCAAAAGGTTGTCCCCGCTCCTCTGCATGAGACCAGCCGGTCTCTCCAACAGAGGGGCTATTCAAAAGCAAAATGTTCCGGGCGCTTCTCCTCAACGAATGAGAGTACTTCGTCTCTCGGTTTAGCTCACTGCAGAGCTGAGAGAATATTTCGGTCACAGACACGCCTACCTCGGGGTTTGTGAATCTGGCGTTCCGCTCCTCCTCTCTCGCTCGGGCTGGCTCCGTGTCTCGTCGCCGATCCTCCGCGCTTCCTGGTCGCTTCCGGATATAAGAATTATCGGCTCCGACGGTCTCGACCTTTCCCCTCTTACGTCCTCGACGGGCGTGACGCGAGTCACGTGCTGCGTCTCTCGCAACGCCCGACGGGAGGTGTAGTCTGTTAGGGAAACGTACTCGGCCCTTAGAAAGTCCTGGCCGGCGGTGCGCTGTTCCGTGGGTCCTGACAGCACATCCCCCTTCCGAGGATCACCGACGGCCGGCAGGTTTGTTAGGGTGCAACCTATGGAAGTGAGCTACGAGTCGGGGCGCGTGGACCGCCTCCGCGGGTTCCCATGAATCGTCCTCTGGCCCATACCCTTTCCAGGAGACCAAGTACTGCACCCTACCCCGTACCAGTTTGGCATCTAAGATGGCCTTGACCTCATATTCCTGATCCTGTTGGACTAGCACCGGAGCTGGCCTCCTGTTGGGTGGCGTTTTGGCAGGTTTCAGAAGGGAAACGTGAAAAACTGGATGGATGCGAATATGTGCAGGTAGTCGCACCTTCACCGCCACAGGGTTTACATGCTTCATGACCTGATAAGGTCCGATGAATCTAGGGTTGAATACGCTATGCCTTTTAAACCGGATGTTTCTGGTTGCCAGCCATACCCAATCACCCTTGTTGTATACGGGACCTGGTCTCCGATGTTTGTCTGCTTGTCCTTTGTATTGGACCTTTGCTTTCAGCAAATTCGCTCTCACCTGTGCAAGGGTCTTTCGCATTAACACTAGCCTTTCGCGCAATTCGGGGCGTCGTGTTTCGGTGTTTGGCATGAGTAATGGGGTGAATCTGGGATGGAACCCATAGGTACTGAAGAACGGGGTGTGTTTGGTGGACGAGTGTGTGGCACTATTGTAGGCGATTTCAGCAGACCACAACCACTCCACCCACGCCTCCGTGGCCTGGTTTACGTAGCACCTCAGGTATTGCTTCAAAGACTGGTTCAGCCTCTCGGTTTGGCCATCCGTCTGGGGATGGAAGCTTGTTGACAGGGAAGAGGTAACTTGGAGTTTGGAACACCATGTTCTCCAGAAGCCAGAGGTAAATTGGGCTCCCCTATCAGACACGATGACTAGCGGAAGTCCATGAAGGCGGACCACATGGGTAAGCAGGAGTACGGCCAACTGTCCCGCGGTGGGAGCCTGTCTACAGGCTATGAAGTGGCCCATTTTCGTGTAGTAGTCTATCACCACCATGATGGCTGTCATTCCTTGATCCCGGGGGAGTCCCACGATGAAATCCACGGATATTCGTTCCCAGGGTCGTTGTTGAGTGGGCATCGGTTGTAACAATCCTGGAGGGGCTCTATGATCCGATTTCATCTGAGCACAAGTGGAACATTCTTGTACCCATTTCCGGATGTCTGGACGAATGGAGGGCCACCAAAAGTGCCTTAACATTCTTTCCAAGGTCTTTTGTTGTCCGGTATGACCCGCACATGGAAGGGCGTGGCACCACCCAAACGCCGTGGTCCTTAACGTCTTGGAGGGGACGAGTACCTGTCGTCCTTTCATGGGGAGGCCTTGATGTATCCTCCACTCCGGGTGAAATCTTAGCCAGGTTCTCCATTTCACTGTTCTGATTCCGCGTCGAACGCTGTCTAAGAAGTCGTCTGTGGCCACGATCCCCACCACACGGCTGGGTTCTATTATCGTGGTTTCCGGACTCATCTCTTTGTGCGGAGGGGTCTCCTGTCTCGTGAGGGCGTCTGCTTTCCGGTTATTCACTCCTGGGCGAAAGGTCACGATAAAGTTGAATTCTGCGAAAAACAACGTCCATCGGAGTTGTCGCGGGGTCAGGTGTCGAGCTGCTCTTAAAAACTGGAGGTTGCGGTGATCGGTATATACTGTGATCTGATGCGACGCCCCCATTAGCCAATGCCTCCACTCCATAAAGGCGTCTTTGATCGCCAAAAGCTCCTTTTCAGCGATAGTATAATTTTGTTCCGCTGGGTTCAGTTTGCGGGACATGAAGGCTATGGGGTGGAGATAACCAGTTGTTTCGTGTCGCTGCGACAGCACCGCTCCCACGGCTATTTCTGAAGCATCTGCTTCGACAAAAAAGGGCAAATCAGGTTTCGCATGCACTAGAACCGGAGCAGACGTGAATGCTTCCTTTAGGCGATCGAATGCCTCTTGGGTTTCCGATGTCCAGATGAATGGAACCTTCACTCTGGTCAATCTGGTGAGGGGTGCAACGGTATCGGAGAAGTTCTGGATGAATCTCCGATAGAAGTTCGCAAACCCCAGTAGACTTTGAATGTCTTTCACCGTGTGGGGACGGGGCCATTCAACAACCGCCTTCACCTTCCTCTCAGCCATGATTTGACCCGAGGGGGTAAGCATCACCCCGAGGAACTCCACAGTGGTAACGTGAAACTCACATTTTGTGAGTTTACAGAACAACAGGTTTTGTTGTAACGCCTGCAACACCTGTCGCACATGGGAGATGTGTTCTTCTTCCGTAATGGAGTACACGAGAATGTCGTCGATATAAACGACTGCGAACACATCCAGGAATTCTCGCAACACCTCATTGAGAAAAAATTGAAAAGCGGCAGGCGCGTTACAGAGCCCAAAGGGCATCACCAAATATTCAAAGAGTCCGTACCGCGTCTTGAATGCCGTCTTCCATTCATCCCCTTCGCGCATTCGTACGAGGTGATACGCTCCTCGTAGGTCCAGTTTTGTATAAATGTTCGCAGCTCTCACCTGCTCTAGGAGCACGGGAATCAACGGCAGGGGATAGCGATTTTTTACCGTGATAGCGTTTAATGCGCGAAAGTCAATGCAGCACCTCAATTCCCCGTTGGCTTTTGGAATAAAAAACAGTGGAGAGGCTGCAGGTGACCGTGAAGGACGAATAAACCCTAATCCCAGATACTTGTCTAAGTACGTGCGTAGGTGCTGATTTTCTGGTATGGTCAGAGCGTAGATCCTCCCACAGGGTATCACAGCTCCAGGGATCAAATCGATGCGACAATCGAATTCTCGATGTGGAGGGAGCTCTTCCGCCTTCTTATCGCTAAATACCTCCTTGAAGGAGAGGTACCAGTCTGGTAACGCCACTTCTTTTTCCGCAGCAGTAGCTACCCCATGCCAGGTGGCAAGCGCTGTCGCTGGTTGGACGTGATCCAAGTTGCAATGCGTCTGGAAATATGCCGACCGTAACTGTAATGTCTTAGTAGCCCAGTGAATGATGGGTTCATGTTTTTGCAACCACGGGAGTCCCAGTATGATTCCGTAGTGAGGGGCTTGGATGATATTAAACGAAGCCCATTCCCGATGGTACCCTTCATACGTAATTTCGTACTCCGGAGTGTGGTGTTGTATGGGGCCTGACTCCAGCTCCTTGCCATCCACTGCGTAAACCTTTTCTGGGGAGGTTTTGAGGAGAAGTTGTACTCCTAGTCGTGCTGCCTCCCTTTTGTCCATGAAACATCCAGTAGCACCGGAATCCACCATGGCTCGGACAGGGTGTTGCACCTGATTGATGTCTATGTGCAGCGTGATGAAAAAATGTTCTTTTTCCCGGAAGAGTGAATAATCCACCGAAGGGATGGTATTTGTACCTGAGAACTTCCCTTCTCTGGTTCTCAGGTGCGGCAGTTTTCCTCCCCCTTGTCAGTTGCTACCGTTGCCATCTGCCCGACACGATTCCGACCATATGCAGGTTTCACAGGGCATTCCCGTATGTAATGGCCTTTCTTGCCGCAATACAAACATAAACCTTGTTTGCGCCGATGTTCTCTTTCGCTCAGGGTTAAAGACGCCCTTACAGTTCCTATTTCCATAGGTTCCGGTTTGGCGAAGGTTTTCTCTGGGGGCCCTGTTCGCTCGCTCCATGGGTTTGTCCTCTCTTTTCGTGAATGCTCACCTTTACGTTCTCTCAACCGATGGTCCAACCTGAGGGTCAATTCGATGAGGGCAGCACACGTACTTGGTTGAGGCTCTATTTGGGCCAAGACGTCCTTCATTTCGTCGGTAAGGCCGTGGTAGAATACGACCAATTGTTTGGCTTCTGGCCAATCGGTTTCAGCTATCAATCGTCGGAAGTTGTTGAGGTAGCTTACCAAGTCCAACGATCCTTGTCGCAACTCCAGGAGATCCTTATCCGCAGAGAACGTTTCGGCCCTTCGATCAAAGGTTTTTTCGAATGCAGTTCTGAACGTATCCCAATCATATAGTAGAGGGTCGTCATTTCTCACGATCGGGACTGCCCACTGGGCGGCTTCTCCCCCTAGATACGATATTAGAAACGCGACTCGGGCTTGGTTAGTCGCGAACATCTTGGGCTTGCAGGTGAAATGAAGCAATACCTGGGTCATAAAAACCTGGACCTTTTTTCTATCCCCGTGGAACCTCTCTGGGGGGGCCAAGGGGACCGAGACCGGGACTTCCACCACCACGGATGTAGGCGTGGAGGGACCACCCACACTAAACGGGTTACGCTGCATGGAATCTACGCGGGAATGCAAAGACGCGGTTTCTTGCCTTGAAGCTGCTAGCTCCGTCTGCATCAGGGCTAGGGCTGCCATGACGTCGTCTAAGGTAGTCATTGTAGCCGTCAACACAACCGGGAGGATAAGAGAATTCTTGGGCCGATAATTCTGTCAGGTTCCTCCGTTCCGATGTCCCCGGGGCTGTGTTGATGCTCTAGGGGGGCCCACCTCTGGATGACCCCAAGTCCGGCGTGTGTGAGTACACAGACTTTTGGGGTGATCGAGCGGGGGAAGGAAAGGATGGGGACGGCAGGGAGGGAGATCTGAAAAGCAAAGAACACAAGACACCTATGAGACCCTGGTCTGAGTAAACTGAAACACTTGCGTTATCTTAACATCAGCGTTTAGCCAACCTAAATGCCCCCTCACCTGTAAAGTAAAAGAAGGTACGTCATAGACATATATGGGAGAGCAAGAGGCAGTGACCAGTGGACTCCGGCAACTAGTACAAATACAAAAGGGAGAACAGAGGTATAAAGCATCGCCTTAGCGCCAGCACAGGGAACAGGACATTTCTGCAGAACCTTATGTTACATGTACCCACTTGCGTAACCTTTTTATGTTCTAAGCCACTGGAGGTATCACCACCCTGTCTGGACGCTCTCTCGTATGTCTGCATAGAAATAGAAAAGAAACAATGATGAGGACTGGCGGTGGGGGCTTGTCTGATCGCCCGACTCACTATGCCAGCAATTCTCTAAGCACCACCGTACTCCCCTCATTCGTTACAGCACTCTTGAGGGCGTACGATTTGTGATTCACACAATACTAGGTTCCCACAGGCTGCATCTAGTACCCATAGGAATATAGTTCCTTCGGTTCTCCCACACTCCACGAACTGGCTTGTTCGTATGCGAGTATTCACGGTACGTGGACTTTGGTCAAAAGGTTGTCCCCGCTCCTCTGCATGAGACCAGCCGGTCTCTCCAACAGAGGGGCTATTCAAAAGCAAAATGTTCCGGGCGCTTCTCCTCAACGAATGAGAGTACTTCGTCTCTCGGTTTAGCTCACTGCAGAGCCGAGAGAATATTTCGGTCACAGACACGCCTACCTCGGGGTTTGTGAATCTGGCGTTCCGCTTCCTCCTCTCTCGCTCGGGCTGGCTCCGTGTCTCGTCGCCGATCCTCCGCGCTTCCTGGTCGCTTCCGGATATAAGAATTATCGGCTCCGACGGTCTCGACCTTTCCCCTCTTACGTCCTCGACGGGCGTGACGCGAGTCACGTGCTGCGTCTCTCGCAACGCCCGACGGGAGGTGTAGTCTGTTAGGGAAACGTACTCGGCCCTTAGAAAGTCCTGGCCGGCGGTGCGCTGTTCCGTGGGTCCTGACATCAATAAGGTTCCACACAAGTATTGTGTACCCTACCACGAAACAACAAAAAGGGAGTTTTCCCAGTCGTTGCATGTGGAGTCAACCTGTACTCTTCTATTTACAACATGACTTCTTTTTTCCAGTCTAGACCCACACTTTTGGCTAATGCAATGGTTTCTTTAATAACTTTGTTGAATCTCTCAACCATACCGTTTGCCTCGGGATGGTAAAGAGAAGAATTTTTATGGACAATCCCTCTAGAAGATAAGAATTGTTCCATTTCCTTAGAAATAAGTTGGACACCATTGTCAGATAAAATTGAAATTGGTAATCCTTCCCTAGAAAATAAATTCTTCAAACATTGAATTACACTACAAGAATTAACCGCCGATAAAAAGAAAACTTCAGGCCACCTTGAATACATGTCAATGACTACTAACAAAAACATTTGTGATTCCTTTCCATGTATAGGACCAACTATATCAAGAGCAATGTCTTGCCAAGGCCCATTAGGTCGCCTTCTTAAAACCATTGGTTGTACATGAGTGCACTTAGATTTATCACTGATAGCACAAGGAATACAATCTCTTATAATTCTCTCCACCATTTTGTCCATTCCAGGCCACCAATATGACAAAGTCTTTCTTTACTCTTAGACAAACCTGAGTGAGAAACATGCACCAAATCAATCAACTCCTTTCTAAGACTAATGGGTGGAAGCAATCTTGTCCCACGAAATAGCAAACCATTGTCCACTGATAATTCATACCATACAATCCAAAATGATCTCGTAGTTACTGAACCCTCTTGCTACTATTCCACCCTTTTTTAACTAAAGACCTCACTTCACACAGGGTTGCATCATTGCCTAATTTTTCAGACCATCTTTTTTCTGAAATGATATCATGATCTACAACACAAACCAATTCATCATCATTATCCGAAATATCTTCCTGCATTTTATCACTTGAGACTAAACGTGAAAGCACATCCGCAACTCCATTCTCAATTCCAGGAATATATTTAATCCCAAAACTATACTCTTGTAAACCAATAATCCATTTGGTTATCCTGCCAGAAACAAGATCTAAACCTTTCTTGCTAAAAATTTCAATCAAAGGTTTGTGATCCGTGTGTATATCAAAATCCAAACCCCAAAGATATTTTTTAAGTTTCTTTATTGCTCAAAACACTGCCAAAGCCTCCCTCTCTACAACAGAGTATCGTGTTTCAGGATCTCTTAGGCTCCTTGACAAAAACATAATGGTTTGTATACCACTTGAACTACTTTGTTTTAACACAGCTCCCAACCCTTTTTCACTCGTATGAGTAACCAAGATGGATTTGTTTGCTGGATTATAACTCTTTAATGAAGGAGCTTGACTCAGTTTCTCTTTGATAGCAACAAATTCTTCTTCGCCAAGATCAGACCACAAAAATTCCTCACCTTTGCATAGTAATTGCCTCTTATTGACAGTAGCATTAGCAAAACCCATCACAAACTTGGCATAATATTCAATCATTCCTAAAAATTTCATTAATTCAGTTTTTTTTTTAGGGGAACTAATTTTTGTGAATATATCAATTAAATCAGCGTTAGGTTTTACACTGTTGGAAACGGGTAGCGTGGTGCAGAGCGGGCGGGCCAAACTCCGGAGGAAATGTGCAAAGCATCCACACAGTACACACAGGCAACACACAAGGCACACTACAAAAAGAGACACTACACCAGTTTAGGTAAAAATAACTTTTGTATTGTTAAAACCACAAGGTGTCAGGTAATCTCTACACTGCGCCAACTGGCGCTCGGTTCAAATTTACAGGGGGGAATTATGTACAGGGCAGGGCCAATCGGGCCCCAGCCGGAATCATTGCGATTTAGAAGATAGTAAAAATAAGTCCATCAGCTGCAACCCTGCAAGAAAAGCATCATAGCACAACATCAGCAATAGTCCGGGACCCCTGGAATAAAAACATCATGGCATTCCCTTATGCATCACCCATATGATTGACTCCTGAGCCTGAGGCAGAAATTAAGGTAGGCAGTTCATTGACTCATCAAAACCTGGCATCTAAACGCAGTGCTGCACATAGCAAATTACTAGCGCTTCACATAGAGCCCTCTAACATAGCGCTGCACATAGCCAGGCAATAGCGCTTTAAAACATGGCATTTAACATAGCGCTGCACGTAGCAATGCATTAGCGCTCAGAACAGGGCATAGAAACCTAGCGCTGCACGTAGCAATGCATTAGCGCTTCAAACCATAGCCTTTTAACATAGCGCTGCACATAGCAAGGCAATCGCGCTCTAAAACATGCATTTACCATAGCGCTGCACATAGCAAGGCAATAGCGCTCAGAGCATGGCATTTAGAGCTAGCGCTGCACATAGCAATACATTAGCGCTTTCAATAGGGCGTTTCAACATATGTAACGTCATTACCCTCAAGCCCAACCCTGTGGACACAAACATTAGGCAGAGTTCCTGCGGCAGAACACTAACCGCAGAAGTCCCTGAGGCAAAATACCAGCACTGTGGCCCTAGGGAAAAGAACCCCTTCGCATCCTAAACACGGGGATAGGGTCCTTAGGCCTCAGTATAACCCCATCGGCAGGGACATCAATCATGGGCACCACATTCCGATGAATAACGGCACTCCCCAGCGAGTTGTTGGTCCCTGACAGTACAGTCACGGGGGAGGCCACCCTTTCAAGACAACACTGGGGCGGTGTAGGCCCCCATCCGGGCCCGAGGCTCAAAGATGCCTTGAGCGATGCAGTGACCCGCCACTGCGGCGTCGCTGAGTAGCCCCTGGGGCCCTTTGGCCCTGTCCGTGGGGGAGCCTCACGGGGCTCCTGAGCAATGAGGTCGGCTCGTTGCAGCTGCCCACTGCCAGTCGGGGCAGCTGAGGAATCTGGGCCGGCAGACACTCCCGGTGTCTTCGGGGGAGGCCCCACGGGGGCGGACACCGACACTGTGCCCGGCTACTCCCCCCTCCTCCTTTGACGGGCCCCCACTCACCGGGGATCTTGAGGGTGTCCTCCGCTTCTGCTGGCTTCACCCGGGCCCCCTCCTGGGACCCGGGACTTCGAGGCCGACTCCGCGAGGCTGCAGACGTCTCTGGTGGCGGCTTCTCCGTCCTCCACCCGGGCAGCACTCCCTGTCACTCTTTTGGCAGGGGGGCATGCACCGAGGTGTGCCTCGACTGTCCCCTGCTCTTTCCGGACCTCTTCTGCAAACGCGGGGCTCTCTTCAGTGCAGGAGAGCCCCGTCGGCTGCCGCAGCCTCGCCGGACTTCAAGGCAGCCTCCGCAAGGCTGCAGACATCACCGCCCCCTTGCTGATGCACCAGCGCGGGGTAGGCTCCCGCCTGGCTTCTTCCCGGTCAGGGGAGGCAGGTCCCGCCTTCTGACTTCAGTTTCCGGGTCGCCGCAGGCAGCGCAGCGGCCCTCAGCAGCACCCCAGGTACGCAGCGGTGATTGTCGTCAGTTTCCTCTTACGGGGGCAATACGGGGTAGGCTCCCGATATATCTTTCAACGCCCAGCTCTCTCTGGCCACACGCTCCTCACCTCCTTTGGGCCACGAGGTATAGCGCTCTGCAGGCGCTAGGCGGTCCCACCAGCTTTAGGGGCAGTGCACAGTCTCTTCCAAGATAGCGCTCACCAAATCTAGCGCTCTCCTTCCAGGGGCAGCTAGGATATAGCGCTCTCCTTCCAGGGGCAGCTTGTAAATAGCGCTCTCCTTCCCGGGGCAGCTTGTAAATAGCGCTCTCTGGGTCCTGCCCCTTGATTGAGGGTTTCTTGAGGGGGGGAAGTTGCGTTGGTGGCTGCAGGCGGACTAAGTAGTCTCTGCCTGTCGTCCCTGGGTTTTCCTCTCGCCGGGCCAGATCAGTGGGCAGTTCAGGATCCCTCACTCACTTGAAAGGCAGCACCTAAGCCCTGTCACTTTCAGAGGCATAGGTCCCTGACTAACCCTACCGCCCAAAACTCCTGTGGAGGCTTTTCCAGGTCTGAGTTGCCACAACTATAGCTTTCCCTCGCCCTGGGGACAGTAGAGGGGGGGGGTAGGTAGGCTCAGGGCCCAGCACACAGGCCTATGTGGCGGTAACCCCTGGCAGCAGGTCCCCTCTCTCCCTGGTCCTCCCTCTGACTGACTGCATGGCAACCCAGCTCCGCCCTTTATACGCCCTCACCCCACCTTCCAGACAGTGCCAGAAGCTTCTAGAAGCGTCTGGGGAAACTGGCTCTAACTGGCCTAGGGGAGGGGTAGAGCACCCTGGGTGCCAGGCTTCCCTCCAAAAGCTGGGGCTGCTGGGAAATAACTACTAGACTGTCAACCTAGCTCAGTCAAACGGCGCAACCACACAGCTTTGGCATCCATTTTAAATTACATTTTTAAAATGGGGAAACTCAGTCTGCACACATTCAATCTTTGCATTTAAACATGTGGTTTCCTAGAAAAGCGAAACATTTCTGGGAAAAGGGCCAAGTCCAACACAACCCCCTTCCAGCCAAAAGCCAGGGTAGACCGATCAATGCCTTGATGGGCTTCCCTGCTTAGGGCGAGAAAAGGTGGACGCAGGCCCGCAACTGCAGGAGCACCTGCAGGTTCTCCTCCACTCTGGAACCCGAAGGTTCCGTCTCTCAAACCTTCCTCGACCGACTGAGCCACCACCCGGGGGTTCCCTAGCTGGTTGTGGCCAGGACTGGCCCCTAGGCCACCCAGATGTCTCTGGCCCTTGCGGTCTCACAGAGTGGGGGGCAGTAACCCCTGGCCCGTAGTACCCGTTGACCACTCTCCTCCTCCTCCTTGCAGTTCCAAACTGCCACTGGTCCTCCCACCTGGGGTCCGCATCCTCAGGCTGACCAGCCATCAGGGGCGAGGCTCTCCTCCCCCTACCTTTCCTTCTGGGGTTCCTCACCCTACTCCCATGCGAGGCACCCTCAGACCACCACTCTCTCCCCAGTCCAGGGCCTTGACCCTGCAACTGGTTCCCCGGCCTAGGGTCTAAACCCTTAGGCTGCACCGGTGCCAGGGGCGAGTCCTCCCTCCCCCTGCACCCCCTCCCAGAGTTCCGCACCCTCCCAACGGGAGTAGCACCCCTGGAAGACAATTCTGGGGGGACACTGCTAACAGATGTCCCACCCGCCACGTCAGGCAGTACCCATCCCTGGCCTCCCAACCCAGGATCTAAGCCCTGTGGCTGAGCCGGTGCCCGAGGTGAGACCTTCCACCCTCTGCACCCCCTTCCAGAGTTCCGCACCCTCCCACCTGGAGAAGTACCCCTGGAAGTCAATTCCGGGGGGACACTGTTAACAGATGTCCCACCCGCCAGGTCAGGCAACCTCTGAACCTGGCATCCCAGCCCAGGATCTAAACCCTACAACTGGGCCAACCCCAGGACCTCAGGAGCTCTGATTACAGATGCCCCGGGTCCTCCTGACACTAGGGGCTCCCCCTCACCGGGCGGCACATCAGGAGAGCCTAGGCTCCCAACCTGGGGCTCCCTTATGGAACTCTCCAGGCCCTGAGACTGCGGTTGGGGCACCTCGGGACACCTCCCAGTCTCACTCCTTCCTATGGATAGGTCGTGAGGCCCTACAACCCTCTCTCTTCCCGGGGACCTAGCTGGGCTATTCGCCACCTCTCCCACCTCGCTGGGTTGGAAGATCCCTGCACCACCCCCTTCAGGGTCACTCCCCAATGCCTTCTCAGACACCCTGGCCCTCACCCAGAGGTCTGCCTCCCGTGCAAGCTCCCTGGGGTCGGAGAACCCGCACTGTAACAGGTGGTGACGCAACCTGGGGGAACAATTTCTGAGCATGTGCTCCCGGATGACTACCTGGCACAGCCCTTCCCACTCATTCACTGCACTCCTCACCACCCAATCCTCCAATGCCGTCCCACACACCTCCGCAAACTGCCCCCAGGACTGGTGGGACAGTTTCCCCCTGCCCCTGAACTCTAACCTGTCCCCCTCTTCCTGGGAATCAGGCACCGTCTCCCGGGCTCTGGGAGTGGGACACCCTACATTGGATCCACTCTCGCTGCCACCACTGGATCCCACCCTCACTGGTGAATCCAGACCACAAAAACCACTCTCAGGGGACAACCTCCCCTCCCGAGCTGGTCTCTCCCTGGCAAAGGCCCTCTCTGCCTCCGCCATCCTCTCCTGCGCTAGGACCTTCTCCGTCTCTAGCCTCTTCTCCTCCACCCTCAGCCGCGCTAGCTCCACCTTGAGCCTTTCCAGCGCCAGCTCATGCTCCCTTCCTTCCTTCCTGTCTACCCACTCTTCTGGGGACAGGGAAAGGGACGGGGCCGTGCCCCCGGGACTGGACCCAGCGCGGGACTCCCTAACTCTGGTGTCCTCCCTCGCTACTGGCGTCTCCCCCCGGTCATCTTCCTCCTCCTCGTCAGTGTCACCCCCCTCCTGGGTTATGGACTGGGCCCCCTCACTCTCTGAGTCCTCCCTACACTGGAGGTCCTCCTCCGGGTCTCCCCTAAATCCACCCTTTAAATATGCGGAGGGGTAATCTGACAGGTCCCCACCAATCTCCAAGGGTTCCCCCCTCTTGAGGGCCTCATAGAGAAATAACTTCCTGCGTGTGTTGCCTACTGGGGGTATCCCTCTCTCCCTGCAGAAATCCACTACTTCCTGCTCCGTGTATTCCATAAGATCATCCTCGTTGTAGGTTAACCCCATCCTGGCACGGTCCACCCGGGACACACCACCCACAGTGCAACAAGGGGACACAATTTAAAATACACTTCCAGGAGGAAATCACAATCAGGAAAATCAATAATTCCCCAAAACCTGAGACTACTTTAAACGCTCAGTTTGCAGTGCAACCCGCGGTCGCTGCGGTACTGCGCAAACACAAGTCCTATTCCACCGCTGAACACCAATGTTGGAAACGGGTAGCTTGGTGCAGAGCGGGCGGGCCAAACTCCGGAGGAAATGTGCAAAGCATCCACGCAGTACACACAGGCAACACACAAGGCACACTACAAAAAGAGACACTACACCAGTTTAGGTAAAAATAACTTTTGTATTGTTAAAACCACAAGGTGTCAGGTAATCTCTACACTGCGCCAACTGGCGCTCGGTTCAAATTTACAGGGGGGAATTATGTACAGGGCAGGGCCAATCGGGCCCCTGCCGGAATCATTGCGATTTAGAAGATAGTAAAAATAAGTCCATCAGCTGCAACCCTGCAAGAAAAGCATCATGGCACAACATCAGCAATAGTCCGGGACCCCTGGAATAAAAACATCATGGCATTCCCTTATGCATCACCCATATGATTGACTCCTGAGCCTGAGGCAGAAATTAAGGTAGGCAGTTCATTGACTCATCAAAACCTGGCATCTAAACGCAGCGCTGCACATAGCAAATTACTAGCGCTTCACATAGAGCCCTCTAACATAGCGCTGCACATAGCCAGGCAATAGCGCTTTAAAACATGGCATTTAACATAGCGCTGCACGTAGCAATGCATTAGCGCTCAGAATAGGGCATAGAAACCTAGCGCTGCACGTAGCAATGCATTAGCGCTTCAAACCATAGCCTTTTAACATAGCGCTGCACATAGCAAGGCAATCGCGCTCTAAAACATGCATTTACCATATCTCTGCACATAGCAAGGCAATAGCGCTCAGAGCATGGCATTTAGACCTAGCGCTGCACATAGCAATACATTAGCGCTTTCAATAGGGCGTTTCAACATATGTAACGTCATTACCCTCGAGCCCAACCCTGTGGACACAAAAATTAGGCAGAGTTCCTGCGGCAGAACACTAACCGCAGAAGTCCCTGAGGCAAAATACCAACGCTATGGCCCTAGGGAAAAGAACCCCTTCGCATCCTAAACACGGGGATAGGGTCCTTAGGCCTCAGTATAACCCCATCGGCAGGGACATCAATCATGGGCACCACATTCCGATGAATAACGGCACTCCCCAGCGAGTTGTTGGTCCCTGACAGTACTGTCATGGGGGAGGCCCCCCTTTCAAGACAACACTGGGGCGGTGTAGGCCCCCATCCGGGCCCGAGGCTCAAAGATGCCTTGAGCGATGCAGCGACCCGCCACTGCGGCGTCGCTGAGTAGCCCCTGGGGCCCTTTGGCCCTGTCCGTGGGGGAGCCTCACGGGGCTCCTGAGCAATGAGGTCGGCTCGTTGCAGCTGCCCACTGCCAGTCGGGGCAGCTGAGGAATCTGGGCCGGCAGACACTCCCGGTGTCTTCGGGGGAGGCCCCACGGGGGCGGACACCGACACTGTGCCCCACTTCTCCCCCCCCTCCTCCTTTGACGGGCCCCCACTCACCGGGGATCTTGAGGGTGTCCTCCGCTTCTGCTGGCTTCACCCGGGCCCCCTCCTGGGACCCGGGACTTCGAGACCGACTCCGTGAGGCTGCAGACGTCTCTGGTGGCGGCTTCTCCGTCCTCCACCCGGGCAGCATTCTCCGTCACTCTTTTGGCAGGGGGGCAGGCACCGAGGTGTGACTCGACTGTCCCCTGCTCTTTCCGGACCTCTTCTGCAAACGCGGGGCTCTCTTCAGTGCAGGAGAGCCCCATCGGAAGCCGCAGCCTCTCCGGACTTCAAGGCAGCCTCCGCAAGGCTGCAGACATCACCGCCCCCTTGCTGATGCACCAGCGCGGGGTAGGCTCTCACCTGGCTTCTTCCCGGTCAGGGGAGGCAGGTCCCGCCTTCTGACTTCAGTTTCCGGGTCGCCGCAGGCAGCGCGGCGGCCCTCAGCAGCACCTCGGGTCGCGGCGGTGATTGTCGTCAGTTTCCTCTTACGGGGGCAATACGGGGTAGGCTCCCGATATATCTTTCACCGCCCAGCTCTCCCTGGCCACACGCTCCTCACCTCCTTTGGGCCACGAGGTATAGCGCTTTGCAGGCGCTAGGCGGTCCCACCAGATTTAGGGGCAGTGCACAGTCACTTCCAAGATAGCGCTCACCAAATCTAGCGCTCTCCTTCCAGGGGCAGATAGGATATAGCGCTCTCCTTCCAGGGGCAGCTTGTAAATAGCGCTCTCCTTCCCGGGGCAGCTTGTAAATAGCGCTCTCTGGGTCCTGCCCCTTGATTGAGGGTTTCTTGAGGGGGGGAAGTTGCGTTGGTGGCTGCAGGCGGACTAAGTAGTCTCTGCCTGTCGTCCCTGGGTTTTCCTCTCGCCGGGCCAGATCAGTGGGCAGTTCAGGATCCCTCACTCACTTGAAAGGCAGCACCTAAGCCCTGTCACTTTCAGAGGCATAGGTCCCTGACTAACCCTACCGCCCAAAACTCCTGCGGAGGCTTTTCCAGGTCTGAGTTGCCACAACTATAGCTTTCCCTCGCCCTGGGGACAGTAGAGGGGGGGGTAGGTAGGCTCAGGGCCCAGCACACAGGCCTATGTGGCGGTAACCCCTGGCAGCAGGTCCCCTCTCTCCCTGGTCCTCCCTCTGACTGACTGCATGGCAACCCAGCTCCGCCCTTTATACGCCCCTCACCCCACCTTCCAGACAGTGCCAGAAGCTTCTAGAAGCGTCTGGGGAAACTGGCTCTAACTGGCCTAGGGGGAGGGGTAGAGCACCCTGGGTGCCAGGCTTCCCTCCAAAAGCTGGGGCTGCTGGGAAATAACCACTAGACTGTCAACCTAGCTCAGTCAAACGGCGCTACCACACAGCTTTGGCATCAATTTTAAATTACATTTTTAAAATGGGGAAACTCAGTCTGCACACATTCAATCTTTGCATTTAAACATGTGGTTTCCTAGAAAAGCGAAAAATTTCTGGGAAAAGGGCCAAGTCCAACACAACCGAGCAATTAACAATGTTTTGTATATTTTCAAAACTGACAAAGACATGCGCCGTGTTTCAAGCGGACTTCTGATAACTGTAGATGTTCAAAAACACTGCAATCTTCCATAAGCTTTCATAAAATGGACCAGTCACAACAATATCATGTGCCTCTTTCTTTTGCTCGACAAAGTACACAATCTTCGTAGCTAGGCAGAGGCGTCTCTCCGCTTCACCAAACACCCATGAACAAAAAGCTCCAGAACAACCTCAGTAGCAAAAGACTCCCACAGCACAGTTGCAGCGCTCCTATGTTGAGCAACCCTCAATCTTCACTTTTCATGAAAGATGGCTTGCTACATATCACGCTCCAAATCTTTGTGCTTTGTAAGAGAAGTCTTTATATTTCAGGAGATTTATTCTTACACTTTAATCTTTATCTTCACTATGAAACAGAGGATTCCTCAAAAGTCACCGTTAATGTAAAGGTAACTTTGGCGATTAAAGTTCCTGTTGGAGAGAGATGGAAGTTTTATCTAGTGGCTGTTTCCACTCATGCTAAAGTAGCGCAGAGGATTAAGATGCCTGCTGCAAAGGACATGCTCTTGTGTGTTCGGGGGTTTTCAGGCAACAGTAAAAATGTAAAGGTAACATTGGCGATTAAGGTTCCTGCAGGACGGAAATGGAAGTTTTATCTTGTGGTTGTTTCCACTGCTGCTAAAGGATCACAGAGGATTAAGATGCCTGCTGCAAATAACATGTTTTTGTGTGTCTGTAGGTTTTCAGGCAATAATAAAAATGTAAAGGTAACTTTGTAAATTAATGTTCCTGCAGGAGACAGATCGGAGTTTTCTCCAGTGGCTGTTTCCACTCAAGCTAAAGGTTTGCAGAGGACTAAGATGCCTGCTGCAAAGAACATTTCCTTGTATGTTCAGAGGTTTTCAGGCGACAATAAAAATGTAAAGTTAACCTTGGCAAATAATGTGTCTGCGGGAGAGAGATCGGAGTTTTATCTAGTGGCTGTTTCCAGTGATGCTAAAGTTTCACAGAGGATTAAGATGCCTGCTGCAAAGAACATTTCCTTGTGAGTGCAGAGGTTTTCAGGCGACAATAAAAATGTAAATGTAATTTTGGCGATTAAGGTTCCTGCGGGAGTGAGAATGAAGTTGTAGCTAGTGGCTGTGTCCTTGAAGGAGTATGTGGGGATGTGTGGGGTCTACAGTGGAACTAGATTTCACTTTAATAAAAAGTGTTGGAAGAGTTTATCTGGTAATGGGGAGGGGGCGTTTGTGAGGCAAACGGTGGGTGAGTCCAGAGTCTTATTTTGGGGGGTAGAATTTGGTGTATTTATTGTTCTTTACAGGGAACAGTAAATTTCGGAGATTTAAAAAAAAAAAGTTGCTAGATCATTGCAATGAGTGACTGTGTGTTCTGGGAAATTGCCGCCAAGCGATGTGGTTAGGGATTTAACAATTTGGAAACACAAACAGTAAACGTAAGAGTTAACGACAGGCCGGTAGTTTTGTTGTTTTCAATCGATATTTTACTATTATAAACATGTTAGATTGGTCCATGGGGCCATGCATATTACATTTACCCTTATTGCCCTTTCAATAGTTTATAGACATGCATTATTAATCTAATTACAATTGGGGATTTTTGTTGTAAAGATGCACATGCCACCCACATGCACCCCAGCACACTACCCACATGCATCCCACCAACACACACCTTATAACAACACACCACACCATGCCACTGCCCCATGTCACTGAACTAGACACCACATTTGCAGTACGGAGCACAGCAGCCACACTGCTCTACAACATACCTAAACACTTACAAGCTCCTAAAGGCGAGACCTGTTGGCTATGCCAATGCTTGTTTAATTCTGCAGAGACTTTATCATATGTTACATGATTTCAGGTGCAAGATTCACAAGGCAAACACTGTCTGCACTTGTTTTAAAAATGTACAAGGAAAAGAGATACATAGTTTCACGTGAGGCTTCTGGTTGTCATGGAAACAGGTGAGAGGGTCATTGTGAAGGAGGTCCTTTGGAATGTTGGATTTTAAACTGTGGATGAGGGGGAGGGAGGGGGGCTCACACCAGCCGCAGCTCCATTCCTCCCCCAAGACCGAGACCGAGACCGAGACTGAAGATCGGGAAGAGCCTCTGTGTGAAGGGGGCCTGCGGGAAGGAGTAGAGAAGCTCCATGGAGTCAGCACTGTACAGGGACAACCGCCCCCCCTCGTAGTCCAGATACACCCCCAGCTTCAGGGGTTTCTCACGAGGGGGCAGAGGGGTCAGAGGGGAAGTGAGAGCCCAGTACTGACCAGTAAGCCCCACCCCTACAGCCCAGACTCCCCCCTCAGGTGACCATGTGATCTCTCCCTTCCTGTTCACAGACTCTGCTGCGACCCCCACACACCACCCCCACCCCTCCTGCAGCAGCTGCACCTCCCAGTAATGTCTGCCGGAGGTGAACCCCTCGCTCCCCAGCACACAGGTGTAGTGGGTGAATCTCTTGGGGGTGTCCGGCAGGCGCTGTTCTGTGTCCGTCCGTCTCACATGTCGCCCCCCCTCAGACAGGAGGAGCCGAGGATGAGCCGTGTCAGGATCCAGAGTCACCGTCACTGCAGAGAAGAGATTCAGAATTAGAGATTTAATGACACAAAGAAAGGCTGTAATTACTGCTTCTGTTTTACATATGATTAATTCACACCACATCTGGAAGGAGCATGCTGTGCTAGAGAGTGCGGCACTAGACTGCTCACTACACTAAAGCGCGCGGCACTAGACCGCTCACTACACTAAAGCGCCTCCAAGGTATACAGTACTAGTTAGTACACTGCATTAGATGGTACAGAGTAAGAGAACTGCCAGAAGGTGTACTGTACTAGTCAGTGCACTTTATTCAATGTTACTGAGTAACAGAGACCCTCGAAGCCACACTGTACTAGTCAGTACACTGCACCACAAGGTAGGGAGTAACAGAGCTAATAGAAGTGTGATGTGCTAGTCAGTACCGTGCATTAGATGGCACAGAGTAGGAGCACGACTAGAAGAGATACAGTACCAGCCAGTATACAGCACTGGAAAATACAGAGTTAGAGAGATAAGAGAAGGTATTCTGTAGTAGTCAGCACATTGCATTAGATGATGCAGAGCGACCAGAAGGTGTAATGTACTAAGTCAGGAAACTGAATTAAACGTTACAGAGTAAAAGAGCTGCTTCATGGTATTCTGTACTACTCAGCACACTGCAAAACATAGTACGGAGTAGCAAAGTAAGTCCAGAGCATACTGTACAAGTCAATACTCTACATTAGCCGGTAAAGGAGTACCAGAGCTACTAGAAGGAATACAGTGCTACTCAGTACACTGTATGGCACAGAGCGACAGAGCTACTCCAAGGTATACAGTACCAGTCAGTACACTGCACTGGACGGTGCAGAGATTATAGAACTACCAGTCAGTACACCGCATTAGATGGCACAGAGTGACAGAGTTTCTACAAGGTATATTGTACTAGTCAGTACTCTATATTAGATGGTACAGAGCAACAGAGTCTGTGAACAGGAAGGGAGGGATCACATGGTCACCTGAGGGGGGAGTCTGGGCTGTAGGGGTGGGGCTTACTGGTCAGTACTGGGCTCTCACTTCCCCTCTGACCCCTCTGCCCCCTCGTGAGAAGCCCCTGAAGCTGGGGGTGTATCTGGACTACGAGGGGGGGCGGTTGTCCCTGTACAGTGCTGACTCCATGGAGCTTCTCTACTCCTTCCCGCCGGCCCCCTTCACACAGAGGCTCTTCCCGATCTTCAGTCTCGGTCTCGGTCTCGGTCTTGGGGGAGGAGCGGAGCTGCGGCTGGTGTGAGCCCCCCTCCCTCCCCTCATCCACAGTTTAAAATCCAACATTCCAAAGGACCTCCTTCACAATGACCCTCTCACCTGTTTCCATGACAACCAGAAGCCTCACGTGAAACTATGTATCTCTTTTCCTTGTACATTTTTAAAACAAGTGCAGACAGTGTTTGCCTTGTGAATCTTGCACCTAAAATCATGTAACATATGATAAAGTCTCTGCAGAATTAAACAAGCATTGGCATAGCCAACAGGTCTCGCCTTTAGGAGCTTGTAAGTGTTTAGGTATGTTGTAGAGCAGTGTGGCTGCTATGCTCCGTACTGCAAATGTGGTGTCTAGTTCAGTGACATGGGGCAGTGGCATGGTGTGGTGTGTTGTTATAAGGTGTGTGTTGGTGGGATGCATGTGGGTAGTGTGCTGGGGTGCATGTGGGTGGCATATGCATCTTTACAACAAAAATCCCCAATTGTAATTAGATTAATAATGCTTGTCTATAAACTATTGAAAGGGCAATAAGGGTAAATGTAATATGCATGGCCCCATGGACCAATCTAACATGTTTATAATAGTAAAATATCGATTGAAAACAACAAAACTACCGGCCTGTCGTTAACTCTTACGTTTACTGTTTGTGTTTCCAAATTGTTAAATCCCTAACCACATCGCTTGGCGGCAATTTCCCAGAACACACAGTCACTCATTGCAATGATCTAGCAACTTTTTTTTTTTAAATCTCCGAAATTTACTGTTCCCTGTAAAGAACAATAAATACACCAAATTCTACCCCCCAAAATAAGACTCTGGACTCACCCACCGTTTGCCTCACAAACGCCCCCTCCCCATTACCAGATAAACTCTTCCAACACTTTTTATTAAAGTGAGATCTAGTTCCACTGTAGACCCCACACATCCCCACATACTCCTTCAAGGACACAGCCACTAGCTACAACTTCCTTCTCACTCCCGCAGGAACCTTAATCGCCAAAATTACATTTACATTTTTATTGTCGCCTGAAAACCTCTGCACTCACAAGGAAATGTTCTTTGCAGCAGGCATCTTAATCCTCTGTGAAACACTACTAGAAGGTATACAGTACTAGTCAGCAAACTGCGTTAGATGTCACAGAGTGACAACGCTACTCCAAGGTACACAGTACTACTCAGTACACTGCATTAGATGGTAGAGTGACAGAAATACCATAAGGCATACTGTATTTGTCACTGGACTGTATTGTATGTTACAGAGCGACAGAGCAACTTCAAGGCAAACTGCACTAGTCCGTACACTGCACTGAATAGTACAGAATAACAGAGCAAGAGAGCTACTAGAAGGTAAACAGTACTAGTCAGTACACTGCATTAGAAGGTACAGAATGACAGAGTAGACGTTATACTGTACTAGTCAGTACACTGCATTAGATTGTACAGAGTACCAGAGCTACTAAAAGATAAACTTTACTAGTCAGTACACTGCATTAGATGGTACAGAATGACAGAGTAGAAGGTATTCTGTACAAGTCAGTACAGTGCATTAGTTGGTAGAGACCGATAGAACTCTGTAAAGGTGTACTGTACTAGTCAGTACACTGCATTACATGGTAGAGACCGATAGAACTCTGAAAAGGTGTACTGTGCTAGTCAGTACACTGCATTACATGGTAGAGAGAGACAGAACTCCTAGAAGGTGTACTGTACTAGTCAGTACACTGCATTAGATAGTACACAGTACCAGAGCTTCTAAAAGATAAACTGTACTAGTCAGTACACGGCACATTAGATTGCACAGTGACAGAACTACACCAAGATATATATACTAGTCAGTACACTTCATTAGATAGGACAGAGTAACAGAGCTACTAGAAGGAATACTGTACTAGTCAGTAGACTGCATTAGATAGTACATTGTAAGATGGGTACTCCAAGGTATACTGTATTAGTCATTACCTCCTTGTAAGTCTTCCTCGCCACATGATTAACGGAGTGAGCTTCAGCTCCACACCAGAACCCTACCAAGCAAAAGTTAGCCTCCCACGCCTCCCATCCCTTCCCAACATGGCAAACCCCTATCACCCCTGACCTCTATAAGAGGAGGGCCGGCCCAACCCTCAGCCTGATTTTTGGGTTCTGCGCTGCAGATTCTCCAGAGCGTGTTTCAGGTAAGTGGTTCCTGCTGTAGCTGGAACTGGGGTCCCTGGTTGGTGGTCCTGCTCTAGCGGGCCCTAGGACTCTGCGACCATCCTGCTTCCTTCCCCCAGTGTCAGGTCTGGGCCGGTTAGGCTCTGCTTTAGCGAGTCAAGGGTTTACAGGGGGACGGACGAGGGGGCTGGGGCTCTTCCTGGCGGACTTTTTTCCTCTACCCTCGTCAGTGTGGGCAGAGTGTTTTGGTGGTTATACTTGTGCCCGGGACCCCCTCCCCAACCCCCCTGGTGGTGCTCCTTTTGTTGATGAGGCTTTTGACGTCCCCGAGTCTCCCATTGCTGGGGCGGCTTGGGGCTTGTGTGTGAGGTGGGGGTGGGGGCGCCCGGCAGTCCATTCTACGGTCCCTGGGCACGCCTCGTGGTTGTTTGGTTTTTTGGGGCAAAACTATAATGTTTCTGTTCTGAGGAACTGGCGGGGCACAGCCTGCTGCAGGGCTTCGCTACCTCTAGCGGCCTCGGTTGGTGGTTTGCCCCATATCACATTTACGGCTCCTTGATGTGGAGCCGTACTCATGGGCCTTGCCGCGATAGTCCGCTTGTCTCTTTGGACAGGTTGGATCCCTGCAGCCTCCTCCGGAGTGGGCGCGCGAGTTGCCAGGGGCTGCGCGCAGCTTCATTCAGCCTGGAGCCACGCGCTTCGGCCGTTGCCTCAGCCGATCCCTGTCCTGTATGATGCCACATTACTCATCCGTTCCTCAGGCCAAGGGTGTGCGGCTTGTACTCAACTGGTGTCCTTTGCGTAACACCAGTCCTTAGTGGGATTCTTTCTGATTCTTTTACATACGTAGTGAGTTGTGTTTCTCTCACCTTACTACACGGAGCTTCCGTTGTGTATATGTTGTTTGAGGTGTCTGGCACACACGCATGTGCGCTACGTTATTCTCACGCAGAGAAACTGAAATCCTGGGTTTCAGATGACAGGAAAAGTGAGCAAGTAATGGTAGGAGCTCTCGATTCTGCTTGGCTCTTCTGCTGCTGTCACGGTTCAGACTCTGGCATATCGTTGTTTTTTGGGGTGGTGGTGACCCAGTGCTGTTATACGGGTTCATAGTACTCTGGGTGAGTGTGATATTTATGTATATATATCTTTTAATATTCCGAGAGGGGTTTCAGACACCCGTTGCATGGTAGGTCTGTGTTTGCCTAACACCTTTCATTGGTTGATTGTGGTAACTTTTTCCAATCTGGGTGCATTGGTTTCCCCCATCATAACTAGTGTTAACGGACCTGCTTCTAAGCGCAGTGTGTAAATGGGGAGTAGAGATAATGTGGCCTTAAGACGAGAGCGGTTGCCCTTAAGGCTGGGGAAATCGGTTTGAGTGTCGGCAATGAAATTACTGCTAAATTACGAATCTGTGCTTTATGTGAGGTGGTCTGCTACGTACTACATTTGTTGCATAAATCTTTGTATTTATTACCTGCTGGTCATTTCTGACTATTGTATAGTGCGGATTAGTGATTTTTGTAGCGACATTCAGGAGCCGTGCGTACACTGTAAAGTGCTCTGCATCACACAGCATTGGACCCTTCTGGTTGTTTTCTCATGTTTTCTTTATTCTAGGGTTGCCAAGAAGAATTCTATAGGGTAGTGTTACGCACTGAATTACAGCACTGTATATTTTGCCATCAATGTACGTACTGGTGGGACCAAAGATTTCGGCCATTTGTCCTATGGTTTGTGAGTTCATTTCCTGGTGTTTTACTGGCGTTTGGGGTATGTCGCAGGGCTGTGGCTTCATTTTGTTTGCTGTGTTTGTCGCTGGCTCTTTCTTCCCTTCCGTGCTTTGGGTCTGCAGTCCTTCCGTCCTGTATGCTCCTGTTCCTGCCTGCTCGCCATTGTTGTGCGGGGTCTGGCCTGGTTGGTCCCTGGTTGGGCGTCCTCCTGGGGATTCCGGGGGCTGTTGGCTGCTGCGTGTCTGATGGGGGTGGGCTGCTGTTGGTGCCTGTCCGTCCTTCTCTGGGCTGCTACTGTGGTCTTCATGCGGGCTTTTGCTTCTGCTTCTGCTCCTGGGGGGCTTGCTCTTTCTTATCCGGGGCCGTGTCCATGGTGCCCCTTTCTCATCCTGCTTCCTGGCTCAAGAGGCAGCTGCTATGCCTCCTGCTCATGTCCATTTTATGCTTCTCCTCGGCTCCTGGCCATTGGGGCTATGTTGGGGGCCATCTGTTGCCTCTCCTTACTTCCTGGGTGGCCTCTGTTGCGGCTCCGTGGGTCCTGCCTTCTGCCGCGCCGTCCCATTGTCGATCGTGGCAGTCTCCCAGGTTCTTCTCCGACGGGGCCTGTTTGTCCGTTTCCTGTTTCCCGATGGGGTCTTGGTGCTCTTCCGATTCCTGCCGGTCCCCCTTGGTTTTTCCTCTGCCCCCCTGGTTTTCATGTTGGGGTGGTCTTCCTTGGTCGGGGATCTTCACGGGATGTGTGTTGTGTGTTCTTGTGCCTTGTTGGCAGGCGGTGCTTTGCATTGTCCTTCTCTTGGGGTCTCGTCTTATCCGGTGGGTCTCAGTGCTGCTGGGCCATCCTGGGTTCTGGTGCATTCTCGTCTTCACATGTTCCCGTGAGTTTGCTTTCTCTAATTCCGCCCACGGTCCCGTTATGCCGGTGGTTGGCTCCACGGGTTCGGTCCGGGTTGGTGATGTCCATCCTTTTCCCCTTTTCTTGGTCGCCGGTCGGGCATGCAGCTCCCTTTCTGCCCTGTCTGCAGTTGCGGCCAGAGGTCTTCCTTTTCTGGTGTCCCCTTCCCATGTGGTTGTGGTCTTTTCCGGCCCTTGGGGCGTGCTTGGGTTCCCGGTCTGTGCGGGGTTGGTTAGTCCCCCTGCTGGCGGGTTTCTCATCTACCTTCTGTTGGCGGTTCCTTTGACAATTTGTTCTGGCCTTGGCTGGGGTCCGGGGGTGGTCAATTGGGACCGTTTTTCTCCCAGGGGTATTCTGCATGTTGTTTCTCTGGTGCAGGTTTTTTCCTCCCATGACTTCTGTCTTCCTATGGACAGCTGGCTTCCTTTGGTCCGGGCTCGGTTTGGGCCCTTGGTGGTGCCTCTCTTTGTCTTCCTCGTTCGGGCTTCAGGCTTGGCGCTTTCCTCCACTCCATTTGCTTACGCGGGTTCTGGTCTTGTTTGGCCTGGACGGGGCGTTTGACCTGTTGGTGGTGCTGGCCTGGTTACTTCTCCCTTGGTTTCTGCCGCTTTGGGTGTTGATTGTCCGTGGTGCCTGGGCTTTTCTGGTTCTTCCTTCCCCTTTGCGGGGCCCTCCGCTTCCTGTCCGGATTTTGTGTCCTGTTCTTCTTTATCCCTGTCTCTGGGGTAGGTACTGGTACCTGCTGGCTTGGGGTTGCTCCCTGGAAGTGTTGGCATTGCTTCGGGGTCTTCTTTCCTTCTAGCCATTGGTGTGTTTCTGCCTATGGCCTTACCTCCCTGTACTCTCCTTTTCTTGGTGGCTCTCAGTTGTTCAGCTGGGTCGGGCCTGGTCAGTGGCTGGCTTGGTGGCCTCCTGATTCCTCGCTTCGGCGGCTCGTTCACTACACATGAACCATTACAGCGACAGGTTGCGTGGCCCCTGCGCTTGGATGTCACGCTCGTTCACCCAGCGTTCCCCATGCTGCTGGTGCTGTATGCTTCCTTGTGCATAGTGGCCCTGTGATGGGCCTTCGCTTTCCTTTGTGGTGGCTTAGCCATGGACCTGGTCCCTTCTGATTTTCGGGCTCCTTGGGCGGCCTTGTGGGCTTTCCGCTGTTGGCTGCTTTGGTGGCCGGGTTGCTTCGGGGTTGTTTCCTGTGGCTACTGGAATCTGTTTTGCCCTGTGCCTTTGCTGGTGTTGCGCTCCCTTCCGGGGGGTCCTTTGAGCCAATGGGGTCCATGGCCTGCCTGTTTTTCACCGAGTTGATGGTGTTTTGTTGGCATTCCGTTTTGCTTGTCAGAGGGGATGCTGGGTTCCTTTCTGCGCTCTCCTCCGTTCTTGCGGCTCCTGCCGGTCTGGTTGGTTGCGTCTGGTTCCTCAACTTCTGCCTTCGGTTTCCTCAGTTGACCGCCGGCCTGGTGGGTTTTGTTTCCCTCCGGTCACTGGACTTGGGGTGGTTTCTGGTCTCTCTGTGTGGTGGTCCAACGTGCTATTTTGCTGTGTTTGCGTCGGACTGTGTCTTTTGGCTGCTGTGGCATCTTAATGTCTCTGAGGTGGCCTTGCCCTCTTTCCTTCGATTCCAGAGCCTGGGGCTTTTGCTTCTCTCTCTCTTTTGACTGTCCGTCGGGCAGTCTTGGCGGTTTGGGCCAGCCGTCCTCTTGCTGTTGTGGTGTCGGTTTGTTTGTTGCTTTTGGCTCCGTATGGCCTGGTTCAGTTCCTTCTCTGTTCTCCTTCAGTCGTTGGTTCGGGCGGATTTTCTCGCAGCCCTTCGGGTCTCAGGGGTTCTGGGTTTTCGGCCCTCCCCTCCCAGTGTCTCTCTGTACCGGGCTGGCTCTCCCTGCTCATGGTTGCCTATCTCTTGGGTGGTTTCTTCCACTCGTTTGTGTTTTTGGGTTTGCCCTGCTTCTTTGGCATCCCCTTCTGGCCCATTGGTTTCTTGTGAGTTTCCATGAAGCCGCTTGGCTTTAGCATGTGCTCACTTCGTTAATCAAGTGGCGAGGAAGACTTACGAGGAGATAATGCTCCGGTTACTTACCAGTAATCTTCATTACTCCAAGTATAGTCTTCCTAGCCACATGAGTTCCCATCCCTCCCTCCCTGTGTTGCTATCGGCTTCATGTTTCTGCTTGGTAGTTCTCAGGCTGAGGGTTGGGCCGACCCTCCTCTTATAGAGGTCAGTGGTGATAGGGGTCGGCCATGTTGGGAAGGGATGGGAGTCATGGGAGGCTAACTTTTGCTTTCGAGAGTTCTGATGTGGAGCTGAAGCTCACTTTGTTAATCATGTAGCGAGGAAGACTATACTCGGCGCAATGAAGATTGCCGGTAAGTACTCTATATTAGATAGTACAGAGTAAGAGAGCTACTAGAAGGTATAATGTAGTAGTCAGTACACTGCATTAGATGCACAGAGTGACAGAGCTACTCCAAGGTATACAGTACCAGTCAGTACACTGCACTGGACGGTGTAGAGTAGGAGAGCTACAAGAAGGTACACATTACTAGTCAGTACACTGTGTTAGATGGTACAGAGTGGAGGAGCTACTAGGAGGTACACTGTAGTAGTCCCCACACTGTATTAGATGGTACAGTGCGACAGAGCTACCAGAAGGTGTACTGTACTGGTCAGTACACTGAATTGTGTGTTACAAAGAAACAGAGCAACTCCAAGGCATACTACACTAGTTAGTACACTGCAGTAGATGGAACAAAGTAACAGAGCGACTTCAAGGCATACTGTACTACTCAGTACACTGCAACAAAGTCAGTCTCAGGCATACTGTACAGGTCAGTACCCTACATTAGATGGTACACAGTACCAGAGCTACTTTAAGTTATACAGTACTAGTTAGTACACTGCATTAGATGACACAGAATGACAGAACAACTCCAAGGTATATTGCACTTGTCAGTACACTGCATTAGCTGGTGCAGAGTAGGAGAGCTACTAGAAGGTGTGCTGTACTAGTCAGTACACTGTATTAGATGGCACAGAGTAACAGAGCTACTCCAAGATAGCCAGTACTAGTCAGTACACTTCATCGGATGGTACAGAATAACAGAGCTACTAGAAGGTATACTATACTAGTCAATACACTGCATTAGATGTCACAGAGTGACAACGCTACTCCAAGGTATACAGTACTACTCAGTACACGGCATTAGATGGTACAGAGGCATTCTGTACTAGTCAATACTCTATATTAGATGGTACACAGTATGAGAGCCACTAGAAGGTATACAGTACTAGTCAGTACATAGCATTAGATTGCACAGAGTGACAGAGCTACTCCAAGATATACAGTACTACTCAGAACACTGCATTAGATGGTACAGAGGCACAGAGCTACTGAAAGGTAAACAGTACTAGGCAGTACACTGCGCTGGATGGTACAGAGTAAGAGAGCTACTTGAAGGAATACTGTACTAGTCAGTTCACTGCATTAGAAGGTACAGAGTAACAGGGCCACTCCAATTCATACTGTACTTGTCAGTACATAGAATTAGATAGTACAAAGTAACAGAGTCACTTCAAGGCATACTGTACTGGTCAATCAATCAATCAGGGGAACTGTAAGTGCGCTGAGGGTCTCAAGGCGCGGGGGGAGCTGAGCAGCTCCGTTCAGTCAAAGAGCCCGGTCTTAAGTGTCTTCCTTGAAGCTGTTCAGCTTGGGGGCGCATCTGATGTCGATCGGGAGCTCGTTCCACGTCTTGGCCACAACGTAGGAGAATGCTCTTCCACATGTTCTGGCTCTGCGGATGCGTGGGGTTTCGGCAAGGGTGAGGTCAGCAGATCGGAGGGTTCTCTTGGGTACGTGGAAGGAGATTCTCTCGTTGAAGTATTGGGGTCCGATGTTGTGGAGGCATTTGTAGGAATGGGTGAGTATCTTGAAAGTAACTCTCTTCTCAACGGGGAGCCAGTGGAGGTTGTGCAGGTGTTAGGTGATGTGTTCATGTCGAGGGATTCTGAGGACGCGTCTGGCTGCGGTGTTCGGTATGGTCTGGAGCTTGCTGAGCAGAGACTTGTTGATCCCGGCATAGCGGGTGTTTCCGTAGTCCAGTCTGCTGGTTATGAGTGCGTGGGTGATGGCCTTTCTTGATTCTGGGGGGATCCATTTGAAGGTTTTGCGGAGGATGCGAAGGGTGTTGAAGTCGCTGGAGGTGACAGCATGGACCTGACGGTTCTTAGAGAGGGAGGAGTCAAGTACGATGCCTAAGTTTTGGGCGTAGTCCGTGGGGGTGAGAGGGCTGCCGAGGGCGGTTAGCCACCAGGTGTTGTCCCATGCAGAAGGGGAGGGTCCAAGGACGAGGACCTCTGTCTTCTCTGAGTTGAGCTTCAGGCAGCTGCTGCTCATCCAGGATGCGACGTCCTTCATTCCTTCCTGGAAGTTGAGTCTGGTGGTGAAGGGGTCCTTGGTGAGGGAGAGGATGAGCTGGGTGTCGTTGGGGTAGGATACTGTGCTGAATCCGTGCTGTCGGAAGATGGCGGCGAGGGGGCCATGTAGATGTTGAAGAGCGTGGGGCTGAGCGATGATCCTTGGTGTACTCCGCAGTTGATTTCCGTGGGTTCGGAGAGGAAGGGTGGTAGTCTGATTCTTTGGGTTCTGCTGGTGAGGAACGAGCAGATTCAGTCGAGGGCAGTTCCTTGTATACCGGCGTCGTGAAGTCTGATGGTGAGTGTGCGGTGGGAGACGGTGTGGAATGCTGCCGAGAGATCGAGTAGGATCAGGGCTGCGGTGTGTCCTTGGTCGAGAAGGGTGCGGATGTCATCTGTGGTGGCAAGTCAAGCGGTCTCGGTGCTGTGGAATCCGGATTGGGAGGGGTCAAGGATGGAGTTTTCTCCGATGAATCTCGTTAGTTGTGCATTGACTGTCTTCTCGTGACTTTGGCCGCGAAGGGGCGGAGGGAGATGGGTTGGTAGTTCTTGAGGTCCATGGGGTCTGCTGAGGGCTTCTTGAGCTGGGGTCTGACTTCTGTGCATTTCCAGTCATCGGGGAAGATGCCGGTCTTGAAGGTGGCATTGATGGTGCGTCGTAGTTCTGGAGCGATGGTGGTGGCGGCTCTGTGGTAGATGTGTGGCGGGCAGGGGTCCGGGAGAGGCCCCTGAGTGGATGCCTTTCATGGTCGTAGTGGTGTCTTCAGTGGTGACTGGGGTCCAGGAGGAGATGGTGGGCTGGCTGGCGTTGCTGGTCAGTACTCTATATTAGATACTACAGAGGAGGGTGTGGATGTTGTCTGTGGCAGTGAGTAGAGCGGTCTCGGGTCTGTGGTTGCTGCGGAATCCGGATTGGGAGGGGTCAAAGATGGAGTATTCTCTGATGAATCTCATTAGTTGTGCTTTGACGGTCTTCTCGGTTTATACTAGAAGGTATAAAGTAAGGGCTGCTTCCTGCGAAGACGACGCAACGCGGGATCGGACCGCTGAAGTTTTTTGGAACGAAGAAGGCAAGATGACGTCTGAGTGAGGCCACCACTCACCTCTCTCCTCTCTCGCTGGATATTTCTCTGTGCCGTGAAACCGGAGAATGTGCTGGGGCGATGGTCTGACGGGAGATCTCTATGCGCCCACTCCTGCTGAACAATTGAGGCGGGCGCCCGACACGCTCGTGCTGGGGAAGACCGCGGGCTCCTGCTTCAGCCGCTGGGAGACTCTAACGCGGATGCTGCTGACAGGCTGGATACAGCAACGCCCCACAGGCTGGAACGCAGACCGCAGAGTCAGTGGTGATGGCTGCTCGCGGAAAAGGGAAACCACGGATGGCGGCCCCTGCTACCACCTCCATACAATCACCCAGTGAAGGGACAGATGCCAAATTGGGGGGCAGGAAGGGAGACCCTTGTGCTGGTAAAGGGGACAAACAGGAAAACCAGGAAAAGGAAAAAATAGAGCCTCTCATAAAGACAATTCCCCGGTGCTTACAGGCATCCGGAGAGGTTGCAACCTTCCATCTCGAGCATGTTTCTACCCCTAGACATGAGCGAAAAGGAAGAGGCTGGGCAGGAAACACAGCAAAATCAGGGAAATGGTGATGGTAATGGGGAAATGTGTAACTTTGTGAACAGCCCTACACATACTGCAATACCTGGTATACAAGAGGCGGAAAATGAGAATCCCCTAGCTAAAAGGGCGACCCCTTGGCTGGCAAACTGTGACAATAATATTCTGAATGCATTTTGACATACCTGCCCGGCGGATGAGACTGGAAGTAATGATAACTGCCTCCCGATATACCTACCGATAAATCAAATGATGAGAAGGGTGTTAGTACAAAAGATATGACAAGCAAAAGTAAGCAAGGCGCATCTAGAGGGAGCGAATCTCAAAGAAAAACTATGGAGACTGGTTGTTTATCCCCGGATTCTTTGGAAAAGGTTTTTTCTCTACTGAGGAATCAGAGGGATCTGACACCAGCCTATTTGCTATTAGCAATGGCGGAGGCTCTTCCTCAAGTAATAGTAGCCGATAAGAGAAAAGCGTCATCTCTAAGAAACCCAAACGGACATCTGGGACGAAAGTTCAAGAAAACCCCAGGAGATAATGAGGTTGAGGAGGAATTGGGTTGGGCTTATTCAGCTGCACAACTGTTACCCCCTGAAGATGTAAATGGAAAAGAGAAACTAGCAATTGGGAATCCAAGGGGTGAAATGGAGCAATCAAACGATAGAAAGGTGGATGAACCCTCCGTGGCTTTAATCTTTCAATCCCTGCGACCATTCCAGGATGATGTCAAGTCTGATAATCGTCAAGCATGGCTGGCCTCTAAAAAAACTCCAAGGATCCGTACGCAAGACTGGTAAAATCTGTACTGCTGTCTCGGAGAGATTAAATATGGTAGAGACACGTACTGAGGCATTAGAAAATACAGTGCTGAAGGTTCAGGCTACATCGCAGGAGAGCACCCTGAAAGATGTTATATGGAAACTTGAGGATAATGAGAATCGCCAGCGCCACAATAATCTAAGGATGCTAGGAATCCCTGAAAAGTGCGAGGGCAATGACATAAGGAAATTTATAATTAATATGAGAGAGAGAGAGAGAGAGAGAGAGAGAGAGAGAGAGAGAGAGAGAGAGAAAAGTCTTTATTTATTTTCAGTCAGTATGACCATAAAAGCACAGATAAAAATATGATACATTTCATTCGATTGAATTTTCCTTTCATGAAGGAAAAAAACTCTCATTGCTCTAAATAAGGGGTACAGTTACTCACAAAGAGCATGTGCATTACATTGTTATTTCATAAAATACCAATAAAAATGGGTGTGCAATACAAGAGCAATATTAGGCAAAAACATTTTTCCAACAAAAAAACAAAGTTTGTGTTGCTAACATCACAGCCGTCACATGATCACAAATTTAAAAGAATATACAGATAAAAAAGGTACAAGATGCACATTTTGCACATTTTAAGCTTAAAAAAATGATATTAAAAATACCAAACCCAGTTGATAAGATATGATAAAATAATCAGGCACAACCTATGGGCTCATCTTTAGGATAGCTCGACGTGCTTACCACATGGAGAATAAAAAACGTGATATTGAATGCACAATGGGCATGTGCGCGTCATGTTTCAAAATCCTATAAACGTCAGCACAGTGCTTAGTTCCCAGATTTCTGCACAGCTGTACTAGCCATCGGTGTTTCGCCTTCTTATACCCTTGACAGAAAAATATTACATGATATTCTGTCTCCGCTGCATTGCTACATGCCGAACATCCCAAACAAAATGAACCTGCCCATTTATTTGTGAAAGCACGCAATGGGAACATCCCATGCCTAAACTGCAGGTATAACTTCTTGGCAAGAGCCAGCTGGATATCGTCCGGGCAGGATCTAATCTGTACTGTTTTTTTATCTCTAAAAACACTGCAATTAATGAGTCAGTCGCAGAACTCCCCTGTATCCGGGTAAGTTTGTGCTTCCTGTAGCTCTCTAACAGGTCCTTCCTAGATATTATCAGGCAGACAGGCAGATTTCTGCATTTTCCACAAATTACCCCTTCCTATGGCCGCAAAAGTATTCTTGATGAAGGCCAGCCATGGTAGTTTGCTTGCATCCTGTAAGCTCAACACTTCGCTCAGCTCTTCCCTGTGTACAGCCAGTTCTGGGGTACTCCACAGACATTCCCAGAATAAAAGTGGTCGAAGAGTGGCATCGTCTGCAATTGGACTAATCCCAAGGTCTATACGAAGCGGTGTACGTGGGAAGCTTGGGGGAAGACCCAACAATTGCATGGCAAAGGAATTCTCAATTTTCTCTATAGAGCCAGATGGATGGTGACCCCATATATCAGCCCTATACAGGGCAGGACCCCTAGCTTTTACTCTGTAGAGTTCCACCACCGGCCCAACAAATTTATGGATACAACTTCTGTATACCTTTGTCAGATTCCCCCATTGTCTGGGCCAGCTTTAAGCTTGCTTTCTCGATTTGGGCACCCCAGTCCATTTTTTCGGTGAGCGTGATTCCAAAGTATTCAAAGACAGTCACCCTCTCGAGGGGTTTCCCATCTAGGCAAGGATTTGACCGAACACTATTACCTGCATTAAATACCATGCATTTGGTTTTCTGCAAATTGATCTCCAACTCCCTATTTTTGCAAAAAACATAAAAGCTGTCTAAAGCCCTCTGAATTCCAATAGGTGACTTTGAGAGCTGAAGTGTGTCGTCGTTGAACATCATGGCAGGTTCTTCACGGTTCGCCAGCTTAAGGGCATCAATATCCTTCCCAGCAATCAAAGCCTCAACTAGGCCATTAATAAAAAGGCAAAAAAGGGTCGGGGCAAAACGCAGCCTTGGCGTACACCTCTGTCTACAGGTATGGGGGCTGTAAGTTCACCATTTTTGCTGTACCTAATTTGGGCAAAATTGCCTTCATGCAGTCATTTCAGCTAGTGGCAAAGTTAAGGTGGAGCCACGAGTCCAATAAAATATCCCACAGTTTGTCCCTCAGCACCAAGTCAGATGCAGATAGGTCCACAAAAATGAGTTAGAGGCTGCCACCCTCTATACACACTGTCTTCCAATGTAATAGTTGTTACCCAAAAATTTGATCTATTATGGACATCTTCGCTCTGAACGCGGCTGAAAGATTCCCTACCCGAACTTTCTCACTGGGATTGGGACAAGGAAGTACTATGTGTCCATCGATTTCCCTTAACACCTGCAAGGCACTCATCCAGTGAGCGTGCGCTACCCCTTGCTATATTGGTCTATTTTGGAAATGTTTTGTTACACCAGGCTGTGTATGACCTTGCCAGACCTAATGCTGAAAGAAGTTTTGAGGGTTTCTCCTTTTTGCCAAACCAGATTTCGCACACGCTGCTGTTGAGAGGAGACGGCGGCTTAGATAGCTTACAACCCCTCTCCAGACAGCAGGGGCTGCATTATGTTTGCAAAATCCAGCTAGGCTGAAAGTTGTCTTTCAGGGTCAGAATTTTAGCTTCACTTCTGAAATCCAAGCCCAGAAGCTACTGGATGATATCTTAGCACGGGCCATCAGTGGTAAAAAATAAGTCTGTAACATGCTAGGGAGAGCGCTGATAGAGGCTGGAGATTCCTCTTTATTTTTTAGGTATATTTGATCACTGGTGGGGGGGAGAGGTGGAGGAAGAAGAGGAGTGGTCCAGACGTCCTCACGCAGGCTCATAGTTGAGGTTGTGGCGGTGGGTGAGGGGGCGGGGAAAGGGTGGGGGAATGGGATCCTCAAACGGGTGATAAAGGGGCTGGTTCAATAGTGTTTTTGTCACATTTATCACATTTGTCACATTAGATGAAAAGAGTGAGGGATCGGTGTGGTGGGATTGCTGCACAGTGATGTGCTGCCAGAATCTGGTTAATGTTATAAGCCGACATGTGCAGACTTAGAATCGCAACTATCAACATCTGTGGTCTCAAGGACATCAAGAAAAGGCCGAGGGTAGCGGTAGTGCACCTCACTACGTTTTGGACCCTTGCCTGTGACGGGTCCTTAGGCCTCCCACACGAGTGAGGCACCGTTTTTATCGGGAGACCCGGGGAACGCTGGGTGGTAGGAAATTTGTGTCAGCCCGGTGATGCCACAACTTTCCCACACAAAAATGTGTGAAAAAGGTGATTTTTTTCAGCTAAATTTGAGGTTTGCAGGGCATTCTGGGTAAGGAAACGTTGGGGGATCCACGCATGCCATACCTCCCTGAAATCCCCCGGGTGTCTAGTTTTCTGAAATGTGTGGGTTTGGTAGGTTTCGCTAGGTGGCCGCCGAGCACCGGGCCAAAAACCCAGGTGACCACCCTTGCAAAACCAGGTCGTTTTGAGGTAGGAAATTTTGATGTCGCCTCAATAGGTTTTGGGCCCTTGCCCGTCGCGGGTACTTGGGCCTCCCACACGAGTGGGGCACCGTTTTTATCAGGAGACCCGGGAGAACGCTGGGTGGTAGGAAATTTGTGTCAGCCCGGTGATGCCACAACTTTCCCACACAAAAATGTGTGAAAAAGGTGATTTTCTTCAGCTAAATTTGAAGTTTGCAGGGCATTCTGGGTAAGGAAACGTTGGGGGATCCGCGCAAGCCATACCTCCCTGGAATCCCCCGGGTGTCTAGTTTTCAGAAATGTGTGGGTTTGGTAGGTATCCCTAGGTGCCGGCAGAGCTAGGGTTCAAAAACTACAGCTAGGCACTTTCCCAAAAAAGGTTAAATTTTCATTGCGAAATTGAGGTGTATCCACGATGCGTTTTGCGTCATTTCCTGTCGCGGGCACTAGGCCGACCCACACAAGTGAGGTACCATTTTTTTCGGAAGACTTTGGGGAACACGGTGTGGGTGGAAATTTGCGGTTCCACGCAGATTACAGAACTTTCCACCACAGAAATGTGGGGAAAATGTGGGTTTTTTTGGCAATTGTTTAGGTTTGCAAGGGATTCTGGGTAACAGAACCTGGTGCGAGGCAGTCAAGTCACCCCATCCTGGATTTCCCTGGCTGTCTAGTTTTCAAAAATGTATAGGTTCGCTTGGTTTCCCTAGGTGCCGGCAGAGCTATGGTTAAAAAACTACAGCTAGGCACTTTGCCTAAAAAGGGTCATTTTTCACAGTGAAATTGAGGTGTGTCCACGTTGCGTTTTGCGCCGTTTCCTGTTGTGGTCACTAGGCCGACCCACACAAGTGAGGTACCATTTTTGTCTGAAGACTTTGGGGAACACGGGGTGGGTGGAAATTTGTGGATCCACGCAGATTCCAGAACTTTCCACCACAGAAATGTGGGGAAAATGTGTTTTTATTGGCAATTGTTTTAGGTTTGCTAGGGATTCTGGGTAACAGAACCTGGTGGGAGGCAGTCAAATCACCCAATCCTGGATTCCCCTGGGTGTCTCGTTTTAAAAAATGTATAGGTTTGCTTGGTTTCCCTAGGTGCCGGCAGAGCTATGGTTAAAAAACTACAGCTAGGCACTTTGCCAAAAAAGGTTCATTTTTCACTGCGAAATTGAGGTGTGTCCACGTTATGTTTTGCGCCGTTTCCTGTCGTGGTCACTAGGTCGACCCACACAAGTGAGGTACCATTTTTCTTGCAAGACTTTGGGGAATGCGGGGTGGGTGGAAATTTGTGGATCCACGCAGATTCCAGAACTTTCCACCACAGAAATGTGGAGAAAAAGTGTTTTTTTGGAAATGTTTTAGTTTTGCAAGGGATTCTGGGTAACACAACCTGGTGGGAGGCAGTCAAGTCACCCAATCCTGGATTCCCCTGTGTGTCTAGTTTTCAAAAATGTATAGGTTTGCTAGGTTTCTCTAGGTGCCGGCAGAGCTATGGTTAAAAAACTACAGCTAGGCACTTTGCCAAAAAGGGTCATTTTTCACTGCGAAATTGAGGTGTGTCCACGTTACGTTTTGCGCCGTTTCCTGTCGTGGGCACTAGGCCGTCCCACACAAGTGAGGTACCATTTTTCTCGGAAGACTTTGGGAAACGCGGGGTGGGTGGAAATTTGTGGATCCACACAAATTCCAGAACTTTACACCACAGAAATGTGGGGAAAATGTGTTTTTTTTTACAAATGTTTTGGTTTGCAAGGGATTCTGGGTAATAGAACCTGGTGAGAGGCAGTCAAGTCACCGCATCCTGGATTTCCCTGGGTGTCTAGTTTATAAAAATGTATGGGTTTGCTAGGTTTCCCTAGGTGCCGGCAGAGCTAGGGTTAAAAAACTACAGCTAGGCAATTTGCTAAAAAAGGGTAATTTTGCATTGTGAAAATGTGGTGTGTTCACGTTGGGTTTTGAGCCATTTCCTGTCGTAGGCACTATGCCTACCCATACTAGTGAGGTACCATTTTTATCGGGAGAGTTAGGGTAATTCAGATTTGTAAAGGAACTGTTATTACCTATTGACTTTCAATGCATTTCTACCTTCCAAATGAAAGACATTGTGTAAAAAAGAAGTCATTTAAATAAATGACTGATAATTCTCATGCTAGTATGAGTATTCCCAATTTCGGAAATGTGCAAATATCTACTGTTTCTAAACTCTATATTTTGTTCCCATTTCAGCAATACATAGGTGTCTTTCATACCGATTTTTCCATGTACACATTTTTACAAAATAATTACTATATACCCGGTACATAATAAAAACCCATTGCAAGTTGCTGCTCAGTTTTTGGATCTGGGTTCCTCGGGTTCTTGGTAAACCTACAAGACCTATATATCCCCACAACCAGGAATGTCCGGCGGATGTAACGGTATATTGCTTTCAAAGAGCTGTCATAATTAGAAGAAGTTATAGGTGAAAACGTTGACACAAAAGGCTGTTTTTTTCAACTAATTTTCAATTTATCCTATATTTAACTGTTAGTTTCTATGAAGAAACCTTGATGGATCTACACAAATGACCCCTTGCTGAATTCAGAATTTTGTCTACTTCTCTAAAATGTATAGCTTTCCAGGATCGATTATTGCTTTTGAACACCTTTCTACCATTAACTGGTAGAAGGTAGAAAGCACAAAAAATAGCAAAAATAGGCTCTGTCCCAGAAAAATGCCAAAACTGTGTAAAAAATGTTGCGTTTCTGACAAAAGTCTGGTATCCCCTAAAAGCTGGGAAAATGGTGATTTCAGCCCCACAAACCCTTTTTTGATAACATTTGCAGGGAAAAAACCAGATGCTTTAATTTGCAGCCCGTTTTTCCCAAAAAAACTAACTTTCGCTATATTTTGGCTAATTTCTGGGACCCCTCCAGGGGAATCCACAAACCCTGAGTACCTTTAGAATCCCCATGATGTTGGAAGAAAAGGACGCAAATTTGGCGTGGATACCTTATGTGGTCAAAAAGTTACAGGGGCCTCAGCGCGCACTACCCCAAATAGCCAAAAAAAGGCGTGGCACAGGAGGGGGAAAAGGCCTGGCAGCGAAGGGGTTAAAGATAAAGTGAGCTCTATCAGGGAGATCTATGGCCTTATAAATGCTGCTCTGCCCGATGAGTTGGACAAGTGTTCTCAAAGATGGCAGCTGAAATTGGGGTTTTCAACTGCAACTTTTCTATATGCGTATGAGATGTCACAATATATTTTAATGTCCACTAGGCTACAAGCACAATTTTATAAGACCTGTTTTTCTTTATACTATGCGCCCGGCAAGATAGCAAAATGGGGACTGGAAAGGAAACATTCTGTCCACGTTGTGCACTTTGTAATGCTGATATCATTCACATTTTTGCGTCTTGCAACGTATTGCAAAAATTAATCAAGGATAAATAAGATTTTTTATCGGAGGTGTTAAAAAAACTGAAATAATATTGTCAAAGGATGTAATATTGTTAGGGATTTCTGAAGCAAATCAAATGGGGAAGGGTCATGAATTCATTTTTATATCTATGGCGGTCTTAAGGATGTGTATTGCTTTCGCCTGGCTGGACTCTAGGTCACCTGCTTTTCAACAATGGCTAGCCAGATTATTAGCAACGTTTAGTTTGGAAATAGCTATATATAGACAGAAAGGGAGCCGCTTACGCTGAAAAGGCATGAAAATCTGGGATCTCCTGATTACTTGGATTCAAGGTCAACGCAGGTCATGACAGAGTATGTCTATTTATTTTCCCCTGTGGTTTTTTTCTGGCTGAATAATGGCGTTTATATTGTAAGGGGAAATCTGCACATGTCTCTTTAGGAATTTTTTATGGGCGTCACACAAATTGCTCTTTAACAGGATTGTATCGGATTGACAGATCCTTGGGAGTTTATATGTATTTTAAATATGAAATGATGTCATGTATTGCACTACACTTGATTAATTATGTTTGATGCAATGATGTTTTACCTGTCTGAGGTGGGGGTTGGAGGGTCCCGGGAGGGGGTGGATCGACAGGTATTTAAAATAAAATGAATAAAGATTTTTTTTTTTTAAAAGAAGGTATAAAGTAAGAGTCAGTACACTGCATTAGATGATAGAGTGACAGAGCTATTCCAAGGTATACAGTGCTACTCAGTACATTGTATTAGATGGTACGGAGTGACAGACCTACCCAAAGGTGTAATGTATTAATCAGTACACTGAATCGGATGACACAGAGTGACAGAGCTATTAGAAGGTATACTGTACTAATCAGCGCACTGCGTTAGATGGTGCAGAGTAAGAGAGGTACTAGAAGGTATACAGTACTAGTCGGTACACTGTATTAGATGGTACAGAGTAACAGAGTGACTCCAAGGCATACTGTACTAGTCAGGACTCAATGTTAGATGATACAGAGCAAGAGAGCTACTAGAAGGTGTACTGTACTAGTCAGCACACTGCATTATATGATAAAGAGTGACAGAGCTACAAGAAAGTATACTGTACTAATCAGTACACTGCATTAGATGGCACAGAGTAGGAGGGCTACCTGAAGGGATAAAGGACTAGTCAGTGCACTGCATTCAATGGCAAAGAGTAACGGAGCTACACCAAGTTATACTGTACTAGTCAGTACATTGTATTAGAGAGAACAGAGTACCACAGATACTAGAAGGAATACAGTACTAGTCAATGGACTGCATTCAATGGTACATAGTAAGATGGCTACCTCAAGGTATTCTGTACTAGTCAGTACTCTAAATTAGATAGTACAGAGTAGGAGAGCTACTAGAAGGTATACTGTACTAGTCAGTACACTGCATTAGATGGCACAGAGTAACAGAGCCACTAGAAGGTATACAGTACTAGGCAGTGCACTGTATTAGATGGTACAGAGTGACACAGCTAATCCAAGGTATACAGTATTACTCGGTAGACTTCATTAGATGGTACAGAGTGACAGAGCTACTCCAAGGTATACAGTACTAGTCAGTACGCTGCATTAGATGGTACAGAGTTACTTGAAAATATACTGTACTAGTCAGTACTCTAAATTAGATAGTACAGAGTAGGAGAGCTACTAGAAGGTATACTGTGCTAGTCAGTACACTGTATTAGATGGTACAGAGTAAATTAGCTTCTACAATCTATACTATACTAGTGAGCACACAGTATCAGATGGTACAGAATGACAGAGCTACTAGAAGGTATACTGTACTTGTTTAGTGACCCAGGTAGACACCCTTTAGGGATGCTTCGATTGGTTGGCATTAGTAGAATTAGTGAGTGTAGATACAGTTGTTATTCCAGGTGTAAGGCCACAGCAGGTAAACTCATGCACAGATACCACTCTGCACATCTTGCTGGTGGTCCCCGTGTCTTTTAGATTCCCACAGACTTTGCAGACACTGCCTTTGGCTTTAGCTGTCCACAGACGCCGCCTCCCTATTCCTACTAGACCTCAGCCAGTATCCTGGGGTCGCAGTTAAGTTTCTGATCAGAAGTGCTGTGGACGAAAGACATTTGGTTGTGACGTAAAGGCCGGAAAGCCGAGGTCCATCTCTTGGGATGTCCAATCTCAGGTCCATGTTCCCAGGGCCCCTGTCTAGCCTTAGGAATGTCTGAGAGGGAATAAACCTTAATACCTCAGGTCAGTGCAGCCGGAGAGAGGATCAATTTAATCTGATTAACTTCCAGCAGGGGCCGGTCCCAGGCCTGAGCTAAACTCTAGTGAAGTCAAGACTACAGTGTTGTGTGGGACTGTTTTCACGTTTTCCCAATACATTTATTTAAAACTCCAAGTATTTGGGGAAATAAACCACCGCACATCATTTGTGGGTTAGAAAGCTACGGTGGGAACAAAGCAAGATTACAATTTGGGTGTCTGATTATTTACAGACATATTTGAGAGTAAGGTATCTTGTAGAAACACTACAAGGGCTGAGCAAAACCCCCTGTCAGAAGCCACAGCCCAAAGATTCCTATTTCCAGTTGTGTGTCAACATTAATTTGACAAGAAAATGAAGTTTCTGCCCAACTGGTATTCCAGGTGACAGTATCACCACATGCAGTATTACCACATGTAGTATTACCACATGCAGGATTACCACATGCAGGATTACCACATGCAGGATTACCACATGCAGCATAACCACATGCAGTATAACCACATGCAGCATAGCCACATGCAGTATTACCATATGCAGCATAGCCACATGCAGGATTACCACATGCAGTATAACCACATGCAGCATAGCCACATGCAGTAGTACCACATGCAGCATAGCCACATGCAGTATTACCACATGCAGGATTACCACATGCAGTATAACCACATGCAGTATAGCCATGTGCAGCATAACCACATGAAGTATTACCACATACAGGATTACCACATGCAGTATTACCACGTGCATGACTGCCATGTGCAGCATAACCACATAACCACATGCAGTATTACCACATACAGGATTACCACATGCAGTATAACCACATACAGTATAGCCATGTGCAACATAACCACATGAAGTATTACCACATACAGGATTACCACATGCAGTATTCTCACGTGCATGATTGCCATGTGCAGCATAACCACATGCAGTATTACCACATACAGGATTACCACATGCAGTATTCCCACGTGCATGATTGCCATGTGCAGCATAACCACATGCAGTATTACCACATGCAGTTCCACTCAACCAGATATTACAGGTGACACATTCCACTTTGGCTGAAATTACAGAAATTGTAGCAGGAAAAGGACAAATAGAATTATCTGCAGAAATAAAAGTGCAGCAGTACTCTACTGTTGTCTGGTGTTGTGTGTGCATACATGGCATGAGTGCATATGTGCGTGATGCGATTGGCCTAACTACGAGTGCATGGTGTGAGCGTAGACTGTGAGGGTAGATCTTATAAACTGTGTGCGTGCAATAGTTCAGAGTATCTGCATGCGCTAGGTCAGTGTAGGGTCACAAGCGAGGTCAGGGTAGGTTCATGAGCTAGGTCAGTGTTGGTTTATGAGCTAGGTCAGTGTAGCTGCATGCGCTAGGTCAGTGTAGACATATGTGTTAGGTCAGTGTCAGTGCATGCTCTAGGTCAGTGTAGTTGCATGCACTAGGTCAGTGTAGGTGCATGCACTAGGTCAGTGTAGATGTATGTGATAGGTCAGTGTGGATGCATGCTCTAGGTCAGTGTAGATGCATGCTCTAGGTCAGTGTAGGTGCATGCACTAGGTCAGTGTAGATGTATGTGATAGGTCAGTGTGGATGCATGCGCTAGGCCAGTGTAGATGTATGAGCTAGGACAGTGTAGGGTCACAAGTGAGGTCAGAGTAGGTTCATGCGCTAGGTCAGTGTAGGTGCATGCACTAGGTCAGTGTAGGGTCACAAGTAAGGTCAGAGTAGGTTCATGAGCTAGGTCAGTGTTGGTTCATGAGCTAGGTCAGTGTAGCTGTATGTGCTAGGTCAGTGTAGGTGCATGCACTAGGTCAGTGTAGGTTCATGCTGTAGGTCAGTGTAGGTGAATGCACTAGGTCAGTGTAGATGTATGTGATAGGTCAGTGTGGATGCATGAGCTAGGCCAGTGTAGGTGCATGCTCTAGGTCAGTGTAGGTGCATGCTCTAGGTCAGTGTAGGTGCATGCACTAGGTCAGTGTAGGTGCATGCTCTAGGTCAGTGTAGGTGCATGCTCTAGGTCAGTGTAGGTGCATGCACTAGGTCAGTGTTGATGTATGTGATAGGTCAGTGTAGGTGCATGCGCTAGGTCAGTGTAGGTGCATGCGCTAGGTCAGTGTAGGTGCATGCTCTAGGTCAGTCTAGGTGCATGCGCTAGGTCAGTGTAGGTGCATGCTCTAGGTCAGTGTAGGTGCATGTGCTAGGTCAGTGTAGGTGCATGCACTAGGTCAGTGTAGGTGCATGCTCTAGGTCAGTGTAGGTGCATGCTCTACGTCAGTGTAGGGTCACAAGTAAGGTCAGAGTAGGTTCATGAGCTAGGTCAGTGTTGGTTCATGAGCTAGGTCAGTGTAGCTGTATGTGCTAGGTCAGTGTAGGTGCATGCGCTAGGTCAGTGTAGGTGCATGCTCTAGGTCAGTGTAGGTGCATGCACTAGGTCAGTGTAGGTGCATGCTCTAGGTCAGTGTAGGTGCATGCACTAGGTCAGTGTTGATGTATGTGATAGGTCAGTGTAGGTGCATACCATACCACACCATAGCACACCACACCATATCATACCATATCATATTCATGAACAGTAATATTCAGAGCTAATCATCACAATGGTATTTACCTTTATAACTCTTCATCACCTCTGGGCTCTGAATCTTCACATTATTACACCTGTAATAACAAACACATCATCTTTGTATTAAAGAACAATGACAGGTACAGGAACAAAGGATGGACATCACATAGGACCTGTAGTTGAAATAAGATTCAGTATTAGGAGCAGCGCCTGCGGACTAGAGCTCAGTGTGAGTTACTGTTCATACACTACAGTCAAAGCTCTAACGATATCCAAAAGTACCTTTAACATCTTATGACAGGATGTGGGTATTCTATGGCAGATGGCTCAGTGAGTCCAGTGTGCTTTATATGATGCTATGGAGTGCCTCATTGTGGGTTTTCTAGGAGCGGCCGTTGGCTGAGTGAGAGGGGGGGAAAACAGGTTACATCTGCTCCTGGTGGGGTCTCGTGTATATACTTAATAAATACCTTCTTACCTGAGGTCCACGTGAATTCCTGACAGCACCCACAACACAACATTGTCACATCCAATCCCTGCCGGTGTAAACCTTGTCACCATTCTCTACAACTAAGATATTGAAGAGCCTAAGTGGGATATATAAGGAAGATTTGAACCCAGACCACTTAGTAATGATAAACTGATTGCAAAACAAAACCTCCCACGTCTTCCGGACCAGCAGATTTTAGGCCGTAGGGGAAGGATCACAGAGGGAGAGATCAGGGAACAGGTTCGGAGGCTCAGTAAAGGGAAAGCAGCCGGCCCTGATGGGATCACAGAGGGAGAGATAAGGGAATAGGTTAGGAGGTCAGTAAAGGGAAAGCAGCGGCAGGCCCAGAGGGGATCACAGAGGGAGAGATAAGGGAACAGGTTCGGAGGCTCAGTAAAGGGACAGCAGCGGGCCCAGACGGGATCACAGAGGGAGAGATAAGGGAACAGGTTAGGAGGCTCAGTAAAGGGAAAGCAGCAGGCCCAGGCGGGATCACAGAGGGAGAGATGAGGCAAACAGGTTAGGAGGCTCAGTAAAAGGAAAGCAGCAGGCCCAGACGGGATCACAGAGGGAGAGATAAGGGAACAGGTAAGGAGTCTCAGTAAAGGGAAAGCCGCAGGCCCTGGCGGGATCACAGAGGGAGACATAAGGGAACAGGTTAGGAGGCTCAGTAAAGGGAAAGCAGCAATAGGCCCAGGTGGGATCACAGAGGGAGAGATAAGGGAACAGGTTCGGAGGCTCAGTAAAGGGAAAGCAGCAAGCCCAGAGGGGATCACAGAGGGAGAGATAAGGAAACAGGTTCGGAGACTCAGTCACGGGAAAGCAGCAGGCCCAGAGGGGATCACAGAGGGAGAGATAAGGGAACAGGTTGGGAGGCTCAGTAAAGGGAAAGCAGCAGGCCCAGACGGGATCACAGAGGGAGAGATTGGGGAACAGGTTAGGAGGCTCAGTAAAGGGAAAGCAGCAGGCCCAGGAGGGATCCCATTAGAATCCTCTTTCTGTTTCAGGGTATCTCATTTTAATGAGATCTCTCTGGAAGGCTGTTAAATTTCACCTTCCTAATATGAGACACCTGTAGTTATGATCCTTAAGCCGGGTAAAGATGCTAGGTTAGTGGATTCCTACAGACCTATATCTTAGTTGAACTGTGATTACAAAATGATTACAGGAATCTTGGCTAGGAGGTTATCAGATGCCCTTCAAAAGTTGATCCATTTCAATCAAAAGTGGTTTGTGCCTGGAAGGAAGCTGTAAGAATTAACCCAATGACATTGGTGCGAATGATATGGCCGAGGCCTCTAATCTCCTGTTGACAATCGCAAGAATTGATGCTGCTAAAGCATTTGATAGGGTTAATTGGGTCTATCTTTGGGAGGTATTGCAGGATTATGGTTTCAGCAGCAATGTTACTGAAGTTGTACAAATGCTATATAAGGTGCCGGCAGCTAAGATTTTAGATGGCGAATTTACAGCTTCGTTTCAGATATCCAGGGGAACTAGACAGAAGTGTCCTTTGTCGCCCATTCTGTTCCGTGTATATATTGAGCCCTTTTCCCGGATGGTTTGGCAGGATTAGTCCATGCTTCCCTTTGAAGCTGCAGGGTTACCAACCAGACTAGCACTGCATGCTGATGACATAGTTCTGTATGCATCGAAAGCAGGGCTTTCTCTTCCACAGCTTGAGACGCATGCCAGAGATTCTGGGAGTCTTTCAGGATATCTAATCAATAAGGGGAAGACAGCGATTATGACATGGGCTAAAGAGAAGGTAGGGCTTCAAACCAGAAACCAGATTAGGAATCCTGGGATCATCGTAACTCAGAGTTTGGAGGAAATATTGGATGTAAACTTAACTCAGGTATCCCACTGTTAATTAGGAAAAATATGACAAATTATAGATTTATTTATGTGAACAAAATCGCGTCCTTATTAACAAATTCACCTGATGTCAACGCCGCATCAACCTTGACTCGCAAATGCGTAGTCCGGCAAGCACTGAGACCTAGACACAAGGTTACTGATTGACAGGCCAAAGGTGGGGTGGCACGTAGCCGGCAGAGAAATGCATGGACTGGACATCCGAGATCAATCCCACAGATTAGTGAAGAGACACTACAATTGTTAAGGGAGATTGGCCCCAATAAAGCAAGCATGGCTGGAGGGGGTGGTACGCGCGCTCCAAAAACAGCATAAAGTCAGATGCCACATGAGTTAGGAACATAGAGCAAATTAGAACACAGCACACACAGTGATCACGTGCCCCCCGTGGAAGACATCTGGACACTTTAACCACTGGCCGCATTTTGTCCTTGCAAGGTCGAGGCCCACCTGGATTATCAATTAAAGGAATATGCTACTTACCAGTATGCATCTGTTCTTGGCATGTAGAGCTGCAGATCTATACACTGTGCATAGATCGCCATCTGGTGTTGGGCCCGGATGTTTGCAGTTTGTTTTTCCTCTTGGAAAGTCTTTGGGAGTCACGAGGTCGGTGACTCCTCCTCTGGTTAGTATTGCGCATGGGCTTCGGCTCCATCCTCAGATTGTTTTTCGCCAGTAGGGAAAGATGGAGCGTAGTGGTAACAGTAAAGAAACCCATGTGTATTGTATCTAAATAAGATAAGACTGGAACGGATACAGGTAGCCAGGGAGGCGGGTGGGCGTGTATAGATCTGCAGCTCTACATGCCAAGATCAGATGCATACTGGTAAGTAGCATATTCCGTTCGAGGCATATGAGCTGCAGATTATACACTGTGCATAGATTATATAGCAGTACCCAACCCTAGCGGCGACCACCGGCATCCGTTGCAGTTGTCTGAAACAGTGTTTTTAGTACAGCTTGGCCCACACTAGCTTGTTGCTTGGTTTGTACATCTACACAATAATGTTTTGTGAAGGTGTGTGGTGTTGACCATGTCGCTGCTTTGCAGATGTCAACTAATGGTATGTTCCCTAGGAAAGCCATAGAAGCCCCTATCTTCCTTGTAGAGTGGGCTTTAGGGGGAACCGATAGCGTTCGTTTTGCCTTGTGGTAGCAAATCTGTATTCATTTTACAATCCACCTAGCTATCCCTGATTTGGAAATAGGGTTGCCTTTGTGTGGTGGGGAGAAGGAAACAAATAGCTGTTTGGTTTTCCTGAAAGGTTGTGTTCTCTGGATGTAGTAAAGTAAAGCCCTTTTAACATCCAGTGTGTGTAAGGCTCTTTCCGCAACTGTTTGGGGTTGCGAGAAAAAGACTGGCAATTCTACCGACTGGTTTAGATGGAATGGAGAAGTTAGTTTGGGTAGAAATTTGGGATTGGTGCGGAGTACAACCTTGTTGTGATGCATCTGAAGAAAAGGTTCCTGTATAGTGAGTGCTTGTATTTCACTAACTCTTCTGAGGGAAGTGATGGCCACTAGGAAAGCTGTCTTCCATGTGAGGAATTGCAGCTCGCACTTATGTAATGGTTCGAAAGGAGGTCCCATTAACCGTGTGAGGACTATATTCAAGTTCCAAACAGGTGAGGGTGGCACTCTGGGTGGAATTACTCGTTTGAGGCCTTCCATAAAGGCTTTGATGGCAGGCACTTTGAAAAGTGAGAGGTGCTGCCTGTTTTGTAAATAGGCAGCAATTGCAGCAAGGTGTAACCGAATGGAGGTATATGCTAGGTTACACCTTTGTAAATGGAGTAAATGACATATAATGTGTTGTATGGATACATTTAAGGGATTGATTGCGTTGTTGTGGCAGTAAACAACAAATCTTTTCCACTTTGCTGCATAGCACGCCCTAGTAGTAGGGCGTCTAGCTTCCCTGATAATGTTCATGCAATCAGGGGGAAGGTTAAGGTATCCAAATTCTAGGACCTCAGGAGCCAGATCGCAAGGTTGAGTTGAGCTGGGTCCGGGTGCCTGATCTCTCCATGGTTCTGGGTTAGGAGGCATGGTGAGAGGCGTAGCTTTTGGTGTGGTACTACTGAGAGTTGCAGCAATGTGGTGTACCACGGTTGTCTGGCCTATGTTGGAGCTACTAGGATCAGAGTTAGGGAATGCTGCTGTAGCTTCCGCACCACTAATGGAATTAGTGGGAGAGGTGGAAAAGCGTATGCAAATTTGTTTGACCAGTTCATCCATATCGCATTGCCTTCGGACAATGGGTGTGGATATCTGGCGGCGAAGCTTGGGCATTTTTTGTTTTCGTGGGTGGCGAATAGGTCTATGTGTGGATGCCCCCACTTCTGAAAGAACGGGTGAAGAACCTGTGGGTGAAGTTCCCACTCGTGGATTTGCTGTGTCTGTCTGCTCAGCAGATCTGCCACGGTGTTTTGGACTCCTGGGACGTGCTGGGCTAGGAGAAACATCTTTTGTGGAATCGCCCACCTCCATATGCTCTGTGCTAACTGAGAGAGCTGTGGAGAGTGTGTGCCCCCCTGTTTTTGAATGTAGTACATGGCAGTCATGTTGTCTGTGCGAATAAGGACTGCCTTGCCTGAAATCTGCGCCTGGAAGGATTTTAGGGCGAGGAAGATCGCCAGTAACTCCAGATGATTTATGTGGAGTAACTTCTGTTGCGGCGTCCATGTGCCCTGTGCTGTGAGATGTAACAGATGAGCTCCCCAGCCGGAGAGCGATGCATCTGCCGTTAGGATTATTTGTGGGACCGGGTCCAGGAACGGTCGACCTCTGGAAAGGTTTGTGGTGTTCCACCACTGCAGAGAGCGATGGGTGCGACCGTCTACCAACACCAGATCTGTCAGTTGTCCCTGGGCCTGGTTCCACTGTCGCGCCAAGCACTCTTGGAGTGGGCGCATTTGGAGTCTTGCATGGGGTACTATAAAGATGCAAGAGGCCATCATCCCTATGAGCTGCATAAACACTCTTGCTGGGAGAGAGTGTTGGGATAGGAATTTTTGATGCAGTGCTTGTATTTTTGCAATCCTGGCAGGGTTGGGATAGGCTATGGCCTTTGAGGTATCTATGGTGGCACCGAGATATTGTTTTGTGTGTGATGGTACCAGGTGGGATTTATGATGGATCATCGTGAAGCCTAGCTGGTGAAGTAGTTGGACTGTAGCGGCGGTATGTTACACACATTGTTGGCAGGATGTGGCTTTTATCAGCCAATCGTCCAGATAGGGGAAGACGTGAATGTGCCGTCTTCTGAAGTGTGCAGCCACTACTGCCAGGCACTTGGTGAACACGCTTGGTGCTGTTGTTACCCCGAATGGGAGCACCTTGAACTGGTAGTGTTGTCCGTCTACCACAAACCTGAGGTACTTTCTGTGAGATTGGTGTACTGGGATGTGAAAGTATGCGTCTTTCAAGTCCAGAGTGGTGAGAAAGTCGTTCTGGGAGAGAAGTGGAATAACCTGTTGGGAGGGTTACCATGTGAAAATGGTCCGAATGAATGTAAGTGTTTAGAGGTCTGAGATCTAAGATAGGTCGTAGGGTCTCGTCTGTCTTTGGAATTAGAAAGTACAGGGAGTAGACCCCTAAATTTTGTTGATTTATGGGGACCTGCTCTATTGCTCCTTTTTTGCAGGAGAGAGCTCACCTCTTGTGTTAGTAGCGCAGTATGTTCTTGCGACATAGGGCGGTGCCTGGGTGGAATGTTGGGGGGTGTAGATGTTAATTCTAGGCAATACCCTGACTGAATAATTTGTGTCACCCATCTGTCTGAGGTGATTGTCTCCCAGACGTGAAGGAAATGTCGTAGTCTGCCTCCGACCGGAGTGGAATGGTCTGGAGGGAGCGGGAGAAAGTCATTGGGCAGGAGGTGCGGCAGAGCGGGCGGTATTTGTTTTGCCTCTGCCCTTATTATTATTGCCTCTGTATCCGCCTCTTTGATAACCCTTAGTGAAGGTAGACTGAGGAGGGGATTTATATGACGTGGATGCACTGTCCGAGGAGTAGCCTCTGCCCGTGCCCCGAAAGGAAGAACGGCGAAAGGAGCGCCTGGGAGTCTGTGTTTGTAGGGCTCCCATAGATTTTGCCGTGTCTGTATCTTTTTTCATTTTTTCCAGGGCTTCATCTACTTTAGGACCAAATAGATGATCTTGGTCGAATGGGTGATTTAGTATAGAGGCTTGAACCTCTGGTTTAAACCCTGAAACCCTGAGCCAGGCATGGCGACGGAGAAGGACACTGGTGTTTATGGCCCTGGAGGCTGTATCTGCTGCATCTAGGGTACATCGTATCGAGGTATTGGTTATTGTTTTTCCCTCTTGAATAAGTTCATTAGCCCTAGTCTTGTACTTTTCAGGGAGATGGTGCATGATGGTCTCTAGCTCATCATAGTGCGCCCTGTCGTATCGGGCCAACAGTGCTTGTGTATTGGCAATACGCCATATATTGCCCGCTTGTGACGCAGTGCGCTTCCCTGACGCATCTAGGAGCTTGGACTCTTTGTCAGGTGGGGGCGCCTCGCCTGAGGCCTGAGAATTTGAGCGCTTCCTGGCTGTAGATACCACTAGGGCATCTAATGTTGCAGGGCCCTTAATGTAAGAAGGGTCTGTAGGGGCGGCTTTGTATTTCTTTTCTATCCGAGGGTTTAGGACCCTGGCCCTGACTGGGTCTTTAAAAACCTCAGGGGCATGTTTAATTACGCCCTTTAACATAGGTAGAATGGCAGTGGACCTATGTGTATCGTCAAAAGTGTCTAGGAGGAAGTCCTCCTCCACTGGGTCGGTATGTAACTCCACCCCGTGGTAGTGTGCCGCCCATTGTAACAAGTGGTGAAAACCCAGGGAATCCTCTGGTGGGGATGGCCTAGATGGATAAAGGTCATCCTGTGGGACATCTGGGATGTCCGGATTGTTCTAATCATCCCATGGGTCTGGAGATCCAGTAGGGGTGGGATCTTGTGGCACATCTGCTGGATCATAGTACTGGTCCCCCAAATCGTCTGGGACAGAAGACATGGTGGGGGAACGATGAGGTGGAAGGGGTGGAGGTGGAGAGGGTGGAGGAGGTAGAGGAGGTGGGGAAGGCACCCTGAAAGGAGAGATAGCAATGTCCTTTCTCTTTGGAGGTGGAGCCGGCTTGTCCAAATGTCTCTTTTTTGAAGACAATGTCAAGTGTCCAGTCTTTGGATCCTTGGTGAGGGTTTTTTGCAAAGGATCCGGTGTGAAGAGCTCCTGTGACACTGGTTGTTCGGTCGGCGCCGAAGGTTTCGGGGCCGGCGGCTTTTTAGGTTTGTCGAAGCCGTGCTTCCTGGGAACCTCCGTTTTTTTGGTCGGTGCCGAAGAAGGTTTCGGCACGGGAGTGTCGGTGCCGAGGGACTTGTGATGTTTGGTCGGCGCCAGAGGAGCCGGTTTCGGCACCGAAGACTTCGGTGCCGGGTTCGGTGTGGAGGTGGAAGACGATTTTTCTTCGGTGCCGAAGGGTGTTTGTCGGCACCGGTGGCCGGCTGGCTCGAACCCGAGCTGCCAGAAGGCTTAGAAGACTTCTTTACCGGGCCCGAAAGTGGGGTGTGAGAAGCAGTGTCCTTGGTCTTGCCTAGGCTCGGAGGCGAAGGTGTGACCGAAGCCTTTTTCGGTATCGGCGTGGGCGTGGGAGGGGGAATTGTACTCACGACCCGCTGCGCCGGGGTGATGTCCTCCACATCTGAGTCGTCGGCCTCAGAAGCGCTGACGAGGTCGTCGTCCTCCTGTTCGATGTCCTGCTGTCCCGGAGCTTCGATGTCGTCTCCGTAGATGTCGACTGGAGCGGAGGTCGGGGAGTGCGCCATGTTGCTTCTAGCCCGTCGATCTCGAATGGTCTTTTTTGAGCGAAAAGACTTGCAGGCGGGACAGTCTCGGGGCTCGTGTTCTGGGGAGAGGCAGAGGTTGCACACCTAATGGAGATCGGTGTGGGGAAACTTGGACCCACATCGAGGGCACTTCTTGAAGGGAGTTCTTTCCATCAGCCGAGACCGGAGCCGGAATAGGCCCGAAGGCCGCCGTTGACCACCGGAATCGAAGAAGTGCCGAAGAGAAGATGAATAAGATGATTTATGTCTTTGAAGAAGCTCAATGAGCGAGGATTTGTGCGTCGATCGGTGAACTGGGAAGTTCGGAACCGGAGCGCGAAGTTTTACATCCGAGCCCGATGGCTGAAAAAAACAATCTGAGGATGGAGCCGAAGCCCATGCGCAATACTAACCAGAGGAGGAGTCACCGACCTCGTGACTCCCAAAGACTTTCCAAGAGGAAAAACAAACTGCAAACATCCGGGCCCAACACCAGATGGCGATCTATGCACAGTGTATAATCTGCAGCTCATATGCCTCGAACATTAATTTATGAATCTAGAGGGAGCAACTTACATTCCTCTGCCTAAAAGGATCTCCAGAAACATTTTATTGCCTATAATGAATTGTATATAAGAACGCTACAGATTGATTGTAATTTGAGACATTCCTCAGACCCTGTGCCTGTTACTGTTTTCCCGGCCGCTATGTTAAATTAAACAAACTGTTCCTGTTTTGCCAAAGGGTTTTCAAAGATATTTCATGTTCAAGCAACACCGTGATATAGATGCTCGCCTTACAAGATAGAGGAAAAATCTGCCCCTCGGTATCTATGTGAGGTGAACACCATAAAAATGCTGGTTCTTCCGATGGTGATTGTCTTGTTTAACACTAAACCACTTCCTTTCCCCAAAAAGCTTTTGCAGAAATTGCAAGGGAGGGTCATCAGCTTTATATGAGCATTCAGGGGAGCCAGGATCGCATGAAAGAAGGAGGAGACTGAAGCAAGGGAAGGTCAGCAGCTTCATATGGGCATCCAGGGGAGCCAGGATCTCATGAAAGAAGCTCCGGAGGAGACTGAAGCAAGGGAGGGTCAGCTGCTTCATATGGGCATCCAGGGGAGCCAGGATCTCATGAGAGAAGCTCCGGAGACTGAAGCAAGGGCGGGTCAGCAGCTTTATATGGGCATCCAGGGGAGCCAGGATCTCATGAAAGGAGCTTCGGAGGAGACTGAAGCAAGGGAGGGTCTGCAGCTTTATATGGACATCCAGGGGAGCCAGGATCTCATAAAAGAAGAAGACTGAAGCAAGGGAGGGTCAGCAGCTTCATATGGGCATCCAGGGGAGCCAGGATCTCATGAAAGAAGCTCCGGAGGAGACTGAAGCAAGGGAGGGTCAGTTGCTTCATATGGGCATCCAGGGGAGCCAGGATCTCATGAAAGAAGGTCTGGATGAGACTGAAGCAAGGGGGGCTCGCTCTTCCAGGTTTTCAAGTCTGTTGTTATCCTTTCCAGTTCAAGAATTCCCACTCTTGGCTGGAGAGCTAGATAATTGTCACATGGGTCAATTGTGTAGACCTATGTTGAAGCATTTAAGCCTGAAAACGTTTTTTGTTTAAGTTTGGGGACCCAACGTTTTTAAACAAGGTAGGTTAATGGTACTCTTAACATTCCTGAGGGTGTGGGAACCCTTTAGGAGAATTCTCTGGATAGATTACCATGCGGAGCTGGCACCAATTTGGGGCTCTCCTCGAACCCCCAAGTGACTTAAAGATAAACTTAGTTACCCTCTCCAACATGGCAACCTTTCCACCTGGAGTGACATGACAAGCGCTCTCTAAACTTTTGAAGTGGGGCTTTCAAAATTTAAATGCCTGCAGCTTTGTTGTTAGTGGTCATCCCAAACGTAGTCAGAGGTGAGCGGTTCGGTGCAGGAGGATTTTCTCAAGTGTGTGAGGGCTAAGTAACAACCTAAAAAAGGGGTTTCCCAGTGGTATTGGGTATTCATTTCTGCAACAGATGAAAAAATGGGAGTCCCATACCTGCACTGGGAAAAGGATCCTCTGACGCTGGCTAAAGAGCAATTATAGCGAGTATCTTTAAATCTGTTATACACTCTGATCAAACCAGTACCACTAAAAAAGAATCATTTGTTTACTCTCCATAGACCTTATTGGTCACCAACGAAGTTGGCTAAGATCACATAGGAACCATCAAAATATTAGAAGTGCGGTGACACAGAGGCGGATGATATACGCATGTTCGTGGACTGCCCGTTATTTGCCTTCTTCTGGTGGTATGTAAGTCAGGTGTTTCAAGAAATTATTGGCTGCGAAGTTAAGGTAAGCCCCTGCCTGATCCGGTTTGGGATGGACTTGTGCCCGTACTGGGATGAGTTAAACTTGGATCAGGCCTCACTGATATTTTTTCTGATATCGCTAGCAAGAACGGAAATCTGTAAGAAATCGATTACTCCCGACTCACCAAAGGTATCAGAAAGGCTCAGATCTGTAAGAGATGCCAGTAGACTGGACTTGGAGCGCAAATCGGCCTCAGTAGATGATTAGTGCCCCATACTACCTCTACAGAGAGGAGAAGTCATGTCACTATACGCTGTAACCTCTAGGCACTGTTACTTCTTAGGATTCTTCTTTTCATCTTTGGCTCCGGCATCCATAGGATCTAGCTGTTCGTTTAGCCTATGGTGTATCCATTCATTTTATTAATGATAGATAAGATTGGGGGGCGTGGCCAATAAGATGGCAGGGCGGCAGCACTAAAAGAGAGCTCCAGCCCATATACAGACATACTCCATGCTCCTACCTCCCCCTCGACTCTGAAAATCTTGAAACTGATCTCCGGATAGGGTGACGCCAGGGGGCATGGAAATAGTGACACCCCCGGAGCTGTCTGCAACGCGCTGATGCACAAACCGAGGAGAGGCCTACAAGTCACTATCTCTCTGCTGGAGACCAGGTGGCCTGCCGAAGCTGTGGGGCGGACCTGGGGAGCTGCCGCAAGGAGGTGAACGGAGTGCGGGTGGTAAAGCGGGATGGCTGACACCCCAATAGTGGTGCTGACAGAACCTGCAGCCTATAACGGAGCCCCGGCACGCATCCGCTCTTGGAGACCCCCCAACATGGTGGCTGCACTGATTTACCCCCCTCCTGAGCACGAGTGCAAGAGAGACTGTGACCGCTGATCCCCTGGACACTGCAGGCACTCCTACACGTGGTGGAGATAAGCCGCGACAACGGTGCGCCCTGGTTGATGCAAGGGGCTCTTTGGTAGGATGCTGGGGACGGATCCGGTGGTGGCCCTGGTGGACTCATGGTGCTTGAGGTGGAGCTTTTCTGTGGACCACCCCCGGGTGCTGGGCAGGGGTATGCCTGGAGGGTATAATAAATGCGGCTGCACACACAAGTGAGAGGCTGCCAGCAATTGTTTATTCGCCCCACCCCGGTATTGAGGGTCATGCAGAGGAGCGAGAGGAGACTAGCAGTCAGCCTTGGCAGCGTGGAAGTGAACTGGACTGGACTGGACGTGAACCCACACTCTTGGTGGCCGGTCCCATTGACTGGTGAGTGGGCTGTGTGACTTGCAACCTGCCATTGATCCTGACATTCTCCTCCTGTAGGATTTTCGCTGGTAACTAGCTCTGAACTAGGAGCATGGCCTCCACAGCCACATGACTGCCTCGTGCGATCCCTGCACAGGCATCTGAACACCGGACCCTGGATTTGAATCACAAATGTAGGTGACACCAGGAGGTGGGAACTCTGTATCCTCTGTGCTGCTGCACCCCGCTGCTACTCCTGGAGTCCCTCACACAGCTTACCGTGGAGAATTGGACTGGCACCACTGGTGGCATTCATTCTAGACACACAAGGTGTGGGGAGCGACCACAACTGCAGCGCTTCCACCAGAAATCCTGGAGGTATTGAGGGAGAGAAAGTTGCAGGTCCTCAAGGTAGCATGGGTAAGGACAAACTGCGCAGGGGCAGCAAGCAGACAAAGATTGACCAGTTCACGGTACAGGGAGAGCGTACCACCACATCACAGTCTCTTGAAGAGGCGACAACCTGCAATGGAGCCCTCGGGGGCCCAGATTCTGGCAGCAACTGAAGCCTTGGGCCAAAACCAAAGCCATGGCCATAGACATGAACCTCCTCCGCACCAACCTTTGCACGGTAGCGGAGTGATTAGTGGAAACGGAGACACAGGTCACGGAAGTGCGGGGGGAGATCTCCACACTGAAGGTGACAGTGGCCGCCCAGGCATTCTGCTTGAGTCGATTGAGGCACGGATGGAATATATGGAGGGCTGGTCCCGCAGATGTAACCTATGATTTATGGGATTCATCGAGGGCGCCGAGGGTAACGTCCCAGAGACCTTCATGGAAGACTGGATCAAGACGGCACTCACCAACGTGACACTATCATTTGTGGTGGAAAGGGCCCACAAGTCATTGGTCCCACCGCCGCAACCAGGAGCTCGACCCCGAAGCATAATAGGGAAATTTCTCAACTACAGAGAACGGGATAAACTACTATGAGGGGTTCGGAGCCATGGAGACCTGATATTTGTAAATAGCAGTATACAAATATTCTCAGACTACACAAGAGCTGTCTAATTGCAATGGCAGTCCTTTAGTAGTGTCAAACAAAAGCTTAGAATGATTGGCTTGAAGTATATGTTGCCTTATCCTGCCAAACTGAAGGTGCTGCGGGATGGACGTTCCCATTTTATCACAATGCCAGAGAACACTTGGGACTAGCTGGAGGTCCATAGTGCTGAATGTCAGCCTTCGACATCTACGGGACGGGCTCGGGATTCATTGTGGCAGAAAGAAGGCCCGTCTGCTACTCCAAGGAGACAAAACCTACGTAGACGCCATTCCAGATCTGCTGCGAGAACGGTGGTGCAAACTGATGGTACTCTGGACCTAGCAAAACAATGACAGGAATGAGAAGCAGCCAGGGCCTTAGTTGAGCCAGTTACTTCTGCTGCTTCCTCAAGCACAGAATCGGATCTGTTGGGAACTCACGAACACCCGAGCGAGCAGATGGTCGAATATGAACACATATTTATAGACCGCACTACAGGTGCTGTTGAATGATGTTGCACTTGCCCTTGGCGTGACAAGTATGTGGAGGGCTGGAGGGGGAATGCCACCCAGTAGTACGACGGGACTGATAAGTCTGTTTGTTGAGGCTCCCCCGGGACACTCGGTCATTGTTGTACGGACTTTAAGTGAGGTGTGATAAGATAAAGTGGTGGCACTGATAGAGGTCCCAGGTCTTTCACCCACCAAGCGGCCAACCCTCCCTTTTTCCCTTGCTCTAATATACTTTACTTCTTGTTTTTCTCCCATACCTTCTCCCTTTTCTACTTTTCTGTGGTGTGACTGATTACCTGACTACCAGTGGGAGAACCTCAGGGTATTAGGGAGCGGAACTGCTGATTGAGCCGCCCTCCTGCGGTGAGATCTGACTGTATTCTGCCCCTAAGATATAATACCAGTTTATACCCAATAGAGGGATTGTACACACACTGTAGTTCAATTGAGACTGTTTTTGGGTGGGTGGGAGTAGCATTATGTGTGGGAGGACACTAGCTAAGTTGAAAGGTGTTTACCCGGGTGTTATAATGGGAGTCGCATATGGTTTGGGGTTATTATCGTTGTTGAAGCATCAGTTGTGTGTCTGAGGGTGGCGGGGATTTGGGAATGGTGTGGGGAGGTGTGTCTGCGGAGGAGGAGAGTGAGGGGGGTGGGATGTTACAAGATGGGTGAAATTTTACATTTGCCACATGTAATGTGAGGGGTCTAAACTCCTTAGTGAAACAGTATAGAACACGCATCTGTCTTAGGAGGATTGGAGTTCATATAGCTCTCCTCCGAGAGACACATATGTTGGAGACAGAAGCCCAGAAACTCCACAAAAAATGGAGGGGACAGCTTTACTCATCCACTTATTCATCCTATGCCAGAGAGGTAACCATATGGGTGGCTTGGGGCTCTTGTTTCAGCTGAGTGGCCGGGTTGCGCATGTGACAGGATGCTACATACTCATACACAACCTATTGAATGGCCGGAATATCTGCTTGCTTAAAGCCGTGACAAGAGTGACTTTTTCAAGGCCCTAGAAATTGAATTATATACTCCATCAGGAAAGTCACTAGACAACTATTCGTACATTGGCCCTTTTCATTGTATTCCGCTACACATGGAATCACTTCCCTCGTTTCACCTGGGTGACCAGTTTTCATTCTAAACTGGTCTACTTTTATATGTTGTTATTTGCACTTCCCTTTTTACTACTCAGGAGACTTTGCTCTCCTTACGGTGTACTTATTTTTTACTTTTCTGCACAATTCTATATTTTCCTCAGCATGGTTGCATATACATGCAGTTTTATATATATTTTAAATAGATTCCGACAAGATCTTCTCTGTATCTATCGGACTACTTTTGGACATTTTCCTTTCTACAGAGCGTTCAGGTATTCTATATTCTTATTAAATCTCACTACCAATATATATTCTTTCCTTGGATGCAAAAAGGAACACCAAATACACATATTTCTTTGTATCTTAGAGAGCACAATGCATGCAAAATCTAGTTTGTGACTTGTATTATAATATATACTGGCATTCCCTGTGGCCCCCATGGTTTCTCTTCTTTCGGTCAACATCACCTATCATGGGTACCGCTTTTTATGGCTTTGGGTGAGCTGATGCTATAATGCATTTTTACACAATATCCTCATTGCGTTGTGACCGGCATATATAATTTCATGTCACTATTTTCCAACGCCTCATCACTGCTATATGAGGTTGACACATATGAATTTTACGTAAAAGATTTCATGAGAGATGATGTTCCATACCAATGTATGTATAGTTTCTGCAGCCTTAAAAGGGTCCAACGGACGAAACATGGGTCGGCTGCTTTTGCTCGTATAGACCAAATAGTGGCTGTTCCTGCTTGTATATAAACCAAAGATTGTGGAAAGTACAAATGGAATAAGATAACTTCACAAAAAAGGGCAAATAATTTGATGGACTTCACATTAGGACTGCTTTCTTTATTAAATGGACTTTCTATGTGTGCTCTAGACTTATTATTTTTTGTATTTGTTGCCAAGGACATTGTCCTAAGCAGGTGAACACCCTAGGTTCCAGGGTGTCTGCAGTGCCATGGTGGCACCTCTACCCCACATGAAGATATATGTATATGTTCTAACATCCATAACAATAGTGCTGGAAATTGGATCTGCAGTTGTTGTGAGCGTAGCCACCATTTGTGTCTGTATAGTTAGGACATTTTGACTTAGTTTTTGCACAACTCTGATTTGAGTAAAACGTAAAGAGATCTTTCCAGAATGTGCTTCCGTTTTCTGTGTGTTCAGGTTACTTTTCTTAGGACTTCAGTTAAGCTTTAAAGATGCAAATAGGTTTAGTGAGGACAGCAACTCATTTTTGTTGCAATTATTTTAGGACTCACAGGAGTCTTCTGACAACTTGCAGAGATTTATGAAAATTTAAGAGTTTTCTGTTGACATAGTTGAGTTTACTGAGAAATTAAGTTTTCAGGAGAGTTTGTGGACTTAAAGGTATTTTTCAGAATGCGAAGTGATTTTATGAGGATCGGAAAGTTTCCTGACACTTTGTGTGAGCTCAGTAGTGGTGTTTACACACAGCAGCATTGAGACCTGCTCCTTACACACTGACAGGAGGATAATAAACCAGCCTTACCTGCTTAGGGTGCTTCTGACATCCTGCAAAACAGAGAAACAAACACAGTGAAATCAGTTTCCACACGAGATGTTAAAGTTATGGCGGTATTTTTAGGAGTGACACACTTCTATCTATGGTTAAAAAACAGTGACTGGGGTCACATGACACAGCACATTCTGGGGTATCGCATGACTAAGCACAGAATGAGGGATTCTGAATGAGGTCACATGATATAACAAACTGATATTCCGAATGGTGATGACATAGCACAGTGTAATTCTGAATGGGGTCACAAAAACACAGCACATTCTGATATTCTGAATGGAGTCACTTGACACATTGTATGATGTTCGCAACAGGGTCACAAGCAAGGGCATCATTTAGGGATTGTCAGAGGTCACAGCTGTGACTCCTGTCTTGCCCCTTGTGACCCCTGGCACTGCTTGTGCGACTTCTGGCTTCAGAGGTAGCAAAATGAGTACCTAAAACACAGTGGAAGCTCGCCTTTATGGGAGTCGTGCTCCGCCTTTGTTTTCAACCAATTTTATATTAAACTAATAGTGAATAATAGATTATTATTCACTGTTAGTGTAGTAAAAATGGGGCACGAGGATCTAGAATGAGAACTTCTGTAGCAGATGTCTTAAAGAAAAAAATGCTTTGAAATGTATGTAGGGTACGTGCTTGGGGATCGGAGTGTGGTTGTCTGTTTGTGAGTGTGTTTGTACGTGTGAGCATGAGTGTTTGTAAGTTCAAGTGAGTGTCAGTGACAGGTAGTGTGTGAGAGCCACTAAAAGGTAGTGAGTGAGAATAAGTGAGAATGAGTGGCAGTGAGCATGAGAGTCAGAATGAGTGACAATAAGAGTGAGTGCACAAGTGAAAAAGTATGAGTGAGTAGGAGTTGGAGTGAGTGTGAATGAAGGAGAATGAGTAATACAGATTGTGTGAGAATGACAGTTAGAGCAAGTGAGTATGAGTAAGTATGTTGGAGTCAGAGTAAAAATGAGTGAGAGTGAGGTAGACTAAGTGAGAATGAATGATTGAGTGTGGCTGAGTAAATGCGAGTGAGAATATGATGTAATGCTTGCTAGTCTGCCATTGGCCCTTACATACTGAAGGTAATTTTTGGCTTATAGAGGGACCCATATAAAACTTCTACTGCTGGAACACTGGAGCCAATTGTTGGCATGAGAAGCACCTGTGAAAACCACTGCTACTGGCACACTGGAGGCAAGTGTCAGCATGGGCAGGCACGTGTGAAAACCACTGCTACTGGCACACTGGAGTGAATCGTCGGCATGGGCAGGCTCCTGTGAAAACCACTGCTACTGCCACAGTGGAGACAATTGTCGGCATGGGCAAGCACCTGTGAAAACCACTGCTACTGGCACACTGGAGGCAATTGTTGGTATGGGCAGGCACCTGTGAAAACCACTGCTACTGGCACACTGGAGGCAATTGTGTGCATGGGCAGGCACCTGTGAAAACCACTGCTACTGCCACAGTGGAGACAATTGTCAGCATGGGCAAGCACCTGTGAAAACCACTGCTACTGCCACACTGGAGACAATTGTCGGCATGGGCAGGCACCTGTGAAAACCACTGCTACTGGCACACTGGAAGCAATTGTCGGCATGGGCAGGCCCCTGTGAAAACCACTGCTACTGGCACACTGGAGGCAATTGTCGGCATGGGCAGGCACCTGTGAAAACCACTGCTGTGGTGCACCGGAGGCAATTGTTGGCATGGGCAGGCACCTGTGAAAACCACTGCTACTGGCACACTGGAGGCAATTGTCGGCATGGGCAGGCACCTGTGAAAACCACTGCTACTGGCACACCCATTGGCTGATACAAGGCGGGATATGCAGTCTTGGATGTGTGTGCACTTCCTCTGCCCACCCCTGCATGCAGCGACTCTGTCTGCAGCACTTGAATAATGTAGGTTTGCTAGTGCGGTGCCTGTGGATGAGAAGCTTTCTCTAGAAACAGAAGTGCATCAGCTGCTTTGCTAGTGTGAAACCTGTGGGTGTGAAGCTTTCTCTTGAAACAGAAGTGCATCAGCTGCATTCCTAGTGCGGCGCCTATGGATGTGAAGATTTCTCTAGAAACAGAAGTGCATCAGCTGCATTGCTAGTGCGGCGCCTGTGGATGTGAAGCTTTCTCTAGAAATAGAAGTACATCAGCTGCTTTACTAGTGCGGCGCCTGTGGATGTGAAGCTTTCTCTAGAAACAGAAGTGCATCAGCTGCTTTACTAGTGCGACGCCTGTGGATGTGCAGCTTTCCCTAGAAACAGAAGTGCATCAGCTGCATTGCTAGTACGGCGCCTGTGGATGTGAAGCTTTCTCTAGAAATAGAAGTGCATCAGCTGCTTTGCTAGTGCGGCGCCTGTGGATGTGAAGCTTTCTCTAGAAACAGAAGTGCATCAGCTGCTTTGCTAGTGCGGCGCCTGTGGATTTGAAACTTTCTCTAGAAACAGAAGTGCATCAGCTGCTTTGCTAGTGCGGCGCCTGAGGATGTGAAGCTTTCTCTAGAAACAGAAGTGCATCAGCTGCTTTGCTAGTGCGGCGCCTGAGGATGTGAAGCTTTCTCTAGAAACAGAAGTGCATCAGCTGATTTGCTAGTGCGGCGCCTGTGGATGTGAAGCTTTCTCTAGAAACAGAAGTGCATCAGCTGCATTGCTAGTGCGGCGCCTGTGGATGTGAAGCTTTCTCTAGAAACAGAAGTGCATCAGCTGATTTTCTAGTGCGGCGCCTGTGGATGTGAAGCTTTCTCTAGAAACAGACGTGCATCAGCTGCTTTGCTAGTGCGGAGCCTGTGGATGTGAAGCTTTCTTTAGAAACAGAAGTGCATCAGCTGCTTTGCTAGTGCGGCGCCTGTGGATGTGAAGCTTTCTCTAGAAACAGAAGTGCATCAGCTGATTTTCTAGTGCGGCGCCTGTGGATGTGAAGCTTTCTCTAGAAACAGAAGTGCATCAGCTGATTTTCTAGTGCGGCGCCTGTGGATGTGAAGCTTTCTCTAGAAACAGACGTGCATCAGCTGCTTTGCTAGTGCGGAGCCTGTGGATGTGAAGCTTTCTTTAGAAACAGAAGTGCATCAGCTGCTTTGCTAGTGCGGCGCCTGTGGATGTGAAGCTTTCTTTAGAAACAGAAGTGCATCAGCTGCTTTGCTAGTGCGGCGCCTGTGGATGTGAAGCTTTCTCTAGAAACAGAAGTGCATCAGCTGCTTTGCTAGTGCGGCACCTGTGGATGTGAAGCTTTCACTAGAAACAAAAGTGCATCAGCTGCTTTGCTAGTGCGGCGCCTGAGGATGTGAAGCTTTCTCTAGAAACAGAAGTGCATCAGCTGCTTTGCTAGTGCGGTGCCTGGGGATGTGAAGCTTTCTCTAGAAACAGAAGTGCATCAGCTGCTTTGCTAGTGCGGCGCCTGTGGATGTGAAGATTTCTCTAGAAACAGAAGTGCATCAGCTGCTTTGCTAGTGCGGCGCCTGTGGATGTGAAGATTTCTCTAGAAACAGAAGTGCATCAGCTGCTTTGCTAGTGCGGCGCCTGTGGATGTGAAGCTTTCTCTAGAAACAGAAGTGCATCAGCTGCTTTGCTAGTGTGGCGCCTGTGGATGTGAAGATTTCTCTAGAAACAGAAGTGCATCAGCTGCTTTGCTAGTGCGGCGCCTGTGGATGTGAAGCTTTCTCTAGAAACAGAAGTGCATCAGCTGCTTTGCTAGTGCGGCGCCTGTGGATGTGAAGCTTTCTCTAGAAACAGAAGTGCATCAGCTGCTTTGCTAGTGTGGCGCCTGTGGATGTGAAGCTTTCTTTAGAAACAGAAGTGCATCAGCTGCTTTGCTAGTGCGGCGCCTGTGGATGTGAAGCTTTCTCAAGAAACAGAAGTGCATCAGCTGCTTTGCTAGTGCGGCGCCTGTGGATGTGAAGCTTTCTCTAGAAACAGAAGTGCATCAGCTGCTTTGCTAGTGTGGCGCCTGTGGATGTGAAGATTTCTCTAGAAACAGAAGTGCATCAGCTGCTTTGCTAGTGCGGCGCCTGTGGATGTGAAGCTTTCTCTAGAAACAGAAGTGCATCAGCTGCTTTGCTAGTGCGGCGCCTGTGGATGTGAAGCTTTCTCTAGAAACAGTAGTGCATCAGCTGTTTTGCTAGTGCGGCGCCTGTGGATGTGAAGCTTTCTCTAGAAACAGAAGTGCATCTGCTGCTTTGCTAGTGCGGCGCCTGTGGATGTGAAGCTTTCTCAAGAAACAGAAGTGCATCAGCTGCTTTGCTAGTGCGGCGCCTGTGGATGTGAAGCTTTCTCTGGAAACAGAAGTGCATCAGCTGCTTTACTAGTGCGACGCCTGTGGATGTGAAGCTTTCTCTAGAAACAGAAGTGCATCAGCTGCTTTGCTAGTGCGGCGCCTGTGGATGTGAAGCTTTCTCTAGAAACAGAAGTGCATCAGCTGCTTTGCTAGTGCGGCGCCTGCGGATGTGAAGCTTTCTCTAGAAACAGAAGTGCATCAGCTGCTTTGCTAGTGCGGCGCCTGTGGATGTGAAGCTTTCTCTAGAAACAGAAGTGCAGCAGCTGCTTTGCTAGTGCGGCGCCTGTGGATGAGAAGCTTTATCTGGAAACAGAAGTGCATCAGCTGATTTGCTAGTGCGGCGCCTGTGGATGTGAAGCTTTCTCTAGAAACAGACGTGCATCAGCTGCTTCAGAAGCTGGCTGAGCCCCCGCTCCACCAAGCCATTCTCTGGAAATGGTATAGCTTGACACGCATGCAGCCCCTCCGTGTTTTCAGGTAACTAAAAGTCTAAAGTAAACATTAATACACTTAAAAAAGCCCTTTTGTCTGCATGTTTGTGCTGGTGAGTTTCCGTCAGTGCAGTGTGCCGTTCTCTTCAGAGTCAAGTGACATGATGGGGGGTTCCTCTTCAGCACCCTGCAGCATGACCTCCTGGGTGCTATCCAAAATGAATAACCAACAAGAGCACCCATTAACTAATAACTTTTATATTAGATGGCACCTGCACAACCCTGGAACCAGCTCCAGCTTCCACATCTTAAACAATAGTGGCAGGTTCACAATTCCGGTGTGCGATATAATTAGGGGACGGGATGTAGCCTAACAGCTAGAGCCGTCAACCTCGAAGCTGGGGAACCGGGTTTGAGTCTCGGCAGAGATGCTCAACATCCTGTGATTCTGGGCAAATCAGTTAATCTCTCCATGCCTAACAAAATGAATGTGTCCGTCTGTAACGCAACTGGTGCTCATGTAAAGAGCTCTGATACCTTCGGGTCGAGTTTGCGCTATATAAAACTAAAAGAAAAATTATACTGTTATCTCAGGAAAGGTCACTTAAATACTTGTTCTTTTGGCAGTGCGGGCTGACTGGTAGGGAAGCGGGTAGTGCATGTTCACGACTCCGTGTCCGGAGATAGCTGGAAACATGAGCATACAGTGTTGTTTCGGGTGTTCCTATACCATCCCTCTCGCAAGATCCCATCTCAGAAACCCCCACGCGCCAGCTGCGGCGTGTGTGTTGTTGAATTGTTAGCTGCACTCTAGATTCTCAGTAGAGTATTCAGGTCACTAGACCTGTATTTTTTAATTTTTCGAGGCCTGATCATGTAAATTAAAGCTGCGTTTCACAGGGATCTTTTATTTTTAAATACATAAAGTAGTCTGAGTCATTCCTGGCCACAAACCGGAGCCAGGAACATTATTTTACATTTCTTTTCATTGAATTTGAATGACTGAGAGGGTGTGGCGTAAGGGCCAGAGCTGCCGACTTCGAAGCTGGGGATCCAGGTTCAAGTCTCGGCGTAGGCTTGACATCCCCCGATTCTGGGCAAATGACTTAATCTCCTATCGACTTTGGCCTATGGACAGCGCCTAAAAACCCTCACTGGAAGCATTATAAATTGTAATAAAATAATAAGAGAAATGTAAAATTGGTTCCTGGCTCCGGTTTGTGCCGAGGGACCACTTGCAAGTGGTACTTTATTAGGAGGTGCTAGGGGGGACTCTGGGAACAATGCACCAGTTGCTCGGCCTTCAGTAGCTCACAATGATTTTACTGATCAGAAGTAGCTCTCTCTACAGAAAAGGTTGGAGACCCCTGGTACTGGTAGCACCAACGGTTTCATGCAGTAAAAAGTTACCACTGTAGAACTAGCAGGATTTGCAAGAGGGAAAGCCGTGCACCTATTTGGCACACGTCCACTGCCTGTGTCACCCTCCTATAGAGAATTCCAATGTTCTGCTGTTATTGTCCAAGTTGCGACATGCTGTGAGAACTGTGCATATTATGTACCAGCAGAGCATGACAACAAATACGAAGCATCCAATGTGAGCAAGTAGCGGCCTATAGGGGCACTGCATCAGGAGGAAGCGGGGACCACTTACCTATTTATTAAGAGAAGGTGAACCCGTCTCGGGCAAACAGCTATGGCACTCTGTAACAACTCTGTAACACGCTAACAACAGCAACAGCAAATCCTGACGAACTTCCGCACCGTCTTTAGTGTTACTGGTGGAAGCAGAAGTTTTAAATTCTGAATCCAGCTTTGTCGCCAGAATGAAAGGGGACGTTGGAGGACGTTAAAGGGTGGTGAAGGGCATAGTTTTCAGACTGTAACTGGAAAGTGTGGGCACGGATGTGTGCAGGCATTTTACAGCTTTCGGGCTTTTCAGAGATGCACAAAGCCCACAATGCCCATGTAAGCAGCTCGTTTTCCCACTCGCATACATGGGAGCAGATTGATTTCTGAGCAGTGTTGGTATGGTGGGAGCCAAACTTGGCTCTGCCGGCGGCAGGCAGAGTTTTTACCAAACTCCGTGCTCCAAGCAGAGCACAGGATGTGGCAAAACTGTGCCAAAGAAGTGGAGTTTTCCACCCACTCCTAGAATCAACGTCCCTGGTCACATGATACAGCAGTGGGTGATAGGAATGAGTTTACATGACACAGTCTGCTAGTCTAAAACAAGTCACATGACAATCTGTGATACTCTGTTCGTCACACTTTGAATATAGGTATTTGGACCTCTGCAGTGATGTGATTCGTCCTAATGGGGTCTCATACACTATAATCTTTGTTACAGTTTAGCTACATGCTGTAATCTATAGCGCCTAGACAGTAACGAAAAGAGTGGATGTTACATTTGTGCTACATATGGTGGTTTGGGTGAGCATGGAGTGTGTCTATTGTGATTTAATGTATGGGGACAGGAGTCCATTTTGGATCCCGTATGTCTGATTAGTACATATGATGGAGGATGGAGGGAGCCCGCCAGATAGGGAGGTAGATTGTGGAAACCTTCCTGAGGTCTTTGAAGTGGACCAGACTTCTGTGAAAGGAAGGAATGAGGGAGACAAATGATGCTCTGAAGGTCATTCGCTGTTCACGTCCTGCATTCTTCATCCCCAGAAGAGTTAATGCAGTTCTGTGTAGCAGCCGGGAGCGAAGGCCTCTCTTCTGAGCCTTTGTGTCAGATTCCTCAGTCACGGCACACACAGCTCCACTCTCTCTTCCTGCCAAGATTGAGTGACAAAGACTTTTACCTGAGCAGTCTGTGCTAATAAATAAAGGGCCCGATTCACAAAAGTAATCTGAGACAAAATCCTAACTTTACGACTTTTGGTATTCACAAAAGGCATTTAGGAGTAGTAAAGTTAGGATTTTGTCTTAAGTTTGTCTTAAGATGTGGTCTTAAGAGAAAATCCTAACTTAAGTTAAACGTAACGGGTATTCGGCTACGTACGTTATTTTAATTCCCAAGATATGTGTGCATTCGGGGAATGGGTCACCTCTAAATTCACGTTCAATGTGTCGGGCTCATAATTTGGAGATAATAGCAAATATACAGCACAATAAAAAATAAGCAAGAAACTTGAGCGTGCCCACCGCCTTCACCCAATCCTTTATTGATTTCCTCTCTACTTAAGTGACCCCCATTAGTGCCCTTCTAGCTCCAGCAACATCGTATGGCGGTGCTTGAATGCTCTTTGAGCACAATGGGTGTTGCGCGCCTGATAGCTCCCCTAGCACACTATGCTGCTTCGAGGAACTGAGCAGAAGTACAAAGAGGTAGAGGGTACAGAGTCTGAATGTACAACAGAGGGTCATGAGTGAGTAAATATACTTTACATAGTTTACATGTTTACATAGCTCCCAGAGGCGCAACTAGAGCCAAAATCAGCTGAGTGGAGCTGCAGGAGCTCTAAGAATGGGTGAAAGAACAACAAAGCCTTGTCAAGTAAATGGTCTTTTTAAAGACCTGTGAAGTACTGGGTGCGGCCGCAGTAAGACAGACGGCAGACCACAACAGCTCCTCCCCCCCCACGAGAGCCAGGCAGGGGGCCTGGTGTTGCTCTGGCCCTTGGGCCTTTCACACCTTGGCTCCCCATGTGCCGGACCAGCCCTAAAGCAGTGTTTTCCGCTGACACCTCCGCGATATTGTTGCTGCCACCACGAGGCTCTAGGCCCCACCTTCTGGAAGCTCTCTGGAGCTCTAGGGATTCCCTCTCTAAGACCAATTGCTCTCTTTTTTTATCCTGAGCTTAGCTCTCTCAAACTCAAGCAGTTGGCATTTCTTCTCATAAGAGGTGTCCCTTTTATGAGAAGCAGAGGACCCTACAGAAGTGCCAGAATTATTAGATTCCTGGGGAGGAGATCTTGATCTTCTGGGTAAATGTTTAACTCTTCTGGCGGGGGTAAAGAGGGCCACTGAGGCCTTCTCCCTCACCTTCAGGAAAAGTTGGATTGTCCAGGTTAGAGTCATTTTGATCCTCCCGGCCAGAATCAAAGTCTAGCTCATACTAGTGTTTACTACTTGGCCTTTCCTCTTCTGCTGCCCCACCCATCCTGCCTGCCTCATCAGACCCTGGGGTCTTTCTAAGGTCATCTAAAAGCAAAGCCTCTATGAGGCGTTGGGTGTTTGCACTTTTCCCTGTCTTCAATTTCCAAGAAGTACACATCGCTCTCAATTCTTGGGATGGGAGATGGTCATATCTAGTTGGTAGGGGCCTCCTGGCTTCTGCCCTTGAAGACAGAACTAGTGTGGTGTGGTGTGTGCACCTACCTACTCTAGTGGGGCCTACTAAACTCTCTTGAGCTGTAGAAAGGGTGTGCTAAGCCCTTGACACACAACTCTAAGTTCAGTAGAACTTACTATATTCTAGACTTGATTCATATGTACCTATAGTACCTATAGTGGTTTTCAGTTAGTCACTCAAAGAGATTATCTGGTAGAGCAATAGCAAGCTTGAATCCAACCGCTGCACACCAATGTGAGAAGTTGGCCTGGTATATGCTGTCCACTAGTTATAGTGGGCACCTTGCACCAGTCCAAACAACCCTTATTGATGATAGGTTTAAAGACAACCTTTATTGAAAGCTATCCTAGTGGTAGCTGTAGAGAGCAGCCTTCAGACTAAGTCTTGAAGGAGTGTAAAGCAGCTTGGTTTACCAGATTATAACCTCTTGAATGACCAAATGAAAGGAGAACCACGCAAGGTATACATATAAAATATATGTATTTATTACTAAACACTCTCTACTAACCTCTTTATGAAATTTGAGAACAAGGCACACAATATTACAGTTCTAAAACTATAGTAATTAGCACATTATACAATGGGCTCCGGGGGGGGGACCAAACCAAATATTAAGAATGTGGTACAAGAACCACGACTTGACTAGACACAGTGCCTAGAGCACTTAGAATCGCTGGGACCCCAAGGAACCACCGAAGGTAGTGACATAGGGGACCCAGGGGGGATGTGTGCAGTGTGAGAACAAAGCCGCGAGCGCCGTAGGATTCTATGAGGAAAGTCGCGGTTGGTATTTTAAAGTGAAGGACACTTAGGAGAGGTCTTTGAGCAAACCCCTTTGGACTTAGGAGGTTCTAGGGCCAACACCCACGGGAGCACCGAAGTACTCGATTTACCTCACCCAGGGAAGCCGAGTGCATAGGTGTCAAATGGTGTCGGTAATCGTTGATTTCAATGGTGATATGCTGCAAAGTGCTGCTGCCGGGAAGAGGAGAAGTGTCCGGTGTGATCCAAGCCTGGATCGGAGATGTGAAGAACCTGAAAGCAGAGGGGACAGAGTCTGGGTCACTAACCAGTGACCAGGGGCACGATAGATGAATGCCCACCGATGTCAGATACTTCAGGAGTGAAGAGGTGAAGCTTGACTCTGCAGCCACGGGGACCAGGAGATGTCGACGATGACCAGAGTCCGGAGGTGAGCTGTCCCATGAAGGATGTTGAGTGCTGGGGGTCAGTGTCCGGATTGAACACCAACAAGCCTTGGCAACTGCAACCCACGCGGTCAGAGGAAAGAAGCTTTGGTGACGACCAGCAAGGTACAGGGGACTCCCCAAGCGATGGAGAGTCAGGGCACATCTGGAGCAACCAGATAAGCCCAATTAAACTTAGTGTTGCCTTCACAGGGACCCACCAGTCGACGGACCAGGGCTCGTGAAGGGACCTCGAGAGGAATCGCACAATACCAGCCCACGGGACACTAGGTGAGTCTAGGCCAGTAATCTTCAGTGGAAACACTGCTCGGGCATGGACTAGAAGTAGTCCAAAGCACAGCCTCAGGGATCGCCAAAAAGCATATGCTGCTGCAAATGGTTGTGGTGCCCAGGGGTTCGGGTTGCACGGTCTCCACGAGGGATACAGGCCTCAGACTTCCTGAGCACACAGATCAACCTCAGAGACCATGGGAACCCACCTCCTGTGTTGCAAAATTCTTCAGAGTCCTCAGGAGCTTTGGAGATGCAAATCGGACAGATGCGTCTTTGGTGCCTGCCAAGCAGGGGGGTAACTCCTTGACTCCAAGGGAGATTCTTCGGTCATCCTACGTCGTGTAGATAGCTGAAGTTCTGGGATTCTGTAGCAGGGTTTCGTCCAGGTAAATCTAAAGTCCTGTAGTCAGGGGTTCCTACTTTATACCCAAGGAAGGGGTGGGATAAACTCTGGGGACCCACCTATGGGAGGGTCAGGAAAGAGGGGTGGCTACACCCCTTTCCTTTGTCCAGTTTCGCACCAGAGCAGGGGCTGGTAACCCCAGCAAACGGTTTGAGCTGGACTATGCACAGGGACACCAAATGGGCCCCCAGTGCAGACTTCAAAGCACTCTTGGAGTGCACCCACCCAGCCTTAATACACTAAAGCCTGTCTGGGAGGTGGTCACACCTCCCTGTGACAGGAAACCTATTGTCCAGGCCTCCCTTGCCGGAGTTTCGTCCAGCATCAGGGCAGACTCGTGTCTGTGGCTGCAGCATCCATTTTGTGATGCCAGGGTTCTGTTATAGCTGGTACCGGGTATACCGGTGGTGCCATGTTTCTCCCTCTAGTAGGGTGGAATCATACCTCCCACACCAGTTACTGGTGTGGAGGTATGATTCCAAGGTGTTTGACTCCAAACACGACATGTTTCCATGCAGCCATTCCAAAGTTAGTATTTTCCGTGAGGTTATAATGCACATAAGAGTATATGGTTTGGCTGCATCACAAACAACCCCGGAATAAAGATTCTGAAAGCTGCAGAGGGGCTCTGCTCATGCATGGGCACCCTCTCACATGAAACCAAGTACCCTGCCTTCAGGATTGTTAAGGCCTGCCATAGGGGTGACTAATAGGTTTACATGTGCAGTGATATGGGGAGATATAGGTAACCTATATCTCAGTAAGGGGTGCATACACCACCTTACACAGGCTGCTGTAGTAGACCTGCTGTGTCATTTTAAGGGGCTTCCCAGGTGTGGCATAATACATGCTGCAGCCTCTGGTAGGCCTCTGGGGTGCCTATGCCCTGGGTACATAGTATACCATATACTAGGGACTCACAAGGGTACCCCAGAATCCAATCTGGAGTGTACCTAAAGTACATGTAATCAATATAAAGGGGAAAGGAGATAGGATGGGGTCCTGAATAGCAGGATCTCAGCCAAACTAAGTCGAAAACCAGTAAAACACCAGGAAACAAATGGGGGAAACCGTGCAGACAGATCCTACAGGATCAATTTTGTTTTACTTTTAAACGTCTTTTAATTTCCTATCTTTGCACCTTCTGTCATCTTTTTGTAGTTACTGTACACACTTTGCTTTTTTATTTATGCTTGTGCTTCTTTGTTTTGCTTAAACAGAAGTATCGCAGAAGTAAAACGAGTGAAATGTCAACCGTGCGCACATCAAAGGTCTAACTGCCTTTGCTGGTGTTACTTGCAGGAACGAGCGCAAGTCTCTCTACTATCTATTGACATGCCTGCCAACCAATGTGTCTCCCCGAACTTAATGGGGGTGACTCACGTTCCGAGCTGCTTCCTTCTCGGGCCTAAATTGCAATTCGGTTTGTAATGCTTTGACTCCATCAAGTGGCCAAGTGGTGCAACAACTATGAAAAATCAGTGACAGTCGGTTTCAACCGGGTCAGCTGATTTTCTTCCGGTAGGGTACTGTCGGGCACAGTCGGTTTTAACCAATTTCCGTACAGCCTAATAATACATCTCTTCAAAGCTGCATGACGAATACATAACGGCCACAGGAGCAATGTCCCTGGCCCATGGTAATAATATCTACTATACGTATCTCCAAAGCTACATGAGTAATACATGACAGCCATAGGTGCAATGTTCCAAGCCCATGGTCATATTAATAATACGTGTCTCCAAAGCTGCATGAGTAACACATGACGGCCCCAGGTGCAATGCCCCCGGCCCATGGTAATAATAATAATACTACGTCTCTCCAAAGCTGCATGAGTAATACATGACGGCCATAGGTGCAATGCCCCTGGACCATGGTAATATTTATTAATAATACGTCTCTCCACAGCTGCATGAGTAATACATGACAGCCATAGGTGCAATGCCCCCCATGGTAATAATATTAATAATATGTCTCTCCAAGGCTGCATGAATAATACATGACGGCCACAGGTGCAATGCCCCCGGCCCATGGTAATAATATCAATAATACGTTTCTCCACAGCTGCATGAGTAACACATGACGGCCACAGGTGCAATGCCCCTGGCCCATGGTAATAATATTAATAATACATCTCTCCACAGCTGCATGAGTAACACATGACAGCCACAGGTGCAATGCCCCCGGCCCATGGTAATAATATTAATAATACGTCTCTCCACAGCTGCATGAGTAATACATGACGGGTACAGGTGCAATGCCCCCGGTCCCTGGTAATAATATTAATAATACGTTTCTCCACAGCTGCATGAGTAACACATGACGGCCACAGGTGCAATGCCCCTGGCCCATGGTAATAATATTAATAATACATCTCTCCACAGCTGCATGAGTAACACATGACGGCCACAGGTGCAATGCCCCGGCCCATGGTAATAATATTAATAATACGTCTCTCCAAAGATGCATGAGTAATACATGATGGCCATGGGTGCAATGTTCCTTGCCATGGTAATATTATTAATAATACGTCTCTCCAAAGATGCATGAGTAATACATGACGGCCACAGGTGCAATGTTCCTTGCCATGGTAATAATATTAATAATACGTCCCCCACAGCTGCATGAGTAATACATGACGGCCATAGGTGCGATGCCCCCCATGGTAATAATATTAATAATACGTGTCTCCAAAGCTGCATGAGTAATACATGACGGCCACAGGTGCAATGCCCCCGGCCCATGGTAATAATATTAATAATACGTTTCTCCAAAGCTGCATGAGTAATACATGACGGCCACAGGTGCAATGTTCCTTGCCATGGTAATAATATTAATAATACGTCCCCCACAGCTGCATGAGTAATACATGACGGCCATAGGTGCGATGCCCCCCATGGTAATAATATTAATAATATGTCTCTCCAAAGCTGCATGAGTAATACATGACGGCCACAGGTGCGATGCCCCCCATGGTAATAATATTAATAATATGTCTCTCCAAAGCTGCATGAGTAATATATGACAGCCATAGGTGCAATGTTCCTTGCCATGGTAATAATATTAATAATACGTCCCCCACAGCTGCATGAGTAATACACGACGGCCATAGGTGCGATGCCCCCTATGGTAATAATATTAATAATATGTCTCTCCAAAGCTGCATGAGTAATATATGACAGCCATAGGTGCGATGGTTAAGGCCGTGGTAATAATATTAATAATATGTCTCTCCAAAGCTGCAGAATGTATCACTCAAATAACAGCTTTAAATATATTTTGGAAATCCATTTTTCCTCTAAACATCAGTTTATGAGTTCTGAAAATAAATACATATTCATCTCAAATACACACTTCAGAATTTTAGTACACATATTAATTCAACCAAGCAAAAACATCTAATCTAGTAGGCTGGGCTACACAAGAGAGCTACTTGCAGGTATCTGGAGAGATACCAGTATGTCACAAGCTACTCGTTGGAGAAGCCTGGTCTATTGAAATTATAAGTCAGTAGAGTTACTGAAGTAAGGGGTGGTAGCAAGCACAGGACCACTATCATCAGACAAACCAAACGCATAGGACCCTTTGAGGTTCAACAACAGGTCATGGGCTCTCCGTCACCCTCGGAGGGATGCTCTCCGTCACCCTCGGAGGGATGCTCTATGTCACCCTCGGAGGGATACTGTCCATCACCCTCGGAGGGATGCTCTCTGTCACCCTATGAGGGATGCTCTATGTCACCCTCGGAGGGATGCTGTCCGTCACCCTCGGAGGGATGCTCTCTGTCGCCCTACGAGGGATGATCCCTGACAAGCTACGAGGGATGCTCTCTGCCACCATCTTAGGGATGCTCTCTGTCACCCTCAGAAGGATGCCCCTGTCATCCTTGAAGGTCTGTGTCACCCTGGAAGGGATGCTCTCTGTCACCCTCTGAGGAATGCTCTCTATCACCCAGGAAGGCATGCTCCCAGTTACCCTCGGAGGGATGCTCTCTTTCACCCTCGGAAGGATGCTCTCTTTTACCCTCAGATGCTCTGTGTCACCCTAAAAGGGATGCCCTCTGTCACCCTTGGAAGGATGCTCTCTGTTCCCCTGAGAGGGATGATCTCTGTCACCCTACGAGGGATGCTCTCTGTTGCCTTACGAGGGATGTTCTCTGTCACCCTCCAAGGAATGCTCTCTGTCACCCTCAGTCATGCATTTCATAATGTACACAAATTATGAATATTTCACTTCCTTCTTTTGTGTTATTTCCCAAACAGCATCTCACCTTCAGGAGTTCCCACGCTGGTGCCTCACACTTCTTTTCTAGCTCCGTTATCACGGCATTGAGAGAGGTGATTTGATTGGACAGTTTGGTGATATTTGCATTTTCTACCATGGTCATTTTCTTCTCCATCTCCTTCAGTCTCCCGTGCAGTGTTTGCTCATTTTCGTTCAGGAGTTGCCGCAGTTTTTCAATTTCAGATTCAAGTTTTTTCTTCTCAGTTCCTAGCTTGTTCTGTCAGAAGCAAAGAAAAGCTGGTTAGATATTATAAAGCTTCCTATAGGCTGTCCTGGATGTGGGGGTCCAGGAGGAGAGTGGAGGGGTCACTTATTGAGATTGTCATCACCTTGCACAAAGGGTTTGTCTGAGAGACATTCAAAAAATGACATTTGAAAGAGAATTTAGATTTTTCACAGCCTGGTGGTCAGAAAATCTGTATTTTATTAAAGACACGGGGGCTAAGATTATGCAAATCTCCTTTATTGCCTGCTCACAGCAGCAACAATCGAAGAATATAGAACTTCAATAACATTCTAGGCTATAGATTCCCCCTGCACGCAGTGTTCTCCCTTTTTTGGCGCTGCAAACAAGATAGTTTCTAAGAGCCATAACTTTCAAACGAAAAACGTCATCAGTGAATACGTCTTACTCTGGAAAAGAAAAACCCAATACAAAATCAATAGCTTTTCTCCAATAGGGAGGGTTCCAATTGAGAGGGATAATCTTAGCCTCTGTGTCTTTAATAAAATCCAGATTTTCTGCCTACCAGGCTGTGAAAAATCTAAATTTTATGGGATGACACAGAGGCTAACATTATGCAAGTTTAAAGTGCATTTAATACACTGTCAATAGCGCTTGTAACAGGTCTAAAATAGCAACTTTTGAACATACTTTTATTGGACCAATCCGCAGCCCCGAGGAGATCTTCCTGGAAGAGAGGTTTGGAGGCCGATGCACCCTTAAGGGAGTGTACACCAAGCATAGTAATGTCTACACCTGCTTCTTTCATTGCTTCCTTCACCCATCTTGCTATGGTTGGGGAGGGACCTGCTCCATGAGGTAATCTATAGAATATTAGCAATTGTTCTTTATTTCCTCTCGTACTCACAGTCCTTCTCTCATATTCCATCAAGCATTTCACTACTCAAAGAGTCTTTCATTCTGAGACAAGAAGGGGTAGAAAACAGAAGTTGACATGGCCTCTGTTCGCCTTTTAAATAAAAGCTAACCCTTTCTGATTGGTAGGCCCTGCTGGTGATGTCTAAGGCTTTTACGTCTGAAGTCCATCTAAAAGATACCAGGCATAGCAAGACAGTGAGTCTCTGGTGAAGCAGCGAATGAACCTGCCAGTAATTCCAAGCAGTTGATGTGCAACTCCTTCTCCTGATCTGTCCCGCGTCCCCCGCTGATGAGTCGCCACATCTTCCACCCCAACCCTCTAAACTCGCGTCTGATTCTATCACTATCTCCGCATCTGCCATTCCATGCTCCTTCATTCCTCAGCCACCAAAATAGTTCCTTCTTTGAACTGAGGGATGAGGAAAGTCCGAAAGTGAGACTGCACATTTGCCATAGTCTGCCCATTCAGGTGAATTGGAGAAACCTTTGGTGTGGAGTCCAAATTGGGATGGTCAGGTATGCATCCTTTAGATCTAACCGAGTTAGGCAATTCCCTTTCCTTGGTACATCTCTAAGGAGATGCACCCCTTCCATTTTGAAATTGTGGTAGACCACCCATTTGTTCAACTCTTTAAGATTTATCACTGGTCTCATCCCTTTGTCCTTCTTCTCCACTAGAAAGATATTACTGATAAAACCTGACTCTGTCCCCTCTTGTATTGCCCCTCTGGTCAATAAATCCTCTACATCTCGTGTTACTAAGACAGAATCTTCTTGTGAGAATTTAAATTCTGGGAACTTTTCCTTTGTAAAGGTGTATCTGTAAATTTGATCTTGTAATCCTTCACTGTGTCTAGGACCAAAGAGTCCTGATTCACCAAATTCCAGTGTCCACAAAATTGGGCTAGTCTGCCTCCCACCTTTATGGGGTATCTGAAAGGTCTTTCATAGCTCTTACCTGCTGAAAAGCCTCTTTGTCTCTGCTCATTTCTGAAGCCTCTCCCGAGAGGTATTTTTTTCTGTGGGTATAAATGACGAATGTGGGCTCAGTGTAAGGGAACAGCTGGTCTGGCAGTTCATTGGACTGCAACTGCCAGAATTCAAGCGGTTTGCCCAATCAGTTAGAATGGCCACTGTAGTGTCTTTACTAAGTTGTCCCAATCTTCTAAAATGGCTCTGGCACATACAGAGTGGGGCTGACCATCTGTTAAGGGACTTTCCTCGAATTGTGTAGTCCTTTCTTTATTGTTGTGTCCCAGACTATCTCTTTTTTTGTGTTATTTATTAAACTGTGCGATGATTGTGCATCGCACCGTTGCCTTTATTTACATGGGTAAAAGTATTAAGAGAGTGACCCTTCAAACAAAGGGAACTGGGTCGGAATCAAATAATAGCAAATTGTTCCCTCTGGAATTTATGAGGCGTCCCTAGATCTACACATTCATACTGACATAGGTGCTCAACAATAAAATGATAGAAGACAAGGAAGAATATGCACAAAATATAACAAGCATTGGCCTAGCCAATAGGCCTCGCCTTTGGGACCTTATAAGTGTTTAGTTATCCAGCACAATATCCTTGGTGCAACAACATCAACTGTTGCATGGCTAAACACTTACAAGGTCCCAAAGGCAAGGCCTATTGGCTATGCCAATGCTTGTTGTGTTATGCCATTGTCTGTGACTTTCCTGAAAGCTTAGTGGGGCCCCTAGAAAGGTGGGGCCCTGGCCCAGAGCCCACATTGCCCATGCCATAAAATGCCTCTGCAGAGATCACAAGTTGTCCACTTATGGTGGGAACACTTCATCCAGTCTCGTTTTTATTGTCTTTAAATTTTCCTCATCGTTTTGTTTTTCTCTATTTTAAATACATAACTACTGGTACCAGAATACATTGAAAGACGACTGGATGAAACAATTAAGGCTACCCACATGCTGCGCCTTAGGAGCTCTTAGTGCCTAACTCACCCTGAATACAGCCATATCTGGTCTAAACCCTCCCTGTGGCTACCACAGCTCTGAAAGCCTAACTCACCCTGGCTCCACAGTTATCTACCTAAACCCTTGTGGTGGCTACCACAGCTCTGAGAGCCTAACTCACCCTGGCTTCAGCGATATCTGGCCTATACCCTCCCAGTGGCCACCACAGCTCTGAGAGCCTAACCCACACTGGCTGCAGAGATACCTGTCCTAAATCTTCCCAGTGACTACCACAGCTCGTAGTGCCTAACCCTCCCTGGCTGCAGAGATATCTACCTAAACCTTCCCGGTGGCTACCACAACTCTGAGAGCCTAACTCCCCCTGGATGCAGCGATATCTGGTCTAAACTCTCCCAGTGGCTACCACAGCTCTGAGAGCCTAACCCACACTGGCTGCAGAGATATCTACCTAAACCCTCCCAGTGGCTACCACAGCTCTGACAGCCTAACCAGTATCAATCAAAGCTTTATTTCGACATGAAATATCATAAAAGCACAAAAGTACATAAAACACAATTTCATAAAAATACATTTTAAAAACATGTTATAAAAGAATCTATTTACTTTATATACAATAAATATTTAAAAATGTATTAAACTTTAGCAGCTTTGAGGATAAAAAGAATAATCAACTGGAGCTAGTTAGCCTCTGCCTAATCAGCCATGCCCAGCCTAAAAATTTAGCCACCCCGCAAACTATAGTAGTATTTGTGTCCGTTTTGAGGATTCTCAGAGCGGCAAGGTGATCCCTTGTTCCTAACTGCAGACAGACGGGCCTGAACCATTTCATTCTTGGTGGCGCATATGCTGGGCAAGCGAAGAAGGAGTGGGAGATATTTTCAATAGCACCCAAGCAGGTTGGACAATCCAGGGGAGTCTTGTGCGGGGGATTCCACTTGCTGGTGCGGTCGCGAAGGGGAATAGTCCCAAACCTGAACTGAATGAAGAGTGATCTGTCCTTGGGCTTCGTGATGAAGTCCAGATAGGGTTCTAGAAAGGGCGTAAGCTTGTGCTGGCGGAATGCCTCTGTCAATCTGCCAAGATTGGGGTCTCTTGACTCCAGAGCATCAACCCATGCCCAAAAAGCTCTTTTAGTTTCCTCCTTGGATAATGGTGCCCCCAAATCCCGGTCAGATGCGAGGCCTGTTGCGACCAGAAGCTTCTTGATATTCGTAAGCCACTCGATTTTGTGGGCTCCTCGCAGATTCATAACCTCCCTTAGGCCGTCGGCCTAGTTGGAAAGCTCAGGGGTACGCCACAGCCGCGCCCAATATAACAGAGGACGGAGAGTGACTAAATCTCTAATAGAGCGCCTACCAAGATCGCTCAGTAATGGTTTCGTCGGGGTACCCCTTGGGAGCGATACAAGGTCTCTAAAGAACCTATTTTAGTTGGTCACAAGGGCATCTACACAGCAGAAGCCCCATAATTCCGCGCCGTAAAGAGCACTACCTACCGCCTTTGCAGCGTATATGTCCAAAACTGGAGCAATGGGTTTAGTAGTGGAGGCACGGAATTCCTTTCCCAGGGCTCCAACTACCCGTCTATGGTTTAACACCATTTTATCGATATGGGGCTGCCACTTCAGTCTGTCAGAGATTCTAATCCCCAAATAATCGAACTCCTTGACACGCTCAAGTGGTTTCCCGTCCAAAGTCAGGGTAGATCTGAAAAATCTGGTTGGGTTAAAATCGAGAAGTTTGGTTTTGGAGGTATTGATGACAAGGCCTCTCAGCTCACAAAACAGAGAGAAGCGAACTAAAAGCTTCTGCAGTCCTGCTGGTGTTTTTGATATTAGAAGCGTGTCATCCGCAAAAAGAAGGGCGGGGACTTTGTCACCTGCCAATGTGGGGACATCAGCTTCAACTTCGAGCAGATAAGAGACTACGCCGTTCACAAACAGTGTGAAGAGCGTGGGTGCCAGCACGCAACCTTGGCGAACCCCTCTATTCACCGGGATTTTATCAGTTTTTTGTTCCTAAGACCCCCATCTGATGCAAGCAAAGTTATCTTCATGCATCCGAATAAGAAGGTTTAGGATATATGGTGGAATCCCCATCTCCTCCAAGATCAGCCACAGGCGATCACGGGGGACCAGATCAAAGGCGGTCTTAAGATCGATAAACGCCAGGTAAAGGGCGCCCTTACCAATAGTGACCACCTTCCAGTATAGAAGCACTAGCCTAAAAGCCTGGTCAATTGTGCTAGTGCAGGCCCTGAAGCCTCCCTGGAACTTTGTCATAATGCCGTTTTCATCCACCCAAGAGTGGATCCTCTCCAGGAGGACCCTACCGACCAATTTCTGTCCAGAATCTATGAGACTGATTGGGCGGTAGTTCGCTGGATCCCCCCTAGAGCCCTTCTTGAAAATGGGAATTACTTCAGCTCCTTTCCATGATTCGGGCACCGGTGAGCCTTCCAACAGAGCATTAATAAAACTCGCAAAATACGCAGCCCATCCGTCAATGTTGGCTTTGTATAGGTCACCCGGGATACCATTTGGTCCCGGGGCCTTTGCAGGTACAATTTTATTAATGGCAATCTCAACCTCTTTCTTCTCGATCCTAGAGAATAAGAGGTGGTCTGAGTGTGTGGCTATGGACCCCGTTCGGGTGCAAGGGTCCTCCATATGCTCCACCCCTACATATAGACTCCTAAAATGGTCAAACCATTCCCTATCCGTAATATGGTTGGGAATTTGGTCCTGGTCGTGGTTAGTGGATCTTCTCACTATGGACCAAAAAAGCTCGCCATTTTTTGAGTGGCTCGCAGATTTTAAACAATCCCAACGCTGCTCTTCCCAGTCCCTCTTAGCAGAAGCGAGGGCCTGTCTATAATGCAGCCTCGCTTGCCTGACCTCTCCTGGATTGTTAGATTTGATAGCGAGGACCAGGCTGTTTTTTTTTTATCTGCAGCCCTTATTGAACCACTTGTTTTCTGACTTGACACTTGGTTTACATTTTTTCCTATGATCAAGAAACAGAATACCAATCGAGTCCATAGTTTCCTCAAAGACTTTGGTGTGGCCAGCCGTGTCCCTAGATGCTATGGAGAGCCTGGCGGTCTGGTCAGCGAGGATTTTCTCCAGAGTAACTAGTTTTGTATTGCACAGAATAAATGTAGGCCATTTGAGGAATCTATTACAATTAGAGGGCAGGAGTGCCTTGGTTGTCATTTGCATTCCGGATGAGGGGGTTTGCTCTTGCCTATGCCACATCTCCCGCATGCTGAGGGACAAAGAGTTATGGTCACTATTGATTGATGGTATTATAATCATGTCGACAACAAGTTTCCATCCCCTCCTGTCGACCAATATGTAATCAATTCTGCTTTGGCAAGAGACCCTATTAAAAGTGTTTGCACCCGCTGGGTCAGAAATTGTACGCCCATTAGCAGCTCTTATCCCGAATTCTAATGCTAGAGCATTTATTTGAATTACGACCGGGGACCATCTTTTTACAGGGTTAAGAGATAGTGAGGGAATACCCCATCTAGTGTCCTCATCATGTGTTCCTGGCGTAGAGCAGCTGTTAAGGGTAATCCTAAGGTTAAGTTCTGCCCTAACCCATACCATGAGTCCGCCAGAGGGGCGACCACGGCCAATTGAGGTAGCTGGTACAAAGAAACAACAAAACCCCGGCTTGTACAATGGCTCAAGGCTCCAGGTTTCCTGGAACAAGCATAAATCATGGTCCTCGATAAAATCACTCCAGTCTGGAAGAGTGAGCTTGCTGCGTAGGCCTGCCACGTTCCAAGTAACAAGCTTAAAATGACTAGAGAGATTTTCCCGGGGAGTTGAAGCACTTGGGGGGTGGTCTTGATGATAATCAGTGCTAATAATGGGCCTCTGAGGTGAAATTGTCAAAGTAGGTGATTCCAATCCCGGGTGTTCTGATGGTGTAATAAATTCTAGTGTGCAGCAACCTGGGGGGGGGGGCGGGGAGCTGTTTAATGTACCTCCATTACCCTGCAGTCAGTCAACAGCCTCTAGGCTGCTGTATCGATTTTCCATAGGGATAAAATCTAATGGCAGTGGGGGTATGAGCCAGCCCCCTTGCGGGAAACCCCTCCTATTCCGGTGAACGAGCGTCGACGCATCCGTGAAATGACCAGGGGGATAAAAATAGGTCAGGGGAAGGGCTCTGATGGATACTCCTGGACTAGGATATCTCCAGTTGCAGATGTACTCAACAGTTTTGGGATCATTAAAATTAATTAGGATACAGTCCCCCCTTATATTCTTTGCCAAGTGGCCTACCCATGGGACCCTTCTTAACATGAGTATTTTACAGGTTTTGTGCATTGGCAGCGGTCTATTTTTATTGAGCCAGTGCACCACCCTGTTCCTCAAGGTTGTGGGGGACTCAGCTTCGTTTTTGCCCAATTCGGGGACCCCTGTTAAAATTACTACAAATGGGGAAGTTTCAGGTGGCAAGTTAAGGATATTTGCCCCGCTTGGGGTCCTAGGTGTAGATATCCTAACATCCTCTTTTGGCTGAATTGTGCTATGCTGTGTGGATTTCCTGTGATCGGGAACTAGTATAGGCTCATTAGTTACAGTTAATGCCTGGTATTCAGAGGGGACTGCTGATTGAACATGGGGGGCCACCGGGTCTTTTTCTACTCTTATATTAACCGGTGTTTTCGGAGCCCCAGATTGATAAATATTATTCGAAGTGTCAGTCAATACCCCAAGACCACGTTCAATCCTAAGTAGATGTTGTTCAATCTTGTGTATTCTGTCCTCCAGGACGAAGGAGAAGCCTAATTGCATCATATATATCATGTATATTCAATAGGTCTGAAGCCCTTCCCTCAACCACTTCACTTGTCCCCCCAGTAACATCCTGACACACCATTCTAGTTGGTAATAAGTGGGGTGGGGGAGCAACTTTATCTGCCAATACCGCCAATAAAGGCTGATCGGGGGCAGCAGGAGGTATTTTCGTCTTTCCTGTGTGGCTTACTGGTTTTTGCTTTATTTTGCTGGTCTTGCCCTTCCCACCATAAATGGAGGAACACCCTTGTTTATTTTTAGGGATTGCCCCGGGGTTTCTCTCTCGCAGCTGCCTAGTGCCAGACTCTGGGGCTATGCTAGAGGCAGTCGGCAACAAACGAGGAGAAATTAACAAAGAATCAAAGGCCATGGACTGGTCTTCCAAGGAAGCAGCAGCAACTGTTCCACTGGGTAGCAAGTCCTGGCCCGTAAGATCCACATCAGAACCAGTAGTGGCGACATGATTAAAAGTTTGCTGTACAGGGGAACGCACGTTGGCGAGATGACCCATAGAGGACCTCCTGGCTGCCGCAAGGTTCTGCGAAACACGGCGTTCCAGGAGCATAATTTCTTGGTCAATCACACAGTTAACCTTTGTGACAAATTGGTCCATTGTTCCAGTGAGATGTACATTAGCCACTCTGCCTTTAATATCTTTTGGTGGCATGATAGAGACCAGGGGGTTGGTTAAAGAGGAACCAAACCCAACAAAAATAATAGAAAATAACCGTCCAAATATACAGCCTCAAAAAACAGTATTCCTCGCAATAAATCTCATGGAGTAATAGGTCAACAGTACCTTAGCGCGTATGATGAAAATGCGACGATAGGGGGATTGCCCAGTCCAGTCCGCTCCGGGCAGTGACGGGCAAGGACGGGCCCGCCCTTGGCCCGGGCTTCGCCCGGGCGCTGCCCGCGCGCGTCCCGCGCTGCGATGGCACCCGGCGGCTTTTGTGCTGTTCCGGCGCGCCCAGGTGACGTCACCCGCTGCACCGGTTGTGTGGGATGCTGGGTAAGGTGATTCTTCAGGGCCGTTCCCCACACGGCGTTGAGAAGTGGAGAGGTAACCAGGATTCCCCCACTGGCGAAGCCGTTCCCCTCACGGCGGTTCAGAGGTATGGAAAAAAAAGTATTACTGGCTTTCTGTCCTAAATCCTCCCAGTGACTACCACAGCTTGGAGTGCCTAACCCTCCCTGGCTGCAGTGATATCTAAATAAACCCTCCCAGTCGCTACCACAGCTCTGAGTGCCTAACCCTCCCTGGCTGCAGAGATATCTACCTAAACCCTCCCAGTGGCTACCACAGCTCTGACAGCCTAACTCACCCTGGATGCAGCGAAATCTGGTCTAAACCCTCCCAGTGGCTACCACAGCTCTGAGAGACTAACTCACCCTGGATGGAACGATATCTGGTCTAAACCCTCCCAGTGGCTACCACAGCTCTGAGAGACTAACTCTCCCTGGCTGCAGCGATATCTGGTTTAAACCCTCCCGGTGGCTACCACAGCTCTGAGTGCCTAACCCACCCTGGCTGCAGAGATGCCTGTCCTAAACCCTCCCAGCGACTACCACAGCTCTGACAGCCTAACCCACCCTGGCTGCAGAGATACCTGTCCTAAACCCTCCCAGTGACTACCACAGCTCAACCCACCGTGACTGCAGAGATATCTGTCTGAAGTCATTGTTGATGTCCACTAAATTCTGCCATGCCGTGGTAAACTTTAATGAGAGCGCATTTCGGGCCTGCTCAAGTGTTCAGGACTTCAGCTTTGGTGAGAATCTGGATCTAGCATGCTGTCTATTTGTGGGACCTTGGTGTAAGTTTGCCTGCCTGCTACACGAGTCATGGACCAAAGCTCTAATTAGTGTACCTTTTTTCTTTTTTTGCAGTTTTATATAGCGCAGACTCGACAGAAAAGTATTGGAGCGCTTTGAACGAGCACCAGTTACGTTACACAAGAACGCATTCATTAGGTCTCGCCTAGCAGTTCGCATGCGCTGCTTGGAAAAAGACCTTTAGCCATCAATTCTGTTTTGGCCCCAAAAACGTGCACACGTTGCATTGCTTTCAATGGCAACGAGTGCACGTGTGGCGATTCCCTTGCAGGAGCGAGCTTTGACACCATATGTTTGTAATTAACTTGCAAACACATGGGGGCAGATTTACAAGCCCCTTGTGCCTCATTTACGCTGCCGTTGCGTCACTTTTGTGACGCAGCGGCGGCGCAAATCCAGCGCCATGGTGCGGGGTACTTACAACGTGACGCGGAGATGCGTCACGTTGTAAAGCCCTGCGCCACATGTAGGCGTTTCTGCACGGAGGGGAGCGTTCCGGCGCAGGAACGCCTCCTAAAAGTGGCTGAGTGAAATCTACAAGATTTCACTCAGTCACTTTTAGGCCCATGCTGCGTCAAAACCCTGCGCCTGCCTGAAGCAGGCGTAAGGATTGACGCAGCATTAACAAGATAGGACCCCCCACGCATTGCTGGAGCTGCGTCGCGCTTGCGACGCAACTACAGCAAAGCACCACTTTTACGGCACAGATGCATCACGCATCTGTGCCGTTTTTGCCCCATGGTGCGCCGCATTGTAAATGCGGTGCATCCATGGTGGCGCACAATAACTGGCGCATCCCTGCTGATATGCAGAGATGCGCCAGTTATTGTAAATATGCCCCATGGTGCCCCTGGCTGGCTCCCACAAGGGAAACGCTTTGTGTGCTCTGGGCCTCACTCCCCCCACCCCTCCCACTTTTAGAGCGAGGCTTGTTTATTTAACACGTTTATGAAAGCCTTATTTAAAAGCACTGCCCTGCAGACACAAACGGCTATGCTCCATTTGCCCACTAGATGACGCTCCTGAGCTGAAGATGGACCACATCCAGCTGCGCTCGCTCTCTGCGCCTGTATTGTTCCTATAATCCAGTGCAGAGAGACGGGGGCTGGCTCCGCGGGTGAAGGTTTGATGATCTAATGATGACGTAATGCTACTGCAACCACGGCAGGCCAAGTGCATCCCCTAGAAATGCTTGTCTTCAACAGATCGCAGTCAGTGGGAGAAGACTGAAGTAGATAAGGGCTTGAGAATAGATGTTTCTGCGCATGCACAGTAAACCCGGCACACTAGAGGAAGTCAAGACTGTTCAGTAAATCCCTTTTTATTTTTTTGCATCTTTTATATAGCGCCAACTCGACCCGAAGGTATTGGAGCGCTGTACATGAGCACCGTATTTACATTACATTTTCAGGCACGGGGAGATTAAGTCATTTGCCCGAATCACAGGATGTGGACGCGACCCCGAGGCTCGAACCCTGGGGGCAGATTTATGAGCCCCTTGCGCCACTTTTGCGTCACTTTTAACATGGGAAAAGTGACGCAAAAGTGGCGCAAGGGGCTCATAAATCTGCCCCCTGGTCTCCAGCACCAAAGTCGGCAGCGCAGCCGACGGACCACATCCCCTCCAATATTTCGTCTCAACATATGAATGGAGCAGATGAGGATCAGTTACTAAGAGAACAGCAAATTAAAGGAGACAAGCTGTGCCCATCAGTGTTGTAAACAAGCTCAAGCAGACAGGCATCCAAAGCTGTGCCTATCAGCGGAAAAAAGGCACACGGTGTTAACAATTTCCCAAAATGCTGTGACCCCTGAACGCCCCCGTCCCCGGCTAAATAAGCCCGCCAGCGTGAATACTCTTCAGCATAAAACCGCTTAGTTAGAAGGCGTGATAATGCCCGCGGCTTCCAGTGTCTGTGAGGCGCTCAGCACCACAGAATTCAGCTTGTGCAAAGAAGCTGCGCCACAGCTGCGAGGCGCTTTAATGCCGGGACTGGAATGGCGCCGCATCAACGAATAAGGCCAAAGCTGTAGTTGTACTGAGCACAAGCAAACATTGGGGCAGATTTACAAGCCCCTTGCGCCACTTTTGCGTCACCTTTCCCTTGTTAAAAGTTGCGCAGGGGGCTTATAAATCAAAAGTGACGCAAAAGTGGCGCATGGGGCTTGTAAATCTGCCCCCTTGTTTCTCAATAGGCTACCGTATATGAGAAAGCTACAGAGGCTACCAGGGATGGGACAGGACAGGGCAGATGGACTCGTGGTTAGGGGGATGCTGAAAGAGAAGCCTCGAACTTCAGGCCTAATGGCACACAGGGACGCCGCGGCTTTACATGACTCGGCTACAAATTCTAAATCAACCAAGCTGTAAGTTAGTTCATAATATTGGTAGAGATGAGGTTCATTGGCTAGGGATGTGCAATCACATTTGATTGGGGTGTGTTAGCGCTCATCTGTCAATCCATTCTTTTCACTAACTTATTACTAATTATGCTGGTATTTGTTATTCTTATTCTTTGATAATACACATATTAAATATTAATGTGTTGCACAGCACTTGTGTGTGTGTTCTGATTTCGGGATGTAAGTGGGCTGTAGATTATAACGTGCAGAAAAGACACTCTCACCTATAGGAGCAGAACGCGGTAGGAGGGTTGAGGCATGGCTTCCAGTCTGCCTTGACTCTGAACATCTCCTGAGCGCGAACCCGATAACTTTAGGGAACAAGAGAAGGTGCTGTCTCTCCTCTCTGTGACGAGCGTTTTTCGAGGTTACTGTGCGTAGAATAGGCCACTTCTCTCACCTTTATGAATGGCTTTTTCCTGCAGCTGTGTATCTGACAAAGACACCATCAACACCTGGTTTCCCTTGAGTCTCACCGCTACTGAACAGTGGACTCGATGCCCATTCAAATGCTGTTTCCTAGTGACTGAATACAATCAGATCGGGGCCTTCCCTTCCAGTGGCTGCTGGTAATTTCACCAGGGAGGGGGCGGGCGTCCACACATACACACTCATGCACACACATGCATTCACACATGCACACCAATTCACAACACTCACTAACAAATACACATACATTTATCGGTAGTTCATTTGTAAAAAAAAAAAAAAAAGTGCCGGGGTTCTTGTCGGGAGGCAGCTTGACCAGCCCATTTCTCTTGTTAGCGCCGCCTAAAATAGAACCAACTATGAACCATGAAAGTGGGGAGAGGGTGTAGCGTAATGGCCAGAACTGCCTTCTTCGCAGCAGGTGAACCAGGTTCGAGCCTCGGCATCTGGGCAAATCTAGGCAAATCACTTCATCTCCCTGTGCCTACCTTAAATGAATGTGTCCTCAACTGGCGCTTATGAAAAACGCCGGTGTTGATGATTAAGTGCTGGTACTGAGCACCGGAAACCACCGGCTCAAATTAAGCACTGGCATTCATACATACACTCACACACACACAAACCATACAAAAAAATAAAACTTACCTTCACTGTAGAGAGAGAAGCCTTGAGGTCCCAGGAAGGATGGGACTGCTGCCTAAGGTCAGCCAATGAGGGAAGGCACTAGTCCCTCACTCATCACAAAGTGGGATGGGGTTACCTGTTATCTGTGATGATGTGTCCCTGATTGACATAAGGCCCTGGGCACTTCAGGGCTTAATACTGAAATGCCCAGGTCTGAGACAATCAGTGACGCTCTCCCTCGTCACGAGGGGGAGGGCCTCAATGCACTTTTGCCAGACTGAGGAGGTGAAACCCACAGGGCTGTGAAATCCTCAGCTTGGCAAAGGTCAGCTCAGGCAGCCAGGAGCATGCGCATTTAGCGCATGTCTAGCGCCTGGCTGCCTGACCGGAACACGAAGAGGCTAGCCTTTGCTCAGCCTGACAGACATTTTTCTTCCTGGGAAAAGGTGGGGCGTGGCCCCTCAGCTTATATGGATGGGCCCCTGCTGTTCCCTTCACTGACTGCTGTCTCTATTATTTCACTTCACAAAGACTGCAAAGTTCTGACAAAACTGAAAAGAGACTGTCTGAACATGTTCAGTGACAACAGGGCAGGCAAGGGCTACTGGTTTCCGAGTGGGTCAAATGAAGTTGTTTATGTCTGCTGTCATAGGGCTTGACTAACAGTGAAGCCGAGCCTTTCAAGGTTTACTCAAAGGAGAAGGTTTGGGGTACAGAATGACAACTAAACACACATACATGTCACCTAATTATTCAAAGTTCAACCAGTGCTGTATCTTTAAAGAACGTTATTCTAGTCACAAAAAAATACTATACTGATCCAGGATGTTGTATCTACACAAGTTAAGTGGAGCATTTCAAAATATGTGGCTAACAATAGCTTGTTAGTTCCAATAGGTTTTGGGAACTGTCCGGCCTCTGGATCTGTCCGGCCTCTGGATCTGTCCGGCCTCTGGAACTGTCCGGCCTCTGGATCTGTCCGGCCTCTGGAACTGTCCGGCCTCTGGATCTGTCCGGCCTCTGGAACTCTCCGGCCTCTGGATCTGTCCGGCCTCTGGATCTGTCCGGCCTCTGGAACTCTCCGGCCTCTGGATCTGTCCGGCATCTGGATCTGTCCGGCCTCTGGACCTGTCCGGCCTCTGGATCTGTCCGGCCTCTGGACCTGTCCGACCTCTGGATCTGTCCGGCCTCTGGACCTGTCCGGCCTCTGGATCTGTCCGGCCTCCGGATCTGTCCGGCCTCCGGATCTGTCCGGCCTCCGGACCTGTCCGGCCTCTGGACCTGTCCGGCCTCTGGATCTGTCCGGCCTCTGGATCTGTCCGGCCTCTGGACCTGTCCGGCCTCTGGACCTGTCCGGCCTCTGGATCTGTCCGGCCTCTGGATAAATAAGCCAGTCCTCTCGGGCATGCTGTGTTCATTCAGTGAGCTGCCCCAGTGCACCCTGGTACTCGTAGTCCATTAGACATGCTTTCCTTAGGATTGTGTCTTCCAGTCCCTGCAGTATCTTTCTTTGAAGGAACCCAACTCAACTCACGTGCCTCCCTTATGCAGATTTTGCACAATTAGTCAGCTAGGCAGTTCTTCACAAGGTTCACTATTTCACACAGGTCTCACCACGCTGAATGCACTGCAAGCCTTCAGTTTGCGCCATTGGCCTGGGGTGCTCGGGCATTTGTCTGGCACCCATGAAGGGAGCAAGACATGAGCAAGACCTGTCGGTGTTAGTGGCAAGCTGGCCACAGCGCTGCTGCTCAGCACAGCTCTGGTGGATTGACTATTCGAGGACTGCCTCTAGACTGCCTCTGGATTGCCTCTGGACTGCTTCTGGACTGCCTGTGGAGTGGTCATGCAGGCCCATTAAACACACAATCCAAATAGGGCGAAAGCGTGCACCAGAAGTCAGGTATCCAAAACCACGGGCACCGGGACACCTAGACTGCGGCAGAGCTCTCTGTCAGCTACGAGATGTTTATCAGACTACGCAGACAGTCACTCTGGTGTGTCTCCTGCGGTCTCCTGGTTTATCATGTGCCACAATAATTTTGGGAGTTCTCCACTAGCCTCTCACAGTGGGACCTCTCTTCTCACAGTAGTGCACCCCAAGGGGTCCGCCATCCCTTTCAAGGAACTGCTCAGGTAAAAAACTTTTGATCTGTTGTCTGGCAGGAAGAAAAGGGAAGGAGGGAGGGCACAAAAGAAGAGATTCCCTCCCATATCTATCGACTACAACAATCTGTCTGGACCACACTACTGAGTGAGAGGAGAAGCAGAAAAGTTGCTGGGGGCTATCTTGCACCTCTAACGGCCATTTGATCTACACCTCTCCTAGAGTGAATCGAGTCTGGTCCACTACGAACATACATCAGGAATGCTCTGGGGGTTACTTCTATTTCACATTCTTCTCTGGTAAGGCTTAGCTCGGACCTCCATCTTTAAAAACAAGCATTTGCAATGCAATAGGTCTCGCATTTACGCAAGTTTAAGCTATTGGCATTGTAAATGACAATGCCTTTTATTTGTTTTAAAACGAAAACAAAAATAAAAGGCATTGTTATTTGCAATGTCAAAAATGCACGGCTAAACTTATAAGGTCCCAATCGCGAGACCTATTGGCTACGTGAAAAGAAGAGCCTTCCAGGTTTCTTGAAGTTTTATGGTAGTTTATTCATCAAACAGCATCCCAGCAGAGACGAGCTTCTTTATCTTCAATCTCTCTCTTCAAACTGTTTCTCCTAGAACGTATCACCGCTTTCATTCTATTTGTAGCTAAGTAACAGGGCTATGACATAAGCAGTAGACATCTCTACATATCTCCTTGTCATACAATACAACAACATGAAATATACAACAATATGATATAAAGAAAGAACAAAAGAAAAAGATTAATCAAAACAATAAAATATCAAAAAATAAGCTTTAGGAATCTATACCCAATATTCTCCAGACACATTTAACCATTGATATCTTACGTCGACGTACTTTGCAAACATTCCCTAAACTCCAAGTCGTACCATCTTCCAAATTGGCAACATTAGATCTTACATCTTTGACTTGAAAAGGTCCTGTATATTTGCTTTCACCTTTTCGAACCCATTCATTTTTTCGTACTACAACCCAATCTCCCCTTTGAATACGCACTTGTTTTACACCTTTCCTGGAATCATATACACTTTTCATCTTTTCTTGACCTTCTTCCACGTTCTTTAACACCTGTTCACGATCAATCCATATCCTTTCCTTCTTGCACAACCACACAGGACATTCTTTTTTTCCTGGTTCTCTTCCCTTGAGAGACACAAAAGGTGCTACTCCAGTGCTGGAATGGGGAGTAATTCTATGCATCCACATCATTTTCCTCAACTCTTGTCTCCAAGACAATCCATTTGCAAGAGACAACTGTATATTTTCCATAACAATTCGATTAACTCTTTTTACCAGACTATTTGCCTGAGGTCTAAAAAGAGCTACTTTCTCATGTGTGATACCCATCCTACTGAAGTAATCCACCATTTCTCTTGAAATAAACTGTACTCCGTTGTCAGTCACAATACTACCCGGTATTCCTTCCTCAAGAAAGACCCTTTCAAGAAATTCTATGACATTACTGGTATTGAATTCTCCCATAGTTGCTATCACAAACCATTTGGAGTGATAATCAACTAGAACAAGGATAAACCTATCTCTCATTCCCAACTTGTTAACTGGTCCAATAAAATCCATGGATAATTTCTCCCATGGTCTCGATGGAAATTGTGTGCATTCCAAAGGAGGCTGACGTACAACCTTGGACTTATCGCTATTCAAGCAAAATTGGCAATCCTTCACCAAGGCATCAACTTCACTATCCACCCCAGGCCACCAAAATGATTCTCGAATTCTTCGTTTTGACATTCCCTGACCTGATTGACCCTCATGCATTAATTCAAGAATATGTTTCCTTATACTCCTAGGAGGTACAATTTGCCATCTCCTCATAATGTTCCCATTGCCTAAGCTTAAGTTTTCCTTAACTTTGAAAAATTCCATAAAATCTGGATCCTTGTTATCATCACTACTCCAACCTTCAACAATCCTCGATTCCCAATACTGAATCGCTTTTCATAGCTTTACTCCATTCTTCAGACGATAGGGCAAAGACCCCAGTGTTCCCACAAATGTCACTATTTATATCACCACAAATTTCATTACAGTCTTCATTCACAGGCATTCTTGACAAATAATCAGCAATTACATTTTTCTTTCCTTTAACATATTCACCTTCATAATTAAATTCCATAACAGATAATAACCATCTAGAAATTCTTAGGGTTATATTCCCTTCCAATCCTTTACCGCCTTTGAAGATATACAAAGTCGGCACACAGGAACAATTGTTCGTTCAGGGTTGATTGCACAGCTATTATGTCCAATTGTTCAGAGCGCTTAACTTTTAAATGTTTAGCTCCGTGAAAGAGGTTTATGTTTAAATGGTTGCTAAGCAACTAGGATTCATGTTGAAAAGAGCTTTACAAAGTGCACGAAGAAGCTTAGTTTTAAAATCTTTAAAGATAACAAAGTTGATCTTGAATAATTTCTCAGCAGTACTTTGTTATATCCATGACATGTTCTTAATGATATCACTATTGTTTGTATACCAACAGTTGTATCCTGGCAACGGGGTCTGCTACGTGGAACCAGTCTGTTGGGATCACGGAGACAGATCGGATGCCTTGGATGACAGCTGTTGGGGGTTGCTTCTTATATCTGGAAATAAACCATCTTGAACATCCGTGTGAACCTCGTCTTTAAAATTGGCGACTGAGGATGGGATTGGCATCCAAAAGATAGAGATTACTCGGCAGTGAGAAGATCAAGCACAATACCGATCTTACTGATGAGCTCAGGTTAAGCTTGTAGAAGACCCCCAACGACAGGAATAAGGACAAGAGGAAACACATATTTTGCGTATGTTTTGGGTGCGATTACGCTAGGATTTTGTCTTTGCCTACAAGACTGTGGCGAAAAGCTGTGTGGAGCGCAATTTTTTATCTTTGCCTTCCCGATCGCTCAAAGTGTAAATGCGATTGTGTTGCCAATATTAAGAGTAGAGACTTATTGCAGAGAAAACTACGAGGACATCAAAATGCACGTTGTGATTGAAGTTTGATGTGGGTGGAGCACCTCGCTAAAACGAATTTGAGCATTTGAGCAATTGAGGTGAGAGCGCCGTGCTATTAATCTGACATTCGTTGTTAAATTAATTTGGACTTGAACAGAATGTACTCACGTTGTTGAATGCATTTTTCAACTTGTACCGGCAAAGCGAACACGCGACCATGTTGTTCCCGAGACGGAGTGGAACTCTATGACGCATAGTCCTGCACGTACAACACTCGAGTAAGCGCGACCTCGTGTAAGGTCACGCTATACGTGCCGCCATCTTGATTTTCTTTTGTTGTGAATTTTATACTACAACCAAACGAACAACAAACAGTTCCTGTTTCACTGATATAAGAACAGCGAGTAACAAGCCAAATGAGCAGGAATCAGCCGGAAATAATGTCGAGGTGAGCCTCTTTTTATGGGAACATTGTAGTAGAGTTAGTGCAACATTTATTGCTAGGCAACAGCAATATTGTCGAGAACAAAGTGGTTATTTACATACATACATTGTGTACATCTACAAAATGTCGAACCAGACAATTGTACCTCCCCCCACGTTCCTTCAAGAACCGGGAGCACCTTGCATGTCGTGGGAGGATTGGAAAGAATCCTTCATTACGTATCTTGAGGCAATTGGAGCTGAAGTTTATATTGCCCGTAGGAAGTTGGCGATTCTGAAACACCATTTAGGTGTTGAAGGTAGGAATGTGTTGAAAACACTTCCGAAACCAATAGCAATTGGTGGAAACATAAATAATAGTAATAACTCCGAGGATGATGACGATGAAGATGTATATGAGATCGCCATGGCTATGTTGGAGGAAAACTATGGGAAAAAGTTAAGCATTGTTGTTGAAAGACACACATTTTTTTCGCGAAAACAGTCACAAGGAGAAAAAATTGAGCAATATGTGGCAGCGTTAAGAAAACTAGCTATTACTTGTAAATTCAAAGATTTACGTGATGAAATTATTAGAGACCAATTAATTAATGCCACATGCAACAAGAAAATACAAGAAAAACTATTAGACTTAACGGATCCAACCTTAGACAAAGCCATACTAATCGCCAAACGCATAGAAGATACATCACAGTATGTGAAGGAACTGACAAATCCTGAAGTTTCACCGAACGAAGCCAACGCAACCAAGGTTTGCGAAGTAAATTCTGGATTTAAACAGGGCAATAAAAATGCTGATAGTAAAACTGAAAAGAAAAAACTACCTTTTCGTACAAACAAAATATGTTATAGATGCGGGAGTAATAGACATTCTGCTGATGCCAGTCATTGCCCTGCCGCAAAAAGCAGATGCTACAAATGTAAAAGAATTGGACAATTTTCCAGGGTGTGCAAGTCATCTAACACTTTGCAATCAAAACCAAATGTAAATGCAATTACAGATACATCCATAGTGGATTCTAACGAAAGTGATGTATAAATATATGTTATTGATGAAGTAAATAATGTGGGTGAACCAACCATTAACAGTTATAATCCACCTAAATGTAATCTTACGATTGATAATGTAACGATATCCATATGGGCAGACTCATGTTCCCCTTTCACGATTATAGATAAACAAAATTGGGAAAATCTAGGATCAAAAACCTTGCTACCTACAGATGTTAATCCCGTGGGATATTGTGGTCAAAAGTTGCCAGTGTTAGGATATTTTTCATCTATAATTAAATTTCAGAACAGGGAAACCGAAGCTAAGATTTACGTAGTGGAAAAGGGAAAATCCTTGCTAGGATGGAGGGAGCAGAAAAAATGAGATATAATTCTCAATCCTAATCACCCTGCTCAAGTTTTGTTAACTGAAGCACCAGACACGGAAGTATGGAAGTCTAAATTTCCCAATCTATTTAGGAAAGAATTAGGGTGTTTGAAAAAGTTCAAACATCGCATAATTCTTAAGGAAGAAACCATACCCAAAGTACACAAAGTAAGGAATGTTCCGTTAGCATTAAGAGACCCTCTTAAAGAAGAGTTGAAGAGGTTGTGCAAGGAGGGGATTATTGAGCCCATAGAGGCATCGGATTAGTTAAGTCCAATCGTTATCGCACACAAACCGAATGGCAGTATCCGTGTGTGTGGACTTAAGAGATCTCAATCAGTGCATATGGATAGATCGTTACCCTTTACCTCACATTAATGAAATGTTAGCAAGCATTGATAATGGAATTTTTTTTTCCACTTTAGACCTATCAAGCGCTTATCACCAAATATTGTTACAAACTGATTCTAAACATTTGACATCCTTTATCACACCAGAAGGTGCTTTTAAATTTGTTCGAATGCCTTTTGGGTTAGCCTAAGCATCTGCTGTATTTCAAAGGGTCATGCAGAACATACTGGGTGAGGAAGCCAATGTACGTGTTTTCCAGGATGACATTTTAGTGTGGGGTAAGAATAAAGATGAACACGACAACATTTTGGAGATTGTGTTAAACAAATTAGAACAATCTGGGTTAACAATAAGTTTATCAAAGTGTAAATTTTGTAAATCTGAAGTAGATTATTTAGGGCACACATTGTCCTCTGATGGAGTCAAACCCAAGTACAAACTTGTTGAAGACTTAGAGAATGCCCCCATTCCTCGTGACAAAGAGCAGTTAAGGTCATTTTTGGGATTGGCAGAATATTATTCTAGATTTATTTATACTTTCTCAACTTGTGTATTTCCTTTACGGGAGCTCATGAAAAAGAAAACAATCTTTGATTGGTCTGACAAGTGTCAACAAGCTTTTGAGCAAGTAAAAAAAGCCGTCACAAAAGCAGTGGCTTTGAAACCATTTAACCCTAATGATAAGAGTGGGATTGTGACTGATGCTAGTAGTGATGGGATAGGAGCAATATTGATGCAAGTACATGAAGGCAAGCGTGATAGCGTTTGCATCACGTACACTTAAAGGAGCAGAGAGCACTTATTCCACAATTGAAAAAGAGGCGCTAGCATGTTGGTGGGGTGTGCAACATTTTAGGAATTTTGTATGGGGAACAAAATTCGATGTGTATACAGACCATAAACCTTTAATAGACATATTTTCAACATCTGGTGCTGGAAAAGCTTCTCCACGTATAGCTAAATGGATATACCGACTACAAGAGTTTGATTTCATGTTAAAATATGTACCTGGTGTGAGGAATATTCATGCTGATTGTTTGTCCCGTCTTCCAGTAAACAAACCAGACTGTATGAGTTTTGAGTTGAACACAGACGACTGGGTGGTAGCAAATGTATCAGATGTGTGTCAAGCTATCAGTGAAGAAGAGTGGAAACAAGCCATGTTAGAGGACATATGCATAAAAGATTTAATTGAATGTTTACCCATAAAGGAAGGGTGGAAACTTCAGGAGAGGTTGTTGCAATACAAGGAAATTTGGAACGAACTGTCGTTAGTGAATGGGATTTTGAGGAGAGGTGACAGATTAATTGTTCCCACCTCCCTAAGACTGAGATTGATTGATTTGCTTCACGAAGGGCATGGCGGTATGACCGCAATGAAGAAAAAAGCAAGAAATGATTTTTGGTGGCCAGGTATGGATAAGCAAATTGAAAGGTTTGTAAGAGATTGTATTGCTTGTTCTTGCAGTGATAAAACCCACACTGTACAAGAAAGTCCTATTTATCATACTAAGTGGCCAAAACATGCCTGGGAAAGGTTAGCCATGGACATATGTGGTCCATTTGAGATTCTAGGAATAGGCAACAGGTTTGCCATAGTATTAATGGATTATTTTTCTAAATGGCCAGAGATTACATTTGTCAGAGAGGTCAAGACAAGTAATATGATTGAATTTTGCGAGGAAATATTTCGAAGGGAAGGATGTCCCGCAGAGATACTCACGGACAATGGTTCTCAATTCACCTCCAGCGAATTTAGTGCATTTCTTAAAAAATGGGGCGTAAGACACTCCACGACTCCAGTATATCATCCTAGGGGAAATGGGTTAATTGAGCGTTTCAACCGTGTGATTGGTGAATGCATTCAAATGACCTTACAGAACAAGGGATGTTGGAAAAGTGAGGTGAAAAATATGTTACGGAATTATCGGATAACTCCCCATTCGGTAACTGGTGAGACTCCTTTTTGTTTACTGAAGGGTAGAGCACCATGCTCCATTGCTGTTCCGGCATGGATGGGAAGATGTGGCAGAAGAACAGTGAATGAGAGTGAGATACGAAACAAAGTAGAGAAGTATCAAGATACTTATCAACAAAAACATAATGAGTGTTTGGTAAGGAAGTCCAGGTTGTTCAAGGAGGGAATGTATGTAAGAGTAAAAAGTGATGCCTTCCATTGTAAGGGAAGTTCTAAGTTATCTGTTCCCAAAAAGATTCTAATTGTCAAGGGTAATGCAGTAAAACTTTCCGATGGTAATTGGTGGAACATGAATAGAGTATCTATTTGTAACGCAACTGAAGTTTGTGAGTGGCTCAAAGCTAATCCAATTGGAAATGGAGGCAATACATCTGTACCAAGAGTTGGATTAGCCTTGGAAAAAAATGTGGTGTCCAATCACGGCAGGTATGTTGTTGATTTCAATGTAAGCACCAGACAGAGTGTACGTAAAACGGTACCCCCAAGGAGATTACAAGATTATATTTGTACTTAAGTGTAACAAGCTAAGTATTATTAATTATTTATGGAAAGAGGATATGTTATATCCATGACATGTTCTTAATGATGTCACTATTGTTTGTATACCAACAGTTGTATCCTGGCAACGGGGTCTGCTACGTGGAACCAGTCAGTTGGGATCACGGAGACAGATCGGATGCCTTGGATGACAGCTGTTGGGGGTTGCTTCTTATATCTGGAAATAAACCATCTTGAACATCCGTGTGAACCTCGTCTTTAAAATACTTGTGATGATTTAAAATATAGAGACAAATATCCAGCTGCTTACAGCCATCATATGGTTTTGTCTTGCCTTAATCTTTTCTTGACAATCCAAGGATGGGATGCTGGCTTCTGCTCCTTGCGCAGACCATCGTCGCCATGAAAAGAAGAGCCTTCACAGGTTTCTTGAAGTTTTATGGTAGTTTATTCATCAAACAGCATCCCAGCAGAGACTAGCTTCTTTTCCTTCAATCTCTCTCTTCAAACTGTTTCTCCTAAAACGTTTCACCACTTTCATTCTATTTGTAGCTAAGTAACAGGGCTATGACATAGACATCTCTACACTATGCCAATGCTTGTTTTTGTAGGCAGTGGGAGCAGAGATTACGGTATTTGCCCAGAACCACAGGATGTTAAACGTGTGCCCCAATTCCAAAGTCGGCAGCTCTGGCTCCAACGCTCTCCTGGAGTGGCTCTGCCTGCCATATTTGTCTGGAGTCACCTGAAGGTACTGCTGAGTTTTGGCGAGGGCAGTGCTTAAACTGAGCCAGTGGTTTCCGGTGCTAGACACCGGCACTCAATTGTCGACACCGGCACTTATGACAGGGTGCCACATGGTGGCGTGTTTATCTAGTTTAGAGAGAAGGGGCAAAGGGTGGTGAAAGCAACAGTGGCCTCCTGGCCAGGGCTGTGGCATTTATGTTTTTTACAAATTAAGCGCTGGCTAAGGTGATCCCCTCAGTCCAGGCCATTTTGAACACTATCGCCAGTACAAAGCATTAGACCAGCAAAGCATTGATTTCACGTCTTTGGCCAATTAGTCCATTGTAAGGGAAACATGACTACAACACCTGGCATGCACCAGGCTATCTCAGAATGGCAGGAGAGAGTGTGTAAAGAGGTAAAAGGAGGTGGTCACCCTAGTTGTGGGTCTTGGGGGAAGAGTGACTCTTGTAGCCCGCCGAAGCTTCAGTGGTTGTTACATCCTTTGTAAAGTGGTTGCAACCCTGCTGCACCTGGTGTAATAAGCAGGTAGAAGGAACAGCAGGGGTGAATGCATAGAAGGTTCGTGTCTTTATGTTCCCACTGTGAGAAAACGAGGGGTCATTTCACAAAGCATTGTTGGAAAGGCGTTCGCCGGAAGGGGGTTCGATACACGTCTTGCCCACCCCTTTGACCCACCTCTCCCAAGTAAGCCGAACCAGGCGCGCACACCCTGAACTGCACTGTGGACAGAGGGACACCACACGTATTCTTTGTAGGACGATAAGTTCTTTTATCGATGATTTCAAGGGATCTTTATGACCCAAAAGGCAAATAGTACAGCAGTGGCACAACGTACCACAAGTCAGTCGTGGGGAATGGGGGTAGCGGGACAGTCTTATAAGATAGTGTCTCTGCGAAATACCCTGCGGAAGCTCACAATCCTCGAGCCGGAGGGTGTCGTGTCTCTGGGCGATCTCTTCCCGAGTCGTCCTCAAGGGGAGCGCCGCGAGTCTCTCAGCAGGCACAGGTGGTCGGAGTTCAGGAGCCGCGATTCCGTCAGCAGGGCTCAGATGGTTTAATAGCTGGGGGCCGCGAGTCACTCAGCAGGCCTAGGTGGTTCAGTGTTCGGGAGCCGCGACCTCGTCCGCAGGGCTCAGATGGTTCAATAGCAAGAGGCCGCGAGTCACTCAGCAGGCCCAGGTGACTTCAGCGTTCAGGAGCCGCGACAGCGTCAGCAGGCTCAGATGGTTCCAGGTCTTCTCTGTCCTTGTTTCTCCGGCACCCCTTGTTATACTCCGCTGGTTCTTTGAAGTCCGGAGTGCTCGCAGAGGGGGGACTGGGGTGACGGAGGGGGTTCGGCGGGATTTCCTGCCGCTCACTTCTTTGGTCTTTTCAGGTGGGTCTGGGAGGGACCCCAGACGCTCGGTAGGGGAGGCGCCTGCTCCCCAGGGGCCTGGTGGCCGATTGAGTCCTCCCGGGGAAGGCGACCCGAGGTGTGACTGGGCTGGCGCCTCTGGGTCTGTGTTGAGGGCTCCCGCTTCCTTGGTTGGACATGCGTGGTAGGGTGGTGAGTTGGTCAGGCCATTGGCCGGCCCTCGGATCGGGGGTGGCTGGGGCGGCCGGAGTCGGGGATGTCGTGTCTTGAGGGTGGTTGCAGGTTGGCTGGATGATGGAGAGGGCCACGCCGTGAGGCCGGTCTCACAAGCATGTTTTGTAGTGCTCTCCACTGCAGGGTTCTCTCTCTTAGCAAGAGGAACAGAGAATGTGTTGGTGGTAAGTGTGAGGTGGAGGGAGCAGTGTGAGGCAGATCATCGGGGGAGGCTGGCGATGAGGGGCCCCGCCACAGTTTTTGTACAGGGCGCTCTCAAACACCTGTGACCGGCTAGGTCCTGTCTGCTTTTTAACCACTTAGAAGGGGGACCCCTGACGGCTAATACTAGGCAGGTAATGCAGGGGAAATAAGGAAGACCAATCAATAGAGAGGTTACCTGCCTTGCTTATTCTGAAGGGCCCTCAAAAAGGATCCTGTTATTAGCACAACAAAACCGGCACAGACAGTTGCAAAAATGGTCCAGTAATCAACTGCTTTCAAGCCGAAATCCTTAAAGAAAAATTATCCAACCGGGGTTATCCCTGCAAACTGATCAAGGAGTCCTTTAAAAGGGCTAGATACTTTAATCGAGATGCTATGTTCCGAACCAATGAGACGAGACCCATGGATAAACTTGTTTGTGTTACCAAACATTCGAACATCAATCATAAATTGAGACAAACAATCAACCAGACCGGAGGAGGCATCGCCATCGTCCACAAGAACACCATCCGCATCACGACCGACGCCGACGACACCTTCGCCACCGCCGAACACCTCCACTTCCAGATTCACACCGACCCAAAGACGACCCTCAGAGGCACCCTCATCTACAGACCCCCGGGACCACGCACGTAATTCAGCGAAGACATCACGGACTTCATCAGCCTACACGCCCTCCCCTCCGCTGACTACATCCTCCTAGGGGACCTCAACTTCCACCTGGAGAACAACAAGGACCGCAACACCGTCACCCTGCTGGACAACCTCGCCAACCTCGGACTCAAGCAACTGGTCAACACCCCCACCCACTACGTTGGCCACACGCTTGATCCCGTCTTCTCATCCAACAAGCACATCACCTTCTGCCACTCCACCGGACTCCACTGGACCGACCACAGCTGCGTCCACTTCGGCTTCAGAAAAACCACAACCCACCACCACCCGCATCAGGTTCCTCACAGGAGCTGGAGCAAGATCACCGCCGACCAGCTCACCACCTCCCTCAGCCAGAACCCACCTGCCAGCACATCGGACCCCAACGAAGCAGCCCGCAACTTCACGCAGTGGCTGACCGCCTGCGCCGATGACCTCGCACCACTGAAGAACCCTCCCAGCAGACCCAGAAGCAAGAAAGCCCCCTGGTTCACCGACGAACTCAAGGACTCCAAGAAGACCTGCCGCACCCTGGAGGAAGCCTGGCTCCTCGACCAGACCACTGACAACATGACCGCCCTCAAACACGCCACCCGCAAGCACCACCAGCTCATCCGCACCACCAAGAAGAAATCACTGAAGGAGCGACTGGACAACAATGCCCACAACAGCAAGGAACTCTTCAGCATTGTCAAGGAGTTCTCCAACACCAGCACCGGCAACAACGACATCACCCCGTCACAAGATCTCTGCGACTCCCTCGCCTCGTTCTTCCACCGCAAGATTGCCGACATCCACAACAGTTTCGGCACACCATCCTCGCACTCAACCACCGAACCAACGCACACCACCGCCACCCTCCGCACCTGGACCACGGTGATCACCGAAGACACAGCCCGCACGATGAACACCATCCACTCCGGTCGGTTCTCCAACCGACCCCTGCCCCCACCACGTCTTCAACAAGGCCGACTCCACCATCGCACCCTAACTCCGGGACGTCATCAACACCTCCTTCAACACTGCCACCTTCCCGGAGAGCTGGGAGCATGCCGAGCTCAGCGCCCTACTGAAGAAACCAACAGCGGACCCCACCGACCTCAAAAACTTTCGCCCCATCTCGCTCCTCCCTTTTCCTGCCAAAGTCATCGAGAAGATCGCCAACAGACAGCTTGCCGCCTTCCTCGAGACGAACGGATCCCTCGACCCCTCGCAGTCCGGTTTCAGAGCCAACCACAGCACCGAGACCGCCCTCATCGCAGCTACCGACGACATCCGAGCCCTGCTCGACAATGGGAAAACAGCAGCACTCATCCTCCTGGACCTCTCCGCAGCATTCGACACTGTCTGCCACCGCACCCTAGTCCAACGCCTCAGCAACACCGGCATCCAAGAGAAGGCACTGAAGTGGATCACCTCGTTCCTCGCCGGAAGAACACAGAGATTCCGCCTCCCCCCGTTTCGATCCGAGGCCACCGAAGTCATCTGCGGCGTCCCGCAAGGATCATCACTCAGCCCCACCCTCTTCAACGTCTACATGAGACCTCTTGCAGCCATCGCACGCCAGCACAACCTCAACATCATCTCCTACGCCGACGACACCCAACTGATCCTCTCCCTCACCAGAGACCCCGCCACCGCCAGAACGAGCCTACACGAAGGGATGAAAGACGTCGCCGAGTGGATGAAGAACAGCCGCCTGAAACTGAACTCAGACAAGACGGAAGTCCTCATCCTGGGACCATCACCCTCCGCCTGGGACGACTCCTGGTGGCCCCCAGCCCTGGGCACCGCCCCCAAGCCAACAGACCACGCACGCAACCTGGGCTTTATCCTGGACTCCTCCCTCTCGATGACCAGACAAGTCAACGCCGTTTCCTCATCATGCTTTCACACCCTTCGCATGCTTCGCAAGATCTTCCGATGGATCCCGACCGAAACCAGGAAGACGGTCACCCAGGCCCTCGTCACCAGCCGACTGGACTACGGAAACACCCTCTACGCCGGAACCACAGCCAAGCTACAGAAAAGACTCCAACGCATCCAGAACGCCTCCGCCCGACTCATCCTGGACATCCCCCGACGCAGCCACATCTCCGGCCACCTGAGGGACCTGCACTGGCTCCCCGTCAACAAGAGGATCACGTTCAGGCTCCTCACCCACACACACAAGTCTCCCCACGACCTGGGCCCCAAGTACCTCAACGACCGCCTGACCTTCTACACGCCCACCCGCCAGCTACGGTCTACCAGCCTCGCCCTCGCCACCGTACCACGCATCCGAAGAGCCACCGCCGGAGGCAGATCCTTCTCCTACCTGGCGGCCAAGACATGGAACTCCCTCCCCATCCACCTTCGGCTGACCCAGGACCACCTCGCCTTCAGGAGACAACTCAAGACCTGGCTTGACCCCTTCCCCCAAGTGCCTTGAGACCCTTCCGGGTGAGTAGCGCGCTATACAAGTGTTATGATTGATTGATTGATTGATTCTTGTTGGTACTTGTTAAACATGGGCAATGATGATAACAAACTTCCAAAACCCCTCTTTGCATTTAAGAGAAATAAAAATCTCAAAAACCACCTAGTAAGAGGGAGGATCCAGGAGCGTTCTTTTCCGTGTCAAAAATCCATCGGTGGCCTTGGACCTATCAAAGGAAATCACCGCTGCGGCACCTGCCAAGCCTGCCCGAATGCCATCGTGGGCGATACCATCAACACCACTGAACGTATTGTCTCTCTTCAGGGAATGACAAATTGCTGCACCTCCAACATAATTTATATTATCACTTGTCTTTGTGATCTTATTTATGTTGGAGAAACTGGACGTGAGTGCAGGACTAGGATTGGGAAACACACGTTGAATATTCGAACCAAAAAACTCTCGGCCCCCCTTGTCTGCCATTGGCTTAGTCAGAAGCACTCTGAGGCTAAGAAAGGCCTGAATGAATATTGTCCCTGGGAGAATGCCATAATATAATCTCAAGCTCTTGAATCGCTCCCCCGTGGGCTTTCATGACATCTAGAGTGGATCTTGAGACTGCTTTTGTTCTGTGTTTCTCTTGTAATTTTTCGTTTATAACTTGGAATCTGTGCTCTATGGAGCTTCCTTAGTTTTTGGTCTAATTTTTATTCATTTGTCACCTTATTTTTCTTTTGCTTTGTTGACACAGGCCTCTTTTTCAGTATGCGATCAAAAGCTTTTTAGCTGCCTGGGACTAAAACGCTCCGTTTGCGCGTTTTATTATCTTTTTCCCTACATCTGAGGGATTGGCCTCCCTGTGTGATCTGGTTCGCCTGGTTCTAAGATGGCTGCTGCTTTAAGCGGGGAGTTGAATTCATTTTAGTCTGTTCTTTATTTTTCTAAACTTCTGATTGGTTCTTACAGGCGCCAGGAATCCCTGAAAATGGACCTGCCCCTCTCTGATGTATTCTAGCCCAGTGATCTCCGCTACGCTACACTCTGGGAAAATAAATTCTTGGAGGGAGCAGCCCCCTTTTTCTATCCTGGTAGGTAGTGAAACATGTTTGACAAAGGACTGGTGAACTACGCTGTAACTGAGATGTTGGGTGCTTTGAGACTTGCAAATAAAGGAAGGTAAACGCACGAAACGAAAAGGTAAATACATCAATAACAAGCGCGCACGCCTCGCGCTTACGAGGAGAGGAGGAGGCAGCAGGGGGAGGGGAAAGAGGAGGGGGCATGCGCCTGTTTCCCTTGCGGGAGCGAGCTTTGAAACAATCTGTTAATTACAAACATATCGTTTCAAAGCTCGCTCCCGCAAGGGAATCACCAAACGTGCACGGGTTGCCATTGAAAGCAATGCAACGCGTGCACGGTTTTTGGGGCCAAAACTGAATAGATTACTAAATGTCTCCTATGCAGCCCGCTGCGTAGGAGAGACCTAACAAATGAATTACCTTGACAGTAATGTTGAATTATCTCCTTTTTTATTAAGAAAATTATTACAAATTTAATCTGTTATCTTGCAAATTAAAAACAAAACCCATATATAATATATAATGCGGGCACATTGGACGTTGCCTAAACCGGCTTATCTTTTTTAGGTCTCGCCTGGCGAACGCAGCGCGAAGCGCTGCTGTCGCCAGCGAGATCTATTGTTGCTGACTTTTCCTCGGAAGTGGGACAGGAGATGTGCACGCGCAGGCTTTTGGCGGATTGGAGCCTGTGTACGTGCTTACAGCCACGCGGCGTGCACATCTCCTGTCCCCCTTCACTCGCAATTTCCCTCGCAAGCCAGCATGAAGTTTCACTTTCGATTGTTTTATTATTCTGATTAAAGTGCAGGTTGCACCTCTATCACCATTAACCCCATGGTCCCCTCCACAGTCCCGTGATTCCCGCTCCCCATTGTTTATCCTCTTTAACAGAAGAACGTCTGGATACCTGCCCCCACAAACCAGCCCTCCCACGGACGGAGCTCAGGCAAGAGAGCAGCTCACAGTCCCGTGATTCCCGCTCCCCATTGTTTATCCTCTTTAACAGAAGAACGTCTGGATACCTGCCCCCACAAACCAGCCCTCCCACGGATGGAGCTCAGGCAAGAGCGCAGCTTCTGCCCCCCACCCCCATTTCTCGCCGCCTCACCTCTGGGGGCAGACTGGTCGCGGTGCTCTGCCGGTTGTTGTTGGTTCTCCGGCCCCGGCCCTTGGGTGCCTTCTTACCCTTGGGCTTCAGAGCGGCGCTGATCTCCAGGTCCGAGCAGAAGAGCTCGGCCATACGGACCTCCATGGCGCGGCTCCGACCCCCGGACTCCCCGCCCCCCACCCGGCAGCAGCGGCTCAGTACCGCAGGCATCGGCTCTCTGACACCCGGCCGGAGCCGGGCTAGCGACATACACAAGGGGGCGGGGCCACAGCGAGCGCGCTGGAGCATTTAAATCACTGCTTCGACTGGCACTGATTTTACATCAGACTTGCACAAGATCTCTCCCAGGATTCCTGCCAGGTTCTGAGCGCACACAGGTGGGTGCCTTCGGTGGCTGAGCACTCTGCCGTAAGAACGGGCTCGCGCACTGATAAGAAGACGCCGTGCCGGCTTTCATCGCCATCTACCGGTCGCTGCAGGAATAAGGTAGTATACCGCGTCTCTCAACCAGGCGCTTCAATGAGTAACTAGTAAGGAACTCGACCCAAAGGTATTGGAGCGCTTTACATAGCACCGTATTTACATTGCACATTCAGGCATGGGGAGATTAAGTGATTTGCCCAGAATCACAGGATGTGGACGCGACCTCGAGGCTCGAACCCTGGTTTCCTGCACCAGAGGTGGCAGCGCAGCCGACGGACCACATCCTCTCCCCAAAACCTTCAAGATCCGAAGTGGGTGCCAAGCCCAAGGGCCACTGACCCTTTTCCTATAGGTAGCTACAATGGTTTTAACTGTCCATATTTAGGCTGCGTTTACTGCTAGTTCATTTGTACCATTACAAGCTGCAATGTTGCTGTCCGTCATCGCGCGCACAGATAGCTTACCGTTACATACTTGAAATGTATGTCCGCAACAGACATGAAAATAATGAATAAGTATTGTATTGTATTGTAGTTGCATTTATATAGCGCCCACTACCCCCAGCGAGGCGTCGAAGTAGGTGCTTTTTTAATGTAAAAGGTATACACTTGAGATATTTGTTGTATTTTTCCCACGTTGCAATAGATAGTATACAACATACTCTACTGATCTACAAATGATTCCACCACCTTCCCTAGAATGACATACGCTTTTGTTCACAAGCCATTTCAGACCTGCACGTTACCTTGGTACCTGTTCATTATCTTGATCTGCCAATCTTCGTCAGTGCTCCATATCCCACTGCTTCAGCCTACCAGAACTTGGGCGACATGTCCTTCTTTGGTCTCCTACACCCAGTGAAGGACGATGAAACATTTTATTTACTTTGGGACCCCACAAATTAGGTGCGATAGAAAGGAGGCAGAGTGACGAGGGTTGCGTCATAAGAAGAGCAAGCAAAGGCAGTAAACCTAATTTTATATATATATATATATATGCACACTCTGTCAACATGAGGCATATCTAAGATTTAAAAGTTGAGGTTACAAGGATAAAGATTTAAATCTGGCATTGGAGAAAGCAAATGGTCAAATATTTGAGGAAGAAACATCTGAAACCATGAATCCGAGCATCCTCAATGAAAATATAAACAAAAATAAGAAAGATTATGACCAATCTAGTTATAATATGGTTAGACTCATCAGTACATTTAGTTGCCAAGAGAAACAGCTCAGGAAAATAATATACAAGAATTGGCCCATTATCAAAACGGATTTGACTATGTCCCAATTAGTACCAGACTTACCTGCTCTTACTTTTAGACGTGCACCTTCTATGAGGGATGCACTGGTGAGGACTAGTCCTGAGGTCCCTACTGTTTCTTCTAATTGGCTTAGCAAAAGAACAGGCTTTTTCAAATGTAGCTCGTGTCGAGCTTGTAAGTTTGGAAAAAATATGCATGAAATTATTACAGCTTTTGATTCAAAACCATTTAAAATCAAAACTCTGCTAACCTGCCGGACAGGGTATGCTGTCTATGTGTTAGAATGTTCTTGCAAATTAAAATATATAGGCAGTACCAAACTACAAGTTTATAATCGTATATTGCAACACATACGAGCAATAGTGAACTCAGACCAGAGCTACCCAGTGGCCAGACACTTTAAACATGTGCATAGTAACGATCTGAAGAACTTGAGTTACTATGTAATTGATTCTGTGCCAAAATCAATAAGGGGCGGCAATAGGGAGAAAAAGCTTAGGCAATTGGAGTCTAGCTATATACTTACACTTGATACAAAAATGCCTAATGGTCTAAATACAGGGGAGGACCTGCATAATTTCTTATAACTGTAGAATTTATTATAAGTATATGACGTGTGTCCTCTCTTATCTAATACCTATTGAGCTGTTTGTTTTAAAGAGGAAATTCACTATGATTCCTAGCCTCATTTTAATTCCCGATGTGTGGTCATGTTTTAGCTGGGTTTTACCATTGGTTTTATCTGGATTCTCTGGCTTTTACCTTTGGTTTTATTTGGCTTTTACTGGTCTCTGTTGGGGATTTTTTCATGGGCAGGTTTTAGAGTGTCTTCTCTCTTTTTTAATAACATCTACCTTTGTTTTACCTACTGGTTCTCTTTTTCTATACCCTTGTGTAAATTGTTGTTTATTGTGTCTTTTTACTGCTATGCACTTGCACTTTATTCTGACACTATCCGTCATCAATATTTTGACAACTCTAAATTCAATTGTGATGATATAAATTATTAACAGAGTTGTGATGACTAACTGCGATTTGCACTTTTGCATACTACATTTTGTGTCATTTTAATGTCTTGCACTTGCACTTTATTCTGACATTATCTGCAATCATCATATCAACAAATCTATATTCAAATTGTGATGACTAGAATCATTTATAGAGATGTGATGATTGGCAGTGATCTGCACTTTAGCACACCATTTGCACTTTATGCTCGAGATAGTTTGATTTGTACTTTTGCACTAATATTTAAAAGCATCTATTCGGTAATTCTCAAAATGGATGTATCAGCTATGATTTTAATAACTGGTTATCAATGAGGATATGATCTGTTACTCATGATTTAATGTTTGGCAGTTCTTTTTTGAATATTAACACATATAGTGTTATGTTATTCTACATATTGTGATCTAGAATGTATTTGGACATGTATAGTAGTATTTTTTCTATCTCTCTGATTTTTAAAACAATGTGTGTTACCGTTTTTTTACCACTTAGAGTATTTATTGTGGATTGGCCCTGCAGGCATCATGTGATCAAGGCAGCGTCCTGCTGTCGAAACGCGTCATGCCGAGCACTTGCTGTTTGTTATGTAGCTGTTTGTGGATGGAATAGACCTGCACATTCAACCTCAAAAGGCATTTTGTGGTCCGTATACATATATATATATATATATATATATATATATATATATATATATATATATATATATATATATATATATATATATATATATTACCTACTGGCGGTCGCCAGTAGGTAGTTATAGTTAGGACCACGTTTCCATAGGAAATCCGCAACATTCTATTTTGAATAACTTTGGCGCCGGTTGACGAATCCTCGCGAATTTTTCAAAATAGGTGGGGCGCTACGCTCCGCTCCTACCCTGAAAGTCTCGGGGGGATTCGTCAAGCGGGGGCTGAGATAAAAGGGGGTCCCAAAACGCGTTTTTCCCATGCATTTTTCCATAGGACCTTTAGACAGGGCTACAGCACGAACGGCTGAACAGAATTACTTGAAATTTGGCAGAGAGGTAGTCCTCAGGTCAAGGAAGTGCCTTTTGTAGGTTTGGTGTAAATCTGTTCAGTAGATTCTGTGAAAATAGCCTTTAAATCAATATATATATCTGAGCCAGCTTACGGTGCGCTTACGGTACGCTTACCGTACGCGTACGGTGGCGTGCGCGAGCGCGATTCTGATTGGCTCTTAGATCTTAGTAAACATTCGAATCGGCCGAAACCAGGAAGCGGCGGCCGCCATTTTCTCTCTCGCACTGAGAGTGATGATGAAAATACAAAGCACAAAAACATGTAAAGGGGCTGTTTAGACAGCTCCCACACACATGGCCAAGATGGGGGGGTCCCCAAAGATCCCCCAAGGCCAAAAACGGAATTTTTTTTTTCCGCTAATTTCGCCGATTACGCTTACCGTACGCGTACGGTAAAAAATTATATAAAAAAAAAAATTATCCACACTCTCCCCACCCCGTGTGCAATTGGTGGCCGAAGGCCACCAATTGTGCATGGATTATAAGTTTAGAGAAAAACTATAATATTTAAAAAAAAAAAAAAAATTATCCACACTCTGTCCACCCCGTGTGCAAATGGTGCCCGAAGGGCACCATTTGTGCATGGCTTATAAAAATTTTACGAAAAATTAAAATATTACCTTTCAAAACGAAGTGCATCATATGTCCTCCATGTGCGCACGGTGCGCGAAGCGCATCGTGCGTACATGGCCCATCTAGCGTAACGTGGGCACGCGGTGCGCGTAGCGCACCGCGTGCCCACCGTGCGTGCACGGCACTAACTGCGTAAAGTGGGCGCGCGGTGCGCGGAACGAACTGCGTTAAGTGGGCGTGCACGCCACGAATGGCGTAAAGTAACTTAGCATTTAAAAAACCGTACAAATTCACTGAAAAAACCATAGGTTTCACACACGTTATAGTTAGGAATTAGCATTTAAAAAACCTTGCAAATTCACTGAAAAAACCATAGGTTTCACACATGTTATAGTTAGCGGAAATTTTACTGATAAAAAACTAATGAAATTCCCCCGTTATAGTTAGTGCAGGCAACTATAACTCACGCGACCGCAATCTTCTGCTGATGACATATGTGTCTTTATGAAAAAAAAATATTTGTAATATATGTATAGCTAAAAATGTATGGAAGAAGACATGGGCAAATAAGTGTCTAAATACAGTATTAGCATCAGCAGAGGATTGCGGTCGCGTGAGTTATAGTTGCCTGCACTAACTATAACGGGGGAATTTCATTGGTTTTTTATCAGTAAAATTTCCGCTAACTATAACATGTGTGAAACCTATGGTTTTTTCAGTGAATATATATATATATATTATCTACTGGCGGTCGCCAGTAGATAGTTATAGTTAGGACCGAGTTTCCATAGGAAATCTCAAGATTCTATTTTGAATAACTTTGGCGCCGATTGACGAATCCTCGCAAAATTTTCAAAACTAATGGGGCGCTCCGCTCCTACCCTGAAAGTTTCGGGGTGATTTGTCAAGCGGGGGCCGAGAAAAAGGGGGGGTCCCAAAACGCGTTTTCCCCATGGATTTTTCCATAGGGACTTTAGTCGCAGCTACAGCCCGAACGGCTGAACAGAATTACGTGAAATTTGGCAGAGAGGTAGCCATAAGGTCCATGAAGTGCCTTTTGCAGGTTTGGTGTAAATCTGCTCAGTATTTCCAGAGAAAATAGCATTTAAATCAATATATATATCTGTACGCGCGCAGCGTGCGCGCTGGGTGCGCGCACCTTGCCGTGCGCGAGCGCAATTCTGATTGGTTGTTAGATCTTAGTAAACATTCGAATCGGTCGAAACCAGGAAGTGTCGGCCGCCATTTTGTCTCTCGCACTCTGAGGGGGTGAAAAACAAATGTGGAGAACGTGAAAAGGGGGCAGGGTGGACAGTTCCTGACCCCCTAGCCGTGGTCAGGGGGTCCCAGAAGGACGCCCAAGGGCAAAAAATGTTTTTATTTTTTTTTCGAAAAATCGCCGAGTGCGCGCACCTTGCGCGCACCACCCAAACGGAAGAAATTCTGCGAAGTTCGCGCAACGTGCGCGCACTCCATGATTTAAAAAAAAATAAAAAAAATGTATTTGGCCCTTGGGGGTGAAGCGCTCCGTGCCCACCGCGTGCACGGCACTAACTGCGAAACCTGTGTGCGCACGGTGCGCGAAGCGCACCGTGTGGACACGGCACAAACTGCGTAAAGTGGGCTTCGCGCACCGTGTGCCCACTGCGCGCGCACGGTGCGTGAAGCGCACCGTGCGCGCGCCGAGAAAAAGTTTTGATTAAAAAAATATATTAATAAATACATAACTTAGCATTTAAAAAAACGTACAAATTCACTGAAAAAACCATAGGTTTCATACACGTTATAGTTAGGAATTAGCATTTAAAAAACCTTGCAAATTCACTTAAAAAACCATAGGTTTCACACATGTTATAGTTAGCTGGGCATTTCCCTCGTAAAAAACCAATGAAATTCCCCGTTATAGTTAGTGCAGGCAACTATAACTCACGCGACCGCAATCCGCTGCTGATAACGTCAGATATTACATCACTGATGACATATGTGTCTTTCTGAAAAAAAAAAAAATGAAATATATGTATAGCTAAAGATGAATGGAAGAAGACATAGGTAAATAAGTGTCTAAATACAGTGATGTAATATCTGACGTCATCAGCAGCGGATTGCGGTCGCGTGAGTTATAGTTGCCTGCACTAACTATAACGGGGAATTTCATTGGTTTTTTACGAGGGAAATGCCCAGCTAACTATAACATGTGTGAAACCTATGGTTTTTTAAGTGAATATATATATATATATATATATATATAGATATGTGTGTGTGTATGACTTAGGGGTTAAAAAGTGCCCTAACAGTGTTGCAAATGTCAAGAACAGGCCTTCTATGAGCCAGAAACAACGCCAGACGCCATAATGTAAGTGGAAATGTGGTATTGAGATATCCAGAGGGAAGTAAAAACAGATGACTCGGAAAACCTTCCAGCTGTCAGGCCCAGCAGAAAGATGAACATCAAGAATAACAAACAGGAACTGGGGATTAAGCCTGAAAAATGCACAGGGTCCAATAAGCGGCGCGTTCTGATGTACACTTGCCCAGACAGACGATGTTCACACGCGTACGGGTCGCACGCATGGCACGCTTTTGCTTTCCCTCCCTCCCCTCATTGGGCCCCTCCTTCTTCGCTCAGAGCACCGCCGTACTACATTTTCTTCTTCTGCGGCTAAGGTTCTATCTCAAACATTTCATTTGGTCTTTGCAATAGAGCATTGGAAACATTTTGAAAAATTGTACGTGCAGTCATGTATTTGCTTGCAGAAAGAGGGAAGTGTCACTTATAGTCGTTGAATGTTACTCATAATTACACTGAAATTATAAAAATGTCACACGTAGCAATCTGAAACTTTGGGAGCTATGTTGCATACACAAGTAGCAGGTGCAACGTTACCCCTCCAGAGCTTTCTTTAAAATGTAAACAAGTATTACGTGTGCATGTGTATGTACATGGTGGGGTAATGTACTGTAACTGCTCTCCTGTGAAGCTGTGCTATAACTCAGTATTCATTTAAAAATCAATGTTTTGTTGGAAAACAGTGACCAGCACTTTCTGGGTTCTAAACAAGCATTTGCAATGCAATAGGTCTTGCATTTGCGAAAATTTGAGCTATTGGCATTGTAATGACAATGCCTTTTATTTATGCGTTCGTAAAAGCTGCAAGCGGTGCGTAAAAACGCACTTATAGTCCCTGCTTACAAAAAGAAAGACTGGCAGTAAAAAAGGCATAGTTACTGCCAGTGTTGCTTTTCGCAACCAATGCCTGCACAAATATGCTCAAAGTGCGTGTTTACGCACCCCTTGCAGATTCTTAACATATATAATTAAAAGGCATTGATATTTACAATGCCAATAGTACACACTCTTGTAAATGCGAGACCTATTGCATTGCAAATGCTTGTTCTGAATAGTAAGGAAGTCTGATCAATTTGAGAGGACAAAAAGTTATAAACCTGTATCCTCTACCTACGGAGCCTATTAAATGTACCAGTAGTTAAGGAATATCTAAAAAGGTGAGCTTAAATACTTTTCCTTGGTACACATAATAGGAAAGTAGATAGAACAGGAAAAGTTAAGTAAAAAATCTTTTTCATTTTATCAGGATACACAGAGTTTGGGGATGAAATTGAAAACAACTGATTGAGATTATAAAGAAACGCATATGAAGGAATTAATGAACCTTTATAAGCAATACGTGCCGCTAAAAAGGTGGGTGTATTTGAGAAACAATAGTTTTTCAGAAATAAGAATCTTTTCCTTTTAAAATGTATTAGTCCCTAACTCTGTTTATACTGTCTTCCAGACAGTACCAGCTGCTATTCAAGCACCAAGGAATCAATTTTTCTTCAATCAAAAGAAGATTATAGATTAGGTATAAATTTACTTCACATATAGTGATGTGAGAGGATGAATGAATGAGAGTTGGGGATACTAAAGAAGTACTATGGAGTAGTACTATGGGGTGTATAAGCATGAGATGGGGGTAGTTCTTTTCCCCTACTCCTACCCTTTCTTTTCTATTCTATATTTTCCTTTTTCTCCTTCCCTGTTCTAAATTATATCAAGCTAATTGGTTTTTAGTTGAAATATTTTTAACATAAACCTGACAGTATGTCGAAATGTCTCTGAGACAAAATGTTTACAAATGTTTACAAAGATACTGTTCTTTTGTGTTTTAATTATATCTACAGATTCTAAAATACTGTTTTTTAAAAAATAGTCCTGAAGAAGGTGGTGTAAACCAGTACCTCCCACAGAAACACCGCGTCGACACCATTTTTTCTGAGTATTGTTTTTAAAAAATTGTTTTGGAAAGTTTGAATCTGTTTGATACAGAACTTCATGTTTAGGAGGGACTGGAGGGGCCAAATGAGTTGGCGCATATAGCAAAGGCAAAGCTGACTTTACATTTGAAATTGTAGACATAAAAAAAAAAACGACAAGATCCAATTGTGTTTTTTTTAAAAAAGCATGATTGTCGAACTGTATTGATTTTTAATGGGTTTTGTTTTTAATTTGCAAGATAACAGATTACATCTGTACTCATTTTCTTAATAAAATAAGAGATAATTCAAAATTACTGTCAAGGTAATTAATTTGTAATATTTTGTGTATATTCTTTCTTCTCTTTTATCATTTTCTTGTTGAGTACCTATTTCAGTATGAATGTGTAGATCTAGGGACGCCTTATAAATTCCAGAGGGAATAATTTGCTATTACTTTATTTACATGGGCCAGCAGTTGCTGCGGAAAAAGGAGGGCTGCCGGCATCTTTGTTAAGTAGATGGACTCTCTTCCGTGACCACGCCCGTGAGATGACTCCACTGGACTGCTGCCGATAGGTGAGTCACCGCGTGCGCCTACACGTTGTCCTACACGAGCCGGTCTTTTTTAATTTTTTTCTTTCAAGAAGCTCCCGCTACTATGGCAGTGGGGTGTGGGTTCACACATTTCAAAGAAAGCTGGCCCGCAGCAACAAGTGGCGTGGGGTCGGTCTTTGACAGAAAAGACCGGTCCACAACAAGGGCGTATTTCTCGGCCTTAAGGAGCCAAGGGAAACTCTGAAATGTTGTGTCGGGTACAGAGGTAGTAGGACCTTCGACCCGACGCTGTAAGAGAAGGGAAGTTAAATATAAGAAAACAGCCACCCTCCTTCCTAGGGTTAGGAAAAGACATTGGGACACAAGGGAAGTTACACAATAACCTGGTTGAACGTGTTGGCACCAGGGTAGGAGGGGGATATTATTCCTATTTTCTATAGGGGAGGGTGGGATATCTCAAGGTAAAACAACACAGTAAGGCAGCGATTATGATGCGACCTGTAAAAGCTCCAACCTTAGGTCGGAGCCTTTAGGGCCACATCGTAATGGGCCGGTCAGTTTACTTTCCGATTTAGATGAGATATAAGATATAGGCGGTTGGAAAGTAAACCGGCCGGTCATTATGGCTGGCTTCCGACGAGCTCGGAGAGCCCTTCCGCCAGTCAGCAGCCGGCCTGTAATCTCAAGGGCCAGTCTGTCCGACATGGAAACCATGTCCAAAGCATGTTTGGGGGCCCCCAGCAGGGCCCCCTTTGATGCACGTCCTCTAATCCCTGCACCTGCATGGGTGCAGGGTGCAGGGATGAACCGCACCTCCAATTTCACTATGGGAGCATGCATTACGGCCTGTTTACAGCCGGAATGCATGCTCCCATAGTGGAATATAGGCATGAGACAGAACAGTGTTCGGTCGCATCCTAATGAGGCAGTCGGGACCTTCGACATCGAAATCAGTTCTAAGTATTAGTATTATAAAGGCTGTCCTTATCGTGTGAGCAGAAGCAACAACGAAAGGGAGAACACTGCATGCGGCGGGACTTTATAGATGATTAAAATGTTTTTGAAGTTCGATGTTCTTCAATTGTTGCTGCTGTGAGCTGGCAATAAAGGAGATTTGCATAATGTAAGCTTGGGGTTCATGCCACAAAATCTAACGCAATCAGTTTCAAAGCTTTAGAGCTTTAGTCGCAACTGCCAATGACGACCATTTGCTGAAAACTCGACCCTGTGGTTGCAGCTTTTATTTATTGCATCTGTGTGCAACTGTCCTTGAAGCCCACACTGTCAAAGACAAGTGGCGCGATGGAGACCTGACAAACTGATTTACGCTATCAGTCCTTGGCTCAAATGAGGCTGCCCTACAGCTCCATACAATTAAATCCTGTGCTATAGGAACGGATACTCCGAGCACGTCACCACCAAGTAGGTATAGCAGGGCAGAGAAATGTGCAGTTTGAAGAATATTGCTTTTGCCTTGGTGAACTCTTTGAGGCAAAAGTCACTGAACTGATGTACACAGTAGTCAGTGGGGTAACCCAGAGTCTGTGCTTGATTAATACCTATGCTCATATGGCATACAGGGAACTATAGTATCTAGAACTCTTACAGAGGGTAGAGGCCACCAGAGGTCCGCTGGGCTATTCTGGGGATCATACAGTGCAACCCTGTAACTGTACCTTTTTTGAACTGGGTGGTATTTTTTTGTTGTGAGCTTAAAATATTTTTTTCTTCCTAAAAATGAGTACTGGGCTAGACATAACATTATTGTGTCTGTTGATTGACTGTTGGGTTCTGAGTGCCTGTCGTGCCCTCTGCCTCCGTCAGAAGCCTTTGACTAGTCGAGCCCGCTATTCAGGGAGTCAAGTGCAGAAAGGGATGTCCATGGTCTGTTTCATAGCCACTGTAGGACAGACCTCAGGACACCAGAGTCAAACAACCTCAACCAACATGATCATCAGCCCCTCTCTGACCTTCGTCCCTCCTGCCCCTGATCGTGGTCTGGCCGTGCTCAAACCCTGAGCCTCGTGTCCAGTGCTAGGATCTGGTGCGCAGTGTTTTACAGCAATGAACGGGCACTCATCTGTCAATAATACCAGGGGTTATAGCGACAAGTGAGGTAACAACCACTACAGAATGAAGAGTGTACATTAGGAGAAACACTTCATGAAAACTGTGGGAGTGTTCATCAGATACCATGAAAGGTTCATGGCAATGACACCCTTGTTAAATGTATCTCTACAGACACCCCCTGTTGAATACTTAAATATCACAACCAATGGCAGTGTCAGAGTGGTGATAAATGTGCACCACTGCTGAAGGGGCTTCAACGTTACAGGCCTGCCCCTTCTCCCATCCTGAGGCAGGGCTAGGTGCACTAGTTATCCTGGGACATTCCCGTCAGCTGTGGCCTATCCCTGTAAGAAAGGTCTAATGAAGGCATAAAAACTGACGTCAAACTATGGCCGATTAATAAGACTATTGCAGTAAAATCTTGCAATGGGGATTGAGCAGAACAGAGAATGTCCAAGGTCAGAGGCTGAAGCTGAGCTGTGCCCATTTCGTTTCTAGAATTAGAAATGCATATGTCCTGAAGAAGGGAATGTAAATGTCCCGAAACGTGCTAAGATTAGAGGGCATTTGGTTTAGATGAACTATTCGTGGGTTAAAACTCATGTACACAATGTTGTAGCTTCCATGCTTGCTTTATTACTTAGATGAACTCTGTTGGATGTTCTGTGGTTTGTTGATGTATATACAATACCATAGCATGATTACATTGATAAAACCTTTGTTTAGGAAGGGGCTTACACCAGGCTTGCTCAGTCTGATGGATGTATAGATCACTGCTGATCCACGCATATACAACCCACAGAGGTACACACTCACACAGAAGCACACATTAATTTGCAGACTCACACACAAACCTTGTACAAACTCACAGGTGGATATCTTCAGTCTATGCATGCAGACTCCCAGAGGCACACATCCATGCATATATACTCACACACAGATGCATATAAAGTCTCACTGATGTATAACTCCATATCCATGCATACACACACCCAGAGGTACACACTCATACAGATACACACTTTAATGTGCACACAAACCTTGTAAAAACTCACAGATGGATATCTTCAGTCCAGGCATGCACAGACTCACACATCCATGCATATATATACTCACACACAGATGCATATAAAGTCTCACTGATGTATAACTCCATATCCATGCATACACACACCCAGAGGTACACACTCACACAGATACACACATTAATGTGCACACTCACACACAAACCTCGTAAAGACCCACAGATGGATATCTTCAGTCCATGCATGCACAGACTCACACATCCATGCATATATATACTCACACACAGATGCATAAAATATCTCACGGTTGTGTAACTCCAGACTGATGCATATATCAGACATTGCGATACGCAAACCATAGAGAGGCATCCACATACGTAAGTACCAATCCACAGCCAATAAATGCAGAATAAAGCATATACAACCCTCAACCACACATGCACATAGACACGCACATGTATTTGCATACTCTGTGTCTCAAAACCTATATATGCATATGCAGACACACACAAGCACTAATCCAAGCCCAAAAAACAGGCAGATATAGAGATGCTCAGACATGCATACAGTCCCACAGATAACTCCAGGGCCATCCATACTTGAACAAATACTTAGACACGTACACCTAAGTGTTAACATGCACGCACACACATATGCATGCACACACGCACACTGGTACGTACTCACATCCAGATAATGCCATGCCTGTGCACACATACTCTAACACACACCGTGTGAGTATGTAAGTACTACCTTAGGATCAGAAGAGTAATTCTTGATTTTATGATTTTTTAGGACGAGCCCTTGGCTGATTTCATCCCCAATATCCAAGTGCAGTGACTCCCGTCAGTATATTTATTTGGTGAGGACCATGACCCAGTTTGTAGGGTGACTCATCAGCCTCTGTCTTTTGAACTCTAAGAGGTCACAAAAAGACATGGGCATGGACATATACAGACAACAGAGACACAGCACTCAGAAGATGCAGCCACTCACCCTCATAGTTTTATATTGTTCCTCTTCCTTGACTTTAGACTCCTGAAAATATTTTTCCTCTTTCTTCAGACGATGCAGCCACTTTTGAAGTTTTACCTGCAGAGATGAAAGTTCAAGAAATAAGTGTAGATTTATGGAGGGCCGTCTTTTTTTATTATTAATACATTTTATTGACTTTAACGGTACATAGCGGGTGGTGCTTGAAGCATATATTTCGTATACAGTTTATATGAGATGGTACCAATTATATTCAAACAACAACATTGCCTGTGAACATACAGGCCCAATAACTAAACTTGGCACAGGTTACTACATCTTTCACTATAAGTAAAATGTTCAGGCTTCCATGTTTAGATGACAGAGCGACTCATCTTACCTAAATATGGTCCAGTTTGATTTGATTGCCCGGTTTAGGGAGGGTCTGAGGGCGGCAGGGGAGGCAGGTCTATGCCGCGGTATGTTGCCCAGCAAGACCACATTTTATCCAATGTTTTTGTGGACAACCACGCGCCTGGTACAACACGATTTCAGCCTCCATGCATCTATCCATTGCCTTTCTCCACCCAGCCATTGATGGCGGGGAGGTACCCTTCCATGTTTGGGCAATGCCCCACTTGGCAAGTGTGAGGCCCAAAAATAGTAGATGTTGTTTATAGCGATTTCCTCCTATCCCCTCGGTGCTGTGGAGTAAGAAAAGCTTGGGATCGAATGGAAGACGCCAGGACCCGACTGAGACAAGAAGATATTTTATGGCAAAATGGTTGCAGTGCCCCACAGCTCCAGACCGTGTGTAGGAAGGTCCCCTCCGATTCTCCACATCTGAGACATGTGGGGGACTGGATAACGCCCATCCTCCAGAGGGGGGGAGCAGGTGTAGTATGCTCGGTGGAGGTATTTAAACTGGATTAGGCGGTATCGTGTGGCTATAGTGGCACCTCAGGACTAGCTAGAGCCTCAGTCCAGTCATCGTCTGTAAGGTCGGGGATGTCGGCTTCCCACGCATCCCAGGTTTTGTGTAGTGTGGTTTGGGTATGGGTAGTCAGTGTCTGGTAGATTTGCCGGATCTTATGCGTGCCAAGATCCAACATTAGTAAATGTCCCTCTAGGGGGTGAAATTCTGGTAGACCTCCCAGCGAGCAGATTAGGGGAGTCAGGGCGTGTCTCAGCTGCAGGTATTTGTAAAACTGTGTCCGGTGCAAGTGATATTCTATTTGCAGTTGCTGAAAAGATTTGAGAGTGAGTCCCAGCAGAATGTCACTCTGGGTAGATATTCCAATGAGGTCCCATGCTCGGAAGCCTGGAAGCTCAGCAACAGGTCGCAGGTAGGTACCCTACCGTAGAGGGGTTGTCTGTGTCAGACGCCCGTCCCAGCACATTTTATTCACGATATAACGCCAGAGCTGGATGACGATTCTGCAGGTGGGGGTTGTGAGAAGTTGGCCTGGTATATGCTGTCCACTAATTATAGTGGGCACCTTATACCAGTCCAAACAACCCCTTATGGTGAATAGGTTAAAGACAACCTTTATTGAAAGCTATCCTAGTGGCAGCTATAGAGAGCAGCCTTTAGGCTAAGTCTTGAAGGAATGTAAAGCAGCTTGTTTTACCAGTCAATAATCTTGAATGACCAAATGAAAGGACAACCACACCAGGTATACATTTAAAATATATGTATTTAAGATAAAACACACCCCGCTAGTCTCTTTATGAGACTGGAGTTCGAAGTACTTAATTTACAAGTTAGCAATCAACAGTAATAGCACAAATACACGTTTGGGCCCTAGGGGCGTACCAAACCATATACCAATAAAGTGGTATAAGAACCACGACTGAACTAGATACAAGGCCTAGAGCCTGTTGAATCGCTGGGGCCCCAAGGAACCACCCAAGGTAGTGACACAGGGGACCCACGGGGACTGTGTGCAGTGTGTAAACACAACTGCCGGTTCCCGTTAGCTTCAATAGGCAATGTCGCGGTTGGAAATTTAAAGATTAGGGACACTTAGAATCGAGTTAGGACCAAACCCTTTTTGGACTTAGGAAGTTCTACGGCTAGCACCCACAGGAGCACCGGAGTACTCGTGTTACCTCACCCAGGGAAGCCGGGTGCATAGGTGTCTTTTGGTGTTGGGTCGCGGCGTCGATTTCAATGGCAGCTGGCGAAGAAGTGCTGCTGCCGTGAAGAAGAGAAGTGTCCGAAGAGATCCAAGCCTGGATCTAGGATGGAAGGAACCTGAAAGCAGAGGGGACAGAGTCTGGGTCACTTGCCAGTGACCGAGGGCAGGATGGACCAATGCCCACAGATGTCGGGTGCTTCAGGTGAGTTGATGGGTGTCTTGACTCTTCAGCCACGAGGTCCCGGAGGCGCCGATGATGACCAGGAGCTGGATTCAAACTGTCCCACGAAGTCTGTCGAGTGCTGTGGTGTCGGCGACCAGATTGGACCCAACAAGCCTTGGCAACGGCAAGTTACTCGAAATCAGAGAAAGGAGTCAGGACTGCGATGCAGACCAGCACGGTCTGAGGGCAAGTCTGGAGCAACCAGGAAAGCCCAATCAGAAGAGGAGTTGCCTTTGTGGGGACCTACTAGCCAACGGGCTAGCGATCGTGAAGGAGCCTCGAGCGGTCGCACCTGAAACTGGCCCACAGGTCACTCGTGGATTGGAGGCCAGCAATCTTCGATGCAGGAGGTGCTCAAGGCTGGGGTTACTCGGAGCCCAAAGCACAACTTCAAGGAAGATCAGGAAGATAGTGTTGCTGCAAAAGTTCACGGTGTCCAGGGGTCACGGTTCCACGTCACCCACGATAGCCACGGGCCTCAGCTTTGCTGTGGACTCAGGGTAGCCTCGGGGAAGTCTGGAAATCCACCCCTGGTGATGCAAAGACTTCGGTGTCCGGTGGGAGCTTCAGCGATGCAGACCGGTCAGTTGCTTCTTTGGTGCCTGCCAAGCAGGGGAGTCACTCCTTGACCCCAAGGCAGATTTCTTCAGTCTTCTAAGCAAAGTAGAACATCGAAGGTCCAGGATATATGTTGCAGAGTTTCATCCAGGGTAATCTAAAGTTGCAAGGACTGGGTTCCCATACTTATACTAAGTTTGGGGGTTGGACAGACTCTAGGGACCCACATATGGGAGGGTTTGGAAAGAGGGGTGGTTACACCCATTTCCTTTGTCCAGTTTCACGCCAGAGCAGCAACCGGTTTGAACTGGATTATGCACAGGGACACCAAGTGTGCCCCCAGTGCAGAACTTCAAAGCACCAGAGAGTGCTCCCGCCCAGCCCCAATACACATCTGCCTGTCTGGGGAGGTGGTTACACCTCCCTGGGACAGGAAACCTATTGTCCAGGCCACCCCTGCCGGAGTTTCGGTCAGCAGCGGGAGGCCAGACCCGTGTCTGTGGCAGAGGCATCCATTTTGTGATGCCAGGGCTTTAGAAAGTCCTACCGAGTTAGACCAGTGTGAACATGTCTCTCCTTCTAGAAGGGTGGAATGCTACCCCCACCGCCAGAACTGGTGGGGGGGGGGGTAGTATTCCAAAGCCTTTGACACCAAACACCACATGTTTCCGTGCAGCCATCCCAAAGATAGCATTTACCGTGAGGTTATAATGCACTTAAGAGTATATGGTCAGGCTGCACCACAAACAGCATCAGAGGAGGTACTCCGAACGCTGCAGAGGGGCTCTGCTCATGCAGGGGCACCCTCTCACATAAAAACCAAGCACTCTGCCTTCAGGATTGTCAAGGCCTGCCAGAGGAGTGGCTTATAGGGTTTATATGTGTGTGCAATGGTAGCTTTTCTTTCTTTCTGCTGGGCCCGTTTTATTCTATTGTGTTGTGTTATTCTGCTACAGGTTGTCAATAAAAGCGCCTGGACACTCTATGGAGTAGCCGTGCGCTATAAAAGACTAAACTAACATAACATAACATAACATAACATAGTGATATAGGTAGCTTATACAACCGTAAGGGGTGCAAGCACCACCTTGCCCAGGCTGCAGTAGCAGACCTGTGCTGCCATTTTGGAGTGCTTCCCAGGAGTGGCATAATACATGCTTGAGCCCCTGGTAGGCCTCTGAGGTACCTATGCCCTAGGTACATAGTATACCATATACTAGGGGCTTATAAGGCAGTCCAGGATCCAATTAGATATGTACATAATGTACATAGAAACCATTTTAGAGAGGAAGCAGCTAGACTTGGGGTCCTGATTAGCAGGGCCACAGCCAGACTAAGGTCGAAAAACAGTGAAACACCAGCAAAAAGTGGGGGTACCCATGTGAAGCAGATCCTACTCTCCTACAGGGGTTGAGTGGTTAAGGTTTTTGCGACTGTGGAGGAGGCTCAAGAGGGAGGTACCCTTTATCGCAATTCACTCCACAGCAAACGGTGGATCAGTGTATGAGCTGTACCACCACTCGTTGATATTCAACAGATGAGATGCCTCATAGTAGGCATATATATCGTCCGCCGCAATCCCGCCGCAGCACGTTGAATGCGTGCAGGTTTGTAGCGCAACACAGACGACGCCCCCTCCCCATACGAAATTGTTAAGGAGTGCATTAACCTGGGTGAACCATGTACGTGGATTGATATTATGTGCCCAAGATATCGTGGGACAAGGCGAGATGAAGACCCCCAGATATTTGAAGCCCTCAGTTGCGTGGGATAACTGTGAAGCCCAGGAGCCGCGCCCATGGTCTCCGCATACTGGAAATAACACTGACTTCACTGGATTGGCTCCAAGGTTGAAGGTCTCCCCAAACACCCAAAGTATCTGGAGAATCCGGGGGCCTGAATATCCGGGATCGGTCAAAAAGAATAATACGCGTCTGCATATAGCACAATTCTGTCAGACCGGTCCCGCCGCACCCATGTAGCTAAGGGCTCTGTGGCGAGCGCAAATAGCAATGGATACAGGGGGCAACCTTGCCTTGTACCCCGACGTATTGGGAAGGGTGCTGACCGGAAACCTGCTACCCGCACAGAGGCCGAGAGCTCTGTGTGTAATAATTGTATGTAAGACAAAAAGCATAGACCAAAGTTGAGAGATCGGAGGAGCTGGGAGGCGCTAGGTGGCGCACAGCGGAATGGCTGCCTTCGGGTGAAGCTCCCGCAGCCCAGCGAAGAAATCCTTAACAATCCTTCCTGAAAGTCGCATTTGCCAGCCCACACGGACCTGTGCGGGTGGACCAACACCCCTACCGCAGTCGGAGCGCTGTCTTATCCCTGGCGACCCGGCGATGTCGGTCTGAGGAGCTGCCGCGAGTTGTGCCGGCTGTGAGGGATATCCCGCTGGAGCTGTGTCCGGGAGGCTGCTGCGACGCGAGTCCGGCGCGTCCCACGTGGGTGACAGGCCTCGCCTCCGGATTCGTGGCTGCGGACTGCGGCCCTGCGGCGTGTCAGCTGGGGTTTGCTGTGGCCCTCGTTGGATACCCCCGACCGGGGGCGAGAGGACAGACGGGATTACGGCGTGCTACACAACGGACGCGGGCGCTGGGGAGTGGCGCGTCCGGCTGAGTTGGCGGCTGCGGTGGCCGCCTTTCCTGCCCGCGCCAGATCCTTACTGCGGCGCGGTGCCGCCCTGCCCGTGCCGGCCTGCGCAGATCCCCCCCCCGGCTGCTACCTTACTGCTACCCCACTGGGGGCGACACACACGGAGGGACAGATCGGAGGAGGTGCGGGGCCCGGAGAGACTGTCACCTAGAGCGCTGGCCGCTGGCCCTCCTGCGCTGGGACCCCCGAGGTGGAGCTTACGCTGGGGAGAGACGAAACAGAGGAGGTAGCCATCGGCCAGAGGGGGCTAGACGGAGGTGTGTACCTGGCGAGCGCACGATCGCGGGGCCTGGGTGCGGGGCCCCGACTTGGATCCTCTTTGCCCCTATCTACCTGACTCTCTTCTGCTGGTGATCATCCCGTTCACTCACGGAGAGTGGCTACGGGCGGTGGAGGTGAGAGGTGTGCTTGGGGGGTCGCGATTGGCCCCGGGGGCGGCGGCTGGTCCCCAGCGAGGTCCTGCTTGGCAGGTGGAGGAGGTTGCACGAGGTGTTGGTGGTTGATCCTGAGACCTGCTGTAGGATCTGGCCGTTCTCCCTCCTCCCTAAGCTGTCGCCCCCCCCCTCCTTTGCTGCTTGCCCCCGGGGCCCACCCGGGCTTCCCCCCTGATCCTGCTGCGGGCAGCCTGGTGGCGCCGCCATGGGGAAGCCGGACAGCCGACAGTCTCGCCTCACCTTTGAGTCCAAGAAACAGACCAGGCCGCAACCGGAGGCCGCTGCGGCGGGGTCGATGCCGGTGGAGGCCCCGCCGGGGGATGATGTCAAGTCCATATTGCTGGACATGAGGCAAAGTCTAGCGACCATAGTTGACAAAATGGATTCCATGCAATCCCGCATGGACTCGATTGTACATAAGGTTGACAGCCATGGCGAATGCCTCACGGAAACGGAGAGACGTATCTCAGACACCGAAGATCGCACGACGGAACTGTCCGCCGCTGTGGCGCGCATGGACAAAGTCCTCCATGTGATAGCAGCCAAAAACGAAGACTTGGAAGCGCGTAGTCGGAGGAACAATATCTGTATAATTGGCATTCCGGAATCGACCCACACGGGCAAGATGGAGGACTATGTGGAGGGTCTCCTGCGCGAGGTGGTGGGTACGGACTCCCTATCTCCCCAATTCATTGTGGAAAGGGCACACAGATCTCTGGCCCTGAAACCACCGCCGGGGGCTCCCCCTCGCCCTATTATCGCACGCCTATTGAACTTCCGCGACCGAGATGTCGCGCTTCGGACGGCGAGGGAGAAGAAGAGCCTATCCTATGGCGGCAATACCTTCACCATTTTCCCGGACTTCACCCCGGTGGTTCAGGAGGAGCGGAAGAAATTTGTCCAGGTCAAGCATAAGCTACGCGCTGCACAAGTTGACTACGCGCTTCTTTACCCGGCCCGCCTGCGCATCACACATCAAGGGAAACAAATTTTTTGCACTAAACCCCAACAGGCGTAGGAGTTTTTGAAGCGACTCAAGAAACGTGATCAGGACTGCTCCTCACCGCCGACATCAGACTGATGGGACTGGATTGTTGACCTGTCGATTCTGAGACTGTGGTCTGTCAGCTGGTAAGGTGGTGCGCGTATCTGCTATTATGGGACTTGATACAGTGACCCGTGAACCCGGCTTTGTCCACTGTGAGGGGCTGCTGGCGGGGTGTAGAAACTCTTTGGCTTGCACTAGACTCTCAGGAAATCATCGTCTGGCTGGGCACCCTTTCGTTGACCATGGGGAGGGCCCGGCCCACGGGCGGGGGGCTCCTTCTGGATCAAGGGGTTATTGTGTATTCACCTAGACTGTCCTCCCAAGGGTATTACCCAATCGACTTTAAGTTCTCATGTTGCTCCACTGTGGCCTTTGCTATGGACGGAGTTCGTTTGGGGGGGGGGGGAGGGGGTCTGTCCAGATAGCATGTTTGGGATGCTGCTGTGGGTGGGGGTGGGGGGGAGTTGGGGATTTACTATGTTTGTTAAGTTTGTATGGAAATGTGGCGCTGTTGGCATGGTCTTCTTCACACGGGTCGGGAGGTGGCGTTTGCATTATATTGCTGGGTGTGAGTCTTTTGGTCTACCATGAGTGATCCGCAAACACATAGGGACTCGACTGGGCAACTTAACTTTCTATCCTGGAATGTAAGGGGCTTGGGGGACCACAGAAAGCGCAGGCACGTCCTGGCATACCTGGACAGGCACCACGTGGGAGTGGCCTTTCTTCAGGAGACGCACCTAGATCCCTCCAGGCCGGTGCTGTTTGCCTCGCGCTGGGCGGTGCACCGTACCTTCTCCTCTTACTCCACCTACTCGCGTGGGGTGGCCATCCTCATTAGGAAACATACCCCGTTTGTGCACATGGGTGAGCGGATAGACCGGGAGGGCAGGTATTGTATTGTCTGGGGGCGCATGGGCATGGATACGCTCACTTTGGTGTGCTATTATGGTCCCAACACTGATGATCCGTCCTGTCTTCAAACGCTGTGGGGAGAGATCCTGCGTGTCGGTTCCACTCACCTAGTGTGGGGAGGTGACTTTAACATAGCTGTTGACCCCGTGAGTGATAGGTCGAAGCCGAACCCACACCACTATTCCCGCTCGCAGGCATATGTGCGTGACCTTCTCACCGAGCGTCATCTTCTGGACACGTGGCGTTCTAGGCACCCGGTGACAAGAGAGGGCACGCACTGGACTGCCGCGCACTCCACATGGGCGAGACTGGACTATATCCTGGTTTCACCGGGGCTTGCCCCCACGATAGGCTGGGTAAAACACCTCGCTCGCACGTACTCCGATCACGCCCCGGTCCTGCTGAGCTTGGTCTTGACTGACCTCGCCGGTTCCCCGATGTCGTGGAGACTGCAGCCCACTGCCCTGCTGGATGATGTCTTCAGATCCGAAATAGCGCAGGAAATTGAGAGCTTCTTCCAACGCAATGGTGGCACGGTGGATAGTGTTGCCGTGGTGTGGGAGGCCTTCAAAGTCACGATTAGAGGACTATGCATCTCGAAGGGGGTGGGGGTCCTCAAGGTTTTACGTAGCGCCCTTTGTAAACTCGAGGCTGACCTGAAAGACTTGGAGAATGCCCCCACGTTTCATACTGATGCTGGGGCTCAGGCCCGCTTTCGGGAACTGCTGACCGAATATAAAGACACAGCGGACAGAGAAGTCCGGTTCAGGGGGAAACACTTTCAGGCTCGCAGATACGGGGAGGGGGAGCGCCCGGGTAAATACCTAGCTTGGGCAATCCGGCCGCCCCGTTTTAATAACCAAATCCTCGAGATCCAGGATGGGTCGGGAGAGCTCCACAGGGACACCCGGTCCATCATGCAAACATTTGTTACTCATTATACCGACCTGTACTCCTCCGCCCACGCGGAACCGCCGGAGCTAGCTCCCTATTTGGGGGAAACCACACTGGGATGGCTATCTGATACGCAGAGGAAGTTCCTCATGGCGCCGCTCGGGATTGACGAAATTCGCGAGGCCATCATGCAAATGGCCTCGGGGAAAGCCCCTGGCCTCGACGGGCTCCCGATCGAGTTTTATAAGTCGTACATAGATATCCTTGCCCCGATCTTGAAAGAGGTGTTTGAGGAGGCCCACACACTGGGAAAGCTCCCCCCTACCATGAGAGAGGCATTGATTACCTCCCTTTTGAAGCCGGGTAAACCGGCGGCCTCCCCTGACTCCTACCGGCCACTGTCCCTCCTTAACTGTGACGTAAAGACCCTCTCCAAAACTCTGGCTAACCGGTTGACGCTCCTTATGCAGGGGCTAGTACTCCCGGATCAGTCGGGTTTTATACCGGGCAGGGCGACGTCGCACAACCTGCGCACGCTGTTCGCCACTCTGCAGAACGTTGACCCCAGCCTCCAGATGGCGGCCGTTTTTTTGGACGCGACGAAAGCGTTCGACTCCCTGGAGTGGGATTACCTGGTGGCGGTGCTGACTAGTATGGGCTTCCCCCTGGTTTTCCTGGGCTGGATAGCTATCCTTTACGGAGGCCCCCGCGCCAGGGTATTGATCAATGGTAGGACGTCGGAGCCCTTTGGAATCGCCCGGGGGACCAGGCAGGGGTGCCCCTTATCCCCGCTCTTGTTCGCACTGGCGGTAGAGCCCCTTGCTTCGCGGTTGCGACAGCGTCATCAACATCGGGCGCTGATCTGCGAGCAGAGGCAGCTTCTGCTGTCGCTCTATGCAGATGACATAACTTTGTATGTGCGGGACCCCCAACACAACCTGAACCCACTACTTCGGGAATTCATCACGTATGGGGAAATGTCGGGCGTGCGAATCAATTGGTCAAAGTCTCAGATCCTCCATTTGACGGATGGATGTCGGAGGTTCTCACTTGACTATCCCATAGAATGGTGTGAGTCTGACGTAAAATATCTCGGCATCAGGGTATCCCGTGACAGGGAAGAACTGATGCGCTCTAACTACGGTGCGGCGTTGACACAGGTCTCCTCCTGTGTGGACCGCTGGATCGCGCTCCCCCTCTCGCTGGCAGGACGTGCTGCCTTGATTAAAATGGTGGTACTCCCCCGACTCTTATATCTGTTTATGAATATTCCCTTCCGACCGGGTCGGCATTTTTTCAATCGAATGCGCTCGGAACTGATTCGGCTCGTCTGGGGTGGGAAGAGACCTCGGTTGAAGTGGGAGGTGATGATCTCTCCCTACTCCCGGGGGGGTTTGGACATACCGGACCTGGAGTTGTACTACTATTGCGCTCAAGCACACTATGCATATTACTGGTTCCACCCCATTGCATTTATGCCCCAACTCGCTGCGGAGGACTGGCTGGCGGCTCCTCTGCCTCTGCACGGTCTGTTGCATAGTACTCTCCCTCATAACACCTCGGATTATAATGCATTGCAGGGAACGGTGCGGGTATGGCGGGAGATATCTAAGCGAGTTGCGAGCTCGTTCTTGTACTCGCCCCTTCTCCCCATTGCCTACCACCCGCAGCTTCCCCTTCTACAGGAAAGACTGTTTCAAGACTTGATCCGCAAATTGGGAATTCAAAGGTGGGGCGATCTATTCTCAGCTGGGCGCTTCCGAGATCGGGAACACTTCTTCGATGGGTACGCGCCTACCCCCTTGGAGCTATTCACCTACGTGAGACTGAGGCATGGCATGCGGTCCATATTACAGACATTCCCAGTGGAACCCGTAATCACTGACCCATTGCACAGAGTCTTACAGGCGTCCTCGCCCTCCCACCTGGTCTCCATACTATACCACACAATTCGATCTGACGCTGCACTAGACACCTCACGGGCTCGTGGGGAGTGGGAGCGGGAGTTGGGGCTAGAGCTGGGAGATGACAGGTGGTCCTACTGTTGCATACAGACGGAGCAAATTTCTGCGAGCAGCAGACACCGTATCATACACTTTAAGTTCCTAAACCGCCTGTACTGCACACCGGTCACCAAACACAAATTTAAACTACAAGACTCGGATAACTGTGAGAGATGTCACGCCCCACATGCGGACTTCCTGCACTTGTCCTGGGATTGCCCCACAATTCAGACCTACTGGACCCAAGTGTTTTCCGCTGTCTCACAGATGGTGGACCTACTCCTTGAGCCCGACCCGGTGCAGGCCTTATTGGGGTATACCAAACACATTCCGCGGGCGAGCCGCAGGTTTGTCACGGTGGCGCTGCTGTTGGCGAAGCGGCGGATAGCGTGCCGTTGGGGTAGGGGGAGGGCTCCGAAATTTAAGGAATGGCTTAAAGACCTTGTCTACTGCCAAGAGCAGATACTGGCATACTCCGACCTGCTCCCGGCTCGATCCCGCCCCGCCGATATCTGGGGCCCACTACAATGTTACCTACTGCAATACCCGGGGGCCCTGGCTGGGGATGCCCCCCCCATGGCCCATGACGGCGCTGCTTCTGCTGCTCCTGATGCACAACTTGAGCGGGGGGACGGTTGAGCTGTTGCGGTGCTGTGGGGGCGGGAGTTCTGTTCTGTTCCCCTCTCCCTACGTGGCTATTCTGCCCTTCCTTCCAAGTTTACCGGGCTGGGATGATCGGGTTGCATACCTGTTACACGTGTTTTAATGATGACGATCTCGCCCTGGGAAAGGTATACTGCATGAGGAAGGTCCACTAAAGTACCTCCCAGGAATACGTTGTTCGCTTGACTTGTGTGTGGCTCTGCTGCCAGCTGTTCTTGCCCAAGGTCCCTGCGCCAAAGACTCATGATAATTTATGTTTTGGCTGTAATCGCTCCCCCCGGACATACATAAGATATACTGCTGCAATGATTCAGACCTTGTAATGCCACTGAAGTTTGCTTATGATAAACTGTGTGAATGTAATGTTTTGATGCAAAATTCAATAAATAAAGTTTAAAAAAAAAAAAAAAAAAAAAAGAGATCGGAGGAGCTGAAATAAATAAGTCCAACTTAGGGAATCGAACGCCTTATCTATATCGGCCCAAAGAATGGCTGCAGGGCAGCCCAGCTCCGGGGCCTTCGCAATGGCATTGTGAACCCGTCTAATATTGTGCTGGGTAGACCGGTGTGGCATGAAGCCGGCCTGGTCTGGGTGGATCATTTTGTGGATCCACGTGCAGAGGTGGTCAGCAAGGACCTTACCCAACAGTTTGGGTTCAAAATTTAGGAGGAATATGGGGCGATAAGAAGATGGTTCTTCTGGTGGGGTGGCCTGGTTTAAGGAACACCACTATCTCGGCATTGCGCCAATCAGGAAGTAAGATGTGCTGCTCCAGAGCCTCATGGAGTGCATCCAACTGATGTGGCCGATGTGCGCCATATGTGGTCGTAGGAAGTCATTAAGGAAGCCGCTGGGGTCAGGTGTGCGGCCGGCGTGCATGTTGGATAAAGCCGCACCGAGTACCTCTGCGGTTATGGGGGCATCTAGCTGGTCACGCAGATGGTCTGGTAGCTTTTTGGGAGATCTGTCTGTTTGAAATTCCCCTATTGTCACGCTCGATATGAGTTCCTTCTGCTTGTATAAGGAGGCATAGTCGGCTGCGAACCCTTGGATGACTGTGTCAGGGGTAGTACAAAGGTCCACGTATGGCAGTGCCGGCACCGAGGTGGGGGACATCGTCGCCTGACACAAACGATGAAGCATTTTGTTTGATTTGTTACCCCATTGATAAATCCTATATTGGGTCGCCAACCAGATCTCATGCGTCTCCTTAGTAAGATGCTGATGGATTTGTTGTTGTACTTGGAGGCTGCGTTGCGGTATTGGGCCTGAGGTCTCTGCAGCTTAGGCTTCAAGAGTCCTCTGGTGATTTTCTAGGTCTACTAATTGTGTGAGGCGCTTGCGTTTTTCCCCAGCGCAAAAGCTGATGTCCACCCCGGGGATAGTGGGTTTAAGAGCTTCCCACAGTATAGCACTGGAGGGGACAGTGCCCACATTGGACGTTAGATAGTCTGTATTTGCTTGTCGGGGAACGTCTTGGTAACCCAGGTTGCGGAGGTGCCAGGGTGACATGCGCCATCCGAAGAGGGGTTTGTTTGCCCAATGTGCAGTCTAAGTATAACCAGGAGTGGTCGGAGAGGCCTCTGGGCAGGATAGAGACATGTGAGGCCCTATGGATGTGGCTGCGTGGTAAGAAGAAGTAGTCAATTCTGGATAGGGAGCCATGTACGGCTGAAAGGAATGTGGCGGGCATATCACCCCAGCGTGGCGGCTAGCTGATGGAGTTTGGACTCTCCCGGTTGGGGCCTATCTCCTGACTCACGCCAGCGGTCCAAGGGTGACATGGCGTCATTCCAGTCGACGTCCAGTATTATTAGACAATCTGGGAGTTCTCCCCAGAGTCGTGTGATTTTGTCAATGAAAATGTGTCCTAAGGGGAGAGGGGCGTAAAAGCAGCCTATGGTTATTGTTTTGCTGAATAATGTACCTGTCGCTATGGTGTATCGTTCCCCTGGATCTGACCAGAGTTTGTACAGAGTGAAGGGGATCCTGCGGTGCACCAGAATGGCCGTTCCGCGACAGTCGCTTGTGAACCCTCAGTGATATACTGTGTCATAACCAAACCGGGCAAGACATGGGGCTTTATTGCTTAGTAGATGGGTCTCTTGCAGTAGGAGTATATCCACTTCCCAGCGATTGGCTTGCTGAAGGACAGCGCTTCTCTTTATTTTATTGGGCATCCCTCTAATTTCCACGTTATAAAGTTCAGACCCCCAGGCTGGGAATTACTTGTGTGCGAGGTCATCTGTCATCTAGGGAGGGTGCCAGCTAGGGTGAGCGCATGAAAATGTACTGAGTTCCCTGTGCCTATGTGTGAACTGAAATAACTCTAGTCCAGGAAATCTAAACATCCCTCTCCAACCAGCCCCTACCCCAATACCTCCACCAACAAGGAGTATCTGTCGCGGTTTGCGAGAGCCCGAGGCCCCAACAGGGATTGCCAGGGTACCTCTGTCAATAGTACCCAAACTTTCGACAAAACTTTAAAATAATTGTTCAGGGGTTGTTAGTGGCTCCAGGCCCCCAAGCCATATTTGCTCTCTAGGTGAGCCATAGTCTTCGGGGTGATCAATATCCTCAGTCGAAGCCATGGTCAGAAGAGGCAGGAATGGTCCCACTGCATTCACGACTCGTCGCCCTGTGTCTGGGAGCGCCAGTTGGACCTCGACCTGTGCCGCCTTTTGGAGTTGACCCTCTTCGGACGATTCCTATGTGTACCCTGTGAGGAGTCAGACTCCAGAGGCAGTGGGGTGTGTGGTTTTAGATGTACTGTCTCACAGGCCCAAGTGAAGACTGTTTCCGGCGTATCAAAGAAGAGAGATTTAGAATTATATGTTATTCTCATTCAGGCTGGGTACAACAGCATATGCTGCACATTGAGTTCTCTAAGTCTGTGTTTTGCGGCTGTAAATGACTGGCGCTGCTGCAGCAGGCGGGTGTAGTCTGGGAAGATCAATATGTTCTGCGAATCGTAGAGCAGTTTATCCCTGTGGGTTCTTGCATATTGAAGGATGGTGTCCGGGTCTACATAATTCAGCAGCTTGGCAATTACTGGCCTGGGGCATTCCCCCGGAGGGGGCTTCCTAGTCAATGCCTCTCCACCATGAAACAGGAGGATAAGGAGTCTTCAGGCAGGAGGGATCTCAAGCACTGCGAGAGAAAGCGTTCCATGGAGAAGCCTCGCACTCCTCCGGAAAGCCAAAGAAGCGCAGGTTATTGCATCGGGAGCGGCCCTCTGCATCTTCAAAGCGGGATGCCAACTCTTGTGTTACGACGGTGAGTTTGTTCACTTTTTTTGCAGGGTTGCCACTGTGTCCTCCACTGTCGAAAACACCGGTCTCCGCCTACGTGATACGAATTAGGCCTGGTCGTAGTTCGCAGAGTTTTGCTACGCAGAACTCCGCGAAGTTACAAAAAAAACTCTGCGAAGTTCTGCGAGTGGTGGAGTGCAGTGCGAACTGCAGTTTGTGCTGGTATTCCTGCTGCTCGGGTAGAAATTCTACCCGAGCTGAAGCTCGCGCTCGCGAACTTACCGTTCGGGCTCACGAACCTACCATTCGCAATTGGGGAAAAAACTCCACCGCACCTCACGAAGCAGAGTTTTCTGCACTCCGCGAGCTCTCCGGAGTGCAGAAAACTCTGCAAACTCCGTGAACGGAGCGAAGTTCACCGCCCAGGCCTAGATGCGATCCAAAGCCTTTCTAAGATCTTGACGCAGAAAGGAGGCCTCCAAACCCATAGCACTGATCTTTGTGTCAAGGGTATCGCGGACCTGATTGCTCGTGGCCAGCAAAGCGGCATTGTCGGGGACAGGGCTCCCAGTGTCCGTGTTGTTCGCACAACCAGGAGCTGTGGCAAACTGGCCCAGGGTGCTTTGCTTGGAAGTGGGGCCCGCTGGTTTATCCTTGGCCATGATGGAAAAGGGAGGTGGGGAGGGGGAGCCATAGTGCAGCGTCTACCCCGCTCCTGATTGTATTTCCTTCCGTTGAGGATTCTGGCAGGTATCTCCGCTAGGCGACCCGCCACCTAGGTGCCCCGTTGGGGACACTCAGGTATATTACAGCGGGCCGGGCCTCACGGAATCTGGCCCCGCCAGCCGCACTAAGCTTAGCTCAGCCGCCTCCGCTGCCCAGGGTCAGCCAGCCAAGTAGACTCCCTACCGGGATCAGACTCGACGGACCCTAGCCCACAGGTCTTCTCCCACCAGCTCAGTCCCACGGAGCCCCAGGCCGCAGTCCCTCCGGGATGTTGCAAAACGGCTGGAGCTGGGCACACAACTTTCAAGTGTGGGTGGCCCACTCCACCAGCCATCGATGGGGCGGCTTCAGTATCCACTCCGGGGCAGGGTGCCACGCAATGTCAGGGATGATCCCCAGTAGTCCCAGTTCCTCAGGGGGTGTAAAAGTATAAACTCCGTACCGCGGGCCTACCTGCTGCATACCATGTGTTCAGCGGGAGACGTTCGCTCCCTCCGGCAGCCCGGGGGAATAGTGGCACGTCTCCTCAGCAGGTACTTTATGTGAAGGGCCACCTCTGCTATACCATCAGCCAGGCCGCAACACCCACAGCACGGGCCCCAAGGTCATCGATCTGCTGCAGCATCGCCTTCTGGGCGGCGCGGACCCCAGACAGCGGGCCCCAATGCCTGCCTCCACTGCTGTGTCTTGGTCCTCTTGGGCCCCACGAGCGTCCCTAGCAGGATGGGAGGAGCGGGCGGGCTCGAGCACCCCTACGAGCGCAGCCCCGGCCATAAACTGGTCTCCTCTCAAGGCCCTCAGACCCAGCCAGCCACGAAGGTGGGTCAACAGGGTCAGCCTGGGCATAGTCAGTGTCACCGTCTGCTCCGGCGCTCCTGGGTCGATGAGAATCCCTGGGGTGGCACCCGGCCCCACGGGGCACTTCCATGGCTCAAGGCGCCCGCTGGGCCCCTTTGAGCTGCACAGCGTCGACCTCGGGGACACAGCGCTACCTCTCGTGTCTGAGGCCCTCCGATGTGGGTGAGTCTTCTGTGTGGGGCCAATGGCTATGCCCCAGCCACCAGGGGCCCCAACTGCCCGGGGTACCGCTACGTGACACACATGAGGGCCTCCATGAGCCCCACTGGGCCTTCAGGATCTTCCAGGCACCCGCAACCAGGCCCCAGATCTGGCTCCGGCCGCGCTGGCCCCGGCACCCAAGTCGTCAGCGAGTCCCGCGGGGGCAGCACTCCGGCTTCTTATTGGGCCGCACTTACCAAGCTGGGCGCACACGGCAGCACAATCTCATCCCACGGTGCTGGACTGGGCACTAGGCCGCGACTCCTCCATCGCCTGTAGTGGTCGCCCTCGGTGTCAGATCAGCCACGGCGCCAGAATCAAGAACACCTCTTGGCTCCGAGTGCAGGAGCAGTGGATTTGGCTCACTCAGGAGAGGGATATCGGTGGATTATTGCAGAGCATTGCTTGGGCGGTCGGAGCTTCACTAGGCTGCATCCACCATGATGGCTGTCCAAGCCATGCCCCCATGGAGTGCAGTCTTACTTACAAACAAATTGTCACTACATTACTGTGAGGGTTCGCTCTTGCGACGGCAGATCTTCACGACATTTCCAACATGGCGGCTGCCGTATTCCGGACCGGAAGTAGGGTGAGCAGTCCAGTAGCCCAGCAGGGAATCAACGGACCACCAACTAGAGAGCAGGGGGGCGGAGCCAGCGAGGTCAAAGAGATGCCGGGAATCGACCAGAGGAGGGACATGGAGGAGAAAGAAGGAGCCGAGGAAGAGAGGACCTAAGATTCGACTCCAACACAGGAGGAAAAGCAGCCTCCAGGAGCAACGCGCTTGAGTCCAGCTCTCCAACCGGAGAAGAGGAGGCTGGGATTCCCAACCCCGTGGCCCAGGAAGGTCGTGGGTCCAGGCAAGTGCCCCGAGCACGACTTATTTCTCTTAAGGGCTGGTGGGTGGGGGTTATGGGTCACTCTAGCCCGAAACACTAAAATCCCCCTGGCACTTAGGCACGACACGTTAGGAAGCACGGGTGACGGGAGCACTTTTTCCCCAAAAACAGCACCAGACAAAAGTGATCCAACTGTGTCCTTCTTTTTTTTGTTTTTTTTAATGTTCCTTTTCCGGTATTTCCGCCTGAGGAGAGAAAACAAGGCTGGGACAGTACCCTAACAAGAAGAAAATAGCTTCCTCTGTGGACCTATTTGTTTTGTTTTACACCATCTATGACTTTCATTTCTTAACATTGTTCAAGTCTGTGAAAAAACATAAGTGCCCAAGAACTATTGGGATAAACGAAGAAGGGAGTCTTAATAAAAGAGACCAAACCCCTGTGCCTGCTAACGGGAGGGCAGGGCGACCAGGATAGCCTCCAGATCGCAATTACCTGCGCCGCGTGCCCAGACTGTACGTACCAGTCATACATTATTGATGTAAGTACCGGCCACACATTTCCAGATTGTAAGTACCAGTCCCACATATCAGGATTGTGAGCACCAGCCCGAAGTATCACAGAGAAGGACACAGACACTATTTTGGCCCCGTTCTTGAATATGTTACATCTACTTCTCATTGACTGAATAACCATATCAGGACCTTGTTCTATACAGGTGCCAGCCACATGCAGGATCTGTGACAGAGAACAGACACGGGTAGAGTGCAGGCACCAACCCCAGGAAGGGTCTGTGACAGGGACCAGACAGACACAGGAAGAGTGCAGGCACCAACCCAAGGCAGGGTCTGTCACAGAGAACAGACGCAGGAGGAGTGCAGGCACCAAACCCAGGCAGGGTCTGTGACAGAGAACAGACACAGGAGGAGTGCAGGCACCAACCCCAGGCAGGGTCTGTGACAGAAGAACAGACAGACACAGGAAGAGTGCACGCACCAACTCCAGGCAGGGTCTGTGACAGAGAACAGACACAGGAAGAGAGCAGGTACCAACCCCAGGCAGGGTCTCTGACAGAGAACAGACACAGGAGGAGTGAAGGCACCAACCCCAGGCAGGGTCTGTGACAGAGAACAGACAGACACAGGAAGAGTGCAGGCACCAACCCCAGGCAGGGTCTGTGACAGAGAACAGACAGAAACAGGAAGAGTGCAGGCACCAACCCCAGGCAGGGTCTGTGACAGAGAACAGACAGACACAGGAATAGTGCAGGCACCAACCCCAGGAAGGGTCTGTGACAGAGAACAGACAGACACAGGAAGAGTGCAGGCACCAACCCCAGGCAGGGTCTGGATAGAGAACAGACAGACATAGGAAGAGTGCAGGCACCAACTCCAGGCAGGGTCTGTGACAGAGAACAGGCAGACACAGGAAAAGTGCAGGCACCAACCCCAGGTAGGGTCTGTGACAGAGAACAGACAGACACAGGAAGTGTGCAGGCACCAACCCCAGGCAGGGTCTGTGACAGAGAACAGACAGACACAGGAAGAAGCAGGCACCAACCCCAGACAAAGTCTGTGACAGAGAACAAACAGAGACAGGAAGAGTGCAGGCACCAACCCCAGGCAGGGTCTGTGACAGAGAACAGACAGACACCGGAAGAGTGTAGGCACCAACCCCAGGCAGGGTCTGTGACAGAGAACAGACAGACACAGGAATAGTGCAGGCACCAACCCCAGGCAGGGTCTGTGACAGAGAACAGACAGACACAGGAAGAGTGCAGGCACCAACCCCAGGCAGGGTCTGGATAGAGAACAGACAGACATAGGAAGAGTGCAAGCACCAACTCCAGGCAGGGTCTGTGACAGAGAACAGGCAGACACAGGAAAAGTGCCGGCACCAACCCCAGGTAGGGTCTGTGACAGAGAACAGACAGACACAGGAAGAAGCAGGCACCAACCCCAGACAAAGTCTGTGACAGAGAACCAACAGAGACAGGAAGAGTGCAGGCACCAACCCCAGTCAGGGTCTGTGACAGAGAACAGACAGACACCGGAAGAGTGTAGGCACCAACCCCAGGCAGGGTCTGTGACAGAGAACAGACAGACACAGGAAGAAGCAGGCACCAACCCCAGGCAGGGTCTGTGGCAGAGAACAAACAGACAAAGGAAGAGTGCAGGCACCAACCCCAGGCAGGGTCTGTGACAGAGAACAGACAGACACAGGAAGAGTGCAGGCACCAACCCCAGGCAGGGTCTGTGACAGAGAACAGACAGACACAGGAAGAGTGCAGGCACCATGCCCAGGCAGGGTCTGTGACAGAGAACAGACAGACACAGGAAGAAGCAGGCACCAACCCCAGACAGAGTCTGTGACAAAGAACAAACAGACACAGGAAGAGTGCAGGCACCAACCCCAGGCAGGGTCTGTGACAGAGAACAGACAGACACCGGAAGAGTGTAGGCACCAACCCCAGGCAGGGTCTGTGACAGAGAACAGACAGACACAGGAAGAAGCAGGCACCAACCCCAGGCAGGGTCTGTGACAGAGAACAAACAGACAAAGGAGGAGTGCAGGCACCAACCCCAGCCACTGTCTGTGACAGTGAACAGACAGGCACAGGAAAAGTGCAGGCACCAACCCCAGGCACTGTCTGTGACAGAGAACAGACAGACACAGGAAGAAGCAGGCACCAACCCCAGGCAGGGTCTGTGACAGAGAACAAACAGACAAAGGAGGAGTGCAGGCACCAACCCCAGCCACTGTCTGTGACAGTGAACAGACAGGCACAGGAAAAGTGCAGGCACCAACCCCAGGCACTGTCTGTGACAGAGAACAGACAGACACAGGAAGAGGGCAGGCACCAACCCCAGGCAGGGTCTGTGACAGAGAACAGACACAGGAAGAGTGCCAGCACCAACCCCAGGTAGGGTCTGTGACAGAGAACAGACAGCCTAGGAAGTGTGCAGGCACCAACCCCAGGCAGCGTCTGTGACAGAGAACAGACAGACACAAGAAGAGTGCAGGCACCAACCCCAGGCAGGGTCTGTGACAGAGAACAGACACAGGAAGACTGCAGGCACCAACCCCAGGCAGGATCTGTGACCGAAAACAGACAACCAAAATGAGAGAGCGTGCGTCAAACGTGTACATGGTCTGTAACAGAGAATAGTCACAGGAGGGGAGCAGGTACCGGCCTCATACAGGGTCTGTGACTGAGAATAGACATATTGAGAGCATGTATCAAGACACCTACAGGATCTTCGACGGAGAACAGGGTCACAGGAAGACGGCAGGTGCCAGCCTCATACAGGGTCTGTCATTGAGAACAGACAGTCACAGGAAGACGGCAGGTGCCAGCCTCATACAGGGTCTGTCATTGAGAACAGACAGTCACAGGAAGATGGCAGGTGCCAGCCTCATACAGGGTCTGTGACGGAGATCAGACATTCACAGGAAGACGGCAGGTGCCAGCCTCATACAGGGTCTGTGACTGAGAACAGGCAGCAGGCACCATGCAGAATAGAAGACAAGAAACAGGCAGCGAGAGAGAGTGAGCATAGACCGTCATTTGCTTTCATGGTCTATGACAGGAGTCAGGTAGGTGCCTGCAGAGAGAGTCTGCAACGGAGCAGGTTCCAGCCCTTTACAAGGTCTGAAGCAGGAATCAGACACCAGCCTCTTACAGGGTCTGAAGCAGGAATCAGACATCAGCCTTACGGGGTCTGCAACAGAAACAGGCAACACACTTATAAAGGGGTCTGTGACAAGCAACATTCTGATGCAGAGTCTGCAACAAGGAACAGGCAGCCAGTAGAGCAGGCACTGAATCCAAGCAGGGTGCATGGCAGGAAGGCAGCAGACAGATTGAGAGCGTGAACAGTAGGGTCAAAGGTTTCGGCCCAGTGTCCATGTGACAAACTGCTTCCGTTTTACTATCCTGGCCCGGAATATCTTCTTCTGCAGGAGACCCGGACCACGAGTCCCCTGACAAGTGCTTTACATCTGGTGTGTTCCTTTGTCTCCATCAGAGTACGAGATGAAGTCCACCCAGGGAGGTCCTGCTTTTAACCCGAGTGGATCCCCCTCAAATGACCAGCCTATAACACTACTAAAGGCTTGCGGCGGACGAGTAGAGTAGTGGGGTAGATGTCGCCTCAAACTCAGAGAGGAGAGCACCTACTGACACTACCTTCTGACTCTGTGTAGTACGTCATATCTAGGCTCCATCTGAGCGTATGTGCATCATGCATGTTTGGCACAGCTGTGTACAGCGCTGTATTGCCATTAGCAGGGCCTCACAGTGCTGTTAGGCTCAGGTACCTTCAGGTCTATAGGATGCAGTGCTTGTGGACATGTGATGTGAGGCTTCCATGTGCTGCAGTGGGGGCCTCGGCATGTGTGTAAAAGGCTTTCTGTTGTAGGGAGTATCAAAGTCTTGGTTGTAGTCAGTGCCTACAGTCCCCCTTCTCTTTGTCTCACCCCAGGCCCCAACACAGCTCCTCAAACTCCTGTTCTCCATTAGAAGGTTTCAAGGCCTCGTGCCACTGTCTGTCTTGAATATCCGTCCTGAATGGAGGAGAGATGGTTTGTGGTTCACTCACAACTTCACAGGCCACCTTCAAAGGTTTGGGGTGAATAATGAATCTGATTGGACAGTTGGATTGCAGCCAATAATCTTCGGACTGAACTGAACACAGCAGCACATCCGGTGCTCCTGCTAATATCAAGGAGCTCTGCACAGCACTGAAGAGGAAGACGAGGCCAGACACGGGGATCCTGAGTGCCTCCCTTCTGCAGGAGGCGCTAAACCCCGGGACCGAGGAAGAAACACTGCTGGTGCTGAAGGACTCCGGAGGAGGACGGCCTGCGAGGAGAGGACTCGTCCAAATCACCCAGAGCCTGGGGTCAGTGTTCAGAAACTTAAAGGAAGGAGGTCGGAGACTCCTAAACTGCCAAAATCAGGCTCTGTAATCACTGCCCAGCATGACATGCATTCATGCATTCATCCTGCGAGGGGTCCCAGATCAAGTGCCCTTGAAGCAGTAACTCTAGCACACCTGGCCTGCATTCGCTGCACTCCTCTGTGTCTGATGATCGTGTAAAGCTGGTGTGTCTAACAAGATGACCTGCACTGCTAGTCATGTGCGCCAATGCCAATGTGAGCCCATATGACACCCTGCATTACTGCACCTCTGCCTCTCCATCCCTTCTGCTGTGTACCATGACCATGTGACAGCGTGTGTCACACCCTGCATTACTGCACCTCTGCCTCTCCACCTCTTCTGCTGTGTACCATGACCATGTGACAGCGTGTGTCACACCCTGCATTACTGCACCTCTGCCTCTCCATCCCTTCTGCTGTGTACCATGACCATGTGACAGCGTGTGTCACACCCTGCATTACTGCACCTCTGCCTCTCCACCTCTTCTGCTGTGTACCATGACCATGTGACAGCGTGTGTCACACCCTGCATTACTGCACCTCTGCCTCTCCATCTCTTCTGCTGTGTACCATGACCATGTGACAGTGTGTGTCACAGCCTGCATTACTACACCTCTGGGTCTGCACCTGGTCTGCTTTATCTAATGACCATGTATGCCCGTGTGCTACACCCTGCATTACTGCATCTCCGGGTCTGCACCTCTTCTGCTGTGTACCATGACCATGAGACCATGTGTGCTGCACCCTGCATGACTGCACCTCTGCACCTCTTCTGCTGTCTATCATGACCATAAGACCATGTGTGCTGCACCTCTGCATCTGCACCTCTTCTGCCGTCAACCAGGACCATGAGACCGTGTGTGCCGAACCCTGCATTACTGCACGTCATCTGCTGTGTCTCATGACCATGTGAGCCACTGTGTTATGCCCTGCATTGCTACACTTCTTATGCTGTGTCTCATGACCATGAGACTGTTTGTGCACCATAACCACATGAGCTCCTAAGATAACCCTGCATTGCCACATCATGGGGTATATTTACAAGAAACATTCGGAGCGCGGTGTTAAGCCAAAATTGCTAATGAAACGCATCAACAGTTTCAAAACGCAGTGATGCACCGTATTTGCAAGAATGCGGCCCACTCCTGTATTTTCTCGAGTGATGGCACTAAATGTAGCTGCCTAGTGCCGCAGGGGTCCCTGCGTTGCAGGAAATGATTGTTCATTTGCACATAAAAAATTACTAATGGTGATTTGTAATTTCTATGTGTGCTTAAGAATGTAGCACATATAGAAGTTGGAAAATGTCTTTTTTTTAATGATTGTTTATGTGCAGGAAGGGACCCCTTTCTGCACATGAACAATCACTAATGGTGAATTGCTGTGTCTGTGTGCGCTTCAGAATGCAGCACACACAGAAACAGCAAAAACTAAGAGAAATTAATCATTTCTCCTCACTGGCCCTGTTTAAGACCAGGTTTTCCATGGCCTTATTTTTGGTGCTGCCCCTTATTTACACCACCCTTGTAAATAAGGGGCAGCGTTAAAAAGCAATGAATTTTGTGGTGGAACGCCCACAGCAACAGCCGTAGCCGGTCCCTTCGCTGCAGCGGACTGCCGCGGTAAGGGTCATATTTACAAGGTGACGTTAAGCCACGTTAAGTGGCTTTAGGCCACCTCGTAATTATGGAGCAGGGCATTGCATCACAGGAACGTCATTAAAAGTGACGTTCCTGTGGTGCAATGCTCTTGTAAATATGCCCCCAAGTCTTCTCACACCCACAAAAGTAAGAGTCCAGGCGCTACACACTGCACTACCCATTAAACCCTTTCAGTATGTCTTGGTATCCCAAAACACCCACATACATATGACTTCTGATTATCTGCAGCTGCTTATGTGGTGTGAGGTGAAAACCTTGGGGCTCTGACAGACACCCAGTGCGATCTTCTGCAGTTTCTTACATGGGTCTCACTTTGAAACTCACTTACAACAAACTTACCTAATGCGTATGGGCAGCCTCCTCCAGGGACCCATGGAGACCCACAGAGTGAACTGTGATCCCTGAATGATCACAGATGTCCCTCCTCCAGGGACCCATGGAGACCCACAGAGTGAACTGTGATCTCCAAATGATCACACAGGTCCCTTGCCCTCTTCTAGGAGATGCGACTAACCTGTGATCCCTAAAATCTGATTTAAATACTGTTTATTCCTTTGTGGGAATTATAGTGTGTCTTTGTTAGTAAACTCTGAACTCCCCCTCACATACCTTGTACTCTTGGACAACCATTTATGTGGGACCCGCAGGGTGCCTTTGATCCCTGAACACCCAGACACAGTGCATCTTCTGAGACTCCAGTAGTGTATACACTTGTGAATCCTGAACACCCACACACATACCTTGTGCTCTTCTGCAGCTTCCTGTATGGGGTTCACTGAATGACTTGTCACCTCTGAACACTTGCACACATAGCTCCCGCTCTCAGGCTGCCTCCCTGATGGGGCTCACAGAGGGACTTTGTGATCCCTGAATTTCCACAGACATACTCTGTGATCTTCACTTGTCGTTACAGAACACCCACACACACCTTGTGCTCCTTAGCAGGTTCCTTAATGGGGCTCACACTGGGACTTTGGAATCCATGAATGCCCACGCACATACCTTGTACTCCTCTGCAGCCTCGTCTACAGGACTTGCAAAGTGAGTTCTATGGTCCTTGGACTCCCGGCAGACCACACATATCATCCTCTGATCCTCTGCACAGAACAGCCTCAGTTTCTCACACAGATTCTCCTCAGGGGGCTTCACGGGGGGCAGATAAAGCTGTTTTGCAATTTCCACCATGTTCCCCAGTTGCTTATTGGGTCGGAGGCTTTTCCCAGATGTTTCCCTGCACTGTGGACAGGGGAAGTTTCCATCTCTTCCCTCCCAGCTCTGAGTGATGCAGGAGCGGCAGAAGTTGTGTCCACAATCAATAGTCACCGGATCAGTAAAATATTCCAAACAGATGGAACAAGTGGCCTCTTCCTGGAGCTTCCCCAGCTGAGCTTCTGCCGCCATGATTCAGAAATGCAGGAAGTAAACTTAAGTTTCAATTCTCTCTGTGTGTGAAGTGGGTGTGTCTGTGCATCTGCCCCTCTCTGGCTGCGCTGGGACTTCCGGGTTCATGTTACAGTGACAGAGCAGGAGGACTGCCTCCTCTGCTGCTTGTGATTTACCTTTTTTTATTTACTTATTTAGTGCATTTTTATAAAGCGCGAACATTACCCAAAGGTGTCATAGCGCTGTACAATAGAGCTAGTTACGTTACAAGAGAAAAGTGGTACAAAATAGAACATTACACAGATTAAAAATCAAGGGTACACAAACTCAAAATCCAACACAGCACGCAGGGGTGAGGAATGCACAGGAAAAAATACAAATTTACAACGAAGAGCGAACTTCCAAGAGGGGCCTGAGAATGAAGGGTACACAAACTCAAAATCCAACACAGCACGCAGGGGTGAGGAATGCACAGGAAAAAATACAAATTTACAACGAAGAACGAACTTCCAAGAGGGGCCTGAGAATGAAGGGTACACAAACTCAAAATCCAACACAGCACGCAGGGGTGAGGAATGCACAGGAAAAAATACAAATTTACAATGAAGAGCGAACTTCCAAGAGGGTTGACACCATTTCCGCGTCATGTGGTTATATTTCGAGAATCCGTAAGTGCAGAACTGGAGCTTGTAGATGGGTTCCTATAAAATCCTCTGTTATTTTTTTAATATGGCATCTCCCAAGAAGGCGCTTAGCGTGTGCGGGATTTCAGACTCCCACCGTAAGCTTGTGATAAGGGAGTCCGAGACCCGCGGGAACAGAAACTGACAATGGGCTAGAGTGAGTTGCACATCCCTGCCACACCCAGTGCAAATCCAGGACATGAGATCGTAGTCTGGTCGTAGCTGAGAATCACAGAGGTCAGAGGTGAGGAGGTCCAAAGTATGGGGCATCATTACCTCTGGCAGCAAGTTTACCCCTTGAAGCACAGTTAAGAGGCAGGAGTCTCCCCTGATAGTCTGGCAGGAACTGGATCATGGACAGCTGATGTTTGCGTGAATGGAAATGAATATGAGCTCTCAAAGGGACTTTACTGGATAGCTTTTTCTGTGATCACTTAACTAAGGTATCCAGTGGTTTCTCAATTACCACAACACTGATTAGTGTAACAAACTAAGGGCCATATTATCAAGGAACGGGGATAACATTATCGCCGCTTTAGCGCATTAAATAAAACATTCCGGGGTGGATATTCACAATGAAGTGGCGGTGAGAGGCGTTAGCCTCCTTGGCTTAACGCCTCTCACCGCCACTTCGGAAATGACAGTCTGCACCCTATTCACGAGAAAGTGGTGCAGACTGGCGTTACCCACATCGACGGCAATTAATCTCACGATTTATCGCCATAACAGGCACCCTTGCACCAGAGCGCAAGGGTGTCTGCGATCAGGAGGTTTGTTAATGCACAGCAAGGTGTCCCTTCCTGTACATTAACAAACCCAAAATGCCAGTTTGCTTTTTCCATGTGTGCTGCTACATACAGCAGACATGGGGAAAGCAAAAACGAGGAGAAATAAAGGGTTTCTCCTCGTTTAGCCACCTTAAGACCTGATTTTTCTAGGTCTTAAGTTTGGCGCTACCTCCTATTATCACCGCCCTTGAAAATAGGCGGTAGCGTCAAACTCAATGGGTGTTGCGGTGGTACGCCCACCGCAACACCCACTGCACGCCCCATTTCACGCTAAGTTTAGCGTGAAAGGGGCCCTATTCTCATGGCAGCGTTAAGCCACGTTAAGTAGGTTAATGCTGGCTTGAGAATAGAGCGCTGGCCCTGTCACCACGGGAACCTCTAAAAAAGTGACGTTCCCGTGGCGATAGGGGTTGTAAATATGCCCCTCCTTTTTTCTTTTCTTAAAGCAGGTGGTGGGAAACAAGATGGGTGGTCTCTGGTGGAGGCTGGGTTTTTTAAAGTGGGTGGAGGTGGAGGAAACGACATAGGATGGAAGCAGGATGGAGACACATGTGTGGGACCAAAGCGACGTGGATGAGGGGTAGAAGCAAAACGATGTCGTGAGTGGGGGGGGGCGGAGAGATGCGTGAACTGATTCCTTAGGTGGAGGGGGAAGATACAGAGATAAGCATCAAGTTGGCTTTGGTGGGTCTTGTTCTCCAGGAAGGATGCTGAACCAAACCACTAACTCTGATGCTGACATGCTCACGAGGTTGGTAGTGGAGCAATCAGCTGCCAATGACGTAGAGGATGGTTGGGGTAAGTACTGTGAGGAGAGCACAGTTGAAAAGAAGTCTTCAGTTCTTCTTGAATGCTCAGGGGGCAGTTTCATTTCATTATCATTGCCAGACCTCTGAAACAAACAGAGAAGGTGGGATGTTGAAAGCCAGGCTTCAATCATGACGGTGAAATCACGTGATCTGTGACCCACAATACACCACAGGAAGTGACTTCACCTAACCTTTGACTCAATGGCATCGTCCTTCACAAAGGGTTAATATGAAGAAGGTCTCGTTCTATATTTTGAATAAACAATGTAGAAAATTGGTCTCCGATTAGCAGTATAAACATTGACGGATGTATTGTGAGCATATGATTGTATACATTGTAGTTTGTGAGTGCAATGTATATATCTAGGAGCTGCACATAACTAAGCAAAATACAGCAGTGAATAGCTAACTGCAAACATTTTAATTGAAAGGATGGTTACTACAGATCAGGAAAACTCCTTATTTAAAGCAAGATTTTGAAGATGAGGAGGACAGATAGAGTTTGGCGGGCAGAAGATTCCAGAAAGCAGGAACAGAAAAGTAAAAGAGTGCAAGGGGGCACGAAGGATGGATGTTGCTGTGGTGGTCATAATCCCATGTTAGCACCCTTTTTCCCAACGCCTCACTTTGCATCTCCAATGAGATATAAAGTGGGCGTTACTGGGCGTTCCCCGGATGGACTACCTTGCAAATATCGCTGATGTTTACATCGCAATATTTACAAGGCAGCCCACATGATTTTAGCAAACCTAACATCTGCTAAAATCCTGACTTAGCCATCCCTAACATAGGGGGTGGATTATGCTGATACAACCCTGTGGGTCGTATCAGCAAGGTTATTGCCCTTTTTCAGGGAACATCGGTGGAAAACTAGCGATGTTCCCAGCAAAAGGGTGATAACCTCGCTATCTCTGTAATTTTTATCGCCCTGGAGTAATGCGTTGTTAATAACGCGCTACCAGGGCGATAAATACCAGAGATAGCCTGCGATAATATAATTATCGCTAAGCACGGCCAGCGATAATTATCGCTGGCCGTTGTTACTATGCCACATAGTGTCTCTACCTTCCAAATGCAGAAGAGATCTTCATATGAACCGAGCTGGTAAATCAGAATGAGACGATGGATGGGTGTGGGACCTGCTTCCCAGCTCCCCATTCGCAGGATTTGGCTCAATATTTGAACCTCGCCGCAGACCAGGTTCAATCCGGCTCAGGAGCAGATGCCAGTTCCAATGATACAATGTCCAAACCTCCCCTCAAGGGACAGAGATAGCAGTGAAGCTCCAGGGCGCTTCTGTCGACGCTGCAGCAGACTGAAACCTCCCCTCAAGCAGCAGACATAGCAGTGAAGCTTCAGTACGCTCTGTCGACGCTGCAGCAGGCTGAGCACAGGGGCAAGACTCGAGGTCACGATGAGGAAGAGGTGAGTCAATGAAAGATGGACGGAGATAAGAACTGGTCTGATAAGAGGCTGTCAGTATGCTACAAAAAGGGGTGCGCGCTCATGTGTGTGTGCGTGTGTGTGCGTATGTATGTGTGCGCGCGTGTGCATGTGTGTGCGCACGTGTGCATGTGTGTGCGTGTGTGTGTGTTGGTATGTGTGTGTGCATGTACGCGTGTGTTCTTGCATAGATGTGCGTGCGTGTGGTGTGTGCGTGCATGTGTGTGCTCGTGCATGGGCATGTGTGCGCGTGCGTGCGTGTGTGTGTCACAAATACTTTACACATTGATTTTCTTGATAAGCCTGACTGCTCTGCACCACACTACCAGAGGGTGAGCACAGGTCATCTCAGTGGTGTATCTAGTTTACCCTGACTCGAGTTTTGGGTCTATTTTGTTTCCGGTATTTACAAGCTGAAGAACCCATTAGCCTGAAATATTTGATTTCCAGAATCTGATAAAGCTCTGGATCCTCCCCCGAGCCTGCTGGAATAGTTAGGATCCGGAGGCTGCTGGAAATGCTGGAGGCATAGCTGGCTGCTGGAGGCATAGCTGGCTGCTGGAGGTGCCAGAGGCATATCTGGCTGCTGGAAGTGCTGGGGGCATAGCTGGCTGCTGGAAGTGCCGGATGCATAGCTGGCTGCTGGAGGTGCTGGAGGCATAGCTGGCTGCTGGAGGTGCTGGAGGCATAGCTGACTGCTAGAGGGGCTGGGGGCATAGCTGGCTGCTGGAGGTGCTGTGGGCATAGCAGGCTGCTGCAGGTGCCGGAGGCATAGCTGTCTGCTGGAGGTGCTGGGGACATAGCAGGCTGCTGCAGGTACCGGAGGCATAGCTGGCTGCTGGAGGTGCTGGAGACATATCTGGCTGCTAGAGGTGCTAGAGGCATAGCTGGCTGCTAGAGGTGCTGTGGGCATAGCAGGCTGCTGCAGGTGCCTTAGGCATAGCTGGCTGCTGGAGAAGCTGGAAGGATAGCTGGATGCTGGAGGTGCTGGGGGCATAGCTGGCTGCTGGAGGTGCTGCGGGCATAGCTGGCTGCTGGAGGCATATGGCTGCTGGAGGCATAGCTGGCTGCGGGAGGTGCTGGGGGCATAGCTGGATGCTGGAGGGGCTGGGGGCATAGCTGGCTACTGGAGGTGCCGGAGGCATAGCTGGCTGCGGGAGGTGCCGGAGGCATAGCTGGCTGCTAAAGGTGCCAGAGGCATTGCTGGCTGCTGGAGGTGCTGGAGGCATAGCTGGCTGCTGGAGGTGCCGGAGGCATAGCTGGATGCGGAAGGTGCCGGAGGCATAGCTGGCTGCTGGAAGTGCTGGAGGCATAGCTGGCTGCTGGAAGTGCTGGAGGCATAGCTGGCTGCTGGAGGTGTTGGAGACATAGCTGGCTGCGGGAGGTGCCGGAGGCATAGCTGGCTGCAGGCGGTGCCAGAGGCATAGCTGGCTGCTGGAGGTGCCGGAGGCATTGCAGGCTGCTGGAGGTGCCGGAGGCATAGCTGGCTGCTGGAGGTGCCAGAGGCATTGCAGGCTGCTGGAGGTGCCGGAGGCATAGCTGGCTGCGGAAGGTGCCAGAGGCATAGCTGGCTGCTGGAGGTGCTTGAGGCATAGGTGGCTGCTGGAGGTGCCGGGGGCATAGCTGGCTGCTGGAGGTGCCGGGGGCATAGCTGGCTGCTGGAGGGGCCGGAGGAATAGCTGGCTGTTAGAGGTGCTGGGGGCACAGCTGGCTGCTGGAGGGGCCGGAGGATTAGCTGGCTGTTGGAGGTGCCGGGGGCATAGCTAGCTGCTGGAGGGGCCGGAGTCATATCTGGCTGCTGGAGGGACAGGGGGCATAGCTGGCTGCTGGAGGTGGCGGAGGTACATCTGGCAGCTGGAGGTGCCCTAGGCATAGCTGGCTGCTGGAGGTGCCGGGGGCATAGCTGGCTGTTGGCGGTGCCGGAGGCATAGCTGGCTGCTGAAGGTGCCTGAGGCATAGCTGGCTGTTGGAGGTGCCGGAGGCATAGCTGGCTGCTGGAGGTGCCGGGGACATAACTGGTTGCTGGAGGTGCCGGGGGCATAGTTGGCTGCTGGAGGTGCCTGAGGCATAGCTGGCTGTTTGAGGTGCCGGAGGCATAGCTGGCTGCTGGAGGTGCCGGGGACATAGCTGGCTGCTGGAGGTGCCGGGGGCATAGCTGGCTGCTGGAGGTGCCAGAGGCATAGCTGGCTGTTGGAGGTGCCGGAGGCATAGCTGGCTGCTGGAAGTGCCGGAGGCATTGCTGGCTGCTGGAGGTGCCGGGGGCATAGCTGGCTGCTGGAGGTAACAGAGGCATAGCTGGCTGTTGGAGGTGCCGGAGGCATAGCTGGCTGCTGGAGGTGCCGGAGGCATAGCTGGCTGCTGTCAGGATCTTTCACCAAAGGGGCCTCATCCCCTGCCAAGTAATGGCTGAATGGAGGCTCTTGAAGAGGACACCTGACAAAGGATTGAAATCCTTTTCCTCTCGAAGGTGGACGCACTGGAGTTAGTCGTGTCCAATCCTTGATGGGTTCTTTGACTAATTCCTCTAGATGTGGACTCTGCGGAGGAAGCCACAATGCAGAAAATGGCGGCTAAAGGAGGCCTGTCTGCTCCCTAAAAGAAAAGCAAGGTTAACATTCACAATCACATTCAACAATGGGACAGACAAATCTTATCTTATCGGTGGAATCCATATTCCAAAACATATAGAAAACAAGTATTGGCAAAGCCAATAGGTCTCTGCAATCAGAGACCTTCAGTGGTTGGCAATGTAAATGCATCTGTGTGCGGCTCTGGGTTGTTTCTAGTGATATACACAAATGCATTAACATAGCCAATGTCTGGGGCTGCCACTGGGCCCAATGGTCTGGCAGGCTTAGTCATAATGAAAGCAAAATGACTGCTTTTAGCCCCCCCCCCCCCTTTTCATGAGGAAACTGATGAATAATATCAGCAGAAGGCGATGGAGAGCTCTTGGGTCAAGGGCTGGCAAGTGTGCAGCAGGGATGGACTCAGGGAAAGAAAAATGATAAATCAGAGAAGTAACAAAGAGAGAAATAGAGGAGGGGCAGAGAGAAAGGAAACAAAACGTGTAGAGGTGAGAAAAAGAAAAACAGGAAAGTAAGAAAAAAGAAAAGGCAGAAGAGGGCAGAACGTAGGAAGGGAACTCTCCGGGCCCTTGGATTGGGTCAGCATCAGCACAGTAGTGGGACTTTTTTGGATTAGTTCCTTCAGAACCACCTGGAAGACATTTTGGTTGTGGAGACTGTTTTACAACATTCCGCTGTAGAATGTACTGTTTGGCTCCTCAAAGACATTCTTCGCAGCAGAGCCGCCTTTCGGCACCAACACCAACAGTGGTGCGATAAGAGTGAAGGGTGTTTTATTTCCTGACTGCTCCCTTCCCTGCTAATACTTGTGACTCGCGCCACTCTGTGTCAGAGGGGGTGTTAGAAAGGGTAGACGGACCGGGAGGGTCGGCCGGGGTCAGGAGGAGAGGTCTCCGGGGAGAACCGTCTCCAGCGATCGTACAGACAAGTAACTTCCCCCCCACAGACAGATACCACACACGGATAAGGTTCAGTGTTCTTTATAAGCACTTCTTAAGGTACGGTTGAATGGTACAAGGAGGTCTGGACTCAGGGGTCCCCTCGATTCGAGTCTCGCAAGGTAGGAAAAGGGGGGTAGCGGGACAGTCTGTTTACCAGTCAGGTAGTTCGGATGAGATGATGAGCTCACAATCCTCGAGCTTGGTGGTTAGGTGGTACGGGCCGCGGCAGCGCCAGCAGGTCCCGGTGATGATGGTCGTTACAACGGGCCGCGGCAGCGCCAGCAGGTCCCCGGAAGACGGTCGATGTACGGTCCGCGGCAGCGCCAGCAGGTCCCGGTGAAGATGGTTGTTACAACGGGCCGCGGCAGCGCCAGCAGGTCCCAGGAAGATGGTCGATGTACGGTCCGCGGCAGCGCCAGCAGGTCCCGGTGAAGATGGTTGTTACAACGGGCCGCGGCAGCGCCAGCAGGTCCCAGGAAGGTGGTCGATGTACGGTCCGCGGCAGCGCCAGCAGGTCCCGGTGAGGATGGAGGTTGCAGAAGGCCGCGGCAGCGCCAGCAGGCAGAACGATGGGTCACAAGAGCGGGCTACGGCAGCGCCAGTAGACCGTCAAGGCTGAGTTCACTCGGTGTCTCTCGACTCCAGGATACAACTGCCTTCCTGCTCCGGAGCTGCCCCAGTTATAGGGCTGGTGCCCTTTGATGTCCGGACCCTCGCGCTTGGAGGTCGGAGGGTCCGGGATGAAGGTGTCCAGACACCCAGCAGGGGGTGGAGCCAGTGCCTGGGGGAGCTGGGGGCGATCGGCACCTGGCGGGGGGAGAGCCTTTGACACCTCGTTCTCCCATTGACCTGCCAAGTGGTCCGCTCACCTCCTGGGTGGATGGTGGTGCCGGGATGTCGGGGCCGGCCAGGCCCGGGGTTGGGGTCGGGGTGAGGCCACGCGGCCGCGTGGTGCAGGGCCCAAGATGGAGGCTTGACCCGGCCGGGGAAGCCGGTGGGGCTGGACCCCGTGATGAGTAGTGGTCCGAGGGCAGAAGATCCGTCGGGAGACGGGGTACAGGTGCTTGTCGCGGGGGTATGCCTGGTGGGCCGGAGCTCGGGCCCTGTCGTGCGGGGAGGGAGCAAGCCCTCTGTGTGGCCTGTCCAACATGCGTCCCCCCCAGCTGAAGGCGGGGAGAGTCACCCATCTCCTTGGGGACTCTCTTCGTCGAGGCGGAAAAAGCGGGACAGGCCATCCGCGTTGGCGTGGTCTTGGCCTGGTCGGTGCTCCACGGTGAAGTCCATTCCCTGCAGGGAAATGGACCAGCGCAAGAGTTTTGGGTTCTCCCCCCGCATCTGCATCAGCCATTGCAGGGGTCGATGGTCGGTTTGTACCCGGAAGTGGGTACCGAAGAGATAGGGTCGGAGCTTTTTGAGGGCCCACACTACTGCAAATGCCTCCCTCTCGATGGTGCTCCAACGCTGTTCTCGGGCCAGGAGACGTTGACTGATGAAGGCCACCGGCTGGTCATGACCTTCGGGGTTCAACTGAGAGAGGACGGCCCCGATGCCGTGGTCGGAGGCGTCGGTCTGCACCACAAATTCCCGACTGTAATCGGGGGCCTGGAGCACAGGGGCGGTGCACAGGGCGGCCTTCAGCTTCTCGAAGGCCGCTTGACAATCAGGAGTCCAGTTAATCCGCTTCGGTTGGTTCTTGGACGTGAGACCCGTGAGGGGCCCCACGATGCTGCCGTAGTCCTTCACGAACCGCCGGTAGTAGCCGGTGAGCCCCAAGAAGGCTCGGACCTCGGTCTGGGTGACGGGGGGCTGCCAGGACTGGATGGCCGCAATCTTAAGTTGTAGGGGGGCCACCAGCCCGCTCCCCACTTGGTGCCCAAGGTAGGTCACAGACCCTTGGCCAATTTGGCACTTGCCGGCCTTAATGGTGAGGCCGGCCCGCTGGAGGGCTTGTAGGACCTCTTGGAGGTGACGGAGGTGGTCGGACCAGTGGCGGCTGTATACAGCGATATCGTCCAGGTAGGCAGCGCTGAACTCTTCGAGCCCCGCCAAGACCTGGTTCACAAGGCGTTGAAACGTGGCGGGGGCATTCTTCATGCCAAAGGGCATGACCTTGAATTGATAGTGGCCATCGGGGGTAGAGAAGGCTGACCGTTCCTGAGCCCTGGGTGTGAGGCCGATCTGCCAGTAGCCCGCTGTTAGGTCGAAGATACTAAGGTAGCGGGCGGCCCCCAGCCGGTCGATCAGCTCGTCTGCTCGGGGGATGGGATGAGCGTCGGTCCGGGTGACAGCGTTCAAGCCCCGGTAGTCGACGCAGAATCTCAGTTCAGGTGCGGTGCCGGGGGCAGCGGCTTTGGGAACCAATACAACCGGACTGGCCCAGGGACTGTCCGAGGGCTCGATGACCCCGATCGTGAGCATCTTGGCCACTTCCTCTTGTATGCAGGCCCGTACCCGATCTGGTACGCGGTAGGCCCGGTGTCGGACAGGGGGACTGTCCCCGGTGTCTACGTCGTGCAAACACCAAGGGGTGACCCCGGGGGTGAGGGAGAACAGGGCAGCGAACTGCAGCAGGAGGTTCCGGCAGTCCTGGCGTTGCTCCGAAGTGAGGGCGTCAGAGAGCCGGACCCCGTCCACGGAGCCGTCATTCTCCTGAGTCTTCAGAAGATCCGGGAGGGGTTCGGAGTCTTCCTCTGCCCCACTGTCCGTAGCCATCAGGAGGCTGAGTTCTGAGCGCACAAAGTGTGGTTTGAGTCGGTTGGTGTGGAGGACCCGAAGGGGGTTCCGGGAGGTCCCCATGTCGATGAGGTAAGTGACGGGGCTTTTGCGCTCGACCACTTTGAAGGGCCCCGTCCACTTATCTTGCAAGGCACATGGTTCGGTGGGGGACATCACCCATACCTGCTGACCAGGCTCGAATTCAACGGAGGAGGCATTGTGATCATACCACCTCTTCATGTCCTCCTGGCTGGCCTCGAGGTTCGCCTTGGCCATCTCCCTGAAGCGCCGGGTCTGGTTTCGTAGGGCCAGGATGTATTTGAAGACGTCTGGAGGGGTTGTTAGGGGGGCCATCTCCCAACCTTCCTTGACTAGGCTGAGGGGCCCTCGCACAGGGTGCCCGTACAGGAGTTCGAAAGGGCTAAAACCGAGGGACTTCTGGGGAACTTCCCGGTAGGCGAAGAGGAGGCACGGGAGTAGTACATCCCACTGGCGACGGAGGGGCTCTTCCAATCCCCCAATCATCCCCTTGAGAGTGCGGTTAAAACACTCCACTAGTCCGTTCCCTTGGGGGTGATAGGGGGTCGTGAATCTGTAGGTGACCCCGCATTGTTGCCAGAGGGACTTCATGTATTTGGATATGAAATTTGTGCCTCGGTCGCTGACGACTTCTCGGGGGAAGCCTACCCGGGAGAAGATCCCCATTAGGGCCCGGCCAACCACCGGAGCTGTCACGGTCCGTAGGGGCACCGCCTCGGGGTAGCGGGTGGCATGGTCCACTAGCACTAAGATGAACCTGTGTCCTTGTGCCGTGCGGGGGTCCAGAGGCCCCACAATGTCGATCCCCACCCTCTCGAACGGGGTGGTGACCACAGGGAAGGGTTGCAGAGGGGCTTTCAGTTTCCGACCACTCTTCCCGCTGGCTTGGCATGTGGGGCAAGATCGGCAGTGGTTCAGGACGTCATTCCTCATTTTTGGCCAGAAAAAGTGGGTCACTAGGCGACTGTACGTTTTGTCCTGGCCCAGGTGTCCAGCCAGGGGGACATCGTGGGCTAAGTTGAGCAGAAAGTCTCTGAAGCGGAGAGGTACCACCAGAACTCGACCGGCCCCCAGCTCGGCGATTCTTTGCTCGCTGTAGAGCAGGTCGTTATCCCAGTAGACCCAGTGAGTTCCGGTGGCGTCCCCTGCGTTTTGGGCGCTGGCTTGTTGGCGGAGTCCCTCGAGGGAGGGACAGGTCTTTTGTTCCTGGCGGAACTGTTCTTGGGTGGGCCCCCCTTCTTGACGCCACTGAGCCAGATCCGGAAGGTCCTGGGGTTGCGCGTCCTCTTCGGTCGTCGGGTCCGGGAGGCCGGCCTCGCCGTTGTCCTCTACTGGGGCGACCGGAGGCGGAGGTGCTGGCCATTCGGGTTCTTCTGATCGGGGGGCGGCACGGGCGGCCATGGACCGGGTGGTTATGCAGGCCCAGTCCGGGAGGCCCAGCATCCCCAGGTGCTCTCTTCTCTCGACGGTGGCCCACGGGGAACTCTCGAGATCATTCCCCAGGAGGCAGTCCACGGGGGCATCGTCCCGGACCGTCACTTTCAGCAGGCCGGAGACCCCTCCCCATTCGAATGGGACGCAGGCCATTTTACACATACTCTCAGAGTTATCTGCCGAGCGGACGGGGCAGAGAATGTTCGGCAGGATCTGCTCGGGCTTCACCAGGTGACAGCGGACGGCCGTCACACTGGCGCCGGTGTTACGCAGGGCCTCGGCCCTCTGTCCATTAATGGTCACCCACTGACCGTATTTCCTGGTGTTGGCGGGTAGGGGAGCCCGCGGGACCATGTCTCTTCCCCCTAAGCACGCCAGGACCATGGCGGCCAGTTCCCACCCTTGCTGGGCCGGCTCATACTCTTCGGGTTCCTCCGATAATCGCTCTTCCCCCAGGGCGGCGGCCGCTACCTGGCGGGGCTTGGGTATTTGGTTTAGCGGGCAGCTCGGGTCATTGGCGTAGTGGCCTAGTCGCTGGCACCGGTGGCACGTGACGTTGGCTCGGAACCCGGGCCGCAACGGGGGGTTGCCCCGGCCGGCCGGAGGCGGGGTGCTGGCCACGGGTGTTGCTGGCAAGGCGTCTCTCCCTCGACCCTGGCACCCTCCTCCTCCCCGAGGACGGTGCTGGCCTTGGCTGCTTCTGTTATGGTCTTGTGGCCCTTTCCGGCCCACTCGGGTGCTTTCCCATCGGTCAGCTTCGGCGGCGAGCTGCCGGGGGTCAGTCAGCTTACTGTCGAGGAGGTGCTGCCTGAGCTCGACGAAACAGTTGTTTGACAGGTGCTCCCATACCATAAGGTTGAAGAGTTGTTCGTAGGTGGTGACCTGACTCCCCTTGATCCAACCCTCGAAGGCACGGCTGAAATAGTTCACGTATTCTACCCAAGTTGTACCTGGGATCCGGGTGCAATCTCTGAACCTCTGGCGGTACATCTCGGGTGTGAGGCCATAGCGGGCGAGGAGGGCAGCCTTCATGTGGTCGTAGGACGACATTTGGTGATCTGGGAGCTGCAGTAGGGCATCGCGACCCTCGTTGATAAACCTCCCCCAAAGTCCGGCTCCCCAATCACTCCGGTCGATCCGGTGGGAGGTCATGGCGATCTCATAGGCTTTAAACCATTGCTGTATGTCGTCTTCTCGGACATACTCGCGGACAACATCCTTGGGGATATGGACTTTTTCCTCAATTGGCCCCGGGGTGTGTGGTCGCTCAGGCACCCCCAGTTCCTTATTCTGTTTTCGCAGTTCTATCTCCGCTAGTCGGCGCTCGTGCTCGAGCGTTATTTTTTTCTCTTCCAGCTCTCTCTGTCTCTGCTTTTCTTCTCGTTCCTCTCGAAGCCGCATATGCTCGAGGTTGAGTTTCTGTTCAGCTAACTTGAGTTCCCCATCCATCTTGAGTCGTGCCATCTCCAACTCGTGTAATCTGATTCTGTCTCTTTCTCGGATCTCCTCCTGTGGGAGGCCCGTTCCCCGCTCCTCGGGAGCCGTGGCGTTCCCCTCTGGTGTGATGCTGTTTTGGTCTGGTGTGACGCTGCTTTGGTCGGAGGGTCCTGCGACCCCAGTTTCTGTCCATGACTCAAGGGCGCGTTTTAGATCATCCTTGGTACTTAGGCCGGTGGTAGCAATGCCAAGTTCTATGCAAAATTGTCTCAGTTCGCGGTGGTTGTATTCTTCTAATTTCTCCATTTGGAATTTCTCGGTGGGGCTGCTATCTTTGGTCGACATCGTGTTTTTGTCGTGGGGTGAGCTACTCTCTGTACGATTACGCGTTGATTCGGATTGCGCCGCTGGCCACCAATGTTAGAAAGGGTAGACGGACCGGGAGGGTCGGCCGGGGTCAGGAGGAGAGGTCTCCGGGGAGAACCGTCTCCAGCGATCGTACAGACAAGTAACTTCCCCCCCACAGACAGATACCACACACGGATAAGGTTCAGTGTTCTTTATAAGCACTTCTTAAGGTACGGTTGAATGGTACAAGGAGGTCTGGACTCAGGGGTCCCCTCGATTCGAGTCTCGCAAGGTAGGAAAAGGGGGGTAGCGGGACAGTCTGTTTACCAGTCAGGTAGTTCGGATGAGATGATGAGCTCACAATCCTCGAGCTTGGTGGTTAGGTGGTACGGGCCGCGGCAGCGCCAGCAGGTCCCGGTGATGATGGTCGTTACAACGGGCCGCGGCAGCGCCAGCAGGTCCCCGGAAGACGGTCGATGTACGGTCCGCGGCAGCGCCAGCAGGTCCCGGTGAAGATGGTTGTTACAACGGGCCGCGGTAGCGCCAGCAGGTCCCAGGAAGATGGTCGATGTACGGTCCGCGGCAGCGCCAGCAGGTCCCGGTGAAGATGGTTGTTACAACGGGCCGCGGCAGCGCCAGCAGGTCCCAGGAAGGTGGTCGATGTACGGTCCGCGGCAGCGCCAGCAGGTCCCGGTGAGGATGGAGGTTGCAGAAGGCCGCGGCAGCGCCAGCAGGCAGAACGATGGGTCACAAGAGCGGGCTACGGCAGCGCCAGTAGACCGTCAAGGCTGAGTTCACTCGGTGTCTCTCGACTCCAGGATACAACTGCCTTCCTGCTCCCCAGTTATAGGGCTGGTGCCCTTTGATGTCTGGACCCTCGCGCTTGGAGGTCGGAGGGTCCGGGATGAAGGTGTCCAGACACCCAGCAGGGGGTGGAGCCAGTGCCTGGGGGAGCTGGGGGCGATCGGCACCTGGCGGGGGGAGAGCCTTTGACACCTCGTTCTCCCATTGACCTGCCAAGTGGTCCGCTCACCTCCTGGGTGGATGGTGGTGCCGGGATGTCGGGGCCGGCCAGGCCCGGGGTTGGGGTCGGGGTGAGGCCACGCGGCCGCGTGGTGCAGGGCCCAAGATGGAGGCTTGACCCGGCCGGGGAAGCCGGTGGGGCTGGACCCCGTGATGAGTAGTGGTCCGAGGGCAGAAGATCCGTCGGGAGACGGGGTACAGGTGCTTGTGGCGGGGGTATGCCTGGTGGGCCGGAGCTCGGGCCCTGTCGTGCGGGGAGGGAGCAAGCCCTCTGTGTGGCCTGTCCAACAGGGGGGGTAACTAGTCCTTTAAAACTTTTAGAACAAAATGATGTCAGTTCAGCTTGAAGGCTTTTTAAAAGAAATGACATCTCTGCAGTGGGGACGTTTGTATCTGCGCATTACAGCTCCAGGGAAACATCCCCTGGGCAGCGCCTATCACTGGATTTAGATCATGAGTCATTAAAAGAAAAGAATGGTTTCCCGTCCTCGCGGTCCAGCGGCGCGATTCACAAACTCACACTCGGATTAGCTTCCCTATGGGGACCCCAAACAGCAGGCGTCTCAATTCTAATGCGGAAACCTTTGAAGTGACACCTGTACATGGTCTCCCAATAGGGTGTGTGGGGGGAAGACAGGTCCCATTGAACAATTAATCCCCCAGTACTTGTCCTGTGGGATGTCACCAGAAATCCACCTCACCTCCTCCAGTTGAGACGGGCCTCTCCATGGTACCCGAAGCGTAATGGATGTGTATACCACCTCTGCACCCCTATAACGTTCGATGCACGCGCTGTGCAGGCGAAACCTAAACAGCCTATTAGTAACCATATCGGTGAAACCTAATGCTTTTACCAATGCTTGTTTCATTGGCTTCTCGAGTGGTTATTTGAAACAAGCATTGGCATAGACAATAGGTCTCGCCTTTGGGACCTTATAAGTGTTGAGCCATGCAACAGTTGCATAACTAAATACTTATAAGGTCCCAAAAGCGAGACCTATTGGCTATGCAAAGCGGCCGTGCTGCCGCGAAAGTGAAGATCGCGATCACGATCAAACATCAAAGCGGCCGCTAAAGTGAAAGTAATCGCTGTAAAGTGCGGCGCGCGCACATGCACTATAGCTCTAGGCTGGCCTGGTAGCACTTTGTGGAGCCCTCTCAATAAGTCTCGCCAGACCAGCGCATGCGCTGGGTCAGGCGAGACCTAAAAAGAAATGTAGAAATTCTTTTATGAACCTGTGACGACATTGAGCCCTTTGTGTGGAAGCTGTTTAGGAGACTGTGAGAAGTTGGCCTGATGTATGATGTCACTAGTTATAGTGTACACCTTACATCAGTCCAAATACCCTTATGGTGATTGGTTGTAAAGTCAACCTTATAGACCAGCTATCCTAGTGGTAGCATGGACAAGAGCAGTCTTAGGCTAAACTCTGAATGGCATGTGAAGCCAGCTGTGATACCATATATAATCCTTTGAATACCAAATGAAAGGACACCACACAGATATATATATAAAATAAAGTGTATTTATTCTAAGCAAACCCTCAGCACTCTTTATGAGATTAGAGGTAAGTACAACACAGTCTTATTTATGCATACATTAAGTCACACAGGTAAGTAATACAGTTAGGCCCTGGGGCCACGCAAACCATATACTAAAGAAGTGGTATAAGGACCACTGTCACGGAAATAGGATAGGCCTAGGCCTAGGGAATCGCTGGGGCTACACTACACTAGCAACAGTTAGGAAGTGGGAGGCCCACGGGATTCGTATGCAGAGTGGAAACACTCACGCGTACTGCGTAAAAGTCACTAGCAATAGTACAGTTTAGAAATAGATAGATTTAGGACACTTCCGGAGTAGCTAGGAAGTTGAGACTTGAAACTTAGACACTAGGATAGTCACTATCCTGATGAGCACCGGAGTACCCAAGTTACCTAGCCCACAGGCTGCGGGTGCATAGGGGTGAAGTTGCGTCGGGTTTCGTCGTCGACTCCTATGGATGCCTGAAGAAAGATGCTGACAGGCAGTCAGTGAAGAGTGTCCGGTGGATCCCAAGGCTGGGATCAAGAAGAGAGGAGACCTGCAAGCAGAAGGGACAGAGTCAAGGTCACTAGCCAGTGACCACGTGGAACCAGGAAGGAACCAGACGATGTCGTGAAGATTTGCAGGTGAAGGTGAAGCTTGTCGCTGCAGCCAGGAGGACCAGGAAGCGTCGAGGACGACCAGGACCAGGAGGCGAGCTGTCCCACAAAGGCTCTTGCTGTCGGCGGCGTCGAAGCTGGACTAGGACTCACCAAGCCTTGGCAAGCGGAACCCACGAAGAACGGAGGACTTGCTTCTGGTGCAGACCAGGAAGGTCTGGGGTGCTTCTTCTTTGCAGAGAAGCGGGAGCCAGTCTGGAGGAGCCAAACCAGCACAGAAGATTTCAGGGTGCGTCGTCACAAAGGCCACTAGCCAGCGGGCAAGCAACCGGACAGACGCGGCAAGCAGGAAAATGCTGAAGGGCCCCACGCAGGACTCGTTGAGTGTGGGGGGCTGATCTTCGGTGCAGATGGTGCTTGGGGGTGGGGCTTTTCAATCCCCGGTGAACAACTTCGAGGGTGCCTCAGAAGCTGCGCTTGAAGATACTAGCCACTTTTCCCAGGTAGCCGGTCCCACGTCGCTCGTCGCCTCCACGGATCTCAGCTCTTCTGTGGATGTGGATCAGGGTTGGAGAAGTCTGGAAGTCAAGGCTCTGGTCGGGCTCTGCAGTCGGTTCCTCGTAGAACGTGGGCAAAGCAAAGGGTAGTCTCTTGATGGTGCCTGTTTGCACAGGGTAGCCACTCCTTGGCCACAAGGGAGATTCTTCAGTCTTCTTCTTTCGTCGAATGTCGAAGGTCCAGAGTTTCTGTTCAAGATTGCAGGTTCAGGATAATCTAAAGTCTTGAGGCCCAACTCCCACTCTTATACTAATCTGGGGGGCTGGGATACCTGCTAGGTCACGCCTTATGGGTGGGACCTGGGAGGGGGTGATTACACCCACTTCCCTTTGTCCAGTTTCGCGCCAGAGCTGGGGCTGGAGTGCCCCAGCACCGGTTTGAACTGGACTATGCAAGGAACACCTTGTGTGCCCCAGGCATGTCTCATTCCTTTCAGCCCACCCTGCCCCAATACACTAAAGGCTGTCTGGGGAGGTGCTAGCACCTCCCCAAGCAGGAAACCTATTGTCCAGGCCTCCCTGGCTGGGATCACTCCCAGCTGCAGGAGGTCAGACTTGTGTCGTGGCAGCAGCATCCATTTTGTGATGCTGAGGCTTTGGTCAGAGGCTAACAGTGAAGTATGATTTTAACATGTCTTTCCCTCTAGAAGGGGGGAATAATATCCTCATGTCCAGAAATGGTATGGGGGTATTATTCCACAGTGTTAGACACCTTACACGACATGTTTCGATAAAGCCAAACCATAGTTACCATAACCGTCTAAGATTATAAGGCACTTTAAGAGTATATGGTAGGCTATATCATAGAACAGCTATAAGGACTTGGTTCCGAAAGCTGCAGACAGGCTCAGCTCATGCTAGAGCACCATCTCACATGTTACCAAGCACTCTGCCTCCAGGATTGTTAAGGCCTGCCATAGGAGTGACTGATAGGTACACATGTGTCTATATGTAAGTTAGGTATAGGAATACTACACCTAAGCAAGGGGTGATTACACGACCTTGCCCCAGCTGAGTGATCAGCCAGTTGTGTCAAAATGGAAGGCCAGGCCAGGGGTGGCATAATACATGCTGCAGCCCCTGGTAGGCCTAGGGTACACCTATGCCCTGGGTACCTAGGGTGCACTGTACAGGGGCCAATAAGGTGATCCTATCCAAATGGGTTATGCACCTAAAGTACATAGTATTAATTTAGAGAGAGAACAGCAGGGCCGTGGGTCTGATCAGCAGGCCCACAGCCACATCTAAGTCGAAAACCAGTAAAGCAAAAGCAAAAAGTGGGGGTGAACATAGAAAGCAGACCCTACTCTCCTACAGAGACGATGTGGCGTAACAGCCAGAGCGGCCGACTTTGATGCTGGGGAACTAAGTTGGAGTCTGGCTGGAGGCTCGAACATCCTGTGATTCTGGGCAACTCACTTAATCTCCCCATGCCTACCATAAATGAATGCGTCCGTCTGTACTGTGACTGGTGCTCATTTAAAGCGCTCGGATACCTTCGGGTCGAGTTCACGCAATATAAAACTGCAACAACAAAAACAAGCATTTGCAATGCAATAGGTCTCGCATTTATTGGAGTTGGAGCTATTGGTATTGTAAATAACAAATCCTTTCTATTTAAGTATTCAAAAAGTAATCCCCAAAAAAATGCATTGTTATGTGCAATGCCAATATCTCAAACTCGTGTCAATGCGAGATCTAGTGCATTGCAAATGCCTGTTTTTAAATGCGAGACCTATTGCAGTGTAAATGCTTGTTTCAGTACTGCGTGCTTTTTAAAAGTTGTAGTCAATACTCAAAATGGAATCAATGCTCCTTTATGTTTAATGGCCTAAATGAATCACAATGTTTAAAGCAGATTGCTAAATAGGATCTCCAGCCCCGAGGACAATGTCTCACTTCATGGTGGACAGTGTGTACCCTGTTTTCATGCAGTGCCAAGACGGGGTTAACTAAGGCAGAGAGTGAGGTCTGTTAGCCTCCGAGGATCAAAGCATTCCTTGCAACAGTGCGCTGTGAGGCCATGTGTACAGCACACACTTTGCAACAGCAAGATGGTTTGAAAGTTGGGGGTGACTTACTAAATTTTCCAGAGTGTTAATCGGGTTTGTTGACAGCGTATTTATGCTGTCAGCCCAAAAAATTGTTTGTGGTTGTGTGTGTGTGTGTAGTTGTGTGTGTGTGTGTGTGTTGTTGTGTGTGTGTGTGTGGTTGAGTGTGTGTGTGTGTGGTTGAGTGTGTGTGTGTGGTTGAGTGTGTGTGCGTGTGGTTGAGTGTGTGTGTGATTGAGTGTGTGTGTGTGTTTGTGTGTGTTTGTAGGTGTGTGGTTGTATGTGTGTGGTTGTATGTGTGGTTGTGTGTGTGGTTTTGTGTTTGGTTGTGTTTGTGTGTGTGTTTGTGTGTGTGTGTTTGAGTGTGTGTGTGGTTGAGTGTGTGTGGTTGAGTGTGTGTGGTTGAGTGTGTGTGTGTGTGTGTGGTTGTGTGTGTGTTTGGTTATGTGTGTGTGGTTGTGTGTGTCTGTTTGTGTGTGGTTTTTTGTTCTGTTAGTGTGTGTGGTTAAGTGTGTGTGTGGGTTTGTGTGTGGTTGTATGTGTGTGATTTTGTGTCTCTCTGTGTAGTTGTGTGTGTGTTTTGTGTGTGTAGTTGTGTGTGTGTGTTTGAGTGTGTGGTTTTGTGTCTTGTTTGTGTGCTATACAGCGTTTGTCAATAGCCACCTTGGGCAGTGCCTGTGTATACCCATGGCGCGCTGTAATGAGCACCGGCACAGAACTGAAAGCGCGCTGTGTGCGCGTTGTACTAAAACACTCCCATGAATGGATGTGTTTGGCAGCGTGAAACCTATACAGCGTTTGTTAATAGCCACCTTGGGCAGTGCCTGTGTATACCCATGGCGCGCTGTAATGAGCACCGGCACAGAACTGAAAGAGCGCTGTGTGCGCGTTGTACTGAAACACTCACATGAATGGATCGGTTTGGCAGCGTGAAACCTATACAGCGTTTGTCAATAGCCACCTTGGGCAGTGCTTGTGTATACCCATGGCGCGCTGTAATGAGCACCGGCACAGATCTGAAAGCGCGCTGTGTGTGCGTTGTACTAAAACACTCACATGAATGGATGTGTTTGGCAGCGTGAAACCTATACAGCGTTTGTTAATAGCCACCTTGGGCAGTGCCTGTGTATACCAATGGCGCGCTGTAATGAGCACCGGCACAGAACTGAAAGTGCACTGTGTGCGCGTTGTACTAAAACACTCACATGAATGGATCGGTTTGGCAGCGTGAAACCTATACAGCGTTTGTCAATAGCCACCTTGGGTAGTGCCTGTGTATACCCATGGCGCGCTGTAATGAGCACCGGCACAGAACTGAAAGTGCGCTGTGTGCGCGTTGTACTAAAACACTCACATGAATGGATCGGTTTGGCAGCGTGAAACCTATACAGCGTTTGTCAATAGCCACCTTGGGCAGTGCTTGTGTATACCCATGGCGCGCTGTAATGAGCACCGGCACAGATCTGCAAGCGCGCTGTGTGCGCGTTGTACTAAAACACTCACATGAATTGATGTGTTTGGCAGCGTGAAACCTATACAGCGTTTGTTTATAGCCACCTTGGGCAGTGCCTGTGTATACCCATGGCGCGCTGTAATGAGCACCGGCACAGAACTGAAAGCGCGCTGTGTGCGCGTTGTACTAAAACACTCACATCAATGGATGTGTGTGGCAGCGTGAAACCTATACAGCGTTTGTTAATAGCCACCTTGGGCAGTGCCTGTGTATACCCATGGCGCGCTGTAATGAGCACCGGCACAGAACTGAAAGTGCGCTGTGTGCGCGTTGTACTAAAACACTCACATGAATGGATCGGTTTGGCAGCGTGAAACCTATACAGCGTTTGTCAATAGCCACCTTGGGCAGTGCCTGTGTATACCCATGGCGCGCTGTAATGAGCACCGGCACAGAACTGAAAGTGCGCTGTGTGCGCGTTGTACTAAAACACTCACATGAATGGATCGGTTTGGCAGCGTGAAACCTATACAGCGTTTGTCAATAGCCACCTTGGGCAGTGCTTGTGTATACCCATGGCGCGCTGTAATGAGCACCGGCACAGATCTGCAAGCGCGCTGTGTGCGCGTTGTACTAAAACACTCACATGAATTGATGTGTTTGGCAGCGTGAAACCTATACAGCGTTTGTCAATAGCCACCTTGGGCAGTGCTTGTGTATACCCATGGCGCGCTGTAATGAGCACCGGCACAGAACTGAAAGCGCGCTGTGTGCGCGTTGTACTAAAACACTCACATCAATGGATGTGTGTGGCAGTGTCGCAGCCTGGAATCCTCGGAATCGTACGTTGCTTTTATGGTCCACCTCTCGACACCACCACGGTCTGGTTTGTAGTCACAGACTCCATGGAGTGGTCAAGCGGGGGAAGGAAAGGATGGGGACAGCGGGGAGGGAGACCTGTAAACCAAAAGTACAAACACTTAGATATAATAAATACACATATCCTCAGGCATGTACGATCTTGTCTACCCTTATACTGTGAAGGCACCCATGACCTATGATTTTACCTGCAAAGGAAAAAAAGGCATCTGCATGTTTCATCAGCAGTTGGAAGAACCAGTTTTCATTAGTGGAACATTCACCGGATACTGTTAGATCACCCCTTGCGCCACTCCGGGCGCTGTTCTCACTGTTAAATTATAATGTCACACAATACGCCACTCCGGGCGTTAAACACACTGGAAATGAATAAGATCACACAATACGCCTCTCCTGGCGCTATGCACACTGGACTTGAATAATGTCACACAATACGCCACTCCGGGCGTTAAACAAACTGGAAATGAATAAGGTCACACAATACGCTTCTCCTGGCGCTATGCACACTGGACTTGAATAATGTCACACAATACGCCTCTCCTGGCGCTATGCACAATTGAAATGAATACAGTCACACAATACGCCTCTCCTGGCGCTATGCCCACTGGAAATGAATAATGTCACACACTCCAGTAAATCACAGGTATGAGGTAAGTGACCCGCGGGGCAGGAGCCACTGCGCGTTCCACTTTCTGCTCCGGGGAAGGAATCCCCAGCCGGGGCTTCCCAAGAGTAATCACCCACGCCAACCTCCCGCAAGAATCCGGACAAGGATTCCGCCAACGGGAGCATAAGCGTTATCAAGACTTTGCCGCTTCCACTGCGAAGCACTGCCACAAAAGCATACGAGATACCTCAAGATTGGTGCTGCTGCACCCTTACCGGACCGTTGGCAGCTAGTGCTCCTCAGCGTCTGGAGTAACCGGCACCGGCATGGAGTGCTCAGCCCCGGAAATACCTTCCTTGCGCGTCGCGCTGACGTCATCGACGCGCCTCAGCCGGGGCTCATGGGAAGTGTAGTTCTGAGACCGGTCGGAACGGGAACCTCCTGCGGCGCCTCGTCAGTGTCTTCCGACGTGGCTCCTGACAGTACATCCCTCTCCTGAAGAACACTGACAGAGGCAAGGTTTGTGAGGGAAACGATTGTGAAACATCCGCACATATCTAGGAGCGTGGACGGCACTAGCAGGTTCCCATGAATTTTCTTCTTCACCATAGCCTTTCCAAGCGACCAGATACCACAACCGGGTGCGGTGGATCTTTGAATCTAGTATGCCTCGTACTTCATGCTCAACCTCCCCATCCACCAGAACGGGGGCTGGGACTTTATGCGCCCCTGATTTCGCTGGTTTAAGTAGGGAAATGTGAAATGCCGGATGTATACGAAGGGAAGAGGGCAGATTTAGCTTCACTACCACAGGATTGATTAGCTTCGTTACTCTATATGGGCCAATGTAGCGTGGATTGAAGATACTGTATCTTTTAAACCAGATGTTCTTGGTAGATAGCCATACATAATCGCCTATTTTGTATGAGGGACCCTCCCGTCTATGCTTATCTGCCTGTGTTTTGTACTGTCTTTTGGCTTTTAGCAATTCTTTGCGTACCCTTTGTAATGTTGTTTGGATGTGAGTTATCCTTTCCCGTACCTCGGGCACCTTCTTTGGGCCCACAGGATGCTGGAAGGGAGAAAAGTCAGGATGAAAACCATAAGTGCAGTAAAAAGGCGTGTGTTTTATGGATCTATGCATGGCGCTATTATACGCAACTTCCGCTAGCCAGAGCTGTTCGACCCAGGATTCGGTGGCCACCTCCCCGTAACATCTGAGGTATTGTTTGAGGGTCTGATTGACCCGTTCTGTCTGGCCATCGGTTTGGGGATGGAAGCTAGTGGACAGGTTGGATGTGATCTTAAGGGCCGAACACCATGATTTCCAAAAGTGTGCAGTGAATTGGGCCCCCCTATCCGAAATTACCACGTGCGGCAATCCGTGCAGACGGACCACATTATGCAGCAACAGGGATGCCAATTCTCCGGCTGTCGGTATCTTTTTGCAGGCTATGAAGTGAGCTAACTTGGTCAAATAGTCCACCACAACCAGGATTACTGTGTGCCCTTTGTCTGGAGGCATCCCGACCACAAAGTCCAGGGATATTTGTTTCCAGGGGATGCTTGGCGTAGGAAGAGGGTGTAGGAGACCCACCGGTCGAGCGTGGGTGGTTTTCATTTGACAACACACCGTACATTCACCCACCCAAGTTCTTACGTCCTTCCTGACTGTGGGCCACCAGAATTGTCGCAGGATTCGCTCTCGGGTTTTTTCGATGCCATTATGTCCTGCACTGGGTAAGGAATGACACCAGTTGAAGACTTGCTTTCTCAAGCGAAGAATAGGTACCAGTATTTGGTTTCCTCGTACTGGGACCCCCCCTTTTAATGACCACTCCTTGTTATTACCCAACCATTCCTTCCATTTGGCTTGGGAAATGTTGAGTGCGATGCTCTTAAGGAATTGTTCCGTGACTGTGGCGTTGATCACGTTCTTGGGATTAACGATGGCATTCTTTGCTGGCGTTTCTGGATTGTCGGGAGAGGATTGGCGACTGAGCGCGTCTGCCTTTTTGTTTTCACTTCCCGGGCGGAACGTTACGATAAAGTTATACTCCGCAAAGAATAGCATCCAACGAAGCTGACGGGGAGACAGGTGTCTGGCTGCTGCCATGAATTGCAGATTGCGATGATCCGTAAAAACGGTAACCACGTTTTTGGAACCCATCAGGTACTGTCTCCACTCCTGGAACGCATTCTTGATGGCTAACAATTCCTTCTCCGCTATCGTATAATTACGCTCTGCAGGGTTCAACTTTCGTGACATAAAGGCCACCGGGTGCATTTGCCCCGTCTCTAGGTGTCGCTGTGAAAGGACTGCTCCTACCGCATATTCTGAAGCGTCCGCTTCTACGATGTATGGTAGGTCGGGATCGGCGTGTCTCAACACCGGGGCGGAGGTAAAGGCCTCTTTTAAGGCTTCAAATCCCTGTTGGGCTTCCTCGTTCCATTGAAATACCACCTTCTTCTGTAATAGGCGCGAAAGGGGAGCGGCCAATTTGGAAAATTGATTGATAAACCGACGATAAAAATTGGCAAAGCCCAGGAAGCATTGTATGTCCCGAACCGTCTTTGGAATTGGCCACTCTTTCACTGCTTGGATTTTTCTGGTGGACATTTCCTGCCCGGAAGGGGTTAGCATTACTCCAAGGAACTCCACGGTGGTGACACTGAACTCGCATTTGCTGATCTTGCAGAACAGTAGGTGATCGCGTAGAGCCTGCAGTATGGTTCTTACATGCGCTCGATGTAGTCCTATAGATGAAGAATAGATCAAGATGTCATCTATATATACCACCACGAAACGATCCAGGAATTCCCGCAGAACATCATTCAGGAAATATTGGAAGGCGGCAGGTGCGTTGCAGAGTCCAAAAGGCATGACCCGGTACTCATACAGCCCGTACCGGGTCTTAAACGCCGTCTTCCACTCATCTCCCTGTCGCATTCGTACCAGATGATACGCCCCTTTTAGGTCTAAACGGGTATAAATCACGGCTTTTTGGACTTGTTCCAACAGGACAGAGATGAGCGGCAGCGGGTACCGATTCTTCACGGTGATGGCATTAAGGGCGCGAAAATCCACACAGGCGCGTAACTCGCCGTTGGCCTTGGGTATGAAAAACAACGGGGACGCTGCCGGGGATTTGGATACCCGAATGAACCCTAAGGCTAAATATTTATCCAGGTATTCTCGGAGGTGGAGGTTCTCGGGTTCAGTCAGGGCGTACACTCTTCCTGTCGGGACCACAGCCCCAGGCAATAGGTCTTTTTGGCAGTCATATTGTCTGTGGGGAGGTAGGGTTTCGGCCAAGGTTTCATTAAACACATCCTCGTAATCCTTGTAGTCGTCGGGTAGTGTCACTGGATGTTCCGCCGCTGTCGCGATGTGGTGTTTTTCCGTCTCCATGGTTGCCGGGAGAACGGGGATGGACTTGCAATGCCGTTGGCAGTAATCGGATGTGAAGGTCAGAGTTTGTTTTTCCCAATCCACCAAAGGGTTGTGCTTCTTCAGCCAAGGTAGGCCTAGGATAAGTCCATACTGCGGCGCGGAGATAACATTGAAGACCAGTCTTTCCAGATGGTCCTTCCCATGGAGAACTTCCACTTCTTTGGTGCAGAACCTAATGGGACCCGCCTCCAAACGTCTCCCATCCACTGCGTACACTGCTTCAGGTAGAGTTTTCTCGAGTAGTTCAAGGCCTATTTCCACCGCGTGCTCGTGATCGATGAAGCACCCTGTTGCTCCAGAGTCCAGCATAGCTTGCACCTGCCTCCACCTGCCTTGGATCAGAAGCTCTAGCGTCAGGAAATAGTGTTCTTTCCCGCTAAGATGGTACCTGTCTAAGGAAGGGATGTACGTTTTGCTTGACGAAGTCCCTTCGTTCATCCTCAAGCTTGTTCGTTTCCCGCCGTTGATAAGGAGTTGACTGGAACTGACCTTCGGGTGTCTGGACGGGCAAATTTTGTTCTCAAAGAGCACTCCCGAATAAAATGACCCTTCTTTCCGCAATAGATACAAAGGCCTGTCTTTCTACGGTGTTCTCTCTCCTCAGTGGTGAGTGAGGCCCGCACCGATCCGATATCCATGGGTTCAGGTTTATTAAGGGAGTGGGTTTCTCCACGATAGGGTGGATCATATCGAGGGGGCACGCGCTCCTTCTTCTTGCGATCCCCTTTCCGGTCGCTCAGGCGATGATCCAACCGCAATGTAAGATTTATTAAGTCTTCACACGAAGTAGGTTGGGGGTCTATCTGGGCCAAAACATCTTTCATTTCGTCCCTAAGCCCTTGCTGGAACAGGGCCGCTCGTTTGGATTCCGGCCAGTCGGTCTCTGCAACCAACCTTCGAAAGTCATTGAGGTATGAGATGAGATCTCGGTTGCCCTGTCGCAACTCCAATAGGTCTCTGTCTGCTGAATTCGTGGCGGCCCTGCGATTAAAGGTTTTCTCGAAGGCACTGAGAAAAGAGTCCCAATCGTAAAGCAGAGGGTCATCGCTCTTCACTAAAGGTACGGCCCATTGTGCTGCATCCCCTGCCAAGTATGAGAGAAGGAATGCCACCCGGGCATGGTTGGTCGCGAAGGCTTTGGCCTTGCATGTGAAGTGTAACATCACTTGGGTTAAGAATACTTGGACCTTGCTACTGTCCCCGTAATATCTCTCCGGTGGGGCCAGGGAAATGGGAGTTGGCATTTCCACTACTACAGGAGTGGGATGGGATCCGTGAGAAACGCCAGCACTAAAGGGGTTTCGCTGCATTCTATCTACTACTACATGTAGTGCAGCGGTTTCTGCTCTAGCGGCCGAGAGTTCTGTCTGCATTAGGGCTAGCGCGGCCATGACGTTGTCCATAGTGGCCATACTCAATGTGCGATCGGGAGGATACGTATACGTGGGCCGGTTACTCTGTCGCAGCCTGGAATCCTCGGAATCGTACGTTGCTTTTATGGTCCACCTCTCGACACCACCACGGTCTGGTTTGTAGTCACAGACTCCATGGAGTGGTCAAGCGGGGGAAGGAAAGGATGGGGACAGCGGGGAGGGAGACCTGTAAACCAAAAGTACAAACACTTAGATATAATAAATACACATATCCTCAGGCATGTACGATCTTGTCTACCCTTATACTGTGAAGGCACCCATGACCTATGATTTTACCTGCAAAGGAAAAAAAGGCATCTGCATGTTTCATCAGCAGTTGGAAGAACCAGTTTTCATTAGTGGAACATTCACCGGATACTGTTAGATCACCCCTTGCGCCACTCCGGGCGCTGTTCTCACTGTTAAATTATAATGTCACACAATACGCCACTCCGGGCGTTAAACACACTGGAAATGAATAAGATCACACAATACGCCTCTCCTGGCGCTATGCACACTGGACTTGAATAATGTCACACAATACGCCACTCCGGGCGTTAAACAAACTGGAAATGAATAAGGTCACACAATACGCTTCTCCTGGCGCTATGCACACTGGACTTGAATAATGTCACACAATACGCCTCTCCTGGCGCTATGCACAATTGAAATGAATACAGTCACACAATACGCCTCTCCTGGCGCTATGCCCACTGGAAATGAATAATGTCACACACTCCAGTAAATCACAGGTATGAGGTAAGTGACCCGCGGGGCAGGAGCCACTGCGCGTTCCACTTTCTGCTCCGGGGAAGGAATCCCCAGCCGGGGCTTCCCAAGAGTAATCACCCACGCCAACCTCCCGCAAGAATCCGGACAAGGATTCCGCCAACGGGAGCATAAGCGTTATCAAGACTTTGCCGCTTCCACTGCGAAGCACTGCCACAATAGCATACGAGATACCTCAAGATTGGTGCTGCTGCACCCTTACCGGACCGTTGGCAGCTAGTGCTCCTCAGCGTCTGGAGTAACCGGCACCGGCATGGAGTGCTCAGCCCCGGAAATACCTTCCTTGCGCGTCGCGCTGACGTCATCGACGCGCCTCAGCCGGGGCTCATGGGAAGTGTAGTTCTGAGACCGGTCGGAACGGGAACCTCCTGCGGCGCCTCGTCAGTGTCTTCCGACGTGGCTCCTGACAGGCAGCGTGAAACCTATACAGCGTTTGTTAATAGCCATCTTGGGCAGTGCCTGTGTATACCCATGGCCCGCTGTAATGAGCACCGGCACAGAACTGAAAGTGCGCTGTGTGCGCGTTGTACTAAAACACTCACATGAATGGATGTGTTTGGCAGCATGAAACCTATACAGCGTTTGTTAATAGCCACCTTGGGCAGTGCCTGTGTATACCCATGGCGCGCTGTAATGAGCACCGGCACAGAACTGAAAGTGCGCTGTGTGCGCGTTGTACTAAAACACTCACATGAATGGATCGGTTTGGCAGCGTGAAACCTATACAGCGTTTGTCAATAGCCACCTTGGGCAGTGCTTGTGTATACCCATGGCGCGCTGTAATGAGCACCGGCACAGATCTGCAAGCGCGCTGTGTGTGCGTTGTACTAAAACACTCACATGAATTGATGTGTTTGGCAGCGTGAAACCTATACAGCGTTTGTTAATAGCCACCTTGGGCAGTGCCTGTGTATACCCATGGCGCGCTGTAATGAGCACCGGAACAGAACTGAAAGTGCGCTGTGTGCGCGTTGTACTAAAACACTCACATGAATGGATCGGTTTGGCAGCATGAAACCTATACAGCGTTTGTCAATAGGCACCTTGGGCAGTGCTTGTGTATACCCACGGCGCGCTGTAATGAGCACCGGCACATATCTGACAGCGCGCTGTGTGCACGTTGTACTAAAACACTCACATGAATGGATGTGTGTGGCAGCGTGAAACCTAGACAGCGTTTGTTAATAGCCATCTTGGGCAGTGCCTGTGTATACCCATGGCGCGCTGTAATGAGCACCGGCACAGAACTGAAAGCGCGCTGTGTGCGCGTTGTACTAAAGCACTCACATGAATGGATCGGTTTGGCAGCGTGAAACCTATACAGCGTTTGTCAATAGCCACCTTGGGCAGTGCCTGTGTATACCCATGGCGCGCTGTAATGAGCACCGGAACAGAACTGAAAGTGCGCTGTGTGCGCGTTGTACTAAAACACTCACATGAATGGATCGGTTTGGCAGCGTGAAACCTATACAGCGTTTGTCAATAGCCACCTTGGGCAGTGCTTGTGTATGCCCATGGCGCGCTGTAATGAGCACCGGCACAGATCTGAAAGCGCGCTGTGTGCGCGTTGTACTGAAACACTCACATGAATGGATGTGTTTGGCAGCGTGAAACCTATACAGCGTTTGTTAATAGCCACCTTGGGCAGTGCCTGTGTATACCCATGGCGCGCTGTAATGAGCACCGCCACAGAACTGAAAGTGCGCTGTGTGCGCGTTGTACTAAAACACTCACATGAATGGATCGGTTTGGCAGCGTGAAACCTATACAGCGTTTGTTAATAGCCACCTTGGGCAGTGCTTGTGTATACCCATGGCGCGCTGTAATGAGCACCGGCACAGATCTGAAAGCGCGCTGTGTGCGCGTTGTACTAAAACACTCAGATGAATGGATGTGTTTGGCAGCGTGAAACCTATACAGCGTTTGTCAATAGCCACCTTGGGCAGTGCCTGTGTATACCCATGGCGCGCTGTAATGAGCGCCGGCACAGATCTGAAAGCGCGCTGTGTGCGCGTTGTACTAAAACACTCACATGAATGGATGTGTTTGGCAGCGTGAAACCTATACAGCGTTTGTTAATAGCCACCTTGGGCAGTGCCTGTGTATACCCATGGCGCGCTGTAATGAGCACCGCCACAGAACTGAAAGTGCGCTGTGTGCGCGTTGTACTAAAACACTCACATGAATGGATCGGTTTGGCAGCGTGAAACCTATACAGCGTTTGTCAATAGCCACCTTGGGCAGTGCCTGTGTATACCCATGGCGCGCTGTAATGAGCACCGGCACAGAACTGAAAGTGCGCTGTGTGCGCGTTGTACTGAAACACTCACATGAATGGATCGGTTTTGCAGCGTGAAACCTATACAGCGTTTGTCAATAGCCACCTTGGGCAGTGCTTGTGTATACCCATGGCGCGCTGTAATGAGTACCGGCACAGATCTGAAAGCGTGCTGTGTGCGCGTTGTACTAAAACACTCCCATGAATGGATGTGTTTGGCAGCGTGAAACCTATACAGCGTTTGTTAATAGCCACCTTGGGCAGTGCCTGTGTATACCCATGGCGCGCTGTAATGAGCACCGGCACAGAACTGAAAGTGCGCTGTGTGCGCGTTGTACTAAAACACTCACATGAATGGATCGGTTTGGCAGCGTGAAACCTATACAGCGTTTGTCAATAGCCACCTTGGGCAGTGCTTGTGTATACCCATGGCGCGCTGTAATGAGCACCGGCACAGATCTGAAAGCGCGCTGTGTGCGCGTTGTACTAAAACACTCACATGAATGGATGTGTTTGGCAGCGTGAAACCTATACAGCGTTTGTTAATATCCACCTTGGGCAGTGCTTGTGTATACCCATGGCGAGCTGTAATGAGCACCGGCACAGAACTGAAAGTGCGCTGTGTGCGCGTTGTACTAAAACACTCACATGAATGGATCGGTTTGGCAGCGTGAAACCTATACAGCGTTTGTCAATAGCCACTTTGGGCAGTGCTTGTGTATACCCATGGCGCGCTGTAATGAGCACCGGCACAGATCTGAAAGCGCGCTGTGTGCGCGTTGTACTAAAACACTCACATGAATGGATGTGTTTGGCAGCGTGAAACCTATACAGCGTTTGTTAATATCCACCTTGGGCAGTGCTTGTGTATACCCATGGCGAGCTGTAATGAGCACCGGCACAGAACTGAAAGTGCGCTGTGTGCGCGTTGTACTAAAACACTCACATGAATGGATCGGTTTGGCAGCGTGAAACCTATACAGCGTTTGTCAATAGCCACCTTGGGCAGTGCCTGTGTATACCCATGGCGCGCTGTAATGAGCACCGGCACAGAACTGAAAGTGCGCTGTGTGCGCGTTGTACTAAAACACTCACATGAATGGATCGGTTTGGCAGCGTGAAACCTATACAGCGTTTGTCAATAGCCACCTTGGGCAGTGCTTGTGTATACCCATGGCGCGCTGTAATGAGCACTGGCACAGATCTGAAAGCGCGCTGTGTGCGCGTTGTACTGAAACACTCACATGAATGGATGTGTTTGGCAGCGTGAAACCTATACAGCGTTTGTTAATAGCCACCTTGGGCAGTGCCTGTGTATACCCATGGCGCGCTGTAATGAGCACCGGCACAGAACTGAAAGTGCGCTGCGTGCGCGTTGTACTAAAACACTCACATGAATGGATGTGTTTGGCAGCGTGAAACCTATACAGCGTTTGTTAATAGCCACCTTGGGCAGTGCCTGTGTATACCCATGGCGCGCTGTAATGAGCACCGGCACATAACTGAAAGTGCGCTGCGTGCGCGTTGTACTAAAACACTCACATGAATGGATCGGTTTAGCAGCGTGAAACCTATACAGCGTTTGTCAATAGCCACCTTGGGCAGTGCTTGTGTATACCCATGGCGCGCTGTAATGAGCACCGGCACAGAACTGAAAGTGCGCTGTGTACGCGTTGTACTCAAACACTCACATGAATGTATCGGTTTGGCAGCGGCTGAGGGGGGGGCTTGCTTAATGAGACAGTGTGAGGAGCCATAGCCAGAAATACGATGTTGGTGCCATTCCGATAATAAACGGAGCCCTTTAAAGTTTTACACTTGTGCCTTTCCATTTTTTGGGAGGGTGGGGGAGGATGGGGGAGTTTGTGCTGAACATGCGAGTCCGACTTTGTATTCTCCACAGTTCACGGGCCCACAGGCTAGAGTGCAATGGGCTGTAAGTCTGTAAGCAATAGAATGTGTACATTTCTGTGTTGGAACTGTGGCTACACGCAAAACTGTGCGCGTGCTCTGTATATCAATGTATTGTTTTTTGGGTAGCGGCTTGAAACCCATTCAGTGTTTGTCAATAGCCACCTTGGGCAACGTCTGTGTATATCCATGGCGCTCTGTAATTTGCACCGGCACAGAACTGAAAGTGCGCTGTGTGCGCGTTGTACTAAAACACTCCCATGAATGGATGTGTTTGGCAGCGTGAAACTTATACAGCGTTTGTTAATAGCCACCTTGGGCAGTGCCTGTGTATACCCATGGCGCGCTGTAATGAGCACCGGCACAGAACTGAAAGTGCGCTGTGTGCGCGTTGTACTAAAACACTCACATGAATGGATCGGTTTGGCAGCGTGAAACCTATACAGCGTTTGTCAATAGCCACCTTGGGCAGTGCTTGTGTATACCCATGGCGCACTGTAATGAGCACCGGCACAGATCTGCAAGCGCGCTGTGTGTGCGTTGTACTAAAACACTCACATGAATTGATGTGTTTGGCAGCGTGAAACCTATACAGCGTTTGTTAATAGCCACCTTGGGCAGTGCCTGTGTATACCCATGGCGCGCTGTAATGAGCACCGGAACAGAACTGAAAGTGCGCTGTGTGCGCGTTGTACTAAAACACTCACATGAATGGATCGGTTTGGCAGCGTGAAACCTATACAGCGTTTGTCAATAGCCACCTTGGGCAGTGCTTGTGTATGCCCATGGCGCGCTGTAATGAGCACCGGCACAGATCTGAAAGCGCGCTGTGTGCGCGTTGTACTAAAACACTCACATGAATGGATGTGTTTGGCAGCGTGAAACCTATACAGCGTTTGTTAATAGCCACCTTGGGCAGTGCCTGTGTATACCCATGGCGCGCTGTAATGAGCACCGGGACAGAACTGAAAGTGCGCTGTGTGCGCGTTGTACTAAAACACTCACATGAATGGATCGGTTTGGCAGCGTGAAACCTATACAGCGTTTGTCAATAGCCACCTTGGGCAGTGCCTGTGTATACCCATGGCGCGCTGTAATGAGCACCGGAACAGAACTGAAAGTGCGCTGTGTGCGCGTTGTACTAAAACACTCACATGAATGGATCGGTTTGGCAGCGTGAAACCTATACAGCGTTTGTCAATAGCCACCTTGGGCAGTGCTTGTGTATGCCCATGGCGCGCTGTAATTCGCACCGGCACAGAACTGAAAGTGCGCTGTGTGCGCGTTGTACTAAAACACTCCCATGAATGGATATGTTTGGCAGCGTGAAACCTATACAGCGTTTGTTAATAGCCACCTTGGGCAGTGCCTGTGTATACCCATGGCGCGCTGTAATGAGCACCGGCACAGAACTGAAAGTGCGCTGTGTGCGCATTGTACTAAAACACTCACATGAATGGATCGGTTTGGCAGCGTGAAACCTATACAGCGTTTGTCAATAGCCACCTTGGGCAGTGCTTGTGTATACCCATGGCGCGCTGTAATGAGCACCGGCACAGATCTGAAAGCGCGCTGTGTGCGCGTTGTACTAAAACACTCAGATGAATGGATGTGTTTGGCAGCGTGAAACCTATACAGCGTTTGTCAATAGCCACCTTGGGCAGTGCCTGTGTATACCCATGGCGCGCTGTAATGAGCACCGGCACAGAACTGAAAGTGCGCTGTGTGCGCGTTGTACTAAAACACTCACATGAATGGATCGGTTTGGCAGCGTGAAACCTATACAGTGTTTGTCAATAGCCACCTTGGGCGGTGCCTGTGTATACCCATGGCGCGCTGTAATGAGCACTGGCACAGAACTAAAAGTGCGCTGTGTGCGCGTTGTACTAAAACACTCACATGAATGGATCGGTTTGGCAGCGTGAAACCTATAAAGCGTTTGTCAATAGCCACCTTGGGCAGTGCTTGTGTATACCCATGGCGCGCTGTAATGAGCACTGGCACAGATCTGAAAGTGCGCTGTGTGCGCGTTGTACTGAAACACTCACATGAATGGATGTGTTTGGCAGCGTGAAACCTATACAGCGTTTGTTAATAGCCACCTTGGGCAGTGCCTGTGTATACCCATGGCGCGCTGTAATGAGCACGGCACAGAACTGAAAGCGCGCTGTGTGCGCGTTGTACTAAAACACTCACATGAATGGATGTGTTTGGCAGCGTGAAACCTATACAGCGTTTGTTAATATCCACCTTGGGCAGTGCTTGTGTATACCCATGGCGAGCTGTAATGAGCACCGGCACAGAACTGAAAGTGCGCTGTGTGCGCGTTGTACTAAAACACTCACATGAATGGATCGGTTTGGCAGCGTGAAACCTATACAGCGTTTGTCAATAGCCACCTTGGGCAGTGCTTGTGTATACCCATGGCGCGCTGTAATGAGCACTGGCACAGATCTGAAAGCGCGCTGTGTGCGCGTTGTACTGAAACACTCACATGAATGGATGTGTTTGGCAGCGTGAAACCTATACAGCGTTTGTTAATAGCCACCTTGGGCAGTGCCTGTGTATACCCATGGCGCGCTGTAATGAGCACCGGCACAGAAATGAAAGTGCGCTGCGTGCGCGTTGTACTAAAACACTCACATGAATGGATGTGTTTGGCAGCGTGAAACCTATACAGCGTTTGTCAATAGCCACCTTGGGCAGCGCTTGTGTATACCCATGGCGCGCTGTAATGAGCACCGGCACAGAACTGAAAGTGCGCTGTGTACGCGTTGTACTCAAACACTCACATGAATGTATCGGTTTGGCAGCGGCTGAGGGGGGGGCTTGCTTAATGAGACAGTGTGAGGAGCCATAGCCAGAAATACGATGTTGGTGCCATTCCGATAATAAACGGAGCCCTTTAAAGTTTTACACTTGTGCCTTTCCATTTTTTGGGAGGGTGGGGGAGGATGGGGGAGTTTGTGCTGAACATGCGAGTCCGACTTTGTATTCTCCACAGTTCACGGGGCCCACAGGCTAGAGTGCAATGGGCTGTAAGTCTGTAAGCAATAGAATGTGTACATTTCTGTGTTGGAACTGTGGCTACACGCAAAACTGTGCGCGTGCTCTGTATATCAATGTATTGTTTTTTGGGTAGCGGCTTGAAACCCATTCAGTGTTTGTCAATAGCCACCTTGGGCAACGTCTGTGTATACCCATGGCGCTCTGTAATTTGCACCGGCACAGAACTGAAAGTGCGCTGTGTGCGCGTTGTACTAAAACACTCCCATGAATGGATGTGTTTGGCAGCGTGAAACTTATACAGCGTTTGTTAATAGCCACCTTGGGCAGTGCCTGTGTATACCCATGGCGCGCTGTAATGAGCACCGGCACAGAACTGAAAGTGCGCTGTGTGCGCGTTGTACTAAAACACTCACATGAATGGATCGGTTTGGCAGCGTGAAACCTATACAGCGTTTGTCAATAGCCACCTTGGGCAGTGCTTGTGTATACCCATGGCGCACTGTAATGAGCACCGGCACAGATCTGCAAGCGCGCTGTGTGTGCGTTGTACTAAAACACTCACATGAATTGATGTGTTTGGCAGCGTGAAACCTATACAGCGTTTGTTAATAGCCACCTTGGGCAGTGCCTGTGTATACCCATGGCGCGCTGTAATGAGCACCGGAACAGAACTGAAAGTGCGCTGTGTGCGCGTTGTACTAAAACACTCACATGAATGGATCGGTTTGGCAGCGTGAAACCTATACAGCGTTTGTCAATAGCCACCTTGGGCAGTGCTTGTGTATGCCCATGGCGCGCTGTAATGAGCACCGGCACAGATCTGAAAGCGCGCTGTGTGCGCGTTGTACTAAAACACTCACATGAATGGATGTGTTTGGCAGCGTGAAACCTATACAGCGTTTGTTAATAGCCACCTTGGGCAGTGCCTGTGTATACCCATGGCGCGCTGTAATGAGCACCGGAACAGAACTGAAAGTGCGCTGTGTGCGCGTTGTACTAAAACACTCACATGAATGGATCGGTTTGGCAGCGTGAAACCTATACAGCGTTTGTCAATAGCCACCTTGGGCAGTGCCTGTGTATACCCATGGCGCGCTGTAATGAGCACCGGAACAGAACTGAAAGTGCGCTGTGTGCGCGTTGTACTAAAACACTCACATGAATGGATCGGTTTGGCAGCGTGAAACCTATACAGCGTTTGTCAATAGCCACCTTGGGCAGTGCTTGTGTATGCCCATGGCGCGCTGTAATTCGCACCGGCACAGAACTGAAAGTGCGCTGTGTGCGCGTTGTACTAAAACACTCCCATGAATGGATATGTTTGGCAGCGTGAAACCTATACAGCGTTTGTTAATAGCCACCTTGGGCAGTGCCTGTGTATACCCATGGCGCGCTGTAATGAGCACCGGCACAGAACTGAAAGTGCGCTGTGTGCGCATTGTACTAAAACACTCACATGAATGGATCTGTTTGGCAGCGTGAAACCTATACAGCGTTTGTCAATAGCCACCTTGGGCAGTGCTTGTGTATACCCATGGCGCGCTGTAATGAGCACCGGCACAGATCTGAAAGCGCGCTGTGTGCGCGTTGTACTAAAACACTCAGATGAATGGATGTGTTTGGCAGCGTGAAACCTATACAGCGTTTGTCAATAGCCACCTTGGGCAGTGCCTGTGTATACCCATGGCGCGCTGTAATGAGCACCGGCACAGAACTGAAAGTGCGCTGTGTGCGCGTTGTACTAAAACACTCACATGAATGGATCGGTTTGGCAGCGTGAAACCTATACAGTGTTTGTCAATAGCCACCTTGGGCGGTGCCTGTGTATACCCATGGCGCGCTGTAATGAGCACTGGCACAGAACTAAAAGTGCGCTGTGTGCGCGTTGTACTAAAACACTCACATGAATGGATCGGTTTGGCAGCGTGAAACCTATAAAGCGTTTGTCAATAGCCACCTTGGGCAGTGCTTGTGTATACCCATGGCGCGCTGTAATGAGCACTGGCACAGATCTGAAAGTGCGCTGTGTGCGCGTTGTACTGAAACACTCACATGAATGGATGTGTTTGGCAGCGTGAAACCTATACAGCGTTTGTTAATAGCCACCTTGGGCAGTGCCTGTGTATACCCATGGCGCGCTGTAATGAGCACGGCACAGAACTGAAAGTGTGCTGTGTGTGCGTTGTACTAAAACACTCACATGAATGGATGTGTTTGGCAGCGTGAAACCTATACAGCGTTTGTTAATAGCCACCTTGGGCAGTGCCTGTGTATACCCATGGCGCGCTGTAATGAGCACCGGCACAGAACTGAAAGTGCGCTGTGTGCGCGTTGTACTAAAACACTCACATGAATGGATCGGTTTGGCAGCGTGAAACCTATACAGCGTTTGTCAATAGCCACCTTGGGCAGTGCCTGTGTATACCCATGGCGCGCTGTAATGAGCACCGGCACAGAACTGAAAGTGCGCTGTGTGCGCGTTGTACTGAAACACTCACATGAATGGATCGGTTTTGCAGCGTGAAACCTATACAGCGTTTGTCAATAGCCACCTTGGGCAGTGCTTGTGTATACCCATGGCGCGCTGTAATGAGCACCGGCACAGATCTGAAAGCGCGCTGTGTGCGCGTTGTACTAAAACACTCCCATGAATTGATGTGTTTGGCAGCGTGAAACCTATACAGCGTTTGTTAATAGCCACCTTGGGCAGTGCATGTGTATACCCATGGTGCGCTGTAATGAGCACCAGCACAGGACTGAAAGCGCGCTGTGTGCGCGTTGTACTAAAACACTCCCATGAATGGATCGGTTTGGCAGCGTGAAACCTATACAGCGTTTGTCAATAGCCACCTTGGGCAGTGCTTGTGTATACCCATGGCACGCTGTAATGAGCACCGGCACAGATCTGAAAGCGCGCTGTGTGCGCGTTGTACTAAAACACTCACATGAACGGATGTGTGTGGCAGCGTGAAACCTATACAGCGTTTGTCAATAGCCACCTTGGGCAGTGCCTGTGTATACCCATGGCGCGCTGTAATCAGCACCGGCACAGATCTGAAAGCGCGCTGTGTGCGCGTTGTACTAAAACACTCACATGAACGGATGTGTGTGGCAGCGTGAAACCTATACAGCGTTTGTCAATAGCCACCTTGGGCAGTGCCTGTGTATACCCATGGCGCGCTGTAATGAGCACCGGCACAGAACTGAAAGTGCGCTGTGTGCGCGTTGTACTAAAACACTCACATGAATGGATCGGTTTGGCAGCGTGAAACCTATACAGCGTTTGTCAATAGCCACCTTGGGCAGTGCCTGTGTATACCCATGGCGCGCTGTAATCAGCACCGGCACAGAACTGAAAGTGCGCTGTGTACGCGTTGTACTCAAACACTCACATGAATGTATCGGTTTAGCAGCGGCTGAGGGGGGGGCTTGCTTAATGAGACAGTGTGAGGAGCCATAGCCAGAAATACGATGTTGGTGCCATTCCGATAATAAACGGAGCCCTTTAAAGTTTTAAACTTGTGCCTTTCCATTTTTTGGGAGGGTGGGGGAGGATGGGGGAGTTTGTGCTGAACATGCGAGTCCGACTTTGTATTCTCCACAGTTCACGGGGCCCACAGGCTAGAGTGCAATGGGCTGTAAGTCTGTAAGCAATAGAATGTGTACATTTCTGTGTTGGAACTGTGGCTACACGCAAAACTGTGCGCGTGCTCTGTATATCAATGTATTGTTTTTTGGGTAGCGGCTTGAAACCCATTCAGTGTTTGTCAATAGCCACCTTGGGCAACGTCTGTGTATACCCATGGCGCTCTGTAATTTGCACCGGCACAGAACTGAAAGTGCGCTGTGTGCGCGTTGTACTAAAACACTCCCATGAATGGATGTGTTTGGCAGCGTGAAACCTATACAGCGTTTGTTAACAGCCACCTTGGGCAGTGCCTGTGTATACCCATGGCGCGTTGTAATGAGCACCGGCACAGAACTGAAAGTGCGCTGTGTGCGCGTTGTACTAAAACACTCACATGAATGAATCGGTTTGGCAGCGTGAAACCTATACAGCGTTTGTCAATAGCCACCTTGGGCAGTGCTTGTGTATACCCATGGCGCGCTGTAATGAGCACCGGCACAGATCTGAAAGCGCGCTGTGTGCGCGTTGTACTAAAACACTCACATGAATTGATGTGTTTGGCAGCGTGAAACCTATACAGCGTTTGTTAATATCCACCTTGGGCAGTGCCTGTGTATACCCATGGCGCGCTGTAATGAGCACCGGCACAGAACTGAAAGTGCGCTGTGTGCGCGTTGTACTAAAACACTCAAATGAATGGATCGGTTTGGCAGCGTGAAACCTATACAGCGTTTGTCAATAGCCACCTTGGGCAGTGCTTGTGTATACCCATGGCGCGCTGTAATGAGCACTGGCACAGATCTGAAAGCGCGCTGTGTGCGCGTTGTACTGAAACACTCACATGTATGGATGTGTTTGGCAGCGTGAAACCTATGCAGCGTTTGTTAATAGCCACCTTGGGCAGTGCCTGTGTATACCCATGGCGCGCTTTAATGAGCACCGGCACAGAACTGAAAGTGCGCTGTGTGCGCGTTGTACTAAAACACTCACATGAATGGATGTGTTTGGCAGCGTGAAACCTATACAGCGTTTGTTAATAGCCACCTTGGGCAGTGCCTGTGTATACCCATGGCGCGCTGTAATGAGCACCGGCACAGAACTGAAAGTGCGCTGTGTGCGCGTTGTACTAAAACACTCACATGAATGGATCGGTTTGGCAGCGTGAAACCTATACAGCGTTTGTCAATAGCCACCTTGGGCAGTGCCTGTGTATACCCATGGCGCGCTGTAATGAGCACCGGCACAGAACTGAAAGTGCGCTGTGTGCGCGTTGTACTAAAACACTCACATGAATGGATCGGTTTGGCAGCGTGAAACCTATACAGCATTTGTCAATAGCCACCTTGGGCAGTGCCTGTGTATACCCATGGCGCGCTGTAATGAGCAACGGCACAGAACTGAAAGTGCGCTGTGTGCGCGTTGTACTAAAACACTCACATGAATGGATCGGTTTGGCAGCGTGAAACCTATACAGCGTTTGTCAATAGCCACCTTGGGCAGTGCTTGTGTATACCCATGGCGCGCTGTAATGAGCACTGGCACAGATCTGAAAGCGCGCTGTGTGTGCGTCGTACTGAAACACTCACATGAATGGATGTGTTTGGCAGCGTGAAACCTATACAGCGTTTGTTAATAGCCACCTTGGGCAGTGCCTGTGTATACCCATGGCGCGCTGTAATGAGCACCAGCACAGAACTGAAAGTGCGCTGTGTGCGCGTTGTACTAAAACACTCACATGAATGGATGTGTTTGGCAGCGTGAAACCTATACAGCGTTTGTCAATAGCCACCTTGGGCAGTGCCTGTGTTTACCCATGGCGCGCTGTAATGAGCACCGGCACAGAACTGAAAGTGCGCTGTGTGCGCGTTGTACTGAAACACTCACATGAATGGATCGGTTTTGCAGCGTGAAACCTATACAGCGTTTGTCAATAGCCACCTTGGGCAGTGCTTGTGTATACCCATGGCGCGCTGTAATGAGCACCGGCACAGATCTGAAAGCGCGCTGTGTGCGCGTTGTACTAAAACACTCCCATGAATGGATGTGTTTGGCAGCGTGAAACCTATACAGCGTTTGTTAATAGCCACCTTGGGCAGTGCCTGTGTATACCCATGGCGCGCTGTAATGAGCACCGGCACAGAACTGAAAGTGCGCTGTGTGCGCGTTGTACTAAAACACTCACATGAACGGATCGGTTTGGCAGCGTGAAACCTATACAGCGTTTGTCAATAGCCACCTTGGGCAGTGCTTGTGTATACCCATGGCGCGCTGTAATGAGCACTGGCACAGATCTGAAAGCGCGCTGTGTGCGCGTTGTACTAAAACACTCACATGAATGGATGTGTTTGGCAGTGTGAAACCTATACAGCGTTTGTTAATAGCCATCTTGGGCAGTGCCTGTGTATACCCATGGCGCGCTGTAATGAGCACTGGCACAGAACTGAAAGTGCGCTGTGTGCGCGTTGTACTAAAACACTCACATGAATGGATCGGTTTGGCAGCGTGAAACCTATACAGCGTTTGTCAATAGCCACCTTGGGCAGTGCCTGTGTATACCCATGGCGCGCTGTAATCAGCACCGGCACAGAACTGAAAGTGCGCTGTGTACGCGTTGTACTCAAACGCTCACATGAATGTATCGGTTTGGCAGCGGCTGAGGGGGGGGCTTGCTTAATGAGACAGTGTGAGGAGCCATAGCCAGAAATACGATGTTGGTGCCATTCCGATAATAAACGGAGCCCTTTAAAGTGTTAAACTTGTGCCTTTCCATTTTTTGGGAGGGTGGGGGAGGATGGGGGAGTTTGTGCTGAACATGCGAGTCCGACTTTGTATTCTCCACAGTTCACGGGGCCCACAGGCTAGAGTGCAATGGGCTGTAAGTCTGTAAGCAATAGAATGTGTACATTTCTGTGTTAGAACTCTGGCTACACGCAAAACTGTGCGCGTGCTCTGTATATCAATGTATTGTTTTTTGGGTAGCGGCTTGAAACCCATTCAGTGTTTGTCAATAGCCACCTTGGGCAGTGCCTGTGTATACCCATGGCGCTCTGTAATTTGCACCGGCACAGAACTGAAAGTGCGCTGTGTGCGCGTTGTACTAAAACACTCACATGAATGGATCGGTTTTGTAGCTAGAGTGCAATGGGCTTGAAGTCTGTAAGCAATAGAATGTGTACATTTCTGTGGTAGAACTGTGACTACACGCAACACTGAACAGTGTTTGTAGTGCGCCTCGAGGCGTGTGCCCGCGGGGTTGGAGTTCTGCTCGGATTGAAAGTGCCACGCATGGCCCGGGGCCACCTGGCAGCCGTGACTCCCTCCTTTGGGAAGCTTCTGGCACTGATGGAGCAGTACGTGCGAGTGAGAGCGGGAGGAGCTTGTGAAGTGGGAGAACGGAGATAAAGTACGGAAGGTGAAAAGGAAGCAAGGAGAGGGAGAAAGGGGCAAAGAGGGGGCAAAAGGAGGGTGCAAGGGAGGTACATGGGGAGCAAACAGCGCGACCCCATGAGGAGAACAGGACACATGGAGAGGGCGAAAAGACTGGGTGGGGTTACAGGTTATAGAGAAAGACCTAAAGCGAGCACTTACGGGAGCACATAAGAATGCCATTAATCAAGCAGGATGGCTCTGTCTCCCTTCACGCCCAGGGAGGAGGGAGATGCGAGCAGAGCATCAAAGGGCTGGGTGAGAAGGGAGGGGGGAATGCAAGGGTCAAAGCGGTGAAAGTGAAAGTACTCCAGCAGAGCATCAAAGGGCTGGGTGAGAAGGGAGGGGGGAAATGCAATGAGCAGAGGAGCAGCTGTGCACGTGCATGTGATCTCGTGCACTCAAGGTTTAGGCCAGCCAAAAGTGTGGGTAGCACTTTGAAATTCCCACATATAAAATGTCTCTTTCGAGCCTTTGGCTCGCGAGACCTAAAAAATAATGCCTGATTACTAAGGGGCAAATTTGGGTTATAAGCGTGTCACCTGCCTACCGAGACCCTTGCTGTGTCTTAAAAGAATTGAAGCGATTTGCAACTGCGGCGGGCTATTTTCACGGTCAAGCGGCTTCGGTGGCACGTTAGGTAGCAGGCTGCCTGGGTACGCTTGGGAGGGGCTAAAGTAATGTAATTCGACAGCGGCCGACCGGGAGCGAAGGGGAACATGGGCTACGCTCAGATCCTGTTGTCTGGGTATTGCGGCGGTATTTTTTGTCCGGTGGCGGAACTTGTTGGGGTAAGCGCTACACAAATGCATTTACATTACAATGCTCTGTATGTAAAAACAACAGAAGGATTGACAGGGTCTATGGTGCTCTGCACTGTGATCCACGAGTTCAGGGGCTGATTATAGGAAGAGTTGGTAATGAAGAAGTTGAGGTATTTTTCGTAATTCTAGAAGAGAATCTCCCGATGGAATTCCTATCATCATAGAGCTAGCGTGGTCGCGGGGGAGGAAATACAAGGGGTGAGCTCTCCACCTTTCTCTGCCGGCACTGCCAGTAACCCAGAAGTTTAGCATTGCCCTCGAATCTGCCCGTGTAAAATCTGGCTTTTACCAGACTCGCATGTAGGGGTAACGAGCGCAGGGGCGGCTGTAGTGCTGGTGACAAGCTGGAGCTTTGCGCTGCCTGCTTATGGCCTACAAGACACACGCACCATTCTGTAAACCTTCTGGCCCTTGGAAATCTCCATTTACCTTGGCGCCTACCCACGACAGTTCGAAGGGTCTTGCGTAAATAAATCCCTACGGTGAGCCACTGTAGTTTAAGGTCTTATTAAAACTGTCTCCGGCTGTAAGTTTCATGTCAGGAGGAGTTCAAAGATATGTCATTGACAAAGGGTGTCAATGGTACAACGGTGATGGGTTTAGGTGTTTACGCCTGAATATATCTTATAAAGCATTTTACATTTTGGACCTCGGGGGCTTGATCAAATACAACCGGCTGAGCGTGAGGATAGCCGAATTGTGAAGTGTATGCTTGAGTATGTGTTAGACGGCGACCTCAGAGGAGCCTGGAAGGGGTCCTGACTACCCTGAGACCCACCCTCGAAGTATCGTAGCCGGGCACTGGCGGGAGACTCCCCAGGGGGAGGAATCTCGTATCTAGGATCGTACTTCTGGCACCACACAACACAGAGTGACCACACCGGGTATTCTTAGAAATCAATCTTTATCAAGTAGGTTATCACTGCAAATATGTACAAGGTGAGCACGGGCTCAATAAGTCTCGGAAGGGGTAGGGGGTAGCGGGACAGTCTCTGGTAAAGGTTCAAGGCAGGGACGTATCCGGCGCACAGCTCACAATCCTCGAGCTGGGGGATACTGTGTTGTAGTCGGGGTCCGACGGGACCGTGAGAGTCTGTTGGAGCCGCGAGTCACTCAGCGGGCTCAGGTACAGGTTCGGAGGTCTTACGAGCTTCCAGGAGCCGCGAGTCACTCAGCAGGCTCAGGCACAAGTTCGGAGGTCTTACGATCTTCAGGGAGCCGCGAGTCACTCAGCAGCATCAGGTACAAGTTCGGAGGTCTTACGATCTTCAGGGAGCCGCGAGTCACTCAGCAGGCTCAGGTACAAGTTCGGAGGTCTTACGATCTTCAGGGAGCCGCGAGTCACTCAGCAGGGCTCAGGAGGGTACAAGTTCCAGGAGCCGCGACTACGTCGGCAGGCTCTTGTTGTTCCAGCGTCGAATCTGCCAGACAGACCCAGAGCACCCCTTGTTATAGGTCGACCCCTCTTTGATGTCCGGAGTCTGTGCAGGCAGGGGTCTTGTCACCTGGGGGTCGCTTGTCGGGATTTCCTGCTATTGTCTTTTGATCCTTTCAGGGCCGGGTCGGGAGGAGTCCCAGACACCCAGCAGGCACGGAGCCAGCCCTCAAGGAGGCCGGAGGGCCGATCGAAACCCATCGTCCCAGGGGAGTTCAGAGGTGCGATAGAAACTGCTCCTCCCTCTCTCATCCCCTGGAAGCGCGATGTCCTCCAGCCGGAGTGGCGCCTCTATGCCCGGGTCGCGCTGGGGCCGGGCGGCCATCTTGGTGCATGAAGTGGGCACGCGGGCCCGGGGTGGCCGAAAGGGGAGAGGCCATGGACGGGGATGTCCGGGTCGGTGCGTGTGTCCTGGTGGGGAGGGTTGGCTGGGCCGTGTGCTTGGGCTGCAGGTACCAGGTTTCGGTGGTGCGGGGTCATGTAGGGCCATTCTACGAGGCCGGGTCCAACAGTATGTCTGTTATATGCAGGCACGGTAAGTTTTGTTTTGAATATACATTTAGGCCAGCATTGGGCTGAGTTTACTACCACTTGCATTGGGCGTCGCAAACGGAAACTGATTTACTGCGTTTTATAGTTAAGAGTTTATTATGCCTATTTGGTGGTGTAGCCAGGGTTTTTGTGTGTGTGTTTTGGACCGCGAACTGCTGTTTTGGGCGGGGCGGCCTGTTTACACCGCGATCGGCACCAGCTGCAACATGGTATCATGATGAGGTCAAGTAGGTTCAATGTTTTAATCTTTCCATCTACTCAACATGAGCGCAAGAATCATACTAAGTTGATGAAAATGTGTTATTTTGGACACATTTTTAGGTTTGCAATGGATTCTGGGTAACAGAACCTGGTGAGAGCCAGTCAAGTCACCCCATCCTGGATTCCCCTTGGTGTCTAGTTTTTAAAAATGTACAGGTTTGCTAGGTTTGCCTACGTGCCAACTGCGCTAGGGCCCAAAATCCACAGGTATGCACATTGCTAAAAAAAAGTCGGAGCCCAGTGGGCTTTCTGCCGCCCTGGGGGGGAATCGGGGAAGGGGGTGTCATCCCGATATGCCCCTAAAAGGGCAGAAAGACTGTGGCAATTTGTTGTGGGTGTGTGGGCATTGGTATGACCATTTTGGGCAGCCCCCACCCCCACGCGTAAAAAAGGCCTGCGTACTCGCTGGCCCCTAGTGGGCTTTCTGCCCCCCCAGGGGGCAGATCAGGGGCCACTGCCACCATCTGCCCTCCCGGGGGGGGCAGAAAGACTGGAATTTCTCTGAGGGTGGGGTGGGTGTATTGTCATGGCCATTTTGGGGAGCCCCTACCCCTACACTAATAAAACAAAAACATCCATGGTTTGTAGGGGGGCCAGATTGGGGGCTACAGCTCCCATCTGCCTCCTGGGGGCAGAAAGACTGTCATTTTTGTGGGGGGAGGGTGGGGGCATTGGTGTGCCCCTTTCGGGCAGCCCACACCCTAAAAACAATTGCGCAAAAAAAATCAGTGGTGGATAGTGGGCTTTCTGCCCCTCTAGAGGGGGGCAGATTGGGGGCTACTGCCCCATCTGCCCCCCAGGGGGGGCAGAAAGGCTGTAATGGTGGCAGGGAGTGGGGGCATTGGCGTGCCCGTTTCGGGCATCCTCCACCCTAAATAAAATCCATCACCCTAAATAAAATTGCGTGAAAAAAATCCCTGGCGTCAAGTGGGCTTTCCGCCCCCCCAAAGGGGCAGATTAGGGGCCAATGCCCCATCTGCCCCCCCGGGGGGGGGGCAGAAAGGCTGTAATGGTGGCGGGTGGGTGGGGGCATTGGCGTGCCCGTTTCGGGCAGCCTCCACCCTATAAAAAACTTCTAAAAACAAATCCCTGGTGTTTAGTGGGCTTTCTGCCCCCCCGAAGCGGCAGATTAGGGGCCAATGCCCCATCTGCCCCCCCAGAGTGGGCAGAAAGACTAATGATTGCGGTGGGGTGGGGGCTTGGGCATGTCTGTTTTGGGCAGCCCCCATCCTTATTTTTACTTTCTAAAAAAATCCCTGGTGTTTAGCGGGCTTTCCGCCCCCCGAAGGGGCAGATTAGGGGCCAATGCCCCATCTGCCCCCCGGGGGGGGGGGGCAGAAAGACTGTAATAATTGCGGGGTGGGGGCATGGGCCTGCCCGTTTTGGGCAGCCCCCAACCCTCATTTTTTTTTTTTTTAATTCCCTGGTGTCTAGTGGGATTTTTGCCCCCCCAGGGGGGGGCAGATTGGGGGCCAATGCCCCATCTGCCCCCCAGGGGGGGCAGAAAGGCTGTAATGGGGCGGGTGGGTGGGGGCATTGGCGTGCCCATTTAGGGCAGCCCCCACCCTAAAAATCCCTAAAAACAAATCCCTGGTGTTTAGTGGGCTTTCTGCCCCCCCCGAAGGGGCAGATTAGGGGCCACTGCCCCATCTTCCCCCGGGGGGAACAGAAAGTCTGTAATAATTGCGGGGTGGGGTGGTGGCATGGGCCTGCCCGTTTTTGGCAGCCCCCACCCCTATTTTTTTTTTTATAATTCCCTGGTGTCTAGTGGGCTTTTTGCCCCCCGGGGGGGGGGCATAAAGACTCAATGGTGCCACAATAATCAGGGGGGAGCAAAGGCCCTTGCCCAAGGGGCCGCTCCCCCCTCTCTGGTGTCTAGTGGGTGGATCCCTGCTTGGGGATCGCCCTCCTGTGGTGATCCCCAAGCAGGGATCCACAGGGGAGGGGTACCATTGGAAAGGGGAGATTCTCCCCTTTCCAACGATACCTCTCCCGTCTTTCTACGTGCTCAGGGGGCTGAGATAGCCCCCTGAGCACGTAGAAAGTGAAACCTCTTGGCTCATTTCTGTTTCAGTTTCACTGTAATGACGTCTGCACGACGTGCGCGCCGGTCGTCATTACAGGGAAAGCAGTGGGGGGGGGGGGGGGGGCTTGGGAGCTGGGGAAACTCTTCCCCAGCTCCTGAGGCTATTTTGAATTAAAGGGAATCCCTCTCGTGCCCGCACCAGAGGGATTTCCCAGGGAATGCCTCATGACGAGCTGGACTCGTCATGGGCACATGAGAACTGTGTGCCATGACGAGTCCAGCTCGTCATGGCATTCAAGGGGTTAATGCGCCACCCGGCTAGCTAAATTAGCCACGCTGGGTTGGGACGCTGTCAGCCAACATAGTGTGCTGCTGTCCTAATACATGGGATAACAGGGTGTCAAGCACAAAAGGCTACTAGGTAAAAACATTTGGCACGTCCAGGATTCAACAAAAATTTAAATTTAACTGGGCGGAAAAATTTTCCAGTGCTTGGGCAGCACAGGGTGGACAGTGTGAACCCCCGTCCCCCTCGGGGAATAATCTAGAATGGGGGGGATGGTAGGATTTAGGCAATCCTGAATGTTAGGCACCGTATTGCAGACAGTGCGCACTGTATTAATGCAGACAGGTTAACTCAGCTGGTATGCCAAGGGGGGGTTTCACCACAGAGAGAGCTGAGGGGGCGAGATTCCCATAAGGACAAGCATTTGCAATGCAATAGGTCTCGCATTTACGCGAGTTTGAGCTATTGACATTGCAAATGACGATGCCTTTTATTTTTGTTTTCGTTCTTTAAACCTAAATAAAAGGCATTGTCATTTACAATGCCAATAGCTTAAACTCGCGTAAATGCGAGACCTATTGCATTGCAAATGCTTGTTATCCTCGGTCTCTGATGTGACATTGTGTCTTGTCATTGTTCACGGTTATCCTTTATTAAGGGACTTGTTGCAATCTGTGGAAATTTGACTTGTTCAATGACAGAGCTCAATAAAGAGACTTTCAATATTAACAGCTTTACTCCATGTTTTCGTTTGTATAGCTGAGATTTGTGCACAATTCACCAAGAGGGTACCGTGAGGGACTAAAGGTACCACCACTTGTTAATTAAAGCACCTAGAATCTGCAGAAACACGGTATGAAGCGCTATAAGAAAGCACGTTGCTGATATTATTAATATGTGCTGAGAGAGCTCCACGCACAATGTATGAGTTTGCTTTACCTCCTCGGGAACCAGGTGTCCGATTTAAACTGATTGTTGTCTCGTGTAAGTGTGTGGGTGTGCCCCACACACAGCTGGGAGACCTGACACACTCCTGCAGGACATTCTCATACACGAGGGAGGTCTGACACCACAGAGAGGATGGCGGTGCACTGATCACGCTGAGTGCTGGCGGAAGTTAGAGTGGCACAGGTTAATGGGCATTCTTGGGGTTCGAGGCCCTGCATGCGGCACTTTTTATATTTACACGCATAAATATTGTACACCATGGCATTCGCCCTGTAAATAAACATGGCTGGGACCAAATAAGGCCTATTGGTTTGAGTGAGTGATAAAGGGAATGGCCACGTCACTAGTTGATGTTGCTATATAAATACAGGTTGAAAGCACGAAGAACAATACGCCTGTGGTGTGAAGAAACAATCAGTGGCGAAAAAAGGTGCTCCCACGCCACTAGCATAACGCACTGAAGTCATACCGCAGAGCTTTATGGATTTCTATTTGTGTAGCTGAAAGAATGGCTCAGTGAGCTGAATGCTCTAAAGGTCGGACTTCGGACCTTGAAAAAGCAGACACTATATTCCATTTTTCTAAGGTGGATAAATACAGTACCATAAATAGGGTAATAATGGCATCTTTTATTTACAGCGCTTAGGAATGGGAGAAGCCTTGTGTTGGACCCGGCCTCGTGGCGTGGTCCTTAACCCCATGGATTGTGCCCGTTCCCCGCCCCGGCCTTCACGGGCCACCCGTCTGAACTGCACCAAGGCCCTTCACCCAGAGCTGCACGCGGTCGCATACTCCTCGTGGCTCCGCCATCTTGTTGGCATCTACGTCACACTGTGCACCAGCCAGCGCGACCCCGCTCAACCCGGCCTCGACCCCAGCGAAGCCCCGACATCGAGGCACCACGAACTGGCCAGGGGGTGCCGCAGGAACCATTCATCGCCCCCGGCGGAGGACGGTATCGATGGGACCCCCAACTGTCCTCCCCTCTCGAGGTGTGATCGCCCGGCAACTCCTTTGGGCCTGGCGCCTCTCCTGCTGGGCGTCTGGCCACCTCCACCCGGCCACTCCGCCCTCCCGGGCGCATAGGTCCGGACATCAAAGGGCTCCAGACCTATATCTGGGGCGACCCCACCACAGATCGGCAGTTGTATCCCGGAATCGAGAGCCCTGCTGATTGAATCGCGGCTGACCCTACGGAGAAGAACTCTTGTCGGAACCTTCACGAGCCCTGCTGACTGCGTCACGGCTCCCTCTTGTGAACAATCTGAACCACCTGGAACATCGGAGCCCTGCTGACGCCGTCGCGGCCCAACCTCGCTGAAACCTTCCTCGGAGCCCTGCTGACGACGTCGCGGCTCGAGCTGAGCAGAAACCATCTTGAGAGTCCTGCTGATTGAATCGCGGCTCTCCACGAACTGTACGCCAGAGCCCTGCTGACGCCGTCGCGGCTCGACCCCTCCGAGATCGGAGGTCCTCCAGCTTGAGGATAAGAACTGGGCCCCAGGTACCCTCGTACCGCATTCCCGCCAAAGACTGTCCCGCTACCCCTACCCTTCCAAAGAGACATTGAGACTTTTGGTGGATCCCTCGATCCCTTCGTGTAAATATTGAACTCGTAAACCTTTATTGCTGATAAAGAATTGCTTGTTGTAAAGACAACCTCCTTGAGTCCTGTGTGGTGGTGTTACTGTGCTAGTACGTGATAGGAGAAGGATCTCTCAGGAGACTTCTCGGCAGCGCTCGGCTACTTCGTGCAGTGTGAGGGCCCCCCCCCCCTTGGTGGTCTCGCCGACTCCTCGGGGTCCGCCTTCCAACATTTGGTGGCCAGCGACGGGATCCGAGCCGAACGCAATACGTACCAGCCAGTACCCACTAGCTACCCATCCAAACGAACAGCATCATGAGCAGCCAGGAAAACAACGCGGCAATGGAGTTCCAGCCCGAACGGCTGGAGGAATATACGCACAAAGAGTTAAAACAGTTCTGCAAGGACAAAGGCATTGCAACCACCGGCCTAGGTACCAAAGAGGAGATGCAGAAGGCTCTAAGGGCATGGTGGGAGGCCGGGGCAGGCCCCTCCCAGGAAGAAGGTCCCCTGCCCCTGACTGAGACCACATCAACCGCACTGACTCCGGCAACAGGAGGAAAAAAGAGCCTAGAAACCGGCCTCTCCGAAGACGAAATACGAGAGCGGGAGAAGGTCCGGAGCCACGAGCTAGAGCTCGCACGACTGCGGCTGGACGGCGAACTCCAGCTGGCAGAAAAGAAACTGGCCCTAGAGCAGCTACGGCTTCAAGATAGATCGAGGAGAAGAGACGACACCGGGAGTTGGAGGAGAAGAAACTGACTCTTGAGCACGAGCGCAGTCTCAAGGAGCTCGAGATCAAGGCCAAGAACGGGGGGACCAACACCCCCAGTACTAGAGACACTCTACCGCCTTCCGAGACAAAGGTACACATCCCGAAAGAGGTCGTCAAGGAGTATTACAAGAATGACGACATCCAACAATGGTTCAAGGCCTACGAGGTGGCCATGACCTCTCATCGGGTGCCCCGAAAAGACTGGGGCGCGGGCCTGTGGGGGCGGTTCCTGAGTGAGGGTCGAGACACGCTGCTCCAACTGCCGGAGGAGGTGATGACCTCCTACGATCACATGAAGGAGGCCTTGCTCACCCGCTACGGGATAACCGCGGAAATGTACCGCCAGCGGTTCAGAGACTGCAAGAAAATCCCGGGTACCACATGGGTGGAATATGTGGACTTTTTCAGCCGGGCCCTAGAAGGGTGGATCAAAGGGAGCAAAGTAACCACCTACGGGCAGTTGGTCGACCTCATCGTGTGGGAGCACCTCTCCAACAATTGCTTTGTGGAACTAAGACAGCACCTCCTCGACAGCAAAATAACCGACCCACGAAAACTCGCCGTCGAGGCCGATCGATGGGTCAACTCCCGGGTCCCCCGGAACTCAATGGGGGAGTACCAGAGGAACCCCACCGGACCCCCCCGCCAGCGCGGTGGAGGGGGAGGGCCGAACAGGAACCGAGACCCTCCCGCCGGGGCCCCCAGGAGCCCCCCTCGAGGGCCACCGCAGCAACAACTCTCTCCGAGCCTAGCCCGAAGGGGGGCGCCCCCGGCCAGACCCGGACCACGGCCACCAGTGACCTGCTACGGCTGCCAACAAACCGGACACTATGCCAGCGATCCGGTCTGCCCCCTGAACCGAAGAAACGGGGCCGGCGGGCCCCCGCCCCGACAGCTGGCGGCCGCCGCCCTGGGAGAAGGAGAAGAGGAAGAGGAGACCCTCGACCGAGGAAACACTGAGTGGGAGCCGGCAGCCATGTCCCTGGTCTGCCTGGGTAGCCGAGAAATGGTACCCTGCACCCCCATCCCAAGCAACACCCAGAAGTACCGGCAGCAGGTCACGGTCAATGGACAACGGGCCGAAGCCCTTCGTGACACAGGCGCCAGTATCACCGCTGTCCGCTGCCACCTGGTGACCCCTGAACAGATTCTACCGAATGTCCTGTGCCCCGTACGGACGGCCGACAACAGTGAAAGCCTGTGCCAGATGGCCCTGGTCCCCTTCGAGTGGGGAGGGGTGACGGGCCTGCTGAAGGTGACGGTGCGCGACGACGCCCCTGTCGACTGTCTCCTGGGAAACGACTTGGAGAGTTCCCCCTGGGCTCAAGTGGAGCGACGAGAGCACCTCCGCATGTTGGGACTGGCTGACTGGGCCTGCGCCATCACCCGGTCCATGACCGCCCGGGCCCCCTGCTCATCCTCGACCTCCGGGGCCGCCCAAGCCGAGGGGCTCACACCCCCTCCCACCAGCAGCGAGGAGGAGGCGGACACCGACCCTGGACCCAGCGAATCCTCCCCCGAAGAGATGGCGTCCCCGAGCGCCCTACCAGAACTGACACAATGGCGACATGAAGGGGGCCCCACCCGAGAGCAGTTCCAACTGAAGGACTGGGTTATTCTTAAGACCCAGCGGTGCCAGGGAACAACACCTGAAACCTTCGTGGGTTACCTGTTCTGGCGTAACAAACACAGAGACACGGGACACTTCCAGCGACGTCAGAGATCAGCGTTTATTTACTGCAGGGATACAGAGGTCACAAGAAGTACACAACGTGTAGGTTCTCGGAGACTGCTTCAAATTCGTAGAAGTGGATCGCTCTTTTTATACAGGTTTTTGCCATAGCACAGTATGGCGAACAAAGGTTACAACTCAGTTCCCACAATAAACTTCAAAAGGGTCGTGTTCATGTTTCAGGAGGCCGGAACATAATTACAACAGTCTTGCCGGTTCTCAACTGTAAAAACATATTCCCTCCGCAATAAACACATTCCATCCTAACCATAAACACATTAAGAGGAAGGACGAAAAACAGATGCAAGGAAAGGACAAGAATACACAACAGGTTAGAAAAGAGTGTCAGGGGCAATAAAGGAAACTCGATAGAAGGGTCAAAGACCTCGTGTCTAATGTATGCGTGGCTGAAACAATAGACCGGAGCGGCAAGATGAGCCTTGAGCGGGGCCATCTGCCTTACTCGTGTCATTTCCCCCATCGTAAAAGTCACCTCAAAGAAACACGTGTCCTTCGTGCAAGCTTGAAAGTCCCAGGGTCACGAAGCGGACAAAAAAGCCCGTTCGCTGGCTACCTGAGGGCAAGAAACAAAATGGATGCCGTATCTAAAATGGAACCCGAGGGTTCGGATGAACAAACCCAAAAATGAGACGAACCATACGTGGCTGCATAGCGAAACTACGTACACCCACTATACTCGTCATTTGCGGTTCGGGGATACCAAACTCATCCATATTCGTCATCACTCAAAAAGTGCCGTCCCGTCTCATACGGAACCTCAGACGCTCCTTTTGCCCTCATGTAGGCAAGCACTAGTCAAGATCGGAATCTATATCAATATTCATCAGATCGTTCAGCTGCTGCTGGAACATCATCCTATTCATCAACGTCTCCTTGGTAACAGATGGCCGCCTTATACACGTCGCAGCACATAAGCCACATAAGGCAGGACCACACTGTACACAAAGACAACACGTGAACAGAATCGTTACAACAGCCCCTACGATCATTAGAATCTTCCAACCCCAGGTTGACATCAGGCCCCAAAACCATCCCAGGAGCGTCCAATTACCTTCGTCCACGTGTATGGACTCGGAAATCTTGTGCAACTTCGAGATGGCTTGGTAAACAGTTGGAGCATTGTCAGGAATAAAAATGCAACAACTCGAGTGGATAATTTTACACACACCCCCTCTATCTGCAAGAACAACGTCTAGAACCATACGGTTCTGCAACGTCATGAGTCTATCCGCCTGTAGTTCAGCTGTTAGATTACCAAGGGCATTTGCAGTAATATTAGCAGTCGACTCTACCACACGGGTCAACTGTCTTAGGTTCCTACTATTAACCATAGGTCCCCAAAACGGCAAGAAACCCTTAAAGAAGTCTCCTGCTTCTTGACCAGCAGTGTCCTCTTTGCTAATAACGCCTCTCACGACTCTAGTTTTGTGATAGTCCGAAGCAACTGTGAAAGTCGGAGGTAAAAGATTCGCAATATAACAGGTACCCGAAAAGTCACGGGGTAACCATGTATACGCGCGTTCATAACATACAAAATAGGTGCCCTTAGCAGTCAGAAAAACAGGGGAGGAGAGCATCGGTAGGACATACGTATCAGTGCAAGCACTGTTCCCAAGTTGTGCTCTTGGATTTCGACCCAAACCTTTCAAGCAGAAATTACCAAGGTGCGGTACAATCCATATTGGGGACGAGCTCTTAAGCTGTCTATCACCCACTGACGTACTATACTCAGTCTCACTCAGATCCTTATAGGCCTGCACTTCTTCATCTGGAATGAGTGATGCATCAAAAATATCTCTATCCAGATCTGCTATGGCTATCGCCAAAGGCTTGTGGTACGGCCCAGGACCAAAATTGACAGACCGTGGCTCTCTACTGGGGTAGGAATTTAGTGCACTACGGAACATAGTTTGGAATGCTCGAGCTGAACCCTGGGAGCTGTATGGAAGGACCAAATACGGAATACCCCTATCCATGGTGTGTGGCATTAACCCACATACCCAACAATTGGTAGTATTCACCACCAACTGATGCTGATGTAGAAGTTGAACAAAGGAATTATTCATGAATTCCGCACGCCTAACCTGCTCATGTTGAGGCAAAGGATGAAAGGAATGTGGGGAGACAGTGGTGAGGGAACTTAGGTTAGGAGAAAAGGTAGGTGAAACAGAAGGCAAGAACAACGGCACTCCGAAATACACTCCACCCACCAATAACATAGATAAGGCCAGAAACAGTAGAAACACCTGAAACAAAAAACATTTTGTTCGTACAACCCTCCATAATTCTGATCTCTGTGCCAACACCCTTTCTTCTTCCAACAGCTTAGAGAATGCCATCCTCTACAAACCGTCCGTGACGTACTTGACGCACTTCGTTCTGAGTAGCGATTATCAATCCCCAGGAGTTCCCAGAGATCGACAAAAGTAACCAACCTAGCGTCAGAAACCTGCTAAACAGAAAGGAGTACCCGCACGGCCCTACGGTGACCCGGATGGCGAGGTTTCCACGAAACGTTCAAATTTATTACAAGTCTCTTAGCAGTGGAAAAGCACAAACAACTCAAAAAGAAAGGATGTAATCGTTCGTAATATTCGTAACGTCAAAAACCACTGTACTGTTACTTTTTATTAGTCCTTGAACGAAGAAAGTATCGACTTCTTCCAGGTCGAGTTTGCTCTACAAACAATTGTTCAGCTGACGCAACAGTGTTCGATGAAGTGGACAACGAGTCAGACCTTGGGTTCTCTACTACTGATGACTCCACATGTAGATCTGGCAGTGACGAATCCTCCTCCACAAGTTGAGCATCACTAAATGGCACAAAGTGCAAAGGAGTCTCAGTTTCTGAGGCCGAAATCCCAGTCCTCACCCAACCGTCAGTTGGTAAGGGGATCGGTACCTTCTTTGTGTGGCTGGCATGCACCCAGTTTTTCCGACCCTCCAGTCGAACCGCTGTCCTCGTCGTCAATAAGACTTGATAGGGTCCGACGAATCTTGGCTCCAAGTTACGCTTTCGACCAAAATTTCGGGTAACCACCCAGTCTCCTGGCCGGAGCTGGTGTCCAGGACCCTCTGTCTGCGCCGGTAGAGCTTCAAGGACCTGTTGATGGATTAACCGTAGTTTAGTGGTCAAATCATGCAAGTAATCAATTAACATTGGATACTCAAGACTATCAAAAGCCCTAGGCCTCGGGACTCCCCAAATATTCGCAGGGCGACCGAACACAATCTCATATGGGCTAAGCCCTACTCGAGAGTGTACGGTTGCTCTGGTCGATAGGAGAGCCAGAGGCAAGGCATCAGGCCATGACAGACCAGTCGTAGCTTGAACCTTAGCGAGTTTCAGCTTCAGGGTACCATTGTACCCTTCAACCAAACCCGCTGCCTGAGGATGATTAGCACTGTGGAATTTCTGTCGAATTCCCAGGCCCTTACACACACTCTGCATTACACTTCCCACAAACTCACTCCCATTATCCGACCATACAATCCGGGGCATTCCGTACCGAGGAAAGTATTCCTTCAGCAGGATTTTTGCTGTGGACAGGGCAGTGTTATCCTTAAGAGGATAGGCCTCAATCCATCTGGAGAACGCGCAAACCACAACCAAAACATACTTCAGGTTATTGCATCTCTCCATATGGATAAAGTCCAGCTGGATAACCTCAAAGGGACAAGCAGGAGGAGCAAAATGACCAGGAGGAGTGGAGGTGCCTTTTCCGGGATTATGCATCAAACACACCATACAATTCTTAACCACTCTTTCGGCACACTTAGCAATACCCTCATTCCTCCATACAGGGGACAAGAACTTACATATTCCTTTCGCACTAATATGTGACAACCCATGAGCCATCGTCACGACAGCTAATACGTACGCATCTGGTAACATCCACCTCTGACATTCCGTCAGGTCAACCCAACATCCATGCATATCCAATTTCCCTGTACTTTCTTTCCACTTGGTCTTTTCAGCTTCAGTAGCTTCGTTCTGAATTGCTTTCACACTCTCAACGGTATTTTCACACATACCAGTCTCCGTCGGCCACCTTACTGAACTCGTAACATACATTCGAGTCGCAATATTCTTAGCCGTTTCCTTAGCGATTTCATCCGCAAATGCATTACCACGACCAACATCATCCGTCACTTTTCGATGTGCACTGCATTTAACAATCGCCACTAGTTTAGGCAACGTAAGTGCATCCAAAAGATCATTCACGAGATGCCCGTGTTGGATCTTCGTACCATGCGATGTCATAAATCCTCTTTCTCTCCACAATCTTCCAAAGTTATGCGCAACACCAAATGCATACTGACTGTCAGTAAACACATTCACTCGCTTTCCCTTCGACAGAACACACGCTCTTGTCAATGCAATTAACTCTGCCGCTTGCGCGGAATTCTGATTCAATCTCGCAGTTTCCACAACCGTGCTCAACGTCACCACAGCATACGCAGTCGTCACATCGCCATTCGGCAATTTGAAGCAAGAACCATCCACATACAAAGTACCATCGGGATCTGCCAAGGGAGTGTTTTTCAGGTCCACACGACCTTTTGTTTCTTCTTCAGTCCGTAAATAACAATCATGTGGCAGTACATCATCTGATTCCATATTAATCGGCAACAATGTCGCCGGATTCAGTACATTACAACGTTTGATCTGTATATGACTTGCCAAAAGGGTCAGCTCGTACCCAGACAACCTTGCACTCGTCAGATGTTGAGTCTTTGTCCGATTCAAGAGCGTATCAACTGCATGCGGAACCATTACTATGAGCATATTATCCATGACCAAACCTGCGGATTGTCGAATAGACGCCGCAGCTGCCGCTGTCGCCCTCAAGCAACTCGGCAACGCTCTAGCTACCGGGTCTAAGGTCGAGGAAAAATATGCACACGGACGCTGCTTATCACCAAATTGTTGCGTTAAAACACTCAACGCACAACCGTTCCTCTCATGGACGTATAATGTGAATGGCTTGCTGTAATCAGGAGTACCTAACACAGGAGCCGAACACAACGCATCACGTAGTTCAGAAAAACTTTTCTGACATTCCTCCATCCAAGGCAAAGGAGTCGAAACGTCCTTGCACGTGAGAGCTACCAATGGCTTCGCTAACAGTGAAAAGTTCGGAATCTACTGTCTGCAGTATGACGTGATACCAAGAAAGGCACGCACATCTCTCTGAGTTGTTGGCACAGTCATTCGAGCAATTGCTGCAATTCGTTCAGGGGTCAACCTTCTTCCCGCCTTTGACAATAAGTGACCGAGATAGGTAACTTCTTGACAACAATATTGCAGTTTGGAAGGTGACACTTTATGATGTAAAGCACAGAGATGCTGTAACAGAGACACTGTAGCGGCTCTACAGAGCTGTTCAGTGTCAGCAGCGACCAATAGATCATCAACGTACTGAATCAAGGCTGCACCAGCCGGTAACACAAACGCATCAAGTTGACTCTTAAGAGCTTGGCTGTAAATTGATGGACTCTCACAGTAGCCCTGTGGTGCGCGCTTGAATCTGAAGCTGCGACCACCTAATGAGAAACCGAACAAATCTCTGCTTTCCTCAGCAATCGGAATGCTAAAGAACGCATTCTTCAGATCGATCACCGAGAACCATGATGCAGTGGCTGGAATCAGAGTCAGTAAAGCTGTAATGTCTGGCACCACAGGAAACTGCGGAACGACTTTATTCACCTCCCGTAAGTCGATAACTAGACGGTACACAGGAGGTTTGGAGGGATCCGTTCGTTTCAGAATAGGCAACACGGGACTATTGCACACATTACCCCGTGTCTCCTCAATAACATCTTTACCGATCAGATCGTAAATGATCGCTAACAATGCCCTTTCACCATCAAGGGAAATACGATACTGAGGTATACGTGGCAAACGCGCACCAACTTTCAGTTGGACAACATAAGGTGGTATATCCAACAGGCCCACGTCATTGGGACCTGTCGCCCACAAGGAGTCCGGAAGAGCTCTCAATGCCGCCGGGAGCTTGTCGATCGATAAATACATAGGGGAAATCACGCTCTTACCCAACGTAAGCTCCACACCCGTAGGAGAACAGTACAAAGTCGCATGTAACCTTTTCAACAAATCTAAGCCCAAAAGATTCTCACCACAACCAGTAGTCAAAATCAAGGGAGCTTCTAGCTCATGAGACCCAATTGTAAGGGGCAAAGGGCTAGAAACTGGATTGCTAACGGGGGCGCCAGAGAATCCAACGGAAACATTCGTTAAGCCAGACAAAGGCGCGCCAGGGAGTTTCGAATGCATGATGGAACTTTTTGCTGCACCAGTGTCCAACAGAAAAGGCTCAACGACGCCCAAAGTGGCTACTACAACATAAGGCCCTGTCTGATCAACCGGAACTGATACTTCTCCCTTCCTTTGTCCATGGCTGTCCTAGTAGATACCATCCGCATCAACATCACACTCAACATAGCAATCATCCACATGATACTGTGCAGACCGACCGGACGATGGTTCGCGCCGATCGAAACAATTGTGCGAGTCCGAAGACGTGGCAAAGCGGTCGGCCTGATTCTGGGTAACTCCGCGACCTCTACCACGGGAAGCCTGTTGAGGACCACTACGTCCTCCTCGAGCCGACACACCATTGGTCCGATCACGGAGAACCGGACAATCGAACTTCAGATGGCCCTCCCCACGACAATATGCGCATTGATTATATCCCAGCACAAAGCGAGGTGCGGGCGAAACATTTCGCGTCTGCGATCTGGAGAACTGTGGTTGTGATCTGTTTAGCTGCTGTGTATCACTGAAATTCGAACGCGGAGGATAGGCTTGCTGCAATAAGACCTTAGTTTTAAGATCCTTCGTTTTCTTATCTGCGCGCTCACTTTCCTCCTTTTCTCTATTTTCGTAATATTGGGCCGTAGCCAATATTTGGGCAGTGGTAGAAACAGCCCACGAACTCTCAGAATTCTTCAACTTGTTGCTAAGGTCGGGCAACAAGGTCGATACAAACTTATCAACGAACAGCCGCTGACCACCCTCAGAACCCATGTCCTGACCGCTATGATCAACAAACGCTTCCTCAAATCTCGTAAAGAAATCAGAAACACTTTCCTCCCTCTTTTGTTTGCACGCTGATAATTTGTCCCAATTGACGCGCATCGCTGGCATAAGTGTTTTCATGAGGGTAATTATCCTCTGAGGCAAAGCCACAATAATCTGTTCAGGTTTAGCCCCACCGACCTGCCGGGCATCTGCCGCTGTAAGGGCAGCCCAGTCACCGCCTAGCTCGGCTACGTGATTCTCGTGACGAATTTTCGCCCAAATCGGCTGAGGCACCACATTGCCAAACAACATGTCAATATCGGCTAGGTTCATGACAGTAGCATCCACCAATTGGGACAGCTCCTTGTAATAACCCGCAGGATTCTTACGGGGATCAGGCAAGGATTGCTTCACTTGTAAAACTTCCGATCGTTTCCAAGGGAGGTGTATCCACACTCTCTGGAAATGGCCTGGGACAGGAGGGTTAGCAGCCGGATCACCTGGCATCCATACCGGGGGAACTTCCCGCATGGGATATTGACCAGGTTGTGCCATCCATTCCGCAGTCGCGTCCTTAAACAACGCACGAGGTTGCACCGTACATCGAAAGGATAACAAGCGTTCTAGGGCCTCTCGAACTTTGTCACCCACGATTACACCCGTGGCAAACCGAAGCTGCAGCTCGGAAACCTCAGGTGGTATATCATCAGCTATATCATCGTCCCACTCCTCTTTCAATGACTTACACAATTCTTCGAACACAAATCGTTGCGTGGGCACATTAAACTGGGAAAACGTTTCAAACACTACACGTGGGGTGTATTTAACAGGGTTAAGAATCCATCTACGTGCCGTTTTCACCAACGATTCACGTTCTCTACCATCAGGAAGCTGACTGCGTCTTTGAGCGACATCTGAAAGAGTCGAGCCAAGTATCGGCCCAAAAAGCGGAGAATAAAGAGAAGCAACAGCAGTCATGAGACGACTACGAACAGAAGGAGAAGAGGAAGAAGATGCAGGCGTAGCAACAATAGGGGTGGAAACAGTGGAAGTAGACGCAGCAGCAGGAACAACAGGAATGACAGGCTGAGGAGGGACTTGGAAAGGCGCAGTAGGGAGAGAAGCCGGGACAAGAGGACGTACGATCTGTGGCCCAAGGGGATTCGGGAGTACGGGAGGAACTGCGGGCTGACCAGCAGCCGCCAAAACAGCGGGTTGAGGAAGAGGTGGACGAACGGGACCCATAACATCGGGAGCATAGGGAGGTGGTGATTTCATCAGATAAGACAAGAGCGAATCCTCCACCGCTTCTTCACCTGTCTTGTCAATATTAGAAGGTAGCACCGGATAACATTTATCCACTGCCATATGGTGAAGCCGAGCACTAACTTCCTGCTCTTTCTCATCTTTGTCTAACTGATATTGTTCTGCATTGCGCATCACCGTGATAACACCTTCTCTTTTATTTTTCTTATTCTGTTTGATTTCTTTCTGCTTGGCCTCTTTCCGCCATAACCGGAAGGAATCAAACATGGCCGGCCTAGCTTTCTTCTTAAATAATTTAGCTTCCAAATTATCTAAAACGGTAGTCTCGAAACTACCATGAGATGGCCAACTAAGGACGCCATCATTTTTAGTGTAGCGAACCCAATATTCATTATATACAATAGGACCCACGCCATGACGACTATAGAGCTCGTAAATTGGAGTTCCAACCGGAGGTATCGGACATGAATCCTCCAGCCGGGAATCCATGCTGCAACATTTGAGAAACCCAAACAAAGTACTACGGCCAGGCATCGTGAACACTAACCGAGTATACAAACTTCAAGGGCTATCGAGTTACGATGTCCTCGCAAAAATTGCAAGACCCTCGGTTTTTGGCAATTGCAATTGTCAAATAAAACCCAACAACTAAGAACCACGAATGCTATGGAACCATGCAAACAACAAAGCAACACTGGGAGCGACCCACAAATACTTAACTGAGAGAACAATGGCGTCACCAGGAAGGCCCGTCTATCGTATCGCCGTACAAAGGACTACGCCAGGCGCCAAAACAGGTCGACAGTCAGGGCATCGGTCCGTCGCAGCCGTCAGGAGGCGGGGATCTTCGCGGGAAGAGGCGTCGGGCCACTTATTTCGACAACTGGATCGATGAAGCGGGGTGCACCTTCCCTCGGCGATTTCACACGAAGTTCCTCACGATCGTCGGGCTTTGGACCGGTACCGTTGATGTCGCCCCACGTTGGGCGCCAACTGAAGGACTGGGTTATTCTTAAGACCCAGCGGTGCCAGGGAACAACACCTGAAACCTTCGTGGGTTACCTGTTCTGGCGTAACAAACACAGAGACACGGGACACTTCCAGCGACGTCAGAGATCAGCGTTTATTTACTGCAGGGATACAGAGGTCACAAGAAGTACACAACGTGTAGGTTCTCGGAGACTGCTTCAAATTCGTAGAAGTGGATCGCTCTTTTTATACAGGTTTTTGCCATAGCACAGTATGGCGAACAAAGGTTACAACTCAGTTCCCACAATAAACTTCAAAAGGGTCGTGTTCATGTTTCAGGAGGCCGGAACATAATTACAACAGTCTTGCCGGTTCTCAACTGTAAAAACATATTCCCTCCGCAATAAACACATTCCATCCTAACCATAAACACATTAAGAGGAAGGACGAAAAACAGATGCAAGGAAAGGACAAGAATACACAACAGGTTAGAAAAGAGTGTCAGGGGCAATAAAGGAAACTCGATAGAAGGGTCAAAGACCTCGTGTCTAATGTATGCGTGGCTGAAACAATAGACCGGAGCGGCAAGATGAGCCTTGAGCGGGGCCATCTGCCTTACTCGTGTCATTTCCCCCATCGTAAAAGTCACCTCAAAGAAACACGTGTCCTTCGTGCAAGCTTGAAAGTCCCAGGGTCACGAAGCGGACAAAAAAGCCCGTTCGCTGGCTACCTGAGGGCAAGAAACAAAATGGATGCCGTATCTAAAATGGAACCCGAGGGTTCGGATGAACAAACCCAAAAATGAGACGAACCATACGTGGCTGCATAGCGAAACTACGTACACCCACTATACTCGTCATTTGCGGTTCGGGGATATCAAACTCATCCATATTCGTCATCACTCAAAAAGTGCCGTCCCGTCTCATACGGAACCTCACAGCAAGAACAGCAGTCCTGTCCCTCTCTCGAAGGGGTCCGACAACAGGCGACCGCGCAAGCCGACGGTGACCAGACCGGCACCCACTGGGTCTACTGGGCCGAGGGCCTGTTGTACAGTGAACAGAAAGTGGCGGAACTCGGGGCCAGCCGCGTGTTGGTGGTCCCCCTCCGCTTCCGGGAGTTCCTTCTCAACCTGGCCCATGATGTGCCCCTCGCCGGACACTTGGGGCAAGACAAAACGTACAGTCGTCTGGTGACCCACTTCTACTGGCCCCGGATGCGGAGAGACGTGGACAACCACTGCCGGTCCTGCCAGACCTGCCAAGCCAGCGGGAAGACGGGGGGGTCGGGTCAAGGACCCCCTCCAGCCCTTTCCAGCCGTCAGCACCCCGTTCGAACGGGTCGGAATCGACATTGTGGGGCCCCTGGACCCCCAAACCGCCCTGGGCCACCGCTTCATCCTGGTCCTCGTGGACCACGTCACCAGGTACCCGGAGGCGGTCCCGCTAAGAACCATAACGGCCCCTGTGGTAGGCCGGGCCTTGATGGGGATCTTCTCCCGAGTGGGATTCCCCCGCGAAGTGGTGAGCGACCGCGGCACGAACTTTATCTCCAGGTACATGCGGTCCCTGTGGCAGCAGTGCGGGGTCACATACAAGTTCACGACCCCCTATCACCCTCAGGGGAACGGACTGGTTGAGCGGTTCAACCGAACATTAAAAGGGATGATCCAGGGCCTGGAAGAGCCCCTCAGGCGAAGATGGGATGTTCTGCTGCCGTGCCTCCTGTTTGCCTATCGGGAGGTCCCGCAGAAGTCCCTGCGGTTCAGCCCTTTCGAGCTATTGTATGGACACCCGGTCCGCGGACCGCTCAGCCTGGTCAAGGAGGGTTGGGAGATGAAGCCCCAAGGCGCCCCTCCTGACGTCTACCGATACCTCCTGACTCTCCGGAACCAGACCCGCAAGTTCCGAGCCATGGCCGAAGCCAACCTCGAGGCCAGCCAGGAGGACATGAAGCGGTGGTACGATCGGAACTCCTCTACCATCGAATTCGAGCCCGGACAAAAGGTATGGGTCATGGCCCCGGTCGAACCCGGCGCCCTCCAGCACAAGTGGACCGGGCCCTTCAAGGTAGTGGAGAAGAAAAGTCCCGTCACTTACCTGGTCGCCCTGGAGTCCCCCCGGAACCCCTGCGAACAGGCTAAAACCCCACTTTGCCCGGACCGAACTGAGCCTGCTGCTGGCGACCGACGAGGGGGGCGAGGACGACTCCGAACCCCTGCCCGACCTCTTGCAGTCCAACCTTCATGACGGATCGATCGAAGGGGTCCAACTCGCCTCTTCCCTGACTCCGGAACAGCGCAACGACTGCCAGCGACTGCTGCGGGACTACGCAGCCCTCTTCTCCCTCACCCCGGGGGTGACCCACTGGTGCGTCCACGACGTCGACACCGGGGAGAGCCCCCCCGTGCGACACAGAGCCTACCGGGTGCCTGACCGAGTGCGGGCCTGCATCCAGGCCGAGGTAACGAAGATGCTGGCCCTGGGGGTCATCGAACCCTCCGACAGCCCGTGGGCCAGCCCTGTCGTCCTGGTGCCCAAGGCCGCAGCTCCCGGCCACCCCCCAGAGTTGCGATTCTGCGTGGACTACCGAGCCCTGAATGCAGTAACCAAGACAGACGCCCACCCGATACCCCGGGCCGACGAACTCATCGACCGCCTAGGGGCCGCTCGCTACTTGAGCACGCTGGACCTCACCGCCGGGTACTGGCAAATCCAGCTCACCCCCGGCGCCCAAGAAAGATCCGCCTTTTCGACCCCGGATGGGCATTACCACTTTCGGGTGATGCCCTTCGGAATGAAGAACGCCCCGGCCACCTTCCAAAGACTGGTGAACAAGGTTTTGGCCGGGCTTGAGGCCTTCAGCGCGGCCTACCTAGATGACATTGCCGTGTACAGCAACCACTGGGCCGAGCACCTCCGTCACCTGAAAGCCGTCCTGGCCGCCCTCCAGCGGGCCGGGCTCACAATCAAGGCCAGCAAATGTCAAGTCGGCCACGGATCCGTGACCTACCTGGGCCATCAAGTGGGGAGCGGGCAGGTGGCCCCCCTCCAAGCGAAGATAGATGCCATCCAGACCTGGGAACCCCCCACTACCCAGACCGCTGTCCGGGCCTTCCTGGGCCTCACCGGATACTACCGGCGGTTTATCCGGGACTATGGGAGCATTGTTGGCCCCCTCACAGAGTTAACGTCCAAAAAGCAGCCCAAGAAGGTACACTGGACACCCCGCTGCCAAACAGCCTTCGACACCTTAAAGACAGCCATGTGTACTGCTCCGGTGCTGCAAGCCCCGGACTACCAGAAGGAGTTCATGGTACAGACGGACGCCTCCGAGTATGGGATCGGGGCCGTCCTATCCCAAGCCGACGAAAAGGGGCTCGACCGACCAGTGGCCTTCATCAGCCGATGACTACTGCCCCGAGAGCAACGCTGGAGCACCATTGAGCGTGAGGCCTTCGCTGTGGTGTGGGCCCTCAAGAAGCTCCGGCCCTACCTCTTTGGTACCCACTTCCGGGTCCAGACCGACCACCGGCCCTTGCGGTGGTTAATGCAAATGCGGGGCGAGAACCCCAAGCTGCTGCGGTGGTCCATCTCGCTACAAGGGATGGACTTTGACGTCGAACACCGTCCCGGCAATGACCACGCCAACGCCGACGGCCTGTCCCGCTTCTTCCGCCTTGACGAGGAGAATCCCCAAGAAGATGGGTGACTCTCCATGCCTTCGGCTGGGGGGGACGCCTGTTGGACCCGGCCTCGTGGCGTGGTCCTTAACCCCATGGATTGTGCCCGTTCCCCGCCCCGGCCTTCACGGGCCACCCGTCTGAACTGCACCAAGGCCCTTCACCCAGAGCTGCACGCGGTCGCATACTCCTCGTGGCTCCGCCATCTTGTTGGCATCTACGTCACACTGTGCACCAGCCAGCGCGACCCCGCTCAACCCGGCCTCGACCCCAGCGAAGCCCCGACATCGAGGCACCACGAACTGGCCAGGGGGTGCCGCAGGAACCATTCATCGCCCCCGGCGGAGGACGGTATCGATGGGACCCCCAACTGTCCTCCCCTCTCGAGGTGTGATCGCCCGGCAACTCCCTTGGGCCTGGCGCCTCTCCTGCTGGGCGTCTGGCCACCTCCACCCGGCCACTCCGCCCTCCCGGGCTCATAGGTCCGAACATCAAAGGGCTCCAGACCTATATCTGGGGCGACCCCACCACAGATCGGCAGTTGTATCCCGGAATCGAGAGCCCTGCTGATTGAATCGCGGCTGACCCTACGGAGAAGAACTCTTGTCGGAACCATCACGAGCCCTGCTGACTGCGTCGCGGCTCCCTCTTGTGAACAATCTGAACCACCTGGAACATCGGAGCCCTGCTGACGCCGTTGCGGCCCAACCTCGCTGAAACCTTCCTCGGAGCCCTGCTGACGACGTCGCGGCTCGAGCTGAGCAGAAACCATCTTGAGAGTCCTGCTGATTGAATCGCGGCTCTCCACGAACTGTACGCCAGAGCCCTGCTGACGCCGTCGCGGCTCGACCCCTCCGAGATCGGAGGTCCTCCAGCTTGAGGATAAGAACTGGGCCCCAGGTACCCTCGTACCGCATTCCCGCCAAAGACTGTCCCGCTACCCCTACCCTTCCAAAGAGACATTGAGACTTTTGGTGGATCCCTCGATCTCTTCGTGTAATTATTGAACTCGTAAACCTTTATTGCTGATAAAGAATTGCTTGTCGTAAAGACAACCTCCTTGAGTCCTGTGTGGTGGTGTTACTGTGCTAGTACGTGATAGGAGAAGGATCTCTCAGGAGACTTCTCGGCAGCGCTCGGCTACTTCGTGCAGTGTGAGGGCCCCCCCCCCCTTGGTGGTCTCGCCGACTCCTCGGGGTCCGCCTTCCAACACCTTGTATTAAATGTTGCATTTATCATGAAAATTAGTTTTTGGTAGCTGAGCACGGTGCAGATCAGCAAAGATGCGCATTATCAAATCTTTACCAATGCCCCAATAGTGCATGCATGGTGCAACAAGGATCACAGATGCAGTACTGGATCTCCGTGGATTTCTGAGTATTGAGTGGACCTGTCACTCTCTCAGGAATGGAATTGTAGTGGGTGGTGCTGATCAGCACACATAACTAAAACACATGTTGCACCGGAAACATGATAGTTGGAACGGTCCTGCAGACTAAAGGCTTTGAGGGTTAATGTGCCTGCTGCAAAGCTCTGCATGTAACCTGTGATTCTAGTATCCGTATCCTAATAAGAGAGGACAGTGGAACTAATGTTTTCTGATTAATTTCTCATACAACGTGTGCGCACACGTTCCTATCCCGGAAAGTATTTTTTTAATATATTTTATTGAAATTCATCATTACAACACATCAGCAGCAATAATTTAAAAATCATTTGGTATAAAGACTATCTGGATGTGTTCCTTTATCCAATGGTTATGTAATACTTTTATGGCTGTGTACAAACCATATTTACATTCAACGGATTTCTTGTACGGCATACCAATTAACTCTTCTGCGCCGATAACATGAGTAGTAATTAACACTCAATATTACACTATAAAAGAATTCTGTTTTATTGCGTGGTTTATAAATGCCCATTTCCAACATTTATATGGTTTTATACAAATAGTTTTGCCTGCCATTTTGTGGGTTTGTTTATTTGAGCAGCACATGTAAAAGGAAAATATTAATATCCCATTCAAACTAGGGTTGTTCGAAACTGCATTCTTTTTACTCACGAATTTTCATGAAATTGCATGAAAACGTTGAAAACTTTTAAGTGAAATGTGATTTGCTGGTATCATGAGTCAATTTTTTATCCCCCCATCACGTTGAGTAAAGAAAATCTTACAAGCTACTGGCAGGACACTATTTCGAAAAGAAAATGTCTTTTAGCAAAACAATTCCTGTGCAAACCGGGCGGGGTGGGGAGATAATGAGCTCAGGATTGCAGCATGTCCGAGCCCCAGGGGCGGAGCGGACTGCTGTTAACCCTTTCGCTGCGGCGGGAATTCCGCCGCAGCGCTGGGGGGGGGTTTGGGGGCAGCGCGGTGGCGCGGTGCTCATGACGGAACCGCTCCGTCATGAGCCGCGGTTGAGCTGTGCTCATGACGGAGTGGTTCCGTCATGACTCCGCCCACTGCGCTAATCGCCCGCACAGGCGGGGAATTAGCGCCGCGTGGGCGGCGCGGCCGCCAATGGCCGCAGCATGACGGAACCACTCCGTCATGAGCACACGGCGACCGTGGCTCATGACGGAGCGGTTCCGTCATGAGTGGGGAAGGGGTTAAAAACAAAATTAAGTAAAGCCCGTGAAATGTAAGCATGAACAACATGGCCAGGAGATGCGGGGCTGTGACAGCATGCGCCATTTGTGAGTTTGTGTATATTTTGTCAGCAGCGCATAACAAGAAATAAGCGGGTGTCGTTCTGGAACCTGAAGGTGCCTCGCGCAGGAAAGCACGACTTATCTGCAGGACAAAATAATTAAATAAAACAAGACAAGCCCGGCGGAGCGTGGCGCGCGTGCTTGGCGGGGTTCGGGGGAGCGCATTCCAGGCGGGGAAGCGGACCCTTTGAAGTACGATGCCAAAAGCGGATTGCATGGTGGCACGATGCGCGTGATTGTGCGCGTGCTCGCCATGCAATCCGCTTTTGGGAGCACTTTTGGGAGCCCCTTTACAAGAGTCTCGCTGAGCGATCGCTTACGCGATAGCCAGCGAGACCTAAAAAAGGGATGCATGGCAAGGGCGGGGGGACACCCTTGATCGGAGATTGGCCCAAGGGGGGTTCCCCCCAATTTCATGAAGATACACGTAGGGGGCAATGACCTCATTGCCATGGGGAGGAGGTCACTCTTACAAGCCATGAAAGCTGACTTTGGGGGAAATCAGCAAAAACATGGGTCAATGTTAGCTCTGGTGGTCTGAGATTATTCCCCACAGAGTGTGGCACGGGGCTAAGTCAGAGGAGGCCGTTGAACAACCCTGAAAGAGTGAACAGTTCATGGCGTAAGTTCGCAGACTAGAGGGGTCTGGGTTTCATCAGACACAAGATGATTCAGGCTAATGTTAAAGGCTACTTTGATAAAGATGGGGTGCTTTGTCACCATTGGGAATGGATTTGTTCCCTTGGCCTTGCAGGGGGCCCTGGAAATGAGAGGTGGCAAGTGAGAAGACAGCTGTCTTGGTGGCATGGGCCATCCAGGCGAACACCTAAGGTTAAGTTGACAAACATGGTGGGGGGCTCTGGCGGCGACAGGGGCCGCCTCCAGAGCTGTGGTGGAGTTACAGGGCAATCTGGAAGCAGACTGGTACAGTAAGGGTACCTCTGCAGCAGACGGGTTCATTAAGGGTACCTCTGCGCGGCACAATAGGGTTGCCAGAGCCAAAGACCAGGAGCCTCAGGGCAGGTTCCTGGAAAACGGCGATGGCGCCCCGTTAGTCCTTCGGGCGGTTGGGGGCCTGACCAACCGGGGGTTTGCCCTGCTACTCTCCGCCCTGAAAAGGGTGTGAGTAATAAGGGACCAACGGGTCACGTGATCCGGAGGAGGATCACCCAAAAGGTGTAGCACTGATTGGGTTCCCCACAGTGCTTGGCTCATCAGGTGGGCGGGGCAGCATAGGTTGGTACAGCTGCCTGCCCGTGGATCGCCCGTATAATAACCTACCTTATTGCATACTTTTGTATGGAATAAACCTACAGCAATGTTTTTCCATAACAAAAGTTGTCTTGTATATTTATTTATTCATGCATGCTCAGACTCTGGGTGGGGATGTTGACAATAATGGCACTATGAGATGGCTCCACGGCTTTAGAGCAGAAAGGTTCAGTTCCACCAGCAGCTTGGCTCGGAGCGCTGCTGCTTCTGCCTGCTAAAGCTGAGGCTCGCCTCTTCAGCGGTGGGCGGGGCTTCCGTGGGCTCCTCGGAGGTGTCCAATAGACAGGACCTTTGGAGTCTGCCGAAGGCCAGGGGATACACGATCCCAAGGGGTTACCAGATATTGCACAACACCGGCAGCATAGGGAGTAAGGCCTGCTCACAACCAGGTGGAGACACACTGTGCTGACTGACTGCTGGGGGACGCCGCGGTTCCTTTGTTGTTTCTCTCATCCCTTATGTGGCCGGGACATTGCAGGCCTTTTGCTGTAGGATTTTCTCAGGTGCAGTCTCGATCTTCCTTCCTGCTGGTGGGGTGATGCGATCAACAATCGGAGCGCCGCTTGTTAGGTCTCAGCTTATTTGCGGGCCGCTTCTTGAGCTGCGTGTCGCTCTGCAGTCTTCTTTTAATTACCCAGCGTGTGGGCCATGCGCCACTCATGTGGGCATTGACAGGTGAGGTTGGCTCAAAAGCTGCTGTGTGGCCTTCAGTGAGTCGGGGGCATCACTGACTCATCCCGAATGCCGAGCGGCTGGGCCGCATGAATTCATTCAAAAGGGTTCACTTCGATTGGTCCTTTTTAGGTCTCGCCTGAGACAGCGCTTTAGCGCTGCTCTGGCGAGACTTATAGTAAGCACTTTTGGAAGTGCAAACGAGTGCTTTCAGGCCGCCAACTACTGTGCATGTGTGCCGGGCGCGCGCACCATTTGGCAGCCTGAAAGCACTCGTCTTTCACTTTCGCCTGTCACACAGCCGCGCTTTGAAGTGTGATCGCGATTGCGATCACTTACATTTCGAGGGCGCTTTGATGTTTTCAGTGAGCCGCGCGGCCACTGAGGACATCAAAGCGCCCGTGAACACCATTTGTCACCCCCACCTCTTCAGCCAACTTACTCGCCATGTCTGCTCTGGATTCTTGTGCCTCTTTTTGTAACTCAGGAGCACTAACATTGTCGTGGTGTCACTAGGGCTTCAAGTGGATGCTTTTTCAATATTATATACAAGCCACAGTTACTGCTAATTTATCTTATGCAACTAACAACGATTGACAAAGCCAATAGTCCTAACTTGTTGTAGGTATCATGTTACTTGTTGTGTGTAGCTGTAAACACGTAGCTACAGCCGCCCACCTAGTGCTTAATTTGTAACAAATAAGTGCGGTGTTTTAATGAGGCAGAAGCTTTACACTTTATACTTTTTTTTTATTTTGCGTAACACAGAGGACATCAACTGAAATTTAATAGTGGCTTGGCTACAGCCACTTTCCCAGTGCTTAATTTGTAACAGAAGAGGTGCCGGGGCTCTGATTAGGTGGCAACTTTACACAGCATGTTGTTTTGTTTAGCCTGCCTAACACAGAGCACACAAACCGGAAAAATGGGGAGGGGATGTTCTTTAAAGGCCACTACTGCTAACTTACGAGTTTTGAAACCAGGTTTTAATGTCTGAATATGCTTAATAGCCTGTGATTGTGGACAAATTAGTTGATATTTCTATAGACACAAACATAAATATGACCTAAAGTGGAGCTACGTTATTATTTTATTTGTGTGTAGCTGCAAACACGTAGCTACAGCCACCCTCCTAGTGCTTAATTTGTAACAAAGGAAGTGCCGGTGTTTTGATGAGGCAGCAGCTTTACACTGTATATGTCTTTATTTAGTTTGCGTAACACAGAGCATATAAACTAAAATTCAATAGTGTCTTGGCTACAGCCACTTTCCTAGTGCTTAATTTCTAACCAAAGAGGTGCCGGGGCTTTTATCATGTTGAAGCTTTACAGAGCATGTTTGAATGGTTAGCCTGCCTAACACAGAGCACAGAAACCCTACAAATGGGGAGGACATGTTGTTTAAAGGCCAAAACTGCTACATGCCACACACTGATGCACGCCACACACTGCTGCACGCCACACACTGTTGCATGCCGCTGCACACCACACACTGCTGCACGCCACACACTGCTGCACGCGTAACACTGCTACACGCCACACACTGCTGCACGACACACACTGCTGCACGCCACACACTACTGCATGCCACACACTGCTGCACACCGCACACTGCTGCAACCCTGACACTGCTACATGCCACACACTGATGCACGCCACACACTGCTGCACGCCACACACTGCTGCACGCCACACACTGCTGCACGCCACACACTGCTGCACGCCACACACTGCTGCATGCCGCCACACACTGCTGCACGCCACACACTGCTGCACGCCACACACTGCTGCACACCGCACACTGCTGCAACCGTGACACTGCTACATGCCACACACTGATGCACGCCACACACTGCTGCACGCCATACTTTTTTTTTATTGTGCGTAACACAGAGGACATAAACTGTAATTTAATAGTGGCTTGGCTACAGCCACTTTCCCAGTGCTTAATTTGTAACAGAGGAGGTGCCGGGGCTCTGATTAGGTGGCAACTTTACACAGCATGTTGTTTTGTTTAGCCTGCCTTACACAGAGCACACAAACCGGAAAAATGGGGAGGGGATGTTCTTTAAAGTCCACTACTGCTAACCTACGAGTTTTGAAACCAGGTTTTAATGTCTGAATATGCTTAATAGCCTGTGATTGTGGACAAATTAGTTGATATTTCTATAGACACAAACATAAATATGACCTAAAGTGGAGCTACGTTATTATTTTTATTTGTGTGTAGCTGCAAACACGTAGCTACAGCCACCCTCCTAGTGCTTAATTTGTAACAAAGGAAGTGCCGGTGTTTTGATGAGGCAGCAGCTTTACACTGTATATGTCTTTATTTAGTTTGCGTAACACAGAGCATATAAACTAAAATTCAATAGTGTCTTGGCTACAGCCACTTTCCTAGTGCTTAATTTGTAACCAAAGAGGTGCCGGGGCTTTTATCATGTTGAAGCTTTACAGAGCAGGTTTGAATGGTTAGCCTGCCTAACACAGAGCACAGAAACCCTACAAATGGGGAGGACATGTTGTTTAAAGGCCAAAACTGCTACATGCCACACACTGATGCACGCCACACACTGCTGCATGCCGCTGCACACCACACACTGCTGCACGCCACACACTGATGCACGCGTAACACTGCTACACGCCACACACTGCTGCACGCCACACACTGCTGCACGCCACACACTGCTGCACGCCACACACTGCTGCACGCCACACACTGCTGCATGCCACACACTGCTGCATGCCGCCACACACTGCTGCATGCCACACACTGCTGCATGCCACACACTGCTGCATGCCGCCACACACTGCTGCATGCCGCCACACACTGCTGCATGCCGCCACACACTGCTGCATGCCACCACACACTGCTGCACGCCACACACTGCTGCACGCCACACACTGCTGCACGCCACACACTGCTGCATGCCACATACTGCTGCACGCCGCACACTGCTGCAACCGTGACACTGCTACATGCCACACACTGATGCACGCCACACACTGCTGCATGCCACACACTGCTGCACGCCACACACTGCTGCATGCCGCTGCACGCCACACACTGCTGCACGCCACACACTGCTGCATGCCACACACTGCTGCACGCCACACACTGCTGCACGCCACACACTGATGTACGCCACACACTTCTGCACGCCACACACTGCTGCATGCCGCTGCACGCCACACACTGCTGCATGCCACACACTGCTGCACGCCGCACACTGCTGCATGCCGCACAATGCTGCACACCGCACACTGCTACACGAAACACTGCTGCAGGCCACACACTGCAGCACGCCACACACTGCTGCACGCCACACACTGCTGCATGCCGCTGCACGTCTCACACTGCTGCACGCCGCACACTGCTGCACGCCGCACACTGCTGCACGCCGCACACTACTGCACGCCGCACACTGCTGCACGCCACACACTGCAGCACGCCACACACTGCTGCAAGCCACACACTGCTGCATGACGCTGCACGCCACACACTGCTGCCCGCCGCACACTGCTGCCCGCCGCACACTGCTGCACGCCGCACACTGCTGCACGCCGCACACTGCCCACATCTGCCGCACGCCGCACAATGCTGCACGCCGCACACTGCTGCACTCCCCACACTGCTTTTATGCGAGTTTATGCTACTGACATTGTAAATGACAATGCCTTTTGTTTGTTTTAAGACCAAAACATAAATAAAAGGAATTGTAATTTTACAATGCCAATAGCTCAAACTCTTATAATTGCGAGACCTATTGCATTGCAAATGCTTGTTGTACGAGTCACTTGTCTCCTGGGCTGGGGCTTGTGTGCGGTAGTGCAAGCCACCACCATGTGGCGCTGCAGCATCTCATCATCGGCCGCCTCACTGATTCTGTGGGCCACACCGGTACTGGAGGCTCGTGCGGGGGTGAGAGCTGGCTGCTGTTCCCTATTCATGCCCCTCCTGGACTTGATCTTTGTGCGAGGGAGTGGCTCCACAGGGGTGGTGCGAGGGCATGGAATGCCGGCACAGGGGTTGCACCTGCGGTTTCCTCGGCCTGCTTAGGGGTGGCAGGGTTGCTGGCTCTCGTGCCGCTCACCGAGAAGGTCGTGAGTCACTTCTCCCTCGCACCAGTGACCACCTGAGCATAACATAACATAACGTGTATTAGTAAAGAGCAAGTTCACCCCTGATGGGTCATCTTGGCGCTGAATAACAGATGTTTATTGTTACCCAACTCAATGGTACTAATTTTATCGACCTCACATGGATGAAAGGCTGAGTGGACCCGCCGGGATTTGAAGCTGTGACCATGTGTTCGAATACAGGCCCCTGCAGTGGATGCTTTAATCCACTGAGCCACCAGACCCGGCATGAGCGCGGTAAGATGCTTCTGGGGGCAGCCGTCCTAACAGCGAGGTAGCTGGCGGGTGGATGCAGGGAGCTCCGCCTGGCCTTTTCCTTATGTCCCAGTTCTCTTCTTGCCAAAGTGCCTCGCCGGTCTTCCTGGTAGTCGGCAACGCTACATGCCTCACCTTGAGGGTCCGGGCACATCCGATAGCGGCGTCGTGCCTCTGGCGCTAGAGGGGCATCTTTGCACTGCTCACCAACTTTCTCCATCTCGCAGCAGGTGTATGGCAGAAGTAGCGGCGAGTCGTAGGAGGTGGGCAGTCTCCGTTCACTCCGCCTTCAAGGCAAAGCCAAAGTGCACCCACTTCCACGGGCAGGCAGCACCAGCAGTACAGATCCCCATGCCCCATCTCCTCCTCAATCATGGGGGGACCACTTCGGCAGCACAGCACGGGGTCAGAACCCGTCATTGCCATTGCAAAGTTGTGGACTTTTAAATGAGGACAAAGACACAGAATGTTTGGTTAATAAACTGACCATGAGCACGTCACTCGTGATGCCTGTGGTGGATGGGTGTGGGCGGTGTGTGGCCTGGCCGCAAAGGAGTGGCTGGTAAGACTGGTGCCTGCTGAGACAGCAGGCAGTTATACCCTGCCACCGTGGCACAGTGGACTTTCCGAAACAGGCATTTCCCACCACAATAGATCCCACCGTGGCACCAGCGGCACTCCCTAGACTTAGCAGCAGAAGTGCCATGGCAGTGTCAGAGGAAGTGCCATGGCGGTATCAGAGGAAGTGCCATGGCAGTGTCAGAGGAAGTGCCATGGCGGTATCAGAGGAAGTGCCATGGCAGTGTCAGAGGAAGTGCCATGGCGGTATCAAAGGAAGTGCCATGGCGGTATCAGAGGAAGTGCCATGGCGGTATCAGAGGAAGTGCCATGGCGGTATCATAGGAAGTGCCATGGCAGTGTCAGAGGAAGTGCCATGGCAGTGTCAGAGGAAGTGCCATGGCGGGATCAGAGGAAGTGCCATGGCGGTATCAGAGGAAGTGCCATGGCGGTATCAGAGGAAGTGCCATGGCGGTGTCAGAGGAAGTGCCATGGCGGTCTCAGAGGAAGTGCCATGGCGGTATCAGAGGAAGTGCCATGGCGGTATCAGAGGAAGTGCCATGGCATGTCAGAGGAAGTGCCATGGCGGTATCAGAGGAAGTGCCATGGCGGTATCAGAGGAAGTGCCATGGCAGTGTCAGAGGAAGTGCCATGGCGGTATCAGAGGAAGTGCCATGGCGGGATCAGAGGAAGTGCCATGGCGGGATCAGAGGAAGTGCCATGGCGGTATCAGAGGAAGTGCCATGGCAGTATCAGAGCAAGTGCCATGGCGGTATCAGAGCAAGTGCCATGGCGGTATCAGAGGAAGTGCCATGGCAGTATCAGAGGAAGTGCCATGGTGGTATCAGAGGAAGTGCCATGACAGTATCAGAGGAAGTGCCATGACAGTATCAGAGGAAGTGCCATGGCAGTATCAGAGGAAGTGCCATGGCGGTATCAGAGGAAGTGCCATGGCGGTATCAGAGGAAGTGCCATGGCAGTATCAGAGGAAGTGCCATGACAGTATCAGAGGAAGTGCAATGGCAGTATCAGAGGAAGTGCCATGGCGGTATCAGAGGAAGTGCCATGGCGGTATCAGAGGAAGTGCCATGGCAGTTTCAGAGGAAGTGCCATGGCAGTATCAGAGGAAGTGCCATGGCGGTATCAGAGGAAGTGCCATGGCAGTTTCAGAGGAAGTGCCATAGCGGTATCAGAGGAAGTGCCATGGCGGTATCAGAGGAAGTGCCATGGCGTTATCAGAGGAAGTGCCATGGCAGTATCAGAGGAAGTGCCATGGCAGTATCAGAGGAAGTGCCACAGCTGCACCAGAGATTTGAGGGTCAGGTTGCCAGACTTGAAATATTCCCTTTGGTGTTGCATAATTTGAGTCCCAATGTTTCTTTTTTCTCGGTCTCTGCTGATTTCTGGCTTCTGACATTTATTCTCACTGTATGCCAAGAATATTCCAGAGTTATCGCACTATGTACATGCACAAAGGAAACCTATTTAATTTTCATTTCCTTCTTCTAGTTTTACAATTATTTTTTTTTAAGTTTAAGTTTATTGAGACCAGCAAGAAAATACAATGTACAATCAAAATCCGTTCAGAAAACATAAATAATTATGATATAAACAATAAAGGATATTAAGCATATTGGTTACAATAAACACGGTAAACCTAGAACAAAAAAAAGGAGAAAGAGGAAGAAAGGGGGGGGTGGGAAGCAATATGAATATCATTGAAAAGAGTTCAGAGCAATTAATGGCGATAAAAGAGGTAAAATGAAGCATTACATTGCATGTACTTTAAAACTCTAAAAAGAATATAGTGATATAATGGGAGGAGTACAGTATGCAAAAACAATAATAAATTATTCAAACAAAAGACAACGAAACTAAATCAGGGCGGTTTGCGGACATCATCTGACGTTCTCACAGTAGCAGTAATCGAAGTATTCGAAGGGGGGGAAGCAGATAAATATGTAGTGAGAGGGAGCCATAATAAATCCCTTTTAATTGCTAGTGATACAGGGGTAACATAATTAGTGTCAAGTCTGTGATGAAAACAGATGGCGTTCCACCAGGCTCTGTAAGTGACTTTATCAGCATGTTTCCAATTCAAGGTGATTAGATGTAAGGCTATAGCAATTAACAAATCAATTAACTGAAAATGTGACGGAGGTTGAGGCCATGAGGGGGATAAAGAACCGAGAAAAATATTTGAGAGGGAAAAGGGAACTTTAGTGTTAAATATTTTGTTAATTTGAGACCAAACTAAATGCCAAAATTTAGCAATGTTGGGACAATCAAATAACATGTGTTTTAAGTCAGCCTTTAAACATGAGCAGGACCAGCAGTGTGATGAAGTGGTAGAAGAGAAGGAAGCTAAGTGTGCGGGTGAATATAATGCACGCTGATATACAAAATAAAGAGTCTGAGTGGTATTGACCGCCCGTGAAGTTTTATGAATCTTTAACCACAATTTATCCCACAAAGAGATAGACCAGGATTGTAATAAGTCCTTTTCCCATGCCAGTTCAGTCTTTGTTTTGCACCGCGGCGAGAGAGATACAAGACCTTTGTAAAGGGAAGATGCAGAAGGGGAAGCGTTTAATAATGGAAACAACGTAGAGCAAATTGTAGGGAAATTTGGAGAAGGTGGGAGTAATGAAAGATATTGGTGAAGAGAGGGAAGCAGAAGGTCATATTGTTTCATACAGGAATTAGGAAGGGCAAAGCTAGATTTGAGGACTGCGAAGGATAAAGGTTTATTATCCATCAAGAGTGGAGAAATCCACTTCAAACCCTTGGAGTGCCATGCCTTCCAATAGAAAGCACGATTTTTAATACGTAGTAATTTATTATGCCAAATAGGTTGTTGAGAAAGTGAGTTAAGCGAGGGGTAGGAAGCTGGTAGGAGAGGAGTTAAGAGCTTTCGTGTATAAGAAATAACAGGATGACGCAAAGAAGAAGTGTGTGCAGAGAAAGCAAGGGATTCCATAAAGGCGAAGGGGGAAGTGAAAAACTTCTCGATGCTAAGCCAAATCGGAGGATAGGTAGGAGGGTCCAAGGAGAGCCAAGAAGAGGCTTGTTTTAGGGAAAACGCATGATGATAAGATTTAAAGTCAGGAAACTTAAGCCCACCATTTGATTTATCTTTTTTGAGAGTAGATAAGGCTATCCGAGGGGGTTTACCTTTCCAGAGGAATTTTAATAAAATGCGATCTAATCTCTTAAAGTAATAATCTGGGATATGTACAGGAATCATTGAGAGAGAGTATAAAATAACGGGAGCAAGCATCATCTTAATAGAGTCTAATCTACCCCACCAAGAGAGAAAAAGAGGGTGCCACTTAGTAATAGAATCATTTAGCTTCTTAGCAATGTATTCAAAATTGTGTTTAAGAGTTTCGGAAATAGACGGGGAGAACCATAATCCTAAATATTTTAATTTGGAGGATTGCCAGGAAAAACCAGTGTGGACAAAATAGTGTTTAAGACACAAAACATTAAGGGGTAAGACCTCACATTTATCACGATTTAGGCGGTATCCTGAAAGTTTTGAAAACGCATCTACCTGGGAGAGGAAAGGAGGAAGAGAAGTATCGGGATTGGAGCAATATAAAAGAATATCATCTGCATAAACAGACATTTTGACTTGGCGGGAACCTAAATGGAATCCTGTAATTAGGGAATCCTGTCTAATTTTGGTGAGGAAAGGCTCTAACGCCACTACAAATAGAAGAGGGGATAAGGGGCAACCCTGCCGTACACCTCTTTAGAGAGAGAAATAATCGGAAACCTTACCATTAGCAAAAATAGATGCCTTGGGACCAGAATATAAGAGAGAAATCAAGGAAATTAATTTAGAGGGAAACCCTATCCACTGAAGAGCATGGAACATAAAGTCCCAACCAATCCTATCAAAAGCTTTCTCGGCGTCTAAAGCTATGGCAGCAAGCGGGTAATCTAAGGAAGAGGCCTTGCTAAGAATGTTAAAAAAGACTCTAGAATTATCAGAAGATAAACGACCTTTTACAAAGCCCGATTGCTCCGAACCAAGAAGCTCAGGTAAGATTGGGTCAATACGTAAGGCAAGAATTTTAGCAAAAATTTTGTCATCCGTATTCACTAAAGATATCGGGCGATAATTTTTACAGAAAGAAGGGTCTTTGCCTTCTTTGGGAATTAGGCAAATCATAGCATCCTGAAAGGTACCTTGAGACGCTCCGTTTGTGATAAAGGAAGTAAATAAAAGAAGAAGTTGTGGGAGAAGGAGTTTCGAAAAGTGTTCATAAAATTCAATGGTAAATCCGTCAGGGCCAGGGGTTTTCCCTCGCCTTAAAACCGATACGGCATGAGAAATTTCTGTCAATGTGATATCTAGCTGTAGTGAATCAAAATCAATGTGTTGCGAGGGGGGAGAAGAGATGGATTGGAAGTAGGAAGAAAGATCAGAGTGAAGTGGTTGGGCCTCAGGAGTATAAAGAGTTTTATAAAAGGAGACAAACTCATTTAAGATATCTTCATCTTTGAGAAGAACGTCACCATTGGAATCCTTCAAAGAATCTATCCTAGTTCTATCCCGACGTGATTTTAGATAATTAGCCAATACTTTCCCCATTTTATTCTGACCACCATAGTAACGAGCACTACTCTTCAGAAGATAAGAAGAAGCCGCTTCCGTGGATGCTTTGTTGAAGGTGATTTTAGCTGTGATAAGATCTTTCAAAGAAGCTTCAGAGTACGAGTGGTAATAGGCGTATTCTAATTTTTTAATTTTGGCAAGCAATTGAGCCGAATGTTTCTCAAAAGCTTTTTTCTTCCGAGAAACAAAGTTAATAATAAAGCCTCTGGCAGCTGCCTTAAAAGAATCCCAAATCATAGCAGGAGAGGAATCATGAGTTGTGTTTATGGTGAAGAATTCCGAAGCAAAAGAACTGAACTGGCTGGAAAAATTAGGATCTACGAGCAATGAATTATTAAAACGCCAACGTCCAGCAAATGGGGTATAAGGAAGAAGATCAAAATCAACAGAAACCGGTGCATGGTCTGAAATTAAAATGGACCCTATTTCTGAATGAAGTACGTGTTGCGTTAAAGGTTTACTTAAAAAGAGGTAGTCAATACGAGATTGTGATTTATGTGGGGGGGAGAAAAAGCTATATTCTCGAAGATCAGGGTGACCCAGTCTCCAGATGTCAACTAAAGATTTTTGACGAATGGTGGAAGTAAATTGTGAGTGCATTTTGTTGTTTACAAATCAGACTGGGGAATTCCTATCTAAAATGGAATCACAAACTTGATTACAGTCACCCCCAAAAACAATATAATCGTCTTCAAGGGAGAGCAACTTATCAGAAATATGTAACCAAAAAACATTATCAACTGAAACTGGAGCATAAACGTTAAAGAAAACCAATGGTATTTTGTCAATAAGTAATTTAACAATTAACCAACGACCTTCAGAATCAGTCTCTTGAGAGATCACCGAGACATTAAACTTTTTATGAGTAAGAATAAGAACACCATTTTTCTTACCTAAAGCTGGAGAAGAAAACACATTGCCTACCCAGCATTTTTTTAATTTAGATGCTTCAGCCTCAGAAAGGTGGGTTTCCTGAAGAAAAGCAACATCAGTTTTTAATTTTGCTAAATGGGATAAAACTCATTGTCTTTTAATAGGATTGTTCAATCCTTTAACATTCCATGTGATAATTCTGAACTTGACTGGATGAGATTGAAGTCAAAAACCATGAACATACAATGCGATAAACAGAGTTGAGATTGAGAAGAGTAAAGAAATGAGAACTCAGGAGTGTACGAAGAAGAAGATAAGAGAGGAAAAGATTGAAAACAATAATTTTAAGAAATTTGATAAGGGAAAAGAACAATAAACAAGGAGTATGAATTTGCGAATGATCAAAGAAAGGAAGAAGAGGATAGAATGAGGGAGGCGTAGGTGGGAAGAAAAGAAAGGGAAAAAAGAAAAAGAAAAAGAGGAAAAGAGGAACAATGGCAAAACACAGCAAAAAAGGCATAAAAAGAGAGTGTGAACAGGAGACATACTTACATGAAGAAGATCCAAGAGAACAAGGGGGGAGGGGAGAGGCCACACAAGACAGGCAGCCCATCCAGGCTGACCAGACGGAGGACGAGGGGGAGAACGCCCATAATATAGGATATCTACGGATGCGAGAGAGAACAAAAACAAAAACATAAAAACTATTTAGCACAATGAGTGATGAAAAATAGGAGATTTAAAACAGAACAAAACGATTAGGTACCAACTCAAACTAAGAAGACCATTCAAGCTAGGAAAGAACACCAAAGATTACATGAAGAACGATAATGAAGAGAAGCAGTGAATAAAAGAACCATAAGAAAAAACATCAGAACATCAAGTAACATTTGAAGACAAGGGTCCCGAAGCTTCCATGGTCTCCGTCCTGTGAAAGTTTATGAAACTCTGTAACTGCTGCGGGTCTTCATAGGATGTCGTCTTGTTATTGAACGTGACCTTAAAGAGGCAGGGGTGAAAAAGACCATAACGCGCTCCCATGGCACGAAGAGTAGGTCTCATATCAAGAAAGGCCTTACGTCTGTTAGCTGTAGACTTGGCATAATCTTGAGCGAAAAACAAAGTGGCACCGGACCAGGTGACTCGCTGAGAGGATTTAGCCGCTGACAAAACTTTTAGCAAATCCGTGTACTCCAAAAAGTACAAAATGACACCTCTCGGTCTCTGTGAAGAAGATGCATTCGAAGGGAGACGTCCCAACCTATGGGCTCGTTGAATGTTGAGAGCAGTGCCTTCCGGCATATGGAGAATCTTGGATAGAAAAGTTTTAAAGAAGGTAGGAGGATCCGACCCCTCCGATCCCTCCACCAGACCATAGATACGCAGATTGTTCCGCCTATTACGATTTTCAAGATCCTCGACTTGGCGTTGGAGGACAGATACTTGAGATTGAAGTTGAGATACATTGGTGTTAGTGTCTGTAAAAGAAGACATATGACTTTCAACTGCAGTAATTCGTGAATCAAGTTGAGCCCAAGTGTCAGTGAGAACTTGCAGTTTATTATTTGTTTCCTCCATAAAGGGACGAAGGGCCCTAATCTCTTCCAGTAGTGTCTCCATGGAAACAGGCGAGGTCGATTTAGGAGGAGAAGGCGGGTTATGCTTTAAACGCTTGGTGACAGACTTCACAGCAGGCACTGGTGAGGGAGAGGGATCCATATTCCCCGCGGGGTCTTGTGATAATAACAAAGAATCCTCTAGTTTGGAGAAGGCAGTAAAAACTCTTGAATTTTTGATGAGGGTATGCTTAGGCGTAGGATGTTTAGCAAGAGAGCCTTTCGTTCTCCCCATAGGAGGCAAGTCCAACAGTCTAAGGGAGAGGGGCAGAGACGTGGTCCAGAAGTAGAGTAGCACTAGTTAAATGTTTAACATCACTGTTAGATCCAGCAAGTATCAAGCAAACCTGGCGGGCCTCACTGAAGAGCGTGCTCAAGCAGAATTGAAGAATTAGTCACTGAATTGACGCATCCGAAAAAATGAGGCAGTTCCATAAAACTATTTCAATATCGGAAACGAAAATACTCGTCAAGAATAATCATGAGTGAAAGAAGAACTGTCTTATTTGAGGAGAACAGCACAGGAAAACACTCTCGTGAGGTGCATGCATAAAATGGCGGCTGATTCGGTGGAGAAAACGCTGCACAAACTACGCACCTTCCGTATTTTCCAGGGATGCATCATTAAGTTTATCAAAAGTTGGTGAAAAAATGAAGAAAAAGCCAGAGATAATCAGCAATAATAGCCAAGGGGGGCAAAAAACCCACTTTTGCAGCATGTTTCTTCAAGACATTAGCTTACATTCTCCTCAGGCAAAAAAAACAAAATGGCGGCCGTTCCGAAAACGGGACTGCCGGGGAAATTAAAGAGGATTAAATGCAGCTTACTGACACAGCGACTGCAAAATTCGGCGCTCCGGATGTTCAGACAGCTTGTCCTCACTTTCTGGCATCCTCGCACTCGCAGTTACGCGAGAAAAAATCGGCGTTATCCTCCCGACCCCGGGAGCGTCAGGGAAAAGCCGCCATCTTCGTTAGGCGTTAACCACGCCCCCCCCTAGTTTTACAATTTTATGTGCCAAAAATAATGAAAACTGATGTTGCCTGTCCGGATTGCTCATGTGTGGCATTTCTATGGTTTCAGTGTTTGAATGAGTGTCCTTAAACTGCTGAATGTGTGACACATCGATGATACTTCCTCTTGAGTCCATCAAAGCCACAGCTAGTATTTGGGGGCCTGTGAACTGTCTATTATTGTATCCAGACATATAACAGACTAATCAACACACAGGAAAACAAGCTGGGCCAGTTGATGTGCAGATGTGTGTTAGCAGTGTCAGATGACAGAGTAATACAAATGTTTCTGTTGTGAATTAGAATAAAAAAGAAATTAAATTCTTACAATATCAGACTGTGAATGAAACATTATTCAGGTTTAATGAAGGGGAGTGGTCTTCAGAGGACTTCAGTCACTCACGCTCTCCCCATCACACCACTTACCCCTCATTCTTTTATGCTTCCATTTTACTTCTCCTCACCTTTTTGAATTCTCCATATTCATATACCTTATGCTCTCTTCTTCCTTTTCATCACCATCTTTACACTCTGTCCTTCTGCATGTACCTACTTGTGTTGCCCCACTTTGCCATGCTCTCACTCAATCTGTCCTCACCTGTAAACACATTTTCTTTTCCTTTGCAGCAGTCAATAATTCAACAGCTGTACAGCTCCTGCCCACACTTTCACATAAAACTGTTCTTACAGCTAGCACTGGTGTGTTAATCGCTCTGCGCGCTCTGCAGAGAGGCCATGGAATGGATGAGCAGGTGGTCTGAATGCTATTATGACTCACCGACCAGACACCTTGAGAAGCTTTTGATGTCGAACACATTGAGAAAACTATTTTTATCAACTACCTAGAAAAGTTTCCGATATGGACCATATAATGTTCCCAAGCGCCTGTATCTCTTGGTGAATTAGTGCAGAGGATTTTCCACAATAGATGAAAAGTGACAGAGGGTCTCACCATCAGGACAAGCAGTGACACATGTGACAGTGATGGAGAGCAGCGTTGAGATAACCAAGAAGAGAGTACTCATGAGAGACATTGACTGCTCAGCAGTCTCAGCAGCCAGCTACAGGCTGGATCTGTGGAGCTACAGGCTGGATCTGTGAAGCTACAGGCTGGATCTGTGACGCTACAGGCTGGATCTGTGAAGCTGCAGGTTAGATCTCTGAAGCTACAGGCTGGATCTGTGAAGCTACAGGCTGGATCTGTGAAGCTGCAGGCTGGATCTGTGAAGCTACAGGCTGGATCTGTGAAGCTACAGGCTGGATCTGTGGAGCTACAGGCTGGATCTCTGAAGCTACAGGCTGGATCTGTGGAGCTACAGGCTGGATCTGTGAAGCTACAGGCTGGATCTGTGAAGCTACAGGCCGGATCTGTGAAGCTACAGGCCGGATCTGGAAGCTGCAGGCTGGATCTGTGGAGCTACCGGCTGGATCTGTGAAGCTACAGGCTGGATCTGTGAAGCTACAGGCTGGATCTGTGAAGCTACAGGCCGGATCTGTGAAGCTACAGGCTGGATCTGGAAGCTGCAGGCTGGATCTGTGGAGCTACCGGCTGGATCTGTGAAGCTACAGGCTGGATCTGTGAAGCTACAGGCCGGATCTGTGAAGCTACAGGCCGGATCTGTGAAGCTACAGGCCGGATCTGTGGAGCTACAGGCTGGATCTGTGAAGCTACAGGCTGGATCTGTGAAGCTACAGGCTGGATCTGTGAAGCTACAGGCTGGATCTGTGAAGCTGCAGGTTAGATCTCTGAAGCTACAGGCTGGATCTGTGAAGCTACAGGCTGGATCTGTGAAGCTGCAGGTTAGATCTCTGAAGCTACAGGCTGGATCTGTGAAGCTACAGGCTGGATCTGTGAAGCTATAAGCTGGATCTGTGAAGCTACAGGCCGGATCTGTGAAGCTACAGGCCGGATCTGTGGAGCTACAGGCTGGATCTGTGAAGCTACAGGCTGGATCTGTGAAGCTACAGGCTGGATCTGTGAAGCTACAGGCTGGATCTGTGAAGCTGCAGGTTAGATCTCTGAAGCTACAGGCTGGATCTGTGAAGCTACAGGCCGGATCTGTGAAGCTACAGGCTGGATCTGTGAAGCTACAGGCTGGATCTGTGAAGCTACAGGCTGGATCTGTGAAGCTACAGGCCGGATCTGTGAAGCTACAGGCTGGATCTGTGCATGGAATCTTTGGTAAATGGAGGTAGACCATCCATCCGTCCAGCCTGCCCGTCCGCACTTACTGGACTCACACTACCCCATTACTCGTTGTGTCACACCCTCGCACACATTGAGCACTTCAGGTCACTTGCTTTAACTGCACTTGTATGTGTGGGAGGTTGGCACAGATGTGTGCGTGTAAACTGGGGTACAAGCGCAACATGTGTCTGTGTTTGGAACTGAGACGTTCAGTTTGAGAACGCTGCGGTGGTGCTGGTGGGATTGTCTGCAGAAAAAAGCCCAAGTCTAGTCACAGGAAGTCATGTTCAATGTATGGATTATCTGTTAATGGCAGATAGTGGGATATCCTTGCAATACAGCACAGGGCCTGCTGGCATGTGCTGGCATGAGTCATGAAAAAGAGCAGGACGCTGTGGTGTTGGGCCCTCAGGCCCGCATGTGGATAAATGAGGGACACAGGACACAGGGTTACTGGTACAGTAAACTGGCCACGAGCACGTGCACCCGGGCCTTTTTATTAGCGGGGCCACGTCACTCGTGACACCCGTGATGGATGGGTGTCGGGTGCAGTGTGTCCAGCCCTCGAGGGAGTGGCTGGGGTTACAGCTTCCTGTGAGACACTAGAGCGTGTATCGCAGGACACTACATTCCTCCCCAACTTTATTGAAGGACAAACAAAGAGTCAAGTCCAACCTGTGGGGAAAAACACAGTTGATGAAATACCACAGGGTCCATCAGCTTCTCGAGTCAGGTGGCAGGACGACATCAGACGTGGGCTGGTGACCTTGGCTTGCAGCAGAACCTTCTCCGCGGGCACTCGTAATTTAACCTGAGGGACTCAGAGCACGACCACTGGCTTGGAGACGTCCGCTGCATACCGTCCGTTTCCCTGACAATGACGTGTCTTTCATGGCTTCCTCTTGGCTGACGTCGGTGATGGTCTGTGGTGAGATCTACTAGTTCTTTTGGTGGGCTGCGTCATGACCATGGACGGGGTCTAACGTGAGAGTTCACTGAGGTGTTGCTGGACCGACTGTCCCTGTGGAACTACTTGGCTGTGACCGGTACCCTGTCGGTGGGGCAATGTCTCTTCTCGCTCTCCCGCCTGGGGAGGCCCATCGTCGGGGTTGCTGCGGGACTGTAGGAAGGCTGCGCTGGAGCCGCTGCTTGTGTGCCGTCTGGGAGCAGCTGCAGGACCGCTGAGGAGCCGTTGCTTGGTCGCCCGCACAACTCTCACTGGTGGAGGAGTGTTGGTCAAGACTTGCACTCGCTGTCGCTGTTCCGGTGTAGGCCAGGTTCACAGGTGGTTTTGGGTTCCATTGAGTCGGCTTGTGTGGCAACGGTTTCGGACTCCAGTCCATCGGTACTCGGGGAGTGGTGCTTGACCCATGTGTTGATGGCTGGCGTGGTGGGGTTACAGCTTCCTGTGAGACACTAGAGCATGTCTCGCAGGACACTACAGACGCTTTCCTCATGAGTAGACACATATGCCAGAAGCAGCAGCTGCCACAACATTCGAGACCTTGAACTGCAAACTACAGGCCACACGCACTAATCTTTGTTGTGGTCGCAAACACCCATTTACAAAATAGGATTCTTTGTGACTGTAAAACAGGGATTTCTTTTTTACGAACCCCATTTTAGAAGTCAGTAAACCTTTACCAAGTCCTAAAATGGGTATAAAAATGGTTACTGATTCACGATTTAGAAAGGACTTTTTGTGAGTGTCCCTTCCAAAGTGCAAATCCGTCCCATATGTATCAATGGTTTACAGCGGGAAATCCGGTCGCAAACCATTGAAAAGTCGGGATGGTAACCGATTTGCAAATGGGAAAGGGTCTCCTTTTGACCCCTTCCTCTTTGGGATCTGGGGGAAGGTGCTTCTGGAGCTGTAGGCAGTGGTCCAGTGTACTACTGCCAGTTTTCTCTGAAAAATCTATTTTTTAATAAATTACAGTCCTATTTTAGTTTGGATAATCAGACACGTTGACTTTATTTCATCTGAATCACTGACTCGGTGGTGTGCTGACTCTTGCAGGCGCTCTATCCTTTTGCCCAACAGGAGTAAAACGTATTTTGTGACCTACCTGGAATATGACTCACTCTGAATCCTTATCTTGTGTATCGACCTACTAATACATAGTTTGGGTTTCAAAGTAATTTTCTGGCCGCAAAAAAATGTTCCCATATAGCGACGAATGTTTGGAACCAGAGCAATACTGCATCTGCCCTTGAGCATCACGTGAGACACAAGACCGAGTGTCAAACTATTAATCGCAACAGTGATTGTAACTAGGCCTGGGCTAAAATTTCGTTCTGTTCGCGGAAATTGCGATAATTTGACATTTTCGCGTTCCGCGGAAAGTGCGAAAATGTCAAAATTTCCGCATTCCGCAGCTTAGCGATAATTTGGTTCTTGCTCGCGCTGTAAAATAATACATTCTCGCGCGCGCGCGATCGCCTTACCTGAATCCCTGCGTTCGCCGACAAGTTTTCTTGATCCGATCGCGTTCTCCATGAGATGTTGTATTGTTTTTAGCCATTTGCACTGTCTCGCGACAGTTCGTGCCCGCAGTGACGTCATGCGTCGCGCGATCACGTCTTTCTTCTCGCGATCATGCACCGCGAGACAACTGAAAACAAGATGGCCACGCCCGCGAGCAACCACATGGGTAAGTTGGCGAGCCGCAACCATGCAGAAAATCTCGCGAACATGCGGGAAAAAAACGTCCGCATCTTCGCGATATTTCCGCATGTTTGCGATAATTTTTAACATTTTTGCGATAATTTGCGAAAGTGGATTTCGCAAATTCCGCCCACCCCTAATTGTAACAATGTTGGCTCTTTATTTCCTACCTGTTTCCTTTGTTGAGAAACAGCGTCTTAGAGAGCATAGTCAAGAGAACTGTCATTATGTAGCAGAGGACGACCAAATTGTGTGTCAGAGTTGATAAAATTATTATTATTGTTGTTGCCCGTAGGTACACGGAGAAACGTGTAACAAATGAAGTTGCACGACGCATTGTCTGGGTTCGATTCGGTAACATCGTCGTGTGTTGCCATTAGAGACATTCTCTGTATGAGGCATAAATCACATTTTGTGATAGTATTGCTTCATTAGTTTGTGTGTTTTTTTTTTTTTTAAATGGCATCATTGTCTGGGCAAAGATTTTACCTTGCTTGCACCAGTTTAACAACCAAATACAGTAAAAACAAAGTACTGGAAGATGGCCAGTCTACCTTATTGAAAGGCATTCCACTGAACTGGAATGCATGTCGCCAGGTTTTAGAAACTTTAGCTCTGATTGAGCTAGAAACAAAGGGGCATATGTACAACAGAAGTGGCAGAGCACATCGTTAACATACTTGGCTTAACGACACACTCCGCCACTTCTGAAATGCAGGACTGCACCATATTTATAACAATATAGTGCAGCCTTGCGTTTCTCCCTGCATTGGCGCTAACTTTAACTGCCTAGCATCAACACAGGCACCCTTGCACCATAGTGCAAGGTTGTCTGCGTTTCAGGGGAAGATAGTTTATGTGCAGGAAGGTGTCCCTTCCTGCACATAAACATTCTTTAAATGCCGATTTGTCACTTCTATGTGTGCTGCTCAATGCAGCACACATAGAAGTTGCAAAACATCATTTTTTTGTTTATATGCAGGAAGGGACTGTAGGAGAGTAGGATCTGCTTCACATGGGTACCCCCACTTTTTGCTGATGTAACACTGTTTTTCGACATTAGTCTGGCTGGAGCTCTGCTACTCAGGACCCCAGCCTATCTGCTTCCTCTCTAAATTGATTCCATGTATCTTGGGTACATCACAGATTGGATTCTGAGGTGCTCTTATACGTCCCTAGTCAGACCCTCCAGCTTTTCACGATTTCGCGGTTCACGAAAAAATCGCGAAATCGGGAGACTTGCGCGATGGCCGCGATATTTACATTTGTAGCCGCGATATTTTCAAAAAGTTTCTACCGGGAGACAGCAAAACAAATAATCCCTTTTATTGGCTGTGCGCGCACACGTCATTACGTAACGCCGTCCAATATCTACTTCCTCCTGTGTGTACAGTATGTGCACAGCTTTCATCAGTCGCTTTTTTTCTCAGAACAAGTCTGCAGAAAATCGGAGCCTTGATCAGCAGCAATTAAAGAGAAAAATAACCACCCGTTAGGTTACCAGATATTTTCTTCAGGCGTCCACAGCCACTTGGATGTTTTTGAAGTTGCAGCAGTTTGAATTCTAAGCTGACCTACTAAAGCATCTGGCTACACAGGATGTTGTGCTTAGAGAGGTATTTTATTTTGAAATGCGGTCTATTAAATTAGAACTAATCTTACTAAAGATCCGATGTTGAACAGTAATATCAAGCAATTACACAAAGGGGCGAATCTGTGAATATGCTAATGGTTTTCATGAAAATCGGATTTCATTTTATTAATTTTGTAAGCAAGTGCACTACATGAAAATCTCAACCTTCTGCAGTTCACTAATTGTGTGCTTTTAAATGCTGTCATTTGTATCCTGGAAATATATGCAATAGACACAGGCATGTATACACACACAGATAAATTCACAAAAAATGTCCTTGAAATTTCATGCAGGCCAACAAACATACAGTCACTTTTAAATATGCACACACATACAGACAAAAATAGATCGATATGAAAAAGAAAGAAATTTCGGATGCCAACGTTCCCAAGCTTATCCGGGCACTGATTGGATATAATGGAACATGCAGTGGAGACTGCATCCCTTATACTGTAGAGTATGGTACCGGGGTGAACCCACTCCCCCCCCCCCCATGACTAAGCAATAAATAGATCCCATCCATGAAGAGTACTGTAGGAACCCACACACTCCAGTGCCCCCCATCACAAAAACAAGACGCCAGAAACACCCTGGTATGCAGCTGGTTGACTCCGGGGCATGGTAGACAGAGGCACCCAGCCTTGAAAACCGACCTGGTGGTGTAGTGCATGCTTTTATTATAGATACATAAAATTGTGCTGTACAACGAACTGTCTGGCTAGATTTAACAGTGGTTGAAGGCACCCATTCCTCTACTGCAGCACAGAATGCGGTGGAGCTGTCTAGTGGCACTCACCTGTGCTGTGGGGTCTGGTATCTAAACATTTTCAAGAGTTGCTCGTAGCACCGCCTGAGTTATGGCTATCACTCACTCTGGCTCTGAGGCAAACACTCCTCATGGCCCACAAGTGTAGTACATTCTGGACGGGTCCAGGAGGCAGAGGTGCCCCGGCAGCTGTGCATACATGGGTGCCAGAACACCGCAGGGAGAAATAGGGCCCGCTCTCACGAGATGCAGATAAGGACGCTTTAAACATGCCTATTTCACAGTGGAGTACTCGGGTAAATCAGTTTACATTGATTTAAGGCTGAAAAGGAATGATTCCGAGTTAAACAAAGTGCCGCAATAATGCCGCTAAATTTCCATTTTTGTGCCGCTAAATTTCCATTTGTGTGCCGCTAAATTTGCAAATCTATGCCGCTATATCCTGGGGGGTCTGCCTAGTATATGGTATACTATGTACCCAGGGCATAGGTACCACAGAGGGCTACCAGGGGCTGAAGCATGTATTATGCCACCCCTGGGAAGCACTCCAAAATGACACCACAGGTCTGCTACTGCAACCTGGGTAAGGTGGTGCATGCACCACTTACTGTGATATAGGTTCACTATATCTCACCTATCACTGCACATAGAAACCCATCAGTCACCCCTATCGCAGGCCTTATCAATCCTGAAGGCAGGGTGCTTGGTTATATGTGAGAGGGTGCTCAGGCATGAGCTGAGCCCCTCTGCAGCATTCGGAATACATCCTCCGGGGTTGTCAGTAGAGCAGCCTGTCCATATACTCTTAAGTGCATTATAACCAAACGGTAAATGCTAACTTTGGACTGGCTGCACGGAAAAATGTCGTGTTTGGTGTCAAACACCTTAGAATCATACCCCCACACCAGTAACTGGTGTGGGAGTATGATCCCACCGTTCTAGAGGGAGACACATGACAGCACCGGTATACCTGGTACCAACTTAAAAGAGCCCTGGCATCACAAAATGGATGCTGCAGCCACAGACACGGGTCTGGCCTCCTGCTGCTGACTGAAACTCTGGCAGGGAAGGCCTGGACAATAGGTTTCCTGTCACAGGGAGGTGTAACCACCGGCCAGACGGGATGATGTGTATTGGGGCTGGGTGGGAGCACTCTCTGGTGCTTTGAAGTCCTGCACTGGGGGCACATTTGGTGTCCCTGTGCATAGTCCAGCTCAAACCGGTTCAGGGGCTACTAGCCCCTGCTCTGGCGTGAAACTGGACAAAGGAAATGGGTGTAACCACCCCTCTTTCCAAACCCTCCCATAGGTCGCTCCCCTGAGTTAGTCCAACCCCTTTCTTAGGTATAAGTAAAGAACCCCTGGCAACAGGACTTTAGATAACCTTGGACGAAACTCTGCAACTGAATCCTGGAACTTCAACGCTCTACTCAAGATTAGAGGATGGAAGAAATCTCCCTTGGGGTCAAGGAGTGACTCCCCTGCTTGGCAGGCACCAACGAAGCAATTGCCAGTCTGCATCTCCGAAGCTCCTGATGGACTTCCAAGTATCTGCAGCACAGGAAGAGGATTTCCAGACTCCTCAGAGGCCAAGCTGAGACCCGCAGCCCTCGTGAGTAACGTGGAACCGGAACTCCTGGTCACCGTGCACATTTGCAAGTGCATTGATTTCTCAACGTCTCTTGAAGTTGTGCTTTGGTTTACGTGTAGCCCAAGCCCCGAGCACCTTTTGCACCGAAGATTGTGGGCCTACACTCCATGAGTGTTCCATGAGCTCACTTCTTGCATTTCAGCTTGAGGCTCCTTCACGATCTCTGGTCCCTGGTCCGTCGACTGGTGGGTCCCTGTGAAGGCAACTCTGATTTTCCTTGGGCTTCCCTGGTTGCTCCAGACGTGCCCTGACTCCCCACCATGTGGTGAGTCCCTCAGACCTTGCTGGTCTGCACCAAAGCATTTTTCTCCTTTCTGCGTGGGTTGCTGTTGCCAAGGCTTGTTGTGTCCAATCCGGGCACCGACACTGCAGCTCTCGACATACTTCGTGGGACAGATCGAATCCAGCTCCTGGTTGTCCTCGACACCTCCTGGTCCTCGTGGCTGAAGAGTCAAGCTTCACCTCCTTCACCTGAAAACACCCGACATCAGTGGGCATTCATCTATCGTGCCCCTGGTCACTGGCTAGTGACCCAGACTCTGTCCCCTCTGCTTTCAGGTTCTTCTCATCTTCGATCCAGGCTTGGATCTCTTCGGACACTTCGCATCTTCCCGTCAGCAGCACTTCTTCGCCAGCTTCCATAGAAAACAACGACGCAACCCGACTCCATATGACACCTATGCACCTGGGTGAGGTAACTCGAGTACTCCAGTGCTCCCATGGGTGTTGACCCTAGTACTTCCTAAGTCCAAAAGGGTTTGGTCCTAGCTCATCTCTAAGTGTCCCTAATCTTTAAAAATCTAACCGCTACTTTCCCCATAGAAGCTAACAGGAGCACGCGCCTGTGTTCTCACACTGCACACGGCCCCCATGGGTCCCCTGTGTCTCTACCTTGGTTGGTTCCTTGGGGTCCCAGCGATTCAACAGGCTCTAGGCCTTGTGTCTAGTTAAGTCGTGGTTCTTATACCACTATTTTAGTATATGGTTTGGCTCGCCCCTAGAGCCTAACGTGTATTTGTGCTATTTTACTGTAATATTTGAAGTGTAACCTATGTGTTTGGACCTCTAGCCTCATAAAGAGACTAGTAGGGTGTGTTTAGAAATAAATACATATATTTTATATATATACCTGGTGTGGTTGTCTTTCATTTAGCCATGCCAGAGATTATAGACTGGTAAAACAAGCTGCTTTACATTCCTTCAAGACTTAGCCTGAAGGCTGCTCTCCATAGCTACCACTAGGATAGCTTTCAATAAAGGTTGTCTTTAACCTATCATCAATAAGGGTTGTTTGGACTGGTGCAAAGTGCCCACTATAATTAGTGGACAGCATATGCCAGGCCAACTTCTCACAAGGACACCTTCCTGCAATTAAATAATCAATGGTGTTTTGGTGTTTCCATGTGTGGTGCATAACGCAGCACACATGGAAACAGCAAAAACAAGCAGAAAATAAAATGTTCTCCTTGTTGTGCCAGGTTTTCCATGATCTTAATTTTGGCACTGCCCCATATTAACTCCACCCTTGTAAATATGGGGCAGCTTAAAAATCTGAAGCCCTTTGTGCCCAAAAGGCGTTGTGCGCCTGACTGTGATCATAATCTGTGACTGACAGGCTTCACAACAGATATCTGCAGTGGTTGCATGAACCCAGTGAGCTATCTTAACTGTTATAATTCTTCCCTCAGCACCATGACTGACCGACCCCTCCTGTTCACTTTGTAGGGATGTATTCCCCTGTCGCAGCACACTTCCATAGTCTGTAAAGCATGAGTCTTTTTCCTATTTCATTTGACAATTTCCACGCTTTCTGTTTTTGCTCCGTTTCCATTGAGGGTGTGTAGTCTATTGATTCCTATGCACGGAATGGAGTTTGTAGCAATGCTAGGGACAGACTCATCTTGTGCTTCATTTGTGGGTGTGTGTTGAAGGACTACACGGGGCTGTGTGTTTCTCAGGAAGAAGGAAGTGCTTAATTTGAGCCAGTGTTTTCCGGTGCTCGGCACCGGCACTTAATTGTCAATACCAGCATTTGTGACATTCTGCCACAAGGTAGCGCTGTGTTGGCAAATTTAGAGGGAACCATAGAAATAGTTAATTGTAAATTCAATATACATTAAAAATGACTATTACCTGCACCCAAGCCATTCTTATAGCTTTGGGAGCCTGACAGTCCGAATTGTCACACTCAAAGGAGTGTGATGGTTAGTAGTTGTGTTGGTGCTGTCGCTGGCAGCGCTGGCAGGGGCAATTTGTGGTGCAAGCTGCAGTGGCCTCCTGCCGAGAGCCCTGGCACTTATATTTTTTTACAAATTAAGCACTGGAAGGAGGTTTAAACTGGTCATGGCACTTCGCCAACCCTCAACACTCACACAGAGTTCAGTGTCCTGTGCTCCCAATAAAGTATCGGAGTGGTGAGGGGCGCTAGAGGGTGCACGACGGAATGGCTGCACTTTAGTGCCGCTCCGCTGGTCGGGGGAAATATCCTTGCATAATTGCGGACCTACTGAAGCTTATAGCGTGTAACTAACAGAAAACGGCAGCGGAATGACAGCACTACACAGCAACAACATCGATGTGCAGTAAAATCAAGTTTTCGCCTGGGGAAATTGACCGGAGACAGCAGGCTGCTGGACTGTTGGGGAAACACAAAATGGCGGCGCGTTGAACTGATAGCGGCCTGCAGTGAAAACGGCGGATTGGCAGGGGTGCCTGCCTTCATACGTTTGCGCCCTGCCCTGCACTGCTGGCGTCTCTCCCCATGATGCCCGTAACACTTTGAATACTGCTACCGGCTGAGCCCCAGACGACAACCTTGCCGCGACGTGGAGTGCCGGAGAGGCTGACAATCCTCGTGGAGAAGACCTGCTGAGGAGTCACGCTGCGCGCGGAGCACACCATTGGCACTATAGGTGGGTGCGCCAGTCCCACGTGGCATGATAACGATTAGCCAGAACTGCCTACCCGGCGCAGTAGCGCTACAAGCACGGCGTAGCTCCTTAAGTGACTGTGACTGCTTTGCAGGAAGCCAATAACTACCGAAGGGAAGGTGGGTCCATCTCCGGATCGCTCCCCTGCGGAAAACCCAGATCGTTTCATTGGAAGCCACATTTTGCCCCCTTCTTGCGATCCTAGCCCCCATCAGAACGGAGCAGCATACACACCGTGTGGCGCTGTATGGATATATCATGATAATGGGCCATATAACCAGCATCCAATAGTCTACATGGCAGTGGATATATATCTGTCGAGTGTGTCTATGGGGGCACCCATGAGCGGTCGCACTGTGATATAGGTTACTACTCGAACTCTGAACCGACAACAGGGGTAACGGACGCAACAGTTTTAAAACTTCTCCAACATAGTGTGGGACGACTGGTGCACTGGATGTTGTGCGCCGTCAAAGGCCTCATGTTACACCGGCAACTAACCACTTCTATTAGCAACCAGTATATGTCCGTCATGAACACTGTATTTGCCACTGCATAAATCTGCCAAACTATACAAGCACAACACTTCTGACGCCATAGACATTCACAACCACAGAGACAATCGCTATTGTGCTAGTTGCCAAAATAACCAGAACAGTATTTTGCAAACGGCAAGTTAGTACTCTCTGCGAAGTATATTGTTGTACACACTTTCCATGATGGACAAACCGGATAAACAGCATCCCACATTGTCCTTCAACATGCGCCGGACACCTAGGAACATGTCAGCTCACTCGGATACTGAATTGGACACTGGTTTTGTCAAAAAGACAACAATGGAAGATACCCTAAAAGCCATACAACACAGCCTGTAGGCCATAGACAGCAAAATTGACACTCTTACTTATAGAGTTGATCATATGGCGGCTAAACTTGATAAACAGGGTGAACGCATGGATGATGTCGAGCTACGAATATCAGCGGTGGAGGATGAGTCTAACACTATAACACGTAAATGCCTGGAGATGGAAAAGGTGCTAGTAGTCATAAACAACAAAAACAAAGATTTGGAAGCACGCTCACGGCGTGATAATGTCCGTATTATGGGTATTACAGAGAGTGCCAACACAGGGAAAATGGAAGCATTTGTAGAAGACATAGTGCGTGACATTTTTGGCGCCGATGCATTCTCACCCGTGTTTATAGTTGAACGTACACATAGATCACTTGCGCCAAAGCCGATCCCAGGAGCCCCGCCACGACCCCTCATTGCCCGAATACTTAACTACTAGGATCGGGATACGATACTACGACTGGCAAGGGAAAAGCAACAAATTAATCACCACGGCAACAACATCTCATTCTACTCGAATTTCACGATGACAGTTCAGACGGTTCGCAAAGATTTTGCGCCTGCGAAAAAGAAACTGCGAGAGATGGGCATTGAATATGCTATGCTCTATCCAGTGAGACTGCGAGTGTCACATGATAGACATGCTAAAATACTGACTACATCTAAAGCAGACATGACTTTGACAGCGCGACCGTCATGCACATCGAAAGGGTTAAGCTAAAGAAATGTGGGCTCCGCTCTGATGAATGCTGTAAAAGATGTAAAGCTGATGATGCAGATTTCATACACTTGGCGTGGCATTGCCACGGATTAGAGAATACTGGGAAAAGATAACTGGAACTTTGAGTTCTATTTTGGAAGTCAAAATAGATTACAATTCGTGTATGTTTACTTAGTCTAGTAACGAATGTAAGATCGGTAAAACGTATATTCTGTGTAATGGCTCTTTTATTGGCGAAGAGACGAATATCTATGTACCGAAATGGTAAGAAATGTCCCTCATGCGAACAATGGATGCAGGACATGATCTATTGTAGGGACACACTACAGACTTATGTGAAGAACTTCCTACAGGACCTAAACCTAGAGACTTCTGGGTGCCATTAATGACGTATTTGCAAACTCATCATAAGGACGCACTGAATATCAGTGTGTAGGATGTGGCATCTTGATTGTATAAAAAATGTATCTGTACACCATGTTAAACTATGCACATTTGATGTGGATGTAACTGTGAACATAGCGAGTGCCTTTGCAAGCCTGTATGTTTTCTTTTTCTGTATTTTTTTTGGTCAAATAAAAATTTATAAAAAATAAAAAAAAGTATCTGAGTGGTTGTTCAGGATGGAGGGCACTGCATGCATACACAACATCGATGGTGTTTTATTCTTTACACATTTACCATTCTGGCTGCTGCCAGCACTGGTACGGTTCGCCCTGGCTTCATCACCAGACTCCAGAGCCTTTCCTTCGGGTTCAATGTTCTTGCACAGCCAGCATCATTTTTAGGTCTCGCCTACGCAGCGCCCATGTGCTGCATAGGCAAAAAGACCTTTAGCTATCGCTTTGGCGCCAAAAACGTGCACGCGTTCCATTGCCTTCAATGGCAACATGTGCATGTCTGACGATTCACTTGCAGGAGCGAGCGCCGCCATATGGTAGCAATTATGGCTCTCGCAAGGGAATCGCGCAGCCCCCTCCCTCTGCTGTTGCGCGAGGCACGCGCGCGCCTCCCCCTGCTCACGGCAGCCTGCCGCGCTTGTGCTGGTTTCCAGTGATGTTGATTTTGTCTGCCCAGGGCCTTTGACTGTTGTGGCCCAGGACGGGGTTAGCGGAGCGCCTGAGAGCATACAGAGAGCTATGGGAAGGGCAGTGTGGAAGCAGGTGTTATTTGTATGCTGGGTGTGGGGGTCCCCCATCTTTGGTTGGATTTACAACGGGCTTACGAAGGGTCACTGCCACTCAAGACTGCTGTTATTTCTGCGATGCATGGGTAGCGATATTGTTCATTACTTGGACTGGCTGGTTTGTTGGTCGCTTGCTTGTGCCCTGCTGGTGAGAGCTTTGTGTCCTGATGTGACTGCTCTATTTCCTTTTACCCTTTGAGTGGGGTTCACTGCGAATACTTATAATTTGCTCCACCATCAGGCTCTTCGAATGATGGCAGTCGCGCTAGTCAGCCGTCCATGACCCCAATGCATGGCAAGCTCTCATCTCTCACTGACTTCTGTACGGACCATGATATCAGGGGTGACACCGCTTTGTGATTCGCTTTGGTTAACAGAGCGGTGTCACCCCAAGCGTTGCGCCCAATGCAGTGGGTCAGAGGGGAGAGAGCCTGCCTTGCAACAGGGCTGATGTGTGTATGTGATGGTGTGTGAGGGTATGCCGGGTCCCTTCTGTGTATGGGTGCAGGTGGGTTGTTTCACGAGTGGAGAGGGCCTCTAGTGAACCCGCCCTAAAGTCATTCCAGCATTACAGGAGCAAAAGTACTACCTCAACATGTCCTTGTATAACTCCCCTCGATTACTAGGATGAGGTGAGTGAGTTAATCGATTAAGCAAAATGTTAAAGTAGAAACACTGATAATGTGTGTTTATTGGGGTCAGTGGAGTGACAGTGAGTCAGTCTGGTGTGGTAAACATGAGCTACAGAGCAGCCCATATATTGGAGATATCGTCGACTCCTCTGTTGCACAATTTATTTTAATTTTTTGGGGGGGTGGGAGGAGGAGTTTTATATAGCGCGAACTCGACACAAAGGTATCAGAGCACTTTACTTGAGCACCAGTTGCATTACAGATCGACACATTGCTTTTTGGTAGGCACAGGGAGATGAAGTGATTTGCCCCAAATCACAGGATTTTTAGCGTCCCTGCCGAGACTCGAACCCGCTTCCTCAGCTTCAAGGTCGACTGCTCTAGCCGTTAGTCTGCACTATCGTTTAGGGGCGTTGGGACTGAACTTTTCCCCCACCGTACAATTACCCCTTAAGACCAATGTCTTGATTCAGGATACAAGTCTCAAGCCAGCAACGCTGCTAACGATTCAGGCTCTCCAATGGTGTGGTATTTAGCAGGCTATCTGCAGTTTAAAACGCGGACTTGAGGACGGTCATGGTAATCTGCTTTGCTAATGTTATGTTATGTTACAGGGATTTATATAGTACGCGATTACCCGAGGGTGTCCTGGCGCTACCCACTATTCCTGAGAGGGGGGACAGAAATGATTCCACTACACATTGAACAGCCAGGTCTTCAGGCTCTTCCTGAAGCCCAGAAGATGCACCCGCTGGTTATCTGTAATGGTCACTCCTTACAATGTGGCCCTTGTGCTGGTCACACCACCCGTGTCAACCATCTCCCCTTTGCATGGCCAGATGAATGCTTTTGGGCACATTTTTGAAGAACCCACATCCCTACAGATATCAAAACGGAGTTACTGGGGAGGGCAATCTGAGATTGCTGCTGCACGTGAAACGTATGCATTCTAGATTAGCCGATGCACAATTTGTTTGTTTCACTTTTCTTGCTGATCCAGAACTCGCCGTCATATGAATTCATGAACCATCCGTAGTTTTTATTATCGATGTACGATCTTTTTTATTAGTAACACCTCATCATTTAAAGTTTAGTCTAAAAATACCAGTAGGGTGCTGCCAGAGCACGTTCAGCTCCTCGGTGAAGCCACACACCTATATTAAGGTGTGCAGCGTTAATACAAGCACACAATACTATAGATTAATTCCATATTTCTATAGTGCTTGCTTCTGGGGTCTTGCAGTTTCTTAGCACTGTTGTAAATCGGCCCAAAGGCATTTGTGCCCTTCTAGAAAGGAGGACCCTGGTAAAACTCGTCCACTCCCCAATTAATGGAAGCGTAGGATATATGCCCTCTGTTGTGCATGTATGTGGTATGTCACACAAGTATTGTGTGGCTCGGAGAGCATCTGCAGAGGAATGATACAATATAGGTCTAGTGATTGTGGTGTCATGTGATGGTTCTTGTCCAGGTTGTACTAGTTAAGAACAGCGACTAGCATGGTAGAGTCTTACCTCCTCTACTGACAGAATCAGAGCTGAGTTCACTCTAAAGCCCAGGCACACTACATAACGCCCCTCCGCCCCCATCCTAAACGGCCCCCGAGTCCTGCATCGCTGACCTCTGGCAGCCTCTGTCTTGCATGTAGAGAGACAGCCGGGGCCCCTTCTGAGCGCTGTCCTGTGCTCAAGGTATGCAAACCCCTCAAGGTTCCTGCGCCCTGATCCGTGAGGGAGTAGTTCATGCAGTTCCAGTTTTTGCTTTGCAATCCGGGGCTTGTAGGCCTGTTTATCCTATTTTAAAATCCGGACTTCAAGTCCCAGAATGCAAAGTCAAACAATGTGGCCTCCGCAAGCTGCGCTTTCATGGACCTGGGACTAGCGCTCTGGGTTCAGAGTACGTGTCAAGGGTTGTGGAGTTCTCCGCGCATTGTTGCAAACTGGCATAACAGAATTATTGGGCACCCTTGCAAAATGCGGGGAGAGATTCTAAAATTCACAGCTCTTCTGGTAAAGCCGCCAGTAACTACATAACTGCAGCGGCCCACAAAGCTATGCGTGATGCCTTTAGACAGTCCTGGGTTTTTAGCCGAGAGCACTGCATGAAAGGATTTTTGAAGAAATATTTAATAATGTAAACCACAAATCCTGTACAGAAACGCGCTGCGGGATCAAAGGCTGTCACTGGCTGAAGGTGTCACCGTGTGGTTGTTGGCAGCCTAGGCCGTAACACCAAGGTCACCTTACAGAGATGCAAAGGCCTTGGGTCTGTTAGCATCACATGGTAGGTGACCCCCAACGCCGCAGGGCCAAACGGCGCCCCGGGAACAGAAATGGTACTCGTACACCGTTTCCATCGAAACGATTAAATCAAAGTTATATACATGAAGATTTAATTTTGCCTCCTGCTAATCTGCACCACACATGGATACGATATTCTAATATAATTTATGTTAAGGATTTTAGTAGCAACTGAACCACCTAAAATCCCAAACTGCCATGCGTACGTAGAAAGTGCCTACCACCCCTCCCCTTGCTCCAAACAGCCCATCCCTGCCCCCCAACCAACTGAGCCAGTACGCTGAAATGAAATGAGGCTGCTTTTAAGAGCGACCTCGCATTGCCGGCTCACACACTAAAACTCTGCACCCCTGCACCCCAAAGAACACTCACTCCTTGCATCACGTCTGTCCACTTTCATGTTCAAACGCTAACTTATTTAAGTTGCTGAACAGCATAGGATACAGCCAGTACCCACTGAAGATATATTGTTTCCTTAAAACAACCCTATTGAGGCCTCCAAATACCCACACACAGTTCTCTACACTTCACTGTCTGCTCAGCAGTAATGGACTCAAGACAGGCAACAACACAGAGGCAAAAACAAGATCCAAGAACACAACCCAACTTAGGGGCCGATTCCAATCCTGGAAAAAGGCTGTACGAATCGTTGTACGGAGAGTTTTCTCCGTACGACTCGTATCTGGTAAACTTTCCTTACAACCTAGGAAGTACGATTCGTACAGAAAACCTCTTTCCGTACGAATCGTACAAAAGACTGTACGGGTAAAAAAATAACAACGATTCGGATCCGGAACAGCCTGTATGCGACGTCCGGACGTATTTAAGCAGCGGTTTCCGGCCCAGCAAGTATGATTCGTCCCTTCGGCACTCCGTACGGCTCTTTTCTTACGGGAGCCAAAAACAGCCATAAAAGCAGAGTCCTACAAACAGAGCCCTGCCCAGGTACGCGACGTACACGCCGTGAACCCCATCGTACGTGTCATCCCGGTCCTCTTAGCCTACGACCTGGTGCACCGAAACCGACGCACACGCCGCAGAAGGTGAGAACAACACCCAGGGGCCAGGGTGGGGGTGAAGGGCAGGTAACATACCCCATACCCAAAGCCAAACCTATAATATGGAGCCCATACATTACCACCATGGTCTGGTCACTTGGGGGGTCGTGTCCAGCAACCCCTGCGTACCGCAACAACGGAAGTGGACGTGTACGGTGCGTTGCACACGTACCCGTACGGCACCAGTACAATAGTGATACGAGGTGTACACACGCAATGGTTGCGGGGGTACGGTGCGTTTCACACGTACCCGTACGGCACCAGTACAATAGTGATACGAGGTGTACACACGCAATGAATGCGGGTTTACAGTGCGTTTCACACGTACCCATACGGCACCAGTACATTTGGGATACGAGGCGTACACACGCCACGAATGTGGGGTTACGGTCTGGCCCTGCATGTTACCTTCATATTGGTGTGTGTGTAGGTCCAGGCCAGCAGTGTACTGCTCCAAGGGGGTGGGTGCAGAGGATTCCCAGCAGTGGCCAGCCATATGGGGGTGGCTGAAGATCAATACCAGCAGGGTCAGCCATATAGGGGTGGCTGTAGATGAATACCCGCAGTGTCCAGCCATATGGGGGTGGCTGCAGATGAATACCAGCAGTGGACAAACATTTAGGGGTGGGTGCAGATGACTCCCAGCAGTGGACAGAGACATGGAGGTGGGTGCATATGACTACCAGCAGTGGCCTGCAATATGAGGGGTGGGTGCAGAGGACTCCAAGCAGTGGACAGAGACATTGGGGTGGGTGCAGAGGACTCCCAGCAGTGGAAAGAGACATGGGGGTGGGTGCAGAGGACTCCCAGCAGTGTACAGAGATATGGGGGTTGTACATCATTATCAGATGACCACACCTACATTGTGGTATGGACGCATCCCTAACTTTGGACTATGATGATAGTGCTATAACAACACATCACTGACAGCAGTGTCCCACTCCCAGGAGGATGGATGTCTTTCACCCACTGCATGACACACCACATGTGGGTGTGAGGACATATAACACATGCATACCCACCCATGGCGGAATGCCGCACAATACACACCCTGATATCATGCCACAAGACTGTATAGTCATGTAACTGCCTACAAAACTAAGATAGCCAAAGGGAACACACACTGTCACGCACATCCCAGTGTGATAGGAATGTCCGGTGCTGGTCCAGCCACCAAGATGTTGTCTCTCATGGAAGGAATAGGGTGGAATTCCCCTAGATACAATGCCCACAATTGTGAGTCAGGTGCCCAAATACCCTGCATAACAAGTACCATTTGTGTGGTAGGCTGTGATTACACACATGCATAGTGCTGAAAAGGGAGAAATTGTCCCTGAAGGCATTTCTACATACTCAAAACACAAGTACAGTGACTAGCAAGGATGGCACAGACGATTCAGCAGGAGACATCGGTGAGTAAGCATGGCCATTGTTGAAGGGATCCGTCGCCAACAAAGGAAATGTTGACACTGGTCAGCACAACAATTGTGCAACTGTTTGCAGGGAAGATGTCAGGTGCCACAGCGGAAGAGACATTGTGATGGCACACAGATACCATGGTCCACCTCGTGCCCATCATACAAAAACATTTCTCAGAAACCTAACACATTACCAGAACACCAACTCCAGGAGCCTCATCACCAACATCAAGTACCTGAAATGCAATAGTGTTGAAAGTAAAACAAAAGGCTTTATTCAGCACCAAAAGGCAATTCAACAAATAGACTATTTACACAGGCCAATGGCCAATCCATATGTAAAGTCCAAGGGGAGACGTAGGGAACCGCGTCTACCCCTAGCTTGCCTGCGCAAATGAACCTCCAGGTTCGTCGAACGGGGGTGGGGCATCATCTGGGACAGTACCAGGCACCGCAGGGACAGGAGGGGGAAGGGTAGGTGTGGTGGGTGCAGGGGTGGACGTCTCCAACACAGGGGGTGGGTCAGCGCTGAAGGTGGAGGCGAGCTCGGCGCTGCACACCGCTGCAAGTACGTCCACCCCAACCCCAGCACCTGAGGATTCCCCAGGGTCAAGGGAGGGTGCGGTGGGCAAGGGATGGGGTGCAGCGCTCCTGGGGGCGGGGGTTGACGTGGTGGGTGCCACAAATGATGCTGCGGCTGCACAACGAACGAGCATGTCTTGTTGGTGGGTATACTCTGTTTGTCCTGTGTGTTGCGGTATCTTTGGCTCTTACGGCATCTTATGACCCACTGATTTACATGATGTTTCCATGTAGGGGACTCTGGATATCCCAACATGACATGGCTGCTGACACCTCTCCGCAACCCAAGAACAGCTGCAGATCACCGGTACAACAATGCACACGGGCAGACCAGGCGAGTGATTGAGAGGACGTTTGGACTCCTGAAGAGCCGATTCCGGTGCCTTGACAAGACAGGCGGGTCCCTCCCATATGCACCGGAGAAGGTCTGCCAAATCTTCCTTGTGTGCTGCATGCTGCACAACATGGCAGTTGAGAACGCAGTGCCACTCATCCTGGATCCAGATGAGCAGGAACATCCACCCTTGGAGGATCAAGGGCTTGGTCACGAGGCAAGTGATGAGGAGGAGGAGGAGGATGATATCCGGAGTCAGCTCATACGCAACTTCTTCTCATAATGGTGAGTCACTGGGTATGAGTGTGCAAGCTTGTAGCATTGAGTGGCATGTGTTGCAATGTGTGTGTCCAGCTGACTGAATGCAAAGTGACTTTAATGTGTGTTCTGATGTGTCACTCGAGTGATGATGTCATGCCACACAGTTTTGCGGAGAGACTTTATTTGAAATTTGCATGTGTCCAACATTGTTCATGTTTCGTAACTGACCATGTGTCCGGCAAGAATTGTTTTAGGTGACTTCTTGTGTGTCTGTCATTCCCAGGTTTTTGCACCTGTTGTCTGCTCTTGTCATCTTTGTCCTCCTGCTATTCCTCATGAGGATTGCAACGTGTGCTGAATCAGCGTTCCATGCACGGACATGTGGAAATGTCAGTTTGGGTGAGGATTGCAGCAAGGCTTTTTGGTGGTGGCATGGGTTGGGAATGTGTGGGGACTGCTTCTGTGCATGATGTGGTACCATGCATACATGTCTTCTCACCATGGAGCATACAACATGTAGCATCACTCCCATGACATGATAGTCACCCTTCTTGACAGTCATCTGTAGTGGAGTGTGGAGTCTGATGAAGGCATCAATGTGTGTAGACCTTGCCTCTGAAACATTGCGGATGCTACAGGTGGACATAGTGTGGGACATCACAACAACAGGCTCTATGGGGAATTGCAGCCTCTCCGTGTGCCGCAGGATGTGTTTGGCTCATCCCCTTAACTTGTGTGCCAGTTCATTGGGATTTACAACATCCATGTTGTGAAGGGGGGGTCCAGCGTATGTCCCACATTTTATGTCAACTGACCTGTGAGTCTGTTCATATGGATGCATTTCCCTTTGTTTGAGTTTGTGTAATAAAGGGGTTCACCACAATCGAAAGTGCCTCATCTCTGTCACTGCAGATCTCTTGCCAGTTTGCATGCGTCATCTATGGCATAGTTGTCAAAGATTGAGCATATGAGTGTATGTGTACTTCGGCAACATGCATGCAGTTCTTCATGGCTAATAATCTCTATTGTGCATAAAGTACCTGGTGGTGTATGTATTTGTGCAGGTTGCTCCCCACAACGGGACGTCAACGCCTGCTGGCGGTGTGTCGCCTGTGCGCAGCTCGGCATTTTGTTGCCTGATCCTGTGGCCGTCATTTTTGGTGATTGTTCATACATTTTCTCGGAGTGACCCATGAGTAACCTGACACTCCTTCCTTTACATACACCTGTTGCACTGTGCCTTTCTGACCTCCTTGTCTTTGTGTGCTACTTTTTGCCTAGTTTCTGACCCCTTCCGCCTGCTGCTGCCTCACCTGCGGCACCGCCCCACCGAGTGCCCTGATTCTGCAACCCACACGCCTCCAAAATACTCCTCCCTTCCCCCTCCACCCATCCTTAATGCAGCCAGCAGCTTGTCTGTGCCACTGTTGCGCCAACGCCATGCCACAGGCAGGACCGTCTGCGCCTGCAACGTCCACAGTGCACGACCCTCTGGTCCTTGCATGACCCACGTCACACAACAGGCTCATGCTGCAGCCACCCTCCAAGCAATGTCCACCAGACAATCAACCGCCTGCTATCAGGCAACCCCTAAGCGCACACACAACACCTTTGCATGCTGAGTGTGAAACTTCAACTGACTACACAGCGCTGCCCCGCCTACCAGACCCTGTCAGAACAACCAGGTCATGTGCCTCCTACTCCATCCACCAGCACGCCATTGGACTCTGTTACCTCCTCAACACAACAGCCCCACACATCACCTTCATGACAGTAACCTGGACAAAAGCATTCTCAGCACACAACTTCTTCATTGCCATCTCAGACGGATACAAGATCACCCGCAGGGACGGCACCAACAATCCCGGAGTATGAATTGCAATTTATTCACAAGTACACCCTCAGAGTCACAAATCCGGTTTCGCACCAACCCCCTGGCAACCCTTAGAGTAACACTCATCTACAGATCTCCACAGGCTACATGTGGCTGGGGGCCAGTAACTTCTTGCTGGAGGAGAACCACACCACCATCCATCATTGGTCCATCAACATTTGCATCCACGTCTCCCACAAGCAACACACTGCCCCACACCCCGCTACCGATCCCCCAAAGATGCTTGATGTAAGTCACCACAGACAAGCTGTGTGGGACACTCGAACCACCGCCACCGCCACACCCTGCAACCTCACACACTGGATCAGCAACTGATTCAACACTCTTGCCACATTGACGGACTTTCCTGTGAAGCACAACAACAGTTAGGCCACCTGGGACAAGGCAGACCTACTGGACTCATACAGATCTAGCCGGACTCTTGTGCAAACCTTGCAACACAAAGAACCATCAGTTACCTTACAGCCCTGGAAAATGCCACACACAGCCATCACCATATCATCAGCAAGGACAAGTGGAGATCCTTCAGATAGGGCTGAGGCACCAAAACACACAACATCAAGGAGCTCAGCAGCATTGTGAGTGAACTGACAGCAGCTCTCCATCCAAAAGACACCCCACCCTTGCAAGGCAGATCAAATCCCTTGCAACTTTCTATCACAGCAAGCTCATGGACATACACGACAGCCTTGGCACACAGAGGCAGACAGCACTATTATCCGCGGGACACACCCCCCTCAGGTTCTGGACTCCCGTCAGCAGCAAATACACCACCTGGCTCATGTGCACCATCCACTCTGGCTCTCCATCAGGCCCCTTCCCACACAACATCTCAACCACATCATTTCCCATCCTTGAAGCCCACGTCCAGCACATCATGAACGTCTCCTTTGAGTTTGCCACATTCCATGGGAGCTGGAGGCATGCAGAGACCCAGGCCCTTCTTAAACAACGGACGGCAGTACCGCAGGATGTCCTTGAACATCACCCTGCTTCCCTACCCAGCAAATGTCATCAGGAAGACACTCAACAAGCAACTGACAAACTTCCTCCACGCAAACAGCTCCAGGCAACCGGCACCAGACCATCTTCCACAGTAATCACACCACTGCAACCGTCATCATTGCCACCACCAATGACAACTTTGCCCTGCTCAACAATGGTGAGACCACCACCCTTGACCTCTCAACAGCATTCTACACCATGTGCTACCACACTGTCAGCTCACACATCTCCAACACTGGTGTCCAGAGTAGGGCCCAGGATTAAATCAACAAGTAGCTCACCAGCAAGGCCCAGGGAGTCGGCCTCTACCCTTCAGCATGTAGTACACTGGGGTCATCGGGCCCATGCCCCAGGGCTCATCTCTCAGCGTGACGATCTTCAATGTCTCCATGACCCCCCTCTCCACCATCACATGCGCACACGACCTCATCATCATCTCGTATGCCATTGACACCCAGCTGCTCCTCACCCTCACCAAAGACCCAGCCATTGCCTGATCCAACCTTCAAGAAGGCATGAGATACGTTGACGAATGGCTGAACATCAGCCACCTGAGGCTGGACTTGGACAGGACTGAGGTCATCATCTGAGGATTGTCCCCTTACGGCTGGGCCAACTCCTTGTGTCCCATCGGCCTGGGCACCGCACCAGCACCCAGTGGCCACGCATGCAAGCTGGTGTTCATCATGGACTCATCGCTCACAATTACCATGCAACTCAACACCATCTGTACCTCATGCTGCAACATCCTCCGCATGCTGCAAGTGATCCACAGATAGATCCACTCCAAGGCAAGACAGACCGTCCCCCAGGTCCACGACACCAGCCGGGTCAACTACAGCACCGCCCTCTATGGAGGAACAACAGCAAAACTGCAGGAGAACTTGTCCACATCCAGGGTGCATCCGCACACCTCATCTTCAACATCCCCTGCCCCAGCCACATCACCGTCCACCTGAGATAGCTACAATGGCTCACTGTCTGCTGCAGGATCACCTTCAGACTCCTCAACCACACTCAGGAGGCAGTCCACATCCCCAGACGCAAAACCGACCTTGGACGTCTGTCATCCAACCCCGTTGGCCCAACTCCGTGCAGCCCACCTTGCCCTGGCCACCATTCATCACATCCACAGAACAACTGCATGCAGGAGATAGTCCTCCCACCTCACCAAACAGACCTGGTACTCCCTCCCCGGGCACCTCCACATGACCCATGACCTCTACACCTTCATGATGCTCTTCCAAATTGGTCTGTCCGAGCAGTATTGCAAGCCCCCCCTCAGCAGCTTGAGGCCATCACGGGTAAGTATTGGGCTCCATGTCTGTATTTGATGATACATTGTGACCCATGTGTGTCCTCAGCTGGACTCAGATCCCAGTGTATGGATGGCTGGAGTTAGTTCCACACTCAGGCATACTTTGACATATCCCCACACGTATGTTGTGGACTCATGCTAAATGACTGCAACATAAAATTTCAATTATTCTTTTTTGTATTATAGTTCTGGGGCGTGATTTGTGCAAAGAAAAAGGTGCAATACAGGGACCATAGAATCCAAAGTTCATAGTGGGAGATGGGATCCTTGGCATTTGAAGTCAGCAGAGTCCAGACCACAGTGTTTGGCATCATTGGTCAGACTGTGACCAGCAAGTCCATGTGGTAGATAATGTCAGTCAATGAGGTGATGCTGTCGCACATGAAGGCCAGGTGCCAGGCCAGGTGACCTGGGAGATGTGGATGGGCCGCTGCCTCTCACGGTCTTTTCCGTGGACGACCCACCTTCCTCGGGGGACACTCAGATGCAGGCCTTGACGATGCTTGGGACGCTCCGTCGGACGAATCCTCCTCCTCCTCCCTCCCTGTGGCTGGTGGTGGTCTTCGCCTGGTGGCACAGGGAGGGTTGCCCATGTTGTCGGCGATCCGACGGAGTGAATGGCTTATGTCCCTTTGCACCGCCAAGAGCTCAACCAGTCTTGCCTCCATCCATACTTGGTGTTCTTGTTGACTGGCGTGTTGCTCGGCCTGCTGGTTCTTCATCTCTGTGATGGTCCCCTTTATCTCTGTGAGGGTCCCCACTACCTGGCTGAACTCCCTGGTGTCACGCCGGCATGCGTCCATGATGTTGTGTATGTTTGACATACCGGTCCCTTCAGCTGGCTGGTCAGGTTCTCGCCTCTGCCTGCCTACACTCCCACCACCCCTGCCCACACGAGCCTGGCCTGCCGTTGTGGGCACATCGGGTCTACGGGGCCCTAGAGGGATGGCAGTGGCGGTGTTGTCTGCCTCCTCCTGGGTGCCCGGCGCACCTTGTCCCTCCTGGTCAGACTGGCTCAGTTCGGGCATGGCTCCTCGGTGTCTCCTGGGATGTGGCAGGAATGGGGGTGGTGGTTGGCACAGATGTTCCTGAACCAGGTGCTGCAGGGGCTTGGACACCAGAGGGTCCAGGTGGGTTGGGGTCATCCGCGGAGTGTTGAGAGGCGTCGCTGCCAGTGGGATCAGGTTCCTCCCGAGCCTGGGACTGTGATTCTTCCCCCCCCATTGTTGGGGGGAGATTCATCACGTTGCCTTGTGTGTGAGAGACAGACAATGTTAATGCTGTTTCATGCAACAACCATGTTTCATACACATTCAATTTGGCACTGTTCCTCCAGGTAGCTGTGTGTGCCTAGCATTCTCCTCAATGTTCAGTTGTGGATGGGTATGTTGCGGGGGACAGATTGATATGTTCTCCTGAGCAGTGGCGGCTGGTGACATTTGAAAGTGGTGGCATAAAATGAGTGATATACTGCACCGCAGCGAGCGAGCGTAGCGAGCAATCCCGAACAACCTTTATACACATGTTCTCCCTCCAGTTTATCTGTGACCCCTTCCATCCTCCACCTTATTCCAACCCCACTTCTTCCCTTGTCCCTCTCATCTCCTTTTTGCTCTCCCCTCCTGTTGTGTCCTTGCCTTCTTCTTTACCTCTAGCTCTCCCCGTTCGCCGTCTTGCTTTGCTTTGCTTTCCCTCTCTTCAGCAGTTTTAATTTTCCAGGCAGTGCTCTGCGCCGGGTCAATCACAAACATTGTTATTCCCCATTTAGAGAATTAATCACACGGGCAGACTCCTTGTTGATAATCTCCGGCTCGCGCATGTGTTTAAATTCAAGGAGGCTGAAGCACAGATAAGGAATTGAATATTGAGAGTTAAAAAAAAGCCTAAAGTGTCCTATGAAACAGAAATAATTTGGCCTTAGGCTGGTGGGCCCACCGGAGCTTACTTCCAAGTTCCTCTTCTTTCAGAGGAGGTGAATTTTTAAGAGCGCAGATGCGTTTTGTTTTCCTGTGAGGCAAAGATGATTAAATCTGATAAATCATCAGAAACAAATCTAAACACAGGCCTTCTAGAATATTCCTAACCAATCTCAAGAGGGCCTTTGTTATTTCCTCATCTGAGGCAATGTGCAAGGTTTATCTCTTTTTAAGCTCGTTTTTAAATACCCAACGTAGCTTATTAATAAAAGTGGTACACTTTTGTTTACTACGTGCAATAATGGTGAATAGTGCTAATATAAAGCTGACATTTAAATTCCGCTTAGCGCAGAGATGTGGATGATTTAAAAATAACTCGTGTCAGACTTCACTGCCAAAATCCCAGTCTCACCAGTGCAGCTGACCTTCAATTCGGGGTGCATGGTGAACCGACAGCCCCATGACAGGTGCTATATGCCGCTGCCTGGTCGGACGCCTCTTCATTGGGGTGTACAACTAAACATTTTGGATGTTCGTGGACCCATCCCCTTTGGCTGCTATTTTCCTTCCCCTCATTAACGCATTCCGTTGTTGGGGTAGTGCGTGTTTTGGGGTGCATAAGGAGATTCCAGGCGCGGTGATGCTCCCCTCTTCTGTAGAAACTTGAGTGCATGGGCGTAGGAAGTGTGGGGGACGCGGGGGATATATCCCCCCCAGATTTTGGAGTGGGGGGGACACGGGGGACAAGGGTGGGGACGAGGACGAGGGGACAAAGGAATTTCCCCTCTCCCTTCTGTTATCGCAGGGCCATTAGCACGCGAAAGCGCTACCTAATGGCCCTGCACTTGACCTGCCTGGAGTCAGAGGCCACCCGCGCTCTGCCTTTTGTTCTGCTGCAGGAAGGCTAAGCCGTTCTGGGAAGGGCAGAGAACCGGAGAAAAAATAAACGCTGTCTCTTTTCCTTCATGGCAAGGACCGTGTCCACTACTCCTGATCTGCCTCTGGCGGCTGCCCTCCTCTCTTTATTCCTGCATCTCTTTCTGTCTCTGTCTCGCTCCTGCTTACGTGCTGATTTCAAGAGGCAGCTCTTAAGGTACTCTCTCTTGCCTCTCCTTTTCTTTATTTGTTCCCCTGTGAAATTGATCCAAAAAAGGCTGAACACTTTGGCTGTAAATGTCCTCATTTTCTGACAGTTTTCTATTGAAAAGAAAAACCTCGGAATGGAGAGAAAAAATAGTTAAATACCTAAATAAAGCAATACAGAGTGGACAGCAGACAGGCCAGACTGTTATTTACACCCACACACATTAGCGCCACTTTACAGAGTTTGCCAGTGAAAGCGCTACTTTCTTTTTATCTTCTTTCTTTGAACATCATTGTTTTCCCAGGGTGGGCAAGTGCGCCATTCCTAAAGGGACTGCAATATCTGGTTGATGAGTAGAGTGGAAACGTGTAATATGATCGTTTTCAACTTTTTAATTATTTTAGCTTATAAAATGCGGCTCTGTGTTTGGGGATGTGGTCTTTTTAAAACCAAACTGCATACATTTTGAAAGGATATAAGCAATGGACATTGAAACAGGTCCCTTCCTGGTCCTGTAGCCATGTCTTGAACTTTTCAGGCAAAATCACTTACTGATTTCTGAATAATGAGTTTAAAACCGTTAAGGTAAACATGTTTTTTTCTGATTACAGTTCACATGCTTTGCTTATTCTTGCATTCCCTATGAGTGTTTGCTTTTTCCAGGGTGTTATTCATTTTTTTCAGGCAGCATTTTACTGTTGTCTAGTGCATAATTTGAATTTAGTCGCAGCCCAATTGAGTTGTGCTGAAGGCAGTGCGAGTTTCTCTCAGTGGGGCAGTATGGTGTTCAGTGTGGGAGAGAATGTGGCACCCTGGCCAGAGCTGCTGAATTTGGAACTGGAGAACCATGTTCAGACCTTCATGACCAGTTCACCAGACCACACTCCTGACAGAGCTTATTCCGATGCTACACCTTAGAAGGCCCGATAGACCTTAGAAGCCCAGGTGTGTTTGCACCCGCAGGTGGACCTGTCCACCACAATCCATACTGCAGTTCACTTCCAGTCTTACGGGCAGGCATATGAAGAAGCACACCCTAGATCGACAGTGAATCTGTCACTGAGGTCACAAGACCCTTGAGGCCAGTCCACCTCACCCATTGGTACCTCCATTGGCCTTTTTCCAGCACTAGCAGTGCAACTTGCCAGGGGTTGGCAATGTAGGATTTGCATGCACACCAAACTTAGAGGGTGATTATAATGGCAGTGGGACCGCCACGTCACCCCGTCGGTGGCGGTCCCACCGCCATTGGTGACTGCATCACAGCCCGCCATATTACAATGGCAGGTGGTTACCTGGCGGTCGGAAAGACCAACCACCACGCACCCGACGGGCTTCTTGAGCCCGCCGGTGTGGTGGAGGGGCTCGTGGTTCCTACAATGCTGGTGGTGCCTACCATGCACCGCAGCAGGGATTACGATGTCCCTTACCCGCCAGCTTATCAATGGCGGTTCACCTGCCATGGAAATGCTGGCGAAAGGGACATTGGGGGCCCGTAGCAGGCCCCTTTACCCCTGGCCCCCAGACATGGGTCCTGGGGGGCAGCTAAGATGCCCCACAACATATCGCTGCACCATGTGGCAGGCACCGATATATTTAACATGTTCCTTTTTTTTTTACTTTGCGGCGGATGATGCAGCCAGCAGCACCTGCTGCAATGTAAAAGATAGGCACTGCGAACACCGTAGTGGCAGTCGCATTGTAATGCCTATCGTGGGGCCTCCACCTTGAAGGCCAGCGGTCCCATTCCCCGATTCGATGGCGGTGGTACTGAAGTCCGCCTGCCATCGTAGTCAGCCCCTAAGTTTGCATATTATGAATATGATTCAGCGGGAAATAAATTGATGTTTGCAATTTAATTGACTTTGGTTGGCCTCTTATCTATGAGATTTCCCTGTTGAATGTGCCTTTACATTATACATTTTCGGTTGTATGAATTGATTGCATACTACACTCTCCTACAGGTATTAATTTGAGTGTCATTAGGAGTGTCTGGGACCAATTGTTTTCTTAGGAATTGTTTTCTTTACTAACCTTTGCAAAGGGCCCTAAACTTCACAGCAACACAAGTCACATTTCTTTTAGTAATTTGGGATCCGTTTGAGCTACAAAATTGTTTTGGAGGAAATCGTTAGATTATGCAGCAGATGATGTATTATGTGGCAAATATGATACAGCCATAGTTAAGTGGAAAACATTTTTCCACTTAATTTTGCCCCAACATTGTAATTGATCAATTTGTAAGTTCCCCAAACCCAAAAGTCGAGTTTGGGCACAATTTGCATTTTAAAAGCAGCCCTATAACACAGGGCTACTTTTAAACTGACCTCAGGCTTCAGCAGTGCACACATGCAAGCGCAGAAAGGGCTGCTGGCCTCTAAACTGCCATGCCTTATTATATTCTAGGGACTTAAAAGTAGTTCTAATCCCCCTGCCCTATTATGTACTAGGGCCTTATAGGAGAGGTCATGCCAATCATAGGGGTACCCTAACCCATAGTGCACCCTAGTGTAGGTAGGTGTTTTCACTGTATTTTTAAGTGCCTCTTTCAGAATAGCACTGGCTGTTTAGGCAGAGGCCAGGGTCAGTCAGTCAGGTACCACCAATACCAGTCAGCAAAAAGTTGGGGAGTGCCTAGGGCGGCTTTGCAACACTAGAGAAACACAAACTCAGAATGTAAAACATAACACCATGGTTGGGGGGGTTCTCTTCAATAATCAGAATTGATTTGTATCCTAATGAACCCATTTTCCAACATTAGGATAGGGAAAGACTGGGGAAAAATCATAACGTTCTAATCTATACATTGAAGTTTTTATGCAGCTCTTTGATGACGGTTAATAGCTCACTGTTCAATGTTAGGATTTTAACTTATAAACTTCAAATACCAAAAGAATATCTCAGACAAAAGCAGTAACTCACTGACCTTTTGAATTAAAACTTTCACTAGACAAGCCTTCAATCTCTCTCCAAAAAAGAACATTAATCACCAAAGTTATCTTCACATTTTTATTGTTCCCTGAAAATTGCTGGAGACCAGGAATGCAGCAGCAGGTACTTTTCAAACCATAATGCACTTGCAAACACGACGCACCCACCCTAAGTCAGCGGCCTTTGTTTGCTTTGTGCATTAAGATGCAAGATTCATATATATGTTTTTTTTTAAACATTTGGTCTCATTACTATATGAATGTAAATAACAATAAAGCATACATGCAAACTGTGACTACATGCCTGCTTTTCTCAATATTTCACTTCGAAAGTATGCAATTGTATTTGTTTAACGGGCGGTGATTTGTATAGGGTCACTGGAAAGTGCACAAGGTTGTCCCTGTCCCCCCCAGAATTTTAGTGTCTCCTACGCCCCTGCTTGAGTGCCATTGCTTTGCAAAACTTGAGCAAGCCCTTGAGTTGCACGGCACCTGCTGCTTGCGGGAAGAGTCTTGGTAACAACCATGTGGGACTGAAGGTGGCAGAGTACTGTCTACTTCTATTGCATGGAAATGGTGTCAGCAGTAGTGCAAGTCAGTGCTTTAAATGGGCAGGCACGGAGTCCCTGCACTATTTATTTTGAATGGGAGAGTGCCTGCACTTCTCTGCACTCCTGCAATGCATTTAATGGGAGAGTATAGGCACTTCACATAAGGAAACAGGTACTCTAAAGAGCGAATACCCGGACTTCTATATTCCCTCTTAAAGTACTGGTGCAGACATCTACCGTCCCTGAGGGCTCCCCCGTTGAAAGCTCAGCCGCCCTGCTCGGATGGGCCCCTGATTTATCGGTAGGTATCGTGGTGTAAAGACACACGTATTGTGTGTGTGTTTGAATTAAGCAAACCTTTTCATTTTACCCAAAGTAAGTCTTACAGCCATGGCGCTCCTCGGGTCACGCAACTAAAGAGAATAAATACACAAATACAGGCTGCTGCCAGACGGGTGGAATGTCAACCAACACAGACGAGCCGCTCTTTTAAAAGGATGACAGGTGCCACGTGCCAGGCCCGCTGTGTGCCCATTAGTGACATGAAGGAAGGAAAGACGATATATTACACCGAATTATTGCATAGCTGTCAATCTTAAAAGATCAGTTTTTTCTTTAAACACAGAGAAGTGAACCAGTTCTAGGGAGTTGTGAGGAGTAGCGGGGGAGGGGAGGAGGTCGCCGGGGGGTGGGGGGGATTACAATTTAAAAAAGAAAGCTTACCAGACCAGGTCCGCGCGGTGCCTCTCTGCTTCTCGGCCGGGTCCCGTTGGCGCCTCTTCAGCACTGGTTGGCAACCCCTCTAAGCCAATACTGACGCTGCTCCAGCAGCGCCAGCATTGGCTTAGAGCAGGGTGACTCACCGCCCGCGTGCCCATTAGGAGACCGAGGTTTGAGCCTTTGCTCAACCCTCGCTCTCCTAATGTGCATTTGCCAGCCACAGCAGACAGTAGTGCGCATGACTGGGCACGGAGCGAAAATTCGCCTCCTTCACCCAGCATGCGCACTGCTGCCTGCTGTGCGCTCTGCGCCACCCCTAGTCTGGCAGTGCTGCATGTCAGTTACTCAGCAGCATGACGTCAGACCGCCCTCCCCCTTCAGAATCTGAAGGGGTGGGCAGTCCGAGTTCATGCTTGCTGACTGTGACTGACATGTTGTCACAAAATTCTCCCTCGACGCCGAGGGAGCTGGCGGCTTGTGGGGCAACGCCCCAGCGCCCTTAATGGACGCACCGCCACTGCTCCTGAGTCATTGACATGTAGATTTTCGGCTTGGATGCTTCTTCGGCTATGTATTGGTCTTGTTGTGTTACATGTCCATTGTGACAGTGGGTAAATCCGTTGCCTGTCCCGGGGGTGTCTGCTTGTGTAAGGGGTGTGTGTGACAGGGCCTGCTGTTGGGTGTAGTGTGATTTGGCACTGGGGCTCCCAGGTGATGTAGCTGTCCCCCCATGGAGCATGCTGCCATGACAGTGAGTGTGAGTTCCTGTCCTAGATATCTGACCTTGTTGTTTTGGTGTTTGTGTTTGCACTGGTCATAGGAGGGCCTTGTGCTGCCTACACCAGGGCCAAGTGTCAGCTATCTTGTCAGTACATTCCCAATCCCTGTGCATTGCGCATGGTGCATGGGTATGTACCTGGGCCATATGGGATGAGGGCAATTGTGTCTGATTTGGAGTTCAACAATGTGTTTTGTGACACCCACCCTCCCAGCATACCGGACATCCATTCTTGGGTTGGTGCTTCGTGTAGCATGGGGCATAGCATGGCCTTGCTTTATCAATGGGGCATACACATGTTAGTGCATTAGCGTTGTTCTGGCGGGTGAGGACTTGGGGGTAGTTGCGTGCATTTTGTGTAGTTGGGATGTGGATGCCATTACCCCCATGTTACATAAGTTGTTTGTGTACTCACCAGGCTCTGGAAGTCCTTGAAGTCCATGTACTCCCACCGGCGGAAGCAGGGCCATCACCTTCTCCTCCCAGGGATGGAAATGTACTGGTCTGCGGGGCCTACCACCTCCAGTGATGTTGCTCTGGGCGTAGTCGTCATTCATTTTTCGCTTGACTGACCTCCGCAGATCGTACCACCTGGCTTGGCATTCAGTCCTGGTCCTTCTGATGGGTGCAACAGCATTCACCCTATCGATGATCCTCTGCCACAGGCGTGATTTTTCACCTCTGCTGGTCTGTCTGACCAATGTACCAAACAGCTGTGGCTCGACTCTGATGACTTCATTGACAAGGATCTCCAGCTCCTCCCTTGTGAACTTTGGATTCTTGTCTGTGGGCATGGTGTGGGGTGAGGGTGTGGATGGTTGTGGGTGTGTGGGTCTGAATGTGAAGGTGTGGGTCGGAATGTGAAGAGGGGGTATGTGTGAAGGAGGTTGTGTGAAGGTGTATGTTAAGGTGGATGGGTGCAGTTGTTGGTGTGTGCTCTCTAGCTGCAGTGAGTCTGCTGCAAAGGCTCATGGTTTGTGTGTGTGGGCCCTTTTTATTGGTCCATTTGTGGGTGGGCCTCAGTTTGAATTTTTGGTGTTATAAGGGGTGGTTGTGAGTTTGCCCCTCTGTTTGCCTGTTTGGATGTGGCAAGGTCAGTCATTTCCATGTTTTGTGCACTGTAGACGTGTTTTGTGGTGTTGTGCTAGTTGAATAGACCCTCCTTGTGCTGTTTTACAGTGTCCGTGGTTCAGTACGACTCGTTTCGTTGTATTTGCTTCTGTTTTTTTGTGTGTCCGACTCGGTCATACGCGACGATCTCCGCGGTACGAGTCGTACTCCGACACGTTCCCAGGGGTGCGAGTCGTACAGGGGTACGAGTCGTACAGGCATACACCGCCATGCGTTGTGTATGTACGGTGCATACCCCAACATTGCGTATGTACGTTGCGTACATACGCGATGTTGTTGTAAGGTGCGTACATATGCATGGGGGGCCTGTACGACTCGTACCCCTGTACCACTCGCACCCCGGGAACAACTTTTCCCGGGATAAGAGTCGTACAAAGTTCACTTCGTAGCAGGTACAGTCATTCCACGTGTACGGGACGTTTTCCGTACGATTCGTAAATCGGAAAGCCGGTCCGGATCGTACTTGTATTTTTACGATTCGTACGGAAAAGTGTCCGGGTCCATCTCGTACAACTTTTCCCCATCCGATTCGTACGGATCGGTCCGATCCATATGTATTTTTCCCGTACGAATCGTACTTCACGGTCGGACGGGACTTGTACGATTCGTACGGAAAAAATTACGGATACGAGTAGTACGGAAAAAAAAAATACAGGATCGGAATCGACATTGTTCATTACAAGGGACTTGATCCTGCCACAAGTGCATCTGATTCCTATTTGAAATGCTTCTTCATAGTATGTCCTATTTCAGCTTTGGGTCAAGTTTCATTTTACTTAATCAGCTGCCTCACATACTTATCTTAGAGTTGGAGGAAGCAGATTAAGTGAAACAGATGATTGAAGCAAATCAAGTTTGGGCCAAGGCTGAAATGCGAAGGGCTACAGCCCTATATATACCCAGTTGCGCGTATCAGCAAAATTTGTTGTGATCCATTAAGCGGGGGCCGAGACGAAGGGGGGGTCCCATTATGCAAAACCCCTATTCATTTCCTTTAGCCTTTTTAAGAATCACTACCACAAAAACTGCTGAACGGAATTGCATCAAATTTTGCAGGAAGCTAGATCTCTGTCCAGAAATCGTTCTTTTTGTGATTTGGTGTAAATCTGTTGAGAAGTTTTAGAAATATTAAAGATCAAAGATATTTTTAAATCTGAATGGTTGGCTTAGAGGGACTCTTGCAAGACACCCTCAAACTCAATTTGAGAAATAGAGCGTTCTGATTGGCCTAAGAGGCTTTTTCCATTGGGCCAATTTCTCCCACAGGAGGCATGCCTTTGTATCGGACAGAAACAAGGCAACGCTCTACAGAATCACGGAAGAATTGATCGATAAACATAGCCACTCAAAAACCTATGTGGTGAACTATCATTTAAGCCTCCTAAAAAGTTAAGCAAGGCCAAAGGAAAACACCTTTTTTGTCTCCCATACCTTCTCTGAAGGTATACCCTAATCCAGGAGACAACAGATATCTGGCGCTGACACATGTTAACCCAGAGAGAATATTACCGATACAAGACCTTTTGACACCGAAGAATTCTATATTCGAAGATTATTAATAGATCACGTATATATCGGATCAAGTCCTACCTGACAGCCACCCTAGAGGAACTGGCATCTATGGCCTATCAACACATATAATGACCACTCGCCATCCTCAAACAGAATAAAAGTCCCCTCTCCCTCCTTTTTACTTTTTGATGGTCCTGAGGAAGGTGATCATAGTTACACTTTCACCGAAACGTACGTAGACCAGCGACTTCACAACTGGACAACAAGCACTAAATGGATTAATTTTAACTCAATGAGAAAAGAAATCCAGCCTGATATCAATTTCATCAAAGTAAAACTCGACAAATTGTAAAATTAATGTGTAGAAGATCTATCCAGTTGTGTGTTTTTACAATTCCCTTTGTGTATATTTCTTTGTGTATGGTATTTATGTTGTGATGCAAGATTAGTTAGCAAGTTGTGAATGAAGATATTTATGTTTGCTTGATGAGGGGCATTTTCAATTGTTCAAGTGGTGTTTTTTGATACCAAGGTAATTGTTATTCACATTATTGATTACTTATATTTATTCATCTCTAGAATTTCTGTTAAGTACAAAAAAAGGAAATGTAATATGAATATATTTTTTGATACAAAAAAAACTTTTTGCTTCTTACTAAAATAAAAAAAACAAAGAAAAAAAGCAATAATTGTGTGCAGACATTGTATTTATGGGGAACACTGTTGTGTTGTTATTTTGATTCTTGTGAGTATTTACCAGTAAAAGTAAGAAAGGTCGGTTAAGAGGCACAAAATCTTACACATTTGAAATGCGAAGGGCTACAGCCCTATATATACCCAGTTGCGCGTATCAGCAAAATTTGTTGTGATCCATCAAGCGGGGGCCGAGACGAAGGGGGGGTCCCATTATGCAAAACCCCTATTCATTTCCTTTAGCCTTTTTAAGAATCACTACCACAAAAACTGCTGAACGGAATTGCATCAAATTTTGCAGGAAGCTAGATCTCTGTCCAGAAATCGTTCTTTTTGTGATTTGGTGTAAATCTGTTGAGAAGTTTTAGAAATATTAAAGATCAAAGATATTTTTAAATCTGAATGGTTGGCTTAGAGGGACTCTTGCAAGACACCCTCAAACTCAATTTGAGAAATAGAGCGTTCTGATTGTCCTAAGAGGCTTTTTCCATTGGGCCGATTTCTCCCACAGGAGACATGCCTTGACGAATATCCCTTTGGCCGTATAATAGGTTCCACTGGATAAGGGAATGTAATTTGGCAGATGGGATAACTGCAACCTAAAATATAAGGGGCAGGGATACCCTTCCCCCTAGGCCTGTGTGCGGATCCCAGAGGGGGCGCCCCCCCTTGGGCCAAAATACATTTGAAAAAAAGCAGCAATTTCGCTGGACTCTCATGGGACTACCACTGCACTCCCGCGTGATCACGTTTAAAAAAAGAAAAAAGGAAAACAGCTGCCCACGCTTTTATTGCAACAAACTTTAACCCCTGGGGTGGGCCTGGGGTCTTAAACTATTATATGTTTGGAGAAGGGGCATGAGTCAACCTCCTGAGCCAGTCCAGGCCCGAGGACCCCATCCTCTGGGGCCAAAGGCTAATTTAAGGGGAGGTGAAATGTGGCCCCCTTACCCGAGCTACAAATGGGCCCTGGGGACTCCGTCCTCTAGAACCAAATTGATAAAAAACAGAAAGGGGGAGGGAATGTGCTGGCCCACCCCCAGGACTCTGTGGTCCCCTGCCTCCAATGCCCTGGGCAGGGAACTCCACTTTGCAGCCACCCGGGTGGGAGCTGTAGAAAAATGCTGCGTCTACCCAGGTGGGAGCAAAGAAGAGGTCTAGCTCCTGCCAGCGCCCACGTATGGTGCTGGCTGGGGAACCAACTGGGGCTTCGAGGGCCCTGGGCCCATCCAGGGGCCTCCAACTTAGTGGTTTGTGGGGTCCTCATATGGACACCGGGACACTCAATAGAAGCCCAGAGGGATGGGACCCACTGGGCTGTAAAGTCACAGAAAGGGGGGCCAAGTGCCCCTCCCCTTTATTTAATAAAAAAAGATCCCAGGAAATGGGATCCGGGGCTCTTGGTGGCTGAATGAGAGGCAACTGCTCTCCCCCCGCTTGTTTTAAATAAAAGGCCCTGGGTAATGGGTCCCCGGATCAATTAGCATGTAAATCAATATTCCTACTTGGCGACTCCATCACACAACACTGGAGGGTTCGGGCTACAGGCAATCAGGAAAGAAAGTGATAATTTCTTCAGACATAACACAGGTGTGGTATCCAATGCTCTAGTGCAATTGGATGCATTTAGAGTTACAATTAGGGTGGCATTGAATTACAACTATTTCTGGCATGAGAAAAACCCTAAACTCAGCAATAAGCAAATTAGAAGGACACATGCGAAGATTGGAATGGTAAGCCCCATCTAATCAGGAAATCGAAAGGAAGAATATGGACAGCAGATAGAGCACTTCCGATGCTTAGATTGTAGACAGTGCATGGCCAGAGTGCTTAGTGAGGATGAAAAGCCAGGCGGAGTAGTTTGCTTGGCTGAATAATTCACGAAGCAGATGATTGCTAAGAGGGGAAACTCAAGATGAAGAAGGAATCATATTATATACACAGGTGAAGTTCATTAAGGAATCCTACTGCTACTACGCAGAATTGTACAGCAAAAAGGGGTCTGGGACTGCAAGGGGACTGTCATACTATTTATATTGTATTATATTGACGGCGATAACCCCCTTACAAAGAGATGAACTTGAATTGCCAATTACTAAACCTGAGACCAGGAAGGCAGTTTCTGACATTAAGGAAGTCACTAAAAGCGGATAGAAATCCTGTTGAATTCTAAAAGATATACATTACATCTGGGCCAATCCCATTCTATGGAACCTGGAGCACGGAATGCTAGATTACCAGATTCCATGAGACGACAGTTGACCCAGGCGCTTCGTGTTGGCGTACACCAATGTTTCTGGCGGCAAAAAATAAATTTCCGAAAATGACCTCATGTGTCTGCATTCTGTATCCGGGAGGAGACCGCTGCAATATACATTGATCTCTTGATCACTAAACTCCTAGCCCTTTATGTGCAGGCCTATGAGTGGGGAATACTACCCCATCAACCAAGGAAGCCGTCACAATAGTCCTCCCCAAATTGGATCAGCGCATAAACCACTGTCAGGCCTGAATACGGATTACAAGATCCTCAGCAAAGTTATAGTGAACCAGATAATTTCACTTTAGCTATCCCTTATTCACCCGGAACAAAATGGGCTTGTCCTGGGCTGAAACACTTCGTCAAATAGTGGAAGGCTCTTCCATGAGCCAGATCTTACACCAGAGATGGTCCCTGGCCCAGCAGTATTGTCAGTGGACCTGCAAAGGCCTTTGACACAGTTAAATGATAACACCTGCTAGAAATCTTGTAGAAAATAGCGTTGGTGACTATATGCTTCATTGGATCACAATTCTGTACACTCTGCCAATGGCCAGCGTGAGAAAGGTCCTCCAATGGTACCCTAGCAACACAAGATAGAGAAAAGGACAAGACAGGGCTATCTTCTGTACCCCTGATCTTTGCCCTGGCTATGGAGACATTAGCATATATGGAGAGACAGCTAGGGGAATAGGCAGATATCGCAGTAAATGGAAGGGTCCATGTGGTCCCTCAACATGGAGGTAATGTGGATATACATTAAGGATATCAACATGGGCTTTGATGCAGTCATTCAGGTCATTAGAAGCTTTGGGGGGAGGGGTGCAAATTTGTGAGTTAATCAGCTCAAATTGTGCATATTCCCAATCAGACTGATCACGATGGCTTGCCTGGTCCTGTATAGAGACACACGCTCAGGTGAGAGCAGAAGGCCTTTTGATATTTGGGGGTGCAAGTCTACCACTCAGCGCGCAAACTGGTAGAGGGTAATATAGGGAAGATGATCAGAAGCCTAAGAGGTATCGATAAATCCCCTGTTGAGACTACCACTCACGATAATGGGTAGGACAGCATTAGCTAAAATGGCCATGTTTCCGTGCCTTTTATATGAATGTGATAACCTGCCAATGCAGATGAAAAAAATTTAAAGAGCTAGCTGGACTACTACCTTCCCTAATCTGGGACACTGGCCTACACAGAGTGGCATTACCCATCCTTATGCTCACGGGGACCAAAGGGAGTCTGGGAGTCCCTCTGACTATGCGCTCCATTACATGCCAGCACAGATACAGTTGGTAGCCAGATATTTTGCAGAACCGACCTCTGAGGAGATGCAGTCTGTTACTGCTGAGCTCCCTACCTTAGATTGTGGGACTGTTTCACACTCTCAGGGCACCCAGGGGTAGGCTGCAGTGCCTCCTGCGGTTGGCTGCATATTGCTGAAAGAGGTGTTTATGCTTCAAACCACCAGAAGGGGTGTATACTCCTGGGTTACTGATCTCCTTAATAGCAGGCCTGCATGAGAAGTGACAGATTACCTGAGAGGTCTATGCCACATCAACCCTCAGGGTCTTATACATCTTGGGTGCACGTCAGTCATTCCTAGAAATATTGAATTGCTACATTACTGCAAATTAGTGATGAGACCACGCGCGATATGGAGAGAGGCGTTTAGATGGAACTCCATAGTTACATATACCCATAGTCATTATTTGACGAGGTGGATGAAAAGCAGTCTTGCAACTTAACAAAACACACCTAGGTGAAACTAAAAGAGATGTGTTAGGCCTCAAAGCTAATTGGCCCAAAGATATGACTGTATAAGACCTACCTAATCCTAAGTCATGTGTCTAGAATTTACCCAGCAGTGACATCGGACTTCCCTAGAAGCAGGAAAGAGGGTGCAGGGTTCCACAATACCGTACAGCAGAGTTCTCTGATTGTAGACGTTTGACAACAAATTGCCCTCACATTAGAAAAGACACTAGACCAATCCAGGCTCTATCACCGCAGTGTGCATATTAGGTTCATCTCCCAGACTGAAGGGTAGGTCAGTAGTCAGTACATTAGTCATAGCAAAGTGATCCTTGGCAAGAGAGTGGAAGTTCCCAGAGCTTTGGACACCATGAATAGGTGAACTAGGCTCAGTGTTAGCTGGAGTCTGAAGGGAAAGTGCTCAGACAGAAGAAAATCAAAGGAAGAGGCAGCTTGAATGATGATAGGCCACACTGAGATGCAGATGGAAGAGAGAGGATGGAATGACAGCTCACGTGGCAGGGACACCAAACAACAGGAGATGCTGGGAAATAAGGTCAGCGCCTAGAATACCGTAGAAACAAATGGGGATGCTAGGAAGGGATGGACCTCAAAATTACAACTCACTGCACAATATTTAACACACACATGTAAAAGACAGCACTTAGAAGTAGCTAACTTATACCACTACCCACCTAAGCTGGAATGTTCGCTAAGTACTAAAATGACCACGGGGGTAACACTGATCTCAAATTCTAAAAGCATGGTGTGTAACAAACGTAATACAAAACAAGCAAATGTAACTAATGTCTTCTGCGAATTTAAGAAAACAATGAAAACAGTTTTCAAAAAGTGGCTTCTCGGATATGTTGAGCATGCTGAGGCTGTGGGCATTAATGTGGCTTTCCACTGTTCAACAATAGAAATAAGCGCCGATCAACAGTCATCAAAATGTATTTTTAAGCAGAATTAAAGTATATTCACACCTCCCCAATATAGGTCTAGGATTCAGGATTTGCAAATAAAGAGAGACAGGTGAATGAAGAGACATATAGAGTAATGTAACCATTGCACTCCATGTCACCAAGAGGCAAATGCCCCAGTCCATCCTTTTGTTTTTGCAGTGGTGTTAGTTTTATTTATTCAACTGGAGTGAACCAGTTCTACAACTTCCAGAACACCTTAGGCTGTTTAATGAAATTCCAGGAGTGGGACAGTATGTCCTACGCATGGATTCATCTGTAAGGTTAGCAGATGACTACTTGTTATTGGGGACACCAGGTTCCAGTTTAGGATTCCTTTTTATAAATCATTGTGTTCAGGTGTGCCATTAAAATTGACATAGTTGAAATATTATATTTCCCAAAAGGCGCTGGGCTGGTAACCTTGGCTTTCTTTTAACCTTGATTTTAAGGGATATAGCAGAGTCCACGTTTTCCTTTAAGTAAACATGAAAATACTTAAAGGAATTGTATGTACTTTTGTCCTGCTTTCCCGCTCCACTCCAAAACAGAAGATCTGCAAACATCGCACCAACTGGGGCACATACTGTACCTGCATACTTTGACAAATGTACCGATAAGCATCTGCACTGTACTTGCACCTGGACCCACTGGCACCAAAGTTGCTTTTGCTCTCATTGACACTGGCACCTGTTAGCAACCAACCTGTACTTTCACCTATTCTGCTCACAGCTGACGGTCCTGCAGAGGAAAATCTAGTTAATTTAGGAGATCTGTGTTACTGAGTCATGAGCCTACATTATGGTAGTGTTGAAATGTAAAAATCTGATTCTCTAGTTTTTTTGATTGAGCTATGCATCATCCATTTATACCCCTGCCCTATTTCCAGCCCCGGCTCTCTCCTTGACACCGCACCTGCATAAACATTGGTAAAGAATCTAGATTGGGGTATTGTAGGTTGTGCATACATGCAAAGTCAGCGCAAAAGTACAGCTGGAGTCAGCTTGGGGTTTCTAGACAATGACAAAACCTTAAGTAAAGTTTACTTAGATAGCCTGTCTTGTTGTACAGCCTCAGGACGCGACAATTGCACAAGACACTATGGTTGTCGATTCTTACCGTTACTTCATTTGTGTGTTCTCCCCAGAGCTCTATTTACCCCTGGGCGTCCCTTGTTTGTGATCTTTTGCTATAAAAACCCATGTAACCGTCATTCAGTGTGCTTCCTCCTTGAGTATCTCTACGGTGCTTGTCGGACGAGGCCCCATTCATGAATGCTAATAAATGATCTTTGGTTTGTACTTCACTCCAGTGTCGATTCCTGCCATTCTTGTTTAGAACCCATGGATGAAGGGTGACCCTGCACCAGTGGGTTTTTAATAAATCCGCTTCCACAGATGATGCACACTGAATGAGGAACTGGTTCAATCCCTACCAACCCTTGATTAGGTTTTCTCTTTTGCATTACTTATGAAGTCAGGATTGCATTCTCTGCGATGGGCTACTATGTGTAGCACACATTATTATCTTAAGGGTCTTGTTCACTGTTTCATCAATAAATCTAATCGTCTTATCTAACCATAATGTCACAATAAAGATGTTCAGAAAATAGAATTCACAGCACTGGCCGATTGTCAGGTCCAGTTTTATAATATCATGTTTGGTGCAAGAGAAATATCAAATTATAGTGATGAGGATTGACAGTTTCCATCTTTAATTATATAACAAAAACCTATCTCATGAGTTGTCAACTTTCTCTGGTTGGATCCACGTGGCTGCCAACACATTGGCAGATACTAGAACTAGTAGTTGTTTCTCTCTCAGAACTCTAGTCTGCATATTTGGCTCAATCACTGAGAACTGCATATGTTGTTGCCACAGTGAAGGGATTCACTGAAATGTTCTGTGTACAACCAAACATTTTGGTGGTTCAACTGTGTTCATAATAATCAACAAGGAAGTGCAGAGTGTACCAACTTAGAATGATGAGAAGCAGAAATGAAATCTAGAATAACCTTGAATTTGCAGAAGTCAGAAAGGAATCTTTATTAATCAGGTTTACAGGAAAGAAAACAAACCTTTTGATAAAAATGACAGTGGCAACCTTCAAAGAACCTTATTTAAGAAACATCTGAAATTGTAAGGAAAAAACTGTGAACAGAACCTTTGAATGAGACTGTATGCTGTGTCCCTCTGACCTTCAAAAGAGCATTGCTAATGCAGCCCACTCTATAACTGCACAACAATAACATATTCAAAGGCCTATATCAGCTTGTGGCTGAACTCACGTTAGCTCTTAATCAGACCCGTGCTCCAATATCCATCTCTCCACTTATTTTAAGGCAAATATCTGTGTTCTGATAGTCAATGAAGAGTGAGGTGATGAGCGTACATCATTTATCCACTTTAGCAACAGATTACAGTACAGGAATGTGTTAATACAAATCAGACAATGTGATGGGGACATTGTTTATGCAGTAAAAAGCCTCATGAGACCACCCTCACATTTTTATCTAATCTAGCAATGACTGTAAAACATCACTCAATACTAAACTGAGTAGTGCAGACATCAAAAGGCCTTTTAACTTTGTGAGTTGGGATCAACAGAGGTTCCCAAGGACAACTCGGTTCCATAAAATGGCGGCTGGCCTGAAGTTGGTCTTTTGAGTTACATTTAATTGGTCAAGTTTAAGATCAAACTTCACAGTCTTTTCCTCACTTAGTAGTTACGATTTCTATTTTCTGTAGCATAAAGATTCCAGTCCAGGCTCACAGGTTGGAAGTTGTGCTGACTGTGTTCAGAATCTTCGTTCTGAGGATGACACCACCTTGCCATCAACCTCCTCAGTCACGATGGTTCGGACCTGTTTGGTAGATGTGCTTGTTTTTGTGCTGGAGCCGGCAGAGGAGCTAGATCCTCCTAGGATACAAAGAAAAAACATATATTACCGATAACACCTGTGAATTTACTATTTATATAGAATCTGACCCTTGTAGCAAGAAACATATAGGAATTTAGAAGGGCGACATATTATCACATACATTTATAGGAATATTATTGTGATGAAAATCACCCATTTTTTACAAGTTCATTATATTTGGTGTCTAATTGTTGAAAGAGAACAGATCCAGGTGGTGTGCTTATCTGATTCCCATGCCTATATTTGGTAAAACGTAAAAGTCAATTACATGCTAATAAGAATGGCACGGCCACTAGAAGGAAAATGTAAGTTCTAATGTGCATGGACACACCAGTGTTTCTTATGTCCTTCAATGTATAGAACAATCTCACCGATGTTAAGAGACCAGTTAGATTAAATTAAGGATAAAAGTTTACAAGCATTGAGGTTGGCAATAGATAGAAAAACAAGTGGTAGATTTGCCATTCAGGACTCTGCGATATGTCTTTAATAACTGTGCGGGTTGAAAGCAGGTGCATTTGCTTGTGAAAAACTGACATCTAATTATTATTAGTCATTTTTATTTCAAATTCAGTGGGAAGAACCTCATTAACTCCTCATCCATTGCAGTTGAGCATGGCAATATGTTTATTTCCTTGGCTTTAAGGATTGGATGGAAGTCATTTGCATAGTCATGAAGGTCAAACCTTTGATCCATCCTACTTCTGTTTGCATCACTGCGGCTTCTGAGGACATTAGTGCCAGCTCCTTTAGTTAATAATGAGTACAATCACACTGTGGTGCTGGCCACTGGTACCAAAGCACAAAGCAGAGATAATCATGGGCAAATTCACAGTCTGGCTCGAGTAATGCAGAGCATTCTTTAATTATGATTTCTGTTTTGTTCTTCTTCCTACATTTTGCTAAAATGTTTAATAAAATCTATACATTCTCGCCCTAATAAGACCGTTACCCCGCGTTATCTAAGGTGAGATGAGCTGACTACGTTGGGCGTCACCTAATTTGCACATTCCTCCCAAATTCCAGGAGGGACACAGTCACATGGCAGGCAATTCAATTAAATGATTGCACTTTGATGAACCTATTTGGTGCATGTGTAGGAATTTTAATTTCCCTCTGGGTCTGTCTTTAATGTCATCTGTTATGCTACTATTTGGGGATCTGTTCTATAAGAAGAAAAGCTACTTACCGCCTTTTACAGCTGCAGATGTCCAAGCGGCAGATCTGTGAAAAAGACCTCTTTGTTAACCATGTGTCAGATAAAAAGACATTTATACAATTCAAAAACATAGATTGTATAGGATGAACTATAGAGTCTACTGACCTACCAAGAATGCAATAGAAGATAAACATTGGTTTTACATTATACAGCTATTTTGAAATGTATTAAGGCCCTCTTCATATTCTCCATCATATGATGGTTTTGTAACAAACACACACAAGCCAGCATGCACCCAAACTCCCAGAAGAACTGAAGCCCTCATCAAACCCCACAAAGCACCCTGTTCAGTCCAGATTCTGTTGGCATCAATACTCAGATTTATTTAAGTTATGTCCATGCGCAAGACGTACAACGTAGGGGTTGCCATGGACGAGGACGGCGAGGATGAGGAAGGAGAGAGATACCATGGCAAGGAGGAGGCAGCCACAGTAGGTAAGTGCCTTTTTTATTATATTTAAATTAGGGAGAGTGGAGGGGGGCGGAGGATTTTTCCAACTCTGTGGAACTCCGCGCAGTGGCACTATGCCAGCTCCGCCCGGGGTTAGATAGGTACCTATTGGGGCAATGAGTTTCATCTGTGGGGACTCTAAATCATAGCTTCTTTTCAGTACTAAACTAAATGTCAATTATTATGCATGAATTTCTGACACAAGATTATCTAGGTACACCGGAATTAGTAAACCTGCTATTGCGCCTGGTATAAATCGAACACTAAATTTTTTAATAAATCAGGAATAGCATGAGCCCAAGATCTTCAGTTAACATGCTATGCTATGCAATGTAGTTTTTTATAGAGTGCCAGTCACCAGTGAGGGTATCCAGGTGCTTGCCGGTAGGTAGGTGTGGGCTTCCCTGGAGTTAATCAAAGAGCCAATTTTTCAGCTTCTTGGGGAATTTGAGGAGCGACACAGAGGACCTGATTTGGTGGGGGAGGTTGTTCCAAGTCTTAGGGGTGGTGTGTGAGTAAGCGCAACCCCCACTCTGTTCTTCTGTATGCAGGGGATGTGTGCGAGTGAGAGACTGGCTGAGTGGAGGTGCGTGGATGATTGGTGGTGGTAGATGCATGTGTTGAGGTAAGTGGGGCCTCTGTTGTGCACTCTACAAAATTGTGACAGAGGAAAAAATGTGAATTGATGCATAAAGTTTTCGAAGTGATTGCATTTTTTGGGAACCACAACAAATAAGAGATGGTAAAGTGAAACATATTGACTTTAGAAAAAGCTTTTTCCATGTTTGACAACAGAATAAATGCAATACATCTGTGGTGGCCATCTTGGAACAGGATTTGTTAAAGTATTACAAATGAATTTGTAGATGTCTGTGATGGATATAAGTGCATCCAAAGCAGCTATCTTTTAATGCATTTGTAACATTTTAACAAACCCATTTGAAGATGGCCACCGTGGATGCCCACATCTGCAGTGGTCACCTCTGAATGAATGTATTAAAATAAAACAAACCCATTCCTAAGTGCTTGCTGTGCATGCCTTCACAGGCACTCAAGTAGGCGGCCATCTTGACATGGTCCTAAAACCATTTTAGGGTGAACACTCTGTGATAGCGTCACTTGAGTGAAAAAGTAGAAAAGAAAATGGACTGGGAGAAGTGCACAAAGAGATGGAGGGGAGCAATTGATGAGCTGCGCTAGGGTACATTTCAGTTTAGAGAAAGCTATCTTCACAAATTGTAAACAACAACAGGGGTATACCCAAATAACCCTTGAATACCTGGGTAAGGATACATATATAGAAAAAAGAAAAGTATCAAGGAACCACTACTAAACAATTATATGGATCGAGCACATTTAATTACCCTCTCCGGAATAATTCATATTACACTGAATATATCTTACTCAATTTGTAACACACATGGGCAAGCGCTTATTCAAAGAGCAAATACATAACATATATCACATTACAAATTTCATAACATAGACAACATCACATATATATATCAAAACCAATAACCCAAAGAAAGATTTGTTCGTTATAGTGTCCCCCTAGAAAAATTATAGGAGATCTACTTAGAGGTAGTCAAAACGTGAAACACTGTGAGGCTAAAGATTAACCTAGCTAATAGTGTGTCACATGAAAAATTCCAGAATCACTAGAAATCCTGTGACTCCTCCTTCGAAGTGTCTGTCAGAGTTAAAATTGTATGGGCAGCCACTGGAGGTTCAGGATGTACACTATTCATCAGCCATATCCAGTCGTTATATTGGACGATAGAATGGCGCTCAATGAGGATCCTATTTCATGCCTGATGAAGAACGGGATTTATTGATGCTCTCTGTGAAGCTGTGATGTGAAGGTATCTTAAGCCACTTACTTGGCATCCTGACCCTCTAGCAGCTGTCGGTACATGTCGATTTCCATTTCCAGGCGGTTCTTCACATCCAGGAGCCTCTTGTACTCCATGTTCTGGTTCTCCATGTCGCCTCTTAGGTTTACGAGCTGTGCTTCCAAACCGCTGATGATATTTTGGATTTGGAGGAGCTGGGCTCCGTAGCGACCTTCTGTTTCGGAAAGGGAGGCTTCCAGACCGGCTTTCTGATGGTTTAGGAAAAGAAGATTTAGGTAAAAATGGGATCAGATCTTAACACAAGGTGGCTTAAAATGACATCAAACAGTCTAGGGTAGAGTTAGATTCTGTCCTTGGGGTATAGAGTAGATCGAGAAGATATACTTAACTGTACCTTTACAAGATTCGTTTGTTTTGATAGTAAAAGTAAACAGAAACACTGTTAGAGCACAGAGATTCTAGAATTTTTCATCTGGCCTTGCGAGGAATTAGTTTTAGCCGTGGGCAATGGAACTTCAGTTTTAGACCTCTATTTCATTTGTAAATTGTTATTCAAACGAGGAATACAGTCAAACTAGTTTCAGATGCCTTGACATATGCAATCCAGTTATAATGTGCTGAATTGTATTATAAGTATTTTATTTAGGCGTGCTAACATTGGTGAAGGTGGAAGTTTTTTTCAAATGTTCACCAACCTCAACAAAATGGAAACAGAGACAGAAGAACACACAATGTCTATTTTTCAAGAAAAAAGTAGATGCTAGTGTGAAAGTTGCCTCCTGAGGCAATTGTAAAAGTGGCTAACTTACATAAACTTTATCTGCAGAATTATAGTTTCACCTAACCATTGTATCTATAGAAGAGAATCAACACCAAATACTTAGTTATTTTAATAGGAATGGCAAAGACAGGGAAAATGCCTCCTCGCACCCTAAATTCAAACTGTAAATGAGAATACTGTGGTCACGCCTGCATGATAAAAGCAACAGCATTTTCGTATACCTGGGGCAAGCGAGTAGTATATTAGGGGCATTTAAGTGGTTGCCATTTGAGGATAAATTCAAAGACCAAAAAGGCGAAATGGTACATAGTAGGTCTTAAAATTGACAGATTATAGTCAACATATTTTAAAGAGATCATGTAAACCAGTTCTTAATTTGTAATTAGTGGTATGATAGTTTATGATGGATTCAGTTGACACAGAAGATCTAACCACATCACACAACATAGCTACTAACAGATTAGCTGCCACCCAACATGTCTGCTCCTCATCATAACTCAACTGCATTAGTTCTTATTTTTCATTTACAAGGGATAAACCACAATCCTGCATCTTCTCCAACACCTTTAACCTAATTTTATGCTGTAGTTAATTTTTCAGTGGCTTTTTTGTGGTTACCCAAATGTACCTAAGCAAATTGATGCTATTGCGAGCGTGGAGCATACCGACAAACTCAACTCATCTAGTGAACCATACTGTAGAATTGTTTTATTATGACTGGATATGGTCTAAACTATAACGTTAACATACCATGCTGAGTTGTGACTGCAGTTCGATTTCCAAGCCCTGCAAGCTGCGTCTTATTTCGGTAATTTCGCTCTTCCCGGATTGCACCTGCTCCACGTTGGCCACCACCTCCTTCTGCAGCTGTTCACTCTATATGTCAAGGGGGAAGAAGGGGGGAATATTTTTTTTCTTTTTAGCAATTAGCATTTAGTAATGATGCTTTGTGAAAGTTAGTTATGCAGATGTTAAGTTGGCCAACGTACAGCGGCAAGGAACCTGCCCTCGGCTTCCCTACGGTTCTTGTCGGCCATGAACTCGTACTGCTCTCTCATCTCTGCAAGAACCTTGGTCAAGTCATTCCCTGGAGCAGCGTCCATCTCCACGCTGACCTTGCCGGCCGCATGTGTGCGAATTTCACCCATCTCCTATACAGAAAGAACACAAATAGTCACTCTTAGTAACAGCAAGAATAATTTGTTTCCAACAAAAGTTTTGAGCTATTTATTTAAATAAAAACTAAGAGCTCTACTCACACAAAAAATTCTGTGAGCATGTGTGACTTAATCCAAACATAGGCGTGTTTAACACCCAACAAAGGGCTGACATACACCGATCATAGGTGTGACTAACTTACAACGTAGGTGAGACTTACATTTTATTTCCGTGAGTAAGACGGCAATAAAGCATAAAGCCGGTTCACAAAGCATTTTGTGAGTACGTGAAGTAGAACTACAAGACTACTACTTCACTGACTCACAAATGCCTTTGTGAATCATCCCTGAAATATCCAACTCAAATTAGCAAAAGTGGAAAGAGGGCACCGTCTTTTCTATTTGTAATAATTATATATGAGTAGTTCTTGAGTATTCAAATTGTATTCCCGTTTTACATATTTAGGGGATGTGATCTAGGACGTTGAGAAAGAGATAAAAGAGCCCTCTGTACACAGAGAAGCCAACAATGTGGGATATGCCAATAGTAGGCAATGTGTTGGGCATGATATGATAAAGCACACTCTTATTGATAATATATTTGAGGTTATTGATTTGGAGGAATAAGGGACTCATTAGGAGTTTGGCAGACAGACTACTCTTTCAGAATTTGGCAAATATCCTGTCCGCCATGTTTCAGGTGCCGTAGGGTAAAATACACTTGTAATACGGTGGATGGCAGATCCACCACGTTTGTGATGGAGTATTTTGTCAACCCATCCCTAAATAAGGCTCTAAGTAGCAAAGGTATCCCAGTGACCGGAGATCTGTAATCTTCTTAAAGAAATGGAACTATTTTGCATGCATAGAGAAACTGACAATCTGTAGGTGATCGGAACATGAGCTGGACGATCCCAGTTTTTGATAATAAATTTGGGTTCCTAGATGGAGGGCATGCAGAGAAAGCCCTTCCAGTGTAAGATGATATGGATAATGTCTCTGGAATCAATAGCACGAAGAATTATGTGAGAGACAGTTATTGATAATGAGTTGTGGACCGCAGGATGTGCATAGCCATTGATGACTTCTTTATGATCATATATTGTGAAATGATTGAGAGTCCCTCTGATGGAGCAAGGACTTGTATAAAAGGAGACTTGCTCGGAAGCAATTCCCTCAAATAACTCATAACTCCATAATAATTGTGTTTGTAAGTACTAATCTGCACCAGAATCCATACATTTAAATCTAGGGGAAGCTTGCCTATGTGTATTATTAACATGTACTCATAAACAAAAGAGGGCCCCTGAATATCAGAATGTAGGGAGAGGAGGGCAGGGGAAATCACAAAAGAATAACAACAAACCTCCCCCTATTGATTAATTAATAGGTAATACATCCAAGGATAACCAAAAAAGACATCATTGTCCCACAGACAATATTCTCATCTTAATTTATTTTATTTTATTTTTTGGTGGAAAATTATATATTATTTCTATACTTAAAGACCAACTGTTCCTTTGTCAGGGCGCAGAAGGTACAAATCATCAGGTGTTCCAACATCTCATCCAAGATTTCTTAAATATATATATATCCACAGTGATGTCGGGGGCTCCTTAGTGACAATGTTTCTAAGCACATATATATAATAGGCGGTAATAAGCCAATGGCTCCATAATACATCAAGTTGACTTCAAACAAGTCAGAAGTACGATGAAATGAACACCTGAGGATTTGTACCTTCTGCACCCTGACCAAGGAACTGTTGGTCTTTAAGTCCACTCCGAAACGCATATCGGCGCTTCCTGTCTGCTGTTTTCATGTTGATGTTTTGAAAGTATTGATCCTGTGATGCTTGTATGGTTTGCCAGATGTATTGTTCTTTTTTCTTTATTTAGTTATGTTTGCTATGCATGGTGTGTCTGTGAATCGTGAGGTTGTTATTTCTGTGATCATTTTGTATTGTGTTCTGGTGGGGCTGTTCTACTGATTTTATGTATAGAAATGATTGGATTTGTTATAACTGAATCTATATATATCATGTTTCCACAAAAAAAAAATTTTGATAAAATAAATTAATATTGTCTGTGGGACAATGATGTATTTTTTGGTTATCCTTGGATGTATTACCTATTAATTAATCAATAGGGGGAGGTTTGTTGTTATTGTATTACTAATAAGTAACCTGTGTGTCTCTAAAATGGCTGCTAAACGCAGGATTCTGCATTGCGCATGTGTCTACTGCATCTACATAGTATGACGTACTATCGCTTGGAGGGAAATCTTTGCAGCTGCGCAGTTTCTCTTAAAATGGCCGCTTGAAACCCACATGATAATGCGCATGCTTTGCTGAAACTAAACCATGTAAGTTTACTAAAAAGCTAATGCGAAAGATTATTATAAGTAAATGGGAGTAGAGTAGACATAGGTGGTATACAGTGTAACCATTTTTTTTTTAATATTCTGTTCTTTAACCTCTCTATTAGTTCGTATTTGGGCCTCCAAGAGGGACTGAAGCTCGTATATCATCTGACTAGTTCACATGCGCAGTAACAACAAACCAGGAACCGCGATGCAAAGCCTTGAATGCCATCCAAAAGAAAACAGCAACATGTCCTGGGTACTAGTATGATGTCCTGTGAACAGGAACCAAATTATATACAATGTATTGATTAAGATGTGAATACGGGTGGGAAATAAAGCTTGGGAAAGTACATTAAGGGGTGGGTACATTAAACAATAAGCTTTAGAAAAATATTAGAACTTAGCATGGTGTGATGATCATCCCCCCTTGCTTGTCCAATCAGAATTAAGCGTTTCATGAACTTGAAACATTTAGGGGTGGTGGTTTCCATTAGAAGAGTATAATTGAGGTAGTTTAGTTAGTTAGACCCGGTTCATGCTGCAGAGATGCTGAGAGACTGAGATGCTGTCTGAGAATTGAGCAGATCCTAAAGAAGAACCGAACTACAGAACTTGGAACCAAAGCTAAATTAGAAGAATATCGCGGAAGAATCAAGGAGGGGAGTAGGAAAAGAGTTAGAACATCGCGGAAGAATTGAGGAGGAAGAGAGTATCAGAGAGGGGTGCGACGCAGGCGTCGGTTCTAGAAGAGGTCACCTATCTTGTCCTGAATCCTGTCCTGAATCCTGTCCCGAATCATTTGGTCTCCTGACCTGTCCCAGGGGACCCAGTCCTAGGCCAAGGGGTTGGTTTCCACACCATTCTAGGTAAATATAATTCTGTGTAATATGTCATTGTACTGCTCTTTTTGTTTCTCTCCTTTTTTCAGGTACTGTCATTATTATAACTTAGTCTGAAGTCTCTGACTTAAATTGATTTTCCTTCCTTAAGAAAACGGTGTTCAAACTGTACTTTGCATCCTTTGGTTCACATGAAACTTACTATATAAACATTTAAAACTCTCTTGAGTCAGTGGTCATTTAAAGTATATATTTAGATGGTATTACACCTATACTGCTAACAAATAGATCCATTGATCAGAGGAAAATTATATACGGACGAAGAGTTGGTAAGAATTGGTAAGATAAATTTACCTCGCAGGTATCATCACATTAAATTGACCCGAGCGAAGCTTACTAGCATTTTTATGAATGTTTATGGGCCCAGGTGAGAGTGTGGATTGCGTGTATCTTGAGCTGGTACCCGGCTCCGCTCGATCACCTCCAATGAGTGAACGGCTCATCAGCATGCTTGCTGAGATCCAAATGATCAAAACTGAGCTCAGTCAAACTCTGAAAGTATCTGAGTAAATACTGTTGTGCTCTGTTGTGATCAATCTTGGGACCTAGAGTTTAATGGGAGGCATCAGGAGGGATGATGGATGCTGGGAATGCATAGGTATCAGGAGGGATGGTGGATGCTGGGAATGCATAGGCATCAGGAGGGATGGTGCATGCTGGGAATGCATATAATGTATTTTGGGAGGCAAATTGTAGCAATCATTAGCATCTTAACTAGTAATTTTCATTGTCAATGAAGCCATTCATAGATGCCCACAGGACACACATTACAAATAGATTCATGGCTTAGGATATTGTTTGCAAAATCATGACACAGAATATAATGTTGTGTCTGGACCTTCCTTGGGATGCTCTTCACCTCCGGCTACTCACAGTCTGGGCACATTGTTTACTTTACCTCCTCATGGTTCTTCTTGAGGTAGGCCAGTTCCTCCTTCAGGCTCTCAATCTGCATCTCCAGGTCAGATCTGGACATGGTCAGCTCATCCAGGACGCGGCGCAGTCCATTGATGTCGGCCTCTACATTCTGGCGCATGGCCAGCTCATTCTCGTACCTTATGACATAAATGGGAATATTCTCATTCAAAAGATCTTCTCTGGTGCCCTTTTAGTCTGTTCTCTCGGCAACGATTCTCAAAGGATTACAGTCTCTTCTGATTAGTAGGCAACTATTTGGCTTGTTCAAAAGGTTTAATTTCATAGTTAATAAAGTAACTTTCTGCCAACCTCTTGCCGCTTTAAATGCAATGCAGTAAACAGCAGGTGTTGTTTATGCCAGGTTTAGTGACACTAATTACATTCACCAACAAGTCACAGGATAGCTTGCAAGGGAAGTCAGCTGGATCTTTCACATGCATCCTGGCCCTGGGTGGAAGGTTTCTCTTTCTTCCAAGCACTGTGTCCTACTCAGCCGAGTGAGTGACTGTGGGAAGACGATGCAGGTCCTACAGTGTCCTCATGGAGTGAGGAGGACTCATTCTACCCAACTGACATTCCAAGAGCCTTACTGAGTTCCTTATGGTCACTGAAGGAAATACTTACATAGTGAATATTTGAATTAGTGCAAAATATGCGTCACGCCTCCTAAGTAGACTGCAAATATTGGCTCAATGCAAGAGGGTAGATAATGGGGTAAAGGGCAAACTGCAGTGACCCTAAGAGCATTGACCAGATTTTTATCCCTGAAACTTATACAATGGCTCAGTGGGCAGCCCCGTAAGGCTGTGTGGTGAATAATACTGCGTGTTACTGAAAAGGGTATTATTTTAGGATGTTGTGTGTGACTGCTGGTTATGGTACTGTGTGACATCAACATGTGTGGATTTAGTCCTGGCTCCTTAAATACTCGAGCTTAGATCTTGGCCAAACATCCCTAAATCCAGGCCCCTCTTTAGCTGCTCAATGCGTGATTTGCAGCTCTCAAGAGCGGAGAGTGCTGAAGGGAAACCAGGAGGTGCTCTGCTGTGTAAGAGATTTGAGGCGGCCTTACCTAAGGGGCTTTGTGGGCAGGCCTGTGGAGGGTTATGTGTCTACAGCGGGTCCCCTTCAAGCAGCAGGGATCACGGCAAGTCACAGGTTCAGAGACCACGGAGGCTGTCAGTTTGGCGCTTCCATCAGGGACTCAGTGATACCTTAGGATGATTTCAGGACAATAGATATGGACTGGATTCTGATTGGTGGGCTTTGCAGGAGCTCAAACAGCATTGGCCTCACCCCTGATCTGCTCCTAATGGGTAAGTCCTGCTAACAGAGCCTCATATCGACCCGCCAGGAATTCCAGATGGAATTCGTTGGGTCTGTTGGGCCATATCTCATACCTCCTTGAACATACTTGCTGCCGCCCACCGTTTACTGTGCTACCACCACAGAGCTAGAGTAAGATACTTCCAGGCGGTACCTACCAGATAGCAAGAAAGCGTAGCTGCTCATGGTGAAGGAGAGAAGGGATGGCACCCCAAAGAGGAGGTGGAGTTTGTGTTTCTGCTCCCTTGACTTCTGGAGGGCCTTGGGGTAGTGAAGAGTTGTGTTGTCAGGGGTTGAACAAACTGAGTATGTGTATGTGCAATCAATATGCAGGGTGAATATCACAGGGGGGGATCCCTGGACCCTCTTACCATGATGAAGCACCATACACATTCACACATGACACTATGTTCTTGTACTACATGTTCACAGTAATACACGAGGTTGTTCCTGCTGAAGCTAATAGCAATACACACACACAAACAAGCCAAGATATGCCACCCTTCTAGCTGCCAAGTTCCCCAGCCCCATGCGTGATGTGCTGGTCCAGGCAAGGTTTTTTTCATTTGAATTCTGGGACTTGTAGTCCTGTGTTATTATGGAATAAACAAGACTAAAAGTCCCAGAATTTAAAGAAAAATTCTGGACCGGAGTGGCAGATTGCGCATGGACCTGAGAAACTTGACAGGGCTGCGCCCTAGGAGGGTCATTATTGCAAATGTGAGCAAAACATGCCTATGGGTGAACTCATTAAAGAATGACACCGGGTACTCACTTCATCCTGAAGTCATCCGCAGCCAGCCTGGCATTGTCAACCGCCAGGACAATCTTGGAATTGCCAGTGGTGGATTCATAGATCTGGAAAGAAGCAGAGAGAAGGACTGAGTGGTGCATCTTGGGAGTGAGCGTGTCTGTTACACCCTCTCCCCCCAACCCCATCTTTGAGTTTAGGTGGGGTCGAGGTAGAACCTGCAATATGTGGTTGTTGCGGCTGTACGCGCTGCCATAGCTAGCCCATGGTGTCAGAATATCTATGAAAATATACTACTTACACACCTTTCCCTCCTACACTTATGTCAGCCTCACCACCTCATCCCTGTAAGAACCCATCCTTGAACCCTTTCAATTTCCAATGTGAACCCCGGCCTTTAATGCTGGTTCCCAGCCCCTCCCCCACCTCTGTTTCTGCACTACCCATTGTAAAACCCCCATCATGCACCACACTGGATCTAAAACATTTCAGCCTGCGTATTATATGGTTCACACCAACCTCCCCTACACCCAGAGGTGAAAGACTCTTTCCTGGCGGGCCTTGGACTTTGGAAGTCACAGAACATGTCACCTGCCGCCCCAGCCCTATCAGCCTTTTAGTGGCACAGGTCTATGGAGACGGAAAAAGAAAGGAAGGACAAAGGGAAGTAGGGTGAGGCAGAGGCAGAAGAGATGAATGAAGGAAATAAGAAAGGGAGGAAGTAAAGGAAAAAAGGAGGAAGCAAAGAAGAGAGAAATACGGAAAGGTCGGAAAGACAAAGGAAATGAATGAAGGAAATGGGAAGAAAACAATAAATGAAATAAAAATGGAAAGGATTGAGGGAGAGGAAGAAGAGAACTAAGAAATAGGGAGCATCTATAAACTGTAGAAAGAGATGAAGAGTAAAAGGTGAACAGGAAGTGAAACTACATGTACCAGCATGCAAAGTGATATGAGCCAGAGGCCCGTATGGCTGAACAGCCCATGCCTGACACGGGGCAGCTTGAAATCTCAGCCCAGGGCATTGAAAACAGGGCGAATGTTGAGATGTAGTTAGATCGTTGGATGAAAGCGAAAACGACTAGAGAGCAGCAAGATCTACAAACCTTCTTCTGTCAGCTTTGACATCACCGACCGGTCCCAGCTTTGCATTCTGGGCCATGCAGTTTCACAATGTCTGCATCCACAGTCGTGTTATGTGATGGAGCGGGTAGTACAACATTTTGTATATCTCCTCTATTTTGCATGAACATACTAATTATATAATATATTAATTATAATATTATTAAATGAGTTTGCATGTATATTAACCAACATTATTAATATTCGAATTACACGTGGGATTTGCATTTTGCATGGCTAAATAACTTTTATAACTAAAATCTGTATGCATATTAACAATAGTATATGTGGTAATAGAATACTGTATGATATATGTTGCTTTTGTGATGTTGCCCATGAGGAGGACCGCAAAGGTGAATATAATTGCTTTAGATGTCGCTATATGCTAGATAAATACAAGCACATAGAGGGATTAGTAAGGGGTTAACATTAGATTCATTATTTCTATGTATTAATTACTTTTTTGTGTTTGTTTCGCTTAAGTTGGCATTTGGGCCTAAATCAAAGATGGCCACTGACACCACACGACGATGTGGCCACTGTCCCACGAGGCGCGGAGTGAGCTGCGCGAGAACTATCCTAAACCTCGTCACGACCTTTGTTCACCATGTACCCGGACAAGGACAGAAAACTGGAGGTCTGCCAAGACAAGAGAACAATCAACCTTACAATAAACCAGAACAAGCCGACTCTTGAACTAACCAGTGACCTCACCCCTCGAACTGTACTGAGAACTTTAAAATTACATTGAACGATCTCAACCAGCCAATCACAACTGTTCTAAAAACTCTAAAATGTACCTTCTTTACTTCATTGTATTATAAAAGAATAGTAGAATAGAGAGGGATACTGTGTGTTTTTCCTGAACCTTTGAGGGTCAGGATGCTGCCCGATCATCTGATGATTACGAACTTTTCCTAAATCAACGGGCAATGATAGATGCTTGCACGTCTCTGGTCCTTTGTCGATCTTTGGGACTGTATCGTGCCGAGCAAAGAACTTTGAGCTTTGGCTTGCTTTCGGACGATTTACGACAACATTTTGATTATGCAGAGCCAATGAATTAGAGGACTCTAGATAGCCAGATTAGGTAAATATGATGTTCTGCGATTTACTCAAAATTGAATATAATTTTCTAAACTTGACGAGACAAATGCAAATATAAAAATTTAGATCAAATTATTGATTAACGAGAAATTATAAGTTGTGAGTTTTCATTTGGGGAAAGATTCTGAAGTCTTAAATGTGTTTTAGCTGGTTCTAAATCACCATCAACCAATCCAACTAATTGGTCCATTGACCAAGTGGGAGGAGTGCCTTGATGTTTGGGATTAAGGATCTGTAGGCGAAGGGTGTTAATGTATATTTTGTAATATAACTTTTCTCTCCCTATAGGTTATAAGGTGTTCCCCCACATGTCCAGCGCTTGAATTACTCATCCCTCCTGTGTGTGCAGACTGCAGATAGAGATGTGTGAATGTTGGTGTTATGGGCCCCACCAATGACTGCATGTGTGAATGAGCTAGTGTGACATCAGGTCTGGGACGCAGGGAGGATATTGGTACATGTTGTTCCCCATTACCCGGTCTTGCGCTGGATCAATGCAAAGAGACAGAACTGCAGCTCTCTCAAGTTCCCGACGCCCAAGAGTGAGCCGCCCATCCTGGAGAGGTATTTTTCTTTGCATTCTGGTATTTGTAGTACTTTTGGTTCCATTGCGAAATTAGGACTACAAATCCTAGAATGCAAAAAGAAATCTGGGCTTTATAAAATACTAATGCAAGGGCCTGGGAAACTTGGCAATCCGGGAACCCGTCTAGTGTCATACATGGTATTGAGTTACTTGGCCTGCATCATTTGGGAAAATATTGGTCCCACTCAACTGTCCTCAGGTAGTACTTTTATCGACCTCAGAAGGATGTAATGCTGAGTTTACTAATGTGTGATAGGTATAACTGTTATAAGTATACACTAGAAGAATGCAGATTAACTAGAAAAACAGGCTGTCAAAGTAGCGACCATAAAGGCTTCCCTGCAGTTAGTTCTCGTTGATTAAAATTCCTAGATCTAACCATCAGCCCTCTCCATCTCATGCAGGGCGGGGCTCCTTTCTATTCTAACTCCTCCCTCTCCATCTCATGCAGGGCGGGGCTACTTTCTATTCTAACTCCTCCCTCTCCATCTCATGCAGGGCGGGGCTACTTTCTATTCTAACTCCTCCCTCTCCATCTCATGCAGGGCTGGGCTACTTTCTATTCTAACTCCTCCCTCTCCATCTCATGCAGGGCGGGGCTACTTTCTATTCTAACGCCTCCCTCTCCATCTCATGCAGGGCGGGGCTCCTTTCTATTCTAACTCCTCCCTCTCCATCTCATGCAGGGCGGGGCTCCTTTCTATTCTAACTCCTCCCTCTCCATCTCATGCAGGGCGGGGCTGCTTTCTATTCTAACTCCTCCCTCTCCATCTCATGCAGGGCTGGGCTGCTTTCTATTCTAACTCCTCCCTCTCCATCTCATGCAGGGCGGGGCCACTTTCTATTCTAACTCCTCCCTCTCCATCTCATGCAGGGCGGGGCTACTTTCTATTCTAACTCCACCCTCTCCATCTCATGCAGGGCGGGGCTCCTTTCTATTCTAACTCCTCCCTCTCCATCTCATGCAGGGCTGGGCTGCTTTCTATTCTAACTCCTCCCTCTCCATCTCATGCAGGGCTGGGCTACTTTCTATTCTAACTCCTCCCTCTCCATCTCATGCAGGGCGGGGCTCCTTTCTATTCTAACTCCTCCCTCTCCATCTCATGCAGGGCGGGGCTCCTTTCTATTCTAACTCCTCCCTCTCCATCTCATGCAGGGCGGGGCTGCTTTCTATTCTAACTCCTCCCTCTCCATCTCATGCAGGGCTGGGCTGCTTTCTATTCTAACTCCTCCCTCTCCATCTCATGCAGGGCGGGGCCACTTTCTATTCTAACTCCTCCCTCTCCATCTCATGCAGGGCGGGGGTACTTTCTATTCTAACTCCTCCCTCTCCATCTCATGCAGGGCGGGGCTCCTTTCTATTCTAACTCCTCCCTCTCCATCTCATGCAGGGCTGGGCTGCTTTCTATTCTAACTCCTCCCTCTCCATCTCATGCAGGGCTGGGCTACTTTCTATTCTAACTCCTCCCTCTCCATCTCATGCAGGGCGGGGCTACTTTCTATTCTAACTCTAGTCCTAGCATCATTTGATAGCAGAGTTAGGACACTGCATGTCAACGTTTTCGTAGTATAGTGAGATATTTATGAATTTGCCAATATCTTGTCAGTGTGTATGTTTTAGTCTTTATGTTAGCAGTTAATATTTGTAGAGTCATTTTTATCTCCTGCGAACTGTCTCAGTAAAGCACCAAGGGGCAGATTTACATGCCCCTTGCGCCCCTTTTGCGTCATTTTTAACATGGGAAAAGTGACGCAAAAGGGGCGCAAGGGGCTTGTAAATAAATAAAACGTAGAATCCGTTTAAAACATGAGGATACCAATCAATAATTCTGTTGGCTGCTTGGGAGTAGAGAAAAGTGAGCGAAATACTGTTTTTTTCTTGGCTGGACATGGGGTGGGGGCGGGCAGTTTAAGTGTGCAACTTTGGCTCATACTGCCACGCTGTTTTGTTTTTTTAGTTCAAAACCACTGTTCATAGGATTTTCTGACACTAATATTTTTGGTGTGAGTAAATCTACTCCCAGCTCCATGGAGTGGGCAGAGAGTAGGTGTTCCACAACTGGAATGTCCTGTAAGTTCCTACACATAAACAAACTATCCCTTTAGTGGGTCTTCTCAAACTCCTCACCAGCCAGTTCCCACCCTGCCAACGTCAGAAATGTTCTACTGACAAGGACAGGAGTAAATCGATTTCCGGGATGGGGAGGTGTCCACCCAAAATGAATTGAAGTTTAAGTACAGGGGGTTCTATGGAGGAGAAAAAGTGGTAAAACCACGCGCTGAAGATGTTCCATTCTGAACGGCAGTGGCCAAACTGTGGTACTCTCTCAATCTGAGCTCGCGGGAAGAAACACATCACCTTTGTTTTAAATGCCAGCTAAAAAGCTGGCTTTTTAAAAATGATGGGGCCTCTTTATGGGAATTGTGGTGCAGGGCAGCGCAGCAAGTCACCTTGCGGCACTGCCCTGCATCATAGGGAAACGGGCGGAACGCACCACATTTATCCAATACTCCTATCCTTCCCCCTGCGCTTGCGCTGTTGTGGCAACCTAGCGCCAACGCAGGCACCCATGCAAAATGCAGCACACATGGAATGAGGAAAAAACGAGGAAAAATAAACCTGTACCCCCTCGTTACGCCTCACCTGGAGAAGGCATATCTTCTTGGCACAGTTCCAGGCTTACCAGGTTTGGTAAATATGGGAATGTTTAAATAACTATGGGATGTGTGTGAGAACACATACTGCAACGCCCATGGAATGCCTCCCTTGCACAGAGTAAGGCAACGCAGCGATTTGTGCTGCGTTGCATTACTCCATATTTGTGAACAGGCCCGGTTCTAGCGGGTGGGCCGGGTGGCCAGGCCCACCCAAACATGAGCCTTGGCCCTCGAAGTGAGGGCTTGAAGGCAGGCGCGCAACGGCATTGGGCTCAAAGGGCTGTCTGTGTGTGTGTGTGCCCGGGCTGACACAGCTTCCCGGGCGCACACACACACACACACAGACAGTTTTAGAGATTATCGCAGCGAGTACTTCACAGGTCTTTAAAAGACCATATGCATGTTAACGAGGCTTTATTTATTTTTTCACCCCTTCATCTCCACATGGTGAAAGGCAAAATCCTTTGTTTGGCAATGGTAACCTTTGCCGACTGTCCTGCTGCGTGGATATTTCTTTTTCTATGCAGCGCAGGAGAAAAGAAGTTTGTTTATTCCTATTCACCTTTCCTGACTCCTGCAGCTGCTCATCACATCAGGCTGTGACACAAAGTTTGACTCATGGAGTAGGTAAGAGAATGTGTTACTAGTTGTTTTTCTTTTTAAAATCTGCGCAGTCCCAGCAGGGCACATACTTCGTTTGCGCTTCATTTAAACAGTTGTCATCATTATCATGGCCGATGCCGGACAACAATAAGACAATAAAAGATGCCCCAATAACGCTGGTGATTAATGATCCTGCTGGAGAGCAATCATTTGTCTGTTAGTAGTTTTTAAATGCAGATGAACTGCATTTTATGTGGATAGCTCAGTGGGTTACTGCCTTTGTCACAGAGATCCTAGTGTTACTTGCAGTTCAGAAGTTACAATCCTAACATTGGTCAGTGACCAATGAACTGGCACCAAAGAGCTGCAAACAAACATGAATGGTAGAGTTAGAACTTCACTTTTTTTGTTTTGTGATATAGTTAGAAATTCCTCAGTCTTTCATTATTCTAATGTTGCTAAAATTAGTATGTTTGGGCAGATATACATTTTTATCAGTAAAGCTGACCCCCATGGAATACTCTTTAAATCCTAAGGTTGTGTTTCCCCAGACGAAACCCTCTTAAAATATACTGCCCACCAGTATGGATGACATGAGATTCATACACCTTGTAATCCTCATTGGCTTATGTGACATTCCCTGTAGACTGATTTACATACTTGTATGATTCATTGTCTCCTGTATAATGTGTGAGTGGTGTAAAGTACTGACACACACTACACTGATATGAGTAGCGCTATACAACAAATGAAATGCATATTAGAGAGGGGCTACATAAAGATGAGGGTCACTGGTGGAGGGTGGCAGTGAGGGAATCCGAGGAGGAGGTCATGAGGTGGAGGGGGGAGCTAGGGAGAGATGTGGGGCACTGTTGGAGGGTGGTAGTGAGGGAGTCTGAGGAGGCGGTCATGAGGGGGAGGGTCTATGGGGAGATGAGGGGCACTTGTGGAGTGTGGCAGTGAGGGAATCCGAGGAGGAGGTCATGAGGGGGGAGGGGCTATGGGGAGATGAGGGGCACTTGTGGCGTGTGGCAGTGAGGGAATCCGAGGAGGAGGTCAATAGGCGGGGGGGCCATGGAGGGATGAGGGGCACTGGAGGAAGGTGATAGTAAAGGTATTTACAGAGAAAGAGGTCATTGGTGTGGCGCCAAAAAAAACTTTCACATCAGCACTAAAGCCGGCCCTGTCATGACCTTTCTGTTTTTGTTTATTAAATTAGCAGTCGGGTCATAAGGGCTACTGTGGAACATACTTTAAAGTGCGTGCTAATTATATTTAATGCTATATTCAATGTTTTAAGTTTGAAGGTGATTTTACTAATGTTTTTACCTGGAAAAATGAAAGTGGAGCCCAATGGTACCTGATATGGGGCTGGGGCCCAACGTCAGCTGTGAGATAAGGTGCACTGGAGAGGAGTAGTGGATAATCAAGCCTGTAAGGGAGTGCGTTGCAGAGTCCGGGGTCAGGCGGAGGTAGTAATGAAGAGGGATTCTCCCTGAAGACTGGCACAGAGGGAGCCTGTAAGGGAGTGCGGTGCAGAGTCCGGGGTCAGGTGGAGGTAGCAATGAAGAGGGATTCTCCCTGAAGGCTCGCACAGAGGGAGCCTGTAAGAGAGCGCGCTGCAGAGTCCGGGGTCAGGTGGAGGTAGCAATGAAGAGGGATTCTCCCTGAAGGCTCGCACAGAGGGAGCCTGTAAGGGAGTGCGCTGCAGAGTCCGGGGTCAGGCGGAGGTAGTAATGAAGAGGGATTCTCCCTGAAGGCTCGCACAGAGGCAGCCTGTAAGGGAGCGCGCTGCAGACTCCGGGGTCAGGTGGAGGTAGTAATGAAGAGGGAGTCTCCCTGAAGGCTCGCACAGAGGGAGCCTGTAAGGGAGTGCGTTGCAGAGTCCGGGGTCAGGCGGAGGTAGTAATGAAGAGGGATTCTCCCTGAAGGCTCGCACAGAGGGAGCCTGTAAGGGAGAGCGCTGCAGAGTCCGGGGTCAGGTGGAGGTAGCAATGAAGAGGGATTCTCCCTGAAGGCTCGCACAGAGGGAGCCTGTAAGGGAGTGCGTTGCAGAGTCTGGGGTCAGGTGGAGGTGGAGGTGGTAATGAAGAGGGAGTCTCCCTGAAGGCTCGCACAGAGGGAGCCTGTAAGGGAGTGCGCTGCAGAGTCCGGGGTCAGGCGGAGGTAGTAATGAAGAGGGATTCTCCCTGAAGACTCGCACAGAGGGAGCCTGTAAGGGAGTGCGTTGCAGAGTCCGGGGTCAGGTGGAGGTGGAGGTGGTAATGAAGAGGGAGTCTCCCTGAAGGCTCGCACAGAGGGAGCCTGTAAGGGAGTGCGCTGCAGAGTCCGGGGTCAGGCGGAGGTAGTAATGAAGAGGGATTCTCCCTGAAGACTCGCACAGAGGGAGCCTGTAAGGGAGAGCGCTGCAGAGTCCGGGGTCAGGTGGAGGTGGTAATGAAGAGGGATTCTCCCTGAAGGCTCGCACAGAGGGAGCCTGTAAGGGAGTGCGCTGCAGAGTCCGGGGTCAGGCGGAGGTAGTAATGAAGAGGGATTCTCCCTGAAGGCTCGCACAGAGGGAGCCTGTAAGGGAGTGCGCTGCAGAGTCCGGGGTCAGGCGGAGGTAGTAATGAAGAGGGATTCTCCCTGAAGGCTCGCACAGAGGCAGCCTGTAAGGGAGCGCGCTGCAGACTCCGGGGTCAGGTGGAGGTAGTAATGAAGAGGGATTCTCCCTGAAGGCTCGCACAGAGGGAGCCTGTAAGGGAGTGCGTTGCAGAGTCCGGGGTCAGGTGGAGGTGGAGGTGGTAATGAAGAGGGAGTCTCCCTGAAGGCTCGCACAGAGGGAGCCTGTAAGGGAGTGCGCTGCAGAGTCCGGGGTCAGGCGGAGGTAGTAATGAAGAGGGATTCTCCCTGAAGACTCGCACAGAGGGAGCCTGTAAGGGAGTGCGCTGCAGAGTCAGGGGTCAGGTGGAGGTAGTAATGAAGAGGGAGTCTCCCTGAAGGCTCGCACAGAGGGAGCCTGTAAGGGAGAGCGCTGCAGAGTCCGGGGTCAGGTGGAGGTGGTAATGAAGAGGGAGTCTCCCTGAAGGCTCGCACAGAGGGAGCCTGTAAGGGAGTGCGTTGCAGAGTCCGGGGTCAGGCGGAGGTAGTAATGAAGAGGGATTCTCCCTGAAGGCTCGCACAGAGGGAGCCTGTAAGGGAGCGCGCTGCAGACTCCGGGGTCAGGTGGAGGTAGTAATGAAGAGGGAGTCTCCCTGAAGGCTCGCACAGAGGGAGCCTGTAAGGGAGAGCGCTGCAGAGTCCGGGGTCAGGTGGAGGTGGTAATGAAGAGGGAGTCTCCCTGAAGGCTCGCACAGAGGGAGCCTGTAAGGGAGTGCGTTGCAGAGTCCGGGGTCAGGCGGAGGTAGTAATGAAGAGGGATTCTCCCTGAAGGCTCGCACAGAGGGAGCCTGTAATGGAGCGCGCTGCAGACTCCGGGGTCAGGTGGAGGTAGTAATGAAGAGGGAGTCTCCCTGAAGGCTCGCACAGAGGGAGCCTGTAAGGGAGTGCGTTGCAGAGTCCGGGGTCAGGTGGAGGTGGTAATGAAGAGGGAATCTCCCTGAAGGCTCGCACAGAGGGAGCCTGTAAGGGAGTGCGTTGCAGAGTCCGGGGTCAGGCGGAGGTAGTAATGAAGAGGGATTCTCCCTGAAGGCTCGCACAGAGGGAGCCTGTAAGGGAGCGCGCTGCAGACTCCGGGGTCAGGTGGAGGTAGTAATGAAGAGGGATTCTCCCTGAAGGCTCGCACAGAGGGAGCCTGTAAGGGAGCGCGCTGCAGACTCCGGGGTCAGGTGGAGGTAGTAATGAAGAGGGATTCTCCCTGAAGACTCGCACAGAGGGAGCCTGTAAGGGAGTGCGTTGCAGAGTCTGGGGTCAGGTGGAGGTAGTAATGAAGAGGGATTCTCCCTGAAGGCTCGCACAGAGGGAGCCTGTAAGGGAGTACGTTGCAGAGTCCGGGGTCAGGCGGAGGTAGTAATGAAGAGGGATTCTCCCTGAAGACTCGCACAGAGGGAGCCCGAGAAGTGTCACTTGCCCGATACTCCCACCTCAGAAACCTCCTCTTCCCATCAAAGGAACATTACATGGAAAAAACACTTTTTGAGAGTGATAACATTTAGAAAGAGATTTGGAAAAGAGTGCGTTTTACTGGGCCTGGTACGACTAAGAAGAGATAAAGGAGGGCCCTGAAGCAGGCCTGCCCAGACATATATGCGACAAATCGAGCCCGCAGTGGCCCACCCAAATGCACCCTTGGCCCACCCAAATAACAATTCCTGGAGCCGGCCTGTTTGTGAAGCTGCTCAAAGCCACGCAAAGTGGCTTGTGTGGCTTCCTACATGTGACGAAGTGGTTTGCGTCGTGCATGTACCACGTTGCATGGTGCAATCATGACACAAAACCCTCATAAAGATGCCCCAAATTGTTTGCACCTTTTCCCCTAGTCACTGCTGGGTTTAAAGGATGTCTTCCTAAAGCGCTAAGAAGCATCTCCGTCCAAACAGCACTCTGCACACACACAGGTACATACCCCTAGCTCACATACTGTACCTTGGCTCGCAGGTCTTCGATGGTCTTGTAGTAGTGGCCGTAGTCCCGCTGAGTGGCGCCGGAGGCGGACGCCCCCTGCTTGTCGTACCACTCGCGGATCTTGCGCTCCAGCTCGGCGTTGGACTCCTCCAGAGAGCGCACCTTGTCCAGGTAGCTGGCCAGACGTTCGTTCAGGTTCTGCATGGTCTGCTTATCATTGCCAGCAAAGAAAGAGGATTCACCGGCCCCACCACCGAAACTACCACCGAATCCACCGCCGAAGCCACCACCGCTGCCACCGCCGAAGCCACCACCGCTGCCACCACCAAAGCCTCCGGCAGAGAAGCCACCACCAGATGAGTAGCCCCCACCAGAGGAGCCCCCAAAGCCAAGCCCGCTCCCTGCCCCGGAAAAGACCTGCCTTGCACTGGACATACTGATGCCCCCCGCTGACCCTCCCCCGTGGATGCTCAGGGCTTTGGGGGCTCCGCCGAAGGAGACGCGGGCGCTGGACATACTCTGTCTGGAGAAGGCCGAAGTCATGGTGGGAGCAGGCAAGAGACAGGACAAGCACCCGACGGCGACCGACACAGCTTTTTAAGAGATAGAATCAGAGCGCACCTTCCCGGCTCCCCCGCTCCCCATTTATACTCTAAAAGTGGGCGTCGCCCGCGGAGCAGGTGGTGCCCCCTGGACACTCCGCGCCCTTGACAAGCAGGCCGGCGTGGACAAGCGTTGACAAGCGGCTCACTGGCCTCCGAGAAATTCCTCGGAGACAGATGCACAACGAGGGGATTTTTTTTTTACTTTTCTTAACAAAAGGCACCTTGCTCAAGGCTACAGTTTTGGCACCGAGCTCAGATTTCAGCAAACTGTACCTCTCTCTGCAAATCCAGAACTCGTGAGCTTGCAAAGCGAGGCGATCTGACCGAATCAAAGCTAGTTTCTGCAATTCCAAATTCTGTCTCAAGAAATATCTCATCGGATCGCACTTTAGAACTGATCTACCTTCAAATGAACCAATCCTTTCATCTGAGGGCCTCAGACCTTCCCGTGTGTACATGTCTTTGCTGTATCTGTGTAATGCAAGCATGGTGTGTCAGACAGCCTCTTGAGCAGCGACTCGTCGCGCCTCGCTCTTACGCGCCAAAAATGCCCTCCCTGGCTCTTTAATTGAATACTTGAGGCCACTTCATTTCTGCATTTATTGGAAAGGGCGGGGCAGGCAGGCATTACCGACTGGACCCATCGCTTCTTTCAACAAAATATGAACAGTATCCTGTGGGGGGGCCAGTGTGTCAGGGGCCCTAGGGCAAGGAAGGAATGGGCCCCCGGCAGCAGTTGGAGCTGTAAACTACAGCAATACTCAGGGTTCTCGTGGGGCCCCTGGGCGTCCGGCCCGATGGGGCCCCTGGGCGTCCGGCCCGATGCCACTCCTATGGGAGGTAGGCCCCTGACAACGCCGTGAGAGAACCGCAGAATACCTCCAGGCCGCGATGCTTACAAAGTATACTCGCTCTTTTGGGAACCCTGTAGGCCCCTTCTATTTTCCCGCTTCCCCCTCCCAACTTTATTCTTTTTCCCGATTTGCCTCAAAAAAGAATTTGGACGGCAGCCGCCACTTTGAACCAAGCCTCTTTTTAGAAGTTCAGCTGCTAGCCGGTGCCAGGGATAAATGCATTCACTGGTGAGATTTTACCGGGACATCCCAGTGATGACAGACATGAACGCAAAAGATGCCAAATAAAACAGAAAAAAGACTGCTGAGAAGGGGATAACTGAGGAGGCTCCCTTACTGACGGCCTGTACCCTGCACAATGTCCTAGTGTGCGGTGCTGTTCAGCATCACGGGAGACATCCTACCTAAAAAGACTGCTGAGCAGGGGATAACTGAGAAGGCTCCCTTACTGACGGCCTGTACCCTGCACACTGTCCTAGTGTGCGGTGCTGTGCAGCATCACGGGAGACATCCTACCTAAAAAGACTGCTGAGCAGGGGATAACTGAGAAGGCTCCCTTACTGACGGCCTGTACCCTGCACACTGTCCTAGTGTGCCGTGCTGTTCAGCATCACGGGAGACATCCTACCTAAAAAGACTGCTGAGCAGGGGATAACTGAGAAGGCTCCCTTACTGACGGCCTGTACCCTGCACACTGTGCTAGTGTGCCGTGCTGTTCAGCATCACGGGAGACATCCTACCTAAAAAGACTGCTGAGCAGGGGATAACTGAGAAGGCTCCCTTACTGACGGCCTGTACCCAGCACACTGTCCTAGTGTGTGGTGCTGTTCAGCATCACGGGAGACATCCTACCTAAAAAGACTGCTGAGAGGGGATAACTGAGAAGGCTCCCTTACTGACGGCCTGTACCCTGCACACTGTCCTAGTGTGCGGTGCTGTTCAGCATCACAGGAGACATCCTACCTAAAAAGACTGCTGAGCAGGGGATAACCGAGAAGGCTCCCTTACTGACGGCCTGTACCCTGCACACTGTCCTAGTGTGCCGTGCTGTTCAGCATCACGGGAGACATCCTACCTAAAAAGACTGCTGAGAAGGGGATAACTGAGGAGGCTCCCTTACTGATGGCCTGTACCCTGCACAATGTCCTAGTGTGCGGTGCTGTTCAGCATCACAGGAGACATCCTACCTAAAAAGACTGCTGAGCAGGGGATAACTGAGAAGGCTCCCTGACTGATGGCCTGTACCCTGCACAATGTCCTAGTGTGCCGCGCTGTTCAGCATCACAGGAGACATCCTACCTAAAAAGACTGCTGAGAAGGGGATAACTGAGAAGGCTCCCTTACTGATGGCCTGTACCCTGCACACTGTCCTAGTGTGCGGTGCTGTTCAGCATCACGGGAGACATCCTACCTAAAAAGACTGCTGAGAGGGGATAACTGAGAAGGCTCCCTTACTGATGGCCTATACCCTGCACACTGTCCTAGTGTGCCGTGCTGTTCAGCATCACGGGAGACATCCTACCTAAAAAGACTGCTGAGAAGGGGATAACTGAGAAGGCTCCCTTACTGATGGCCTGTACCCTGCACAATGTCCTAGTGTGCCGCGCTGTTCAGCATCACGGGAGACATCCTACCTAAAAAGACTGCTGAGCAGGGGATAACTGAGAAGGCTCCCTTACTGACGGCCTGTACCCTGCACACTGTCCTAGTGTGCCGTGCTGTTCAGCATCACGCGAGACATCCTACCTAAAAAGACTGCTGAGCAGGGGATAACCGAGAAGGCTCCCTGACTGATGGCCTGTACCCTGCACACTGTCCTAGTGTGCGGTACTGTTCAGCATCACGGGAGACATCCTACCTAAAAAGACTGCTGAGCAGGGGATAACTGAGAAGGCTCCCTTACTGACGGCCTGTACCCTGCACACTGTCCTAGTGTGCCGTGCTGTTCAGCATCACAGGAGACATCCTACCTAAAAAGACTGCTGAGAAGGGGATAACTGAGGAGGCCCCCTTACTGATGGCCTGTACCCTGCACACTGTCCTAGTGTGCCGTGCTGTTCAGCATCACGGGAGACATCCTACCTAAAAAGACTGCTGAGCAGGGGATAACCGAGAAGGCTCCCTGACTGATGGCCTGTACCCTGCACACTGTCCTAGTGTGCGGTGCTGTTCAGCATCACGGGAGACATCCTACCTAAAAAGACTGCTGAGAAGGGGATAACAGGAGGCACTCCCTTACTGACGGCCTGTACCCTGCACACTGTGCTAGGGTGCCGTGCTGTTCAGCATCAAGGGAGACATCCTACCTAAAAAGACTGCTGAGAGGGGATAACTGAGAAGGCTCCCTTACTGATGGCCTGTACCCTGCACAATGTCCTAGTGTGCCGTGCTGTTCAGCATCACGGGAGACATCCTACCTAAAAAGACTGCTGAGAGGGGATAACTGAGAAGGCTCCCTTACTGATGGCCTGTACCATGCACAATGTCCTAGTGTGCCGTGCTGTTCAGCATCACGGGAGACATCCTACCTAAAAAGACTGCTGAGCAGGGGATAACTGAGAAGGCTCCCTGACTGACGGCCTGTACCCTGCACACTGTGCTAGTGTGCGGTGCTGTTCAGCATCACGGGAGACATCCTACCTAAAAAGACTGCTGAGCAGGGGATAACGGAGGAGGCACTCCCTTACTGATGGCCTGTACCCTGCACACTGTCCTAGTGTGCGGTACTGTTCAGCATCACGCGAGACATCCTACCTAAAAAGACTGCTGAGCAGGGGATAACTGAGAAGGCTCCCTTACTGACGGCCTGTACCCTGCACAATGTCCTAGTGTGCCGTGCTGTTCAGCATCATGGGAGACATCCTACCTAAAAAGACTGCTGAGAAGGGGATAACTGAGAAGGCTCCCTTACTGACGGCCTGTACCCTGCACACTGTCCTAGTGTGCCGTGCTGTTCAGCATCACGGGAGACATCCTACCTAAAAAGACTGCTGAGCAGGGGATAACGGAGGAGGCACTCCCTTACTGATGGCCTGTACCCTGCACACTGTGCTAGTGTGCCGTGCTGTTCAGCATCACGGGAGACATCCTACCTAAAAAGACTGCTGAGCAGGGGATAACTGAGAAGGCTCCCTTACTGATGGCCTGTACCCTGCATACTGTGCTAGTGTGCCGTGCTGTTCAGCATCACGGGAGACATCCTACCTAAAAAGACTGCTGAGAAGGGGATAACTGAGGAGGCTCCCTTACTGACGGCCTGTACCCTGCACAATGTCCTAGTGTGCCGCGCTGTTCAGCATCACAGGAGACATCCTACCTAAAAAGACTGCTGAGAAGGGGATAACTGAGGAGGCTCCCTTACTGACGGCCTGTACCCTGCACAATGTCCTAGTGTGCCGTGCTGTTCAGCATCACGGGAGACATCCTACCTAAAAAGACTGCTGAGCAGGGGATAACTGAGAAGGCTCCCTGACTGATGGCCTGTACCCTGCACACTGTGCTAGTGTGCGGTGCTGTTCAGCATCACGGGAGACATCCTTGGCCACTGGGCAGGTTTAAAGAAGAGCCTCGCTTAAGTATGCGAATCGGAAGCAAATTATTTTAATGAACTGGGTATTTTTAAATGCATTTTCACCATATGGTGAATACATAAAAAGGACCAGTTCTTTTTGGTCTCACCACACTCCCAGCTAAAGAGGGGTTATTGAGAGGCGCAGTCTGGTTGGTACCCTCTGCCCCCCGTCTCCCTGTGCGCCTTCCATATGACCCTGTGCAGAACTCGCCAGCGGCACCAGAACGGACCAGTCTTGTCCCGATCGAAGCAGTGGCCAGGTCAGGACTTTATGTCACTGGTCACACGATGAGCTCAAATGGAAGCCGCTCCCCATTCTCCCCGAGGGAGTTCAGCATATCCCAGCAGATTAGACACGGGATAAGGGAAGTCAGGCATGTTTAGACGGCACCAGCCACCTCCCCGAGAGGCAGAGCCTGACAGCGGCCCTCAGGCGCGAGGGTGATTGACAGCCGAGGTCAGTGGGTGCAGACTCAGCTACTGCTAACCACGCAGAGGCGGCCATGCACCTCCCGGTCTCCCGTTCCATATGCTGATTTCTAACAATAGCTGCTAATTGTGCAAATATTCAAGAGTAATGTACAAACTGCCTTCACTTGGCGGTTTGTTCCTTTCAACTTCCTTAAGCTGCCAAGGTTACCCTGAGATCACGACACAAACCCGAGCAGAAGGTGAATGCTGTTCTCCAATGAGAGCCAGGCCTGCATTGAAGAAGAAATCGTCCTAAATGATGGGGCAGGTGTCGAATCAGGACCGGAGTTGAACAGGGCTTAATTTGTACAAGAACGAGTGCCGGTTCGTTGGAAGCCTGCGGCTGGCGCAATTAGATGTCAACGCGCCGAATACCAAGGCGGAGTGGTCGAATCCACCTCAGGCCGCTTTAATCCACTACCAACCCCTCCTTGTCCTTTTATCTCACTCCTGCAGGTTTCCACATTCTCCCTCCGTGATGTTTTTACCGTCTTTCCCTTCCTCCTTTGTTCCCTTTTGTATTTTTCCCTCCCTTGCTCATGGTAAATGTCTGATGAGGACAAATGAGTGCAGGTCCCCAAAGATGAAGGTTGGTGGGACACCGCAGTTGCCCCCTACTCACATTAAGCACCGATTACAAACGAGGCCTCGATAAAAATAGAGCATTTGTGGCTCAGCGGGTGGGGTCTGACATAGACCCCTTGGCTCATGGTAGCACTAGGGGTGAGCAAAGCTTTTATTGGGCACCCTTGCTCTCACATGGGGGCATATTCTCAAGGCGATATCGCTGCGTTAACAGCACTTTTCTGCCGCTAAAGCAGTGATATTTTTATCATCTCATTCTCAAGCTGTAGCTAACAGTCGTTAGCGACAGTTTTTAGACGAAAGCATCCGTTTTAAAGATCGCCACTTCTGTTAGCGATAATTATATGCAGGAGAGGCGTTCCCGCGCAAAAACGCACGCAAACACCACTACTCCATATTCACAAGGGGATCCTTGAACTTCTGAAGACCAAAACAACTGGCTCTAACTGAAGACTGGAAAATAGCTGGTCTTAAAAATGGGGATAACACTTGGGGCCACAGCTCATCAGGTTTTGGTGCAGGACAGCGCTGCAAGCAATGTTGCAGTGCTGCCCTGCGACAAAACTACAGTGCAGGAATGCGCACCATCAATAAGATAATGCGCATTTCTGGTCCCCAGTAATGAAAAGTGTTGCAGCGCTGCGACAAGACAGCGTTGCAACACTTCTCACTCTGCCCTTCTTGGGACAGCATGGATGCGCTGTATCCACTGGACAGCGCTCAATGACGCAAGTAATGACAGATACATCAGGAATCCTGGCGTATCTGTCTGCGCTAAAGTCACGCATTGCTGCCGTCGTGTCACAACCATGACGCAATTCCAGCAATGCATGGGGTCAGCCTATCCCTGTGGCTCTGCGTCACCGGAAGGTACTGACGCAGTGCCGTTCATCAGGGGTGCCCGAAAGTCAGCGCTGTTGGATATCCATCGGTGGTGGTTGCACACTGCGGTGTCATCATTTGCAAGCAATGGGGGCGTGTTGGTGCGAAGAGAGTTGACAAGACGTTCTTCGGTGGCCTTGATCCAGCTGCGAGGGGGTGCGATGATGGGGTGGGATCCGGTGGCCAAGGTGAAGACGTGATGTTACCAATGATGGTCGGTCCAGGAGAGTCCACTGTTGTGGCTGTAGTTGAAGTTCCTGCTGGCAGAGGTGACGTGCTCGACCGTGTGTCCTGCTATGTGCTTGTTGAGGTGACCTGCTGCTTGCATCTGATGTAGGGGACCTTCCCCAGAAGGGGGTGGTGTCCTGGTCACAGGGGTTGTCCAGGTGGAACTTGAGTTCACCGAGTAGGATGTCGCTGGTGGATGGGAGACCCTGCGGTGCAATGAGGTCTACAATGGTATTGGAGAATGGGGGACCATGGCCCGAGGGGCCTGCACATAAGGGTGCCGCAGAGGATGTGCTTAAGCTTGGTCCGGATCTGGGAGTTGAGGTGGTCAATGGTCACCCTTGGGTCATTGGAGTGCGTGGTCAGTCGGAGTGTGCTGTTGTAGGTGATGGCAATGCCTCCTCCTTGATGGTCAGGGTGCTCCTTGCGGGTGGTACTGCAGCCATCAGTGATGTTGATGGCGATGTCCGGTCCGGAGCAGAGGTTGGTCCTGGCAGGCGAGGTGGCGTCCAGGGTTGATGGTGAGGAGGGTGCTGGCGACGTAGCGGTGGAGTGTCCAAGAGGAAGGCTCCATGGTGCTGAGCGCCGTCCAGGGGAAGACAGACGCAAACGGCGTAGCCTGTGGGTTGCCTTTGGCACGGGAGAGGACCAGTACAATGCAGGCAGTACATCGTTAACAATGCAACTCCGACAACGCAGGTGCCTTTACATCGCATTTGATTACAACGCATTGTGAGGTCAGTAATGGGGTAATTTAAAGTCTTTCGGGTGGTTATGAGTTTTGAGCGTAAAATATGGAAATTGGGGTGTGTTTTGGGGTAAAATATGAAAATTGGGATGTGTTTTGGGGTTAAATATGAAAATTGGGGTGTGCATTAGGGTAAAATTTGATTTTTGGGTGTGTTATAGGGGCTCAAAAAGTAATTCCAGGGTTCATGGTTTGGTTTGGGGTGCAAAGGTAAGTTTTGGGTTGCACTCACTGATGTGGGAATAGTAATATTGATATCTCCGCTATGCAACACCTACTCTACTGTTGCAATGTGCCTTGTATTAGTATGCATGGGAATGTAATGCTATGCTATGGCATGCATCGCAACCACGTATGTGCCTGTGGCACACATGTGGTACGTCTGCTGTGCATTGGTGCCCAGTGGCCGCCATTGAGAAGTGCTGGGGGGGCTGGACAGCTGTGAGGTGGCAAACTCTGGAAAGAACACTGGATGGGGCGTGGACGCAGGGATGTGTGTGTGAGCGGGTGTTGTAAAAATTTAATTAGGGAAGATTTACCTCGAAGCCGGGTCACGTTTCTTCGTTGCTCCTGCTCTCCTGCATCTGCTTCCAGGAACAGGAAGTAGGCAGCCAGGCTCCCTCCCCTGAGCCAATCACAACACTGCGATGTGGCGGTGGGATTGTTAATTGGCAAAGGGACAAGGCATGCAGCCAGGGGATGGAGGGGAGGGCATGTTCTACATGCAGGCTGTAATGCTGCCTGTATTACGAACAGGGGAGTGCGCATGGCGGCTTTGGTCGGCATGAGTGGGCCGACCAAACAGTCAATGCTCACTTGAGTGGACATGTCAATCTGCCCATGCCTTACCCCTTGCTTGGAGCAGTCCTACCCACCCTCCCACCCGCAAGGGAAAGCAGTGGGGCGACCCTCTTCCGCCATAGCAGTTGAGCCGACACTGGGGGTGCATCATCAACATGTGCTAGGCCTGGGGGACTCGACCCCCAGGCGTCCTGCGCTACACATTCCACCTTCCCATTACCTGGACATTGACACCATGCCGCAATCTGCTGCACTCTCTCCAAATCTGTGACTCAGCCAGGAGGGATTTCACAAGCCTGTATACAGCAGTCGCCACCAAGTCCGCGCTGATGTTAGCGGCAATTTTCACCGCCGTTCACTGAAACTATCGCCTGTTAGCGGCGTGTTGTGAATAGGCCGCTAACACGTCAATAATTTCCCGCGGTACACAGCGATAAAAAAACGCAGGCTAAAATTGGTTTTCGCCGAATGTTGAGAATATCCCCCATAGTTTCTAAATATTAGCCTCCATGTAGTTTACGGAGGTCCCCACTTTTCTTATGGCTTCACATTTGCACAGTTTCTCATTGCAACGTTCAATATTTCCTCACACGTGTCAAGATTTCCTTGCAAATGCTGTCCAGTGCTGGAAATGAGTGGAGCGTTTTCTCGTGGGTTTACTTTAACACTGTTTTCCTTGCCACTAGGAAACCGGATCTATGTCCCTGAATCCGAGTCTGTCATAGAAGTAGGGCCCATTTCTGGCACATGATAAAATCCGAGACAGTGGGTGAGGTTCCGAGTTTATCGGGTGCGATAAATAGCACATATTCCAATTTTTTGGTGAATAACGTGGATTTTGGTGATCAATGCAGAAAAAGTGCACGGTACTGTAAATACTGTTTTTTTTACTTTCCAGCAGGTTTGACCTGGTGAAATTGAATGACAGATGAGGTATTTAACATTTCAAATAATTACCGGGTGTGGTAACTACCATCCAATAGAAACATAAATGAAATGAAAACCCGCACATAATCAGGGCCTCAGTTCTTCTCACAACAACTAAAAAGGTCTTCTAAAGCTTTTATTCTGCCATGAAAACTCACATGCAGACATGCAGGTACCAATCAGGAAGTTTCTGAAAGTTTTGCAACCCCTAATTAGCTAAAAGCACATGAAAGATATGATCTGTTTCAGAATAGTGTGGGTGCAGCCGAGAATAGGCAATGGGCTTCTATATTGAAAAAGGAACGTGCTCTTTGACATAGGTTCAACTCTTTTTACTTTATATATCAATTATTTTTATTGTAACTAGTAAGAGTAATCCATGACGTTCCCCTGTGGCTCTTTAGCGCATATGATGTCAAAGTAAGGCCCAATATCCTGAAAGGGCACCTTGGGGCAGATTTATGAGCCCCTTGCGCCACTTTTGCGTCACTTTCCCAAGTGACGCAAAAGTGGCGCAAGGGGCTCATAAATCTGCCCCCTTGTATCCAGGATTGGGCTTTCTTTTTACAAATCATTGTTTTCAGGGTTAGCCCTGTTGGCTCAGTTGGAGTGAACCAAGACTACAACCCCCAGAATGCACTGATATATTGGACGAAAACATGGAAGACGGTTGTCCTGCCGGCACTGAGTGATCTAGCAACACTCACTCTCCTGAGGAGTGAAAACTCACTCGCAATCCTTATTGGTGCAGTCTAAAAATGATGGGAATCTAAAGATCTTAAGATCAGATGCGGGGATCATGCTCTGTTCTGCTCGCTTTAGTAAATGTTTTTGTTGTTGTTGCAAATCATTAATTAGTTCAGAAGTACTTCATATGCACAGTCATGAATAAATCCACATGGAAAATTTACAAAAGATTTCAATTCTACTTATGAATATCAAGCTTTCAAAGATGAAAGGAAGCTACTGATTAATTTGCAGAATTATCATGTCTGAAATCCATGGGTAAAATGCATGGGTTCCCATTGCAAGCAGTCGGGTTGGTAATAACCACCCAATCCTCAACCCGCAGACTTCTGCCTGCGCCTCATCCCTGGTGGGCCAGTGGGAGAGCATTCTGCTCTTCTGCTGTTCTGCCCTCTCCCCTCTGCTGCTTCTGTCTTTACTTTGCTCTCTCTTTTTCCTTACTCCTACTCTTTGTGCCTTTTTTCTCTTCTTGCCTTTTTGTGTGTTTTTTTTCCTTTAGCCTCTTTACTTTTGTTGCCTCTCTTTCTTGCCCTCCAGCGCTTTTCCGTTTTCCTGCCACTGCTAAACCTGCAGCCCCTTCCGCCTCCAGCGCGCTGTTTTTCCCGCTCGCTGCTTCCCAGCTGACCAGCCCTTCCCCTAACACTACTTAATGGCGGCTGCCGTGCGGCAAGGAGAGCAATCCCGCTGACTTGGTCAGTGTCACTGCTCTCACCCGCGCAGTTCTACCACAGGGACCGATTGCGATGCTTCCCAACATCGTTCGGTCAGACTCGCATTGACTTCAATAGGAACCTGTGTTACGAACGAGAATACAGGCTCCCATTGAAAAATGGGCTTGTTGGCAAAAATCTTGCACCCTGTGGGGAGCCCCCCATGGTGCCTGTCACACTGTGATGGGTTTAACAGGGGGATCCCATGGGTACCCCCATGGGCCCCAAACAGAGTGCTGTGGGTGGAGGGGGGCCTGCTGTGGGCCCCCAAAGTCAGATTCCGGCAGCCGTTTTTCGTCGGACAGACCGAATCGGACGGCTGTCTTTTTGCTCTCCCTTTTTCTTTCCTCCTACTCTTTTTGCCTTTTTTTCTCTTCTTGCTGATTTCTCTGTTTTTTTTCCTTTTGCCTCTTTCCTCTTGTTGCCTTTTTCTTACCCTCCAGCGCTTTCCCGTTTTCCCATTACTGCTGACCCCCAGGGCCTTTATCCCCCTCAGCACCCCATTTTTCTCGCTCTCTGCTTCCCACCTCCCAGCTGACCAGCCCTCCCCCTCACACTACTTAATGGTGGCCGCTGCACTGCTGCGCCACTGGCGTGCCAAAGGCAAGTCCGTCTGCACCCGTCCGTGACACACCGTGCCCAGCACCAGGGACCCTGTCCTCCGACCGGCCACCACTATCTCCAACATCCTCCATGATCTCAACCCCAGACACAACAACAACTGCCAGCTCTCGATGCCGACCAAGACCCATGGCCCTCTCTCCTACCTACACTGCCGCCTCATTTTCACCCACCTCTGTACCCCGGCTCCCTCACCCAACCTACCGACCCTCACAGCACCCAAGCCTCTCAAGTGCATCCTCCTCAACGTAAGATCCCCCCACAAACACGCCACAGAGTTCTGGGACCTCCTCAACGCCACCTTGCCCGAAATCGCCTTCCTGACGGAAACTTGGACGAACTCCAGCTCAGCGGCAGACATCACCACCGAGGGTTACAAGATTATCCACAAGGAGCGTCCCATCCTGCCAGGAGAAATTTTGATTTTCATGGCGGCTTGTGCCATGGCCCAGGAGAAGGGCTGCGGCGCATACCGCTGTAAAAAAGGGCACTTCTTGCACGTCCATGGACCCTGTGCCAA